>NC_090935.1:1307226338-1308476338 GCF_040938575.1 Ambystoma mexicanum | reverse complement strand
TTGATGATTATAGGGGTTTTGAGAGTTAAACCTCTTTTTTCTTACTAATTTAAATGATGCGCGTATATTGCCATTATCTTCCTTTGCTTTCAATGCTGCGTGCGTATATTGCAGTGTTTTTGACTTTAGAGGAAAGAACGTTGGCAACGTGACTTGTGCGTGCATTGTGTAGTGTTTACTTCTGTATGGCTTTTCCGCGTATTACGGAACACGAATATGAGGAAGAGCCGCGGCGCTGCCTGGAGTCGGATTCCCATGTCAAGAAAGATTTATTGAATAGCGATAATGTCTTCTTACTAAGAGGTACATACCTTTGACTCAATGCAGATGGGCGGAGGGATCAGTATTTGTTGTGAGGTTCAGTGCGTTTGGCTGATGCGAAGGGGGAGAGTCCTCGCACCGACCAGCCACAAGAAAATAACACGCGCAGCCCATCAGAGCAAAACTTGTTTTATTTCCTGTTTAAAAACAAAGGCGCATCGACCGCACCCCATATTCTGCGCTCTACTATATGAGTTCAGGCTGTAAGTAGGGTTTCGGATTGGCTCACAGCTCGCACGCACAGTTATTTCCAAAGTATGCTTAACATATATATTTGGCTTTCAGGAAAGGACTGTGGCAATGTTTATAATGAGTAAAATGTACTTAATGTTCATTTTGTGTGTATGTGATAACGTAACATTGTGAGCTTTGCCAGACAGTTATTTCACTTCATATGGGATGGAATGTTAGTTATATTAACTACTAAAATATAAGGTTAATCCATGCCATTGTGTACAGTTAAAGGAATTGCAATTTTAGTTAGCCATTATGTTGAATTGATCAACAAATGGATGCATGTGTAGATGCATATACTGAGTTCTTCCTAAAATAAGCGCTAGGAGAGGGCTGGGAGGAAGTTATGAGGAATGGATATTTTGTCAAAACTCAGTCTATTTTGTTTTTTTAGAGAAGAGAAAGAAAAAGACATATTACAAGGAGTTAATGAGATTAAGGAATCTGTAAGGGTTCCGACGGTTGTGGGAAAATTGGCGGGTTGTACATCCAAGTTGATTTATGGTACGTTTAAAATGTGGCTAGTGTGATCACACAATGCATCCATGGTGAGGAAGACATGTGGGTGTGTTACTCTCAAAATAGAACATGGTTCATGATGCGTTCGTATTGCTAAAAATGTATGTGCTAAGTGTGAAAGATATTTGTGAATGCTAATTGACTTGTACATTTCTATGATGACAGCCCATCAGGGAACCTACACTTTTAGCATAAGGGGAAAGGAGTTCAGCTGTATTATGAAAATCATATTTGATGACTATAGGTCATTGGTGGAAGGGATGATGTATTCTTAAAATTAGAAAGTTGGTTTAAAGATTACATTTTAAATGTTGATGGCCATACAATACATTGGTTCATGGTTTCTTAAAGGTCAACTAGAATAGAAAACAAGGGTAATGTCTCTAAAAATGCTGCGGGTTATGAGATTTGTTAGACAGAGAATTTGGATGTAGTTTATATAGATTAAGATGAGGCAGCCTTGTGGGATATTTAAAATGTAATGTTAAAAATGTTAAAAAATGTTTAGTTCTGAATGATAGGGAGACTAAGATATTTAACATGTATACTATATGATCGCAGGTACAAACTTGAGGGCGTGGGGTTGGAATGCTGTTTGGTTAAAGAGGTATGGAATTTAGTGTTACCTGGAGGGTTTCCCCAGGGTTCTGTCATTTTATTATTGCTTTGTGTTTCATTGTTGTGTCTTGTGGATGTTGTGTCTGTGTATTTGTGTTTGTATGTGTTGATACCTTACTTGGTTTTCTATCTTTTGATGTCACGTGAATTTGATGATTCCTGGTACATAAATGTATGGATTCGAGAGATGGGCACTATGTCACTCACAAGAAGGGACGGCATGATATCTTACTTTGAGTAGGTCGAGATGGGGGTAAATAATCTGACAGTAGTAACGTGGAATGTGAGCGGTGTGAAATGCCCTAGAAAAAGAAGGAAAGTTATGGCGAGATTATCGAGGTGCAAGGCTGATATTGTTTATTTATAGGACACATGCTTAATAGATGAAACTAGACCATGGCTAAATACTTCTAAATATAATAAGGACCTATCGAATTGTTATTCCACAAATTCTAGGGGAGTGAGTATTTTGTTTAAGAAGAGATTGCAATATAAAGTTGAAAAGGTAGTGATGGATGGAGAAGGCTGCATGATTTTTGCTGATAATTTATGAAGAAAAAAATGATCACCCTAGGTTGTGTATATGGTCCATGTACACCAGGTAAAGGTTTCTTTGATGTTTCGAAACTTTTGAATGAAATGTATGGTGAGATGATCATTTTAGGAGGTGATTTCAATTGTATTCGTGATTACAAGCTAGATAGAGTCAGCTTGTGCATATATACCAATGTGAGTATTTGTATGTAGGGAGTTACATTTCTTTATCGAAAAATTTGAGCTGGTTGACATTTGGAGGGAATTGCATTTGTCTGACAAAGAATTTACATTCTTCTCCCTGGTGCATGATTCTTTCTCTAGGTTGAATTATATTTTAATCGCCAAGACATTATTGGATAAAACTCTAGATGTTAACATTAGGTAGAGAGAAATTTCTGATCATGCCCCGGGGGATCTTTGCTTGCAGATGGATGCGACAAGTTCGCCTTTTAGAAAGTGTAGGTTAAAAACGGGAATATTGGAAGAAAAAGCGGTAGCAATGGATCTGTTGTCACAAATTACCAATTTCTTTGATTTAAATGAAGGTTCTGCTGGGAAAGGGGCTATATGGGATAGTTTTAAAGCGACTATTAGGGTTTCTATGATTAACTGGACTTTTCGTCTTCGAAAGAAATCCATGAAGGAAGTGAATTTATTGGAAATTAAGTTCAGAGTTACAGCACAAATATGCCCAACATGAAAGAGAAAAGGATAGGTCCGAAATGAACCATACTATTGTAAAATTGGAAAATGCTAATAATTTGATGGCAGACCAGGGTCTTTTTATACGCGACAAAAATATTGGGAGACTGGTGAAAGAAGAGGTAGGTTGTTGGCAAATAGATTGAGGGGTATGCAGGAAGGGACATTTGTTCAGGGAATTTGGGATGAGAATGAGCAATTAGTGTGGAAGAACACTGACATTTGTTCACGTTTTAGAGGTTACTATGAAAAATTGTATAAAGAAGAAGAATTGTTAGCCAGGCAAGATTTCGAAAATCGATTTGAAAATATACCTATTAATGTGTTCTCATCAAGTGATACCAATATGTCAGAAGGAGATATTGGAGTTGATGAGTTTCTACTGGCCATTTAACACCTGCAATTAGGGAACTCTCCAGGTTTGGTACCCACTGAGTTCTATAGGAAATTTGATACTTTTTTGGCCCCGATTTTATGCAACTTGTTTAATTCTTTTTTTAAAAGCAACTTGTTTAATTCTTTTTTAAAAGGGGAAGATCTGTGTCGATCAATGACTGAGGCCATGATTACTGTGATACCGAAAGAAGGAAGAGATAGCAAAAAATGTAAGAACTATAGACCAATTTCTTTGTTAAATGTGGAAGTTAAACTTTTTACAAAAGTATTAGCAAATAGTAGTTGCATTTGGAAAATCATTCATGAGTCAAGTAGGATTCATGAAGGGTAGATCCGGTTATGATAACATAAGGACATTGCTAGACATAATAAGTCTTTATAGCAATAAACGTGTTGTTGCTGCCTTGGTCTTCATGGATGCTGAGAAAACATTGGACAGAGTGAATTGGGACTTTCTAGATTTTACTATGGAAAAAAATGGGATTTGGAAATAGATAGAGGGGTGATGAGCTGTCTTCAAAGTTCTGCGTTGGGGCGTGTTTGGGTTAATATGATGTCTGAACCTTTCCATCTTGGCAGAGGTACGAGACAGGGATGTCCTTTATCACCTTTTTTGTTTAATATTCCATTGGAACCTTTGGTAGCATTGATACGAAGTGAAAAGAGATTGCATGGTCTTAATTTTGGGACAAAGGAAGTCAAAGTACTTTCTTATGCGGATGATATTGTGGTGCTCTCGAATCCTGAGAGGAGTAGCATGGTTCTCAAGGAGGTACTTGGAAAAGTGGGCAAGTATTCAGGTTAAAAAATAAGCTGGGATAAAACAGAGGTGTCCCCAATTTCAATGACTGTTAGGAGAGAGGATTTTGTAGGATGAATTGTAGGTGGTCTGAAGTGTATGTGAAATATTTGGGGATTTTTCTGATCTAAGATACGCAAAAAAATTGTTCAGTTTAATGTAACTAAGCTGTTGGATACCCTTAGGAGAGATGAAGTTACTCTTACCTGGTAACGTTCTTTCGATGGGATGGTCTGACGACTTATTCCATATCTATGACAGGTAATCACCACAGCTGTGCTGCTTCGGAAAATTTTCGGCATCTGCGTCCTGCATCGATGACGTCGATACGCTGTCCTCGAGGGCCTCCGTTGAGCCGACGTCACCGGATGTTATAAGTAGGACGCACGACGCCCATAGCCTTAGTTGTATTTTTTTCCCCAGAACGTGTGGCACCAATCTTCTGCCAATATGACCACAGAAAAGCCTTACGGAAACGTAAGCTGCAATCGCATAAGAAATTCTGTAGCGGGGCAGGTAGGGAGGGAGCGATATGGAATACGTCGTCAGACCATCCCATCGAAAGAACGTTACCAGGGTAAGAGTAACTTGTTCTTCGAGGGGAGTGGGTCCTCTGACGTATTCCATATCAATGACAGACTCCCAAAGCAGTACCAACGTATGGAGGAGGGAAAAGAATTTAGAATATAGAAATTTAAAATGCCCAATCAAATTGCAGAGTAAAGGACCGCCTTGCCAAAGGCCAGATCCTGCCCATGGATAGAATCTAGGGAGTAGTGTCTTACAAACGTATGGACCAAAGCCAAATTGGCTGCTTCACAGATGTTACAAATAGGAACACCCCTCTGCAAGGCAGTAGAGGCAGCGATACCCCTAGTAGAATGGGCCTGTAAGCCTACCGGAGGGTCCTTACCCGCCAAGCGGTAACAAATGCTGGAAGAATGACCTTCTGGCTTAAATGAAATTCCGGTACAACTTTCAGAAGAAACGAAGGACGGACTCTAAGGGCAACCCTGTTCTTATGAAACACTGTGAAGGGTGGCTTAACAGAAAGTGCCTGCAACTCACTCACTCTGCGAGCGGAAGTGACCGCAACTAAAAATACAGTTTTAAGGGTTAACAAGTCTCAAAGGACAGGAATGTAAAGGCTCAAATGGAGCACCCATTAGGAATTTTAGAACAAGGTTCAAATCCCAACCGGGTACCTGGAAAGGTGACGGTGGAAATACATTAGTGAGCCCATTCAAAAACGGAGAAATTAAAGGAATTTTGAAATAAGAACACTCCTGGAGCACTTAAATATGGACAGCGCCGCCAGGTAACCTTTAATGGTACCCACTTGCAGGCCCTTGTGGGCTAAAGAAAGCAAAAAAGACAGAACCACAGGAATGTCACATGAAAAAGGATCCACATTCTTAACCCTGCACCAGTCGCAGAACTTTCTCCAACGGCACAGGGACTTTGTTGCCGGCCGTCTGGCCAAAAGCAACACCTCCATCACGTCTTCAGGGAGGTCCCAATCCTTATACCTCAAACTCAAGCCAAGTGTGAAGGTTGAGGGATCTGACCTCTGGATGGAGAACCTGACCCCCCCCCTCCCGTGAGAGCGGATCGTCTCGGTAGGGAAGACGACGTGGAAGGCAGATGGACAAGTCGAGATGGTTCGGGTACCACGTTCTCTGGGCCCATGCCAGAGCAATGTGGATCATCCGGGAACCAAACCTCAGTAACCTCCGCAGCACTTGCGGGATGACGGGGACTGGAGGAAACGCTTACAGCAGTGGGAAGGACCACTACCACAAACGCGTCCCCTAAGGCTCCTCTTGGAGGAAATTCCCGCAAGCAGAACCTTTCGCCCTTCCGGTTGACACTGGAGGCGAAGAGATCCACTTGTGGGGTACCCCAAAGGGTGAAGATCTCCAGGAGAATCTACTGAGGCAGCTCCCACTCGTGAGAGATCGCGCTCTGCCTGCTCAGAGTGTCCGCCATCTCGTTTTCGTCTCCGGCCAGATGAACTGCCGAGATCGAAATTTCCTACTGGATGGCCCAGAACCAGAGCTTCATCGCCTCCATGCACAGAGGAAGTGACCCTCTCCCCCCCCCCTTTTTGTTGAGGTAGTGCATGGCCACTGTGTTCATCAGAATCAGGAGATTCTTCCCTCGCACAGTCGGCAGAAAAGCCTTCAGGGCAAGGCTGACGGCCCTCAGCTCCAACAGATTGATATGGATCCTGGACTCCGACAGAGCCCAACGACTGCTGACTCAACTCGTTGGCATGAGCTCCCCATCCCGTGAGGGATGCGTCCGTCACGATAGTCACCTCCGTCCAGGGCAGCCAAAATGAAGCACCCTTCATCAGATTGCCTTCGACTGCCAACCACAGAAGGTCTTGGCCGACCGAGGGCGGCACCTGAACGGGGTCCGACATCCTGCCGGAGGATTGTGACCACTGCATCTTGAGAGCCCATTGCAGAGATCTCATCCGCAACCTGGCCTCTGGCAACAGAAGAATGCAGGATGCCATGAGACCGAGCAACCTCAAGAACTCGAACGCTGGGAGACTCTGGGCATGTTAAAACTTGTGCACCATCTGCTGAATGTGATGAGCCCGCACCTGGGGAGGTAAACACTGCCCCCGGGATGTGTCGAGCACTGCTCCGATGTACTGGAGCCCCTGTGTTGGTGTCAAGTGGGACTTCTTTAAGTTGAGGGAGAAGCCCAGCTTGCGAAGGGAGTGGCAGGTGACTGACAGATGATCCAGGACTTGCTCGGGAGAGCATGCCCTGATCAACCAACCGTCCAGGTAGGGGTAGATGTGAATCCCCTTTTCCTGAGATATGCTGCCACCACCACCATGAGCTTGGTGAAGAACCTCGGGCGGAGGTCAATCCGAACGCCAGGACCCAAAACAAAGTGCGAGTCGCCAACCGCGAACCTCAGGTACTTCTTGTGCTTGGGATGGATCGGCACATGAAAGTAAGCGTCCTTGAGTTCGAGAGACACCAGCCAGTCCTGCAGTTGAAGGGCCTGGAGGACTTGAGAAAGTGTAACCATCTTGAACTTGTCCTTCCTGAGGAGCTTGTTCAAACCGCGCAAGTCCATGATGGGTCTCAATCCCCTGTCTTTTTTCGGGATCAAAAAATATGGGGAATAGCATCCCTTGTTCCTCTTCGCTACAGGCACCAGTTCTATGGCGCCTTTCTCCAGTAGGGCTTGTATTTCCTGCGCAAGGAGCGGATCCGGACTCTTCAAAAAGATTCCCTGGTGGATTGTCGTGAGGCCTCTGCCGGAAAGGAAGACCGTAGCCGTGAGATATAATCTCCAGAACCCACACATCTGAAGTAATGGCACGCCATTCTACAAGATGCTGCGCCAGCCTTCCCCCAACCGGCGAACCATGGGACATGGCCTCATTATTGAGCTGAAGTGGCTGCGGCAGTGCCTGAGGGTAAAGAGGCAACTGACTGAGAGCACCTCAAGTACCTCGTTTACCACCTCTGGTACTCCTACGTTGGCCCCTTTGACTTGCAGCTCCTCTCGATCTACTAAAGGACGAGTAATATTTAAAGGAACCTCCTCTCCATTGTTGTCCCCAGGACGAAAATGCAGAGGTTGGCTAACTGCAGTGCTCAACGACTTCGCTGCAGCTTTGGAGGTTTGCAACCTCTCAAGGATCTCGTCAGCCTTGCTGCCAAAAAGATGTTCACCATCAAAGGGCATGTTGAGAAGCCGGCTTTGCACATCAGGAGCAAACCCCAACTTTCGCAACCACGCAAATCTGTGTATGACGGTGCTCGCCGCCATGGACCGGCTGATGCAATCTGCCATGTCCAGACCCGACCAAACAGATTCACACATGGCATCCTTGCCATCCTGAACAAGAGCAAGAAAGCCATCCCGCTCCTCCCCTTTGGGAATACGTTCAGCCGCCAAAGAGACAGTTCCACAGAGTAGGAGTGAAACGTGCTAAGGCACATACAGAGTTGGCTGCCTGTAAAGCCATACCCCCTGAAGAAAACTCTTTCTTCGCCCAGCCATCAAAACGTTTGTCGTTCCTATCAGGGGGGATGGTAGGGAGCGACGCCTGTTCGCCGTAGCCGCCTGCACCACCAAACTCTCCGGAGTGCGGTGCGTAGTCAAGTAGCTGGGGTCGCTACTGGCTGGATGATATTTCTTCAGCAAAGACTTTCTCACTGCCGGGAGACTCTCTGGAGCAGTCCAAGCCACTGCCATCCTTCTTTGCAACGCCATGTGGAAAGGCAGTACCGGGTCAGTTGGTGGACCTTGGTCAAGGATATCCATCAGGTCATCCTGCAGAAAATCCACTGGTGGAGCAGACCACCCCAAGTATTCCGTTACCGTCGACATAAGGCGCCGGTACGAGGACTCGTCATGCGTGCCAGGCTCAGGACTACCGAACTCAACCTCTGGAGAGGTGTCCAGACCACTGCCGTCGAGCAACGACTGACGCAGGTCGTCAATCTGGCTATGACCAGACACAATCTCATCAGGTACCACACCTTCTTCCTCAGACCCCTCTTCCACCTCAGAAACATAATCCAGAGGCAGGAATGGTGGCACAGAAAAAGTGACAAAGAAATGTTTTGCCTTGGACAGAGCCTTTCTTGGGGGTTCCACCATGCCACGGGGTACCTCTGACAAAACAGCCTCGAAAGGCGACCAAGGGCGACTATGGAATTGGCGTTGACGTGGAGCGTGGTGCCGACCGCTTTGACACAATCCTCGAGGGCGGAGCCCCGAGCGTGTCCTTCGACAGCCTGGGCAGAGCCTTGAGAGTGTCCCTCGGCGACAAAGGCGCCCATGTCTTCTTCGAAGACCTCACAGGCTGCGACGGTCTCGAGGGCGTCGAGGACCGGGACCTGGAGCGGGCATGACTAGAACGATCCACCTTGTCCGAGCGGGACCCCTCCCTGCGGATCGTGCCAACCACCCGAGCCCGAAGGCGTGCGAGCGGTGTCTCTAGTACGGTCACGTCCGGCTCCTCTCGGAGGCGCGGACGGACCAGAGCCCTGCGATTGAAAAATCGCCATCATCTCCTACCAAAATGAATCCCATTCGGGATGATGTTGCTTGGTTGGACAAGCAACATGCCGACGGGCGGCGTCCTCAGACGAGGACCGGGAAGGCGACCGATGACGCTTCCGTGAGTGCCTCGAAGAGTCAGAGGAATGGCGGGACCTACTCTGGGACCGAGACCTCCCGGATCGACGACGATGCAGAGTCGCCCCTTAAATCGTCAGTCGAAAGCCCAGAGGACCTCGGCTTACGGGGCTTGGACACCCTACCAACAGAAAGCTTCTGCTTACGCTCCTGCAAGGCCTTCGATGTAAGTGACTGGCAGTCTACACAGTCATTGTGCGAGTCCGTCAACGACATCTTGGACCCGCAGTCCCGACACTTCTTAAAACCCGACCGTAGAGTGGAAGAAGACGAAGACATCATGGAAATCTTCACAAACGAACAGGTTCAAAGAACCGAAAGAACAGAACTCCGAAGAACCGAGGCGCGCTGAGATCTCCGAAGCGAACACGTTCGTGGAAAAAACAGAACTGAGGCTACGGGTGTCGTGCATCCTACTTATAACATCCGGTGACGTCAGCTCGACGGAGGCCCGAGGACAGCCTATCGACGCCAATAATTTTCCGAAGCAGCACAGCTGTGATGATTACCTGTCAGATATGGAATACGTCGGAGGACCCAATCCCCTTGAAATTAGAAGTGGTCAGAATTAGATTTAGGAATTTGGGTGAAAATGAATACAATCAAAATGTCACTTCTACCAAAGATCTTATATGTAATGCAATCGGTTCCCCTCAATTTTTAAAACAAATTGCGTAAAGACCTTGGTCAGGTTTTTCAGGATTTTCTTTGGGGAGAGAAGGCGGCTCCTAAGATTCCAAAATACATTTTGCTACGGGACACCAATGCGATTTTCTGCTTTGGGATTAATAACTGAAGATTTTTGTTGGGGATGTGGGAATGAAAGGGGGACATTGATCCATATGTTGTGGCATTGTCCAAGGGTGTTGACATTTTGGCGAGAGGTACTGGATAGGTTGGACATTACTTTGCCAATTTTGTTTCCATGAGAGCTGTTTCAAATTGTTAGCGAAAAGTGGGCGCCGTTTGAAGGCCCGCTTGTATGGAGTTTTGTTGGCTAAGATTTAAGTGATAGCAATAAAACAGATCTTGAAGGTGTGGAAGTCCAGGAAAAAACTCACAGTAGAAGAATGGATTAATGATGTGATTGGTTTATCTGAATTGGTTATGTTTAGGACACAGGAAAAGGAGGAAAACCTGTGGTCCTTATGGAAGTCTTTCATTGATTTATATGATAGCTGAGTGCATAATCATGGTCATGATAAGTAAGTTGTTTTAATAGGGTTGGTAGTATTTAGTATTTTTTATTAGATATGTTATAAATGTCGTGGTCATTGTCTTATTTTTGTCTATGTGTTTGGGGGGCTAGATAAATCTTGTACAAAATATTTTGGTTTTTATTTTTCTTTGTTTTTCTTTTTGAGGCTATGACTGATGTGTAATGTAATGTGGTAAAGTTTAAAGTCTTTCTGCTGTATTAATTTACTTGTATTTATATCTTAAATGTATTTGTTGAAATCAATAAAGATGTAAAACAATAAATAAAACTCAAGAAGACGGAGACAGTAGGAACAGGTAGATTTACTCACTACCTATACTTCAATATACTTGGGGACCACTTCTGGGTTCCTGAAATCTCTGTGCCCTGTGTGCGCAAATTTCTCCGCAACACTGCTTATTTTATGCCTTGGGCAGGAGCTGCCCAATCCTGGACAGCCTATTGTCACCACATCTGCCCAGCAACAGACACTTTGGCATGGATGTGGACTGGGATCAGACAGTACGACACCTCACATCCTCTCACAAACACTGCCATTTTGCCCAGGAAAGCTGAGGCTTTTCCTGGGAAAGGGCTTACCATATATGGCAAATATAGCCATGAGAGGGCAGGAAGAAGGCCTAAATAAGAGATGGTCAAAGGATAGGCAACAATCTCATTGGACAACCATTTGACAGTATATGGTACGTTAAAAGTTATTATGCTGCAAAATGCAAAAATGCACACGAGAATTAAAAGAACTGCAGTATAACAATCACAGCTCCCAGTCAGTCAGTTTTGGACACATCATGGACATTGTAGTTACAAAACCCAGTTATAGGGACACCTGTCACTACTTCACCTCACTGTAAGGCAAAGAGTGCAGTGTAACAAACAGATAATTTTACAATGGAGAACAGACTTCTCCTGCACTGAGCCATAGGGACTGATCAGTACCCCCACAACAGAGGAGTTAAGAATGACAATTAATGTAAAAAGGCTTCACTTGCCTTCAAAAGTCAGGACAGGTATGAAAAGCAAAGTGTTGGTGGTTCCGTAGAGGTCTATGGAAGAAAAGCAGCAAGAAGAAAATCTTTCCCAACATGTACTATGTATCCTACTTGTATATGGAGCACAGTAGGACACCTGTACTTGCGCTGTGTAGTATCCTTGGATCCAGACCATGATGACAATTACACTTTTAATACTGGATCTACTCTTTGCGTACCTCGAAAAGTCTGCATTCATAGTTAGTGACTGCCTTCAGGTATGGGGCTTGCATTTTAAGTAAAAGAGTAAGGCGTTAACTTGTTTTTATATTTATACTATGCTCTGCTGTGTCTCGTCTCACCCCTTACCTCCGCCCCACCAAGTACTTATTTTAAAGACATCATTAGGTGTCCTTGTAATAAAAATATATTTCAGGATACCAGTGTGCTATAAATTCCTTTGTTGCGACTATTCTGAATAATTATACCTCCCTGCTAGCCTTCCTCCCTCCCTCCTGAAGTTAAACCAGATACCTCTGCTATGCTTACTTTAAGAGTTTGGTCTATCCTTTTGGGGGGACACATTATACCATTAGGGTAGATGGTAGACAGCCCTCGGCAGAAGCTTGTGCAAAAATCTCAATTATCAGCATTTTGAGGTTGCCAGGTCAGGGAAAAATCTTTATCATGCACCAAGGGTAGGCGGATTCCAGCAGCGGTGTACAATGCATCCTGAGGTCAGCATGGACTTTGTTCATGCACAGTTCAATGACTCACATTTGTCAATGATTGTGCAGGACTCCAATTGTCTATCACAGACTCTGCAGGATCATGTGCAAGCTGGCAACACAATGGACTGATATTTTTACATCACTGCAGCACATTATTCATAAAATCATCACCTATGAAGTGCATATCATTACAACTGATATGCTTTTTTATGAGCATTAAAAGCACTAACAGATGAAGTGTTGATCCTGATTATACTCACCAAGTCAATTTCCTCTGCAATGGTGGTGACTAAAATCCTTGGAACATTCAGAAAAGCATCTGTGCCATCAAGCATATACTGGTCAACATGTCCTTTAATCACAGAATCAACAACTTCTTTTTCTTTTTTCAGTGAAGTCATTGTATCCATTATTGAAGCCCACAAGGAACGTACCTTTGGAAAAAAATAAATGTTTAAATTGATAAGTGTAATGATCATTTGCATTAGACCTGGTCAGCAGCTAACACTCATTTATGGTACTAAGTGAAGAAAAAGATTTGTAAAAATCGATTTCTTCACAAACAGATTTAGAAAGACCGCTCGGAGACTGCTTAGAGTGTTCTTTCTAATTCAAACTGCCAGGCCCTATGACGCACACAAGTGCGCAGGACCACTAATTCAATTTACAGGCACGTTTCTGCACGGGCAAACGCCAAGAGCTGGAGGTAATGCCCCCAAAATTTGCCGGCATTACCCACCCTATGCGACTTAATGGAATGGGGAGTAACTACCCTTGCTGGCACTCGTAATCCAGTGGTAATTCAGCCAGACTAAGTGCCGGTAAGGAACAAGTTACTTACCTGTAACTGTTGTTCTCCAGCATGGGTCTGGCATGGATTCACATGCTCATGAATATTCCCCGTCGTCAGGCTGGGAATCCTCGGTAAAGAAAAAACCAGTATCAGTTTCGTTTCTGATCTGTCTTTCGTAGTAGTAACCAATCACTGGTCTCTGCGTCATACTGACCACAGCCAATGACTGCCCTCTACCTAAGCACCGCCTCTGGCACCATCTTCAGATTTGGAAGCACGTGAAGTGGCAGTATGACCAAGTGAAGAGCCGCAGAGGGGTAGGCGGGAGGGTTCACATGTGAATCCATGCCAGACCCATGCTGGAGAACAACAGTTACAGGTAAGTAACTTGTTCCTTCTCCAGCATGGGGTCTGGCATGGATTCACATGCTCATGAATAAAGAATACATAGCAGTACACACATGCACAACCACGGGAGGTGGCAAAGGCTCAACATAAAGCATCTTACCCTCCTCACCAGGCTCACCTCAGGCGAACAGGTTGCGCAGCACTGCTTGGCCGACCCTGGACTCCTCCCTGGAATCCCGATCGACGCAGTAGAATTTCGTGAAGGTGCGCGTCGACCTCCACGTAGCAGCCCTGCAGATGTCCAGCAGGGGCACACCAGAAAGGAACGCCGTGGTAGCTGCGATCGCTCTGGTGGAATGGGCTCTCGGACGGCCAGGCAGCGGTCGGTTTGCCAACCGATGACAGTACATGATGCAGCCGGAGAGCCATCTGGAAATGGAAGCCTTCGAGAGAGCATTCCCCTGATTGACCGGTCCAAAGTTCACAAAGAGTTGTGACGTCTTCCGAAAACACTTTGTGCGGTCCACGTAGAACTTCAGCGCTCTAGCCACATCCAGCGAGTGCGAAGTCCTCTCAGCCGGCGACGAAGGCGACGGGAAGAACACAGGCAACACCAAGGGTTCGTTGAGATGGAAGTCCGACGGTACCTTGGGCATGAAGGAGGGGTGCGTCCTGAGCACTACCCTCGTGTCGTGAAAAGTCAAGTACGGGGCCTTGCAGGAAAGGGCCTGGATCCCTCCCACCAGTCGTGCGGAGGTGATGGCCACAAGAATCGCTGTTTTCCACGACAGAAACTTCAACGGGGCCGAGTGCAGAGGCTCGAACGGAGGTCCCATGAGCTTGGTCAGCACCACGTTGAGCTCCCACGCCGGGGCCGGAGCCTTCACCGGCGGGAACGATCTGAACAGTCCCTTCATGAACTCTTTCATCAGACGATGAGACCACAAGGACGTCCGCCCCGTGGTTCTGGTGTATCGGGAGATCGCAGCAAGATGAATCTTGGACACGTGTGCCAGTCCAGCTTTGGCCAGCGTCAGCAGGTACGGCAGTACCTGGGGAGCCGTAATCCGTAGAGGGTTAATCTTCTGTGCGTGGCACCAGACAGAGAACCTCTTCCATTTGTGTCCGTAGCATTTAAGAGTCGAGGACGCCCTGGCCTTTGCAAGAACCTCTCTGCAATCGGCCGGTATGTCGTATCCTCCAAACTCTAGCGCTGCAGGAGCCAGGCCTGCAAGTTCAGCGATTTCGGGTCGTGGTGGAGGATGGCACCTCCTTCCCTGGAGAGTAGATCCGCGTCCACTGGCAGCTTGATTGGTGGGGACGTTGACAAGTCCAGAAGGTCCGGGAACCATATCTGCCTCAGCCACGCAGGTGCTACGAAGATCATCCTGCACCGTGACCTCTTGAGCTGGTTGACGAGCCGGATTAGCAGTGGCAAAGGAGGGAACGCGTAGAGGAACAGGCCCTCCCAGGGGAACGAGAAAGCATCGCCCATGCTCCTCGCCTGGGGAAACCTGCTGGCGAACCTCCGGCACTTGGAGTTCGTCGCCGTCGCGAACAGGTCGATCTGGGGTGTGCCCCACCGTCGGAAGAGGCGATCCACTAGATCCTGCCATAGTTCCCACTCGTGGCACGAGCGCAGCTCCCTGCTGAGTGAGTCGGCGATGGTTTTTATCCCTGCCAGATGAAACGGCACCAGAAACATCCTTTGGGCGACGGCCCAATGCCACAGGTCCTGCGCCTCCTTGGACAGTGCTGGGGACCTGGTTCCGCCCTGTTTCCTGATGTAAAACATGGTGGTGGTGTTGTCGGTGAAGCTCCTCACCACCTTGCCCTTGAGGGACGGAAGGAAGGACCTGAGGGCCCAGAACACTGCACGGAGCTCCAGGACGTTGATATGGAGGGACTTCTCCGTCGGGAGCCAAGGCCTCTCGCGTGTAGATTTTCGGTGTGCGCTCCCCACCCTTCCAGGGAGGCATCCGTGGTCACTGTCACCTGGTGGTCTGGGGTCTGGAAGTCCATGCCCGCCGTCAGATGCGCGCGGGTGCCCCACCACCGGACCGCGCGGCGGAAACTCTCGTCGAGTGTGATCCTCTCCTCGAAGCCGCCCGTCGTTTGGATCCAGCGCGCGTCCAGGAACTCCTGCAACGGGCGCATCCGGAGCCTGCACATGGGAATGAGGTAGATGCAAGAAGACATCATTCCGAGGAGGGACTTGATGGACCTCACCTTGGCCGCGTCGGAAGCCAACATCCGCTGTACCTTGCCCAGGATGGACCTGGTCCTTTCCTCCGACGGGGAGGCCCGAAGGGACACTGTGTCGAGCTTCGCTCCCAGAAACAGTGCGTTTTGCGCGGGTACCAGGTGGGACTTGGCGTAGTTCACGGAGATTCCCAGGTCCGTGAGAAGTTGGACGGTCCTTGCCGTGTGCTCCACGGCGAGCTCCCTCGTCTTGGCCCGGATGAGCCAGTCGTCCAGGTAGGGGTAGACGTGGATCCCCTCGCGGCACAGCTGCGCCGCCACCGGTGCAAGGCACTTGGTGAATACCCTGGGTGCCGACCGTAGTCCGAAGGGGAGGGCTTTGAACTGGTAGTGACGCCCTTGGACCACAAACCTGAGGAATTTTCAGTGCCCCTTTAGGATGGGAATATGGAAGTAGGCATCCTCCAAATCCAACGACGACAGGAAGTCTCCTTCCTCCAGCTGACCCAGGACGTGCTGGAGGGTGACCATCCGGAACTTCTGCGCCTTGATGAATTTGTTCAGACGTCGCAGGTCTAGGATGGGGCGCCATCCTCCCGTCTTCTTCACGAGGAAGTATCTCGAGTAAACTCCGGAGCCCCGAAGCCTCTTTGGGACGAGTTCGATGGCGCCCTTCCTGAGCATCGCCCTTACCTCCAGGAGAAGCTGAGGGACGTGAAGCTCTTTTCTGGCCACGGGGGGGGGACGCGCGGGCACCTTCTTTGAAACTCGAGCGCGTGGCCCCGGGCTAAGGCGTCCAGCACCCAACGGTCGTTGGAGATGGACTCCCACACGCTGACGAAGCTCGCCAGCCGGCCTCCCACCGGTGTGCATCGGTGGGGGCCCGACCCCACGGTCGGTTCAATCCTGTTTCGACGAGGCTTTGCCGCCTTGACGACGACGGCGGGGTCCGCCAGACTTGCCTCGTCCTCTGTAGGCCTCCTGAGACGACGAGCGGGCCGCTTGACGGTAGGTGGAGAAACTGCCGCCGGAACCTTTGGAGGCGCCCTTGCCTCCGCTGATCCGAAAGGGCGTCAGTCGTTGCTGCAGAACCCCAAGGGCCCGGGCCGTCTCAGTGTCCGCTTTAATGGCCTGGAGGGAATCGTCCACTGTTTTCCCAAACAGGTTGTTCCCATCGAACGGCATGTCCAGGACTCTGGTCTGTACGTCTTGACGGAAGTCCGTAGCCTTGAGCCATCCACGCCGCCTAAGGCACACGCCGTTGCCCAACTGGCGAAACCCAGTGTCGGCGATGTCCGTCGCAATAGTGATGGCGTGGTCCGACGCCACCTCACCTTCCTGTAGGATCTCCAGGGCATCCGCCCTCTTGTCGTCCGGTAGGAAGTCCCGTAAGGGAGCCAGCTTGTACCATAGCTCCCTGTCGTAGCGGGCCACGATAGCCAAGGCGTTGGCCGCTGTAATCGTCGTCGCTGCAGACGAGATGACCCTGCGTCCCATAGTGTCCAATTTCTTTCCCTCGCCGTCCGGTGGGGAAGTCGATGTGGAGGCCGCACCCCCCCCCCCGCTTTCTTCCTGGCCGCCGCGGAGACGACGGAGTCCGAGGTAGGCTGCGCCCGGAGGCACAGGGGGGCCGCATCCGGGACCCGGTACTTCTTCTCATACTGGTCTCTTCTAGCTGGCGTAGTGGAAGGGTTCTTGAGGAGGGCGAGGCCCTCATCCCAAATGTCGTCCAGTAGAGGCACCGCGAGGACAGTCTTCCTCTTGGCCTCGCGCCGTTGATAAAGGAATCCTTCCTTTTTCTTCTCCTCAGGGCAGAGTTGGAAAAGCTCTGATGCCCTGGCGATCATGGAGTGGAACAAACCAATCTCGTCGGGTGGAGAAGCCCTGGTGGGAGGTGACGACGGTAGATCCTCGTCGTATGCCTAGTCGTCCGTACCCGTCGCTGCCGTGTCAGTCCCTGTATCATCCCCTCGGGTGGACGGGGAGGAGGGCTGGACGGTGCGCGACGGCTGAAAAGGAGGAGGAGGGTGAATCCTTTTCTTGGGCGGGGGAACGCCAGAAGGTCCCGGTTCAGGATCCCCCGACGGGAGAGGTTCCTCCGTCGGCAACGGTAGTCTCGTCCTTATCTCTGTGATTAAGGACTGTATAGCCAACAAAATGGCCGCCGAGTTGTCTTGCGGCGCTGGCAGAGGGGAACCCGACGGGCGATCAGTGGCCCCGTCGGCACCCTCGACGACGTCGTCACCCACGTCGGGATCCATCCCGACGGGCCGGTCTTCTTCCACGCCAAGGCCGTGGCTTAAGACCTCGATCAGCTCTTCCTCCGAGGTTGAAGCCGAATCTACGACGATGCCCTGCCCCCCCTTTTTCTTCCCCGCCGGGGATTTCACGGGGGTCCTATCGATGGGCACAAAAGAGGACTCCCTCCGAGGTGGCAGGGAGACTCTGAGCCCCGAGGTCGCCACCACTGGTGTAGCCTCCACAGGCTGAGCCAGGGTCGCCGCGACAGTATCGATAGAGGGCTTGGCCGGATGGATTAAGGCCTTCACCACCTTAGGTGCGCTCACCGCCTTATCCTTGAGGGGGGGGGGGAACACTGCCTCGCTCCCCCTCCAATGGGGCCTTCGAGCTCGACCGGGCCCTCTCCAGGAGCTTCGCCGGGTGCTCGCCCTTCCTCTTACCCGACCCAGAGCGTTGGCTCGTAGTTGAAGGTGCCGGGGAGGGTGCGCCCTGCCTGGCACCCGTAGAGCCCGACCGTTCGGCGCTTCCGGTGCCAGCGGACTCACGGTGCTTGGCCTGGTGTTGGACCCCCGTCGCCGGGGCGTCCTCAAAGGTCTTAGAAGACCGCTCTTATTTCTTCCTCTTCTCGCCTGACGGGCTCTTCCCTTCCAGCCAGTTGGCGAGACGTTGATGGCGGTCCTTCATGGTCCGCTCCGACATATTGCCGCAAGACACACAGTCCTTCTCCACGTGCGTCTTGTCCTCATGTAAGCAGTAGAGACAAAAGGAGTGTTCGTCCTCCTTAAAGACGTTCTGCAGCTGGCATCCAGGGCAGACCCTGAACAGCTTTCCGGGCGTCGAGCTTCCCTTCTCCTGGGCCATGTCCGGGCCTGAGAAGCTTCTGGAGTCCTCCAAAGCGTAGCTCGACGAAATCTTCACCCTTGAGGGGCGCAGACGAATCCGACACGGGTCCCCGTTGATCGGATGGAGTCGGTGGAGCTTGAGACTCTTGACCGAAAAAACAGTTTTTGAGCAAAAAACGTGAAAAAAATAGCACTAACGCTCGAGAGCAATAGCACGAGGATCCCAACACATGAACGTGCGGTAAAAGTCTGAAGATGGCTGCCAGAGGCGGTGCTTAGGTAGAGGGCAGTCATTGGCTGTGGTCAGTATGACGCAGAGACCAGTGATTGGTTACTACTAAGAAAGACAGATCAGAAACGAAACTGATACTGGTTTTTTCTTTACCGAGGATTCCCAGCCTGACGACGGGGAATATTCATGAGCATGTGAATCCATGCCAGACCCCATGCTGGAGAACAGTAATACTGTTTAGTGGTCCCGCCAGATTTACCAGCGGAATAACACCAAACCTGTAATAAGGCCCACAATCTTCTGTGTTTGGTCCACTTAAGGAAGTCCGAGGGATTGCAGGCACAGAGGTCCTGTTCGGCATCAGGATTTAGTGGTCTGTTCCAGAGCACAGGAACCAGTTCCAGATACCTCCCAGTAGAATACCCAAGCGACGAAAGATGAAGACTTCCATAGGGCAGACTACCTCAGGACACTTCCAGGGGACTGAAGAAGTGTTGCAACGGAAGCCACCATGGTCAGGCGGCAACAGGAGATATTCAGGAGGGGAAACACTGTAGCAGGCTCAGCACAGGTTCCCTTGGGGTGAGAGCTGAAAATGTAGGAGCAGGTGACATTGCACAAGCTTAAAATCTGCAAAGTTGCAATGCTCTGCTCAGAACAGCGACTGCTGCAGCAAGGTAGCCCAGGGGAGGGATGGTCAGTCCACTAGTTGGACCAGGGACACTTCCAAAGGCTTGAGCTTGGGTTGAGACCAGTTGCTCCCACAGGTCCAGGGGTCGAAGCACCAACGAAGGCCTTCTTGCGAGGACAGAGAAGCAGGGCTTCTCCGGGACTACACCAACCTTATGTTATGTTACTTGGCATTCATATAGCGCCTTATATATCATTGGTATGACCTCAAAGCGCTGGTAGGTTGAACGCCCTCGGGATCCGTAGTTCAAGTCAGTAGAGAGTGTTGAATGGTGCGTGGGTGCACCGGATATGTGTGCAGCTGATGTAGTTGTTGGATGGTAGCTGCTTCTTAGCGATAGGTGTGGTGCTGAGGAAATCAGTTGGATGTGTTCAGTCTGGTGGGTGGACACGCAGACTGGGTTCTGGCTCTGTTAGGCCTGAGGAACGCCTAAGCTAACCGGAATGTGCTCAGCAAGCTGTGTTTTATTAGGGTGATGAGGTGTTCGTGGGGTTGTGTTCATATGTGAACAGCTAGGCCGAATGATCAGGGGTGTAGCTGTGTTCTAGTTGAATGATTGTGTATAGAAGAGATTAAGCGTAGTGGTGCGATATGGTGGTTATCAGTAAAAGCGCGTTAGACCAGCACAGTCCGAAGCATCTGCGCCACCGGCTCCACCCACCCGCTCCATGCAGTCTATCCTTTTTAGTCATTCTATCTGTTGCATCCATTCCATTTACTCCTTTATTTTCTCTGTTCGATCAACTGATTTTCTGTTTACTGTGAGGATTCAATCAGTTTTCTCCACCCATCGACTCCATTCACTCCAATCATTGCCTCCAATCCATCCTTTATGTCTTATGTGGAAGTGCACCAGGTAGGACAGCTTTGTTGTGTGTTTCATCGTTCGGTTGCTGGGGGGTTTGGACATAACTTGGGGGTCATTGGTGTTATAGAAGAGCCACGTTTTCAGTAGTTTGCGGAATGACAAGTAGTCTTCGTTGAGTCGGATGTGGGGTGGAAGCGAGTTCCATAGAGTGGGGGCCAAGACTGAGCATGAGGCTCCTCCTATCCTGACTGAGTTGGTGTTTGGTATCACTAAAAGGAGAGCGCAGCTTGATCTTAGAGTGTGTGGTGGGTGGTAGGGTTTAAGCTTGTCTTACATGTATAGAGGGCAGGTTTTGTGCACTGCTCGGTGGGTAATGCATAGGGTTTTGAAAGTGGCCCTTCGTCCAACTGGGAGCCAGTGGAGAGTTTGGAGAGCTGGAGAGGTGTGGTCTCTTGGGCCAAGTGCTAGAAGCATTTTGGGTGCAGCGTTTTGCGCTCTATGTAGTTTAATGAGGAGGTATGCCCGGACTCTGAGAGAGGGAGTTAGCGTAATCCAGTCTCAACATTACAATAGACTGAACAGCAGCAAGTCTGTTAGGAAAGGAGAAGTAGGGAAAGATGCGTCTAAGAATTTTGAGGTGGCAATGACAAGACTTAAAGACGCTGTTGATTTGCCGAGAGAGGGTTAGGTCAGAGTCGAGAGAGCATCCAAGTTCTTTTTACTGTGGTCAAGGTGGTGGGTGGATTGCCCATGGATGTGGGCCAAGGTAATGGGTGGAGGAGAAGCTTGGTGTTGCCGCACACCATGATTTAGCTTTTAGTGGGGTTTAGGAGGTGGTGGTTTGTAGTCATCCAACGATCGATGTGAAGGAGGCAGGCTGAGAGTTGGAGTCTGAGTTGCAGAGTTTTAGGATTATTTGGGTGTCATCGGTGTAGTTATAGCACAGGATATTGTGCAGGCAGATTATTCCAGGGAGGGTGGACATATAGAGGTTGAATAGGAGGGCTGAAAGGCATGCTCCTTATGGTACTCCAGTATTGACTGGTTGGGCGACGTCTATGCTGGTCAGCTGCAGGGGTCATCTTTGGGACGTTCAGCAGGCTGCTCTTGTAGAAATCAGTCGCCAGAGTCGCCCTTTTATCCAAGATTCAGGCTGGGAAAACACCCACACCCATCAAGGGTAAGGTTCTGCAGCATTCAAACAGCAAGTGGCTATTCAATCATGTATAGCCACCGGTCACATCTGTCCAGCAACAGACTTTCTGGATTGTGATTAGACAGTCCCAGCCTCTCTTCTCTGGTGCACACACCCCTTAACCCACCAAAGATACAGCTTTAGCAGGGAAACGTTTTCCCATTTAAGGCTTTTCCTGACCCGACAATGCAAGTGAAGGTCGAAGAACAATATAGCTAAATAAAAAGTGAAAAACCTCTTGGCACAGCCAATTTAGGATGCTAGCCACCTTTAGCAGCCATTTGCAGTAAACGCAAACGTCTACAAGTAAAATAAACAGTTAACAAATATCACAGCTGCCAGAAGCTGGTCTACGGCACATTGTAAAAGTAACCAAAACGCCATTCGATACAAAGATAGAATTATACAAAGTATTCTAAATGCTGTTCACTGTAAGATTTGCAACAATTCAACAGGTATGGTCACTTCTCCCAAGGGGCGTGCCCTTTACTCATGAGGCTAGAGAGGTGTGGCTGCTACCAAATAGTCCCCCTAGGGGTGGGGTAATGAGGGAGGACCTTATGGGGAGGTACTCCCCCTCTGGGGATATGGATGATCACACCTAGGGTACAGCCCATTGAGTAAAGTAACACCCCAACATTCCCATGCCACCCCCCTCCATTCAAAGCCACTTCCTTGAGAGTAGACCAATGTATTATTGTAATACATGGGATACAGCCAACGCATAAAGTACTAGGACTAAGAAGAGCACAGAAGAGATTAGGATGACTGAATCTGTTAGTACTGGTATTCGTGTTAGATTTTTTATGCATATGTCAAATCACCTCACCTGTGAAACCCCCATTTTTTCCTGGTCTTGTGGATTTTTTGTTTATGCTCCTGAGTGAGTGGGAATCTTTGTCCCCACCCTTTCAGTTACTATAACTATGGGAGCCATTTTTGTGTCTCTGCATGCTTTATTTTTGGGAGTTCTACATTCCTCCACTTTTGGGCATCTACATTTTGCTGTTGCAGCACACCGCGCTTTCTGTGCAGTGTTTGCTGGGGAGCCCCTTGGGCTTCACTTTTAATTTTTTCGCATTTTCCTTGTAGGAACACTTGTTCCCAACGGTAGAGGGACTCTTTATCCCATCTACATTTTATATTGTGAGGTCAGCACACCCCACCTTATGTGGAGTGCTGAGGGGTTACACTGTCTCCCCTTTCTCACAGCTCCCGTAACATTTCGGTTACAGTGACAGGCAAACCCGAATGGCTGGGGGCAGTGGACGTGTTCCACCGACTTTTGTGCAATTTCTACTGGCAGGCTCTGTTCACAGCCATGGTAATGAACAGACGGGTCACTATTCACCCACAATGGAGGCTGTATTCTTTTTTCACCATTTGGATGCTTGTCCTTTCTTGGTCCTTCTGCCGTGCTGGGTGGGGGGGGGGGGTCCTGGTTTAACTTTAGTCTGCGTCAGGAATCCTTTGTGAAGCCCGCCAAAGCTCCAGAGTGTCTGAAGACCGTAAACGAGAGAGGAGTCTGAAACGCTGCAGTCTTGTCTTCTGGCGGCATTCCTGCTTGGAAGCAGTCCCAACTGGGAGGCTGGCTATCATGAGTGCGGATTGCCTGGGTTCCTGGATAAATGTCTTGTATCCTGAGGCTGAAGACAAGTCGACCACTGGAGATGAATCTGATGAGGAACAAGAAAGAAACCTGTAGCAACCGGAGATGCCTGCCAAGTGAGCTCTGCTGTGCTGACCCAGTGTTCCATGCAACAGGGGAGCCCGGAAGGGGACGGCTATGACCCTCAGACTGGTTGGGCCAATTAGTCTTGAGACCACCTGCATTTCAAACCATCCCACGATGAACTGCAACGTTCCTGGGCTGCAAACCACCAATACCCTGGGACCTCGAGGCAGAGTCCTGTGCATCGTCTTCCCGAAGAAGGAGTCTTAATCTTTGGTGGACTCCTGCCGAATCTCCAGAAGCAAGTTTACACTCCTTGGTGAGGGGACCTCAGAGTGCTTGTTAGGCAGAAACCTGTGCAGTTCCCTTAGGGACCACTGCAAAAGATATAGGACTACAGGTGTTTGGCAGTAAACCCACTTGGTAGCAGTCTGTACCACACAGATTCACTTGGTAGCTGTGGCTGAGCAGTCAGACTTCCCTCAAGAAGAGTTAGGCAGTATGTATAGTATACACAATAGGTACAGAGATACAGTAGCACAAGCAAACACTGACCAGAGCTTTGGTGTAAAAGTATATAATTATTTATTTAAAGACACGCTTGTAAATTACACTAGCACAAAAGAGTTAAGTAAATTCAGCACACAGTCACTATTATATATATATACAACCCTAATTACTTATTAGACAAGACTTCGTGAGAAACACCACTTATTTTCAGACAGAGGTGAGCGCTTAACATAAGATGGCACTCTAATAAGTTATAAAAAAAGGGAGGGAAAAAGGCAGACTTATGAAAGCACACAAGTTTCAATACTTTTAAAAGAACCACAGTAAAGCAGGATAGGCAGAGTTCTACTGGAGAGCAAGGAAGTCAATTGCAAGGCCCACTCTTGGAGAGAGCAAGCAGAAGGGGTCCAGGTTCACACAGTGGAGTTATGCCCAAAGAGTCTTGTAGATAGTTTGCACATAAAGAATGAAATTAAAGTCAGGAAAAGTTAGCTAGGTTGTCCCAGGCCAGCCCAGGTTAGAAAGTCGAGGCTTTACTGTCAGCCCGAACGATCTGTCGCAAGGGAAGCCAGGCGGGACACAGTACCTTAAGAGTGAAGGAAGCTCCAGCGGGGGCAGTGTTCCGGGCAGCGGGTGCAAGTCGGTGTTTCGTCCAGAGGAAGGGGTCTTGCCGTGGAGGAAAGAAGGTGGTTGTTGCACTGCCAGGGAAGAAACCAGCCGCAGAGTTCTTTCGGTTAAAATGTACTACCCTTCTCTTCGCAGTAGTGGTAAGCCGTGGTATTCCGGTTACCGGGGTGCTTGGCACGGGCAAGGTGGCCACGAGATGCTCCAGGAAGGTGAAAAGGCGGCAAAACTGGTTATCCCCACCAGTCAAAGGAAGAAGATTCTCCGGACTGGAGATCTCCTGTCGTCGGGAAAAGTGGTGAGACTGTTCAGCAGGGCTCCACCGGTGGTGTCGTTGTTGCAGGTCGGCTCAGCTTCTCCCTCCTCGGATGCTTAGGTCCTGTGGCGACTTCTGAAGTTCCAGTCCCCAAAGCCCTGCTTTTATGCAGCACACCCCCCATTCACTCAGCCTAGTTGTCAAACATGCTAAGTGGTGAGTTGACCGGCTGACCACTTGGGCCAATCACACAAGAGTGCGACTTGAGTTACCAAGGTAACTCAGTCCAGGGTGCCTAAACCCCCCTCCCACACCCCTTGTGGTACCCAGACAGAGTGGCACCACTTTTGGAGGCTTCTGTGGAGAAGCCCGCCAAAAAGTGGAACAAAGGGCTCGACTTGGGTTGGAGTCACAGAAGAGAACAAAAACGCCATTTTAGAATCGAGTTCTGGCAAAAAATACCAACCGGTGAATTAATATTAAATAAATAAACCGGCTGTATGTTTGAGGCTATAAGAATTAAATAACTAAAGTTGGTAGCCTCGAACAATGGGAAAATCACAGAGATATATTTGCGGCCGAATATAAAAAGTAGTAACCACTGCCACCAGCCAAAACTCGATCATGGGGGACGGAGACGTGCCTACTCGAACAACAGACCCCGGGGCAATCGAATTGCCCCAACCAGTACGTCCACAATATGATGTTTTGTACTGGTTTCTGTTCATAATTTGGGACTAGTAAAGCCAATGGTGACTTTACATGCCCTGGGAGACAGTAGTCAGTCCCAGGGTATGGAATCTATGTTGGGGGGGTCGCTACGACACCCCTGGGTTACGGCACACAGGGTGCTGTGTAACCCACATTAAAAACACATGGGACCCTATGGAGTAAAAGACCCCATAGCCCATAAAACACATGGAAAGATAAAGGAACACCTCAAATCATGTCTAAGAGTGGGAGTAAAAAGAGTCTCACTCTTAGCAGGAGAAAAAAAATAAACCCCAAAAATCCAGCAGAGCTGCTGGGGGACTCGCTAGGTTTGGGAAATTAGCCTTTACAGAGAATTCTCCCCAACAGTGCTGGACTGAGAAAGCGAGGCAAATCCTTAAAAAGAACAACCGTTATTCATCTAGTATCCTGAAAAGGGTGCCAAATACACAGAACCGTGAGAAGCTAAGAAGAATCCTTTGCTTGGAGCCATACCACTCAAATGCTGCAGAGAAAGCCCTTCCAGTGTTCTTTCTTTTGTCTGAAGACCAAGAATCCAGTGACAGGAGCCTGCAGCTGCTGCATCGTGGGGGAGTCTGCCTGCATCATCTTCATTGATGGGGTACTGTGACACTTCAGGTAATACTCAAGTCGTCGCATTTCTCCTTTGGGGCTAGGGTGGCAATTTGTACGTTTGGGAGTTTGCCCATGCACGTTCGCCCAGGCTCAACGCTGGAACGCAGTCAAAGAAGCCTTCTACGAAGTCCCTGAACACTTACCAATTATAAAGTACTCTACTTACTTGTTATAGAAGATATCCTCTGGATCTGCCTACTGCTGGCCACTGGAACCCCAGTATCGCCTTCTGCCTCTGAGAACACGTGTTTAGATTAAGGAAGGACTGCTAAAGGACAAGCCTCTGTGGAGGAACTCTAATCTTAAAATAGAATAAGTTACAAGAGTTGTAATGTACTTGAAATGTTGGTAGTAGAACTATTCATCCTGAAACAGAATAAGTGACAGTTTACTGCAAAGTGGGTTTTACTTACCTTGAATTGCATACTGCTATTCTGAAAGTCTTTTAAACTGTGGTTAACCTACCAGAAGTATTGTATTGGTTTTTCTACTGTGTTTATTGTTTAGGATAGTACTTACCCTTCTCAAGAATTCACATTGCCTGTGTATACATAAAATAAACCATTATTATTACATATATACATAAGTGTTTCTTTAGACCATACGTATGCTACAAGTTCTTTTTAACTTCCAAGAGCTCTCTGCCTCCTAAGATAAGCATGGCTGCTCTACCATAACTACCTCCATTTTGAGTGGAATAGGCATGTACTAAGAGTTGGAGTTCTGTATTGCCCAAGGGATAGTCTTATAAAGTCCCAAGTAGCTGGACTTCAGAAAAACTGTCCTAATATGGCGACGCCAAAGAGGCATGAAGATCAAGCTCAAAACAAAGGATTTTGAAAATCCAGCAGGGAGGGACTGGCAACAATGTATAAGAACAGACGGACTAAAGAAATTGTGAAGTCCAGACGGAAGAGGCAACAGGTGTGCAAACCATCCACAGTTTAAAACCCTGTCAGCAGACCGGAGAAGAGCGAAGGATACCAGCCAAGCGATGGAGTTCTCTGTGGGTCCAGCTGGAGCGGACCCGAGCACGAAGCAAGAAAGGGTAGCCAAGCAGTGCAGCAGAGCACGGAGCTGCCGCAGTGCTGCAGAGGGGAGAAGCCCGAGGAGCCGGACCACAGTCCCAGGAAGACACAGTGGCGTACCAAAGTCCATGTTGGGACTTATTTTCTATACTCTAGCCTGGTGGTGTAAGGAAGGCATGTTATCAACAGTAAGAGACACTGTTGCCTATCCTTACTTAATTTTTTTTACTGTTTTTATTAACATTTTTTTGCTTACAAACGAGTAAAAGATGACCAAACATGGGGGCAAACCATACAAGTAAATTACAAGTTTATACAGGTACATCGAAGTGGATCAGTGGTTGCTCAACGGGAATCTGAGTGGTGACATCCCTGCCACCCCAATATGGAGGAGGGGTTCTCTCCACTCAACTACTGATTATGTTTTTGTTTCCAAGAGCATGTTTGAGAGTTGCATAGAGTTTAATGTTACTGGTGGTAATTTAAGTGATCATGCCATTTAGGAGGCAACCTTTGGGGTTCACTGGGAGCCTGCTGGCTCTTGTTTCACTCAGGAGCTAGCAATAAATCCTGCGGGAAACAGATTAATAAAATCTGACACAGGGGGACGGACTCATTGATAACTTGGAGAGGTCTATAAATAATTTGACTGACTTAGAGCCGTCTACACAGTGCGAGCCAGGACACTTTAATTCCTATGGAATTTAAACCCACCGGTGTCTCGTCCACCTAAAAATATTCCTCCCCATAGACATCAATTTGATTTACAAATTATGGAGAAAAAAAAAAAAAAAAGAAGAAAACGCTTTAGAGCCCTAAAAAACAGACTAATACACAAGAGGGAAATGATGAAGCCAGGTTGATTAATAACTCTTATAGAGATTGGATGAGGTCACATAGATTTTTGAGGCTCTTTAAAGATGGTGAAGAAAGGTTGAAGGCTATAAGTCTTAAAAACTTGAGTCATTTCTGGACCATGATTAATCCGAAAACAAAATCAAGCTGAATAATTATTCAAGAGCAGACCTGGGTTGATCATTTTGCTAAGGTGTATGGCCCGCCTGATTGTGCGGAACCTAGGATTGAGATAAATTCAACCTGGGCTCTTCGTTGTTCTACAGAGAAGATTGAGGGTTTAATCATAAAATCATCAGAGTACCGCACTTCAGGGCCAAATGGCCTCACAAATGCAATCTTGAAACTAAATCCTAGCACATGGGCAAGGGTGTTAAAATGTCTATTTGACAAAATAAGAGACTAGAAAAATTCCAGAGTCTTGGAGAAGCTCCGTAATAATTCCCATATATAAGCAAGAGGATCGCCTAGCCCCGTCTAATTACCATCCAATTTCTCTCCTGGATGCGGACGGCGAAATATTTGCAGGCCTAGTCCTGAGGGATATGGAATGTTGGGCCACTGGCAAGGGGATAATTTCAAAGTTTCAAACTGGTTTCAGGAGAGGACTGTTTGGTTCTTAGCTGTGTTAGTTCAGGTTGCTTTGTGAAGGGCGGTAGACCTATGTTCGGAGCCTGGGTGGATTTATTCCAGGCCTTTGAAACTACCAATAGAGACAGTCTTTGGGGCAAATTTGAAGAGCTGGGGCTTGCCTGATAATTTGCTAGCAATCTTGATTGAAGGGGAAGCCAGTGGCCTGCCTTCGACCAGCAGCGACTAGCACAGTAGGACCAGCCTGGGCGGGGAGTGGAACACTTACTCTACCCTTGAAGCCCGGACACTTAGCTACCCTACCTACACCTGTACACTACTGTGAACAAGTTCCTCTGCCTCTCCCTCTCGCACTTTACAGGAGCCTCAAATCCAACTGTGTTTAAATCTCTTACACAATTTGCATTGTTAGGTAGCTGTGTTTAGTCTTGTTCACAAACTGCATTGTTAAGGCGTAGGCCTCTCTCCCACAGTGCAGGAATCTCAAATCTAGCTGTGTCTTGATTCACACACAAAGGTAGTCCTGTTCTACCTGGCACTCAACCTGCATCATGAAACTTAGTCCTCAATTCGTAACACACTCATCGAGGCACCATGTCACTCACTGGCCATAACCGTGCAGTTCCCGGGCGCACCTCTGCCCCACTGACACCCAACGGACTCGCCCTCTATCCCCCCTGCCACACAGCCCACCCCGCTTTCTCTGTGCACATCCATCTGGCATCCCTCACCCCTCATTCTACGCCACCGCAACCATACCCTCCCGCCTCATACTCTCTCCCATACCCGTAAATCTCGATCTGCACAAGAGCAGCAAGTTGGAGAGACAGACCAGAAAGCTCCCACCCACGGAACACGCAATGCCCGACACAGCACATTCACCTCCCCCTTCCCCCTCACTTAGCGCAGCAAGAGAAGCTCTAGCCAACACTCCACTCACCAGAACCACCCACACTCCCATGACACCACATAATGCAAGGGCGAGACCGCAGTCAGCTAATGTCCCCCTCAGCATCTCCCATTCTCCCACAGTTTGCAACCCCTGCCAGGGCAATATAGGAGCAAAACCTCACTGCCCGCACCCAACCCAGTCCTAGCTCTTTTCCCCTCCCTCCCCTGTCCACCCACTCCAACTACTCCCTCATCCCCTTCTGTTCCACTCCTCACTGCCTCTCTCATCAGCAGACCCCACTCTCGCCCCAAACATCACCCACCCACAAAAACAAAAGGCATCTCAAATATCCTGCACCCTCATCAACTCCAGGTCTGTTTCCAAAAACAAACTCCACATCTTCGACCTCATCACAGAAGAAAACCCAGACATCCTCTTCATTACTGAGACCTGGTTCTCGGAGTACTACGAACCTCTCGCGCACGAGACCTTCACACCTGGTTACATTCTCACTGTTCAGAAAAGATCTTGAAGGGGAGGTGGGCTTGCAATATTACACAAAGACCAAGTCAACTATTAACCAAGGACACCAGCACCACAGATAACAAATCCCTCTTGGTAAAACTCCAACTCACTCCATCCACCTCACACAGCTTCCTAATCATCTATAGACCACCCGGCTATAACAAAAACTTTGAAGATACATTTGGTGAAGCTCTAGCCGCCAACCTCATCCCAACACCCAACTCTCACCATCCTAGGAGACCAACATATGTTTCGACTCACCATCAAACCCCATGAGCAGGTCACTTATAGTCTAGATCCACTCAATCTGAAACATCACATCCACTCCCACCCACACAAGAGGCCACACCTTGATGCAATTTTCAGCACCACAAACATATCCACCCAACCCCCGTGCCCACTGTCATGGTCTGATCACTCAGCACTCTGTTTCCCCATACCGCTCAACACTGGGGTCAGTGGTTAACACCCAACAAGTCCTCCACAAACTGCCCCTTCCACTTTTCCATTATGGCACAAAGTGATGATAACCGCAGAGCTTGAACTTTCACTCTGCAACTCCAACTCCCTCAACTCACTCTCCCTAGCGGAAGGACCACCAGCAATATACTCCTTTGACCTCTGGCTTAATAATGCACTCAAACCCTTCATCACGTCCAAACATTCCTCGCAGAGATGTGGAGCATTGCCAAAGTGTTTTTCCCTCAATCTCAAACCTCTCAAGCAGCGCCGACCCCTCAGCCCAAAACAAAACCGCCCTAGAAAGGACAACCAGAACCTACAGATCGGAAATCAGAAAAAGCAAGAAATAATTCTATGGGAACCGAATCCAAAATACCTGCAACACAAGGAACTACATAAAATCATAGCAGAATTCAAATCACCCTCATGTTCCCGCCTGATCATCCCACGCCATATGCGACACACTCTCGCTCCACTTCTACAACACCGCCAAACTAAAAATCCTACCACCACTCCCCCGCCCGCAGCTCCCCCACACAAGCCCCACCCCAATCACAATCTTCATTTGACACTTCCTCCAATCAAACACCAGGATATACTGTTGCTGGAAGGCGTCAGGCTCTCCGGGAGACCCGTGCCCACCCACCTTGCTCAAGAAAATGCTAACCGCCACCTGTGCAGGTAATGTCGCTTGTGCAATCCTTAACCACTCACTCACCTCAGGATCCTTCCCGACAACCATAAAAACATCCTACACCAAACCCATACTCAAAAAACTGCTTGACCCACTTCTTCCCCAAAACTACCGACCTATCTCCAATACGTGTTGCATCATCAAACTAACTGACTGTGCGGCTTACAAACAGCTTGGCCAATTTGATGAATCCAATAACCTCCCTGACCCAGCACAATCAGGTTTCAGACCACTAAGGGGAACAGAAGCCTTTCATGCCTAGACCCCCCTCCACATTTACGAATAGAGGGGTAACCCCCATCCGTCTGCTCGATTTATATGGGGACCCCCCCCCCCCCAGCACCACAAAACAGGGGCCGCATAGAGGTTTCTCAATTTAGGCACAGCCTCTCTTGGCTTACTATATGACGAAACATACTGCAGGGGGATACCTGGACTCGCCACTCAAAGTTTCTCTTCTTAGCCCTCTACTCCAACTGCACTGTTAGTGTAGGCTCTAGCTTATTTAGCCTTGCACTCAATTGCATCGTCGGGTTTAGGCCTCTCTCCCACTATACATGACTCAAATCTAGCTGTGCTTGGCGTTCTTACATTTCACTGTTCGGTGTAGGCCTCTCTCCCAATATACAGGACTCTCGAATCTACGGTACGTATAGCTTGCACCACTAGCGTGGACATAAACCGCAGGCACAGCCAAGCATCCATGCATGATAGAATACGATACGCCTACGGCTAAGCACATCCGGCCTAGTGCACACACAGCAATCCAAACCAACACCTGACGTACCTCAACCACTAGCATGCAGCGACCACCACCCGAAAGGAATTTCGTATAGCTGACCCACATAAACTCTCTCAAAAATAGAAATCTCTAACCCTCAACAGCACCCACCCATGTGTCTGACCCCTCTAGGGCTGCTTAGTCTAGCCTCGCCAGCCGCCTAAGTGCTAGAACGGCAACATGCACACACGCATCTCAAACTAACCCCCCCAGAACTCTCCGACGACATCGACTACCGTCACCAAGGGTGTTCAACCAAGGAAAAAGCGCATTGAGGCCACACACGTGGGGAAAGAGCACGATATAAATAACATACAATACATCATAAAACAACCTTATGGGTTAGACTTTCAAAATCGGATGACCTATCGCAAACCATTGACAGAGGGGTACGTCAAGGTTGCTTGGTCCCACAGTTTCTCTTCAATTTGTACCTTGCAGACTTGTTTCAGTGGCTTCAAAAATTAATTCTGGCAAGCACTAAATTTGGAACTAGGATATCATAGCTGGCATACACCGATGATATCAATATTCTGGACTATAAACAAATTGGCCTACAACGGCTCTTTAGTGCGTTATCCGAGTATGCAAAATTATATTTGACAATAAACCTGGAAAAATTTACAATAGTGATTTTCAAACGGCCACAGGTAAGGACGAAACCCTTTATCTGGCAGATTGACAATCAAGCTGTCCCTATTGCAAATGAGATCATATCTGGGCTCAAAGATTAGAGCTTTTCCGACCAAAAGGGACCTCCTATCTACCTTAAATCTCCCATTAATAAAATGCTTTATAGGGAAGGTAGTTCCAACTCTGTTCTTTGTCCTCGAGTGTAATCCGCAAAGATTTGAATTCGAGTGGGACAAAATAGAGGGAAAACTTAGGAATATAATTTTGAATCTCCAGAATTCCACCCCCATACGGTATGAATTGGGTTTGACATTACTCTTGGCCTGGCTTGAATGGAAATGGATCTCACTTTACAGATTAATCCTTGAGCCTCCTCTCTCGTCACTCTACCAAGATATGGCCATATAGTTGAAGGGAGATGAACAGATTTCTGAACTAACTCAGGGATAGAGGTAACGAGATCCTAGCGCAAGCAGATTCAGGCCTAGAAATCCCGATTCAAAATCTGTTAAACAAAAGAAAAGTATGAAGAGATGGGATTGGATCAGAACAATCGATAAGATGAGAGCAGCTAAATTATCAGCTTCCCTGACAATATACGATAAACCACAATCCTTTTTGCCTACTTCTCTAAGGAAGTCTCCGTACCCAAGAACTAGGGCTGACTTCCTCAGATTGGGAATAAACATTCTACCCACCTTAGAAATCTTACATATCAGAGACAAGGGAGCCTGTCCTAGTGATATCTGTCAGGAGTTTGAGCTGAATGCAAAGCATACTAACCAAACATCTACTAATGATTTTCCCAGGGACCCAAAGACCCTTAGATTAAAAAAGTTTGTTCATAATGCTTAGCTTTTGGATACTTCCATGTTTTGGGAAAGAATGTCAACAGGAAATGAATTGTTCTTGACAGCCGAAGTGGTAAAGGTCTGGAATGTTTTAAATCTCATCAATGGGTATGTAATTTGTTAGAGGATACAAAGAAAGAAAAATATTACCACTCATGTCTGTTAGCTGGTACATTGTTTTTATATAAGTTTATAATTGATTCTTCTCTGTTGAAGTAGATCATCATCTTTATTCTTGAGGTCCATTTATCAGGAATGTTTCTACCTGGACTTGTGTGATATCTATTTTTAAATAATTGTACCATTTTAATTTTGAGAATTTTGAATTTCTCTTTTGGTTGATATTTTTCTAAAAAATGGATGTGTAAAAAGTCAAGATTGTTTTTTTTTGGCTAACGCACAATAAATAAAAAAACTTTTTAAAAACGGGTGTATCGGGCACTTCCTTTCGTCCGCCAAGTTGAGCGTCAATCCGCAACCATCGACTATCGGATAGCAAGCTGGTGACCCAAGTATACATATGGCATTTAGATTATGTTGTGCATTCCACACAGGGGTTAGTAGTTGCTAGATCACAGTTCAGGGGAAACTAATGTCACATACCACAGGATCTATTACTGTTGGGTGGGGTCTGCCAAGGCCTCTGCTCTCTTGCTATACTCGAAGTGGTGCCCAGTAGCCCTTGGGCTTGCTGCTGGGTGGGAGCGTTCGGTTATATTGTGTCTCGCACCTTGAAATGGTATTGAGCCAGTTTTGAAAGCTGGGGGCTCTAGTCGGTCGCCATGCTTTAGCTATGAACGATCTTGCCCCTATGGATGCCATTCCCATGAGGAGTTTCTCACTCTGGGTGCCCGACTCCACCATGGCGAGCAACCAGGTCTCTGGGGCTTGCAATACCAGAGTGCACAGCATTGCAGATGCCGCCTCAACTATTTTAGACCATAGTGCCTGTACCTGGGGGCACAGCCATGCTGCATGGTAGAAGTCCGCTGGGGACTGACCACATCTTTTGCAATTGAGGGACCTGTCCGGGTACAGCTTATTCAGACGGAGGGGGAGGGGGGGGGGGGGAGTAATATATTTGATGTAGAAATTTAAACTGCATCAGGAGAAACCTGTTATTTATGGATATGGTTCTGGTTTGTGTGCATATTTTTTCCCATTGGTCATCCTTTAGTGTGTTCCGCAAGTTGTCCTCCCATTTATCCCTGTAGGGGTTTGCACGAGGGGATCTGCATGAGCGGACCATTCCATATAAAGTAGATACCAGCTTCCCCGTGGACAATGGTGGGGTGACGTGCGTCATTATAGGAGATGTAATGGGAGAATATTGAAAATCCGGTCACCTGGCCGGTAGCACCTCGCACAGCCAGTACTATAGTAACAATTAATGGGTGTCCACTCTCCCCTACCCTTGAGTTCGTTCCCCATGAGATAAATCTGCCGTGGGGTGCCACATCTCCATCGTAGTGATATGTAGGTTTGTGAAGTGTTGTTGGAAAATAACCTTGTGTGTAAATGGAATACCCCGAATGTGATATATGGCCATAGAGGGGGAGTACCACTGTTCCACGCCGGCCCATTAAGCCAAGCGGTCCCATGCCTGGAGTGTAACCTCAAGGGACTGCACTAAGTTGCTCTCACGTGCCCCATAGCAGTCCCTTCAAGTCGTATGGTTGCTTTCTCCAAGAGCGTTTGTGGTAAGACGCCCGTGAGGGGACCACCAGACTGCGTACTGACCCTGCGCTATCAGGTAATACAGGAGGAGATCAGGAACATCCAGCCTACCCTGTGAACATGGGCGGCACACTGTCGAGTGATACCCGGGGTTGACCCCGGCCCATATCAACTTATTCATCATACTCTCGAGTCGAGCCCAGAAGTTCGCAGGAGGCCATATCTGCACGTTGTTGAAGATATAGAATAATTTAGGTAGCACTACCATCTTCGATAGCAAGATCCTGGCCACCTGGGAGATGGGGAGATATATATATGCACATCTACTTTATGTTCCAGACTCTCCAGGGCAGCCATGCAACTCTCTTCATATAATTTAGTGGTGGACGTGGATACTCTAATACCTAGATAGCGGATTCCCTGTGTGAGCCAAGCAATGTCCTGTTGGGTCACGCACGTGGTAAGCGGAAGAACCTCCGACTTGAACCAATCTGCAGACCTGATCATGCCCCAAATTTGGTGATCTCCTCCACTACGGGGTTCAAATTAGTATGCAGGTGTTTCACATATATTAACATGTCCGCATATAGAGACGATGGAGATATGTGAACAAATTCTTACTCCTCTATGGGCATGACATTCACACAGGGCGCATGCCACGGGTTCGATTGCTAGGGCGAACAATATGGGGGAGAAGGGGCAACCCTCTCTAGTGCCACGAGTCTGGAGTATTGCCCCCAATTGTATCCGGTTGGTGTACACTAGAGCCCTTGGGGGCCGTAAATAGGAGGTGTACCCATTGTAAAAAACGCAGTGCCCAGGCCGGACCGGCAGAGGACGTACGAGAATGGCCATTCGACGGAGTTGACCGCTTTTTCAGCGGCCGGGGCCGCTACAGCTATAGGAACCTCCCGATTCATGTTATGCATCTGTGCAAATAGTCTCCAAGTTGTTTTGTGTGGAGCGGCCACGTATAAACCCCGCCTGATCAGGAAGGATTAGGCTGGGCATAAATTGAGTGTCTGCCAATAGCTTGGGTAGGATCTTATTGGTGTCTACCAAGGAGAGTGGCCTATAGGAGGAGCACTTGCTGGGGTCTTTATCAGGCTTGAGCAGTGCTGTCACTAAGGCCGCTCTAGTGGATTCTGGGAGTGTGCCAGCCGCGCTGGCTGCCTCAAACTTACTGCACAGGTGGGGAATGAGCAAGTCAGGGAGGCCTTATATAGTTCAGCAGTATTTCCATCTGTGCCATTGGCTTTTTCATTGGGGAGAGAGCGGATTACGTTAAGAAATTCCTCATCTGAGGGGGGTGTCATGATCTCTGCTTCCAAAAGATCAGGACTTGCCCGACTCTCTTGGAAGCAGACCCATAACCCCGGTTCCGAGTGCCAGCCAGTCCCAATTGGGACCTTTTGGACCCTGTCCTGGCGCCAGTGGCACCAGGCTCATAAAAATGCTCAGTCCCAGCGCTGGAAGCGCCGGGCTCATAATGCTTGGGTGGACTTACCTGCAGCAGACCATGCTGCTTACTTACCTGCCAGTTGAGCCCCTGATGCACTTCTGTTTGGGACTACTTTTCCTGTTGGGTGGGGCAGGAGCCACTCCCTAGGTTCAGAACACTGGAATTCTTCTGGAAAGCAGGAACTCTTTTCTCACCTAGGCGAGGCTGTGGAATGAGACACCTAAGCACTACAGGAGGCTATTTAAACCACACCCGATGGATGAATTTTGCTTTGCGTTATTCTGCATTCTCTGCAGCAGAACGCTCATCGTGTCTTCTGCTTCCGATCCTGGGCCTAAGGGAACAAAGGCTTACCATCCTGGAATCCAGTCTTCAGCAGCACCTGTAAAGACAAAGAAAGAACAGGTTAGCACTACGGTCTTCAGTGGCAGCGCATCTCTTACCTGGTCCATCGGCTGTCACCAACGCCTCGCACTGCATTCCGGCATCTGAAAGGCAAAAGCTTACCAGCTCTTCGCACGCTCCGGAGGCCTTCGGCGCTGCATCCCGAATCTGAAAGACAAAAGAAGGTGCGTTTAAAGACATTGGGCAACTTTATTACTCACGTGCCATTACTCCTTCCCACGTCGAATCCAGTGGGTATTCCAGCACCCTTCAGCTTCTCTAAAGCTCCGAACTTGTTCCTGCAAGAAAAAAGGGACAGTTAGTGCGCATCGTGAAGCAGGCTACAAGCGCTTACTTACGTGCTTCCAGGTGCTTCTATTCCTCACACGGGTTCGATCCTCAACTCTCATCAGCCCGCCATCCGCCATCGCCGGAACCCTGCAAAACAAGAGATCATTACAAAAGACTTTTAAGACATTTGAAGTGCCCAGAACTTAACGTTCGTGCAGTTAACGACGGACAGCAGTCCTCTGAGGTCAAGAGGCCTGCACCCTTATCCAGTGAAGAAACTGGTTACGGCACCCTGCCCCGAGGCAGATGGAGAGCTCGGCGTTCACTTACCTAAGGTGAGGACGTTAACCTTTGGGGTTCTACAGGAGAAGAGAAAGGGAGGAGGAGAGAGGCACCCAAAAACCCCAGTTCATTAATCCCATATTTTCTATCTGCAGACATCTTACTCTTCGAGTCAGACATACAGTGCACAGAGGTCCAGCCCAAAGAGCCAACCGTGTGTTACACATCACCTTTGAAGATACGGCATTCACCCAGTCAAGACCTGCGCCTCTGCGGGAATCAGGTGAGCGTTACAGGGGGAATCGTTAAGCAGAGTTACGTGTTCTGGGTCCAGCCACCCCAAGGCTATTTTATCTAGATATTGTATGATGCTATCGTGTCTGGCTTTGCTCCGAGTGGTGTATAGTTTCCCATAAAATTTCGGGAATGTCTCATTGATTGTCCCATTGTCCCTGGTAAGTTCCCCATTGGCCAGCTCTATTTCAACTATGGGGTCAAGGTGGCGTTCCTGCCTTATTACCCATGCTAGGGTCCTCATCCTCTCCATACCTAGCAGTAACTATTGGGTCTACCAGAAAGCATTCCTCACTGGCCATAAGGGTGTGAATTTCTTCCCTCTTTTCCCCTTTGTTGGGCCGGCAGTTCCGGAGAGTCCTGCTGGGCTTGAAAGGTCTCACTTGGGTATAGGCGCATTATAAATGCCATAGCATATCTACCATTTTAATTTCCTTTTCCGTTGTCAAAATGTACCTACGGATGCTCTTCAGGACTCCCCCCTCTTTGGAAATGCAACAGCCCCGAATATATACTTAGGTTTCCCAAACCACCCTGGGGTCTGAAACAGAACCTGTGTTTATTTGGAAGAACTCGATAATATTTTGCCGATTTCTTCACAAAAAACGTTGTCTTCAAGTGCCAGAGCTCTGAATCTCCACCGAAGTTCTTTAGGTGGGGTGGTCGGGCCTGTGAATTGTACCAAGACTAGGGAATGATCAGACAGGGTTGGGGTACAATCTGTGCTCTATGGGTTACACGGGCCAGCTCTGAGGACATCTGGATATAGTCAATTCTAGAGGTACTTCCATGAACCCCAGAGTAGGAGGTTAACTCCCAACTATTGGGGTGGAGGAGGCGCCAGATGTCGATAAGTGCATGGTCTGTCACGATAGACTTCCATTTTTGTGTCGCTCCTTTAAGGGATGTCTGAGCAGGAGAGGACCGATCTTGGTCTAATGAGGGTGCCTTGTTGAAGTCCCTAGCCCACCACCCCGTAGTCCGGAAATGTGCGTAGATGTTCAGTGCATTTTTGAAAGAAATCCGGGCTGTCGTAGTTAGGGCCATATATGTTAATAAAAAGGACAGGCCATCCTGCTAGCTCTCCAGCGAACAGCATAAAGCGACCATCCATATCCGTTGTCAGGTCGTGGAGTTTAAACTCCAGAGGCCGATGTATGTATATCACTACCCCCCGGGAGTAAGTGGTGTAGGGTGAGCCATATCTGTGAATGCCCCCATCATGCCAGGTTAGGAAGTTTATGTTCTTTCCCCAAGAGGGACTCCTGGAGGCATAGGACCTTTACGTGAAGGTTTCTGGCGTAGTTCGTAATCAAGCGTGTCTTTTTGCCATTGGTGAACCCTCGTATATTCCATGATAGCAAGGTTGTCCGCACCGGAGAGTTTCTCTCCCTCTTGAGTGATCGTCATGTTATATCTGGAAAGAGGCTCATGTCAAGGGGGCGCAGTGTCAGTGCTTTGAATTACCAGTTATGTAAGAAGTACTTAGTTGGTTCCGGTCGTGTAGAGTACCCTGTGGTCTTGGAAGAGTAGTTCCCCACCTCCAGTCCCTGTAACTTAATATGTGTTAAACAATTAACTGCCCGTCCCTCCTCCCACCCACGCCAGAAACTCCAATCTACCGGCCATTTTCTAACGCCCCCCCCACCCTAAGAATACTAAACATCCAAGCCCAAAACAAGTCTACTTTGCCGCGGGGTGCCAGCGGCTGCTGCACCTCCTAATGTCAGGAGGCTTGTTACCATAGTCATTACTTGCTGTTCCATTTTCCTTCTTTGGGTGTCTCCGGCAGTTGGTAGCATATGCTCTGGTCCGGAAGGCACTTGCTACCAGTAAATTGCATGGGTTTGATCCCTGTGGTCATCAGGCTTGGCTCAGAGATCTTTGAGGACAGGCCCTTGGATCAGGAATTTCCATAGCAAACCGCTCCAATGCTTCAGGTGAAGTGAAGAACGAAACCTTGCCATCATGCACTACCCAGAGTTTCACAGGGAACATCGAGTATCGTATGTTTTTTCCTCAGGATGTTTTTTACATTTTGAAAGGGCATCCTCTGGTCCTGCACCTGTTGGCTGAAATCTGGGAACAGGCGTATTGTCGCGGAACCCCACTGCAGAGTCTTTTTCTCTCGCTGCCCATAACTGTGTTGCGGTCCCTGTAATTGAAGATGTGTGCTAGAACGGCCCTTTCTGGGGCTCCTGGTGGGGGTCTTGTTGCCAATGAGCGTTGTGCCCACTCCACCATGAATAGATTTGTGACTGGTGGGTTGTCAAGGACTTCCCTAAGCAGTTTTTCAAACAGTTCCAAATTGTCTATAGGGGTACTCTCCGCAACCCCTGTGATTCGAATGTTATTTCTTCTGGACCTCCCTTCGAGATTCATTTTTGTCGATTACTTTTTGGACTGTCTGTTGTAGGGTGGCAACCTAGTGCTGGAGCTCTGAGATTTTCTCCTCCGTCTCCGATACGCTGTTCAGCTTCCGACATTCTGCCACAGTTCATCGATTTGAATCGCGGAGACGTCAACTTTGCATGCTAAAGCATCTATTTTAGTGACAAGGTTATCCATACTCATTTTTACTGCCAATAGTGTTTGGTTTAGGGTTGAAATGTCGAGGTGGGATGGGCCTGGGTTATCCTCCTGCTGGGGAAGCCCTCTGTCTGTTCTGACAAACTGTTTGGTTTCCCATTCTGGAGCATTCACTGCAGACTGCCGTCAGGGTGTGTTATTGGATCCCTTGGACTTTCAATTTCAGTAGTCACATCTCCCGTGCTCCCGACTGGGCTCTTGGCCCGATATAGTGATGTCTGGGTGTTGGTGCCTCCTCTAGAGATGGATGGTGCGGTTTGTCGGGACCCAGGACGTGACCGGTGCGGGCCGCCTCAGATCTCGAGAGGAGGTCACGTGAGAGGCCCAAAGCGGTCAACTCTGGAGTACCTAGAGGTCCGATTGTCGGGGGGGGGGGGGGTGATTGGGGGAGGGGGCTGCAGGGGATTCTATGAAGCCTTGTCGCCGTATCCAGGACAGTGACTGGTTTGTACTCCCTGCGGTGAGGGGGGCAGCCTTCGGGCACCGTCGAGACCGGGTGGAGCAGAGACTGCTGGTGGTACCGCCTCCCCCACACCCTGCCTCTAGGAGGTGGTGAGGGGCTACAAGGTCATCTCTCCGAAGGGTGGCCCGTGGGTATTATGGGAGAAATATCACTCAAGGGACTGCTCCGGCTGTATCATGGGTCGAGGATGAGGTGGGTGGGTTTGATGTGAATGCCGCATATTATGGCAACCTGTCCCAAACTGGAGCAGCTCTGGAAAACAATGGAATAGTCTCTGCTGCAATGGGAGGGTTCAGAGGTACACTCACAACAGGGATTTATTTTACTGGGGTGTGGAACGGACAGACTCCACTCATGGTGGCTCGAGCCATGGTATTGGCGGTGGCCTCAATGTGGCCAAGATTAAGAACCCCTGCGTCGGTAAGTCAGTGGGTGCAAAGGTTGTGGGACATCGCAGCCATGGAAAAGCGAACAGCTCTTAATAGGGGTGAAGGCATGCAGTTCAATTCGATATAGGGCCCTCTGATTGAATGTATGAGCTCTACGAACATAGTAAGCTACAAACCAAGATTCAGGGGAGTGTTAAGGGATGATCATTTGGGACAGATATAAATGAGGGCCAGGTATGGCTCATGGACTTACACACTCTGCAAGGAGGACTAGATCTGCTTTATCCTCCTCGGAATGCTGTCGGGACACATAAAGCTCTCCCTTCGCAGCATGCAACTTCCTCCTAGCCAGTTCCTGGTTTAGTCACGCAACCTTTAGCTCAAGGTTCTTCACTTCCCGAACAAGGACCCTGAAGAACCCCCCCACCGTCAGACAAACAACCCTACCAGGAAAAACTGCAGTGCTTCCCACTCCGTGGACCTCTGTGCCGTCAAGTTCCAATTAACCTCAAGGAACTGACTAATACTAATCTTGCAGTGATGGCCTGAACCCACAATCTTCTAGCATTCGGTTATCAAACTTCCACATGAGAATGAGCGGACGAACATCCTTTCACCACCAATTACCACCCCTTCCGCCTACTCTCTGCCACCCTTGCACATCCAAATTTGTTTCTTCCAAAACTGTCACATCTATGCTGTGCCGATTGAGGTACAAGCAAATCTTCCCTCTTTTGAGGACATTCATTCCCTGCATATTCCAGCTACCATCCTCAGTCTGGCCATTCCAACCAGTCACTGTTGATCATGCCCCCACAGTTTGGGCACCTCGTCCAGCCACCACCCCCACAAATTGTACAAGTGAAAACAAATGAACTACACCCCCCCATCCCTACCAGCCTTACCTTCCCAACCCGCACCCACAACCCCCAACACAGGACGCAACCCCCCCATCCCCATGTAGACAAGCCCTCCATCAAACACAGCTAATTACCCCAATGCAATCAACCACCCTGTGCCCCATTCAAATCTCAGCCATTGAAATTGCAACCAACTCAGCCCCTCCCTGTGACCAGGTAGCGCCAAGGTGACATTTTTGCTCAGATCCTCATTAACCCCAAAAACAAAATTGAGAAATATAGCGAACATCTACATCAGAAGCCTTCAACCATTGCTCTGTGGGTCCACATGCTCATTGTCGCCACCCCCTGCTACAGACCACGGCCAGGTCTCTGATGAAGCAGTTAATCTCTCAGCTCCAAAGTTGGTCTGTACTGACGCAGACTCTTCCTAAAGTCTGTACCACCTTTGGACTCCTGGTAGGGCAGGGCATGCTCTCCCTTCCAGGTCTTGATACACAACTCCTCCCATGCCCAGCTGCAGCAAAACACCCATACTCTGAGTCCAACCAGTCCACACTTAATTTGGGCATTGAAGAAAATGCAAGCGCCAACCACCCGCCCTTGAGCTTTGCAGGGAAGATCATCATAGTTCAGCAAGAGATTGCAAAGCCTCCTCTTAAGACCATAATATGATTTACTTTGCTTCGGAAACTCTTGAGCAAAGTCTGGAAATAAGAATCGACACATACAGGCCGCTTTATAGGCTACTGATCTCTCTGCGTCCTGCAAGATTCCATCCCGGTACCTGTAATTCAGTAACTTACCTACAACTGCCCTCAAAGTAGTTCCAATTGGTGGGAGGGGGTTGCCCAGGACCCTGTGTGACCTCTAAAGTGAACCACATTGATAGCCCTCTTATTTTCAGGACATTTGAAGAAGCACTCTAGATACAGTTCCTTGATGGGCCCTCCTCCCCTTCAGTGATCCTCAATATTCTAATATTGCTTCGGCGAGCGTGTCCTTCTGCATCTTATGCGTCCCCTCAAGTGCTCTTGTGGCTGCAGCCAGCACGTCCATCTAGGTTTGCAGTACCATGACTCCATCTTCCAAATCCCATCTTCCGCTTCAGCCACGCACTACCCCCATGACCTATCTTCCTGAGGTCCGCCCTTACCAGCGAGCTATCAACGGCTTCTGACTGGACCTTAACCTTCAGTGATTTCCTCGAGTCCTGGATAGACGCCATCAGTTACTTCATCTATACACTTTCTTCCGTCCTGCCTGGGATAGCATGCTCAGCCATCTGCGGTCTATGTTGGGCGACCTTAATCTTGCCCCCCCCCCCGCCCCCTCAAGCATTGCTTCAGTTTCTGCTGGCCCTTCACAATCACCCAAACAGACTCTAGTAGGGCCTTCACTGCTAAGGTCCAACCCCCTGGTGGGTAACCAACAGACCCTGGTCAGCCTAAGCGATTCCCCAGTGCCACATGTGGACAGTATTGGGGATTCTCCTCTCATCAAGTCCAGCAGCACCCCAGTTCAGGGAGGGGTCAGGCTGTCTGCCATTGCCCCTGGTTTCCGTTCACCTCCCATGCGCCCTATGCAACTATATAGCATGTAAATCAGCTCCTCAGTCCAGTGTCGCAATGCCACTGCAGTGTCTAGTCCCAGCCAGTCCTCCCGTCAGACTTTGGTATTCCTGGCTGCAGAGGCTTCCCACAGCCCTCAGGATCTCGTATCCCCACCACAAGCGCTACTCATAGATCGAGGCCACAATCCGCTGCATTGGCACCCCCCACCCCAATCACCTGCATAGCATTGGGAGTGTGGCTCCTTCCATCGGTGGCCCGCTCTGCTTACGCAGCCGGAGCCCCAGGAATCCAGTCGCTTGTCCTAGTGCTCGTCTCTTAGGCACAACAGCAGCTGCAACTGCCCGAAGTGGGTTACAACTCCAACAGTTCCTTGGCAGAGGTAGCCGTGCAGGGTAACGGCCGGAATCAGTACCAGCCAGCCAGTCCTCATGGCCGGGAGACCCATATCCCCTGTTGCGTGGGCCTGCAGCAGTCCACAGCACAAGGTGCTCCACTCAAATCCAGGTGTGGCCCATGTCTGCCGCACAGGAGCCGTCGCATGCAGCCCCACAGTCAGCTCACTCAACTGTTCCCCTCCTAAGAACAGGTGCTCTGCTCTCCAACTATTGATTGTCCATGAAGCCAATGAGGGCTCCAATCCCTGCAGACCCCCTGCAGCATATGCAGGTCACCTCTGGCACCGCCCACTCCAAAGCGTGGGCCCTGCCTCCTCGCACTCCGTTGCAAATGGGTCCGCTCCAGGACTCTCAGGACAGCAGGCCTACCGGGTGGCAGGGGCTGTCGGCACCAGTTTCTGCAGTGCAGAGCTCGAATTGCGCAGCAGACGCTCACCCACCTAAAGTGCCGGTCAGATCTCATGAGCAGGATTTCAGCAGGATATTCGGTGTAAACTTCTCCAGTCAGGCAGAGCTCAGAGAAGCACCACCACCTTGGTTGGACACTCGAGCACCACCCCCAGAAAGGTCTTGTTTAGTTTGTCAGTTGATGAGCGGCACAACCAGTTTCCTTCGAAAAGGTAAATTGAGGATTTTGTTCTGAACATTCATATTAAAATAGGTAGCACCGGGCTGTTCGGCTAAGGTCTACCCCAACACTTATGACTCTAGTAACCATAAATTCATGATGCGCTGCAGATTCGGGCAAATCTTTAATAAGTTTAGCCTCTGCTAGCCGAGACTTAAAAGCTACTAACGTACCTTGTGCAAGTATCGTTGGAAATCCGCAATCTCCAGCCACAAAACAATGGTAGCTGCAGAAAGCCGCTCTCCACCAAGTCAAACTTCTACGAAGTGCACAGGGCGACAAAGCGTGACAGAAGGAGCAGACCACCCATCATTGGCTGGGGTCCAAACACTCCAAGCAAAGCACGTGGGAATCTGCCACTGCAGTGCCTGCCGCAGGTGGTGCAGGCTGTGAAATCTTTAACGACCATGATAAAAACCAAATGGTATTTCCGGAAGGCAAAAAAGAAATTGAAGGAGGGAACAGTTGCAGTCAAAAGGCTGCATGTGCTGTGCAAACCATCCAGTATCGTCGACGAGGAAAAAAGTAGTGACAGCAGGGCTATCCACGCCCATACTGCTGCACCTCCCGTGCAATACAAACATTTTTAAAGGGAAACTGTCCTTTTGTGCAGTGTAAAGAAAAGAAGTGCTCTGGTCTCAACCCACCACCCACCCCCTGATTTCAGGTCACACAAGCTATTCAGAAACGAGCTTTGTGGGTGCTTTCATTGCCTTTTGCATCGATGGGTGTACTCCGTATAGGCGCAGTTGTCTGACCAGACGGTACACCTGGCTTGCTTCCTTTTCTCCAATATGATATGGCATTTGTAACGCGCCTATACACAAGTGTTTCAAGTGTTTCAAGGCCACTGTCTCAGCTCGTCAATGGTACTTGATTCACTCTGACATTACATCCTCTTGTTGTTGTATCGTGGCTTGGTTTGCCACCATGCACTTTCTTGTATTTTCCTGGCTCCTGCCAATGCTTGTTTCTAATATACAGTTCCTTGCATCAATACATATCACAAACTTGCTTCACCCAAATCGGTTTTCAAAAGTCTCATTTTCATTTGGTATTCAAAGAAATACTTGCTTTCATTCAACTCAGTGTTCATTGCGTGCTCACCTGCCAACCCGGTATCCCCCTGCTTGGTTGACTCAATGTTGTCTATGTCTGCTATCCAAGAGTGGTGTGCTGGCAACGATCTCTGCCTTAACCCCAGTAAGACAGATTCTTATCGGCACACCTGCTCCATCCTTTCCTGTCGCTCTCTGGCCAGCCTCTCTAGGCCTTCTTCCTGCTCCCACCTGTGAGGCTAAAAACCTTGGGGTCATCTTTGACTCCACACTCTACTTCTCTCTTCACATCTCGGACGTCTCTAAGGAGTCACACTACCAGCTGCACCTTCTCAGAGGTATTCTTCCTTTCCTCTCCTTCCCCCAGAAGCTCACTGTCTCCATCGCTCTGGTTCTCTCTAGGCTGTACTACTGCAAAAGCCTTTCTAAATCATCTGGCTGCTTCTACTCTCCGCCCTCTGCAACTCATCCAGAACAGGACTGCGAGACTTGTCCTTGGTCTCAAGCCCAGGGATCGTATCTCTCCAGGACTGATATCTCTGCACTGGCTCCCAGTGGCTGTGAGGATCAAGTTCAAAATCCTCTGCATTCTCAAGGCCTTCTAGGGCCTGGGGCCTCAAAACCTTTAACTCTCTTCCTTCTCAAGCTCATCCACCAGTCGCTTCTACAAGCAACGAGTTGGTGGTCGATCTCTCTTCGGCTGGGCCCTCCCTCTAGAACAGCCTCCCTGAAACTTTGAGAACCATCTCCCGTTCCGGAAGTACGTCAAATTCTTCCTCTTTGCTTCTGCTTTCTCTCCTCTCCCCTGCTGAACTCTTGGCTGAAACTGCACGGGTCACCTGGCCACCCTCTGAACTCAGGCCCACGTCTCCCCCGCCAGTTGCACCCCTGCACTGCCTCCCTGGCAACCCCCGCACTAGGGACTGTATTAAAGATGGCCACTAGTAAACTACGTAGATGAGTCCAATGGCTCTCGATAGAATGGTCACCATTTTTTCTAGCAAGAAGGCGCTTTGCAAAGATCGTGAGAATAGGTCTAGTCTCCCTTTACATTTGAGACAAACACAAAGGGAGCCAACAGGCGTTTGTTCCGGCATATAGAAAAAGTAAAAGACAACGAGTATGTTTACTCGGTGGGGAACCGAAGACGGGATGCTGCCTATGTGTTAGGCGGCAACTTAATATCCGGGGATTGCAGCTCAGGAAATCAATAAGGCAACTTGAGAGTACAGCTGGGCGAGACAAAAGCAAGAGCGTAGAGGTGGAACAGACGTGGACAACAGGTACATATTCATTTTAGGATCTGAATTGAACAATCTTCAAACGAAATGTCAATTAATTTACTTTTTTGACTCGAAACCGAATAGCGACATCAGTTCTTTTATATTTAAATAGGCACAAAAATTCTACAGTCGAGTGAGATGGTTAATATCAGACTGACAATCACTGACGTTCGCTTCCATAGACGAGCTAGTTTACCAAAGCATGAAGCACGGATCTCAGTCATCAGCAGGTATGCTGTTTTATTGTTAGCTTAAAGCAACCCTGCAATTTATTGGCATAGATATAGATCTCATTTACAGCTGGAACCGTTTTCAATAAATAGAAAAATGTTTGCAAAATAACAGAAAAGCCAATAGAACATATCCCTTTGAAGGCACAACTTCGACTCAGAGGTGAGTCCATGATGGATTTATGATATATGTAAATAATCAGAAAGTTAATGTATCACAGTTCTGTTTACTGTGCGGGACACCGCGCCTGAGCGAAATGTCCCGCCTCAGAACCGCTGTTTGATACAGTTAATTTACTTGAATTAGGAACCAATTATGGGGTAGTAATTCGATCACTTTGGTTTGGTCAGGAATTTGACAAATATCAACGCACTTTTCCATTTGATGGATGTAGGAGACACAGGTTCGTGCATAGAACTTAAAATTACTTTCACTTTATAATTTCACGAATGGAATACTTAAGGAAATAGAGTCTGATACTCTGTATTTTATTTATTTATAGGAAACTGAAAACGATATCATACCTGAAGAAGGGCAATAAGCCCGAAACGTGTAGTAGTAATAGACCGAGTGCAGTTGGTCAGAATGAACAACAACCGACTCCCGGTCTCGTATCATGAACATTGAGTCTAACTAATGAACAGAAATTGTTTGAATTTTGAGTTTAAGTATCTGGGGTCAATTGTGATTGTAAACAATTTACATTATGTGAATTTTATTGCTACGATATGAATTTATCATATGAATCAATTTTGTTACTGTATGAACTTGCAATGATTGAGTTGATCTTCTCTGTGAAGAACCATTATTGATTTAGCAAATCCATCAAGTTTTATTTTACAAATTACCTTTGTGAAAATTGCTTACGTGCAATTAACTTTAGGAATTTTTGTGCAATATTTATTGCAATAGCAGTGCACCTATTTGTGTCTCAGCATGTTTCTGAGACACCATTCTTTGTTTTTCAACTGTATTCTGCATCCCTACAGTCTCCTACTGTAGCATTTGACACCTGATGTTTGCACTTAACCTTGCACTTGCCACCAGCTGGCCGCACTTTTTACTATTGCTTTTATTTATTCTATTTCTTTGGTATTACTGTTGATCCCATGTACTGCACTGTCCGCCCCACACTTTTCCCCTTCCCCCTTCCCCTGCACTTGTGCAATCTCAATGTCACCGGGCCTAGAAAGATTGTTGTCGTCTTCCCTCTCCTCCCCCTCTCTTATCACACTTTGAAACACTTGTGTATAGGCACGTTATAAATGCCATATCATATCAATGGTCTGAACTTACGGCGCCTCACAGGCCATCCTGCCACCACAGGCCATCCTGCCACCACAATCCGTCCCCCCTCTCGTGCAGCCTCCCAGCGGCTGTGGCTTCGCTCACCCAGCAATGCTTTGCCTGCAGCTCAGGCCTTATGCGACCGATTTGCCCATCTCCTCTCAGTCTACCACCAGCCTCCAGCGGCCTTCAGCTTTGCTTCCCACTGCATGCTACAAAAGGGTCTTGAGCGCTCTGCTTGCCAGGCCGCTTTCCCAAAGGAGTCTGCTTTCACCTAGCAGTCCACAGCCAAGCTTCCGCAGCTGACTCCATTTGCACAATACTTCCAACCTTTAAAGTTCCCACCATGATCAAAAAAGGACTAGACCGCTCACTGGTGAAACAGGCGTAGCATATTACTCTTGCTGGCCACCTCCTCGTCCCAGTACACAACTCATGTCTGTATGTGTGTTAATAAAGTGAGGATGTGTTTCTCTAGTGGGTCTTTTCCTCATCCCAGTACCAAACTGGTACTTCTTGGGGAATGTTCTAGGGGAACAACAGGGAAATGATTGACAGTGGCCAATAAAGGCTTAAGGGACAGAAAACGCATTATGAAAGGGAAATCGGGGACACCATATCTCACCTAAAGGTGCCTCATCCCCACTCCCCAAATCTACTCCACCCCGGTTATCGATCCTCTCGTATCCACCTCCAGGGTCAAGATCTCAGAGCTATGGCCTTTCCCTAGCCAGAGAGTATACATAGGGGGAAAAGAAGTGGGGCAACCGTCCAGTTCCACACACCTCCCAAACTGCTCTCTAGGAACTGCCCCTTTTTCTAAATCTGATTTATGGTGCCGATACATTAAAAACTATATTGTGCCAATGCACTTTACATTGTGTAAGGGATCAAGAGTAAGTTAGGCATATCAGGTTTTGAGCAGATACTTATCAAAATCATGAGCGGTTGGGGAAATCCTAACAGTCCCCAAATCTACAAGTGGTTTCCTTGCCTCAAAGCTAATGACCGTCTGGCAGGATGATAAATAAAGCGTCCTCAGTCTTGTTTCCAAAACCCTAAACTGACCCTTGCATGAACTAAATACAAGCTGGAAAAGGGGATTTCTCTGAGCTATAAAGTTATAGCTTATTTCGTAAAGTTAGAAACAAAGTTCTAAAGTGCAGAAATAAAAAGAAATAATGTTCCACATGGGTGAAGGGGTCCACCCTTCCCCTATGTCGCTTCTGGTATCTCAAAATCTGTCTGGTACTTCTGATAAAGTCAATGATCGAATGTCTCGCATGGAGACAAGACTCTGAATATTTCTTTTGTCCACTTTGTTGTCTCTCAGTTTAAAAAGGGGGTAACTATTGCACTATTGAATTCCTTCAGTTCTCCCTGATTTAGTGGTCCTCCTGTTGCTCAAAAGAAAAAAGGGAATTTCCTTCATCGCCCTCGGTTTCCTTTCAATGTCAGTTTGTTTCAGATCTTTGTTTTCCTTCGCTTCATTTTGTTTCCCATTAAAAGGGGTAAGGCTCCCCCTTTTGTTATTTATTTCACAACTCCAGCTTCACTTGCTTACCTTCTTTTCCCTGTTTTACTTTCCTGTCACGGTTTTACTTTTATGGTTCACCTTATTTATCCAAGGGGCAAGGCTCTTCCATTTTCATATCGACCTTAGCGGTCTCTTGCTTTTTTGGTCCTTCTCTCCCCGATTTACTCTCCCTGCCAGGGTATTATATCATATCCTTATAAAAAGGAGTTTAGGTATTTCCTTTGGATGACTGCTTTGTCTTCTCACTTCTTTCACTTGTTTCCTTCTCCTGTCATCCTGGGTTTGCTCTCCTGCCACGGTGTTGCACTATTCTCTTCCTTGGTTCCGAGTCCCGAACTCACTGGGTGCTTGGTTCACTACCCTGCTGGGGCTTATTCGTTTTTTCAGTCAGTCTTGTATCCAAGAAATAGCACTTCTCCATAACTGGGTCACTGACCCTTTTGTTACAAGCTTTGTGTCAATTGTATTCTCTTTACTTGGGTTTTCAACACTGTCCGTTTCTCTATTAGTTCCACAGCCGTATCAATGCTGTGGCCTTTGCCAAGGCTTTGCGCACCGTTCATATGCGTATCGATGATCTTGTCTCTTCTTAGGCAGTTAACAGTTGTCTCAATTCTATTGCCTTCACTTAGGCGTCTTACAAGGTTCTTATATGTATCAATTAGGTTGCTTTCCGGCATTGTGGCTGGCATGCAGCATCCGCCCTCAAGCACCCCGGAAATCCATGTGCCCTAGTGAGGCAGGAGAAGCTGCCCCCCCCCAGAGAACCAGTGACGACACTGCAATTGGCAATCTGGATTATTAACTAGAAAAACAAAATCTTGTTCATGTTTTTGCTGTTCGACTTATTGAATCAGATTTGGGAAGATTATTTGTAACCGATTTCTGGAAAAGGTTCTTCTTGGCTCCCAATCAGACTACAAATTAAAATTCTGAGGTCTACAGATTGACTCTGTGGTTTGACTCCATCTAATTTAACAGATTTTTCTAATAAATCGGCACAGATCCTCTTTCCCTAAATTATTGTCCTAAAATCAAACAAAATGATAGGTGCTAGGGTTTTTTTTTTATTTTTACAAAAGTACTGTCCGAGACAACACTTAGGCAATCCCACCTTGGGTGAAGAGGGTTACACTACTTCGGTTTAGCCTTAACCGCGCACGTGTTTGGTAGTTTGGAGAGCAGCCGGGCTTAGTCTAAGAAGGGAGTAGAGCTGTAGTGTGGTACAAACAACTCAGAGCACACAGTTCAAGACAACTAAGGGAGTTTTGCAAAAGTCCACCCACAGACTTTAGAAGACTCAAACTTGGGACACAGGGCTCCAGCTCTCAGTATATGCAAGTATGTTGGTAGCAATGGCTGAGCAGCCAGGCTTATCTTAGGAAGGATACTAAAGTTCTCACAAGGAAAATGACAGACAATAAAAAGGGAAGCCCCAGGGGCTCCCAGCCACACTGCACAGAGTGCTGTGTGTAGCTGATGTCAATGACAGATGCCATAGAACTTGGAGGAAAGCATTTCTCCAATAAAAAGGTGTAAAAAGAAATACAAGGTATCCCAGAAGATAAGGTGCAAAAATGAGTCAAGTGTGGAAAAAGGTTCCCACTCACTTAGGGGAACAGACCAAAAATCCTTATGTCCAGCAAAAGGTGCTGGGGAACTCACATGTAGAGGACATTGCGCATAAACATGAAAATCTACCCTAACAAAAACACAGATCTACTTAGAAGGAATATAAAACAGTTGAACAAGTTACTTCTTACCTGGTAACGTTCTTTCGACGGGATGTTCCTCCGACGTATTCCTTATCTTGGATAATACGTTTCCAGCTTGCTGGCCTCGGAAATTTTCTCTGTAGTGGGTGCTGCTCGTCGACGTCCGCCGAGTCGATGTCCCTCGACGGCCACCGTATCGGCGCCGACGTCACCATGACCATAAATAGCCACGTGCTGCGTCCCTTGCTCAGTTCCGTTTTGTAGCACAAGAAAAGTCATGCCTGAATTGGTTAGTGACCTTGAAGGAGCGTAAGCTGCAACCACAAGGGAAGTTATCACTGCGGGGATGGATGGGAGGGGCGGTAAGTAATACGTCGGAGGAACATCCCGTCGAAAGAACGTTAATAGGTATGAAGTAAATTGTTCTTCGAAGGGATTGTGTCCTCCGACGTATTCCTTATCTTTGATAGACTCCCATAGCAGTGGCATGTAATTGGAGGTGGGAGTGATAGTGTTATGTATCCCTTTAGGGATGGACCGAATGTAATACAGCCTTGCCAAATCTGGTCTCTTGAGCAGTGGAGGAATCCAGATTGTAAAATTTTGTGAATGTATGTGCGGACGACCATGTGGCAGCCGCACATATGTCCCGGACCGGTACCCCTCTCTGGAGAGCCGAAGAGGATGCGATACCCCTGGTTGAATGAGCCCTGAGATTTTGGGATGGCTCTTTCCCTGCTAGTCTAACATTCCAGTATGGCCAAAATAATCCACCTGGAGATGGTTTGTTTTGTTATGGGTAGTCCCAACTTGTGACCCGAGTATCCTACAAACAGTTGGTCTGCTTGCCTGATCCTAGCCATTCTGCTGATGTAAAAACTGAGAGCTCGCTTAGGGTCCAGCCTATGTAGCCTTTCCTCTTTCCCCGGATGGGGAGGAGGGTAGAATGAAGGCAAGGTAATTTTCTGAGTAATATGAAATTCAGAAACCACCTTTGGGAGGAAATTAGGCTTCACCTGTAGGACAACTTTGTCCTTGTGGAAGATTGTATGTGGGGGTTTACAGGAGAGAGCTTGTAGCTCACTCACCCTCCTAGCAGATGTTAGTGCTACCAATAGGACAGTTTTAAGCGTGAGAAATCTCAGCACGCAAGAGTGAAGTGGTTCGAATGGAGTGCCCATTAAGAAGTTTAAAACTAAATTTAAGTCCCATAAGGGAACCTGGAATGGTTTTGGAGGGCAAACATTAGTTAGACCCTTGAGAAATTGTACCACTAGAGGAATTTTGAAATATGATGGTTCCTCCGCAGTGCGCTTAAAGCTAGAAAGCGCTGCGAGATAGCCTTTTATAGTACCAACTTGAAGGCCTGAGTTTGCCAAGTAGAGTAGAAACGATAACACCGTTGGTGTACCACATGAAAAAGGGTCGATATTCTCTTCCCTACACCAGCTGCAAAACTTGTTCCAACGGCAGCGGTATAAAGACTGTTGCTGGTCTTCTGGCCGAAAGCAACACCTCCATGACGTCATCAGGGAGATCCCAATCCTTGTACCTCAACCTTTCAGAAGCCAAGCGTGAAGGTTGAGGGTTCTGGTGTCTGGATGGAGAACCTGACCTCCCTTCTGCGAGAGAAGATTCTCTGAGTGGAAGACGGATTGGAGGGCAGATGGACATATCTAGAAGGTCCGGGTACCACGTTCTCCTGGCCCAATCCGGGGCAATTAGGATCATGGTTTTCGGGAATCTTCTCAACCTCCTGACCATTTGAGGAATAACAGGGACTGGTGGGAACGCGTAAAGGAGTGGAAACTCCCAGTCCACTACGAACGCATCTCCTAGAGCTCCTCTCTGGGGAAATTCCCTTGAACAGAACAGATCGCACTTCCTGTTGGTGCTTGTGGCGAACAGATCCACCTGAGGAGTTCCCCAAAGGGCGAAGATCTCTTGAAGGACTTCCTGAGCTAGCTCCCACTCGTGGGAGACTGCTCTGCCTGCTCAGAGCGTCCGCGGTCAAGTTCTTCTCTCCGGCTAGGTGGACTGCCGATAGAGAGATTCCTTCCCGAATTGCCCAAAACCAGAGCTGCATTGCCTCTCTGCACAGTGGCAGTGATCCTACGCCTCCTTTTGTTGAGGTAGTGCATGGCCACCATGTTGTCCGTCATTATCAGGGCATTTCTCCCCTGTACTGATGGCAGGAAAGCTTTCAGCGCTAGTCTGATCGCTCTCAGCTCTAATAGGTTGATGTGTAGTCTGGACTCCGATGGAGACCAACGACCGCAGGTCAAGTCGTTGGCATGGGCTGGCGTGAGGGAACCGTCTGACTACTGGTATCTCCGGCCTGGAATCCGGAGAATTGCAACCACTGACTTCTCAGTGCCCACTGAAGAGATCTCATTCTCAGGCGAGCCTCTGGCACAAGGAAGATGCAGGATGCCATGAGGCCTAGCAACCTCAAAAAGTCGAAGGCTGGGAGACGTTGGGCATTTTGAAACTTGGTGACCATCTGTAGAATATCTTGGGCCCTTTCCTCTGGTGGCAAGGCTTTTCCCAAGGAAGTGTCCAGGACCGCTCCAATGAACTGGAGTCTCTGTGATGGTATCATTTGTGACTTCTTTAAATTGAGGGAGAAGCCCAGTCTGTGAAGCAAGAGGCAGACAATCCAGCTGGATCTGGGCCTGTTCCGAAGATACGGCCCTGATCAGCCAATCGTCCAGGTAGGGGTAGAGGTGGATCCCTTCCCTCCTTAGACTCGCCGCCACTACCGACATCAGCTTGGTGAAGACCCTCGGGGCGGAGGTCAGCCCAAATGGCAGAACTCGAAATTGATAATGAGAGTCGGCAATTGCGAACCTCAGGTATTTCCTGTGTTCGAGATGGATTGGCACATGGAAATAAGCATCCTGAAGGTCCAGAGATACCAGTCGGTCCTGGAGCTGGAGGGCCTGAAGGATCTGGGAGAGAGTTACCATCTTGAACTTGTCCTTCCTGAGGAACTTGTTCAATTCTCGTAAGTCCAGGATGGGTCTCAGTACTCCGTCTTTCTTTGGTATGAGAAAGTAGGGGGGGGGGGGGGGGGGGGGGGGAGTACCAGCCCTTGTTCCTGTCCGCTACAGCTACCGGTTCTATGGCAAGAGGAGCGGATTTGGAACTTTTAGAGAGCTGTTCCCGGTGGATGACTCTGAGGGATGTGTAGAAAGGGTAGGCAGTAACCTTGGGCAACTGTCTCCAATGCCCAAGCATCTAACGTTCTAGCCTGCCATTCTGTCAGATGGTGAGTTAACCTGCCCCCTACAGGTGTATTGTGTGGGAAGGCCTCAGAGTAGTTTGGGGGCGGCTGATGCAGAGGGTAAAGAGGCACCTGCTACTGCTGCGGTCTTAGTACTTTTGACTCGTCCACCTCGGATGGATCTCCTTTGGCCTCTTTGAGCCGGCTGTCCTCTGCCTTTCCCGATTGAGGAATAGCAGTGAAAGGACTTTCCTCTCCCAGAGGTTCCTGAGGGGCGAAAAGGAGTTTGGCGGATAGCAGCTCCTAAGGATTTTGCTGCTGCTTTAGAAGTCTGCAACTTTTCCAGACTGTCATCAGCCTTTTTCCCGAATAATGAAGAGCCATCAAAGGGCATATTCAAAAGTATGGCCTGTACATCAGGGGCAAAGCGGAATCGATGCCAGTTTGAAGCGATTCGCACATGGCATGTTTGCCATCTTTAATAATGTTAAGGAAGGCTTCCTTTTCCTCTCCTTCGGGTATGCAGTCTGCTGCTGATGAAGCACACTCCCATAGTGTGTGACTGAACCTGGCGAGCGTACAGGTGGCGTTGATGGACGTCAACGCCATACTACAGGCAGAGAAGGCTTTCTTTGCCATTGAGTCGTACCTCTTGTCATCTCTATCCTGTGGGACAGTAGGGTAAGCGGTCCTACTGCTGGATGAAGTTGCCGCTTGAACCACCAGGATCTCTGGGGTCTTGTGTTTTGACAGGTATTCAGGGTCAGTAGCCGCTACCCTATACTTGGTTGACAATCTTTTATTGACTGCAGGGATAACTTCGGGAGTTTCCAAATTAGATGCAATTTTTCTTTGTAAGGCTGCATGGAAGGGGATCACCGGGTCCTCCTGTGGGCCTTTGTCCAATATATCTGTTAAGTCATCTTGTTGGAAAACAGGTGAAGGCGTAGACCAACCCATAAACTCAATTATTCTTGCCATCAGGGTTCTATATGGTGTTTCGGCATGTTCCCCTGGGTCTGGCTTAACAAATTCCTGGGGAAGTGTCCAGCCCACTTGCCTCATGTAGTGACTCCTGTAGTTCCTTCAGCCTTCTTTCCTCAGAGGTGAAATCCTCTGCAGTAGGCAGTGTGGTCCTCTGTAATCCGAATGTTTCCTGGTCAGAATCTTCCCCTTCTTCATAAATTGAAGAAGGTCCAGGGTATTCTGACCTCTGCAATGGATTAAAACCCATTTGTAAGGCAGAAGGAGCCAAACTCGTTATTGGACGAGAAAACGTCGATGTCGTCGACGCAGATGCAACAGGCTTCGAAGGCGCTGAAAAAACTGGAAGGGGTCTCGAAGAACTCGAGAGGATCGGGATACTACTCGAGGGCATCGACGACGGTCTCGGCGTCGTGCCGGAGGCCCTTGAAATCACTGTTGGCTGTGGGGTGGCCTTGGTCCGCTCTTTCATCGGCGTCGAGTCGATCGACAGATGCGTCGAGGAACCCTTCGACAACAGCGTTGATGGCGCCGATCCGTGCAAAGGAATCTTCGACGACGGCGAATGAATCTTAGACGACGGCAAAGACGGTGCCTTCTTACCCGATGGCTCATGGCGCTCTCGGGTGGAATGTTTCGCCGGGTGCTGCGACTCGCGGCCTTTTGATTTTTTGGGTTTTTCACCCGGGGTATCACCCTCAGCTGTCTTCGAGGGGGTCGAGGCCGCGATCTCGAAGACGCTTAACATTTTCTTTCTGAATTCCTCCCACTCAGCTTGCGAACTGCGTTTGGTGGGACAGGAGACTCTTTCTGGGGACACAGAAGACGAGGAATGGGACCTTCGACGTCTCTTTTTTGAGTGTCTAGATCTCGACGAATGCTGGGAGCTGCTTCGAGATCTAGAATGGGAATGTTTGACAGCGAGGAGACGAATGCCTCGACTCAGCCGACGAAACTTTCGAGGTGGTTTTGGCTGACTTACCTCTCGAGCTTCCCCTTTCGCTCCTTTAAGGCTTTCGCCGTCATGGACATGCAGTCCTCATACTCCGAACAATGGTGCTCGGATCCCAAGCACCATAAACAGACCCTGTGTGGATCCATTATTGACATTTTTTTACCGCAGTCTCGACATTTCTTGAAGCCGGATCGCGGCGTCGTCTGTTATGATGAAGAAGCCATCGAGAACGATAAGGAATATTAGAGTAGAAATATAGTTAACCTGACTGAACTGAGCAACGACGTTCCGAGGCCCCCACGAAGCGCGGAAAAACAGAACTGAGCAACGGACGCAGCGCGTGGCTATTTATGGGCATGGTGACGTCGGCGCCGATACGGTGGCCGTCGAGGGACATTGACTCGCCGGACGTCGACGCGCAGCGCCCTCTACAGAAAAAATTTCCGAGGCCAGCAAGCTGGAAACGTATTATCAAAGATAAGGAATACGTCGGAGGACACAATCCCTTCAAAAAATATACACACCAAGGCCAACTGTTGTAACTCACCACAGTAAAACAATAGACCACCACTTGCAATATTCTTTGGTGACTACAGTCACAGTTGTAGTCACATTAGAATAGTTTTATCTGTAACAGATAACATGGTAAAAGCATCTGAAACATATGCAAACTTTTCCCAAAGCTTATAACTTTTAGTAACTTTGCTCCATCCGGTCTTAAAGAGTCCAACCCTAGTTTATGAGAGTCTCACAATGTTGGGAAGGGAGAATGGGCCACCAGTGAACAAACAAGGGTTGGGCAGAAAAGGCAGGAAAACCGTACAAGGTTCAGAGTGGCAGAGTCCAACAGGATCCCCTCTGGATTTTACAGGAAAGTAAAAGTTATGTTTCACAAGTCAAGGAAATAAAGAAGTTTCCTTGAAGAACTGCCCAAAGGATCAATTTCCTAAGGCGTAGTGTACAATGGGTTGTCCACCCCAATGTAACTATGAAGGCCTGGGGAATGGGGGGTGAGATACAGACCATCTGTAGCCCCCAAGATAACAGGATTGAACAAGCAGACTCCAGGTAATTTATCAAGACAGTACTTCAATTGAAGAAACCTTTCTGCAAGACAACCCCAGCGGTGAGGCCACAGCTGAGCTGGTCACTGGTTTTCCCGGTCTTGGCAATAGAAGAGACTTCGGTGGATCTGGCAACAGCTCTCGTGCAGACAGATGGCCACAAAAGATCTTCACAGTTCTGGCCTGTTGGCACCTTTTTCAGGCTTGGATGATGGACAGTTGTTACAACTGTCGACTCATTTTCTCGGTCCTCGTCTCTAGTGAGGGTACTTTGGGGAGCTGGCTTGTATCACTTCAAGCTTAAGAGGCTGCCCACAAAGTTCCAGGCAAAACCGTGCTTCAGGCGACGATGCACAGCGATGCAGCACAAGTACCCCGGTAACGATAAATTGCAGGCCATGGAGGTCGCAGCTCTTCTAGGGATGGCGCAAATTGTAGTTCGTCTTGGGACTGGTTAGGCCCACCAGTCCAAGGGAAGAAGGGGTCGTGTTCAGAACTTCCCAGTCGATAAGAAGTTTAGGTCGGAACAGCAGTGGTTGCTGGCGACGGCGTCCTTCATAATCTTCTGTTCCAGTGTCAGAGTTTTAGCTCCAGGACCATGGAATTTATACAGGAATACTGGCCGAGTCCACCAATCATGACCCATGCACCATTAAAACCTGGTGGGTGGTGGGTGGGGGGCTGTCCAATGGGAACAGCCAGCCTCCCAGTCTGAACTGGTTTCAGTCAGCACTCTGCAGGACAAAGGACAGGGGAGTTTGTCACCTCCCCCACTTGCTGTCCTGCCAGTCACTCAAGAGACCCTACGCAGGCTTTCCTTAGGAAGCCGGGCAAAGCCAAAAGGGACCAGAGAATCCTCCTCCACCCAGAAAGTTAGAATACGAAAGAAAGGTCAAGTCATTGCGTGGCTTTGCTGATTGCTATAAAAGACGTTGGCCAATCCAGCTGAAGAGCCTCTGGTTCTTTTTCCATGACAGCAGTGAAATGCAAAAGTGCACAAGACTATATAAAGGGAAACAAAAGTATCTGCTGGATCCAGCCCATCCTGGACACATGAAGTAACCACCAAAGTTACCAAAAACAAACTTACACACACAAAGCGTCTATACTGTACTTCACAGTATAGCAGGTCAAATCAAACTTAATATGGAGAATGCACTGATAGCCATAGGGACTGATCTGTGATACCAAAACAGATTAACTAAGCAATGTAAGTTTAGTCTAGAAATGTACAACATAGCAAAAAGGTAGGGTGTCCAATTAAGGTCTACGAAGGGAAAGCAGCAAAAAGAAAACTTTACCACCAGTACATATTGAAAACGTAAGCTCTAGCAGTGTTGGGTGGGGTGGGGTGGGGTGGGGTTAGGGCAGGGGGGAGGTGACTGTGAAACCTGAAGGTGTCTCACTTACTAGTCCTCTGGGGTCTATCATCCAGGTGACCAGGGCATATCCATTGCTATTGGAATGAGTTCTTTGTGTTGACCAGTGCGGGAGGATCACCTGGATGGGGGATCCTTGGCGAGAGGAGGTAAGAAGCCGACGGGTGGGACACAGTATCCCCTTGCTTCTAACACCTTTTCCCCCATCCTAACCTGCAGGATATTTTGAAGCTCTACCTCCCCTTTTAACAGAAACACTTTTACACCCTAACAGATCACGGACTAACACCAGAGCCGTTTACCTGACATGTCCCAACACAAGGGTCAGGCAGAGTCAGGCAATTGACGATCTCACACACGATGGCCCTTTACCTTCCCCACAGGGATAATAGGCGGAGCACGAGAACACCACGAGCAAGGCCGAACGCACAAGGAAACAGCTACACCCAAATGGGAGTTCAAACAGAGGAGAAAGGTGGCGAGAACTGTAAGGACAACGAACCGTCCTCGACTCCAGAAGCAAACCAAGTCAGCGGACCTGACAATCATTCAGTCGGAGCAAGCTGATAGCAAACCGAATTGTATCAAGCCCGGTTGCAAGCAGCAACGTTAGATGAACGCAAGAACTTGAGCACAGAGAGTGTGTGTATGTGTATAACTCACACACCTTTGGGAAAGCCAGAGACGGGCCAGCTGCAGAGTGGTCAGGAGCCACAGGAGTGTTCATTCAAAGGACTCTTGCTGGCCCCTTATTTTGAACTGCAAGTACCAGAAGGCCCTAGGAAAGGGCGGCGTGAGGTGTCCGAGTGGTCCTACAAGGGTCACGTCAAAACCCTTATAAACTCGAAAGTCTGACCCATTGATAAGAGAAAGCTAAGGGAAGTGAATCCTGCATCGTGAGAACGTAAAGTGAACTGTATATTTGACAAATGTGAAACCCGATTTGAGGGATACCTGTGAGTTGGGGTGAAGAGTAATACACCCGTGAACACTGAAGACAAGAGTGAACCCAGTCGAGAGTTATCCGCAGTGGGACGTTGCAAGCTGCATTTGAAAGGCTTTAGTGAACCCGACGGAGGGAGTCCCAAGCTTCAAGAAGGATGCGAGCCAGGCAGCGGGAGATCCAAGGGGCGGAGAGCAATCGCCCAAGGAACCTTTGTTTTGATCCATCAGGCCTTTTAAGGCAAAAGACTTTGTAGAGAAGACTCTTGACCCTTGAAGGTTCTGATATTGTTGGACTGGAATTGAGAGCCTCGTGCTGGAGGCCAAGGAGTGTGCTGTGCTCAGAAGTTCTGCCTTGTCCCGTGCTAAAAACAGGGGAGGCCCAGCCATACCATCCTGACTTATTTTGTGAACACTTCCTTTTTTTCTGGTGAACATTATCCCACCCTCTTTTTGCAACTTTGTGGTAAGGATTGGCAATAGATTATTCTTATTTTAATTCTTTTTTTTTTTTTAGTATAGGCCCTTTTATTTTGGCAAGACAGCACTAGGACTGCGTTATTATTTGATGGTCGTAGCTTACTCTCATCTTAGATTTAGATTAGGCGTTTATTTTGCCCATTATAAAGTTCAACAAACACCCTTGAACTGAGATCACTTGTGTCTGCCTTTACTCCTGCCACCATGAGTTCCTTGCAGGAATCACTTCAAGACAGCATACATTATTCATAAACTGTTGCTCAATTCGTTCACAAAATTCCACTAAAGCAAGTTAACAGGCCTACATTCCACGCATACGCTTGCTTCACCCAACAGAGTATAGTGTGAAAAAGTTCTTTTTCCACAAGAAAGAAATGTCCAGTGTGTACTTCATTACTCTGTGGACATCTGATAAAGTCTGTACATTGTACCATCTCAGCATATTTTTGTAGTTGAAATAAGGTATTGACCAGTGCCAAGGTAAAGCTGGTTGTACTTGCTCTATAGCTACCAATTCATGGGTTGATTGTTCATAGCAATTCAAGGACACTCCGTTTACAAAATTCCTGTATACTGCACTGAAACAACCCAAACTGTGCCCTCAAATATCATGGGTAGCAAGATGCCTCTGGAGAAAACCCTGCTTGTTCATATGAAACTTAAGACACATTCATTCCCTGGGGAAAACAAGTCAAGTATGATCAGACTTCTTTGGACCCATCACCCACAGACAAGGCTTCCCACATACTGGGAAAAACAGAGTACCCAAAATCCCTTAAGGTTCCAACAGCTCTGCTGTTGCAAAGGGCAGCTCCCTCCTAAGCAGCTCCACTCCATGTTTGCCATTTTCGGCTGGGACGCCAGACTCAGACAACCTTCTGCGACTAATAAGGTAAGTGTGTTGTGTATTTGGGGGGGGGGGGCGGAGTGGGTATAACCATTACTATACCCAATTAAAACTATAGTCCAAGTGCGAGTCACATTTAGATAAAATTGTGAAGCTTATCCCTGACCACCACGTCAATTCGGTCTAGCTGCACACAATCCCACATACCCCACTCACTGCACAGCAGCACATTACAATGCAAATACCTCCCCCCACCCTCGACATATTCACCCTAGCTGTTCACATTACCTGTCTCGCATACTCTGCACACCACCTCCAGCATCATGATGCAGCTAGCCCACATGATAAATTCGGCCCAGCTGCAGACGCACCATTTATTTCTCTGACCATTTACCTGGACTGCGGGCCCCGAGGTCGGTCAACCTACAGCGTGTTGAGACCATACCAATGGTGAAAGCTGCTATACAAATTCCCATTAACTTAACATTTAAAACACTCAGCTCTTCCCAAATTAACAGTCCCCATTTCCAATCAGCTGCAAAATGCATCTTGCTCACCTAATCAGAGGAGCCAGCCATTTTGTCATGGTGCCAGAGTGCCTTCATAAAATTGATCACGGATGGGTATTTGCAGGTCTAAGCAAGTGCCATTTAAGCCTACAAATTCTTTACAGAAGTTCACTTAATCAATCCTCTAGAGCACCAATTTTCAAAAGATGTACTAGTAAAACACTAGTATGCCTAATCATGCACATTCTTATCAACGACAAGGCCAATCAAGTTCAGGAGAGAAAGTATCTGCGGATAGAAGATCTTACTCACCCTCTGGATTTTCTCAGTTGCATTTTGATATTGCTCTTCCTTTTCTTCCATTCTACCATTTAAAAATAATAAGAAAATAACAGTCAAGCATTCAAATATTGGAGTAAACTACAGTGTACAATAAGTAAACAAAAGTGTTGAAGCAACGAATACATACTTTGTAAGATGGTTCTGCAGAGATGCACTTTCTGATCTCAGGTCACGGATCTGCTTTGTGATCAGTCTGCATTAAATAAAATGAGGTCGCATTTAATTAAATAATTTCTTGATAATGTTAATATACATAACAAATTAAGGGAGAAACACATCACAAAGATGAGATCACATAGCTTATTACAATAGTGGAGAAGACAAATCATGATGTAAAATGTAGTTTCCTAAAAGATTTTCAAACAATGGTTAAGAACAGAAAATGATGCAGCATTTTTAACAAGATCATTTTCCATAACGTTGTACAGTTGTACAGAGTTTAGTACAAGACACCCCACAGTACAAACAACTTCACAAAGTTAATGCAGCAGTTCTCAAAGTACATTTTAACAAGTACTCCCCTCCTCCCCCCCGGGAATGCATATTACAAGCACTGTCAGAGGGGGCGTGGCCAACGCTGATGGCGTAAAGACGTGACTGTGTGGAGCTCCCGTCCCGATCCTGGCCTAGATCCTTTATTCGACCCTTATTCCTGGCCCGATTGTGTGCCAAAACTTATACCCAAGTGGGGGAAGTGATTCTGACCCCGTTCGGCGCTGGAACGAGAAGAATCGGAACCAGCGTCCCCGAAAACGCAACCTCGGAACTGACGCCCCCGAGCGAAACAAGATGGCGGACGACAGCGAGGCCTGACGGAGGGGCGGACCGAGCGGGCTGCGAGGCGAAGGGAAGAGGTTCCATCGGGCTTCGCCTCCCCTGTCCCTACGCAAGTGGCGGAAAGTCCCCAGCAAAGTCATCGTCCGAAAGACCGGACACCCTCGCTTTTCCCTGCTCCTCGGGACTCGTCCTGCCGCTGGATGCCACCGAGCACATGAGGAGACCACCACACTGCCAAGGGGAGCGGACGGAGTCACATCCATCGCCCCGGGACCACTGCGGAGGGGACACGAGATGTGCATAGCCCACTGACGCGATCTGCTGACCGCGAGGAGCTCTGTGCGAAGGAGCGGCGGAGACCTAAACAGGGGCCCTCCTCCTCTCCCCCCGAACGGACGGCCCGAGGACTGAGGAGTGAACAGTTTACCCACCAACGCACCGGTAAGCCTGCAGACCCTATCCTAGCGCTTGGGAGCCGGAACTCGCCTGTACCATAGACGACGGGGCCCAGCGAGGCCACGGCCCGGAGTGTCGGGAAATCGCTGAGTGCCCTGTCGCACTGCCGGGGGAACACCCTGCATCGTGTCGCCAAGGAACACCGCTGCTCTTCACTGAAATACGCCGTCCTGTGGGGCCGACGGAGGGCTCATCCCTGTTACCACACTACCAGGTGGGACAAATGTCTACTTCGCGCAACAAGAACAGGGGTGCCACAATCATGGACTCATTCTCAGGGGCTAAACCCAAACAGCCCAACCAACATGAGATCCCCACGCAGACTGAAACCCCAACAACTGCTACCGACCCCAGCAACGCCCAAGTGCTCCAAGCTATCGCAGCACTCCAAACGTGCATGGAGACCAGGATAGACGAACTCAAGGTGGACATGCAGCTAATCCGCCAAGACGCCCGCAACATGGCAGAAAGAATAAACAAAGTGGAAATAAACCTCCGGGACACCACGGACACTGCCAAGGACTTAAAGCAGAAAGTCATCACACTTGAGAGGCAAGTGGCTCATCTTGAAGCGAGATCCGAAGAAGCAGAGGGTAGAGCCCGCCGCAATAACATCAGAGTCCTGGGCGTTCCGGAGGGGATGGAAGGCGCTGACCCCACAGAATTTATCGAGTCCCTACTAATACAGGAAGTCGGAGCTGGCAAACTCACACAGGGCTTCTCCATCGAGAGAGCCCACCGCGCCCTACAAAAGCGGCCCCCTCCGGGATCACACCCTCGCCCAATGATTGCCAAGGTCTTGAACTTTCGTGACAGGGAAACAATCCTCAAATTCTCGAGGGATGGAGGTGACATCAGACGCGATGGCTCCAAGATTGTAATCTATCCCGATTATACCCCGCAAGTCCAGCGAGCCAGGAACTCGTTCATACCTATCAAAGCCCAACTGCGGAAGTTCGACCTTAAATACATGCTACTGTACCCCTCGCGCCTCAAGATTCTACACAAAGGTAAAGCCGTCTACATGGAGACCCCGGCGGCAGCCACTATGTGGATGGAACATAATAACCTGGCCGAGGGAGAGGACCACGTTTCGACACCCAACGGCTAAACCCAAACAGATCCGATACAACAATGATTGATTAGTTCTCTCAAGGACGGGAGTTCCGCGGACCACCCCACAGACATCGGCGCAACCCACCCCACCCCAAGCATGGCTGGCCCAAGGCCAACACCACAACCGCACCACATGACCTGGACAGGCCGATGGGTAGCGGATGCCCCCGAGCGTTGTCCTCCCAGAACAGCTGCTGGGAGCAACACACAGTTAACTTTTTTGTTCAATCCACCTGTTCGAGTGGAAGTTAAATTCGTTTATAAGTCTCCGATTAACACGTCAACGCAACAATCAAGGCCAACAGGAAGAAAGCAGAGCATAGACCCTGGGGGCGACCACTCGGCACACAGAGCTGGCTCAAGGAGGGTGGAGCCAGCGCCCTGGCCACATTGCCATCATCATGCCCACACGCCTTAAAATCGCCACCTGGAATGTGAGGGGCTTAGGTACCTACTTACGCCGGAACAGAATAAAATCCTATCTACACAGAAAGAAGATAGGGTTGGTCCTATTACAAGAAACACATCTAACCAAGGAAGCCATGGCAGCACTCCAATCATACTGGGGTGGACAAGGGTTTGGGTCCACATACTCCAAATTCGCCAGAGGGGTGTTCACCTGGATCAGCCCTCACATCCCCTTCCAGCTCACCAAAATCGAACAGGATCCCGATGGAAGGTATGTCATAATTCTGGGCCACATTGAACAAACAGAGATCTGCATAGTCAACTCATACCTCCCCAACAACAACATCCCTGCGCACCTCACCAAGTTAAGCACAAAGATTGCGCCCTATAGAGATGCATTCCTTATCTGGGGAGGCGACTTTAACTGCATCAGTGACCCTGCACTCGACAGGTCGACCCCCCCCTTGGCTGGCCCATCAACTGCCACCACCGCCCTGAACACCATGCTGAACCGCCTAGACCTGGTCGACATCTGGCGGGAACAGCACCCCAAGGATCGTGGCTATTCCTTCCACTCCTCACCGCATAATCTTTACACCAGAATCGACTACCTCTTCATTGGCAGAGAGAGCTTCCCCCAGATCGACTCTTCCAACTACCTGGGCCGCACCATCTCTGACCACTCTCCCCTTGTAATTGAATGGAACATCACTGGACCCAGATCCCCCATACCCACATGGAGGATGCCCACTGAGGCACTTAAAGACCCCGAGTTCAGGGAAAGCCTTAGAGAAACCATAGAGAACTACATCAATGAGAATAAAGGCAGTGTAGCCCACCTAAGCACGGTCTGGGATGCTCTCAAAGTGGTTGTAAGGGGAGAGGTCATAGCAAAGGCCGGAGGCATGAGGAAACGCCTAAGAACTGAACTCGAATCACTAGAAGCTGAAATAGAACAGCTAGAATCCAACACCCTGGACCTCCAACCACAGGAAGTCAAGCTGGCCAGCTCTAGGGCCGCCTGCAAGGAAGCCTGGGACAGATTGGCCAAATTTGATTATATCACCAGAACCAACAGAACGCACGCCCATGCCGACAAACCTGGCAGACTACTCGCCTGGCTGTGTAAGAAAGAACACCCTAAGTTCCCGACCACTGCCCTAAGAGATGCCGATGGCACGCTACAAAGGTCCCAACAGGGAATTAACGACACCCTTAGGCTGTTCTACACCCAGCTGTACTCCCACGCTGAAGAGGTACCCCCCGAGGACATCTCAAACACCCTGGACGAAATTGGCTTGCCCCTTCTCCCCCTGCCACACAGGGAGGCTCTAGATGCTGACATCGATATAGAGGACATAAAAGACGCCATTAAGTCACTGGCCACCTGCAGGGCACCGGGCAGTGACGGGCTGCCCGCTGAATTTTACAAAGCCTATGAGCCGGAACTGTCCACGCTGCTACACGAGGTATTCCAAGAAGCCTACGAGTCGGGCACCCTGCCCGAGAGCATGCGAGAGACTTTATTGGTTCCGCTCCTCAAGCCTGGTAAGCCTGCGGATGACTGTGACTCCTATCGCCCTCTCGCTATGCTCAATTACGATGTTAAAATTCTCACAACCATATTGGCCAAGCGGCTGTCCAGGGTGATCGGAGAAGTGGTGCACCCCGACCAGAGTGGCTTTGTGCCGGGCCGCAACACCACTGCCAACCTACGCAGATTACAACACATATTGTCACATCCCTCTCACACTGGGCAAGCCCACACATTACTTTCTTTAGACGCCATCAAGGCATTCGATTCAATTTTCTGGGAATGGCTGATTGCGGTACTCAGGGAGTTTGGCTTCGGAGAACGATTCATTCGCTGGATCATAATTCTCTACACCAAGCCGCGAGCACGGGTGAAGACTGGTCGACTCATATCCACGGCATGGGATATACAAAGGGGCACACGGCAGGGCTGTCCGCTCTCCCCCATGCTATACATAATAGGGCTTGAACCCATTGCCATTTTTTTCAGGAAACAATTCTTTGATGCTGGTATCAGGATTGATGGGGTGGACCATATAATTTCCCTGTACGCGGATGATGTTCTCCTCTACGTGAGGGATCCGCAGCTGAATGTCCCAACTATGCTGGAGGTCCTTGACAACTTTGCCAAGGTGTCAGGCATACACTTTAGCAAACGCAAGTCCTGTCTGTTTCCGCTGGGCGCCCTCAGGGACACACATGTTGATGACCTCCCCTCACTGGGTATAGGATGGTGCCCCACTACGTTCCGCTATCTAGGCATTAATATTTACCACACGCCTGAACTCATGCACGCCAACAACACGGTAGCGGCACTTCCCCCCTTGCGCAAGTCAATCGGGTTTTGGGCTCGCCTCCCCCTATCCATGATGGGCAGGGCTTCCATCATTAAGATGATCGTCCTCCCCAGATTTCTCTATGGCTTCCAAAACATTTCGTATTACATTAGGGCTCCCTTCTTCCGTCTCTTAGGGAAGATACTTACAGACTTCCTGTGGGGAACTAGTAGGCACAAATTTGCATTATCCACCCTGACCCTCCCTTACGAGCAGGGAGGCATCCGGCTCCCTGATCTGGAGCGTTACTATCTGGCTGCTCAACTAAGCTTTGTGGCTAAATGGCTAGCCGATGATGTTACCCCTGAAACACTGCTCTTGCAGCACTCGACGGCCCCAATCCGATTAAATGAACTCATTTGGGCCCCTCAACGTCTTGTGGGGGGGATACCCTTCTTAGCTACCCTGGGTCGTCAGGTATGGCAAAGGGTTAAAAGTCTTCTCCGCCTACAGCACAGTTACAATCCAGACACACCGCTCTTAGCTGACCTATGCCAGAACTCAGTAGACCTTGCCTCTATTCGACACTGGGAAAGGCTGGGAGTATACACGTGGGGGGACCTATACAGTGAGGGCACTTTCCGGGACTTCTCCTCCTTGCAGCTCGATGATGGCGTCCCAGCCGGTCAATTCCTTTGGTACGCAAGGATCCGCAATTTGGCTAGAACTAAATGGGACACGTGGCCTGAGGAGCCCGAATCCGACACCTTCATAACGCACCTATACAGCCTGGGAGACGGGTGGAGGCCTGTGTCCCGCATATATAGCCACCTAATTGACAGGCCTAACCCCCGCAGCAAGGACCTCAAAACCAGGTGGGAGAGTGATTTGGGCCACGAACTGTCCGAAGCTGAATGGAATAGAGCATTAGCGTTCCCCAATGCGGTATCCAGAAACTCTAGATTTAAATTAATTCAACTCAACATGCTATATCGATCATACTTGACACCGCTTAGAATAGCCAAAATATATAACCTACCCCAGCATAACTGCCCATGGTGTGGTAGAGATGAAGCCAATCTATTACACATGTTCTGGGGATGTGTCCAGGTCCGGAGACTCTGGGCGAGAGTTGAACTCCTCTGCAGCGAGGCAGGCATGACCAGATATGAATGGACTCCGTCAGAGTGCCTCCTCGGAACGTACCCCAGACTGGCCAAGTTCAAACACTCAGTCAGACTAATGGATCTGGTATGCATTCTGGTCAAAAGGACCATTGCCATGGCTTGGAAGCGACCCAGAGGCCCACAATACCAGGCATGGCACAACGAACTTGAGCGCTGGATAGGGGCGGAAACTTCAGCTTGGGAGAATGGTCTTACCACTTCCCCCGAAGACACGAGCTTGGGACTTGCTGCCTGGAAAACACTCACCTGGGCCTTACTTAACCCCCCCAATGACGATAAACCCCCCTGAACAATCAGCCCCCTGTTGACTCACAATACCTGAAACGGAACACTGGCACAGTATCCAACCTGTGCTCTCCTGCGGCCAGACCCCCCCCTTTTTGTTGCTTACATCATTGACATTATGGAGACTCGTTAATGTTGTTATTGTTTTGTTATTTCTGTTTAATTGTTTCTTCACAAAAGATCTATTTTGATGTATTCCAAATTACTACCACTGTGATTGTTTGGATCAGTGACGCAACTGTTTTATAACATAAACCCCAATAAAGAAACTCGAAAATAAAAAATACAAGCACTGTCAGACAGCTAAGTGCTTCTCCCTTAAAACAAGAAGGCTAGGACAGTGAGGTCAGTCGGTTGAATAACATGTAGTGAAGAGTGCACTGTGAATGCAAAATCTTACGTGGGAATCAATCTTCATGCAGTAACTGGACTTCGTGTTCTAGAGAAGATTGACATGGGAGTATTTAATGTTAGGAGCAAAATAATGTTTTAGGTAATAAAAAAGTAAGTCCCATTGTTATTGGTAGTATTTTATATGCGAGTAAAGATGGTTTTTACCAGTCGGTACATACTAGCATATATGGTGAGTATGTCCACTGGTCCAGATCCATTGGAAGGAGGTTTTAACAAGGATCCTTACTGGTTAGAAAGAACTAAACCCAAGGGAGTTTTACTAAAATCCACCTATGGTAGGACTAAAGAAGACTCCCTCTTAGTTGTACAGGGCTCCAATTCTTAGATTTGGCCTGAACCACCGAAATGGTTTGGTGGCTAAGGCTGAGAAGCCAGTCTAGGAGGCAAAACGGCTGTAGAAGTGTACAAAGACAGTTTGAGCACACTTGTAGTCAAAGAAACAGTATAGGTCTATACAAATAAAATATTATACATACTAGGCAATGTTTAATTCAATATACAATGCAGGTAAATAAGGAAGGTTTCATACATATATACAATAGGACATTTGCATTACCAATACGGATATCACAGTTAACCCTTGAAGATGATTAAACAGGTAGGTATAAAGAGTAGCTTTAGGTCAGCAAACCATTTATCAATCACAAATACAAAAAAGCAATACTGGCAGTTTAGATTACTTTGTGTAGAGCTAAACTTTAGACGTCCAATCCTATCTGGGGAATGAGAGTCTCAAAAAGTCAGATGGGGACAGTGGGGGGGGACAGTGACCCTTGGATCGCACAATAAAGTTAGGCAGTGCTAGTCTGATTGCCTTTAAAGTTGTCACCGTTCAGAAGATGCTTTTAAGGAACAGGTAGGTAAGGCATTTTGATTCAAAGGGTTCAGGGGGGGCTTGACAGACCACCTGAAGCAATACAGCATTGAGGGCAAGTGTCCTTAAGCCCTGGAGAACACTGTTGGGTTGACCACCCCAACATGACTCATGAAGCTCAGGATGAGCCAACCACAAAACAGACTAAGTACCTAGGAGGTAGACAAACAAGTTACTTACCCCTGGAAAAGTTCCTTTGACTGGAAGTTCCTCTCAAGCATTCCTCATCTTATGATCACTTCTTCCAGCGGCAGCTGCTTCAGAAGAACACGTTGTGCAGTAGAGGGCGACGTGCATAGTCTCGATGTCCCTCAAAGGTCTCCATCGTATTGTATTTAGTTATTTATATAGCGCTCTTTCCCCATTTGCATGGCCTGCATGCGCTTTTTCCTGGTTGGAACGCCCTCAGTAACCGTAGTCCATGTGTCAAGGAAAGTTCTAGAAATGTAGTTTTTGGGATATGCGGGTGTGCATTTTTTGCTAATCTAGGGCTTGGGTGGCTGGTTAGGCTCGACTAAGCAGCCCAAAGGTCCAGACACGTGGGAGGGCGCTGTTGGAGGTTGCGATAGAGACCTATTGAGAGATTTGATGTGTGGCCAGCTATACCGAATTTCTTTTAGTTGGTGGTCGCTGTATGCTAGTGGCAGAGGTGTTGAGGTATGTCTGACGTTTGTGTGTACGATTATGTGCGCTGCTAGACCTGGAAGCATAGCCATAGATGCCTTCTATGGTGCCTGGGTGCTTGGTCGTGCCTGAGGCCTATGTCCTCAGATGTGGTGGAGGTATACGTACCAGAGGTCTTCAGGGGATATACATACCATGGTCTTCCGAGTTGTTTGGCTGGTGCGATCTCTGTTCCGAGCGGAGGGGTGGTCTCATAATGCATGGTCTCTGGCAAAAAGGGCCATAATATGCGCCTGGCGTGGGTGGGTATATTGCATTGTGTCGTATCGATGGGTGGTGGCTACCCTTGGCTACTTATCCCATTGTTCGTGGTCTCTCTTGTCGGCAGGTCTGGGGGGCGCAGTGAGAATGTTGCGGGAGTGCATTGCGAAGGCTGCTGACGTACATGGAGTACTTGTCAGGTGGGAGTGTTGTGGGTGGGGTGGTGTGTCATGTTATGTTAATGCTAAAGGACATTTGTACCAAGCACTATCACCACCGAAGTGGTCCCCTAGCGGCTCTGAAAGGGGAGGGGGGGGTTGAGTTAGTGGGAGGAAGCAGGAAAAGTGCAAGAGCAGTGATGGTCCGTTGGCTGGGCCTGGGGTGTTTGCGGCCGGTAGTCGTGTACTGTTGTGCAATACTATGTGCGTTTTTGTTTTGTTGTTGCAATGTAGTGAAGTTTGTGAGGTTTGTTGTGCTGTAGGTTTTGGTTGCATTTTGTTTGGAGTTTGAGGTGTGTATGCAGAAAGGGAAATTGTTAGAAGGGTTGGTTAGTTTGAAACTATCCGGAATTGAGGCGCTCGGTTTGCGTAGTCTCCCCTGATCCGGCTCTGTCCTGATCTGGGTCCGACTGGCATAAAAGGTTCCTTACTCCTCTGGCCCCCACCTCTAACAAGCTCTCTCATTGCTCCCCTAGTCCTCCCTTCATACTCCTGTGGCCAGTGCACCTGCCAATGTAAACCTCTCAGGTGGCGTGGTTATGGTCAATATCTCGACAATTCCACACCACTGTGGTATCTGGCGGTAACTAAGGGGCAGGCGAAAGTGTTGGTGGGATTGTCTGGGGTAGTTGACTCAGTCTCCATGCGTGTCGCCTGCGTTCCAGTCTATCTGGTGTCACCCATCCAGGTGCTGTGGGAGATACCCTCTCGGGTCGGGGATGTCCGTGTCCTTTCTGGTTTAGTCATCCTCTTCCTGTTTTGATTTCCAGATTTAGTCTGTGGTGTTGAAGAGCCAGGTTTAGTGATTTCCTGAATTTTAGCTGATCTTCAGTGTTTCTCATTTCTTTTGGGATGTTGTTCCAGGTTTTTTGCGGCTAAGTGGTAGAAGAAGGGGCCTCCAAGTTTTTTCTTAAGGTATGGTTTGAGTTCCAGGTGGATTTGGTTGCTTGATCGGAGGGGTCTCATTGGTTTATAGACTTATTTTCTTTTGTAGGAATTCTGCTCCTTGTCCGCCGATTGCCCTGTGCGTTATGCACATTGTTTTGAAGGTGATGCGATGTTTTACTGGGAGCCAGTGTAGTGTTTTTAGGGCTGGAGTGATGTGGTCTCTTCTGGATAGTTTGAGGAGTAGTCTTACTGCTGCATTTTGGATCTGTTGCCGTTTCTTCAGGAGGTATTCTGGTATTCCGAGGTAGAGGCTGTTTGCATAGTCGATTTCTGACATGATCACGGCAACGATAGTGAGTGTTTTGTGCGTGAAGGAGAGGAAAGGTAGAATTCTTCTTGCCGTGTGGAGGAGGAAAAAACATTTCTTCACTGTTGCATTAATTTGTGGTTCCAGGGTTAGGGTGTTGTCCATTGGGACTCCCAGATGTTTTACTACCTTCAATGGTGTTGGTGCGTTTCCCATTTCCGTAGGCCATGGGATGGTGGTTTCGTTCTCTTGGTCTTTGGATACGATCATGATTTCTGCCTTTCCTGGATTGATTTTCAGGTTGTTGGCATCCATCCAGTTGAAGACTTCTTTCAGACAGTCGGTTAGGGTTGAATGGTCGGCATCCGTGTCTTTGATTTTGTAGATGATCCGAGTGTCATCTGCATAGTTGTAACATGTAATGTTGTATTTTTTGAAGATTCTGATGACCGGAGTCTGATAGATGTTGAAATATAGGGGAGATAGTGAAGATCCTTGTGGCACTCCGCAGTCGTTAACACGTGGAGGGTATTTGAAAGGTTTTATCCATACGGTTTCTGTTCTGTCTGCTAGGAATGATTTGGTCCAGCGTAGTGCTGTGTCTGTTATGCCTATGTCTTCTAGTCTTTTTGTCAGGGTGTCGTGGCTAACTTTGTCAAAGGCCGCGGAGAGGTCGAGCAGAATAAGGGCTGAGGTAGTGTTTGAGTGTGCGTTAGTTTTGAGGTCGTCCCAGATGAATAGTAGTGCCTTTTCCGTTCCTCTCGATGGTCTGAAACCGATTTCAGCTTGGTCCAGCAGGTGGTGTTTTTCTACGTGTTCTTGGGTTAGTTTATATATGTAGGTTTCCAGACATTTTGCTGGGTAGGGGATGTTAGAGATCAGCCTGTAGTTGGAAAGGTCATCTACGTCACCACTTTTGTTTTTCAAGAGTGGCTTGATGTATGCCGATTTGAAGATCTTCGGTACAGTCCCTGTCGATAGTGATAGATTTAGAAGGTTTCTGTAGTGTTCTGCTGGTGATCCTTGCGCGAAGATTGATTTGTAGATGTCTGGTGGATGTCAGGATCCCATGGCACATTTACAGATGTTCAAAAAGACATTACACTAGAAAACTTTCATTAAGGAGAGTGAAGTAAACATTTATTTTTTAGGCTTCATTAGCACATATCTATGTAAGAGAATTGGTTGAGTGGTGTTTGGAGTTGTGAGTTGTTATGATTTACACTTGTTAATATCAAAATAAGTTTCCTTAATGATATCATTCAGGAAGTATCTAATTCCCCAAGCCAATATGGAGGTGTATTACTGCAACAGTGATTGGAGGAGCAGAATTGTGAGGTAGTTTGGAACATTCGCCAAAATTCTAAACTGCCTTTCATTCCAGTTTCCATTGAGGAATGTTGCAGTTGTTAGAGCTCTCATGATATTTAGTGTAAGTAATTATAGTAATTAGAGTAATCCTTTATGAGAAGAATATCTGGAGAAATAAAGAACTACAGAAATATTCCTTTAAGAAGAAGTCATCATTTTAAAACAAGGACAACTTACAGATGAAGCAAGCTAAGTTTTTAAAGTGAAATGTTCATACCTTTGGCTTAACTCCAGACGGAGTTTATTATTTTCTAAGAACTAAGAAACTGTTATTTTTCTGGATTCTTTTCGAAAGAACTATGACTTGTATTCTACTGCTCGTGTAAGTTGAGAAAGAAAATAAATGTGCGTTTTTATTTTCTCGCGCGTTTAACTATTGTTAAGTGTTTGATTTTTATTCTGTTAATTCATTTAAAACCTTTAGAGTGTGGTATTTAGGAGTGCTTTAGTTCCAGTATTTTCGGATATCATACGCGTGAAATACTATAGTCTATTGCGTAGTATTTATTAGATTGCACGCGCGTCCTTGTCATATTTGTTGAACGTTTGAATTCATTTCGAGTATAGGACCCGCTTGCGTAAGTAGCGTACGTCCCGATTTTATCCTTCACTTCCTGGTTGGGCGTACCAGTTTTCCGATTGAAGTCATATCGGAATACCGGCATTTACTGTGTTAGTTTCCCAGTGCTACAGTTTAGCGCGTCGTAAAGTGTTGCCTGATATTTCTTGAGGGCGTGGTTTTGAATTTTGCCTCGCATCTACATTTTTTCAACCCCGTTCTGATTGCGCGTAGCGTCGCGATCTTCAGATCAGCTGTTATTCTGTTTGCAGTGCGTTGTGTCATCAAATTCATCCTCGGAGCATCAGAAGTCTACAGCTTTGAACTAAAAATATATGCAGATACATTTTATTTCCCTCAAAGGAGTAGAAATAAGTAAGAACACTGGAAGTAGTTCTCTCAGTAGAGCTTTTAATATTTTTTGTGACTTCATGAACTTTTAATGAACAAATATTTCTTCCATATTTTTTTTGTTTTTTTCTGCAAGGAAAAGATAAGTGAAAAGGCTATTAGTGACTATATAACATCTTCCTCTGAAGGTTATTAGGAATTGATCTTCAAGCAAATTCAATTCTGCATTACAGCAACATTTAAGCCAAGAGAAAAACTAAAGTAAATAAGAAGAGTATCTATTTATTATTGATGCCTATCAGCAATCAAGCATGGGCAGCAGGTACTAGATCATAGGTTATTATAATAGCAATAGCAGTAGTTTACATACATATAGAGTAACATTAATCTGTGTATTCTTGCGTTTCGATTTCCACAGACATCATACTGATGAAACTTCATCAATCCAGTTCCAGAGAGCAAACATCCATTGAGTCTAACTATTCTGGGAACCAGAGCCAGTGTCTTGAGAACCAGTGAAGATCTGCAGTTGTTATTTTCGCCTCCATTCCCCTTTCCCCTTGGGTTTGCCAGTTTGGTAATTTTATTTACTAAAGGATTATTGAGCGGGCATACCAAGGGGGTCTGGTGGGCCAGCATCACTCCTGCAAGAAGATTCAAGACTGGACCTGACAGGGGTCCATGGGTGATCCCGCTTTCTTGCTTAGTTTTACCAGCATTGAGAATGCCTCTGCTGATATTTCAGGAAAGCTTTGGAGTTTGTGCTGTGGTTCTGTGTTAGGTTCTTTGGGTTGTATATTGTGGTTGGTCGCTTTTGTATGGTTTGTCGGATGTCATTGATTTTTTTTTTTCAAGTGGTCTGCCAGGTCGTTGCATAGTTTTTCTGAAGGGGTTGGTGTGTTATCGCAGCCTGGTGGGTTTCTCATTTCTTCAATGATGCTAAACATTTCTTTTTGTGTGTTGGTGGCATTGTTGATTCTGTCACAGTAATGTCTTCTCTTTGGCTTTTTGAATTTCCTTCTTGTATGCATGGATTTGTTTCTGGTACAATGTTTTTTTCCCTGGGTTGTATTCTTTCCTCCATTCCATTTCCATCTTTTTGTTTTCCTTTTTCATGTCGTTTAGTAGTGGGGTGAACCATTTTGCCATTGCTTTTTTTGGATGGTGTGAATGGTTTTTCTGGGGCGATCTTGTCTATTGTAAGAAACCGCTGCGAGAGCTGCCGGCCCCAGTGTTGTGATCGATACAGGGAGTGTTTTCAGTGGTGTAGTCTTGGCGTGTCATGGATCAAGTGAGTATTGGGAAAAGCCAGGTTTTAAGGGCCTTCCTGAATTTCAGGTGGTGTTCAGTGTTGCGGATGTGCACCAGTAGAGAATTCCAGACGATTGGTGCTTGGACTGAGGAGGAACCGCCAAGCCTTGTAGAGCTGGTGGTGGGATCCCTAGGCGAAATGCTGTGTGAGATCCGAGGTTCCTGGAGGGCTTGTAGGGGACAATTTTGTCTCAGAGGAATTCCGGGCAAGTGTTGTGGACTGTGTGGTGGGAATACACATGCCTTTAAAAGGTGGTCGGGAGCCAGTGAAGAACTCTCAGTGCAGGCCTTATGTGTTCTCTGGCCAGGAGGTTAATGAGCAGGCGCTTTGCCGCATTTTGGATTCTTTGGAGTTTCCTTAGTTTGGATGTCAGGGGTCCTAGGTAGAGGCAGTTTGCGTAGTCTAGGCGGGACAGGATGATGGAATTGATGGCCGAGAAACTGGGATAGGTAAGGTAGGGGAAGATCCGCCTGAGAATCCGTAGGTGGTAGAAACAGGTTTTGGATACGCTGGTGGTGTGTTGGGTGAGGGATAAGTGAGTCCAACGTGCATCCAAGGTTTTTTACCACGTTAAAGGGTGCCAGTGTTTGTCCTAGTGGTTTTTGTTGGGGAGGAGCACTGTTTTCCCGCAGACTAGGATTTCGGTTTTCCCAGGGTTGAGGATGAGGTGGTTGGTCGTCATTCCAGTAGTCAATATCAGAGAAGCATGATGACAGGTCGGGACTGCCAGCACCTTCAGAGTTTAGGATCTTGAGGATGATCTGGGTATCGTCTGCATAGTTGAAGCAGGTAAGATTGTACGAGCGGGTGATTGCGGAATTGGGTTGTATGTAGAAGTTGAAGATTGGGGGTGATGTGGGTGCTCCTTGGGCAACACCTTTACTTACTGGTCGTGACATGGATGTGAACTGGTCGAGGTACACGATTTGCGACCGATTAGAGATAAAGGATGAGATCCAAGAAAGGGCTGTGCTTTTGATTACTAGTGTTTGTAGTCTGTCTAGTAGGAGGGAGTGATCAATGGTATCAAAGGTTGCATAGAGGTCTAGCAGGATCGTACTACTTTAGACCCTATAGTGAGGTCATCTAGGACAATGTGGTCCGTCAAAGCTCTCATGTATTCTGGAGGCAGAACGTTCTCAAGCATCAGAGTCCTTTGCTGATATTTAGAATTCTGTACAATTAAACCTTGGTATCCTTGCAAGTTATCTCTTGGCTTATTTCCATAGAGGGTTGTATGGAGTGTGCGTAAACAGGGACTTGACTTCTGCGGGAACCAGTAGGTATCACCGCCTAGGCCCCAAAGTGTCTGAGCAAGCAGAAGTAGGGGAGGAGTTTTTCACCCGCCTGTCATTTGTCTGCCACAGTGCCTGAATCTGTTTAGATCCCACAGGAGGTCTGGCTGTCTTCATAGGACAGCCAAATACCCCCTTCTGTAAAATGGTGAGAGAAAATGCAGAGGAGTGTGTGCTGGAACTGTATAAAAGTTGAGGCTTCTGGAGTGAAAAGCAAATCGACCACTGGAAATAGAAGAAACCTAACAAGACAACCAGAGACACCTGCAGACCCTTTGCAACATTAAAGCGACCACTGCTGTTCTGACCGTTTTCTATGCGACAGAGGAGCTCTGAAGGGCGACTCCTTCCCTTTGGCTGGTGGGAACAACCAGTCCCAAGACAAACTTTGAAACGAGCCATCTCCCGAGGTCCCAGGAGCTTCCAGAGCTGCGGCACCCCAATACCAGGAAACCTGCTGCCCATTTTCAGCGCATAGTCATGGAAAGACAGAATCTGTGCAAATCTTTGCTGAACCCGCAAGGTCACTGCAAATATCCTATCCACATTGCCCAGACTGCCTCACCAGAGTGTGGGACTGAAGGAAGCAAAGAAGATTGACTGGGCAATCTGTGTCCTTTGTTGGTGCAACAGAAAAGGCACCAAAACTACAGAGTGAACCAAGAAATTGCTGAAAGTCTTGATACAGGTCCTCCCTCGAGACTGCTGCTGAGAGATCCCGTCCATTGTCCTGCCTTCTGTCACCAGACCAAGGAATCCAGAGGTCGACTCCAGAGCTGCAACATAGCAGAGCATCCAGAATGAACATGTTCTTCTAACCCAAGGTACTGTGGGAAAAAAGGTATTGCTTACCAGATTCCAAGAAGTCGATCCAGAGCATTGGAGTGCATGTAGGAGGGGTCTCCTGGGCAACCCCCTCTTACCTATGACCCAAGCAGCTGCTTGTGTCCCCTTCTCAAGTCTGTTTTTAGGTCTCTTTTGTTAGTGATTAACTTGCTGCTTCAATAGATCTATACACTGGAAGAAATCCAGGAGGAACCCTTCGTTATTCGCCGATGGTCAAGACTTCAAGCCCTATACAAACTGCCTTTAGCTAGGGCCGCGTTTTTGGACCCAAGACTTACTAGGCGAAGAAACTGGCTCTAGAACCTTGAACTAAGCTCATGCTACACTAACCATTTTTCTCCTTTGTGACGTTACTATATGTGTTTGCTGAGTAAATGTACTACCATATAAACCCTTGAAAACCGCATGAGGGCGCAATAACCGATAATACCATAACATTGTCTTTTCCCTAGCATTGCTACAAATGTTACCGTGAACAAACAAAAGTGGAAGTGCCCTTTGAAGTGTATTAAGTATTCGTAAGTGTTCCACCGTAAACGTCTGAAGTATTTACAGTGATTCTGGTGTAAATACAATATATACACTTTTTATATAAATATACGTTAAGTGCTTCTTTGTTGTGCCTGTCCAGCTAAGATTCAGTGTACTTACCTACAGCTCACATCTTCCTCTTAATATAAGCCTGACTGCTCTACCACTCTACCAAGGTCCTAAGCTAGTACAGACTGATACTGAAAGTTGGGGGATAAACAAACCACTGTGATAGCTTACTTAAGTCTTAGTACCAGTAGGACTATAGGAAAACTCCCCTAACAATGAGTTATCTGTATGACGCTTCAGTATGCTCAGATGGGTCAAAAGTGCCAAAATCAATTTCAGGGGAAGTGTCCATGCCACTGGCGCTCTGATGGTTCTCATACAAGTTTTGCATCCTTGACTCCTCAGACACTAAGGCCTCTGGAACATAAACTGTTGCATATTCCAGGCCAAAGAGTGGAGTTTCCTGGTCCGAGGGTTCAGCTACCTCAACAATAGAGGACAGGGACATGAAGTCCTTTTTAGGCAAAGGCTTGAAAGTTTTCTCTATTTCCTTTGAGGGCATCAAAGGTTGACAACTTCAACGCCAACAGCACTGGCCACGACAGGCTCGACTCAGTCATCAAGGGTTGAGGAACGGGCCTCTCGATGCCTCGGGGGGCTTTTGGGGGATGAAAGGGTGACGGGGGGGGAGAAGATCAACTGCTTTTTTCACCCAGGCTCGAGGGCGCGCAGGCTAGTAGACACGGCAGGGTCCAGTTCAATCTTTTCCTTCTAAAGGGGCCGGGCCACGGCCACCTTTTCGAAGGTCTTTAACATTTGAAGCCGGGTAGCCTCCCATTCAGATTTTAAAGCCGACTTAACTGGGCGGGCAGACAACTTTTAGGGGAGTTGTGTCCAACTTGGAGGTAAGACCTTTGTACGCTATCCCAGTGGTTTGTAGCTCCCCCAACTCTTAGTATCAGTCTGTACTACTGAAGGACCTCGGTAGAGTGGAAGAGCAGTCAGGCTTATCTTAAGGAGGAAAGGATGTGAGCTGTAGGTAAGTGCACTGAACCCAATCAGTAATACACATCAAAGAAACACTTACACATAAATGTATATTAAAATATAGATTATATTAACACAAGAATCACTGTTAGATACTTAGCACAATAAACCAACACACATAGGTATACCTTTCAATGCTTTCAAAGAGTCACTTCTTAGTTGGTAGTTGCTGAACACAATTATAAGTTACTCACCGTAGTGACTAAAACTCTTAGTCCAAAGTCCCCTTTCCTCCATACTGTATGGGTAATTACAGCTGATTGTAGCCCCCGGGTGGAGAGGAGACCCTCCTTAAGCAAATCGGTTCCGGAGAACCGCCTGTCCGAAAGCTGCATCAGATCTAGAGCCGGCACCCAAACAGTATGCTTGCAGAAAGCCGAGGGAACGGCCCAAGTTGCAGCCCTGGTTATGACTTGCCAAGGGACATGGCGCTGGAATGCAATGGACGTTGCCTTGGCCATGACTGCGTGGCCATGCTTGTTGGCCGGGAGCGGCTTGTGCTGGCCCTCATACGCTTCTTTGATGGCAGAGACCATCCAGTGAGCTATGGAAGCCTTAGAGGCCCGATAGCCTAGTCTTGAGCCTCTGAAAGTGACAAACAGGGTGTCCAATTTGCAGAAACCCTTGGTCCTGTCCAAGTAGATTTCACGGCACGTCCGACATCCAGGCAGTGCAGCACTCTGTGCTTCGTCCTTGGGATCGGGAAAAAACAAAGGGAAAAACATAGGAAGGACTATTTCCTCGTTCAAGTGGAAAGCAGACGGAACCTTGGGCAGAAAAGCCGGGTGTGTCCGCAGGATTACCTTGTCCTTGTGAAAGGTAGTATATAGATCCGAGGCAACCAACACCAGGATTTTGCTGACTCTACGAGCCGAGGTGAGGCCGACTAATAAGGCTGTCTTGATGGTGACCAGCCTGATGTCCACGGACACCATTGGCTCGAACGGTTTGAGCACCAGGGCGCCCAAGACTATGTTAAGGTCCCACACCGGATGCAGTCTCATGACGGGCGGGTAGAGCCTTGCTATGTTTGACGATAGGATTGGAGAAGATGCCTTCCTCCGAGTTTCTGTAAGCCCCAATGGCTGTGAGGTGTGTGCGGCTGGTGTCCACCTGCACGCCCGAGTACGCCGAGAAGGAGAGCACGTCATCCAAGGTGCACGCCCGGGGGACGGGGGGTGATGCAGGGGGGGGGGGTGGGCGTTTGATTCCCTTGGAGTCTGGTCCATTTGCTTTTGTACTGGGCGCCGATAGCCTTGCTCCTGGCACCCTGTATGATCTCCAGATTGGCCTGTGAGAGGTTGAGGTGCCACAGCATTACCTGCTCAGGTACCATGCTGTGAGGTCTAGTTTCTCTGGCGCGGGAAGGAGGACTCTGCCCCCTGCTCTGCCAAAAAATGTGCTGGGTCCGTCAGGAGGTGAATCGGGGGCACTTCCAAGAGACTGAGCAGCTCCGAAAACCATGGCCTGGCTGGCCACCATGAGCTATTAGAATGAGTTGGCGTGAATCCTTGATTTTGCCAATTACTCTGTGAATCTAGGGCGTAAAGGCGGAGGCTTTCATGCCGGTCCACTGGAGGTGAAATGCGTCGCCCAGAGAGCCGGTGCCCGGACCTTGCCAGGATGCGAACTAGTGATGCTTCTTGTTGTGCCAAGTGGCAAAGAAAGGTCCAGCACAACTCAGGCACGCCTGGTTCTTCTGAATGGCGAAAATCCTGGAGTAAAAGCCAAATCCTCACTGGGAGGATGGGACCTCCTCCACTGCCTGACTCTCTACGAGCGACTGGGTCTCCGCCAACAGAGTTGCTGTTCCAACCTGTGGGAGTGGAGGAGAGGCTGGGATAGGGAGGCAGTACCCCGTGGATACTACGGAGAAGATCCAGGGGTCTGCGAAATTCTGGTGCCAGAAATGTGCATGGAGAGCAAGCCTGCCCCCCACCGGAGACACGTGGACCCGAAGGGGCGTGTCATGCCTTCTTTCCCTCCGAGGCTGTCGCAGAGAAGGGGGACTGGAAAAAGCCCTTACTCCCCCTACCCCCTTTTTGTTGCTTGAGCCGGCTCTGAGACTGCGAGTGGTCCGGCTGCCTGGATCTACTCTCCTGGAAGCCTCGAAACCCTCTGTATGTACAACCCCTATCCGAGCGCTGCTGAGATTGGGTGTACAATTCAGGCGTCTTTGTAAGGACGGCTGAACACTTGGCCGTTTGTAAGCTGTTTTTCTTAATTGTCCAGCTGTTTGTCCGCGGAGTGGAAAAGGTCCGTCCCCTCAAACGGCAACAGATCTAATATGCGTTTCTGGACATTCGGGTTGAATTTTGTTGCCCGGGGCCAGGCTATCCTCATGTCCGTGGCGCTACAGATGGCCCGGCCAAGTGTCAATATGGGCCACAGTGGATTCCATGAGATTGTGCGCCACCAGCTTGGCCCCCCCGCTAGCCCCGCCTTAAAGCGTGATTGGCTCTGGGTGGGGAGTTTTGGGAGGCAGTCCGCAATTTCCGCCATAATCTGTGGTTGGCGGCAGCCAGCATGGCAACTGCGTTGCCCTGACAAAGATTTAAGGACGTGTTGGAATTGAGTTTCTTGCCATACGCCTTCAAGATCTTCTCCTTGCCGAGCAGCACCGCAGAGGAGGAGGCTGAGGACGCCTAAGGCTTAAAGTATAGTGATGCTGCAGCGATCACTGAGGAGTGTGGATGAGGATGGGCCGAGAGCAAGAGTGTATCCCCCTCCATCTGCCTGTACTTGGCATCCAGGCATCGATTGACCAGCTGGGCTGAGTGGGGTTTGAGCCGGCCCTTCTTGGCCAGGGAGACTACATCGGTCTGCAGAGGCATCCCCGATTTGGCAGAGGAGCGTTGTGTGAGGACTTTCGCCAGAACACCCTCTGCCGGCTGCTCGACCTCAGGATGGGGTAGGCCCAGATACTCCGCCAGCCCAGCAAGACACTCGTGGAAGGCCCTGGCTGAGGATGGCGTGTCCAGATCCTCCTCCGTATCCTGTGGATCTGGGGGGGGGGGGATCCTATGGGGGAGTAGTTGGCGCCGGAGGCTGGGGTACAGGGACCACGGCCGGAGGCTGAGAGGTGGCAGAGGCTAGTCTTGGAGGATAATCCTGATTCGAGGTGACTTCATGAGGCCGAGGAACCTCTCCAAGAAGACCTCTTCACTGGCTTTTAGGGAGAATTCTCTGTAAAGGCTAGCAGCTTTGTTGGATTTTTGGGGTTTATTTTTTTCTCCTGCTAAGAGCGAGACCCTTTTTACTCCCACTCTTAGACATGATTTGAGGTGTTCCTTTATCTTTTCCATGTGCTTTATGGGGTCTTTCACTCCATAGGGTCTCATGTGTTTTTGATGTGGGTTACACAACACCCCCCGTGCCGTAACCCAGGGGTGTCGTAGCGACCCCCCAACATAGACTCCATACCCTGGGACTGACTACTGTCTCCCAGGGCATGTAAAGTCACCATTGGCTTTACTAGTCCCAAATTATTAACAGAAACCAGTACAAACCATATTGTGGACATACTGGTCGGGGCAATCCGATTGCCCCGGGGTCTGTTCGAGGGGGCACGTTTCCGTCCCCCCTGATCGAGTTTTGGCTGGTGGCAGTGGATACTACTTTTTATATTCGACCGCAAATAGATCTCTATGGGATTTTCCCATTGTTCGAGGCTACCAACTTTAATTATTTAATTCTTAAAGCCTCAACATACCGCCGATTTATTTAATATTAATTCACTGGTTGGTATTTTTTGCCAGAACTCGATTCTAAAATGGCGTTTGTGTTCTCTTCTGTGACTCCAACCCAAGTCGAGCCCTTTGTTCCACTTTTTGGCAGGCTTCTCCACAGAAGCCTCCAAAAGTGGTCCCACTCTGTCTGGGTACCACAGGAGGTGTGGGAGGGGGTTTAGGCACCCTGGACTGAGTTACCTTGGTAACTCAAGTCGCACTCGTGTGATTGGCCCAAGTGGTGAGCCAGCCGGCTCACCACTTAGCATGTTTGATTGACAGCTAGGCTGAGTGAATGGGGGTGTGCTGCATAAAAGCAGGGCTTTGAGGACTGGAACTTCAGAAGTCGCCACAGGACCCAAGAATCTGAGGCGGGAGAAGCTGAGGCGACCTGCAACGACAACACCACCGGCGGAGCCCTGCTGAACCGTCTCACCACTTTTCCCGACGACAGAGGAAATCTCCAGTCCGGAGAGTCTTCTTCCTTTGACTGGTGGGGATAACCAGTTTTTGCCTTCTTTTCACCTTCCTGGAGCATCTCGTGGCCGCCTTGCCCGTGCCAAGCACCCCGGCAACAGGAATACCATGGTTTACCACTACCGCGAAGAGAAGGGTAGTACCTTTTAACCGAAAGAACTCTGCGGCTTGTTTCTTCCCTGGCAGTGCAACGACCTTCATCTTTCCTCCACGGCGAGACCTCTTCCTCTGGACGAAACACCGACTTGCACCTGCTGCCAGGAACAACTGCCCCCGCTGGAGCTTCCTTCACACTTAAGGTACTGTGTCCCGCCTGGCTTCCCTTGCGACAGATCGTTCGGGGTGACAGTAAAGCCTCGACTTTCTAACCTGGGCTAGCCTGGGACAACCTAGCTAACTTTGCCTGACTTTAAATTCATCCTTTTTGTGCGAACCATCTACAAGACTCTTTGGGCATAACCCCACTGTGTGAACCTGGACCCTTTCTGCTTGCTCTCTCCAAGAGTGGGCCTTGCAATTGACTTCCTTGCTCTCCAGTAGAACTCTGCCTATCCTGCCTTACTGTGGTTCTTTTAAGTATTGAAACTTGTGTGCTTCCTTAACTCTGCCTTTTTCCCTCCCTTTCTTTATAACTTATTAGAATGTCATCTTATGTTAAGCGCTCACCTCTGTCTGAAAATAAGTGGTGTTTCTCACAAAGACTTGTCTAATAAGTGAATAGGGATATATATATATATATATGATAGTGACTGTCTACTGAATTTACTTACCTCTTTTTGCTAGTGTAATTTACAAGTGTGTCTTTAAATAAATAATTATATACTTTTACACCAAAGCTCTGGTCAGTGTTTGCTTGTGCTACTGTGTCTCTGTACCTACTGTGTATACTCTACATACTGGCTAACTCTTCTTGAGGGAAGTCTGACTGCTCAGCCACAGCTACCAAGTGAATCTGTGTGGTACAGACTGCTACCAAGTGGGTTTACTGCCAAACACCTGTAGTCCTAAATCTTTTGCAGTGGTCTCTAAGGGAACTGCACAGGTTTCTGCCTAAAACTGGCCAAGGAGGCGGCAGGGGGTGCCGACGGGGTAGCAGAGAGCTGCTGGAGCCGCTGCGTACCCTGCCCATATGCACGCAAAGGAAAGCTGCCCTTAGCAAAAGAGGGGTAAGCTGTAGGCCACCTACCTGGTTGAGGCCAGTCCCCAACTTGACACTCTTCGCCGAATTCCTGGAATGGCATCGGACAGATGCCTTCGTCTGGCACGGTGGCCAGGTTGTCTAGCTGACTGCCACGTGCCTGCGACGTGTTGCTCAGCTCGCTGAGCCAGCCTCATCCAAGACTCTTGCATGTGGATCACGGGGCCTACCCTGCTCCTCGGCCCTAGGCCCGGTAGGTGTGGCAACCTTGACCCAGTGGTCGGTAGAGCTGCATCTAGGCACCCCCCCTCTGACATATTGCCGGTATGAGTACCTCCTCGGCCATGGTGCTGGTACAAGGGCAGAGACCCTCAGGTGAAGACCCGGTAAAAACCTTCCGGTCCCTCAACACTGTCAATGGGAGGATCCAAGGATCCCTCAGCCCGGAGGGGGTAGCTGCAGCAGCCTCGCTGCACGTGCTGGTAGAAGGACCTGACCGGTCCCTCCCGCACGGGAGAGTCCCTCGGATGGAGAATATCGGCCCTATTTTGGGCTTGGTTCGATGTTTCACGAAGTTCTTGAGGTCCTCTGGGGGAAACTTCTGGAAGAGCTCCTTCCACCTGGCTAGTCTGTTCTTCAGCGCTTTCGAGGACAGCGAGCCACAAGCTTGCTAACCGTGGTCTGGGCCAAGGCAACGTAGGCAGACGGCGTGGGGGTCTGAAGTTGGAAAGAGCCCATTGCAGGCTGAACACCTGCTGAACACTGTAGAAGTCGACATGTGCCGGGGATGGGCGTGACGCCTGAGGACCGAGTACCTGAATGACAAAAAGACAAAAGATGACGAAGAAGTATCCGTGCGTGGAATTACATGGCTGAAGCCAAACCCAGGAGCGCTGGTGAATTCGGCTCGTTCCCGTCGCATGAAAAAGGGGCCTGGGGTATGATGCCGGAAGGCGGAGGGCGGAGCCAGGGCAGCGTATGCTCCCTGGGCCACGCCCCTCTAAATTTAAAGGGGAAGAAGGTTTTTTCTGGTGAAAAAGTTTCTGTCTCCCATCCCTTGGAAGGGACACCGATACAGTATGGAGGAAAGGGGACGGATGTAAGAGTACAATTTTTACAGGCGTTTGGCAGGTTTCATCGGTAACGCGCACCCGCAAAGAAATACAGGAATTGTATTTAGTCTGCATTCGCATATAAGATAGTGATTTTTGGAAAGGAAACATTTGGTTAGTATTATCATAGCAAAGCTTCAGGTTCTAGAGACAGTTTTGCAGAATAGCAAGTGTTTTAAAGTCAAAAACACAACCCTAGCTGAAAGACAGTTCATAGCGACTTAAAGTCTTGAATAGCAGCAGAAGTCAAACGTTCCTGTGGATACTTTCTAGTCTCTAGGAAAGAAGATTTAAGAAGATTTAACCAACATTAGAGACCAGTTAAAGGACTCGCTAAAGGGACACAAGCAGCGTCTTGAGTCGGAGGTAAAAGGGGGTTGTCCTGGGCACCTCCTCATGCACTCCAAGGCTCTGGGGTGACTTTTCTGGAATAAGGTAAGAAATACCTTTTTCCCCACAGCACCTTGGGTTAGAGGAAAATGTTCATGGTGGATGCTCCGCGATGTTGCAGCTCTGGACCCGACCTCCGGATTCCTTGGTCTGATGACGGCAGGACAACGGACGAGATCTCTCAACAGCAGTTTCAAAGGGGGATCTCTGGCAAAGCTTTGAACCACCTCTGGTGTCTCTGCTGTTTTTGGCACCCTTTCTGCAGCACCAACAAAGGACGCAGTTTGCCCGCTCAATCTTCTTTGCTTCCTGCACTCTGATGAGGGGGGTCAGGGAAAGTCGGATCAGATCTCTGGAGTGTCCCTGAGGGCTCAAAGATTTTGACGCATCAGCCCTTCCACGACGTTGCCCTAAATGGGCAGCCGGTCCCCTGGCATTGGGGTTCCGCAGCTCTGGAAACTCACAGAGCTGACTCAAAACAAAGTTAGTCTTGGGACTGGTTGTTTCCATACGTCAAAGGGAAGGAGTCCTCATATGAGTTACTCTGTCATATAGAAAACTGGGTCGGGACAGCAGTGGTCGCTTCATGGTGTTGCAAAGGGTCTGCAGGTCTCTCTGTTCGTCTTCTTCAGTTACTTCCACTTCCAGTGGTCGACTTTCCTTTTCACTCCAGGAGTCTCACCTTTTATACAGCTCCAGCATATGCTCCTCTGCAATCTCTCAGCACTTTACAGAATGGGTTGTTTGGCTGTCCAATCAGAACAGCCAGACCCCCAGTGGGAGCTGGTTCTATTCAGGTTCTCAGGCAGACAAAGGACAGGGGGGTGGAAAACTCCTCACCTCACTGCCTGCCCAACACTCTGGAGCATTGGCGGGGGCACCCAAGTATTTTACTCTGACACACCTCTCCCTCCCAGAATGGTAGAAGGGCTAACAAAGAGCAACCACGCTAGTAATGGCAAACAAAGAAGCGTGGCCCCAAGTTGGTACTTGGGTGCCCCTATTGTGCACTATCGAGGCTATGGACATAGCCTGCGGTACAGAATTCACACAATAGTTGGTAGAAGACATCCGCTGTCACCAGCCTTAACTAGGAGTCTATGTGTCTATACAGTCACAGAAGCAGAGCAAAGGGGGTACTAGGTATCGCTTTGGAACTGCACATAAGGTGGTGTGTGCCAATCTCTCAGACTAATGTTTTAGGTGAGATACTAAACTGTTACTCTGCAACATTGCCCATAGAATGTTGTGTGCTGTAATAGTAAAGTACAGATGCCTTTAAGAGGTATGGATCAGATAGACTCCATAGCACAGGTAAAAAGAATACAAAGAATAAGAGTTCCAAAAGACAGAACCCAGAATGAGTGGAAAAGGGCTCCACTCATTCAAGAGTTCAGAAAAAGGTCCGGCAGGTCAGCAAAACGTGCTGGGGGTCTCACTACAAGAGGGGATGAAGCATAAAAAGGATTAATTCCCCCAACGGCAAACCTGCGTTCAGGAGAGAAGTCGGAGGATGAAGACAGACCTATGACGCTGTTTCTCGGATCTCTTTCTCGATGACGAAGAGGACTGGCAGGAACTGCTTCAAGAACGTATTTTGGAACTTTTTCTCTGCAGCAACTCATCCTGTATTAGTCTGGTGATCGTCTTTTTTCAAAGCGTTGTGGAAGGGGATTTCTGAAGGGGGCCTACCCGCAGAGAGATTCCCTTTCATTCTTATGAGTGCCTATGGACAGACAGGAACCAGTCAGCAGTCTTGTGGTCTGTGCCTAGGCACCACAAAAATGTGGTGAGGGTTGGTAATTGACATTTTCGACACAGTCTATGCATTTTTTAAACCCGTTTTCGGGGTAGACATTTTGGAACAATCGTCCTAGTTTTGATAGAAACAACTGCGTTGTATATGAAGCAAAGCTTTAGCAGATAAACAGAACTGAACAGGTGCGGTGCATGCTGCATACACAGTCGATGACGTCAGCATCAAGAGGGGAGAGAGGCCTTTGAAGAACATTGAATCGACCATTGCCTCTACCGCAAAATAAATGTTTTCTGAAGCTGGAAGGAGTTCTGTTCTCCTGAGTGCCTCTGAAGTAAGTTGTACAGCTCCCAGGCCTGTGACTTCATTTGAATTTAAAACAAATAAATATGGTTTTCTAAATTGAGCTAAAGTGCTTCTGCTCCATCTCCCCAGTGTCCACTGCCCTCCCTCCAGCTCCAAGCATATACCCGCCAGCCCCCTGCGCTATTATTGGGTATCGAGGCCCACTTAAGTCATTCCCCTAGGGCAGCCTCTACCTTAGCACACCTTGGCTAAAGGCCCCAAGGCAAAGGGTAGCTCCTGTAGAGCCGCTCCAGCCATGTTAGTCTGCCGCCGTCAACCAGCACCAACTAACAAGTTAAGAGTAGTCTGGGTGGGGAGTACAGCAATTGTTAGGGAGATTTATCATTTGTATGCTTCATCCACTCTCCTAATGAGACCCCCCCGGTGCTTTTTGCTGGACCTTTTTCTGAAATCCTGAATGAGTGGAGCCTTTTTCCACTCATTCATTCGTACAGGCTTGGTTTTTGGAACTCTATTCTTTGTATTTAACCTGTTCTATGTAGTCTATTTTCCTCCATAACTTTTATAAGCACCTCATGCCTGGTCTTATACTATGGGCCGGGATTTCATTGAAGTGTTAGATCCGTCACTGGATAGAATGCAAATGGTGCATAGATCACTTACCCATACCACTCAGAAGTTGACAGGGATGTGTACAACTTGGGAGCTCAGGGACATTTGAAGGGTGTGACATGGTGGGGAACAGGGGTACTCCTTTCAGTCCACAGTGCACCAATCGGCTTCCCAACTTAATTATGTTCTAATCTCCGATGACAACAGGGTCTGTTGGGGGGGAAATGAGATATTGGCTCGCACACGGTCGGATCACATGCCACTGATGAATATGGCAATTCCGGCTGTCGAGCAAACTGGCGTGGACCTTGAAGAAAGTTTTGTAAAGCAAAACTTCCGAAAATGAAGTCCAATTTCTATATAGACGACAAAAATTCTGTCCAGTCAAAGGTATTGAGGAATTTAAATGTAAGGTGTGGGGGAATTGCATATCTAAGGAGGAAGGTATACTACATTCAATTAGGAGGGAACTGGTGGACAGCGATGCCAAACTTCGCCAGATGAAGGCGGACCTGGATCAGGGAGGTGGGAGGCTGAAAGGCACAGAACGGAAGAGTTGGGACAGGTTTTAGGAGGCCGCGCATAAGGCAGGTCAGTTTTTACTGAGATAACTTGCTGTGCAGCAATATGGGGAGGGGCAACGACTGGGAAGGCTCTTGGCCAGGGCAAAGAGGACCGAGTTCGCCAGGACGCATGTGATAGCAATTAAATACGGGGATGGAGTATTGCGCTACACAGACAGTGACATAGGGCACGCGATTTGGGAGTTTTATGTCAAGTTATACCCTGCGCAATGTGGGATGCAACAGTCAGAACTAGACCGGTTCCTCAATCAGATGGCACTGTATTTGTTTGGGGATGAGTAAGAGGGAGATGTTGAATAGTCCAATCACTGAGGAGGAGCTGCACAGTGCAATTAAGTCACTCACGGCTGACAAGGACCCGGGGCCTGATGTCTTATGCCAGAATTTGATAAAGCCTATGCGGCTATGCTTGGCCCATATTTGTTGGGTATGTATCAGCAGGCGGTAGATGACGGGATGCTCCTTACCATGGTGCGAGTAGAGGTGGTCACTATATTAAAGCCGGGGAAGGCAGCAGATGTGTGCATCTTATCGGCCAATTTTGTTAATCAATCTGGATAAGAGACATGCCAAGTTTCTGGCCGCCAGGTTGGCTCATTTAAGGTGCCGTTGTATTAAGTCGGACCAATCCAGCAGCCGATCCAGACGTTCCCTTGGTGGCAGCACTATTGGATGCGGAAAAAAACTTTAATTTTGTAGAATGGACCTTTTTATTTATAGTGCTGAGACCGATGGGGTAGGGGAGGGATTCATGTCGCTGGTGTCCCTGTTATACATCACCCCAACAGCTCAAATGAGAGTTAATGGTCAGCTTACAAGGCTGGCGCATATGGGGACTGGTACGAGGCAGGGGTGCTCCTGTCCCCACTCTGCTTTGATATGGCCATAGAACCGCTAGCAGAATTAATCAGGGATAGGCACTTACACAGGGGGGAGTAGATGTACACCCATCAGCTAGTGGTATCACTTTATGCCGACGATATGGTATTGTATGTGACAGATGCTGAGTCGAACCCGACCCCTGCAATGGACATCTTGGACTATGGTAACCTGTGAGGATTTAAGGTCAACCCGAGTAAATCAGTGTTGTTTTGGCTTATGGAACTGACAGATATTTCGGGATGGGCTGGGATTCTAGTGGCACACAAAGTACTCGATACCTTGGGACTGAGCGTGCCTGCTCCTCAGATGTCCTATACCAAAAAAAAACTATGCAAGGATGTTGGACAGCCTAGGGGAGCAACAGAGGTGGATGAGACTTCCTCTGCATGGTAGAAAATCCATATTAAGATGATTTTGCTACAATGGTTCCTACACATCTTTCTGAATGTGCTCTTGGCAGGAACTAAAAACATATGTCAAGGAATTAAGAGCCATACTATCGGTTTATTTGGGCTGGGAAACAGTCCAGAGTCCAGTGTGACATCCTAACAGCACCTCTCAAGCAGGGAGGGATGTCTTTACCAGACATTGAATCGGACGACTCAGCGCAAGAATAATTTGTGTCGTGCTGCCCCCGCCCTCCCCCGATAGACGGCATGTACAAATGGTGCATTGGCAGACCCCTCTCTGCGGCGGGCTATGTTACTTACCGTCCTTTGGAATCTGGCGAGACCTAAGAATATGGTGGAGCTGACCTGTAGAACCGGAGTGCGTATAGAAAAAGAAAAAAGGGGGGGGGTGGGAACAGAGCTGCTGTACTCTTCAAGCTTACTTTACTGGTGGTGCATATACACCTGGTGTGCCACTGACGAGTGAGAAGAACAAGTCACTTACCAACTGTAACGTTCGACTGGATGTTCCTCCCACGTATTCCTCATCTTAGATATATTCGCCAGCTTGCTGCTTCGTCGGAAAAAGATTGCCAGAGGGAGCTGTGCTCGAGGCCGCTTAGCTTGGTCCCGCGAAGGCCGCCGTCGAGTGTAGACGCCATCCGTTATATAAAGGGCTTGAGCCGCGCCGGTTGGATTCAGTTCTGTTTTTTTGATGTTAATGGTTGCATCAGTTGTATTAAGGTGTCGACATATGTCAGGCTCTTAAGTACAAGTGCAAAAAGTGTAAAAACTGTACGGAGGGGTAGGTTGGGAGGGTCGATGAGGAATACGTGGGAGGAACATCCAGTCCAAAGAACGTTACAGTTGGCAAGTAACTTGTCCTTCGAATGGATTGTGTCCTCCCACGTATTCCTCATCTTAGATAGACTCCCACAGCAGTAGTAATTTGGAGGAGGGAGCACCAGAGCTTTTAATTCTGTAACAAATGAAGGACGGCTTTTGCAAAAAGGCCCCCTTGGTAATAAGCAGAGTCTAAACAATGTTTTACAAAGGTGTGCATAGATGACCAAGTGGCCACAGCACAAATTTCCTGCAGTGGGACACCCCTCTGAAGAGCCGTGGAAGTTGCTATGCCCCTGGTTTAATGAGCCCTTAAACCATCTGGAGGCTCTTTCCCAGCCAATTTGTAACATTCAGATATTGCTAGAATTATCCATCTGGATAAGGCTTGTTTGGACACACCAAGGCCCAATTTGTGTCCAGTGTAACCGACAAATAACTGATCAGTTGGTCTAAATCTTTCCAGTCTAGAGATGTAGAAGCTGGGAGCCCTTTTAGGGTCTAGCCTATGGAATCTTTCCTCCTCTTTACTAGCGTGTGGAGGAGGATAAAAGAAAAGTAACGTGATCTTCTGTGATACATGGAAATCAAACTATTTTAAGTAGGAAAAAAGGCTTGACCTTTAAAATAACTTTATACTTGTGGAAAATCATGAGAGGCGGCTTACAAGAGAGCGCCTGCAACTCACTCACCCTGTGGGCTGAAGTTAAAGCCACTAGTAAAACAGTTTTTAAAGTTAGGAGCCTTAAAGGACAAGAATGTAAAGGCTCAAAAGGGGCACACAAACTTTAAAACTAAATTTAAATCCCAAATGGGAACTTGGAAAGGTGTTGGAGGGAACACATTTGTTAACCCTTTAAGAAATTGGATAACTAAAGGAATTTTAAAATACAAAATTTCTTCTGAGGAGCGCTTGAAGGTAGATAGCGCTGCCAAATATCCTTTAATAGTTCCAATTGGTGTCCCCGAGTTGGCTAAATGTAATAGAGAGGAAAGCACCATGGGAGTGGTACATTGAAAAGGATCCACATTCTTATCCCTGCACCAGTTACTGAATTTCTTCCAACGACACCGGTATAAGGATTTTTTGCTGGCCTTCTGGCCGAAAGCAAAATCTCCATAACTTCATCTGGGAGGTCCCAATCCTTAAATCTCAACCTCTCAGAAGCCAAGCGTGAAGTTTGAGCGTCTTGACCTCTGGATGGAGAACCAGACCTTCCTCTTGCGAGAGAAGATCCTCTCTTTGTGGAAGACGTATTGGAGGGCAGATGGACATGTCCAGAAGGTACCACGTCCTTCTGGCCCAGTCCGGGGCAATTAGGATCATGGTTCTCCTGAACTTTCTCAACCTCCTGATTACATGAGGAATCATGGGGACTGGAGGAAACGCGTAAAGGAGTAGAAAAACCCAGTCCACTACGAACGCGTCCCCTAGAACTCCTCTCGGGGGAAATTCCCTTGAGCAATACAGTTCGCACTTCCGGTTTGCCCCGGTCGCGAACAGATCTACTTGAAGGGTTCCCCAAAGGGTCAAGATCTCTTGAAGGACTTCCCGAGATAGCTCCCACTCGTGGGAGATAGTGCTCTGCCTGCTCAGAGCGTCCGCCGCCATGTTCAGCTCTCCGGCAAGATGAATTGCCAATAGAGAGATACCTTCTTGCATTGCCCAGAACCAGAGTTGCATTGCCTCTCTGCACAGTGGAAGTGATCCTACGCCTCCTCTTTTGTTGATGTAGTACATGGCCACCGTGTTGTCTGTCATTATCACGACATTCTTTCCCTATACAGGAGGGCAGAAAAGCCTTCAGCGCTAGTCTGATGGCCTCAGCTCCAAAAGGTTGATGTGTAGACGACCGCAGATTGTCACATCGTTGGTGTGGGCTCCCCATCCTGTGAGTGAGGCGTCCGTCACTACAGTTATCTCTGGCCATGGTTGCCAAAAAGGTTCCCCCTTGAGGATATTCTCCTTGCGAACCCACCATAGGAGATCTTGAGGCACCTTGGATGGGACTTGTAGAAGATCTGCCATCTCCCCCGAAAACTGGGACCATTGAGTCCTGAGGGCCCATTGCAGGGATCTCATCCTCAGTCGAGCCTCTGGCATCAGAAAAATGCAGGATGTCATGAGGCCTCGCAACCTTAGGAAGTCTACGCTGGTAGATGTTGGGCATTTTGAAACTTTGCTGCCATGTGCAGAATGTGGTGAGCTCTCTCCTCGGGAGGCGTGGCTTTACCGGAGGTGGTGTCCAGGACAGCTCCGATGAATTGGAGTCTTTGGCTCGGAATCATTTGCGACTTCTTGTAATTGAGGGAGAAGCCCAGTTTGTGTAGGTAGTGAAAGGTCATGGCTAGATGTTCCTGGGCCCGTTCGGGTGAACCTGCCCAGATTAGCCAATCGTCCAGGTAAGGGTAGATGTGAATCCCCTCCCTCCCGATACTCGCTGCCACGACCGCCATTAGTTTGGTGAAGACCCTCGGGCGGAGGTCAGCCCAAATGGCAGAACTCAAAACGGATAGTGAGAGCCACCAATTGCAAACCTCAGGTACTTTGTGTTTGAGATGGATTGGCACATGAAAGTAAGCATCCTGAAGATCTAATGAAACCAGCCAGTCCTGAAGCTGAAGAGCCTGAAGGATCTGAGAAAGGGTCACCATCTTGAACTTGTCCTTCCTGAGGAATTTGTTCAAATTTCTGAAGTCCAAGATGGGTCTCAATCCTCCGTCCTTTTTGGGGATGAGAAAATAAAGGCGGGGAGGCGTTCGGGGGGGGGTGGGGGATTACCAGCCCTGGTTCCTCTCCACTACAGGTACATGTTCTATTGCACCTTTCTCTAGCAGGGTTAAAATCTCCTGCAGAAGGAGCGGTTCTGGAATTTTTACAGAGTTGGCTCCCGGTGGATGATCTTGAGGCCTTTGATGAAAAGGAAGGCAGTAACAATGGGTCACTATCTCTAGTGCCCAGGTATCTGACGTAATGCCCTGCCATTCGTCCAGATACTGAGTGATTCTGCCTCCCACCAGGGTTTTGTGGGTTAAGACCTCAAAAGTGGTTTTGCAGTGGCTGCAGCAGAGGCTGAGGAGGTAGTAGCCGCTGCTGTGGCTGATCTAGCGCCTCTCCCTTTTCCACCACGAAAGGGTTTTCTCTGTTGGCCTCCGACTGGTCTGCCCTCTCCCTTTTCCAAAAGAGGAATAGAAGCGAAACGTGTGACTCTTCCAGGAAGATGAGCATGCGTAAGAGTGTTGCTGAGGTTGCCTTATAGCGGTGCTGAGTGATTTTGCTGCCGCTTTCGAGGTCTGCAGCTTCTCCAAGCTCTCGTCCGCCTTGCTGCGAAACAACCTCAAGCCGTCAAAGGGCATATTAAGTAATCTGGACTGTACATCAGATGCAAAGCCAGATTTCCTTAGCCATCTGAATCTACGCAAGACTGCGCTAGATGCCATGGACCTGCTTATACTCTGCAGTAGCCAGTCCTGACTTGAGGCACTCCTCCATAGCCTCCTTTCCATCCCTTACTATCGCCAGGAAACCATCCCGCTCCTCCTGGATGTGATCAGCCGCTGCATCCAAACAGCTCCACAGGGTGTAAGTAAATCTAGCTAATGTACAAGTCACATTAGTAGATTTAAGGGCCATACTACCCAAAGTGAAAACTTTCCTCTCCCAGGCATCAATCTTTGTTGTCCCCATCAGGAGGCATGGAGGCATAATTTCTTATTTACAGCTGGTAAAGACTCAGGGGTCTCCCCATTTGTCATAACTCTCTTTTGAGGAGCTTTGTGAAAAGGAAGGATTGGGTCTTTGAGGTGCTTCATCAATAATATCAGTCAAGTCATCCTGGTCATACCTTGGAGACACTGACTTCCACCCCATAATATCTATCACTCTTCCCATAAGGTTCCTATACCCCGGCTCAGGGTGGTCAGTGGGGTCAGGCCTTTCAAATTCTACCTCAGGTGAGGTATCTAGGCCACTGGCCGATTGTAGGCAGTCATAAAGGTCTGCCATTTTTGAACTAGGATCTACTAGTTCCTCAGGGATTTCTCTTGTCCCAAATCTAACACCAGCTGAAGTAATTTCCTCATCAGATTTTTGTTTTTCAAAAATAGACATGGATTCAAAAAATTCCTGCCTGTGCTGAGGGTGAAAAAGTTTTTCTGCTAAAGGTGGCAGCATAGACCTAGATTTAGCCATAGTGGTCGTCTTGGGAACCGGTATAAAAGATTTCCCTGTCGAAGGAATCGACGATGGCTTCGATATGCTCGAAGGAATCCCCGAGGTCATCGAGCAAGGCATAGACGCCGAAGGTATCGACACCATCTTTGGCTTCGATTAAGTCAAAGGACGCGTCAAGCCGATACCAAACTTCAACGATGAGGACGCCATTTTGTCCTCGGTCAACCTCGATTTGTGCACCAAAGGTTTCTGTATTGTTTCATGAGGCGTGGAGAATCATCCTCCGAGGACGCCCTCGACTTTGTCGGATTTAGCATGTGTCGTTTTAGATTTCCCTCTGTCACTTTTAGAGTGGACAGGGCCATGCTCTTCACGCAACTTTTTTGAGGGGGTCAGGCCGTCTTCTCAAAAATGTTTAGCTTTGAAGCCCTAAAGGCCTCCCATTTTTGGGGGGAATCCGTTCTTGTATTTTCAGCTAAAGAATACACTAACCGAACCATGTACTGCATTTCCGGGCCATCCTGCAGTGGCTCATACTTCACGTGGTAATAGTGGCTGAGGGGGGAAGGGGAAAGTGTCCAGTTTATACACAAAAATAAGGGATGACAGTGAGGGATGGGCGGCAGTGGCATGAGCAAAATGGGAAAGGTCACTGGGCCAGCCTATTACGGACACAAATTATGATGGTATTGCTGCAGGCAAACGAGTAAGGTAGCAATTAACAGTCGTTATAAATTGATACACTATGTTTATCCATCAGCTGCATTATACTCCAGCGGTTTTGCATGGATTCTATTCTAAGTCCCTGATGAATGTAAGATGTTCGTACTCGCCTGCTGAAGTTTTTCACCTAGCGTGGAACTACCCTCGTATCATGGGATTCTGTAATTACGTGTTCCCGGTGGTCTCAGACATAATCGGGGAGCGTGTTGATCCTTCCCTACTGATCGCTCCGATGGGATACACCGAGGGTGCTGCTAGGCATGCAAGGAGATTATTAGGGTCATTGTTCATATAAGCCAGGTGGAGAGTAGCCATGTCATGGTGGTAGGTTGGGGGGGCGTTCTTCATAGAGCAGTGAGGGAAGGATGTGCTGTATTGCAATGATATGGAAACAGTACAGTGATGTGGTACATCCGTGCACCAGACTCGGACATCTGTGGGGCCATACAAACTATATTTGATTGCTAAAGAAAGGCCGGAGTCTCTGGGATGTACTTCCCGATAGGAGGCTTGGAGGCTGCTGTTGCAAGCGTACTTCTCGGAACTGGGTGGGGGAGGATGGATTGGCGCTTAATTCTGATGTATATACATGTGTGGGGGGGGCACCAACTAGGAATGAGGTCAGGGTGCATTGGTGGGAGGAGGCACTACCCCTGCAGGGGACTTGTTGCAATCTGGTTCCTTGCAGGCCTGGGAGCACAAAGGCATTATGGGAGCCTTGTAATATCTGGGTGTGAAACATCAACCTGTGCATGGGCAGCTACTTACGGGGCCCAAGACATTGGACAGAAGTGGCCTTATGGGGCACATTTGCTTGTCAAGGTTGGTAAGTGCTATGTGTAATTCTGTAATGGAGTCAGGTGGTTAACTGTTGTTGGAAAAAACAAAAAGAACAACAATTTTTTAAAAAAGGACACTTGCAAAGGCTCGAAGGCATCAATCCTCGTGCAGGGGTTGAAATTAGTTGTTCCCACCGTTCCAGGTGTTGAAGCACAGACCATGGTTTTCTTGAGACCAGGCAAAAGAGAAGGGCTTTACCAGGACTTCACTAGAGTTGGTGCTGGTCAGCTGCAGGAGGAGTCCTCGGGTTGTTAGCGGGCTCCACTTTGTAGGGGTCTTGGCTCCAATGATAATAGGTCTATGGCTGCTGGAGGAGTCCCTTTATCCAGGATTTGGACTGGTAGCTCGCCCAGGTCCACCAATGGTAAGGACCCACACCATTCAAACTGGTAGTGGCTATGCCATCATTGATAGCCACTGGCCACACAATCAACCCAGCAACAGACATGGTCACCATGATGTGTACTGGGACCAGACAGTCCCAGCCCCCACACCGGGCCACCACTCAGCCAGCATAAGCAGCAGTTTTCCTTAGCAAAGGTTATTTCATATCAGGCAATTCAAGGCTTCAGAGGGCTGGACGAAGGCCAAAGGACAGGCAAAAACATCATGGCACAGCCATTTTAGAGTGCTACCAACTCTTTGTAGCCATTTGCAGTAAATGCCAAAGTGCCCATTTTTGCTTTGCCACCTCTTGTAAAAGAGCCACACTGTTTGGTTGTATTATAAGCTATTGTTTCTGTAGAGATATTAGGCATGCAGTTATACTTGCTAGATACATCCTTGTCTCTGATCTACAACTATCAGTCATTGTTGGCACAATGTTCTTAAGTGTGGTCTCTATTAGGGTTAATCAATGCAACCCACACTCTTTCCCCAAAGATTTTCAGGTCATGACCAGGCATGCAGCGAGCTTGCAATTTTACGGTCACGTTATGGTCAGGTGTTTGATTAGCAAAAAGAACCTTCTGAATTTGTATCAGTGCCAATTGCTTTCTGCAGGCTGTAACACATCTACTAGTGAATTATCAATTTCAACTGTAAATTCACTCAAATACAGCATTCCAATTGGTTTCTACTTCCTGTGCTCCTGTGGCGGGATAGGATATGGCATGTATAACGGAGCATAGTATGAAGTTATTTTCCTTTATCCAGGAGTAAAGCATGCTCAGTTTAAGCGTGTTACTCCAGCTCTGTCTCATTAAGTTAATTATCTTTCTACTGCAAAATAATTGGTTGCTCCATACTGCGCAAATTGTATGCTATCATGGTGTTAGGACAGCTTTTCTGAAGTCCAACTAAGGGCTTAGTAAAAACATTCAACTGAGAGTACAAGACTCGACTCTTAGTATAAGGCTGTACCACCTGAGTATATGGTAGCATAGATAGAGCAGCCAGGCGTATTTGAGGAGGAAGAGTGTGCTGTAGGAAGGTACAACAAATCTGTAGTATACCAAAGTTTCAATAGAAACACTTACAACCAGAAGTATTATAGAAAATGAAGGTTTATTATAAATACATTTAGGCCAAGTACTTTGTCAGAGTCAAACACATTATAAAAACATAAGTGTTTGAAGGTACACAGACCAAAGCATAAACCTTGTTCAGAAAACAAGCAGTACTTCTAAGCAAGTCAGACCTTATAAAACACATTTAGTATAGGACACACCTATTCATGGGGAGTAAAACCATGAGTTCTGTTCGGCTTACTTTCAGTAATACAAGGGTAGTAGACCCTAGCAGTTGTGCAGTGACACTCCGTTAAGGAATCACTTAGTAAACCAACCTGCAAGTATATTTTTCTGAATAGTGGAACTCATTCAAGGAACAGTAGAAATCTATAATTGTACAGGTTAACCGTTAATACTAGATGAGTAAGGCTTTTTGTGTAATACAATTACAGTTGCTTTTCAGATCAGTGATTATAACAGATTCATCCCAACATACTTTCCCCTGCTTGGTTACAAGTAAAAAGTAAACTGACATCTTGACACCTGGTTTGGCTTTGCTAGTCAACTGCTCCCTTAAGAGTTGGTCGTTTTCCCTACAGTACTCAGGAAAAGCCCCCAGCTTAAAGAACAGTCAGATGATCCAAGAACATTTTTCCCAGGAAAAGGGATATTGGAGAAGAACAAGTTACTTTCTTACCTGGTAACGTTCTTTCGATGGGATGGTCCGACGACGTATTCCATTTCTATGACATGTAATCAGCACAGCTGTGGTGATTACATGTCATAGATATGGAATACGTCAGAGGACCCAATCCCCTGGAAAAGATAATTGGACAATCAGAAAATAACCAGTCAATTTGTATACTACATGGAGACTTAATGTTTTACATAAAATATAGATTTTCAGAATCAGCCTTGTGAAGAGAATGAGAAGTCATAGATTCTACATAGAATCTCTCTCAGCAGATGTGGTGTTCCCCAGGAGTCTAACCTCTCTGTCTTGCGTTTCAACCAATACCTGGCACCCCTTGCCCACTGCATTGCTGCTCTCTGCTCCAACTTTCAGTGCTATGCTGATGACACAGCTTGTTTTCAGGCTCCCCTCTGCCATCTCTTCTCCCACTCTCATTTCTGACTGTCTGCAATCCAGGAGTGGTGTGCCGCCAACCAGATCTGCCTAAATGCCAGTAAAATGGAGATCCACCTCATCGGCACTCCTGCACCTTCCTTTCTTGACACTCTGGCCAGCCTCCCTTGGCCCTCTTCCTGCTCCCACCTGTGAGGCTAAGAACCTCTAGGTCATCTTCGACTCCACGCTTTCCTTTTCTCCACACATCTCCGACATCTGTAAGAAGTCAAACTACCAACTGCCCCACCTCAGGGGTATTCTTCCTTTCCATCGCCAAGAAGCTCCCCCTCTCTAGAGCTCTGGTTCTCTCTAGGCTGGACTACTGAGACAGCTTCTTTCGAAATCTGCCTACCACCACTCACCGCCTTCTGCAAATCATCCAGAACAGGACCACAAGACTTGTCCTTGGCCTCAAGCCCAGGGATTGTATCTCTCCAGCCCTGAAATCGCATCATTGGCTCTCAGTGGCTGATAGGATTAAGTTCAAGACCCTCTGCATTGTTCACAAGGCCTTCTGGGGCCTGGGTCCGCAACAACTTCAACTCAAGCTCTTCGCTCCTCCACTTCCAACTCCCTCAGAGTCAGTCATTTCTCCAAGCAACAAGCTGGTGGTAGATCTTTCTCTTCGGCTGGGGCCTCCCTCTGGAACAGCCTCTCTGCCTCTTTGAAACTTGAGGAGAACCATCTTCGGTTCTGAAAGCACTTAAAGACCTTCCTCTTTGCTTCTGCCTTCTCTCTCCCCCTCCACTGCTGATCTCCGTTTCTGCACTCGGCACCTAGCTACCCTCTGAATTCGGGCCCGGATCCCTGCCCATCCAGCTGCATACCCGCACTGCCTCCTGGCAACCCTTGCACTCTGGTCTGTATCTGCAACCCTACAGTCCCCTTACCTGCACTTATTGGAACACCAGTTGCCTGTACTTAACTCTTCTATTTGCTGGCCTCACTACCCGTTTTGTTATGATCACATGTTCAGCACTTTCCACTCCACCCCTGCACTTGTGCGTTCTCAATGTCACTGGGCCTAGTAAGATCGTTGTTTTTGTCCTCCCTTGTTCCCCTCCCATGCCTCGTCGCGCCTTGAAACACTTGTGTATGGGCGCAATATGAATAAAAAATATCAATCAGAACATTGTAGTGATTTCACAGTAGATGTTTGAGTTTCCTGGCTGGTAGACAACATGACGCTATAAAAGAAGCTCTCGAGGTTGAAATAGTGCAGTCTCCAATATTGCCTCAAGCTTCACAATGATTTTCTGGTGTTCATAGTGTTGCAAATACAAAGCATGCCCACATTGTTCTGTGTGGTATTCAACCGAGTCTGCAATGTCTGTCCATACCATCTGAAATGGTGACATACTGGTGTTTGCTTTTGGCTTGAAATAGTGTATCTGGGTAGTTTAATCACTTCACGCAACTCCAGGCAGATCACACCTACATACCTCACTTGCAGGAGTTTATTGCATTTGATGATTTATACAACATTGGATCTGCAGTTGTAGGTCCCCTGCGTCATTGTTCATTTCTGTGGAGGTATGGCATATCCAGTGAAGACGTGTGCATGTTTTGCATCTCCTGGCAGTTCCTGGGTATTTCTTGTTTTAATGGAAATGTACTCTTGGTCAGAGAACGTGCTAGGCTGCTCTGTTGTATGCAATTAGGGGAGGTACTTTAAAAATGTGTCTCCACTCATTCCTGCTAAATATGGATGCAGGTCCTTAAACCTATTCCAATTAGTGATGGATGGTAAGTGACAACCAAAGGTATGACATGCATTACTTACCGTAAAAGCATTTCTGATTGTATCTGCTTAGATTCACATCCTGTGCATATAGTCCGACATCCAGTGGTCACCGCAGAGTATTGCATCTTTTCTTTTCGAGAATCGAAAGGGGACATCGACATGGGCATGCCTGTAACACTATCCCTACGCAACGTGTAGTGTACCCAAGATCCCTCACGCGTCGAGGTCACTCCGATTGCATTTTTTCTGCCGTGAGGGAGCCTTATGACTATCGTGAGTGAGAACAGAAAAGAGTGCAAGACGTCGATGCTCCTTCCATCCGAGCAGGGAGGAAGGGTGGGCGCATGTGAATCTAAGCAGATACAATAATCAGAAATGCTTTTACGGTAAGTAAACAATGTCTTCTGATGTTAATCTGCTTTGAATCACATGCTGTGCATAGACTAGCAAGCAGTACCCGGAGTTGGAGGTGGGTTGCGAGAAGGAACAGTAGTGAAAAGATGTATTAGTACTGCTTGTCCCACCTGAGAATCAGACCTAGAGCGAGTGTCTAGGCAATAGGGTCTTGTAAAGGTGTGTACAGAACTCCAGGTTGCCGCTTTGCAAATGGACTCAAGGGGAACATTTGCAATGAATGCAATGGAAGCCCCAGTGCCTCGGGTAGAATGTGCTCTAGGCTTGAAGGGAAGTTCTCCCTTAGCAAGAGTGTAGCAGAGTGATGCATTTGGCAATCCACCTAGAGATAATGGATTTGGAGACCGCATCTCCTCCTCTTTCTGCCGCCAATGAAACGAAAAACGGATTTGCTTTTTTTAGTGGTCGAGTTCTTTCCATGTAGAACAGGACTGCTGTGCATACATCAAGTGTGTGCAGGCTTCTTTCTCCCATGCTTGAAGGGGTTTGAAAGAACGTTGGTAGTTCTATTGATTGGTTCACTTGGAACATAGAAATGAATTTAGGCACAAACCTAAGGTAAGTGCGTAGAACCACCTTATCTTTGTGAAGTGTTACAAAGAGGTCTAGGACAGAGTGCTTGTAGTTCACTTACTCTCCTAATGGAGGTAATAGCTATTAAAAAAGCAGTCTTATAGGTGAAATCTTTAAGACTCGCTCTATGCATGGGCTCGAAGGGAGGCCCTATAAGTCTAGTCAACACCACGTTTAGGTCCCATCCGGGAGCCAGGTTATAAATGGGAGGGTGAATTCTTTTGACTCCCTCCATGAAAGCCTTAATAACTGGTATCTTCCACCACAACACTTTCAGTTGTGATGTAGTGTAGGCTGAAAGCGCAGCTAAGTGAACCTTTAGAGAGTTAAAGACCATGCCAGAGTCAAGTAAATGAGTTAGGTACAAAACAATATGTGCGGGAGAGCAGTTAATCGGGTTAATGCTCTCTGAGTTGCACCAGATGACAAACCGTTTCCACTTACTGGAAAAGCAATATTGAGTGTTCGGTTTTCTTGCCTCCCTGAGAATGTCCATACACCTGAGGGAGCTGCAGGTGCCCAGACTATGACTTAAGGAGCCAGCACGCTAAATTCAATGTGTGTGGGATTGGGTGAAGCATCTCCCCTTTGTCTTGCGACAACATGCTGTACGGGCAAGGCAGTTTCACTGGAGGAGATAGGGACATCTCCATCAGATGAGCGAACCAGGGTTGGCGGGCCCACATGGGGGCCACCAGTATCATCGTGACTGGTTCCTGGTGCATCTTGTGCACTATTTTGCTGAGAAGGGGAGGCCGGGGAAATGCTTAAACAAATTTTCCTGACCATGTTATCCAGAGTCCGTTCCCCTTGGAACTGTTCTGGGGGTACCTGGAGGCGTAATATTGGCATTGAGTGTTCTCCAGAGTTGCGAACAAGTCGATCTCTGGGAAGCCCCATTCTGCGAAAAAACATTGGAGACAATGTCTTCGTGTAATCGGCATTCATACTCCATGGGTAGTGGGAAACCTCTGCTGAATACGTCTGCTAGAAGATGGAGGTCCCCTGGAACATGTGACAACTGGAACATGTGTTTGAGAGCCCACTTTCAAATGTTCCGTGACAGTTTGGACAGCCCTGGAGAGTGAGTGCCCCCCTGTTTGATCAGATACTACATGGCCGTGGTGCTGTCTGAGGATCAGGATAGTCTTTCCTTGCAGTTGTGTCTGGAAAGCTTTTAGTGCTTTGAACACTGTTAACAGTTCCAACAGGTTTATGTGGTTGGATGCTATGTCTGATGACCAAACTCTCTGGGCTGTTTGCTGAAGCAGGTGAGCTCCCCACCCTGTGACAGATCAGTCTGTAGTTCGAGTGGCTTCCACTGCGGGGGTGGTGAAGGATTTCCCCTTCAAGAGGTTGTCCCTCGACCACCGCCGCAGCGAGAGAACTAGGGCCGGCAAGACAACCTCTAGATCGTCCCATTGTCCGCTGGCCTCACACCACTGACTGTTGAGCCACTCTTGCATTGGACTAATGTGCAAGCGCGGATGACGAAGCAAGTAAATACATGACGCCATCATTCTAACAGCCGCATAGCCTTGCGTACCGTCACCTACCGACTGGCTACATATTGAGGGATTTGAAACCACAAGTTTTGGACCCTCTCGTTGGAGGGGGAGACAAGGCCGTCCCTTGTTCGAATTAGAGCCCCTGGGAACTGCTTGACCTGACTCGGGTCTAGGCTGGATTTTCTCTCATTGATCGAGAATCCCAGACTGAATAACACATCGATCGTCTTTTGGGTATTTGACAGACAGGTTTCGTAAGAGTCCCCAGTTATGAGCCAGTCGTTGAGGTAAGGATAGACTGGGATGGATTGCCTGCGAAGGTGTGTTGCTGCCACCGCAAGTACCTTTGTAAATACCCTTGGTGTGGATGCTATGCAGAAGGGTAGTACCTTGAACTGATAATGCTCGTCTTGTATCATAAATCAGAGGTATTTTCTGTGCGCCGGCAACATTGAAATATTAAAGTATGCATCTTTCTTGTCCAGTGCTGTCATGTAATCACCCTGTGATGGCAGGGTAATTACTTCCTGCAGGGTGACCGTGCAGAACTTTTGTGGCTTTGCAAATTTGTTCGCTGGCTGCAAATCTAATACAGGGCGCTTGTTAGATCCTTTTTGGGTACAAGGAAGTACACAGAATAAATACCTTCTTTTACCTGCGACAGAGGTACAACCTCTATGGCTCCCTTTTCTTGTAGTGTCTCGACTTCCTGAAGGATAAGAAGATGGTCTGGTGTCAGTCGTCTTGCTCGTGGAGGTCTGAACGTTGGGGACCGGTTGACCTCTATACAGTACCCGTAGGCCACAGTTTTAGCACCCACTCGTCTGTAGTTATCCTCTCCAATGCCTGAAAGGAACGATATTAGCCGGCCCCCGACTGGGGAGGGATGGCAGGGGCCCCGAATCTTTGGGTCATTTTGAACCAGAGGCCAGGGAGCCTCTGGGGGTAGAGTTCCAGCCCCTTCCTTTCCTACAACGCTGACCCCTTTGGGTATACAAGGTGGTGTATCCACCGATTCCCTGTGGAGAGGACCAATTGTTTCCCGAGGTGTACAGTTGTTGAGGGAAGCGTCGGCCATGAAAAAGCCGTCTGGACCCAGATCCTCGTCTTGTAGAGGGTCTTTGTGTAATTTGGTCTAGCATCTTCAGGGCGTCATGCTCCTTTTTTGTGGTCTCGAGCAGAGATCGGCCAGCTGTTTCGGCAGAATCCAAGTGTTTTTAAGTATGCTTTAGTTGACTTGTATGGCCTCAGTCACTGTGGTCAGGAGACAAGGCCGTAATGGTTCAGGAACCTCCAGTAGGCCTTCTTGTAGTAAGGCCCACTGAGCACCAGAGTAGCTGGCCAATAAGGTGGTATTGTGACGATACGCGTTGAAAAAGCTGCTGTGGCCGGGACCCTCTTCCCAAAAGGCGTACAGTTTTTACTTCTTTATCAGGGGGTGCCTTGTCGGTTGAGAGAGGAACCCCTGCCCTTTTTCTTGTAGTGGTCACAACCAGAGAGTCTGGGGTTGAAAGACCTGATATAAAGGGGGTCTGAGGGAGAAGGGCGAAAGAGCTTTTCTATTCTCAGATTAACACCGCTCCTGCCAGACGTTTTTTAGTCGAATTGAGGAGAGGAATAGCCTGGCTGGCGGGTGGCTTCTCTTTGAGAATGTCTTCCACAAAGTAAGCTTCAGGCAAAGCTTAATATGGGGCGATCTTGAAGTGTTCTGCTGCTTTGCGCAACATTATGTTAAACGTCAATTGATCATCCACTGGCGAGGGCTGTCTAGTGGGAGTGGTCTAGGGAAATCCAAACACAGGGCATCATGATCTGGAGACTTTCATGGCTGAGGGTCACCCATATCCGGGGGTTTCCCCCCCACCCCTCTATGGGATCATGCATGTCCTCAGGATTGATTAACTGATCTTCCTCCCGAGTGTCTGCAGGAATCTAGTCCTGTGAGGTCATAGGTGCATATATCCTCTTCCCGAGAAGGGTCAAAGAGTCTTGGGAATTTTGCTACAGGGTATAAAGGGCTCTAATCCCGTGGTCTTCTAGGCGTGAACGGCTCGGAACGGGTAACAAACCTGTCCAGCCTTCCATACAATTTTTCCAAACTTCTCCCTAGTCCAAACAGAAGACAGAATGGTCTAGAGGTGGAAAAGGATCTTGAAAACACTCTTCTGCCGTAAAACGTCGAGATTTTTGTCTCAGCGTCGAAGAAATCCCTTCCTCGCCCTCCGAAACAACTCCTGGGGGATTGACAGAGGTGGGGTATCCCTGTGCCTTTCTTTCGGTTTAGGGGAGGGTTCCGGTAGGCTAGCCTTGGATTTCGATGGATCCTTGGCCTTCTCCGCAAGCCTCGGTGAAGACCGCCGTTTATGGGAGTCTGAGGAAATAATTCTCACTATGCTGTCGGCAACGTCCTCCGCAGACGGGAGGTGCGTAGCCTCGGCCTGCGATTGTGAAGGAGCCTTTTTCGCTAGAACCGGAACCATGTCTTCGCCGGACGCCTTCTTGCAACGCGTCTCGACGGAACCGGAAATATTAGAAATAGCGCCCTTTGTCTTTGATGGGCTGGTCGCTAAGTGCATATGCGGCTGCGGGTAGGGCGGCCAAACCAGATGGTCGCTGGATACCGCCGGAACTTCCGGTGTACCCGTTGGCGCAGAGGTCTTCTTCAACTTGGTCGAAGATTGACTTGGTGTTGTGTGCTTCGTGCCATGTAAATGTTAGTTTTTGTCGCCGGGGGGTACCTTCCTCATAGCAGTGCCCGAGCCGTGCCTGGCTGGGCCGGGGACAGACGATACGGAGCGGGAGCGCTCCGTCGAAAGGTGAACTACCTCCGGTTCTGAGGTCTCTTCGTCACTATTGCCGTCACATTCGGAAGATGCGGCAGCGGGAGATGGATCCGACTTCCACATCCCATAGGCCGCCCACCGCTTGACTTTGCTCTCCTTTAATGGCTTAGGACGGAGGATCTTATAAGCTGCGCAACCTACTTCGTTGTGATAGAGGGGCAAGCAACGGTTACACCGTTTATGCTCATCTCTCCAAGGAAATTTTCATTTGCAAATGGGGCAAAACCTAAATTGAGTCCTCTCCATAGCTGAGGGTAGGTAGAGTGACAAAGACCAAAAGGGAAAGAGTAAGGAAAGGAAAAGGAATTCTAAGATTGTACAGAAATGTCCACCCCACTGGATCACCGTCCGAAGTTCTGATGATTCAGGTTTTCGGCAGAGATCTAGAACAGCCGTCAAAAATAAGGGACGGATAGGGTGATCTTAAGTATTTTATATAAACGATTCGACCAAAGGTCAAAGGGACAATAGGCAATGTCTCGGACGAGCTCTGCTTAAGGCGACCAGTATGCTGGGTGGAAAAAAACCATCAGAGGGACCTCAACGACTGAGGGTTCTTGTACACTACACATCACGTAAGGATAGTGTTACAGGCACACCCATGTCTAAGTGCCCTTTCGATTCTCAAAAGGCCAGATGCAATACTCCGCGGTGACCACTGGCTGTCGGACTATATGCACAGCATGTGATTCTAAGCAGATTAACCATCATCAGAATTTATATTTCTGCTGTCTGTAGCAGATTGTCTATGGGTATTTTCAACAAAGGATCAAATTCCCTGTTAATTTGTCTGGCTGAGTGACCCTTTTGCAAGAAGTTATAAGTTAGTTACTCACCGTAGTGACTTACGTACTCCTAGTCCATAGTCCCCTTTCCTCCTTACTGCATGGACATCCCTCGCTAGGGACGGGAGACGGAACCTTCTTCACCAGAAAAAACCTTCCCCTTTAAATTTAGAGGCGCTGGGGCGTGGCCCTGGGAGCATGTGCTCCCCTGACTCCGCCACTCAGTCAAACCAATTGACAGTCAAGACATTACACACAACCCATGGGAAAAGGCAATGGGCTATCTGGACCTAAGGAAGGACACCCTAGCCCTAGCAGGAGTGCCTGTCCCTAGATGGCGGATGGTGCAACACCCAACTAAGAGGGATAGAACAAGGAGAGACTGTCCCTCATTCAAATCAATTGTGAAGGAAAAGCTTTTAACCATCTTATTTACAAAAGAGCAGCAACGTCCAGCATAGGACTACCATAGGAGTTGCAACAACAAGTTGTGTTATTAGATCTTGTAGAGAATAGCAGCAAAGCTAGCATGTGGTTAGTGGTGCCGGGGGAATTTCAACAGTATATTTATTCACCCTAAGGCATCAATTTGGCCACATGTAGGTGGTTTACGTCTGGAAAAATATCAAATATTATAAGCTAATAACCATGTATATGGGACAACCTTAAAAAAAAAAAACACATGAGTGAATTTCACTCACACAATTGATTAGAATGAGGGACAGTCTCTTTGTTCCATCCCTCTTAGATAGGAGTTGCACCATCCGCCACCTAGGGACAGGCACCCCCGCTAAGGCTAGAGTGTTCTTCCTTAGGGCCAGATAGCCCACTGCCTTTTCCCCATGTGTTGTGTGTAATGTCTTCAGTCAATTGGTTTGACCTTGGTACTCTTTCTCCCAAAGAACCGTTTATATTGTGTATCATAACTGTTATTTAACGGTTAGGGAAGGCAGTGTTTCCTGTTTCATGCCAAAATTAGCCCCGTTATTTAGCCACTCCTCAGTCTCCATTGACACTTCAACAATATTACCATTGTCCAACGACACCAGTTTTAATAAGGGGGGATGGTGGGATATATAGAGGAAAGGGGACTAGGAGTACGTTAGTCACTACGGTGAGAATAATTACTCCTACGTCCCGTCCCTTTTCCTCCATACTGCATGGGCGATTACAACTGAATCTAGCCACAGGGTGGAGAGGAGATCCTCCTTAAGAAAACAAGTTCCTTAGTACTACCTGTCCGAAAGCAGTGTCTGACCTAGAGCCGGCATTCAAACAGTAGTGCTTACAGAAGGCCAAAGGAGTGGCCCACGTGGCCGCCGTGCTGATGACCTGCCATGGGACATGTCTCTGGAATGCGACCGCTGTGGCCTTGGCTCTGATAGCGTTGGCATGCATGTTCACTGGAAGCGGCTTGTGCAGCCCCCTCATAGGCCTCCTTGATGGCCAAAACCACCCACCTTGCTATAGAGGCCTTGGAAGCCGAATAACCCGGCCTTGAACCCCCAAAGGTGACACCCTCCATCTTGCGGAAGCTCTTGGTCCTGTCCAGATAAAGTTTCAGTGCGCGACTGACATCTAGACAGTGCAAGACGGAGCATCGTCTTTGGGGTCCGCAAAGAAAGTAGGTAACACTATCTCCTCATTTAGGTGGAACAGTGACTACTTTAGGTAAGAACGCGGGATGCGTTCTCAGGACCACCTGATCTCTGTGAAAAGTAGTGTACGGTTCTGAAGCCACCAGTGCCTGGATTTCGCTAACCCTACGTGCAGACGTAAGACCCACCAAGAGAACGGTTTTAATGGTGACTAGTCTGATGTCCGCAGGTGCCATTGTTTCAAAAGGTTTGTGCGCAAGGGCGCCCAACACCACGTTGCGGTCCCACTCTGGGTGTGGGTTCTTGATAGGCAGGTAGAGCCTGGTGAGGCCCGCCAGAGGTCGCTTAACCACCAGGTTGAAGGGAGAGAAAACTTCCTCCTCAGAGTTCCGGTAGGCTCCTATGGCCGCCAGATAGGTACGGCATGTGTATTTTTACTCCTGTGTGTGCAAGGTGTGCAGAGAAGGATAGCACAACGTCCAAGTAAGCGGGTCAACCTCCTTTGATTCCGCCCATTGGCAAAACTTAGTCCATTCGCTTTTGTATTGGCTCCTAGTAGCATTGCTCCTAGCGCCCTGTATGATGTCTAGGTTAGCCTGTGACAACCGCAGATGCTTTAGTGTGACCTGCTCAGGAACCACGCTGCAAGGGCTAACTCCTGCAGAGCATGGTCCATGATCCTGCCTCTCTGCTGTGATAGACGATGGGCCGGGCCCAGTGGAAGGTGAATGGGAGGCTTGGCCGAGAGGCTCAGCAGCTACGAGAACCATCGTCTCACAGGCCACCAAGGAGCTATCAGAGTGATGCTGAGGCAACATAATTATTTTATCTTGCAGATCACCCTGTGAACAAGGAGAGTGGGAGGAAATGCGTATGCCGTCATGCTGTTCCACTAACTGCAATGCGTCACCCAGGGAGCCAAGCCAAGATGCATACTGCAGGCACCTCTTGTTGTACCAGGTGGCAAAATGATCCACCCAAGGATGCCCCCATCGGCTGAAGATCCCCTGAAGGACCTGATTGTTCAATTGCCATTCATAATTGTCCACTCCCAGTCTGAGCCTGTCCGCCTCCAGTTTGGACTCCCCCGGGAGGTGGATTGTGCTCAAGTAAATGATGTTCTCAAGGGCCCACTCCCAATGCTGACTGCTACGCTGCACAGAGGAGGGAACCTGGTGCCACCCTGCTTGTTGATGGAATTGTCCATTTGAATGAGGATCATCTTGCCACGGATAAGCGGCAGAAAAGCTTTGAGAGAGAGCCATATAGCATTCAGCTCTAGCCAATTGATATGGGCCACCTGCTCCTGGAGGGGCCAGACTGCATAGACACTGGTTGTCCAGGGAAGCCCCCCCCAGCCTTCCAAGGAGGAATCCGTGGTGATGGTCACTTGGGTTGCTGCTTGCCGAAAGAGCCTGTCTGAGTTGCAGTCCGTGGACCACCACACAAGGTCCTGGTGGAGAAAGGGAGGAATGTTGACAAGCTCCGCTTGGGAGTCCCACTCCTGATTCCATGAGGCTGCGACGTGCAGCTGCAACATCCTCATTTTGAGGCTTGTGTGAGGTACTGCCAGTACGAACGCTGCCATGATACCCAAGGGATGCAATGCTGGTACCACCAAGCTGAGGTCATCTCTCTTCTGAGCAAATACCTTGTGGCTCTCTTGATGGCTGTGATCTTGTCCTCCGAGGGGAAAACTCTCTTGGAGCTCATGTCCCAAATGATGCCCAGGAAAGTCCGATTCTGCGTAGGCTGCAGCTGTGACTTCTTGAGATTGATGGAAAATCCCAGTTCGTGGAGTGTGTTCATGAGGGCGTAGGAAGTGTGCTGGACCGCCTCCAGGGATCTCGCCCAAACGAGCCAATCGTCCAAGTACGGTTAGACATGGTGACCTTGGGCCCTGAGAAGGGTTACCACTGCATTCATCAGCCTGGTAAAGACCCTGGGGGCTGAGTTGAGGCCAACGGGTAGAACCTTGTATTGGAAATGGAAGTCCATGATCCTGAACTGTAGAATGAGGTTGCCAAATAGGGACGTGTAGATACGCGTCCTTCACATCCAGTCTCCCCTGCACAGTGTCTCCGCAATAAGCGCTGGCATAACCATCTTGAATTTTTGAAGCGGGAGGAAGAGGTTCAGGGTGGAAAGGTCCAACAACTCTCAGGCCTGCCTGGTGGTTCTTTTGTATGGCGAAAATCCTGGAGTAGAAGCCAAAGCCTCACTGGGAGGCTGGAACTTCTTCCACCGCTTGGCTCTCTATGAGCGAACAAATTTCCGCCAACAGAGTTGTCCCAACCTGTGGTAGTGAAGGGGAGAAGAGGGAGAAACCGGTAGGCCTGCCCCTTTCCGGAGCGTTGATGCGACTGGGTCTAGGTCTTGGGGGTGGCCTTCGTGAGGATAGATAAGGACTTCGCAGTTTAGGAACTGTTCTTATCGAGCTCCTCGTCGGTGGTGGAATGAAAAAGTGCGCCACCCTCAAATGGAAGGTCCAATATGCGTTCCTGGACATCCGGGTTGAACTTGGTAGCTAGGCAGTCCATCTAATGTTCGCGGTGATGCAGATTGCACGGCCTGAGGTGGCAATGTGAACTACAGTGCACTCCACAATATCCTCGGCAACCATTTTGGCTTCTGCCAGCACCGCATTGTATTAAGTCAGGCTCTGCACCCGAAGCTCTGGAAGGAAGTCTGCTATTTCCCGCCAAAGCCTCTGATTAACAGCTGCCAGCATGGCGTCTGCGTTGGATTGACAAAGGTGCAGTGAGGCGTTAAAAGACCTTTCCATAAGCCTCCAAGATCTTCTCCTTGCCTGGAAGCGCCAAAGACAATATGGCCAAGGAACACTGAGGTTTGGAGTAGAGTAATGCCGCGGCTATCACCGAAGAGTGTGGTGGAGGATGCGCCAACAGCAAGAGTGGATTCCCCCCCCCCACCCCCTGAACTGCCTGTACTTGGCGTTGAGGTGCCGATTGATAAACTGGGCCGAATGGGGTTTCAGCCATCCGGTCTGCAACGGGATCCCCCCGTTCTTGCCGCGGGGAGTTGAGTGAGGACCTCGGCCAGGACCCTCGCCTCTGGTTGTCCCACCTCGGGTTGTGAAAGCCCCAAGTATTTCTGGCAAGCCTGAGCCGTTTGCGAAATGCCTTGGATGTGGAGGCGAGGACCCTGACACGCTCCTCCTCATCGGTGTCCACTAGGGTATCCAGCGGGTGAAGTAGTGCTAGGCACCAAAGGCTGCGGTGTGAGAACCAGAGTCGGTGGCTGCTGTGGAGCCAGAATCGAAGGACCCAGCATGGGCAGCAGGGGCTGTGCCGGGGGACCTGAGGCGCGGGAGCCATAGGAGGAATGACTATAGGTGCCGGGACCGGCGGGAGCATGTCCCTGATCGCATCCCAAAGTATGGCCCCCATCTGAGGTGGGAGGGAATTTAAAAAAAAAATTAAAATAAATAAATAAAAAAACTGTCCTCACAAGCTGGTGGGTGGTAGGTGGTATTGACAGAGTAGCTGGCGGCTGCTGGGGCTGGTGCGTACTCTGCCTTGCTGCTTGCGGGGTAAATCTGCCCAGCAACGCTGAAGGATAAGCTGCTGTCCACGTACCTGGTGAAGACCAGTCACACCTGGAAACTCGTTCTCCCACCTGCTCCGCACCTGGGGGTGGTACCACACGAGCGGCCATTTTGTCCGGTGCAGTGGCCATTTTGCTGGGCTGCATGCCACGTGCCTATGTTGTGGTGGTTGCCTCGCTGGGCCCGGCCTCATCCTGGACCCTTGGCAGTGGAGCTTGAGGCCTACCCTGCACCTCAGGACAAGTCCTGGTAGGCGTATTACCCTCGGCTGTGTCGCCGGTAGTGCTTTGTATAGGCACCCCCGCAGACATCTGTCTGGTACCAGGGTGTAGCCCCTCAGGTAGACATCCCGTAAAAGAACCTTGCGGTCCATCAGCACAGTCTCCGGAAGAATCTAGCGAGTCCTCGGCCTGGAGGCCGGTAACTGAATCGGCCTTGCTACCTGTGCTGGTAAGAGAACCTGAACGGTCCCTATCGCTTGGGCATTTCCTTGGGAAGGAGTCGCCTTTTGGGGGTGCGATGGAAAAAGCAGCCCTACCTTGGGCCTGGACTTGTGCCTGAGGAAGTTCTTAAAGTCCTCTGGAGGTGACTTCTCAAAGAGCTCCCTCCACCGAGCTGACCTGTTCTTCAGAGCACGCAGTGTAAGCGGGTCACACGCGGCACAATCATCCCAGCAGTGATCAGGGCCAAGGCAGCGGAGGCAAAGAGCTTGGGGGTCGGGCGTAGGGAAGAGCCCTTCACAGGCTGGACACCTGCTGAAGCCCGCCGACGTCGACATATGCCAGCGAGGAGTGTGACTCCAGAGGACAGAGTACCTGATTAAGACCAACAAACAGAACACAAAACACAGAAGACAGTATCTGGGGAAGAGCGCATGAAATTACAAGGCCGAAGCCAAACCCAGGAGCGCTGGTGAAAGCGTGCCGTTCCCGTCAACGTGGAAAAGGGGACTGGGGAGCGGCGCTGATGGGCAGAGTCAGGGGAGCGTATGCTCCCAGGGCCATGCCCAGAGTCTATACATTTAAAATGGGAAGGTTTTTTCTGGTGAAAAAAGGGTCTCCTGTCCCTAGCGAGGGACGCCCATACAGGATGGAGGAAAGGGGACGTAGGAGTAATATATGCGTAATGTGGCAAGACTAATGTCAGCATATGCATGGGTACTAGATGTCCTGGCACTAGGTAACAGCTGTTATAGGTGGCTAGGATGAAGCCTTGCCGTGTGCAGATATTTGTTCCAGTCAGAGTATCCTGCATACGGCTGTTTCTAGGTGGCCGTTCCTTCAAACAGATAGTTACAACCAGAAAGTGCACCATCTTGGAATATTCAGTGTAGCACTTTATGCATTGGTGAAAGCCATTTAATGATTCATGGTGAGATTGGTAAGATTTTCATAAATGTGAATAATCTGACATGAGTCAACCCCAGAACCGTTGCTTGGATCTTTTGCCGCTCTCACCTAGTTTTATTCGTTTTTATATAGCGCACAACAGCCCATAGGCATTGTGGCACTTGTTACAGGAACATGCTTAGTTACAGATATATCAAGTCTACATTTGTTACATATAGATATCAGTTTGTATACAATAGTATTACATTTGTCTAATGAATGTAGGGAAAGGATATATATACATAGATTACATTATATTTATATTACATTTATATTACAATATACATGTTAGGACGTAGTAGCAGCGTTAGTTCAGGAGAGTGGTCTTGAGGTTTTTACGGAAAACAGAGATGAAGCTTCAGCTCTGAGGGGGCAGGGAGGGAGTTCCATAGTTTGGGCGCAAAGTATGAGAAGTCTAGCCCTCCGGCTGTAGCTCTCCTGATGCATGGTATGTGTAACTGGTTGGTGTACTGAGTTCTGGTGGGGCGCGTTGAGGTGGTTCTTGATATAGATTCAGCTAGATAAGTGGGAGCTGTGTTGATGTATCTGTGTGTGATTGTGAGGATTTTGAGAGTAATGCGGTCTTTGACCTGTAGCCACTGTGCTGCTCGCCTGGCTTGGAATATATGGTCTCTTCTGGGGATGCTCATTGCGGCTCTTAAAGCATTGTTTTGTGTGGTTTGTAATCTGTATGTTTTTGGAGGAGAGAGCGTTACAATAATCGAGTTTGGCGCGTATTGTTGCTCTGGCTATTGCAAGGCAGTAAGGTGCGGATAGGGAGGGTTTAATGGCATTGATAAGTTGGGTGCTGTAGGCTGACGCAGAGGCTATGGCGCTAACTTGTTTGTTCATAGATAGGTTTGCGTCAATGTAGAACCCTAAAGTCTTGACAGATGATGATGATACAGTGATAGTGGAGTTGTCTATGTTAAAGTTGGCGTATTGGGGACTTAGTTTTGTTATTGTGTTTTTCTGTCCAACGATGAGGATTTCAGTCTTTTCCCTGTTGAGACAGAGGCCATTGACAGCCATCCAAGCTTGGATAGTAGCATAGATGTCGTGTAATGCCGTGGCGTCTTGGTGGTAGGAGCCAGATAGTGGTAGGTGTACTTTAGTATCGTCGGCATAATTGGTATATGCTACACCCTTTGAGTCAAGTAGGTCGAAGAGGGGTTTGGTGAAGAGGTTATAGAGGATGGGGGCTGTACATGATCCTTGGGGAACTCCGCAATTTTTGGTAGTAGGGTCGGCGTTTGCTATGTTCGAGAAGACCTTCATGGCTCTACCTTCAAGGAAGGACGTAATCCAAAAAGCTGCTTGTTTAGAGAACTGGGCTGCCTGAGTGAGATGGGTAGTTAGTATTTTGTGATCTACCAGATCAAAAGCTGCTGATAGATCGAGAAGGAGGAGTAGGGCAGGTTTACCTTTGTCCATGATCTGGGAGATTTGTTTTTTTTTAGGTCTAGTAAGGCGGATTCAATTCCTTGCCCCACACGGAAACCAGATTGCCTTTTACCCAGTATGGAGTTGGCTTCTATGTATGATTGGATCTGGTTAGGAGCTGCCTTGTGTGAGATTTTCAAGAAGGAAGGGCACTGTCGTTATAGGCCTGTAGTTGTTGAGCTGGGTCAAGTGTTGTCTTTTTTTTAGAAGGGGGCGCACCCAGGCTTCTTTGAGACTGTTCGGTACGGAACTGGTTTTGAATGAAGCATTAATGAAAGCAGTAATCAGATGGGAGAAATTGTTAGCACATTCCTTGATAATTTGGGGAAGGCATATGTCTCCTTTGCAGAGTGAGGCAGCAAGCCTGTGGCGCTCCTGCTTGATCCTTTTGATTGTAACCGCAGTCCGATTTTATCAGTTTCTGCAGGGGAAAAGGGGGCGACAACTTGCAGATCACCACGGAGGGGGCCCTGCAGCCAACATTGGGAAGCATAGGTGGAACGAAGCGCAGTAGATGGAGCATGCCACATCCAAAATGGCGGCCGCAATCCCTTGAAGCACTGGGAGTGCCATGCTACCCCAGCGCCGTAGACAGAGGACGTCCCGGTGAGTGGCAGTGAGCCGGCACTGAGCAGAGCTGGCCACATGGCAGGGCTGGTCAGGCCGGCACAGTAAAATGCACAGAGGGAGAAAAGAGATGTCCCCCAGAGAGGCAGCCTGAATCGGCGGAGCTGACCACCGCAAGACCGCACTGCAACTAAAAGGTAGGAGCAGCAGTGACATGGCTTAAGTAGCGCAGGCTCCCAGCTGAGAGGGGGTACGACACCCAGACATGAGGAGCCAGTGCAGAACGCACACTGAGGCGCCTGGAGATGGTGGGAAGCGTGCTGCGTTCAGTGCATAAACGCCAGATCCCAGGAGGAGAAGCCATCAACGACACCAGGCCAGTGCAAGCAGCGGGGGATAGCGGCTGCAGAGGAGAGCATACAACCATCTGGGATGACTACCTGGGCCTCCTAGCCAACATGAACGGGTGATATAAAATTGGCATAACAAATAAGGGGCAACAGGGTCACCCTACCACCCCTGGGACAGACGCCCCCACCCACACAAACTGGAGAGGCGTATTGCCCCAATGTGCGCTGCCCGGTGAGATCAAGACACCACACTGCCAGGGTGACAAAAGGAGATCAGCTGCGCAGTGGCCACAGACAAGGGACACAAAGCACCGCCTGGGTCCGCACACATTGTATTGGGGGACCAACTCGATAAGTGCATCCTTGGCTATTGACACTGTAGATTCCTAATATCCAACGCATGCTACTCAGCTAGGGGAAGCAAGACGTTGCATCAAAGTGCCTGTAAGGATAGCCAAATGACTGCGAGGACCCATTACTGCAGGAGACTAAGGAGGCAGAAGAAGAGGTGAGAAACAATAATGCGGCGGGAGACGAGTGGAGAGTCGAGGAGCCCAGAAGAGGGACTGGGGCGCCTGGGAACCCCCCGCTGGTGAGACATTGAGAGTGAGATGAGGGAGTCAACTGTGCTGTAATAGCACCTGCTTTGGCCCAGAAGGGATACAGTCTAAATGCGGAACAACGGTCGCAAAGGGAAAGCCAGACAAACTAATGGAGGCTTATGCCCGCAAAGAAGAGAACGGCGCGGGAACACAGGGTTTCCTCGTTGAAAATGGGGCGGCAAAATGTACAGCTCGCCTTTCTCAGTGAACGCTGGGAGGGGGGGGGTGGGAGGTCCTCATATGGTTTGCTCCCACTGCCCCTTCCAGTTGCAGTGAAGACTAGTTGTGGTACATGGGCTAATAAGGAAGTCTACATTGTGAACACTTATGCCCCGAACCATGACGGTACAGGGTTCTACCGGACATTGTATTTGAAGTTATCCGTATACAGAGAGGCTGCAAGGGTCGGGTGGGGCTATTGCAACTGAACCCTTAACACTAGGCTGGACAGATCAGATGCAAAATATAAGAAACCAGCGCCACCAGCCAAAGCTCTTGGTTCACTTACAGTTAGTGGATGTCTGGAGGGAAAGACATGGAGAGGCACGTGGCTACTCCCACTTCTCATCCCCACATGGAGTAAACACGCAGATCAATTACATTTTCACTGGTGTAGAAACTCTGGGGGAGTTGGGAGAGAGACTACAAAGTCAGAGTACTCTCTGATCATTAACCATTGCTGGTAACCTGGCAGGGTACCACACAAAGACACCCAATACTTACTTGGCAGCTGAGAGCAGAGGCCCTCCTTGAGGAGGCCTTCAATAGTTACCTAGGGGACAGAATTGGGGAGTATTTAACTACCAACACTCGCAGTGTTGCAGAAGCAGGCACCCTGTGGGATGCCTTCAAAGTTATCATGCGTGGGGTGGCGATTGGGAAAATGGGTGGCCTCGGGAGGGAAATATTACAGGCCCCTACGGATACCGAAATGACTATTGTGCAGAAATAGAAAGCCAATTGTGCAGAAAGAGAAAGCAGAGGAAAGCGCTGGTTAGCAGTTGCCCGAACTACTAGGATTGCGCCAAAAGTGCATTAAGATATGGGAGCGATTGGGTCAGTTTGATTTAGCAAAATTCACCCAGAGACAGCACGCGGAGGGAGATAAGCCTGGGAGATTACTGGCATGGCTATGCAAGAGAGAGAACCCAAGGGATAAGATCAGTGCCATCACGGATGACAAAGGCACCGTGATTATAATTCTGCGTGGGATCAATGAGGTATTCAAGGTTTTACAAATCTCTGTACTCGGCAGACGAAGTGAAGGAAGATAGGGACATAAGGGAAGCGCTAGCCCAAATAAACTTACCCAAACTAGAGAGAGAGAACAAGCGGACATGCTAGATAGCCCACTGACACTGGAAGAGATCAAAGCCATCATAACTGAACTCCAGTCGGTCAAAACCCTGGGGCAAGACGTGCTACCCAGACAATTCTTTTAAACATACACAGAAGAGAGCACCCAGGCTCCTAGAAGCGTGCAGAGAAACGTATGAACTGGTAGTGTTGGCCAGAAGTATGAGACATTCCATTATAATCCCAGTTCTTAAGACAGGTAGACCCCTCACCCCCCCCAGTGCTGCGGCTCATATAGGCCACTCTCCAAGGTGAACCAAGACTGCAAGATCCTGAGGGCAGTACTGGAAAACCGACTTCACAAAGGTATTAGGAGGCCGGCCCACACTGATCAAACCGGGTATGTCCCGGGACGCAGCACCACAAGGAACCCGAGAAGTCATGTCATTGACAGCACTAATTACATGGCAGTAGATTGTGCAGTGGCCTCCCTGGATGCAGTAAAGCCCTTCGAATCTGTCCGTTGGGACTGGTTGCTGGAGACCCTTGGGCAGTTCAGGATAGGTGCAGGTTTCCTGAGATGGTACGGCTGATCTACACCACACCTCAAGTTAGGGTATAGACAAATCAAGTCTCGCGAGGCGCAAAAGGACAATAAACAGGGTTGTACACTGCCGCCAATGCTGTTCATACTAGCATTGGAGCCGTCGACTGCCTTTCTCAGAATGGAGTATGCAGAAGCTTGGATCATGATAGATGGGATAGAACATTTAATCTCCTTATATGCCGACGACATGCTACTGTAAGAGTTTAGGGGCTGGGGGAGATGACATAGCACCGAGCACCCTATAGAGGGATTAGTTGGGGGGGGAATCAGGGTACCCCACTTTGAGCTCTATTATCTGGCAGGACAACTGCAATTCGTGGTCAATTAGTTAGATGAGGCCTTGCAAGACACGCTGCTACTACAACCAATGCTGGAGCAATACCTCCTGAAAGAAGTGCAATGGGTAGAGGAACTGAAGTTGCGGAGGCCCTCCAGGCTACTGGAACTCGGGATAGACTTATGACACAGGACTTGGAAATGTTTGGGAGCCCTCAACCCCTGCTCCTTTTGCGTCCCCCTAATTGGGGCAATTGGCAATCAATGAGGGGCTACAGAGCGATTTAGAAGGTACTCGGAAAGCAAGGGAATAGCCATGGTGTGCAACCTGTTGCAGAATAGCAAACGGATAGACTTTCTGAACCTTCACAGCAAATATGGAAAACAGGGGACCATTTTTTACTGTATACAGGCATGATCGGCAGGATGGATAGGAGATGGCCTCGGCTCCGAGAAGGGGCAGGGACCAGTGTAGTGCTAGAAACCATACATGATGTAACCGAAGGACGACACATGGTCTCCAGAATGTAGGAGTTACTCCTAAATAGCCCCAACGTAACCAAATTAGCAGCACGCACGAACTCGGAGAGGACTTGGTTGCTGCTGTATACTAAGCGGGTTGCCAGGAAAGCAAGATTTAAGCTCATACAAATATATGTCACACACAGAGCATACCTAACCCCCATACAGGCTGTCAAGAACCGGAGGAAAAGGGGAACAAACATGCCTGAAGTGCGCCCAGGAGAAAGCAGACCTTATGCATATTTTTGGGACGTGCCCAGTAATTGGGGAATTTTGGTGGGAGGTAGCTGAAAGGGGCTAAGGAAGGGATTAAGATGCTCAAATGGCCCCCGGAATTCTGTTTGTTGGGACTGTTTCCGAAAGGTCAAACGAGTCACACACCTCGCCAGAATAAAAGATCTGATTTGCATATCGGCAAAACGCAGAATTGCAATGGCCTGGAAATCTAGAGAAGTCCCCAGGATTGGAGCTTGGCAGCCTGACCTGAAACGCTGGTCGCTAGCTGAGACTACGGTATGGTTGAGAACGTTGCAAAGGAGGATGCATGAGCAGAGCACAGGGGTTGAAGCCTGGAACACACCGACACAAGCAATGTTCAACTTGGAAGGGGAGGCACTAACTTAATCTGAAGTGGGTAAGAGATACGCATGGCAAAGCACCCTGGAGGTTAAAAAAAGACTGGATTTAACAGACTGTACAAGATGAAGGAACAGAAGTATATAGAGCATTCTATGGGAGGCCATGATATGGAGGGTTGCGGGAGAGCTACACCAAAAGACTGAGTAAGGTCCTTCTGTGATGTGTATCCACACGATAACATGGACGCAATGTACACCCGTCTATTTTAAGTTGGTTGGTTTGTTGCAAAACTGAACAAAACATGTTTAAAAAACACACGCTGGTACTGTTATTATTCTTAACAGAATGAGTGTAAAAGCTTACCAATCGGGTTTACCTAACTTGAATAACATGGTGTTCTTCTTAAAGTGTGCCATTGGTTTTGCTTTACCTGATGTGCTTTATACAGACAGGAAACAGTCTTTCTAGTCTTACAAGTTGCTTGAAGACCCTCTAAAAATAATATGGTTCCGTACCATGAATAGCTGCTGCTCTTCTAAACTTATAACACTGGCTTGTGCTTTCCCTGGAACTGCTTAGAGCATTTCTAAAAATAATCATAGGGTCAATTACTTACTTTGAAAAACAATCGCTCTTTCTTAAAATGTAATTGGATTTTGCTTTCCCGGAATTGCTTGGTGCATTCTAAAATAGTGGAGTGTGTCATCGAGTAGCTTAAGGTCCCTCCAAAAAATTTATGAGTTACTTTACCAGCTGTGAAATGTGTTCTGAAAAGTAATACTGGTGGTGTAACTGCATTCATTCAGGAAAGAAGAAAGATACACATGTTCCAAGGTATACTTGTAACTGGGTTGGTGGAGTGTCACTGCATGACTGACAGGGTCTGCTACCATTGAATTACTTGTTGGAATTTAAAATTAACTAACCTGGCCCTATTCTCAGGAATATTATATTACTGCCCTGAATGTATAATCTTAGGTTTGACTCACCTGGACCTGCTTCATGCTCCTCTAAGGTTAAACCTTGATTTGCATAAGTATGGAGTTGACATTTATGATTGCACTATCCGAATGTCGCAAGACCTAGTAGAACTATTATTGTTCCATTGGCTCCCTTGTTACCACCCCCCCCCCATACACTCTTTGTCTTGTGGCACCTTGAAACCCCATTTGTTGTATAGGCACCTTACAAATATCTAATAAATAAATTATTGTGTTTATATAAGGTTATAGTACTTAGTAAACCAAGATTTATCTTGGCCTACTTGTATTTAAATGAACTCTTTATTTGTACAATGCATAGGGTTTCAGAGTTTCTTTGGACCATATGCATGCTACAATTTCTTTGTAACAAGCTACAGCCCTCTCCACCTTCTAAAATAAGCGTTGCTGCTCTTTCCATGCTACCAACTTTCTCAGGTGGTACAGCCTTATACCAAGAGGGCAACTTATGTACTGCCTCAGAACCCTTAGTTGGACTTTAGGAAACTGTTCTAACACTGTATTGGCTTTGTTAATACTTACCTATAGTCTTGTGAGCATCCAGTGAAGCCGAGTGGGTGATTTGTGCGGTCGGCAGTTTGACCATACCAGTTGACGAGGCATAATGCCGAAATGCATATAGGGAGTCTTCTATGAAGTCCCTAACCACTTTTCAACTAAGTTGCCAGAAGAAAAATCCTCTGGAACTCTGACTTTCCTGCAAATGAACACTATCCAGACCTGCCTACAGCTGCCACCTAGACCACTATGATCCCTCTTCTGCCAACGAGAAAACTCATGCTCAAGAAACACTTAACACTTAGAAAAGTTTTGTCTTGAAATATATAACAAGTTTTAAAAGTACCTATGTATAAATGAGTTGTTGAGTAACTGGTTCGGTAATAAAATAAGTTACAAAATAAGTTGATACTAAACTTTAAGTTGCTTGATGCTCCTTTAAAAAAAGTATAGACGTTAACTTACTAGCTTTGAATTATGTTTCACATTCTAAAAAGTAATATTGTTGGTACAGTTTATCATAGCTAAAGTGAATTAGTGTAAAAGCTGACCAATAGGATTTACCCACCCTGAAATACCTTCTGTCTTTCTAAATGTATGTTATTGGGTTTTGCATTTCCTGATCTGATTGAGTGCCTTTCTAAAACAGACTTGAAGTGAATACTGGTCTTTGAGTTGCTTGTAGTCCCTCTGTAAAGTATATGGACCTTTACTGACCTTGAATAGCTACTGCTCCACTTAAACTGTAGTATTGCTAAGTTAATTCAAATAAGAACTTGCCTGACTCAAATCACTGTGATTAGAAGAGTACATGGTAAATTACTCACCTTTTGGTTTGTGCTTTCCCTAAATTGCTTCTGGGCAATTCTAATATAGTTTAATGTATCCATACTTATCCGTGGGAAGCTTAAGGACTCTAGGTAGTATACAAGTTAAGTTACTCCGTCTGAACTGTGTTCTAAAAAGTAACATTGATGTGCAACTGTATCCATTCTTGACAGAAGAAAATTAAACATGTTGCAAAATAGACTTGTAACGTGTTGGCCTAAAAGTGCGTCTAACCCCAAAAATGTGCATCTAACCCCAAAAATACCAAAGGAAGAAGGAGACCAAATTACATATGTGGTCACACATGGGCAACATGTTCTCAACATTAAAAAGATAATTTACAAATACTGGCCAATAGTCAGACTTTGCATACCTAACCAACAAAAACCAAGAATTGCCTTAAAGAGGTCTTGCAACCTAAAGGAACATCTGGTTCACTCCATGTACACCAGAAAACGGCTCAGGGGAGTCTTTGGAACCTCCGCCCACTGACAGGGCATTAACCCTGTGGGTCCTGTTCTGTTTGTCAGTTTACAAGCAGAATACAACACTTCCAAGTGGGAGAGAGAGAACAAGGACCCTCAAAGATTGGTCTAATTGCAAGACCAACCAAGCCGTGTATTGTGTCGAGTGTCCCTGCCAATTAAGATATGTGGGGCAAACTATGCGAAACGTAGGCATCCGGATTTCGGAACACCGCTCAAGGATTCGTTGTAAAAACGTCACCATTTGTGCAACATTACATCAAGAACCGACAGTCCTAATGATTTAAAATGGTGGGTCCTCAAAAGGGTTCGCGCTGGCCCAAACATCCAAGGACATCTGCTAGACTTGGAATGCAGATGGATATATAGGATGGACTCTGACGCAGGGATTGTATGAACAATTCCATCCGTACCACTGAATGTGGCCTTAGAACAGTAATCTTCCATATGCTCAGCATGCAAACTGAAACAAGCACCCTGCACCCGCTGCAATGACTGACTCAGCGTTTTATACCCATGGCACCCTATGGAGCACCTTCTTCAATCAACTATCTGGAGTGGGGTGGTGATGGGATATCTAATCAGCCTCTCGAATTACCCCATCTCTGTAGGTTGGTGGATAGGATAGCATACGTTATACAAAGCTACTCCTGGAACACATGGGTTCGATTCTCACCCACCCTGATGTTTGCTGCCCCTCTTGTTATGCTTCATACTATGCCAGCAGGGCTCTCGAGCGGGAGACAGTTGCCCATCTTCCTTGACATTTTTAGAACGAACACGTCTCCAACACAAACATTTAAGCAACTACTTTCATACGTCCAAAATATATCCTGTGTAATGTCCACACACAGATGCATTAGACATTGGTGTACAACGTGCCATTCCTCCTGATTGGGTATTGCACGCAAACCCACTCTGCTGCACAGACTCTGCCGACCGCTGATTGGTTCCACGCTCTGCAGGGCCCGGTTTCTGCATTTCGGATGTAACATCCAATCAGGATCTATACACTTGTGTTCCTGATTGGATGTCTGACACACACCGAGAATGAAGTTGGGACCTGACCGACTCGTGATTGGTCCTCCGCTATGCAGTTCACAGCTTCCGCACTTGAGATGTCACATCCAATCAGGCTTCAAGCATCCGCTCTCCTGATTGGATGCCGCATACACACCCACTACAATGTAGGGGCGTGGCACACGCACTGTTACAGACCCACTTCGTAACTTTACTCTCTGCCGGCTGTTCCTACATGGGACCAGCATTACTACAGGCGCCGACCTGACACATTAGCACCCTGTGAGGTGCTTTGGGGCTCAAGCACGGACGGCGCACGGTACGGTACCAGCACACTGGATCCAACCTTTTCAAATACCGGGAGCCATATTAAGGTATGCACTCCCGGCACACATGCTCCAACTCTTGGGACTTTTTTCCACATTGTTATGTGGATATGTTATATCTAGATTAAATATTGATTCTGCTGTATAACTTATGACATACATTATACTATAGCTCTTTGTCTTCTGCTTTTTGCATGCAGCACACGGACAGATGAATAAAGGGTCCATGAATAGATTACTCCAGCATCTACAACTCACGACGCAAGGGATGACTCACCCAGCGAAGTAGGACTGAGCAAAAGATGGGACATGATGCGCATAGCCACACAGGTAATCCCTTGTACTAGCACGACATAAGATAGTACATAAGTACCTAGATATAGCTGGAACACCTACCCATAGTGGCATGATCATTAATTGACTACACCCACTTCCTTTTTTCAGGAAATTTGGACTACTTGACTTCCTGTAATTCTCATTCCACCAACCGATGCTACATTGGCCCTAACAGCTCAGAGCTCCCCATGAGACTATACACTGTAGAGGCAGCCCGAGATGAAAGCAGCCCCCTGGGGGGGCACTGTCCTATTACCTACAGGATGTTCCTGGTGAGTTGATTTAATTATTTTGTATCCTCACTACAGCAGGTCTGAGGCAGCACGGCCTTCCCAGACTTCCCTTTGCCTGTGAAATTTGTAGTTCATGATTTTACTTCATTTGCGAAAGTATTACTTGATGCCTTTTAGTGTCTGTGAAGGAAACAGTATTAAAGGTGGACCCCTTTTTCTCCTACAGGGGTCATTCACTTTGCCTTGAAGAAGGCGGCCATTATGAACATTCACGAGTTAAATTTGTTCGATTTGAACTGCTATATGTTTGCAGTCGAAGGAGCAAGGGGGAACGCACAAAATATTCCTAAGTTTGATAAATTTGGACTCTTGGAGACAATTAACATTTACTCATTGGATGTATCCAGCTTTACCCCCTGCAGCATCAGCAAAGTGTCTTTTTATGTAAATAACCAATAGATATCATTGCTTACCACAGAACTTGGAACATAGAATGTCTATGCCAACCGCTTGGTAGGATCACTGTCAATTTGATTACATGGTGGCATAACCCTTACAGAACTTCTACCGTAATGAGTACATGTAAATCTAAACTGCACTCTAGATTCTATGTACATTTTCTATGATTCATACAACAGCAAACTTTCATTCCTGGTGAATACCTAGGAGTAGAACTAGGGTGATTTGCGATTTATTGTTTGAGAAACGCAATTGTCGCTTGTTTGAGACCAGATCCAATTAGAAACCTGTTCTCTCAGATTTGCTTAAATTTCATGTTTGTGTATTTCGTGTACTTGTTCACAGTAGCTCTATTATTTTACTTCTATTTGGTACACTAGATTCAATCTAGAAGTAACTTCACTTTGAGGGGTGTCAATATACACCGTTGATTGTTATTTATGAAAATTAACCCAAATTAATTCACTTTTAGGGTGCCAGCACATTTCTGTTTAATCATGTATTATGTGTGAAAATTAATTTCATCTTCAAATACAACCACTTGAACCCACTGCTTAGCCCCTCTGTGTGTTTCTTTTCGGACAAACTGTTGGGGCTTTTAGGATTCATTCAATCAGTAATACTGAGGGTCCCCAATTAGGTCTATATGGAATATGACTAGTATGGGTAAGACCCTCTGGTAGCAGTACTTTTTGTTTGCTTGTTTCTTATATCGCCCGAGTATGCCACCGGTCATTTTGGGCAAACCGAATCCCGTGTGTATGTCTAAAAGTGCATCTAAACTGAATGGCACTGTATATTGGGACAGATAGGGCCTATTACCCTTGAATTACTTATTGTATTCTAAAAGTATACATAACTAGGGATTACTCCCCAAGAATACCTCAATGCCATACTGAATGTGGTTTGACTCACCTTGGCTGCTTATTGTAATCTAAATTAGGTTATACTTTGATTTGTAAACCATAGGTATGGAATTGGTTTTTATAATTGTGTTTATAGGATATGTTATAGTACTTACTTCCCTAATATTTATCTTGCCCTACTTGTATTTAAATAAACCCTTATTTTTACAATACTTGTTGTTTCAGTATTTCAGTGTTTCTTTGGACCATATGTATGGTACAATTTAATTGTACCAAGCTACAGCTCTCCCTGCCTCGATCCCAAAACAAGCCTGGATTCTCTGTCCATGCTAACAAATGTTCTCAGGTGGTATAGCCCCATGCTAAGAGTGGATCTTTGACTTGCCTCAGATATGGTTTAATTAAGCCCTTAGTTGAACTTTAGAAATACTGTCCCTACCACATGGTAACTGTTCAAGAATTTTCACCTCTCCAAATGGAGACCATGTCATCAATGCAACAGAGATATGTGAGGAGCCAGGAAAGAGAGAGAACTTAAGTTTGTTGCCATAAACTTTTATTGAAAACAAAAGTGGAGTTGGAAATTGCCTCGCTATCCCAAGAGGTATTTCCTTACCCAAACAAAAACCAAGGGTCTGTCCGATGTCAAGATGTCCAAAGCAGGAGGCTGCGCACACGCGTATGTGGCCGTAAAAGAACCCGCTCCCACTTGTCGCCCAAATCCTGCCCAATTATCCTGACCCCCTGCGCCAGCCAGCCTCAATCCTGAGCAAAATATCAGAGCCGGCAAATTGACAAACGGACCGTTGGCCCCTCTGAGGAGCAAGCTACCCAAGACGCACGGACCAACAGCCAGGAGGGACTAGTGCGGAGGAGGAGAAATACATACACGACACCCTGCGGACGCTCCACCCGCTATATGCACGCCTGCACAGGAGTCAGGAGCTGGTGTGCCACTGCAGACCATTTATTTTATTTTATTTATTTTTTACATTTGTAGAGCGCACTGCAGCCCATAGACATCGAGGCGCTATTACATGAAGGCGTAAGCAGCAAGATTATGTAAACATAGGAAACATAAAGGTACTTAGTTACAAAGAGAGGAGCGGAGCATAGTTACAAATGACGTTCGTATGCCTGTAGATATAAAGGCAGGAAGGTTTTGCTGCACTAGCAATGCCCGCCGGCGGTTGGAGACCCCCCCACGGTGGCCTGAAGTGCGGCGCAACGAGGCACTAGAGGTGAGGCACTCTGAAGGTGGGCCCCCCCTGGCCCATGCAACCCGACGGGCCCCAAACACCAGGGACCCCGCCGCCCAATAGTACCCTGCAACTGCCTGACCACTCCATGGCCTGTTAACGGTAGGGGCACGGTAGGGGCACCTGGGAGCATTCCCAGCTGACCGAGGAGCAGCCCTACAACCCGGGCCCTAGCACAAAGTACGCTGGCGGCAGCAGGCAACAATGGGGCAAACAAGGACCTGCTGGTAAGAGCCCAGTGGCTGGTACTGGTACCCACGAAGCGAGCGGCGACGTGAGGCAAAGGGACACAGCCACAGAAAGACAGGGAAAGAAATTTACATCCGCAGGCCGCAAGGGGAGAGAGGATCAAAAGGGAGTGCACATCTACCCTGCACTAATACTGAGAAGTCCCGAAGGGAACGAAATAGCTGATGACTAAAGGGCCTCCAAGCCACACGCAACACACTGGATCCAAGGGTACGCCAGCCGGAACAGCAACGTGACCTCACAAAAATGTGGGCCTCGATACGCATAGGTGGACACTCAAGCATTGCCACCTTAATAGTGCCTGCAGCAGGGTGGGAGGAGAGAGCAGCCCCGGCTACCTGGGAGAACTACATAAGATGCGGGCTGCGGAGAGCGTTAGTCCGACACCCTCCCCGGGCAGCATAAGGAACAATAAGCGACCTTGGCAGGTGGCCCCAAGTCAAAGAGGATACGGTCTGGACTAAGTGAGGAGCCCCACCCCTGGTGCCACCTCACCATTGCCTCCCCCCTCCAGTTAGGGTCATGCTCGCAGACGCCCAGGCAAACCCACCATAGGAGGCACGGATTCTGCACTCCCCTCGCACACCACAAGGAGCAAAGAATCGCCACAGTAGACACCCCCTCCCATGGTCAAGAGAGAGGCAAGGCTGAAGGAAGAGACCATCTCGTACTCTTTCACATCGGACTCCCCTCCTCCCAGGAGAACGACCCACTCAGGGGCACCCGGATACCCCCACTGGCGCTGCCCGAACGACTGCACCCCCAAAGAGCAACCACTGGCTATGAGGGACCCACACAACCAAAGATCCGCCGACTAACAGCATCACAATGCCCCTCTGGATCGGAGACACAATTGGCAAAGATACAGCTAAAAGGCAGACGCTCCAGAACAAGATGGACCTCTAGATGGTCAGACCCCTCCAGGCCCCTCAATCACAACTCTGGAGAATGGGGAAACAGTGGAGGACGAACCCCACATTTCTCTGATGTTATGAAGACCATTGGAGAGTCGCAGATTCCCTTGAGGGGAAAATCGGGGGCCTGTCTGCAGGGGTTTAATTCCTGCGACAAGACCTCAGTTACCGGTCTTCAAGAGTGCGAAAAACGGAGCAGAAGATTTCAAATTCTGAGGACGCTATGGGGTGGATGGAGAAACAGCTGGCTGCCAACACTCAAAGTGTCACAACTTGAGAATAGAGCAGAAGATAATGAAGTGCGAGCAAGAAGAAACAATATCTGAATCCTCGGAATTGCGGAAAAGGAGGAGGGTCCCATTGTCAAACTCTTTCTAGAGAACTGGCTGACTGAAGTATTTGCCCCCAAGAAACTCTCCAAGTTCTTCTCCATCGAGCGAGCCCACAGGGTCCCGACCGGGCACCCTGTCCCTGGCGCACCACCACGAACAATCATCGCCAAACTCATGAACTTTCGGGACAGGGGCGCAATTCTCCAGATGGCCCGAGCCACTTGCCCCATCACCTACAACGGCTACCGAGTTGGTTTCTATCCAGATTACAATAGGGAAGTCCAGAAAGCCCGACAATCTTTCGATTCTGTTAAGAAGAAACTACAATCCCTGTCAAAATACACATTGTTCTTCCCGGCGCTACTGAAAGTGCACCATGAAGGAATCGCCCAGCTGTTCTACTCGCCAAAAGAGGCCTGGGAATGGCTAGAGCCTCAAATCCTATACAGGACTGAGCATCAACGATCTCAGAGAGCTTCCGACTCGGAAGCCAAGGATGGACGGCTCCCTGCCACAGACGAACCCACAGGGTTTCGACTCTCCCACATCTCCACAAGACGGAACAGACATGGAGGAGAACGGTTGAGGACCGCCACTATGGAAATGGGATAATGAAATATGAAGAATCATGGGGACTACACAGCGGTGGTCGCTGCGGGAAGATGGGAAAATGTAGTCGCGGTTGGCGTAAGCATCCAATAACTCACCAATGTTTTGGGTTGATGTTCTGTGCCCAGCTGGCGCATGGATCGGGCTGCAGGTGCTTCTGGTTTGGGGGAAGTACAGGGTGGGACATGGGGATAACTGGCCCGTTACGAAACAGCAAAACGGCAAGGCCCACGTTGGGCCATGTCTCGAGGTAGGGTACCTCGACTGGCTCACCAGAATCCACAACTTGCCACCAGACAGGGGCCCAGGCGAGCGGGAAATTGGAAATTATACTGCAACTGTTTTGGCTCTTTTGTCGTTTTGTTCTCATGGTCACAAAGTCAAGGTCCTCCTTGATGGGTCACAACGGTGGGGGTGGCGGGGACTGGAGGGGGAGGCGGAGTGAACACTATGCCTACACACGCGATATCGACCAAGCTGCTACGATTGACTTGTATTATTGGTAGTAGACTTTAAAAAAGCCTTCGACTCAGTGGGGTGGTCTGCCCTGTGGGCTATTATGGACAAGATGGTATTCGGCACCAACTACATATGGGTCAAGTTGCTGTATGATTCTCCCGAAGCTGTGGCGAGGGTCCGTGGGACCAACTACAGGACCCTTTACTTGGGGCGGGGTACTAGGCACGGCGGTCCCTTCTCCCCCTTACTGTTCACATTGGCCACAGAACCGCTCGTAATCGGGCTCCGGTCGTCAATGGAAAGGACTGGTTTTGCATGGCCGTGGGGTGTGGAAGATCGAGTCTCACTCTACACAGATTACCTGCTCATCTACATGAGCAACCCCAAGACTTGGTGCCCGGCAATCATGAATATCCTTAACGAATATCAGTCCTTCTGTGGCCGCAAAGTAAATACACACAAAAAAAAAAAGGTCCTCTTCCCGCTTCAAGGCGGGGCTGACAATCGCGCGACACTGCCCTTACTCAGTCTCCATCCAAAACTTTGTAAACCTGGGTATCACCATCAGTCCGAGCCCAGAGGACTTCATCTGCCTCAACCTACAACCGGTGATGGACAAATTCGAAGCAGACTTCACCCACTGGCAATCACTCCCACTGACGCTAATGGGCAGAGCGGCCCTCTTTAAAATGCCCTCTTCCACGTTTTCTGTATGTCCTTTAGAATGCCCCCTCCACATTCCCCACACAACCTTCGTGTCCATAGAGGCAGCCCTTCAGGGATGCATTTGGGGAGGGAAACAACCCTGCATAGTGTTAAAAACTTTACAGCACTTTATAGGTTTACCAGGCTTACTATTCGGCTGCAAGTTTGGGAGTGGTGAATGACTTGCTCCATGGGGACCCTGGGCTTCTTTATATATGGGGAGAGATCAGTAGTTTGAGGGCAATCACACCCCTCCGAGTGCTATACGGCATAGAAGGGGATACAACAGGTTTGTAAGGTCTGGGCAGAAGCAACCCTACATATGGGCTGGGGAGGGAGACCCACGCTGGACCAAACCCTCTGGAATAATGCACGCATCCCTGAAGTCCTCAAGATGGGACACTATCAGGTGGGACGAAATAGGGATACGGACCCTGGCAGATGTGAAAGACGGGCATATAGCACCATTTAGTGATATGCAAGACAGGTTTGCACTAACCCCGGGTGAGCAACTCACGCCATCCGGACCCAATTCCCAGTGCTGAGAGAAGTCCCAATATACTCCCCCCTAGAAGCAAACATGGTCCACGGTGGGATCCCGGCTAAGGTCACAACACTAACAGGTGATCACTGCCTTCGGGGCCCAAGAACTCTCTGGGCTCCGGGAGAAATGGGAGAGAGTAGTTGGTACGCTAGAATCTGAAGAATGGGTCGAGGCACTAATGTTCCCGCAGGAGATTGGCATAGACTCTAAACTTTGCTTAATACAGTTCAAAATATTGCATCAAGCATATTACTCCAGTGCCTCGATGAAATGGGGGATGGTGGAGGATGGTGACTGCTTACGGTGCCGCAAAGGAGAGGGAACCTTTTTCCACATGCTCTGGGATTGTGATGTCATTCAGGACTTCTTGCGGATGAATTGGCTCCAGATCAACACGCTCCTGGGATCCCCAGTTCCACAGGACCCTAAGATGGTGATACTTAGTATCTGGGCGGAAGTGGATAATGCCAAATGTGAAAAAACCTCTCAGTGGCACTTGACTGGGAAAAAGACTTATTGCCTCCACATGGGGATCCCCGGATAGACTGTGCCTAGACCAACGTGCATCACTGGAGAAGTGGATATACAATGCCAGGGGTTATCCTGGGAAATATATGAAAGTCTGGGGGAGATGGATTGCGAACACAACCACATAGACCGGAGAGCATGTATGTTGGGGATAACAGTCCACCAAAGTGAAGTCACGACCATAGACTAAAGAAACTCCACCCACCCCACCCTGCCCCCCAATCCTCCCTTCACCCACCTCGGGCTTGCTCCTTGGGATGCCCACACTACACCACTCTTTATCGCTTAAATAACATAATGCACTATACTCCGAAAACCATGGCCTGGCCGGCCACCATGGAGGTATTAGAATAATGTTGAGTTGGCGAGACTCCTTGATTTTGCAAATTACTCTGTGAATCAGCGGTGTGGGCGGGAAGGCGCAAGCCTTCATGCCGTTCCACTGAAGCCAAAATGCGTCGCCCAGGGAGCTGGGGCCCTGTCCCTGCCAGGAGGCTGAGGGCACTTCTTGTTGTGCCAGGTGGCAAAGAGATCCACCTGGGGATGACCCCACCTGTTAAAGAACTTCTTAATAACGAGGTCATTTAGCTGCGACTCTTAATTGTCCGCTCCCAGCCTGCTGAGCCTGTCCGCCTCCAGGTTGGATTCACCCGGGAGGTGGACTGCCGTGCGGTAGATGTGGTTTTCCAGTGCCCACTCCCACATGCTGATTGCCAGTCTGCACAGAGGGGATCTGGTGCCTCCCTGCTTGTTGACATAGTACATGCTGGACGAGTCGTCTGTCTGGATGAGGACAACCTTGCCCCTGAGAAGTGGTAGGAATGCCCCGAGTGCTAGCCAGATGGCCTTCCGCTCTAGCCAATTGATGTGGTATTCCTGCACCTGTCGAGTCCAGGTGCCGTGAACAGATCGTCCAGGGTGGCTCCCCAGCCCTCGAGCGAGGAATCCGTGGCAAAGGTGGCCTGCAGGGAGTGCATACGAAAGGGCTTGCCCATCCGTAGGTTGCAGCCCCTGGACCACCATGTTAGGTCCGGGTAGAGAAATGGAGGAACGTCGATCATCTCGGATTGAGAGCCACAATCCTGGTTCCGTGAGGCCGTGAAGTGCAGCTGAATCCTACTCATCCTCAATCTCGTGTGCAGGACGGCTAATAGGACCGCCGCCAATAGACCCAGGAGATGTTGGTACCACCATGCCGAGGTAATCTCTCTGCTGAGGAAGTGGGTGGTGGCCCTCTTGACGGCCGAGATCTTGTCCAACGGAAATACCTTCTCGGAGCGTGTATCCCAAATGAGGCCCAAGAATGTCAGTCTCCGTGGGCTGCAGCTGTGACTTCTTGAGATTGAGCGAGAAACCCAGATCATGCAGTGTGTTGATAAGGGCATGGGAAGAGTGGTGAACTGCTTCCGGAGATGTGGCCCTGGCGAGCCAGTCGTCGAGGTATGGGTAGATGGAGGCCCTGCGCTCCAAGGAGGGCCAGCACCGTATTCACGAGCCTGGTAAAGAACCTGGGGGCCGAGTTGAGGCCAAAAGGAAGGACCTTGTATTGAAAATGGTACCCCATGATCTAAAACCATAGGAAGGATGGGTCTGCCAAATCGGGATGTGGAGGTATGCGTCCTTCAGATCCAGGGAGCACACCCAGTCTCCCTTGCACAATGTCTCTGCTATATAAGCTGGCGTAAACATCTTGAATTTTTGCAAGGGTAAGGAGAGTGAGGGTGGAAAGGTCCAGCACAACTCTCAGGCCCGCCTGATTCTTCTGAATGGTGAAAATCCTGAAGTAAAAGCCCAGGCCTCGCTGGGAGGCTGGGACTTCCTCCACTGCCTGGCTCTCTAGGAGCAACTGGATCTCTGCCAAAAGAGTTGCTGTCCCAACCTGTGGGAGGGGAGGAGGGAGGATAGGCAGGCAGTACACTGTGGATACTACAAAGAGGATCCAGGGGTCTGAAATTCAGGCACCAGAAAAGCGTGGTGAGCAAGCCTGCCCCCCACTGGAGACACGTGGACCCGAAGGGGCGTGTCATGCCTCCTTTCCCTCGGAGGCTGTCGCGGAGGAGGGGTGACTGGAAAAAGCCTTTACTCCCCCCCCCCCCCTTTTTGTCATTTGCGCCTGTTCTGAGACAGCGAGCGGTCCGGCTGCCTGGATCTCCGTTTCTGGAAGCCACGGAATCCTCCATACGTACGCCCCCTGTCAGAGAACTGCTGTGACTGGGTCTACGACTTGGGCGTGGTCATAAAGATTTGGCCGTTTGTGAGCGGTTTTTCTTCTTGTCCAGCTCCTCATCCGTGGAGGAGGTTTCCTCCACCACCCCCCAAACTCCCCCTGCCCCCAAACAGTAGATCTAAAATGCGTTCCTACACGTCAGTGTTTTAATTTCATCACCTGTAGCCAGGCGCTGTCCTTCTCATGTCCGTGGCGAAACAGAGGGCACGGCCAGAGGTATCAATATGGGCCACGTGGATTCCATGAGGTCCTGCGCCACCAGCTTGGACTCAGCGAGCCCCGCCTTAAAACATGATTGGCTCTGAGTAGGGAGTTCCGGGAGGAAGTCGGCAATTTCCCACCATAACCTTTGGTTAGCGGCCGCCAGCATGGCGTCTGCGTTGGCCTGATGAAGATGCAAGGACTTGTTGGAAGAGTATCTTGCCGTACGCCTCCAAGATCTTCTCCTTGCCTAGCAGCGCCGCAGAGGAGGTGGCTGAGGCCGACAGGCTTGGTGTATAGTGATGCCGCGGCGATCACTGAGGAGTGTGGCTAAGGATGGGCTGAGAGCAAGAGTGTATCCCACTCTATCTGCCTGTACTTGGTGTCCAGGTGTCGATTGACCAGCTGGGCTGAGTGGGACTCGAGCCAACCCTCCTTGGCCAGGTAGATTACTTCGGTTTGCAGTGGAATCCCTGTTTTGGCAGAGGGGCGTCGCGTGAGGACTTCAGCCTCTGGTTGGGGTAGGCCCAGATACTCTGCCAGTCCTGCAAGACGTTTGTGGAAGACCCTGGCTGAGGATGGCGTACTGGGATCCTCCTCATCCATATCCTGCAGAGGTGGAGGAGTAGTTGGCGCCAGAAGCTGGGGTACAGGGGCCGTGGCCGGAGACTGAGGAGGCAGCGGAGGATGGTACAGAGCAGTCTGAAGAATCGGCTGGGGAGCCGGAGGCAGCGGCTGCACCAGGGTCGGGGGCACCGGCAGAGACGCTTATGGTGCCGCTAGCATCAAATGGAGGACTTCCCTGATGACGTCCTTGAGGATAACCCCCATCCAAGGTGACTTCATGAGGCTGAGGAACCTCTCGAAGAACCCCTCTTCACTGGCCGTAGATGTGGCACGGGTTACTGACGGGGTAGACGGGAGCTGCTGCATACCCTGCCCATATGGACACAGTGGGAAGTTGCCGCGTGCATAAGAGGGATAGGCTGTAGGCCACGTACCTGGTTGAGGCCAGTCCCACCTTGACACTCGCTCTTTGCCGAATTCCTGGAATGGCGTTGGACGGGTGCATCTGTCTGCCTTGGTGGCCATCTTGTCGAGCTACCTGCCACGTGCCTGCGACGGGTAGCTCGGCGGGCCCAGCCTCCTCCAAGACTCTTGCGTGTTGATCACAAGGCCTACCCTGCTCCTCGGGCCTAGGCCCGGTAGGTGCGACACCCTCGACCCGGGGGTCGGTAGAGCTGTGTTTAGGCACCTGCCCCCCCCCCCCCCTCGGACGTATTGCCGGTACTAGAGCGTAGCTCCTCGGCCATATTGCCGGTCCAAGGGCAGAGCCCCTCGGATGACAATCCGGTACGAGAACCTTCCAGTCCCTCAACACTACTACCGGGAGGATCCAAGGATCCCTCGGCCCGAAGGCCGGTAGCTGCAGCAGCCTCGATGCCCGTAATAGTATAAGGACCTGACCGGTACCTGCCGGGTGGGAGCGTCCTTAGGAAGGAGTCTCCTTTGTGGGGTGCGATGGAGAATAGCGGTCCCTACCTTGGGCTTGAGTCGATGTTTCACAAAGTTCTTGGGGTCCTCAGGAGGCGACTTCTGGAAGAGCTCCCTCCACCTGGCTAGTCTGTTCTTCAGCACTTTCGAAGACAGCGAGCCACACGCTGTACAAGTTTGCCAACTGTGGACTGGGCCAAGGCAACGTAGGCAGAGGGCGTGTGGGGATCTGAAGTTGGGAAGAGCCCGTAGCAGGATGGACACCTGCTGAACCCTGTGGAAGTTGACATGCACCGGGGAGGAGCGTGACACCCGAGGACCAGGGTACCTGAATAATAAAAAGACAAATAAGAGAAAGAAGTAACCGCACGTGGAATTACATGGCCGAAACCAAACCCAGGAGCGCTGGTGAATTCGGCCCGTTCACGTCGACGTAGAGAAAGGGAACTGAGGTGTGGCGGCGGAGTCAGGGCAGTATGTGCTCCCTAGGCCTCACCCCCCGCGCACCTATACATTTAAAGGGGAAGAAGATTTTGTCTCCTGTCCCTTGGAAGAGATGCCCATGCAGTATGGAGGAAAGGGGATGGGACACGAGTAAGGACACACGAGCAGGTGGTGGTGAGGCCACAGCAGTTGCATTCCTTGTTGGGGAGAGCCTGCACACCAAGGCTTAAGGCCTCCTCCCCCCCCAACCCCTGCATTCAGAGCATCAGACGCAGACACTGCCTACAGCTACCAGCTCGGGAAAACCTCGGGAGCTTCCCCGGGACAAAGTTAAGTGCATGCTGCAATGCAATGATTAACGAGACTCATAAGCTGCTGTGCTTGAGGCAGGACATAGTTCAACTTTCTTTAAACTACGGAGTTTGTATGTGTAGTCTGTAAAGTAATAGGGTTGGAGTTTGTATGTGTGCTTTGTGAACTGACGGGGCATTGACCCATATGCTGGAACCACACAGTGAACTAAAACAAAAAAGGTGTAAACTATGATAATCAGTGTTGGTTAGGAATCAGGTGTCCTCAGCTAGACAGATTGTCGTGAGTTCATTTCATGCGGTTTTATCTCAATGCCATTCTACGTTTCAATCATGTGTCCTTGTTCTTCAGGTTTCATTCATGATCATGTTTGCATTTACGATTAGGGGTCAGATCTGGAGTAAGAGTAGATTGGCAGGAGTTTAGGTAGAGACAGGCATCTTGGAAATAGGTTACTAGGAACTGCTAGCACTGTATTGGCACTCCGTGTAGTTTGGTGTATGAATGTGTGCATGACTCCCCCACTCTTCCAGGAAATCAGTGAACGATCAGTTCAGCTCAAAAAACTCAAGAGGCAAATGCTTCAAAGGGGTACGTCTGAACAACATCCCAACCCACAGAATCCTTGAACAGAGATGCACTGCAAATGCAATCCTTGGTGCATACAGTACTTGAAACTCAACTTGATCTTCCAAATATGAATATGCTGAACCTCTTACACTCACCTATTTTATATCCAAATTCTCCCAACTCTACTCTTAACTCATTGGCTTCATCAGCAATGTAATTTGTAAAACCTACCCAGAGACTGTTTGGACTAAAGAAAGTACCTATTCCTGCATATGAAAATACCTTATCGGCTATGAATAATGGGCTATACAGCCTAACTAAAATTGATGAAACATTAGAAAAGAAACAGATTAACACACCTATCTATTGAATAGTATATCCTCCTTATTGACTGGCTAACTATCAAAGATCTGCCCATTTTGCTCTTGCAACCCACAGAAACACTCGGGGTAGGTTCTAAATCAACTGAGAACTTTGCTGTAGGCACTCAGTTTAAGTTTGTCAACACCAAAATCGCAAAAAGAAAACTAAGCGAACTAGTAACGTGACAAAAAAAAACTAAGAATCAATCAATAGCCAAAAGACCAATTAGTACTAGCTCTAAAAAATTTCTGTGCCTTGACTAACCCCTCACAACAACCCTTATCCATTATTCGAGCTAAAGTTGATCCAACAATCCCGAAAGTAGAACCTGTACACAAAAGCCAGAGACAAGACGATCATACATCAACTAATATGCCCTTCCCTACATCCGTGGATCCGGTCACAGTAGATGTTTAAGATGAAGACTCGATGAATTACTCAACCTATTTAATTACATCCCTACCACAAGGATGGGGACAGGCAAGATACCTCACACTATCAAATTCCACAAGCGACAACGAAAGTCTCGAACTGGAAATTGAGGGCGGAGAATTATCATTTTCCATCCTTGGAACAAAAAGGTTATGCATATCCATAAATACCAATACACCTACTCTACATTCCTAAACAAGGGACACTCCTCAGCAATATACAAGCAAATCTCCAACGCTGCAATGTAAAGGGCTTTCGCATTTCACTCATGTAGAACACACCAATCCCACACCCTCTCCTCATCGAGGAAACTCAAAGGACAAACATACCAGTCTAAATCGAACAGACATGTTAACATTAACAATGAAGGGCAGGCAAAGAAGAGACTTTTCCAAACAGGACTACCCGATTAGCTGTTTTCAAAACAATTCCGAAATTGAAATTTTTTTTTTAACAATTATTATTTTTTTAACAATACAACCAAGCTTGCAGTACAATTACATTACAATATTGCTTTTCTTCAATAATATATACTGCTCCCTCTGCCCTCCCCCTCTCGAGCCTATTCTTCCACACCTTCTGTTCCTGCGCCTTGCAGGTGGAGTCCTCCATCCGAATTCTCTACTGAGTCGTGATCACTCGTCCCATCATGAGCGGGCCCAAATATCGCAGTTACTAGATGCTTCCAAGCTGTCAAGGTTTCTGCTTCCTCCTCCCCACCCAAGTTACTTGCCTCCTGCCATACTGCAGTTTCAGCTTCTGACCACTTTTGTAGGTCTTTCCACCACACTTCTACTATCGGACCATGGCATGCCTTCCAGTTCATAGCAATTCTATGTTTCGCAAGTATATATGCCAGGTCCTTAAGTTTACTGACATGCTTCAATTTCCGTGATCTGGGGAACCCTCCTATCGGGCACCCCCACGACAATTCTATCATTAGCTTAACCCTTTTTGTGTTCAGACTATCCGCCACACCCCTCCAAAAACGTTCAATCACTGGGCACGCCCGGAACACGTGCACCATCCCAGCATTATTCTCACTACATTTTGGGCATGCTTGCTGCCCAGCATTCGCAAATGTAGCTATTCTTTGGGGCGTCATGTAAGCTCTGTGGGTGATATACAACTATCTGTTGCAACCTAGCATTTCTTGACACCCTCTTATGATATCTTTGGGCTCTCTCCCACATCCCATCTGTCATAGGGGTGCCCACCTCTTCCCATTCCTGTTGTAATCGCATTGGTTCTTTCCCCACTTTAGACATAACTATCTCTTATAGTCTGGCTATCTCATATCCTCCCTCTGCTATGTCGTATATAGCCTCTAGAGTGGCATCCGGTTGGACTGCCAGTATTATCCGACCACGTTTTTTTAACCCGCCGCACCACCCTGTGGTATGCAATATACTGTCCCGTGTAATTAGGTTTCCTCTACCAAAGTCTCAAAATCTATAATATTCCCCTCTTGCCATACATCGCCCAGCGTTGCTATCCCAACTAGTTCCCAGTGCTTCCTGATCGTTTTCATTAGTTGAGCGTCTTTTCCCACCAGTGCCACAAGTGGCACCTGCGGGGAGCATGGGGAAGGGCTCTCCATTACCTGACAGGCCCTGTGCCATATGTCCCATCCCAGCAACATCATTTTTGGGCACACTTTGAAATTCACTCTGGGCAGCCACATCATTTCTTGTAGAAAGAATGGTGCCCATTCTGATCTAAACAGCCTAGTTTCCGAGGTCGAGTCTTCCAATAACCATTTTGCTACATATTGCAATTGGCTTGCTAGGTAATAGACCTCGTAGTTTGGACGTTTTATCCCTCCTTTCTCATACGTACTTTGTAGCTTCCAGAGGGCTTTTCTATTTCTAGTCCCACTCCATAGAAATCTTATTGAAAAAAAGTTTGCAACCAAAAAAGCTTATCCATGGCGACAGCTTTCTATAAAGTATTTTCTGTATACTTGAATGTTGTCCGCATGAGCAATTCTCAAATCCTTGTGTGGCTGCTACACAGAAACAATTAGAAAGTGAATTGATATGACAAATAAGCTTAGTAACTGCATTTTTTCAACCATAAGTTAAACTAACTTGGACAAAGTGAATGCACCATACAAAGTGTGTATGAAGGAATTAAATAGGGTAAGTCTAGAAACAACACATTTTATATTATCAAAAAGTTTTTTTCTTAAATAACAATGGTCCCTTTTCTTTTCTCACAATAATGTTAATTTGACTAGGATTTGCTCTCCTGATAAACCATTGTAACAATGGGGAAACACGTGTCGAGTGGGAACAAAAACAATTGAGTGAGAAAATTGATATTATTCTTTGAGAATCTTTCGCTTATTGAATTTTTAAGTGTGAAATAAACACTTGGACTGAATCGACTATACATGTGATGAGAACATGTGGAACTCAAAATAAAAAGCACTACAGAACAGAACTAATGCTTTGAAGTTCTTTTTTTCTCCTAAAATTGTTAATTGGATCTATCATTTGAAGACTCACCGCAACAAATTTAACCCTAAAGATTGGCGCATGAGTAAAACTTTATTTCTCATATCAATTCACTTTCCATAGGAAATCTCTACATATGCTATGTAATCGGAAAAAGAATAGTTTTGGGATCAGGTGCGGTATATTACTAAAGTAATGCAATAGTCTTGGCAGGACCGCCATTTTTAACATTGCCCCTCTCCCCATCATCGCCAAAGGAAGCTTCGTCCAGAACTTCATGCTACTTTCAATACTCTTAACCGCCCTCTGTGTTATGCAGGTGCTCTGCCTCCACTGTATGGTAGAGGTCTATTCCTAGGTACCTAAACGTGTCCACCTCCCACGGTATTGGCAATACAGGCAGGTGCTCTAGTGGGGTCCCCTTATATCTGCCTAGCGGGAACACTCATGACGTTTTAGGATTTACTGCTATGCCCGAAAGAAACAAAAATTGTTCCATCACCTCCAGCAAGTATTGGAGTTTTTCTTCAGGGTATTTGAAGTACAACAGTAGGTCATCTGCATACATGGAAATTAAATGTGGCTCTGCTTCAATGGTGATACCCATCACATTATACTGTTGCCTGAGGTATATTGCTAGTGGCTCTAGAGCTAAAATATATAACATTGGGGACCATGGGCAACCCTGTCTAGTACCTCTGCTAAGCTGCCACCTCTCCGAGATTATCGCTCCTGTTTTCACCCTGGCTAGAGGCGCGCTATATAACAATTGGACCCATCTAAGGTACCCCGGCCCTATCCCATAGCTGGTCAAGGCAGCCATCATCCAGGGCCATTTTACTGAATCAAATGCTTTTATTGCATCCAGTGATACAATTGCCATCTCTCCATCTTCCTCATCCACATACTCAATGACTCGATGGAGCCGCCTATGGTTATTCGTAATATTTCTGCCTGGGACGTACCCAGTCTTGTCAGGGTGTATGAGTTTGGTGATAATTCTTCTCATCCTATTTGCTAGAACCGCTGTGAGTATTTTGCCATCCTAATTTAGCATTGACAATGGTCTATGATCCACATTCCTTGGTAGGCTTATTAGGTTTCGGGAGGGGTATAATGATCGCCTTTCGCAGGGACTCTGGGAGCCTACCCTTGTCGTATGCCTCGTTTAGCATTTCCAACAGGGGGGGGGGGGGAGCACCTCGTCTTTGTATTTTTTGTAAAATTCACTCGGAAGTCCATCGGCTCCCAGGGTCTCGTTTGTGGGTAGCTGCACCACTACCTCCTCCAGTTCTTCCAGGGTGATCGGGCGTCTAGCTCTTCTCTTTCTTCCGAACTAATCTGTGGCAGACCTATGTCTTCTAGCATTCCCTTTATTCTCCCTTGATCACTCCCTACTTTGTCATATAGGGTCGGATAATATTCTACAAATTCTTGATTAACCCCCTTCCTGGGTGTCCACCGTACTACCATCTCTCGCAATTGTCCGGATTGTGGGTCTGGGGGTTTCAAGAGCCATGCCAGCATTCTTCCTGGTTTATCCCCTCCCATATGCCATCTCTCTATGTACTTCTTATAATTCAGAAGACAGTCTCTCCCAGCATCCCACACATTTTTGCTGCAGCCCAAGTATCTCTTCATTCTCTGCCTCAGTGGTACCACCCCTTCCCAGTGCTTTCTCCAACTCGTTCTCAGCCTCTTGTAGTTCAGCCACTATCCCCACTTGCAGCTCTTTGGAATTAGCTATGGCCATCCCCCACAGCGTACCAGCAAATTCAACACTTCCAGTATTAATTTCAAAATAGCTTACTATGTCGTCTCTCAGGCTTTCTCTGAATATAGTATCTCTCAGCGCTTCAGCACGGAGGTTCCAAGTCGGTATTCTTGTTCTCGGGGGCTGCTATGGCCATCCCAGTATCAGTGTGATCCGAGAGGACCCTCGCTTTGTATTCTGCAAGTGTTACCTCCGACATTAGATCATGCGTGACAAACATGTAATCCAGCCTAATGTGCAGATTTTGTGGGGCCGAGTAATGGGAGTATTGTCTCTCTGGCATATGTTGCACTCTCCATGCATCTTCAAACCCCAGGTCCGTCAGCAATGTCTGCAGCGCTCTGGCCATTGGGGTAGGTCTATATTTTATTATCCGATCTATCGATTCTCGGATTGAGTGCGCAGTTAAAGTCTCCTCCCCAGACCACTGCCTATAATATGCCGCTGTATCATGGTTCGGGTCATATGTGTTAATACTTATTTCTCTGTTTTCTACCAGCCCTCTTATTACCATCCTTCCGTCCTCTGCCACAGTGTATTGTAGCAGTTGGAAAAGGACATGCAGCGCCACCCATGTGATCAAACCTCTGGCATAGGCCAAATACGTGGCGCCTACCACAGTCCCCCCCCTCCATTTATTCCGTATCACTTCTAGCTTGTCGCGCGTACGGTGTGTTTCCTGTATCAAAGCTACATCTATTTTTTTGTCTGCGCAGGTACATCATAACCTTGTTCCTCTTCAGGTAGCTATTGAGCCCTCTTACGTTCCACATAGCAATTCTGAGTTTGCCCATTATTTATCAATCTGTATCTCACCCTCCTACCGGTGCAGTTCCCATTCAAAACTTTTTTCCCCACGTGTAGACTCATAGGCTCGGTCCCCAACTACAAACACACTCAACTCCCCAACACCCGACCCACCCTCCCTTTTCCCCATCCCCTTCCCCAACTAGCCCAAACCCAATATCTACCCCTCCACTACCCCCCCAACCTTCCCAAATGTTGACCAGCTCCATCCCTGGATCTCAGGCACCCCGGCATCTAGCCCCTAACCCGACAACTCGCGCACTCGGGGCTCAACGGGGTGATTCAGCCCTAGTGGCTTTTCTCCTCACTATTTACCAGAGGGGGGGGGGGGTAGGTCACGTCCCGTTTGTGCCTCCTGCATTAGTAAATCACATTGGAATATCAATATTTAACAGTGCCAACTATATTCCAGTCCAGTAAGTCCAGCATCACTCATCTTGAGCAATCAATGTCATGCCATAAGGTTGCCCCCATTACATCTCTTTCTCGGCAACTCATAGCATTGCCTCATATCAGTTATCTTGTGCATCTCGTCGCTGATACTCTTCAACGTCCAAGCAATCTTGGGCGTCCAGCCAGTTCGTTGCTTCTTCCGGGGTGTCAAAGAAATGTATTTTGCTCTTATGTATTATCTTAAGTCTTGCAGGATACAGAAGCATGTATTTAAGGCCAGCTGTCCGTAGTCTCCTCTTCACGGCTACAAATCCATAGCGTTGCCTTTGTACTTGCATGGTGTAGTCTGGGTATGCAGTTATGGTCGCTGCCACACTTTATCGTCCCTCCTTTCCTGAAGAACTCCAGGATCGTCTCTCGGTCTCTATAGTTCAGGATTTTCGCTATGATCGCTCGGGGCGGGGCCCCTGGTTGCGGCCTTCGCATCAGGGCTCTATGTGCGCGTTCAATTGCGAATCCGAGAGAGCTTGCCGGCCCCAATCTCCGGCATAATCATGCTCTCCACGTAGTCCGTTGGATCTTGGCCTTCCTCTCCTTCTGGAAGGCCCACCACGCGTATGTTACGTCTCGCTCTTCCTTCGGCTTTCTCTGCTCGGTTCTCTAGGTTCGAGACTTGCTGCTTTAGTACGTGGATCTCCTTAGTATTGCTAGTGCTGGTTTCTGCATTGGTTTTCACCACACTTTCCAGACAAGTCGTCCTCTCCGCTAGCGCCCTCATGTCTTGCCGCAATAGATGGACCTCTATGCCCACTGCGTCTATTTTGTTCTCCAGCGCCACTTTTAATTCTGCCATTTTTGTCCCCCACAAGGTTTTCAGTTCCGTGATAGCGGCCAGGATCGCCTGTCATCTCTCAAGGGGGCGATTTCCGCTGACCTGCTGGTGGGGGTCTGTGCCGGGGTGGTCGGGGTCTTAGAAAATATATCTATCATTGATTGTTTAGCCTTCGTTTTGCCTCCTCTCACCGACATTATCCTACTCTTTGTTGAGTAATTACGAGTCACCAACACCTGGGCCTTGCAGCACCTTTCACCAGCAGTGTTCGTGTGTCTGGCTTCCACGCCCCAGCCTGCGTTATGTTTATTTTCAGTCTATAGATACCGACCTTCGGGTGGGAGCAGGCGCCATCTTGTTTGAATCTCCACCGTTATCCGCTGCTTCACTTCGCAGTGATGTTTCGATACTTGTAGGCCGCAGTGTGCGCTGACCTGCCAGACCACCGAAGCATGTCAGCTACGATCCTTGTTACAGCCGCTCATTTACATCCAAGCCCTCTCCAATGTTTCAGATCCGCTTTTATTGGCGAGCGATGCCGTTCCGCGATGTGCCAATGCAGCTGTCCTAAGGCTCACCCCTTTGTTCTCACATGGGCGCGATTTTTTATCTCTCGCCGACCAAAACTCGCCATTTTCTTTAACTCGCAACACAGCACTTCGTGCAGTAAGAGCCAGCTCCACGACCTCTGTATGCCTCTCGTATTCACGTATTCATAGTTCCAATAAGGCAGCACTCTGCAAGCTCAAAGTATGTTTTTTTTGGTCAGATCAGCAGGAGCTCATAGGGATCACGTCCTAGTCCGTGGCCATGTAGCCACGCCCCCCCCCCCCAAAATTGAAACTTGATACTCAAGACATTGAATCCCTCTACATCACCAACACCCGAAAGAGGGACACTGTAACCCTAACGGTACCATCACAGATTGTAAAGGAAACCATATGGAGGAAAAAGACAAACTCTCAACAGGGCTTCTCACCAACTGTTGAACTACTAATTTCAACAAGAGATAGACTGCATCGCTTATTTACATGATGATGAATTTGAAAAGAGAACAGCTACTCATAAATGGTGAGGGTACTAGAGGGCACCTCAAATGCGAAGTTGACTTTGACAATGACCATTGCTCGCCCCAGGAAACAAAATTGTCTTGGCTCTAAAAACCTCTCAAAGACACTAATCATAGAAAAACCCATAAACATCAAACAAACCCCTTGGTTACCTAGGTAAAGATGGCGGTCTGGAATACCAGAGGATTTAAACATCTCATGCGAACTGACAAACACCATCCATTGGACACCTCATTGTTTTGCAGGCAACTTGCATATCTAGCCAGCCCACGTGACCTAACTGAGATATGCTGGATACTTGCCATTAAACATCCTAAGGGCAGACCAATGGCAGGCCTACTTACAGCACTAAAAGTAGACTCAGATGGCAAATTATACTTGAGGCTTCCCCCATTCCCGTGTTCAATTGTCGAAACTCGAAATCCCAAACCCTCTACATCGCTGACATTCCACACTGCCATCCTTAATCTTTATTGGAACCCAGCTGTTTGGTTTGATGCAATTCACATGCCAGAGCTTATCGCTAACGAACCAGACCATTACATCACGCTAATTGTAGGAGATCTGAACATAGAATGCATCACTTTGAATAATCTAATGCTCACACCAAGAGCAACCATGGGGATGAACCTAATGTCTGAAAGAAACTTCACCCTTCTGAATGTAACTATTGAAGGCGACACTCCACCCTGCCCAACCTGGAAGAGCGACTGTTGCAATCCTAGATCTTCATGTCCACCCAAGCAATTAATCGAGTTGAAAAATTCACCACAGTGATCACAACATATTAGAAACAGTTTGGGTACAAATATCTTGCCCCTAGCAACAATATTACAAACCTGCTTTGCAACCCTCCGAATTGAGAAATAGAATGGTCCATACTAAAATTAAACTGTGTTAGATAAAATAAAGAACAACTTAAACAGAAAGTCTTCCCCATTTCTGCCTTCTTGGTATACTCATACTCTGACCATTTCATGAGAAAACTTGCTCTGGATCCCGCTCAGTGTTTCGTCACAAACACATACGACGATGAAATGAGCTAAGCTCACTGAGGTTTGACCATACGTATATCCTCTTGCAAATAAAAATAAATTGAGCTCCTCTAGAGCACCGGGTCCCGATGGACCTTCGAATGCTACACTAAAAGGTCATCCAGAGAAGTGGTCCTCAATATTGTACGCAATATTTCAAACCGACTTTCAGAGGTATTATTCCTGCCTCATGGAAACAATCAATTATTCCCATATTCAAAAAGGGAGACCGGAATATACCATCCAATTATAGACCTCTTGCCCTATCGGACACCCCTGGCAACATTTTAGCAAGACTGTTGCTTAAGAGATTTGAGCAAATGGCTGAAATCAGCAGATATGATGGACGTTCAGCTACCCATTATATTTGCTCAAAAAAAGCAAGTCATCACATCAAAACAACCGATGTACCTTGCATTTATAGATTTCAAGCAAGCGTTTGACTATCTCTCTAACCTTTCTGCGGCAAGAACAGAAGCAGACTGCCCACCTTACATCCTGAACTTGCAACAATTTTACACCAACACTTCCATTCGAGTGAAACTGAATCAAGACTGACTCTTATCTCACCCCATCAATACATATCGTGTCCTCAAACAGAGCTGCATTCTTGCATCTACTCGTTTCAATTTTTACATCAAAGACATCCACAAACACCTGGATGCTGTCAGAGCCCTTCCACCCAAAATAGGACCTCACCCAATCGGGTGGCTCCTCTATGCTGATGACCTTGTTTTAGCATACCAGACTCCTATTGGTCTCCAGAGACAACTTGATGCGCTGCAAAACTATGCCTCGGAAAACAGGCTTATGATGAACACTGGCAAATCCAACATCCTGAAAATGCAGTGCAATAGAGTAAGAAACAAAACCTCCTTGCGCTCATGGTCTATAGGAATGCAAAGACTGGATATCATCCATGAGTATAAATACCTAGGGTAAAACATCAATGACAACCGATCCAACACACTTATCAAATGAATATTAAGAATAAAATTGAATTTTTGTGCTCGCAGGCCAGGTTGGTGCATCGAAAATATGGTCCTTCCTTGCTAACCTTCTACAAGCAAAAAGTCATACCTGCATTAACATACAGTACTCAATCTAAACTCCCCGAAAACTAGTCAGTTTGGGAGTACTTAGAAGGAATCTTCTGCAAGACCACACTGTCTATACCAAAATGTTTCCCCATCCTTGTAATTCGTTATAAAGTAGGATTGATCTCACTTCAGGACATCATCTCTTGGCACTCCACTCTATAATGCTTTACAGAAAATGCATAATGAAAACAATGTTTAAAGGCAACCTTAATACCAGTTCTAGCATTTGTTGTAGGAATCACCCATGACAAACTATTAGATACTTGGAAAGAAGGCTGTACCTTAACTTTGGAAAAAGCGGACATTGACGAAAATACACCAATATCCAACCCTGAGCGCGCAAAGCGAAAACTCTGGTATTTTGATTGGACCAGTAGCAGTAAATAAAATGCACCCAATACAAGATCTCTAATTCTAGAAGTTTTCTCCCAAAAATGTTTAATCAACTCCCTAAATACCTAAAGAAATGTCAAGACAATTTATCGCACCCAGCTAATGAGAATGTGGTTCGACCTATGGCCAACTAAAGAACCACTAACGGTCCGTTCAAGGGACCAAGCCATCAAACCCACGTGCAGATTTTGCAATCTAGACAGCCATCCTGAAACCTAAGAACACTTGCTTGTACACTGTACTAACCCATCTTCATTACGAAAAGAATACTACCATAAATCCTTTTAAGATTGTGTTTTATCATCCTATCAAATGTGGACCATGATTTTTAATGCACATCTCTAAATACAGCTACAAATCTATAAACACACAATCCTGTCGGGAGAAAACTCCAATCTTGCGCAGGTATGCAGCAGTAACAAATGCAATGCCACCATCTATAATGCACAGCATGTTGATCCTCATTTTCTATTTTAGTTTCTTGCCTGCAAACAGCCTATTTACAGCTATACAGTAGGCAAAGCTAACAATAAATGCTAACATACCCCCGATAGTTACTTTTGTTACAAATAAGTACATTATTGCACTGTACATGGCTGCATAGGACAAGCCCATTTTAACCGCAAATCGTTTTTATGCCCGAATTTTATGCAACCGACTCATGAACCTCACGTGCATCCTCATATAAAGTCACAATTAGAATGTGATGAGCACCTTCTTGTATTCATGCATTGTCACACTGAGATGGAGTTGAAACAGACTGAATATATGCATTTTATGTTTTATTATACTTGTGATATTATATATTTGAAAAGTTGTGATTTACAACTAAAACAAAGAACATAAAGCATTCTCCTTTTGCCTATAGTTACTTACTGTGCTTTTCTTCTGTATTCTTGAAGGACAAAGTCTTCCTTTTGCACGACTTGGAGAAATCGGTTTTGTGCCACTTTGTTTCGTGCAACTGCTATATGAAGATCTTTAGGCTTTGAATTCAAGGAGGCAAAGACAAAATCATCTAGGGAAACAATTGAGAAAAGCTGTGGGTTACAATTAGTTCAAAGTCATATCACCAAAGTAATCAAAAGCATTGAATAAACACTGCTGGGGGGCAGAATTAGGAAACAAGGTTTGAGGGAAATTTCCCACATGATGGAAAGACCCCTTGCCAGGCACTCTTTGTATTAAGAGAGTTCCAATGAGCATTGAGGTGAAGGGGAACGTAGTGGAGAGCTAGCGGAAACACCCCTTCATGCAAGTTTACATCAAATGACAAGCACCCAGCTAGCACCAGTTTTAATCAGCATCAGAACAGACCAATCCTACTACTGCTTTAGGCGAAACACTCTCCTGGCTACGATCCAACGATTCCCCTGACTGAACCACAGCAACCGGACTGTATTTATCTACATTCCCAACTGACCTACTGCAATGTAATTAAATATATACATATTTGTAAATATGTCCTCCCACCAGCCTTGACGTAATGAAATGCTATGCTTTATATTCACATGTGCCTTATCCTGCAACTAAGTTTTTATGTAATCTTATTTTCCTGTTCTTTGTTGCGCCCTGTTACCTCTGGGTTTTGTGCACCATACTAAATAAATAAACAATAGCTGGACCGACATTGCATGCTTCCACCAATGCTGCTAGACCGAGAAAGGCAAAGAAAGTTTTTCTTCACCTACCCAATTTACAACAGGGAGGTTACCAGTGCACATTATTGTGCAATGGGGACATTGATTTTTGTTTGTGGGAAATGCAAAAACATTTGGCAGACAGGAGTACTGCATTCGGTGAAAAGTCCTTTTTAAACAGATGTGGTTGTCCCACGGACACCTTTTCCTTCTAGCCAGGCCTAATCTAAAGAAGAGTGGCTATATGACATGAATTACTTACCGTAATAGCATTTCTGATGATTCTATCGGCTTACATTCACATGCTGTGCATATAGTCCGACATCTGGTGGTAATTGCAGAGTATTGCATCTCGTCTTTTGAGGATTGAATGGGGACATCGACATTGGCGTGCTTGTAACACTATCCCTAATGTGACGTGTAGTGTACCCAAAATCCCTCACGCGTCGAAGTCCCTCTGGTTGTGTTTTTTCTGTCGTGAGGGAGCCTATGATTATCATGAGTGAGTACAGAGAGATAAAGGAGTCAGATGTCTATGATCCTTCTACTTCGAGAGTGGACGAAGGGTGGGCTCATGTGAATCTAAGCAGATACTGTAATAGCATTTCTGGTGATTGTAAGTAATGCATGTCTTCTGATGCTTGTGAATCTGCTTAGAATCACATGCTGTGCATAGACTACCGAGCAGTACCCAGAGATGATGGTGGGATGTGAGAAGGAACAGTAGTAAAGAGATGTCTTAGTACCGCTTGCCCCACCTGAGAATCAGACCTAGAGTATCCAGGCAGTAGTGTTTTATAAAGGTGTGTACAGAACTCCAGGTTGTTGCTTTGCAAATGGACTCTAGAGGAACATTTGCAATGAATGCTATGGCAGCCCCAGTGCCCCGAGTAGAGTGCTCTAGGCTTGAAGGGCTGATCTCTCTTAGCAAGAGTGTAGCATAGTGTGATGCAGTTTACAATCCACTTTGAAATGGCTGATTTAGAGGGTCCCCTCCTCTACCAGCTGCCACTGAAACGAAAAACGGGTTCGTCTTTTAGTGGTTTAGTCTTTTCCAGATAACATACGACCGCTTTCCTCACATCAAGTGTGTGGAGGCTTCTTTCTGCCACGCTAGTGCAGTTCTGGAAGAAGGTGGGTAATCCCACTTACTGGTTCACATGGAACTTTGAAATGAATTTAGGTGCAAACCGTGGGCGAGTGCGCAGAACCATTTTATCTCTGTGAATAATGACAAATGGGTCTAGAACTGAGAGGGCCTGCAGTTCACCAACTCTTCTTAATGAGGGGACTGCCACCAGGAAAGCAGTCTTTTAAGTGAGTGGTTCAAAGGGAGGTCCCATTAGTCTTGTAAGAACCACATTCAGGTCCCATCCAGGAGCTGGGTTAAAAATAGGGGGATGCAGTCTTTTAACCCCCTTCATAAAAGCCTTGATAATTGGTATTTTCCACCACAAAACCTTTTCTCAGACGTGGTTTAAGCAGAAAGTGCTGCTAAGTGTACCTTCAGGGAATTAAAAACCAGACCTGTGTCTAGTAGGTGAGTTAGGTGTAGGACAATATGTGTTGGAGAGGTATAGGACAATGTGTTGGAGATCAATCTATGGGATTGATGCTCTTGAAGTGGCACCAGATGACGAAGCGCTTCCATTTATTGGAGTAGCAAGGTCTGGTGTTAGGCTTTCTTGCTTCTCTAAGGATGTCCATGCATCTGAGGTTTTTGGAGATGTCCGAAATCTATGATCTCAGGAGTCAGGCCGCTAAGTAGAGATTGCGGGCATGGGTGGAGAGTTTCCCCCTTGTTCTGTGACAGCGTGTTGTACGGGCATGGTAGTTTCCTGGCAGGGGAAAGTGACATTGTCATTAGATGAGAACCAGAGCGTAAACAAATATCCCTGACCATGTCATCCAGAGACCGTTCCCCTTGGAGCGGTTCTCCGGGTACCTGGAGGCGTAATCTGGGCATTGTGCATTCTCCAGAGTTGCAAACAGGTCGATCTCTGGGAAGCCCGAGTCTGCGAAGACGTTGAAAACAATGTATTTGTGCAATTGCCACTCGTACTCTATGGGTAGTGGGAAGTCTCTGCTGAGCACATCGGCTAGAAGATGGAGTTCCCCTGGAATGTGTTGTGACAGGAGGAACATCTTGTGTTTGAGAGCCCATTTCCATATGCTCCGAGACAGTTTGGATAGCCCTGGAGAGTGAGTGCCCCCTTGTTGGTTCAGGTAGTAAATGGTTGTGGTGCTGTCCGTGAGGACTAGGACTGTCTTTCCCTGTAGATGTGTCTGAAAGGCTTTCAGGGCTTTGAACACTGCTAGCAACTCCAACAGGTTTATGTGGTTGGATGCTACTGCTGGGAACAAAACTATGTGCACCGTCTGATGAGAGGCGAGCTCCCCATCCCGACCGATGCGTCCGTGGTGAGAGTGGCTTCTACTGTGGGTGTGGTGAAGGCTTTCCCTTGCAAGAGGTTTTCTCTTGACCATCACTGCAGAGAGAGAACAAGGGCTGCCGAGACAACCACTAGATTGCCCCATTGTCCGCTGGTCTGACACCATTGGCTTGAGAGCCACTCTTGCATGGGGCATATGCGCAAACGTGCGTGTGGGACTAGATAGATGCAGGAGGCCATCATCCCAAACAGTCGCATGGCTCTGCACACAGTTTCCTTGCAATTGGCTACATAGTTAGGGATCTGGAACAGTATGTTTGGAACCCTCTTGGGGGTAGGGGGGCGCGCCACTCTTCGGTCCGAATTAGAGACCCCAGTAATTGCTTGACGTGGCTGGGGTCCAAGCTGGACTTTCTCGTTGACTAAGAAACCCAGACTGAAGAGGTCTACTGTCCTCTGGGTATTTGATAGGCATGTTCCGTACGAATCCCCTGTCATTAGCCAGTCGTCGAGGTATGGATAGACTGGGATGTACTGTCTGTGCAGGTGGGCTGCTACTATCGCCAGTACTTTTGTAAAAACCCTTGGGGCCGAGGCACTTTCTGTGCGCTGGCAGCTTTGAAATATGACAGTATGCATCTTTCATGTCCAATGTTGCCATGTAATCTCCCCGTGTTAGCAGAGGGATTACTTCCTGCAATGTTGTCATTCTGAACTTTTGAAGCTTGACAAACTTGTTCGATGGGCGCAAGTCTAACAAGGCGCATGGGAGCTCCTTTTTTGGTACAAGGAAGTACAATGAATAAATACCCTTGTTTACCTGTAGAATGGCGACGACTTCTATTGCGCCCTTTTCTTGAAGGATCTCCACCTTTTATAACAGAATTTTCAGGTGTTCTGGTAGAAGGCATCTGGATGTGGCTGGTCGGTATTGAGGTGGTCGGCTGCACAGATACAGATCTGTGGTGATCCCCCTCTCATGCATGAAGCAAAAGGACCGGCCGGGGAGCCTCTAGGGGTAGAATTTCTACCCCTTCCTTTGCCTCTGCGTTGACCCATCTGTTGATATTGGCCCTTGGCAGTTGCTCCCAGTCCAGCGGACAATGGTGCATTCCCTGTTCCGTACTGGTTGTGCGAGGGGGGTGGGGGGAGAACGTGAAATGACCGGCGAGAGCTACCTCTTCGCTGCAGATAGGGTCTTGCCGTAATCTGGTTTAGGGACTTTAAGGTCTCATGCGCCTTTTTTGCTGTCTCTAAGGCATTGTCTGCCGCCTTCACAAACAAGTTAGTTTCTTCTACTGGCTTGTTAATAAGGGATGCCTGTGTCTCAGGCTTAATGCCCACATTTTTTTGCCATGCATGCCTCTTAAGGAGGGTACCCTGGGCCACAGTCTGCCGCAGTTTCCGCAGCATCGAAAATATTTTATTAGGATGTTCCAATTGACCTGCCTCCCTTCCGAAACAACTGCCACCAGGTGTGATCGTGCAGGCTCCGGGACTTCCTGCAGGCCCTCCTGGAGTAAATTCCATTGGGCGTCGCTATAACTAGCCAATAAGTGTTCTTATTGGAATTCTAGTGGAATATGCTGCAGATGTAATGCGCTTTCCAAGGGCGTATAACTTTTTACAATCCTTGTCTGGTGATGCCTCAGCCGTAGACAAGAGTACTTAGTCTCTCTTCCTAGTAGATAAACTACTAGGGAGTTGGAGTAGCATGGCCCCCAGATATACAATACGGGAGGGGCAAAAAAAAGCTTTGACTCAAGGATTAACAGCTCTGGTTAGAGATGGAGTTAAAGAGGGAGCGATGCACCTTTTAAATTGAGTTGAGTAGTGGTATCGCTTGACTTGTGGGGGGTTGCTCCCTAAATATATCTTCCAAAAACCTTGAGGAGAAAGGGCGAGGAGCTGCTGTTGGGCATTTGGCGCTTTCTTTCGGACTTGCAAAGTACTCTTCTACAAGTGTTATTACACCTGTTATTGCAACGCAGCGAGTGAATGGACTTGAATCATCTGTCCCTTTGAACCAGCACCGACGGCACGGATGTGTTGAGCGTAATCACATCAGCTGCTCTCATAAGCACGCCTACACAGCCTTTGCGGTGTAAAGCCCCGAGGAGAAAGGGCGAGGTGCTGCTGTTGGGCTGTTTGGCGGGACGTGGGACAGAGACAGCAACCAACTGGGTGGATCTGTGGAGGAATGGTCCTTGCCACCGACTCTCAGCACGGAAGTCAGAGTGCGCACTGGAGGGCGTGTGAACCCGAGTCCCATTCGGGGAAGTATTCAATCACGGTAAGCTTGTCGGTTAATTATTCTGCAAACGCCTATAAACAAAGTACTGACGTTCCTTTCCAGTATTGCACTCTATAAGCATTAACTTGAAAGGCACAGTGCTTACTTTAGATACAAATACAAAATACTTTATTAGTGAGCTTGTGCAAATCAATCTAGTGTGTTCCAAATAAATACTGATTGTGAGAAGAGTGGAGACTGGCGTTTTCTTGACCTTCTTGAGATAGCCCCATCACGGCGTGACCTCAGGTTGGCCCTTCTATCGGGAGCAAGAAAGTGCGGTTACCTTTGGCTACAGTAGTCTCTAGATTACGACTAACGTGTGGCAATTTTGTGTACTCTTTACCCCCGGGCCACTGCATCTTAAAAGTAGTGGAAGTTAATTCCTATTTGGGATATTGGGAAGGTCGCTCGTGACAGGATCACTAGGGTTAAAGGTCATGAAGCTCCATAGCATGCTTATGTCAGATAAGATCCATCCCCTTCGGTAGCCTTCGCCTTAACTGGTGGTCCAACAGTAGTGATCCCTCCTTTAGCTACAGTGAACATACCTTCCCCACCCTATAACGGCTCAGTGAAGGCACAAGTGCATGCCCATGCCATGTGTGGTCAGCCGAGGGAGTGGGAAGCAATGAAGAAAACTCAATCTGTTTTTTGTACAACAGAGGAAACTCGGTTTAGAATACAGTCACAACCACGAAGATTCAAAATAAAATAAAAGATCACTTTGGAAGAAAGAGGAACAAAAGCCTACATGACGTTGAGGGTGCAGAGATCTCATGGGCTGTCCCACAGGCCGTACAAACTCCATTATCTAGTACAGAAATTCATCTGCCCTCTGAGAAAGGCGAAGGTCCCCGATATTTCAATCACCAGAGCAGGAGCCGTGTCCATTCCTCAGGCAGATACATAATCCAGGGAAGAGAAAGTATGGGAAGTGAAACACCAATAACAGGGAAACCTGTAGACAAGAGGGAACCTTGAAGGCTTTGAACTTTGTGCTGAACTCCGTTGTCTCAGTCTTCAAACTCCTTAAAAACAGAAGTACAGTCCCAAGCAGGGATACTTTGAGCTCACAAACGAGACGGCTAAGGGTGAATCCACATTGGTCGGTTTGGGATCTGCCATCAATTTGAATATTATTCCCTCATTGAGAGATGTGATACTTTAGTCGACTAAACAAGGTTTGGACATCTCTTCAATACAAAACTCATTAAACCTTAAGAAAAAAGGCAGAAGAGGACGGTTACAGTCTCCTAGGTGAGGTAATCCAGCTTCTAAAAATGAAATCATCGATGCAGGGTAAGGTGGAAGAACATGATAATGTCCTGAATCCAACTTTTGATGACACCCCTCTTTCGGAATCCACTCTGGAGGAATTTCAGAGAATGGCGAATGTAGTAGATGAGAAAATTGAGACAATTGTGGAAAGTTCCACATTACAACCTGTGGATATACTAGTAAAATCGGTTGAATCTGAAGCAATCTGGAAACCTGCAAATTACCAGAGTAATAGAGTCTGAAGGAAAATGAGAAAGCAACAAGCTGGAAAAAAGATCAAGAACTCTTCAAATAAGAGCAAAGAAAGATCCAACAAAAAGGACACAATCTAAAAGAAGCAACCGTCATTAGAACTGGAGTAAATGCTCACCCGGAGAAGAATTTGTCATGCATCTCTGATAACCATCAAGGAATTGAAAGCAAAGATAATTTGAACACAACCAGACCAGCAAAGCCATCATTGTTGCCTGTCAAAGGCAACAACTCGGAGAAATCTGGGAAATGTAAAAAACAAAATTGCACAACATAATGCAACACAAAACAAAGTTGAAACCATTAGTACGATTATATGTCTTCAAACAGACCGGAGGACTGGCCCGGTAAAAGCTCAGAGGGACTACAGGGGCACTGCAAGTTATCGGAGCTGGAAATAAAGGCTAATGGACTAAACAACCCATCCTGCTCAAAGCAATCAGGAAGAGACTTGCCAAATATTATAAAATGGGCTCCGATATTTCTGCAGAAGAAGCCCCTACCATCAAAGAAGAAAGTCGAGAATAATAAAACACAAATCACACACGGTTGGGCCAATATAAAGCTGGCCCCGAACTTCCTGTTATCAGGAACAAAAGATGTAAATAATCGATCGGCTGAGCCAGCAATAACAATTTCTGCCCTACTATCTGAACTGGATCAAGACATCCTCCCCAAAAAAAACTGGTAAGTAGAATGGTATGGGGAAAATCAACAATGATTATCACCCATCCAACACAAGAGGTAATTAGCGCAACTCTTCAAGACGTCAACTCGTCCTCAAAATCGACTGCTGTAGAGGATAAAGGACTTCTCCATCCCAAGGATTTGGTTAAGACTTAAATACTAAATACCATAAGTCACTCAGTAGATCAGTGATCCTTGGAGATTTCTTACTTTTTTTAAAGACCCCATCTATTCTCATCAGACGACAGCTGCTGTGACATTCCGCCTGGCACAAGATCCTTATTTCGTGGAAGTGGCACTTACCTCAAAAAAGGGCAAAGACAGCCATTCTGAATACATCGAGAGCGCTAGAGCGTCACGGTCTGCAGGTCTCCAACGAGCCGAGGGAACGAGCTCATGGTCACCCTATTAGTCAAGGGGCTTTAAAAGACAAAAACCGCAAAAGGGGGGGAAGACAATCAGGCCGCTGCAAAAGCTGAGGAAAGAGGGGAAATCAACAGCCATAAAATACAGGGCAATGCTATAACCCCCCCTGCCAAAAATTCTTTCCCAGGTCGTTCAGAAGCTTGGAATGGGAACCCAGCAGCTTTAGAAGAAAGGGATTGAATTTAATAAGTTGGAACACGCGGGATCAAGTACATTTAAAGCGAGGGGCATGCAGGATTATTTGTTTGAATTGTGCGACATAATATTATTGCATGAAACCCTATTGAAATCGAGGGTTTTACAATATATTTTTTACCAGCCTTACAAAAACCAATAGGGAAACCGTCGGGTGGTCTTTTGATGGCCTGTAAAAATAAAGCAATAAAAAATGTTATCCCAATTTTTAAGAACCCCAAGGGAATCAAGGCTTGCAGAGTCCTTAACTGTGACTCCTTAGACCCTGCTTGGGTGATTATTGTCTATTGGAACCCTGACTGTACAGAACTTCAATCCTCCCTCCTAATATTGGACTCCCTATTAGAAATAATCAAACTAGACAAAGGGGGCACCAATATAGTTCTAGCTGGGGACCTAAATACAGAGTGTGTACAGCCATGGAGTGGAACAGCTAAGCCACCCTTTCAAAAAATCTCAAAAAATGGGTGGACCTGGATGAACTGCCTGGATTCTTGGGATCTGAAGATAAATGGTTGCTCGGAGGGTGACTTGGGGCCATCTAAAACTTGGCATAGAGGAAAATCATTGGTTCTGGATTATGTATTTGTATCCCAATGCCTCTACTCGCGTCCCTCAACCCTGGCCATAAACATGATGGTGGGAGTGACCATTGTAGATTAGAGGAATATTTTCCTGATCTGTCATCTCTGCCATCAAACGTAAACCAACAGGCCTTAGGAAGAAAAAAAAAGGGAAAATTAGACTTGTGAAGTATAGGCAGGAGGGCTTAAAACTGAATAACCAGTTAAGGAAGATTCCCAGATATATTTGGGAGGCTCATTGTCGTCCGAATGAATTTATAAAATGTATTTGGTCTACCTCAGCCCCCAGTGAGCCAGCAGCAAGAAATAAACAAAAACATGTACATAGCTTTGACGAAGACACACAAAAAAGAAAAGAGATAGCTGGAAAGAGGCGGCAAGGAGATAGAACTGCAGGAGCACGGTGGGTCCACTCTCTCCGATCTGGGAGAACCCGGACTTCACCCCAGGCCAAGGGCAGAACTTTTTCTCTAAGTGGAAGGCGGGCGGCCTGCATCGCGTAGCGGACGTCTACGAATGAGACTCTCTACTCACCTTCGAGGATTGCAAGAGAAAATTCCAGGTACCGGAAACCTAGAGGTTTCACTACACCCAGCTCTGCCATTGGTTGTCACATGACAATGAGAATGCATGGGCACAGAGAACTGTCAGCACTGGAGCTCACGCTAACGACAACCCCACCCAGGGGGAAGATTTCTACCCTGTACAGGCTGCTGGACAGGGCAGGCCCGGACTCTAAGGAGCCCTACATGACACGGTGGGAGAGAGACCTAGGCGGAGAAATAGACAGGACCAGCTGGGAGCGCATCTGGAGAAGAACCCACAAGACCTCTAAATGCGTAACAAAGAAGGAGCCATTAAGGTCTGTTATAGGTGGTACATGACACCACAAATCCTTCACAAATGCAACCCCGCTATCCCGCCACATTGTTGGAGGGGCTGCACGGACACAGGAACGTAGTTCCACCTCCTCTGGGAATGCCCGAAGGCAGAGAAGTTCTGGAGAGAGGTCCTGGAGCAAATCCGACAGATCACAGGTCTATCAATACCGTGGGACCCCGGGATTGTCCTACTGGGAGACACGGGAGAAGGACAGTTCCTGATGACCAGCAACCTGGCGGACCTCTGCACGCATCTACTGACCGAAGCCAAGATTTCAATCGCCAAGCTGTGGAAACTTCAGGAAGGCCCAGCAATCCCTGTGTGGTGGGTCAAATGCTGGGACATCGCCGCAGCAGAGAAAATCACTGCCATCCACCTGGGCAACCAAAACAAGTTCCCCAACACCTGGGGGCCCATTCCTGGACTTTGTGGAAAGATTCCTCGGAGTGGCTAGACAACCTCCAGTGCTATGCTGGCTAACACCCTGGCGGCCCCCTGGACTGTCGCACGTGGCGGCCTACCCTATCGCAACCACAGCACCCATACCCTGTAACTCCGATCTGAGACGGATGCGACTCTTCCCCTGGACCACCCCGGAACTCACCCCCCCCCCATCCCTTTCCCACCCTTCGTTTTGTCTTTTTGTTCTTCCTACCTCAGTTGAGGCACGTTTCTTTTTTCTTGTTTATTATGTTTCACTCAAAAGCATGTCATAAGGAATAATGAAGCCTCCGTTTATAAATGCCAATAAAATGTTACTTTGAAAAAAAAATAAATCAACCGGGTTAAATCTAAAAACCTATAAAGTGGAGGTCAAGAGAGAAAGACAATTATAAGCACTGGTCAGGAAATCATAGAGCCTCTCAGTTACTAAGAGACGGAGAACAGATGCTGCACCTTCTGAGGGAGGGCAACACTAGAAATGTCCGGTCTGTGGTTGGACAGTTAGAACCTGAAGCCAATAGTACCCTGTGTAATCTACTCCAAGAATCTGGGTGGGTAGAATATTTGTCGGAAATATTCAGGAACCCCAAGGGCACCCATTTTGGCCCCATCTTAAATACTCCCTGGCATTTATCATTCAATGAGGAGGATATTAGAGAAATAATACTCCAATCAACATCCAGGGCAGCAGGGCCAAATGGTCTCACCTACCTCTTAAGAACGATCTAATAATGTGGTCCAGTTTACTATTCCATCTCTTTGGGGAGATCCCAATGAGCCGGCTATTACCACCATCTTGGAAAATTGCGTTGTCATACCCTTCTTTAAGGGGAGGCGGGGTCGTCTAGTAGCGGCAAATTATCGACCAATCGCCCTGCTCGACAGAGAAAGCAAGATATTTATGAAACTCCTCCTAAATTAACTATCATCCTAGGTAGACAGGCAAGAGATCCCGTCTCGTTTTCAGACATGCTTCTGACAGGGCCTGTCTACAGCTTTGAACGTTCTGGTATTAAACCTGGCAAGCAAGCATACAATGGAGAAGGGGGTGGCATCATTGTATGGAGCTTGGGTCGACCTGTCCAAAGCGTTTGACCAGGTCGATAGGGCATTGCTCGGGAGCAAACTGAGGAGTTGGGGAATACCAGAAACACTATTGGCAATACTGGTGCAACTGCACAGGGACACTCTGTTGAGGGTTCGGTTGTATGATGAGGGACATCTATCGGAGCCTATCGGGGGTCGAGAGAGGAGTCAGGCAGGGCTGTCTAGGGGCCCTTCTTTTCTTTAACCTTTTCGTGGCAGATATGGGTGTGTTCACGGAGTCGTCTGCATTGGCTGGTCCAGAACTAAATAGAAAAAAGATCCACTGCCTGGCCTATTCAGACGACATCGTGTTGATAGAGCAACCATAGGTCTACAGCGACTACTGACCAAATTGGGTAAATATGCAAGGTTGAATGAATTATCCATTAACCTCCCTCAAATCGAGAATTATGGTTTTCAGACATCCACAGAAGAAAATCCACTACCAAATTGGTTTTTAGAGCGTCAAATGATTCAAAGGGTTGAGGAGTTGATGGTCCTGAAGATCTCACAAATTGTGCCACAAATGCTCAAGCTAAACTCCAAATATTGTAACTTTTCCATTCTACCACGGGTAAAATTCTATTGGTCAAAAGCGTTTCCTGTAATCCTATATTGCTTCGAGGCTAAGCCTCGGCTCTTGCCTATAAATTGGAGTGCCTTAGAGGGACGGCTATGGAAGAGGGCTTTAGCCCTTCCAACAAGTACCCCGAGCTGGAGCTTTACATTTGAATTAGGCCTTAAGTCACTTGATTGTATGGCGAACTGGAAATTGATGCCGCTCTACCAGGATCTGGTCAGAATATCACTCTGTATGGGGATATTAAATCCCACTTGGAACAATCTAGATCGGCCATTTTGGTTAATCTTCAAAATAGAGTGAAAGAATCCTTGGCTACGGCCGACCTGGATTTTGAGACTCAACCAACCCATTAAAAGGTTAGCGAGAGTTGGAAATCCTTGATTGGATCTAAACTATTGCGAAAGTAAGGCAAATCAACCCCAACCAATCCAGTCCTCTTAGCAGAAAAAAAGAAAAAACGTGTCGTTGTCTCCCACGGTACTTAATGAAACTCCCGGACAGGTTGGTGAGAGACAACTTTCTCAGGATAAGGTTAAATCTGGTACATTGTGGTGAGGTTCTGGCAATACGGCATCAAAGAGACAGATGAAAAAAAAAGCCACAAACTTCCTACTACTGCATTTTACACTGACTATCAATGATCAGAACCAAGTGCACACCTTGAAGTCATAACATACATCGACTCCTAATACAGCAAACCATACTTTTATGCTAACAGAGCATCATATTTTATTAGTGTTTTTTCTTTTTGTATTTAAACACAAAGCACATAAGAAAAAAAATGTCACCAACAGTTTTTCCCCCATTAGGCATCTATTCATGTAGACAGTTTAGACGAGAAAAACAGTACTGTCATATACAATACATCAAAACAAGTGAAAAATATATATATTAAATAGATCAATCTCTTATGGATTATAAGGTGCTTGCTACCCATCACCTCAAAGGGTGTCTTATTTGCAATGGATTAATTTGCAGGAAATTGTGTTGACGCAGTGCTTTTTGGCCCAAATGGTAGAGGCAGACCGATTCCGACCCTTGGGCTCCTCTTTAATCGAGCCGGGCCTTCATCAGGACATGGCATCAATGATATGAGGAATTAAAACCTCCAAACCCAGTGGTGCTTCTTTTTCTAAAATATAAACAAATTAAAAAAGGGGTCTTACGGTTTGAAACAAATTCACTCATAGTAGAGAATGTGAGGGTGATTCCTAGGTCGTGGTCCACTCACCTTCTAGTGATGGACAGAGCAGGGACTAAATTAAATTAACGTCAATCGCCCACTTTTATGACCAGCGTCCCTATAGGACAAGAAAACACAGGAAAACCTGCTAGTGCCTTGGGCTGAGCGAATATAAATATTCAGAGATTACGAGTTCAATACCCACTTTAAACTAAATTCCAGCAAACGTACATGGTATTTGGCTGAATGAGTGTTACATTTAGTTCTTAAAGTACCTGAAATGGAGGTGGTCCTTGTCCTCCCCAAAGTTTTAAGGGGTCATAGGACTATGTGGTGTCCCTTTGTGTAGAACCCGCTAAAGCGAGGGGTTCTGAGAAGCCAAACTGAAGGTGGAACCATTTTAAAACTGAAGCCTTTCACCACACTCAATGGTAGGCAGAGTGTTAGCAAAGGTCTCTTTTAGGCAACTTTCCCTCCATAATCTATGGACCCACAAACATTTTGGTTTTTGAAACAATCCTCACTTTCCCTTCAGACCATCAGTACGGGCAAACTAAGTTTCCCTTTTGTCTTTTACTTTTTACCTGTTTTGGTAACTTTCCTAAAGTGCACACAACACATCTTACAATGCAGTGTGCATGGGGATACTTTTGTATAGTAGGGATTTTTGGTTACTTTTAGATGTGCCTAAAGACAAGCTTGTGGCACCAAAAACATTACCATGTTTCGCAGTATTCTTTAGTGTGCACATCCGTTTACCACATCTGGCTACCAAACAGGGTTACTGCCCTAAAAATGGCCAAGCCACAATGTTTATCACTTGTTCTTTCACCAAAATGTTTCTCGCCCTTCTTTGTGCCTTCTCTAGTCAGAAAATCCCCAATATGGCTTTTCACAGGCCAGTGCCTAGGCCCAGGAAGTGGGGACCGTCTGGTTGCATTTGACAACTGTGGTGCCTAAAGGTCTGGTGTGCATGCATGAGTAAAACCCAGAGAGGTCCATGATTGCACCACTGGTGGCTTAGCGAGTGTTGAAGATTCTTGATTTTTGCCATGAGCTTGGATTTGGGATAAGAGGACTCCTGTAGTTCTTTCAGTAGAGCAGTGTTGGAGCCAAGTATCCTGGTACGGCCGTGCAGCCAACTGAAGACCCTGTGGACGACTCCTGAAGAGGCCTGGCGACCTTTCCCACAACTGCCCCAGTAAAGCCCTGCTAGACTACCTGTTCTGAGAAAGCCCTCTGCGGTGCTTTAACCCTTGGGCTTGTGGGACCAACCAGTTTGAATGTATTCTTGTGTTCCTGCAGCTTTGAAATTCAGAATAGTCACTGGACAACCTAGTGGACCTACCAGCTCTTAATTGAACTACCGTGCCAGAAGGCACTTTCTGCTTTTTTGTCTGGCACTACGGTGGTCGCTGGCTAGTCTCACAAGTTGCCTTCCTGCCAGGTTTCAGCTTCACAGCATCAAGGGATCTGGTCCTGGAAGGCCATCTTCGTTCGCAACTGGCGAGAGGCCTGTCGCCCATGCGCAGCAACTGTTGCTGGAACTGGCCACCCCTGTCGTAGAGTGTCCTGAAGAGACCTGCAGCGATGCCCGCTGTATTTCTTCATCGGAAAGGGTTGCACTCAGCTCCTGGACTCGACCAAGCTCTTTCTTGCACCCACAGCTCCTGGGCATCTTCTACTGGATCCAACAGCAGGAAAACCTACATTCAGCGACTCCCAGTCGACCTGCCAAGTCACTTGGGAAAATCTGAACAAGGGCAGTGAGTAACCACAAAACTTACATCTGCCGCCATCTCCCCTATAATACATTTTCTGAATAACTGATGTGGTCCTTTTTGGATCTAAAAACAGGCTTCGATACTGTGTCAAGAGATTGATTGTGTAATATTCTGTTGAGGCGTGGTGGGTCCAACGTAATGTGTAATTGAACGCAATTACACTTTCACTGTACTCGGTTAACAAAGCTACCAAGCTACCGTTGGCCTGGGGGGGGGAACAGACTGAGGACTTTGAGGTGAATGTTGGAGTAAGGCAGTGCGGCACCCTGGCACCCATATTATTTAATATCTATATACAAGAAATTATCGATGCCTTGTTAGGTGAGTGCCAGGACTGCACCAAAATGGCAGATGCATACCTGACATTATTCTACGCAGACAAAGCAGTACTTTTGTCCACCACGACCCAGGGCATGAAGCATGCTGAACATCCAAAAACATTTTAAAAAGTAGCTTGTATATGTAAAGGCTTGCCTTCACTTTCTAGATATGCCTGAGCTGTGGAATAATCCCCTGGGGTCTCAAGTATGGGACCTGAATACCCTGAAGCTCAAGGTAAAAATTATAATGTATGAAAATCTGATAGCCGATGCCACGAAGTTGAAATTTGGAGTGGAATACCTTGAATCCACAGTAGAAATAGGGTTCAAGGTTTATTTGGGTACTATCCTCTTGGCAATGGAAAAGTCTCTATATGTCGGATTCAGGCTTGGGTTTTTGCCAATAGCTTGCATAACCAAAGGGTGGCAGGAGGCACAATCTGATCTCTGCCCAATATGTGGATCGCAAACAGAAAATATTATGCACTTTACTGTTACATGAGATTATAACAAATCCAAAGAACAAGTTACTTTCTTACCTGGTAACGTTCTTTCGATGGGATGGTCCGACGACGTATTCCATATCTATGACAGGTAATCACCACAGCTGTGCTGCTTCGGAAACTTTTCGGCGTCTACGTCCTGCGTCGATGACGTCGATGCGCCGTCGTCGAGGACCTCCTCCGACGTCCGACGTCATCCGATGTGATAAGTAGGACGCACGACGCCCATAGCCTCAGTTGTAATTTTTTTCCCCCAGAACGTGTGACATAAGTCAACTGCCAGTCAGACACAAAGCCTTGCGGAACGTAAGCTGCAATCGCAAAAGAAATTCTGCAGCGGGGAAGGCAGGGCGGGAGCGATATGGAATACGTCGTCGGACCATCCCATCGAAAGAACGTTACCAGGTAAGAAAGTAACTTCTTCGAGGGGATTGGGTCCTCCGACGTATTCCATATCTATGACAGACTCCCAAAGCAGTACCAAAGCAAGGAGGGGGGAAAGAATTTAGAAACAAAATTTAGAATAGCCAATCAAATAGCAGAGCAAAGGACCGCCTTGCCAAAGGCCAGATCCTGTGCTCGCACGGAATCGAGGGAATAGTGACGTACAAATGTATGTACTGAAGCCCAGGTGGCTGCATCACAGATGTTGCGAATAGGAACACCCCTCTGCAGGGCAGTAGACGCAGCCATACCCCCTGGTAGAATGGGCCCGCAAGCCAGCCGGTGGGTCCTTACCCGCCAAGCGGTAGCACTCCGAGATGGCCAAAATAATCCAGCGAGACAAAGTCTGTTTCGTCACAGCTTGCCCCAAACGCTTTCCAGCGTAACCAATAAAGAGTTGATCATCCACTCTGACCCGGGACATGCGTGAAACATAAAAGCTTAAAGCTCTCCTAGGATCAAGCCTATGGAGCCTCTCCTCTTCCTTACCAGGATGCGGAGGAGGATAGAATGCCGGAAGAACAACCTTCTGGGCCAAATGAAATTCCGTCACTACCTTCGGAAGAAAAGAAGGACGAACTCTAAGGACAACCCTGTCCTTGTGAAGTACAGTGAAGGGAGGCTTAACTGAAAGTGCCTGTAACTCACTCACTCTGTGAGCGGAAGTAACCGCAACTAAAAACACAGTTTTAAGAGTTAACAGCCTCAAAGGGCCAGAATGTAAAGGCTCAAACGGACCACCCATAAGAAACTTAAGAACAAGGTTTAAATCCCAACCGGGCACCAGGAAAGGTGACGGAGGGAACACATTAGTGAGCCCTTTCAGGAACTGTGAAATCAAAGGGATTTTAAAGTAAGAACACTCTTCAGACGAGTGCTTAAAGATGGACAGCGCCGCCAGGTAACCCTTAACGGTACCCACTTGCAAGCCCCTGTGGGCCAAAGAAAGTAAAAAGGACAGAACCATGGGGATGTCACATGCAAAAGGATCCACATTCTGAACTCTGCACCAGTCGCAGAACTTACGGCAACGGTACAGAGACTTTGTTGCTGGCCTTCGGGCCGAAAGCAACACCTCCATCACGTCCTCAGGGAGGTCCCAATCCTTATACCTCAACCTTTCAGAAGCCAAGCGTGAAGGTTGAGGGATCTGACCTCTGGATGGAGAACCTGACCCCCCTCCCGTGAGAGCAGATCGTCTCGGTAGGGAAGACGACGTGGAGGGCAGATGGATAAGTCGAGAAGGTCCGGGTACCATGTCCTCCGAGCCCACGCCGGGGCAATGAGGATCATCCGGGAACCGAACTTCCGTAACCTCCGCAGCACTTGCGGGATGACGGGGACTGGAGGAAACGCGTACAGCAGCGGGAAGGACCACTCCACCACGAACGCGTCTCCTAAGGCTCCTTTTGGAGGAAATTCCCGCGAGCAAAACCTTTCGCACTTCCGGTTGACACTGGAGGCGAAGAGATCCACTTGAGGGGTCCCCCAAAGGGCGAAGATCTATAGGAGAATCTCCTGAGCCAACTCCCACTCGTGAGAGATCGCGCTCTGCCTTCTCAGAGCGTCCGCCGTCACGTTTTCGGCTCCGGCCAGATGAACTGCCGAGATCGAAACTTCCTGCTGGATGGCCCAGAACTCGAGCTGCATCGCCTCCCTGCACAGAGGAAGTGACCCTGCCCCCCCCCCCCTTTTTGTTGAGGTAGTGCATGGCCACTGTGTTGTCCGTCAGGATCAGGACATTCTTCCCTCGCACAGACGGCAGAAAGCCTTCAGGGCTAGCCTGACGGCCCTGAGCTCCAACAGATTGATATGGAGTCTGGACTCCGACGGAGACCAACGACCGCTGACTGTCAGCCCGTTGGCATGAGCTCCCCATCCCGTGAGGGATGCATCCGTCACGATCGTCACCTCCGGCCAGGGAAGCCAAAATGGAGCCCCCTTCATCAAGTTGCCTTCGACGGCCCACCACAGAAGGTCCCGGGCGACCGAGGACGGCACCTGAATCGAGTCAGACATCCTGCCGGAGGACTGCGACCATTGCGTCTTGAGTGCCCACTGCAAAGATCTCATCCGCAGGCGAGCCTCTGGCACCAGAAGATTGCAGGATGCCATGAGGCCGAGCAACCTCAAGAACTCGAATGCTGGGAGCGTCTGGGCATGCTGAAACTTGTGCACCATCTGCTGAATGTGAAGAGCCCTCACCTGGGGAGGAAAACACTGCCCCAGGGAAGTGTCGAGCACTGCTCCGATGTACTGGAGCCGCTGTGTTGGCGTCAAATGGGACTTCTTTAAATTGAGGGAGAAGCCCAGCCTGTGAAGGGAGCGACAGGTGACCGATAGATGATCCAGGACTTGCTCGGGAGAGCTCACCCTGATCACCAATCGTCCAGGTAGGGGTAGACGTGAATTCCCCCCCTTGCCTGAGATGCGCTGCCACCACCACCATGAGCTTGGTGAAAACCCTCGGGGCGGAGGTCAATCCGAACGGCAGGACCCGAAACTGAAAGTGCGAGTAGCCAACCGCGAACCTCAGGTACTTCTTGTGCTTGGGATGGATCGGCACATGGAAGCAAGCATCCTTGAGGTCGAGTGACACCAACCAGTCCTGAAGCTGAAGGGCCTGGAGGACTTGAGAGAGAGTAACCATCTTGAACTTGTCCTTCCTGAGGAGTTTGTTCAAACGGCGCAAGTCCATGATGGGTCTCAATCCCCCGTCTTTCTTCGAAATCAAAAAATAAGGGGAATAACATCCCTTGTTCCTCTCCGCTACAGGCACCAGTTCTATGGCGCCTTTCTCCAGCAGGGCTTGAATTTCCTGCGCAAGGAGCGGATCCGGACTCTGCAAAGAGAGGTTCCCCGGTGGATTGTCGCAAGGCCTGTGTCGAAAAGGAAGACAGTAGCCGTGGGTTATGATCTCCAGAACCCACACATCTGAAGTAATGGCTTGCCACTCTACAAGATGCTGCGCCAGCCTTCCCCCAACCGGCGAACCATGGGACATGGCCTCACGACAGAGTGGGAGCGGCTGCGGCGTTACCCGAGGGCAAAGAGGCAACTGCCCGAGCGGCCTTGGCACCACGGGTACCCTGTCGTCCACCTCTGGTACCCCTGCGTTGGCCTCTTTGACTGCCAGCTCCTCTCGCTTTACTGAAGGATGAGTAAAAGCGAAAGGAACCACCCCTCCACTGCTGTCCCCTAGGACGAAAAGGCGGAGGTTGGCGAACTGCAGCGCCCAACGACTTCGCTGCAGCTTTTGAGGTCTGCAACCTCTCAAGGCTCTGTCAGCCTTGCTGCCAAAAAGGTGTTCACCGTCAAAGGGCATGTTGAGGAGCCGGGACTGCACATCAGGAGCAAACCCCGACTTCCGCAACCACGCAAACCTGCGTATCACGGTGCTCGCCGCCATGGACCTACTGACGCATTCACTCAAGTCCAAACCCGACTGAACGGACTCACACATGGCATCCTTACCATCCTGGACCATAGCAAGGAAACCATCCCGTTCGTCCCCTTCGGGAACATGTTCAGCCGCTAACGCAACACAGTTCCACAGATTGTGCGTGAAACGTGACAAGGCACAAATGGAGTTGGCCGCCTGAAGCGCCATACCACCAGAAGAAAACACTTTCTTCGCCCAACCATCAAAACGTTTGTCGTCCTTATCAGGAGGGATGGTAGGGTACGACGCCTGCTTCGCCGGGGCCGTGGCCGCTTGTACCACCAAACTCTCCGGAGTGGGGTGCCTGGTCACGTAGCAGGGGTCGCCACTGGCTGGATGGTATTTTCGCGACAAGGATCTGCCCACCGCCGGGAGACTCTCCGGAGCAGTCCAAGCCGCCGCCACCCTTCTCTGTAGAGCCTTATGGAACGGCAGAACCGGGTCAGTTGGGGGACCAACATCAAGGATGTCTGTCAGATCATCCTGCACAAACTCCCCTGGGGGAGCAGACCATCCCAAGTACTCAGAAAACCTAGCCATAAGGCGCCGGTACGAGGAATCAGCATGAGAGCCAGGCTCAGGCCTACAAAACTGGCATCATGCAGTGACTGTCTCAACTCGTCAAACTGACTATGGCCCGAGACAATTTCATCCGGAACCTGACTAGGAACCAGGCCATCAGAATCCCCATCCGCCTCTGAAATATAGTCCAGGTGGCGAAAAGAAGGCACTCGAGAGTGCTTGCTCTTAACCAGAGCCTTCCGAGCGAATCGGCGCCAGCGTCGAGAGAACCGGCATCGGCGCCGAGAGGATCGGCGTCGACGTCAGATGCAGCGCCTCCAGAATCAGCGGCGTCGACACAGCCCTCGAGGCCGGAGCCCCGAGCGTGTCCCTCGACGGCATCGACGACTTCCTCGGAGCCAGAGCCTCGAGAAAGCCTGTCGACGCCCTCGACGCCACAGACGTCGATGCCTTCTTCGAAGACCTCACAGGTGCACACGGTCTCGAACGCGTCGAGGACCGGGACCTGGAACGGGTACGCCGAGAACGAGTCCCCTTGTCTGAACGGGACCTCTCCCGTGACTCGTGCCGACCACTCTTGCGAGCGGTGTCTCTCGACCTCACACGACCGACACCACTCGGGGGCGCGGACGGCTGAGTACCCTGCGACTCAAGAATCGCCAGCATCTTCTTCCCGAAGGAAGCCCATTCCTCCGGCGTCGCACGGCTGGAGGGGTAAGCGACGTGCCGGGCAGAGCCCTCCGAAGAGGACCTGGAAGACGACCGGTGACGGCGCTTCCGAGAATGCCTCGAAGAGGCTGAGGAGTGGCGAGACCGACTCCTAGAAGGAGACCCACGAGACTTCCGACAATGACACGGAGTCACCCCTCGAATCATTCGTCGAAAGCCCCGCAGACCTCGACTTCCGGGGCTTGGACACCCGACCTACCGACAACTTCTTCTTACGTTCGCGTAAGGCTTTGGACGTGAGCGACTGGCAGTCGATACAGTCATCCGTGTCGTGGGCCTCCCCGAGGCACCAAAGGCAGGTGTCGTGCGAGTCCGTCACCGACATCTTGGACCCACACTCCCCGCACTTCTTGAAACCCGGACGCGGGGTCGAAGACGAAGTAGACATCTTCAGAAGGATTTACACAAACGAACAGGTTCGAAGAACCGAGATAGAACAGAACTCCAAAGAGTCGAGGCGTTTAAACCGAGAAACACGAAGCAACACGTTCGCGGAAAAAACGGAACTGAGGCTATGGGCGTCGTGCGTCCTACTTATCACATCGGATGACGTCGGACGTCGGAGGAGGTCCTCGACGACGGCGCATCGACGTCATCGACGCAGGATGCAGAAAAGTTTCCGAAGCAGCACAGCTGTGGTGATTACATGTCATAGATATGGAATACGTCGGAGGACCCAATCCCCTCGAAATAACGAATACCATAATAACGAATACCATAATAACGCATTCATTTTTTGTTGTTTTTGGGGGGTTGCCCCCTAACCCCCTTTTTTTGTTAGCAATACTTTTCCCCCAACCCCAAAACCACTATCCCCACTCCCAAACACCTTTTTTAGTTTTTTTTTTATTTGTTCATTTGTAATTTGTTATTTTAGGTTTGTTACAATATTAGTTACTTTGGTATTAGTTATAATCGCTGCATACCACTTTTTACTGATCTGCACTGAAACCCATTGTATAAGATGCATGTACCTGTGACCTATTTTAACTAATGCAGGCATTTGTCATGTAACCCCTGAAGTAAGGCATCCAAGAAAATGTTCACTCCCCTCATGTGGTTTTCAGAACTGCACGTTTTATCTACAGGGCATGGTTGCTGAGAAACAGGATCCTTAAGAGTGGTCTCGGCATGAAGACGAATGATAGTTAAGTGCCTGAGTCTGCAAGCTTTTGCACTCCTCAGACACTATTATGATAAAAGCTTACCTGTTGATCATCTGTGCAGTGATAACACTCACAATGTGAGGGACAAGCTATTACTCCCAACCTTGACACTTTTACTCTAAGCAAATTTGAACAAATCTATGCCCTGTATGCGGGCAAAACCGAGAGCTATTTATGACATGCGGTTGATTTGCACTCACTGACCTGTAATTTTAGGGAAGTTTTTAGTTTGTTGAGATAAATGTGCATTTTATATCGAATTCTTTGCTAATTTGTACTGATGTTTTTATATAGCTGTTGATTGTTTACTGGAACTATATGGCATAGCTTCTGGTCCATAAATTAGGGCTGGGATGACCTTTCCCCTGTAGAAGTTAATGATTGCCACCATGGGGAATTTTCAGAACTTCCTGTCCATTAATCTCGCCCGAGTAGCCAATGTTTTCACTTTTCTTAGTAGGGCTTCTTGTGCTGGTTTCTCGATATAACTGTTATAGTTAACACCCAAGTATTTGAATGGTTCAACCTCTTCGATCTTAGTTGGTCCCAGGTGCCATGAAAATGCATTTTTCAATTCTTTTCCCCCAATCTGCAATGGCATGATTGTCTTCTCCTGGTTTATTTCAAAGTGGTTTGTGTCTACATCTCTTTGGAGGCTGTCCAGCTGTCTTTGGAGGCCAATTTCAGTCTGATCAATTAATATGATATCAGCGTACAGTAGTCTTGTCACCTTGGTTTGGCCAATTGTCGGCGGAAAGGCTCTAATAGATGGTTCAAATTCTTGGATGTCTGAGATGTAGAAGTTATAGATGGCTGGGGTTAATGGACGGCCCTGTTTTACTCCTCGCAAGGTCAGTATTTCTGATGTTAATAAGCCTGCGTGGTTTAGGCACACTCCAATTGTGGTCTCAATATGAAGAGCTGACAGGGGCTCCATTATAAAGTTAAATAATTATAAAGCAATATGGCAAGAGACAATGAAACCAATAGATAGTAAGGAGCAAAGTGTGGGATGTGTGCCACTCTGACAAGAGTGCATCTCTCAACGTTAAATTACATACGTTCAATCTGTGTTTCTAATATGCTTTTGTTCATCTTTTTTATCTCGTCCATTACACATACACTATGGCAAGAGCACATTCATAACATTTCACGTTAGTACTTCTTGGGTCAAGTGAGTAACCCCTGGTCAGGGAAAAAGCCCTGAAACCCAGGAGCTATTTTCAGCTCCTGCTCCATGAATACCAATTACCCTGCCTGCTATGCTGCCTCTGCCCATGCAGTCCGACGTGTCTAGGCCCAAATGTAGAGATTGACAGGCAGTCTCTCAAACATCATTAATGATGGTCTCAAATCCTTCTCGCATTTCACCTGTGGGAGTGTTCTCTGCAGCTTAGGCAATTCCATTCCATAAGGTGTAGGTGTTTTGCTAATGCACAAGATATGTTAATGGCTTTTAAAATAATGCTACCAGCAGTGAAGACTTCTTGTGAGGACATCATGATGCTTATTGTCTGTATCGGTAGGGATGGTAGGATAAGCTGCAGATTTTAAACGACGTTGCCACCTGTACCACTAAAATCTCTGGAGTTGGATTCCTAGAGAGGAAATCAGGGTCCACAGAAGAAAGCCTGTATTCCTTTACCAGCTTCTTCTCAACAGCCGGAGGTGTGTTTTTTTCACCATACCTCCCATAATCGGAGTTGTTAGTGCTCTATGGAAGGGCAGCACAAGTTCCTTAGGAAGGACTTTATCTAGTATGTCAGTGAGATCAACCTGATCTACGTGCTTGGCAGGACGACCCCATCCCAATTATACTACTACCCTATTCATGACAGTCTTGTAAGCTGTATTAGGATGAGAGTGCATACCTGTTTTGTCAATCAACCTCAGGCGAGGTATCCAAACCACTTGCAGCTTTCAAACATGAGGCCAGGTCTTCTAGGAGCGATTGATCCGAAATCAATTAAACAGGAATATTAGCAGTTCCAAAGCGTTCATATCCAAAGGGGACAAAATCCTCCTCCTCGAAAATAGACCCAAAGGATTTAAAGAAATCAGGTTTTGATTGGTGTTTGTATTCAGGTGTGTGAGGGATCAGAAATGAGACACGAACACAAAGTGGCAGTGTTTTCTACATCAGACATTTTTATTAACAGAAAAAAAAGGGTTGGATAAAGGCCTCGCTGTCCCCTATCCAAAGGAAGTGTTCCAGGCCAGGAAACTAAAACTTAAAGTTCAGTCTGTGTCTTGTCTTCAAAATTATATGAACTGTTCGTGTTCAAAACATATCTGGCTCGCACAATAGAAATGAATCAAGAAGTGAAAGGAAAATGTGTTTGACTTACGTTTAACCAAAATGTTTAGGGGTGAAACAAACAAATCCAACAAAAATGGTTTCTCCAAAAGAGAAGTCCTTGGATCCATAGCATAGTTCCCTGCCCCTTGATTTCAAGAAGGGTGGCAAAAATGTATTTTCACAAATAATGTTTGAGGGCAAGAAGGTCTCTTCCATGTAACAGTTTATCAAGGCTAGCAAAAGTGTTCTTTTTTACACAACTGCTTCAAATAGGACTTCCTGGCATCCCCCTTAGGATGCTTCATCAGTGTTACGCTTCATCCCCTCTCCTAGTCAGACTTCCAGCTGGACCTTTTTCTTGTTCTTCTGAATAAGGGGAGCCTTTTTCCCCCTCATTCATTCTTACTTGCTCCAACCATGGGAATTATATTCTTTATGTTTTACCTTATTTTATGGAGTCTTGCATTCCTCCATATCTCTTAAAGGCATCTGTTACACTTTTGCAGCACACAGCACCCTATGTGTAGTGTTGCTGGGGACCCTATGGGTTCTCCTTTTTATATGCTTTCATTTCCCCCCCCATGAACTACTGTGCTTAATGAAAGAGGGGTACTTTGTATCCTTCCGAAAACTTTAACTCATGAGAGATCAGCACACCCCACCTTATGTAGCATGCTCCGGGGATACCCAGTATCCCCCCTTCTCTGCCCCTGGACATTTTAGTCAGAGTGACTACTCTATAGTTATGGCTGTGGCAGAGGACGTGTTCTACCAACATTTGTGCGTTTTTCCACCACAGGCTGTACTGCACACAAAAGGGTCACCTATGTTCCATCATGGTGGCTCCTTCCTTTTTTAGCCATTTCTTGTGTGGTTGGCCTTTGTTAGCCCTTCTACCTTTCTGGTTGGGAGGGGGGTTTGAATGAGTTTTGCCTTCGGGCTTTTGGGAGCGCAGTTCGAAAAAAAACATACTCTACTCCCTGCCAGTCTTGGAGGGACACAGAGGGGCCGTGTGCGAAAACACTTTCATCATCTTTTGAGAGAACTTTTCCCATTCGGCCACCAAGTTAGTCTTTCTGGGGAAACTTATTCAATGCAATGAATCCCAAGGACGAAGAATGATGAAGTCATTTTTTATCTTTCTTCCGAGTGATGGGACTCACACTTGGACCTCGATTGCTTCAAATGTTTGGAATGTTTTTTGGGCCTTTCTCCGATTGAACTCCTACCTTCAGAAGATTTCTTTTGAGGTGTGGAAGATAGATTTAGAAACCTACCGACCTAGGGCGAGCTTGGACCTTCTCTCCTTCATGGCCTTCCCAGTCAGTTTGGCAGGCGCCGCATTCGGCTTCATGCTCTGCGCGGAGGCACCAGAGACACATCCTGTGTGGATCAGTGATCAACATCTACGAGTCACAGTACGCACATCTCTTAAAGCCTGTTTTCAGCATGGACATTGTGGAAAAAAATACAAACAATGAAAACATAATACATTAGTCGAAGACAATCACCGAGGCAAACCGTTCCCAGAGCGCACTGTGCATGCAGAAAAACAAAACCGAGGCAATAGGCACGGTGCAGGCTATTTATACTATGATCAACGTCACGTCCGAAAGTGGGAATGGTAACAGTCGAGGGACATCTACTCTATGCCGCACAGCTACCCCTGCTGGCGAAAGAAATTGCGGAGACTGCAAAGAAGAAATCAAATCCAAGATGAGGAATCTGACAGGACAATCCATTAGAAAGAAAAAAACGTTCCCAGGGCATGTTACATTACATGGCCACAGGAGGACAAATTCCCATGGTAGGGGTGATGCAGATGACAGTCTGGGTAGAATGTGGATTTTTTGCTTGAAACCACTAATTGGCCTTGATCGTCCAGGCTATAATCTGCATTAACAACGAAACATGATCAAGGCCTCCATGCGACACCCAATACTGCTTAGTCAATCAATTTAGCAAAAAGAATCAATTTTATTAGAATATCAAAGTTTTAAAAAATTTACATAAATTAGTGTACATATGTGAACCCACAAATACGTGTATAACTTGACATACACAAGTCAACATAACAGACACAAGAATCCTGTATATTCAACATAAATCCCAGACAGACTGTAAAAAGCATATATGTAAAGTGCCAAACCCCCCCCCCGCCCCCGAACACATGGGGGGCTCCTAGAATCCTATTAGTCCTTTTCGTGACCTGCCCCTTTTTTGTGCGGCCTTCATCAGGACAAAACAGATGTTTTCACGAGAACCCAATGTGTTCCTGTGTCTTTCCTATTTCTACAATTCAAACCCATGTACGTATTTTCTGAGTAGTGTGGTGTATATGTAAGATGCAACCTCAAAAGATCGTAAAATTACATAAGCAGCTTTTCTTTTCATTAATGTATATTATAGTAGACTACATACCTTCTGGTTGTAGCCACTGGACTAGTAGACTATAAATGGCCCACATGCTCTGCCTGTGCTTTTCAGGAGTCACCTTATCCTAAAGGCAGATATATTGTATACAACAATAAGGACCCATGAAAATAAGTCCATGGAACTTCCCTAATACCCAAAGATTTGTGTAAATGCCATCTTACACATGTGCTTGCAAGAAATGTCCCACGTTTAGTGATCTCGTATATGGGAATCACGATTTTCCAGAAACGCCTGCACTCGAAAAGCAACATACCACTAAGTGATCCGACATAGAAGCAAAGTTTATGATAAACTGGGACAAGAAAAGGGACTCACCAACTTTCCACTCACTCAGCCTCCTGAGTACAAGCAGTCCTAAAATCAGAGGTGTGCTCCTAATATCCGCTTTCTGCCGGTTGGACACAAATCGTCAATTAGCAATGTTGTAGTAACGGGTAATCACTCTTAAGCTTTATCTCAATTCTATGCATGCTCGCCTCTAGCAATTTACCCTTCCACCAACTAAAGTGTGATAAGGTTCTCCCTCTTTCCCAGGCAGCTAGTTTACCTTTTACCCTGTGTACCGTGCCAGCACGGATCACTTCTAAATTCTTTAGTGTTGGCATGGAAGCTGGAGCGACCGCGTGCGCACCCGGGGGGTAGGTGGGGCATTAGGCGAGAACCACCACGGTAACAAGCAGTCGCCCCAGCTTAGAGACGCACTAAATAACATAACTGGAAAGTTGCCTGAACCTGCAAGGATTTGTTGGGGGTGCCAGGGAGACTACAGGTGTGACCGCGATGATTCCCCAGTGTGACATGGAGGCCTTGATCATGTTTCGTTACTGCAGATTATAGAGATGGACAGTCGCCAGCCATTTTTGGATGTAGCATGCTGGGTGGTGGCGGGGGGGGGGGGGCTTTGGTGTCCCTCCTCCCTGCACACCCCAGCCATGTGTTTGGGGATTTTAAAAAAAAGACAACCCCTCACCAAATGACCTAGTCTCTTGCTGCTGGAACACAAACCTGCATACTGAAGAGATAGCGGTTACATGAAGGCGACAGAAGCTCTGCACAAAAATCTAAAAGACCAAGGAATCAGCTGCCAAAGTGATTACTCTCCAGTCACAAAGAAGGAACAAACTACAGCACTTGTTTGTTCCACTAGGGACAGCTGGATCACCTCACCCGCCCAAAGCAAGCATCTCTCAGAAGCTCCATGTTGCAGACGACCTGGTGCTGCTATGCAATTGCTGGACCAGATTTGCCTCATTTGGCAAAACATAGCAAGCATACCTTTATTCCATCTCGACCAACCCTTTCAGAGAAGCGCCACAAACTCTCACTGCCCACTATTGCCCGACTGCATTGCTGTGCAACCCAGACACTTCGAGGTTGCAGGCTCTTCTCTGGTGTGTTGTAAGAAATATTAAACCCGTCTTCCATGGGGCCTCCTGGCACCGGCCCCAATCATTGGACTCTTTTTACTGAGTCTGTAGCCATAATAGGAACCAACTATGCCCAGTGAGCACCAACAGAAATTCTGAAAATCTAATTATTTCCCATGCTGGTGGCTCGGACCAGTGGCTGAGTTATTGAGAATATTTTATATAAACAGTCCTTTCAGGTATCTGCTTGTCTCCTCTAACTTTAAGCATCATTGCTGAAGCCTTCAGGGGCAGGCTCTGGGTCTCTGGAGAACCTTAGTACACCTCTGGACCAGCCCTAGAGCTGCAAACTTCACAGTGAATAGCTTCTTCACTTTGAGATTCATCTTTCTTCCCGCTGGCGGGCTTTTTCATTTGGAGGCCCCCTCTTCAGATTGAAGGGAATGCCACCTGTCGGAGCAGAGCGGAACACTGGGTCTGCATCAGTTAGCTGAAAAGGAATCATTTTTCAACAGTACAAAGAAGAAACTGCTTTTCCACAAGCCACCGACTTCCACTGAACTCTGTTCCCTCCCTTGCTTGCTTTTTAAAGAGTTCTCACCATCCACTGAAGACTACTTCCCAGAGTTGCCACAAACCAAGCATAAACTATTGTACCTTGAATGATAAGTTATCTTAGAGTTTCTTACCTTTAACTATAGCAACGTTTACCATTTTGCTTCGTCTATAAAAAGATGGTATATTGCTAAGAATATATATTTTGTAGACAATCTTAAAGTGCATTTAGCAAGTGTTTGATATGCCGCCTGACCCATATGCTCACTTCCTGGATTTGGGACTGGGCTGCTCCGCCAGCATACCCCTTGGAGAGCCTTTATACTCTAAAGGAAACACTGAAAACCAGTAAAGGTGGAAATACCTTGTCTCTAGAAACAGTGCTTAGGGAAAACCCTAACAAGCTCAACCACAAAAATAAGCCATTTGCTGCAGACCAAGCAGGCAAACCGATCGGAGCCAGCATAATAGGATCCAAATGTCTGTTGACACTTCACTGCATCTCCATTTCACCTCCATGCCTTTCATTTTAGAGTATACAGCCCTTTACACAGGGGTTAAGTTAACGTCCAAGCATTTTAAAATGAAATGGAGTGGGTGGTGGTGGAGGAGGAGCAGTGTTGAAACCAGCGCACAGATATTACAACAGTTGTAGCAAGTACACCATTGAAGTTATTCCACACTTATTATAATCCAGACATACAAGTTCCGAAGTCTACAATTATACCTCTAGACACCTCAGTCTTTTTAGTGTACCATTGTCCTTTATAGTGGTATTGATTGATTTAGCCATGGTCAAACCCTTTTTTAATTCAGGTTTCCAAATTTGATGAAAACACTGATATGATGCCTCTAAAGATGCCAAATGTGTTGCTTAGCTGCCTTTAGCATCTTCGCTCTCCATTCTTTTTTTCTTTTAAATAAAGAAATACATTATAATGGTGTCTCAGCACATTCACGTTAGGCATATAAGGACACTGAAGTACAAGTAGATGGTGATGGGCCCAAGATCATAATCTTGGTCAGGTGATGACTACAGGGTTTGAATTCAATTCATTTTTTCTGTATCCAAAGTGTTCTGTTTAAACATTAAACAGGCCTCAAAATGTGCACTTGCCACTAGTCATTGGTGATCAACAGCCGACACTAGGTCATTGTGTATGTGGAGAATTGAGTGGACAAGTGACTTTTTGTGCCTGGTTAATAACTTGCAACTTTACATTTTTACCCCCTCAGACCCCCTTGACCAGTCTTTGTTAGCAGCCTTTCCACTAGATCTTTCGCTCACCTTCCATTCCAATCTTACACTCCCTCATTTCCGTACCTCCCCCCTAGGCTTCTGGTTGATGGGTCAACATGGAGGGATTTGGAGCTTAGAGAGAAAGTCCTCGTGTTTGGATGGAGGGCAATGATGTGCCTGTAAGGGTTGTTTGGGGCTCCATGTGCTTGGTTGGGTGGGGATGTGCCCATGTGGGCGTTTCTACAGTGGTGCTATGCCCGAGTGGGATTTGGGGTTGGATTGTGGAAATGTGCAACAGGGCAGTTGGCTGGACACAGGATGTATGCATGGGGGCGATTGATGGATGGGAGGAGTAGGAAGAGATGTGCAGGATGGAGCCATTGCTGTGGAGGGAGGTGCGGGGGGAAGAGGGCAAGTGGTGTGTGCAAATGTGTCTAGGGTTGTTTGAATGTAGTGTGGCTATGAGCATGTGGAACTCTTGGTGTGTTGCGCAGTGCCTCGGATGAGTGTGTAGGGATATAAATGTGAGGGATATGGGCTAGAAACGGGCCATGTCTGAGGTGCCCGTCTAAATGTATGTAGTCCTGCATGAGCACATGCCAGGAAAGCTTTTCCTTTTGCCTCTTTCCTCCCTCTTCTATGCAAAACCCCATGTTTTTGCTTTGTTTGGACTGCTGACCTGACTTTTTGGAGGCAAGGTAAGCCTTCTGCTTTACTTCCCTTGCTTTGTACTCATTTTTGTGTGTAAACTGATCAATCTATAAGACTCAGTGCTGAGAGACTATGGATTTCTTGTATTTTTCAAGCTGCACTCATCACTTTACAGTGCAGTGCGGTCATGATTCTTTGTATTCTGTAACTTTGTGGTTAGAAATACAATGCTCAAGGATGGTATGGTGGCAGTAGATGGTCTAACGCCAGGTTTTTAACTAGTGCACTTCAGTAATCACCGCAAATGGCTACCAAGAGTGGCACTGGCTAGCATTCCAAGATGGTCTTGCCACAAGATTTTCACCGTCCTTTGGTCATATCTCCTTCCTACCCTCTCCGATTCGGAATAGCAATAGATGGAAGCCCTTTCCCAGGCAAAAGCGCAGTCTGTGTTTAAGCCCAGATGTGGGGGCTGGGACTGTTCATTCAGAGTCCATATGCAGGTGCCTCAAAGTCTGTTGCTCGGCAGATTGTGTGGCCAGTGGCCATCATTGGATAGCCACTGCCAGTGTGAATGTGCAGATCCTTAACATTGATGGATCAGTGCGCGCTTCCAGTCCAGATTTTGGATAAAAGGAGGCCTTGTGCAACCATTCGACAGCCAGCCATTTGACAGATCATCAGAGCTAAGACCCCCTACGAAGTGCAGCACTCTTGTGACCCCGTGACTACCGTTGCAGCAGATCGACAATGCCTCCAAACGAATCCAGGTGAAGCCCTGCTCCTCTGTCCAAACCTGAAGAATGCCCTTGTCGGTGCTTCGACGCCTGGACCAACAGGAACAACCAGTCTCGACCGCTGCTTGAGGATCCATGCCTGCTGAGCCATCAGAAGCTTCCCTTGCTACCTCTGCAGGCGGCGTGTCCTTGGAACTTGGAGGATCTTCATCTAGTGCTACAAGATACCTGCTCCTGCAATATCAGCTTCCTTGTTCCAACGGAAGCCATGCATGGCCTGCTACTTTGTCCATCCTTCGAAGATTGCCTGTCGCCGCCTGGTCGTGGTGACTCCCATTACAACCGGTCTTCGCTCACTAAGGTCTACTCCTCCACTGAAGTCTTCAGAATTCCACATAGCCAACCTGGCCCGTTTTAAACTCCAGTTCCCTTACTGCACATGTGGTTACTGTGCCTATAATTTTGAAAATCGAATCTGGGCATTTTGGATTGGGTTTTGCTTGTTACAACTGTGGGCAGTTCTATGAAATTTTGTAAAACTGAACCTGCTGCTCGCTTCCTTCTAGCTTTACGAATTTTCCTGCCTTGTTTTTTGCTGAATGGGGAAATTCTAATCGCTATGTCTGTAACTCAGTTATGCCATAGCTATGCCACATTCGTTTGTTGAAGTGTTCAGTTATCTGCTGCATCTTGTAACCTAGGCACTTTTCCCCTCTGCTCAGTCATCTGCTGTTGGACTCTTTGTGACTGGTCCTGCCGCTAGGCTGCCGCCTTGCGAGTTCCTTGTTCACACGTCCACCCTTACAACTATGGTACTCTATCCCTCCTAACTCCATCACCTTTCCTACCCCCTCTCGAAGCCTTGAAGGAAAACATTTAAGAAAGCACTCATCTCCCATCCCTGATTGCCAATTGCTGACACTTACGTCAATGGTTCCTCCAGACTGACTATCGGTGACAACCTTTTCACTGTCCCCTCTCCTGACCTATGGGACAACCCCTTATGGTCTCTGTTTTCTCCCATTTGCCTCCCCGGACCATTAATGGTGGAACCAGGTGTGAAGTTCTCTTGGCACACTTCCCATCATTTCCTTCCTTCCTTCCTTCCTTCCTTCCTTCCTTCCTTCCTTCCTTCCTTCCTTCCTTCCTTCCTTCCTTCCTTCCTTCCCTTCCTTCTTCCTTCCTTCCTTCCTTCCTTCCTTCCTTCCTTCCTTCCTTCCTTCCTTCCTTCCTTCCTTCCTTCCTTCCTTCCTTCCTTCCTTCCTTCCTTCCTTCCTTCCTTCCTTCCTTCCTTCCTTCCTTCCTTCCTTCCTTCCTTCCTTCCCTTCCTCCTCCTTCTTCCTTCCTTCCTTCCTTCCTTCCTTCCTTCCTTCCTTCCTTCCTTCCTTCCTTCCTTCCTTCCTTCCTTCCTTCCTTCCTTCCTTCCTTCCTTCCTTCCTTCCTTCCTTCCTTCCTTCCTTCCTTCCTTCCTTCCTTCCTTCCTTCCTTCCTTCCTTCCTTCCTTCCTTCCTTCCTTCCTTCCTTCCTTCCTTCCTTTCCTTCTTCCTTCCTTCCTTCCTTCCTTCCTTCCTTCCTTCCTTCCTTCCTTCCTTCCTTCCTTCCTTCCTTCCTTCCTTCCTTCCTTCCTTCCTTCCTTCCTTCCTTCCTTCCTCCTTCCTTCCTTCCTTCCTTCCTTCCTTCCTTCCTTCCTTCCTTCCTTCCTTCCTTCCCTTCCTTCCTTCCTTCCTTCCTTCCTTCCTTCCTTCCTTCCTTCCTTCCTTCCTTCCTTCCTTCCTTCCTTCCTTCCTTCCTTCCTTCCTTCCTTCCTTCCTTCCTTCCTTCCTTCCTTCCTTCCTTCCTTCCTTCCTTCCTTCCTTCCTTCCTTCCTTCCTTCCTTCCTTCCTTCCTTCCTTCCTTCCTTCCTTCCTTCCTTCCTTCCTTCCTTCCTTCCTTCCTTCCTTCCTTCCTTCCTTCCTTCCTCCTTCCTTCCTTCCTTCCTTCCTTCCTTCCTTCCTTCCTTCCTTCCTTCCTTCCTTCCTTCCTTCCTTCCTTCCTTCCTTCCTTCCTTCCTCCTTCCTTCCTTCCTTCCTTCCTTCCTTCCTTCCTTCCTTCCTTCCTTCCTTCCTTCCTTCCTTCCTTCCTTCCTTCCTTCCTTCCTTCCTTCCTTCCTTCCTTCCTTCCTCCTTCCTTCCTTCCTTCCTTCCTTCCTTCCTTCCTTCCTTCCTTCCTTCCTTCCTTCCTTCCTTCCTTCCTTCCTTCCTTCCTTCCTTCCTTCCTTCCTCCTTCCTTCCTTCCTTCCTTCCTCCTTCCTTCCTTCCTTCCTTCCTTCCTTCCTTCCTTCCTTCCTTCCTTCCTTCCTCCTTCCTTCCTTCCTTCCTCCTTCCTTCCTTCCTTCCTTCCTTCCTTCCTTCCTTCCTTCCTTCCTTCCTTCCTTCCTTCCTTCCTTCCTTCCTTCCTTCCTTCCTTCCTTCCTTCCTTCCTTCCTTCCTTCCTTCCTTCCTTCCTTCCTTCCTTCCTTCCTTCCTTCCTTCCTTCCTTCCTTCCTTCCTTCCTTCCTTCCTTCCTTCCTTCCTTCCTTCCTTTCCTTCCTTCCTTCCTTCCTTCCTTCCTTCCTTCCTTCCTTCCTTCCTTCCTTCCTTCCTTCCTTCCTTCCTTCCTTCCTTCCTTCCTTCCTTCCTTCCTTCCTTCCTTCCTTCCTTCCTTCCTTCCTTCCTTCCTTCCTTTCCTTCCTTCCTTCCTTCCTTCCTTCCTTCCTTCCTCCTTCCTTCCTTCCTTCCTTCCTTCCTTCCTTCCTTCCTTCCTTCCTTCCTTCCTTCCTTCCTTCCTTCCTTCCTTCCTTCCTTCCTTCCTTCCTTCCTTCCTTCCTTCCTTCCTTCCTTCCTTCCTTCCTTCCTTCCTTCCTTCCTTCCTTCCTTCCTTCCTTCCTTCCTTCCTTCCTTCCTTCCTTCCTTCCATTACTCTGGTTGCCACACCTCCAACCTCATCACCCCTACCGACGGGGGCACCCCACCTCGGAAAACCTTTAAAAAAAAAAAGGTGGCAAACAGCTTCACCTAGCTACCCTCAATTCCCGCTCTGCTGTGAAACATTCCTCAGATATCCGTCACCTCCTTGAAGACTGACCTCGACGTCCTCGCTCTCACCGAGACATGTTTCAATGCTTTTGCACTCTACTTCCTGAAGGGTACAAGATACTGTCCAAGCCCAGGTCTAGCCTGTCTGGAGGCAGCGCGGCTCTCATCTACCATGAATGGGTCCCTGCATCCGTCATAAGCACTCAAGACATTCAAAGGAGGAGTAGAATTGTCTGCAAGCTTAGTCTCTCTCCTACCCTCTCACTCACTACAAGCTACAGGCCTGCTAGGCAGATTTCCCCCTTCCTCTCTGAATGGGCAGACCTTGCCTCCTCTCTTCTGACCTCCTCCCCTAAGCTTCTCCTCTTTGGAGTCTTCCCTCTGGCCCAACCCACTCAGCCAGGGAGACACCCTGGGTGCGCTCATCTTAGCAGATATCCCCCATCTCTAACCCTCTCACTACTCACTCTCTTGGTCGGACCATTCTCGCCTCACATCTGGAGCTCCTGGGCTTCCCGGCTAAGCCTCTTCCTGCACGGCCAGTCTCCTCCGCCGGCATTCGACCTATGAAATGTTGCATCAGTAGCTACTTTTGCCGTCTCCTTCACCACCACCCCCCACCACCACCACCACCACCACCACTGCCACTATCCACTCCCACACCGACTCCACTCTTGCTAGCCTTCACCTCTCCCCATCTCCCAACACCTTTGACATCCTTGCCCCTGCCATGAGGATCTGCACAAAGCCGGCCTCCAAGTGCAATAGTTGGTAAGATTCCGACTTAGCCTTGATGAAACTCGAGTGCAAAGTTGCAGAACGGAAGTGGCTGGCTTCTAGCACATCCTCTGACAAACTTGCCTGCCGCCTTCGCCAAAGGCAATATAGAATCTCTACCCGCTCCAAAAAAAAAAACAGGCCCATATCCAATCCCACATCTCTGGAGCCACGAACACGCCTGAACTTTCCAAAATCTGCAAGGAACTAGCCAATCCTACCACAGTCTACTTCTCTTCCTTCTCAGGCCCTCTGCACAACATTGGCCACCCACTTCACAACCAAGACTCATTACATCCTTTCTGCTCTTTCCTCTACGCCCCTCCTTCCCCCACCTGCATTCACCTTCTCTCCGTACTTTGTGTTAGGTTGACGACACACAGCTTTCCTTTAAGCTTCCCTAGTCTCCCATTACTGACTGGCTGCTAGTCAGGCATGGTGCACTGCCAACAATCTCTGCCTTAACGCCAGTAAGACATAGATCTGTCTCATTGGGACCCCTGCTCCCTCCTTCCCACCTATACTCTGGCTGCCCTCCTGGAGTCCTCTCCCCTCACCCTAATGTGAGGCTAAAAACATGGGTGTCATGTTCGACTCTCCATCTCATATCACTGAACTTGCTAGGAAGGCCCACTATCGGCTTCACCTCCTCAGAGGCACTCTTTCCTCACCTTCCCACATTAACTAAAGGCTTGATTACTGCAATAGCCTCTCTCCTCAATCTGCCCTCTCCCAACTAATCCAGAATAGGACTGCAAGACTTAACCCTGGCCTCAAGCCCGGGGGCCACATCTTTCCAGCCCTAAGATGACGATGATGATGATTATTATTCCTCCTCCTCCTCCTCCCTTCTTCCCCCTCCTCCTCCTCCCTTCTTCCAGTCTCCCCTTCTGACCCCTTCCTACTTGCACTCAGGCTCACTAGCCTCCTGAGGTTGGTCCACCCCCCCACCCCCCCTTGCACTTACACTACCAAGTGTTCCCCTGACACAAGCCCACCTGGGTACCCCTTTGCACTTGCCCACTCCCCTGGGTGCCCTCCCTCACCCATCCCCCTGCACTTCTTGATACTGAACTTTCCTACTAGGCCATGTGACATTCGGATCGTGACAGTGTGTTTTTCCTTTGCGCCCCTTGCGACGCCTGGAACACTTCTGTATAGGCGCCATACAAATGTTGAATAAATAAAATGCATTTCATTGAATTGCATTGACAGTGCCTGGAACCATAATAGAGGCACTGCGACTAAAACTAAATCCTGTATCTGAAACAGACCTCGGCACCCACGTCCCCCTGGGCCAAGCACAGAAAAACGCATCGCCAACAGAATCCAGAAACTCTGCAGTGATCTCTGGAGAAATGAGAGTAAGGGAGCCAAGTAAACATCTGTTCCTTCACCCTCCTAGCACCCCTTGCCCAAACCACCCGCAACTCATCTCCTCCATTGAGTTAAATGAATGTAAAGTGCTGTCCCTATCCCTCCCTTTCCTGACTTAAATCAGTGGTGGTCTAGTCAAGGATCCCTCTTGGGTCTTCTGTAGAAAGTGGGATTGAAATAGTTCCTTACCTGAACATTTCCTAACTTTTGAAACACTTGAAAAGTATCATGGGAATTGTCGACTTTAGGGCACTAGATCCCATTCTCGGGGCTAGACTTGCTAAGTATTTGGGAACTATTCTAGTGTTGCTCTTAAGTGTTTCTACAGGGTGTTTATAAATCTTATAACTTACCCATATTGCACTAGTTTTTCTTCAAATGCTTTTCAATCTTTTTACAAGATTAAAAGTATAGATGTATTTTCTAGTAGTTGTATGACAATACTTACCAGGATGCATCATTGCTTAGTGCGTTTAAGGCCCAAATATAAAATTGTATTTTTGTGTTCATCTGTCCAACTAGAATTAGTGGAGTGCTCGGTGTGCGTCCCATTGTATCCCTAGACCACTCTCACATCCCTCCCAAGTCTATGCTTATCCACTCTGCTTCCTACCTTGAATGGGTTTGGCTAGACGACTTCAGTGTCTTTCCGGTTCACCATAATAGGTTGGCATCCCAAAGTCCACCCCTAAGGCCGATTTTGGTAATTCACCTTAAAAGATGAATGATGGCAAATTTAGTCTGTGGCCTTTATTTACATAAATGTTGCGAATGCCCTGCCAGCTTTTATTTTCCAGATTTCACAGGTGATCACACGTAATTCCTTGCCACCTTAACTGCACTACCCAAGCATTCCCAGGGGTCAATGATATTTCCCCCAGGGCCACATTGCTACTGCCATGGCTATAGTCCTTCAAACAATCCTGCCTAATGAAAAGTCTTGCTGATCCGGCCAGACATCATTAGCAGCCTAAGGGGCAATGAAATGGGTCATGGTGGAGAAACTGCCAAACTGCCATTAACGTTATGGTTGCTTGGCAACCTCATAACTTTGTCTCAAAGCAGGAACTATTTCATACTAATGAATCAATTGCAGAAACTGCTTAGTCAAGGTTTTTGCAGGGCTTGCAATCACAAGCCTATTTGTTCATGACTGAAACATAATTAGTTTTGTCGCAAGGTGCCGAGAGGTTCACAAGAGTGGACACAAAGGTTCCAGATACAGCAATGTGACTTCACATTCTCAAAATACATCTCCGATTCAATTTCTCATTAAACTACTGCTCGGTCTTACTGTCGACTTTAACCATGGCCATTGTATATCAGCGATCGGCCAAAAACGGTCATGTTGCAACAGCCGGTTTCTTCAAAAGCCATGCATAGCACTACATTGGTCATTTGAACCGCAACAGATGGTCATCAAATGCAATATGAGAAAATCATGGATCCCTCAAATAAACTCACCTCCAAGAGAAATGGATCTTACAAAGATTGCAATTACAGACAAAATGGTGAATTTAAGGAATGATCTGTCCAGCTTTGAGAGTTCACCTTTTGCCGAAGCCTGTACCAAGCATGTAACCCAACAACTCTGCCCCGAATGTATTCACATCGGATCCCAGAATTCACTCCAAATGGACAGAATACACTCCCGTTGCCTCATGGAGCATCTTGCCCAAGCAAAAAGCAGCTACTATAGCTTTCTCTCTAATCTCCATTTCTCGGGCCAGCAACTCCTTGTTCTCCCTCTTGTGATTGGATGCCCCATTCACTTTTTTTGGTCTATAGCATCATGATTCTTCTCAGATCTTGCTACTCCTTTTCTGATCAAATTCACTCCAATATTTGTGCCATCAAGCTCTGGATGCTCACCCACTCTTCTTTATCCTAAAGCTACTAAAATACATTACAAAAAATAAAAAATTAGTTTCCCCTCGCTGCAACCCCCACGCCAGTCCCTCTCATCACTCCAATAGCCCTCTAATTATCTTCCCATTTTTATGTCCAGAATCTTGGTCTCACCTTTGAATACTCAATATCCTTTACTGGTCAAATTGCTTCTTGCCCTGTTCAGCTAAACATCAGTAAAATCATCAGTTTACCTTCTCTGCTACAAAAATGTACACTCCCTGAATTGTTAACAGCCCATCTACTATTACTCACTCCTTTCGGGCCTCCCCCTCCTTGTGCACCTTCCCCACTTCAGTCCATTTTTAACTATTAAATCTTCGCTGCTTACTTCATACATACTCCAATTCCTTCTCCTCGTATTGCTCTCTGCTTGCAGTTTTTCCCAGCTTGTTTTCCAGGGTCTTTCCTCCCCATTTTGGTTCATATTCCCAATTCTTCCTCTTTTTTTCTATCAGCTGTCACACATCACCCTTTGTTCAGTTCTGCTTTTACAAATGTTCTCTTCTCACTCCCAAAATCCTGGAATAACTTCCCACCCCTTGCTTCAGCTCCACTTTTAGCGCCAACATAAAAAGGTGCTTCATTCACGTAGATTGGCTTGAAAGGTCAACGTTAATTTTTCTATACTTGGCTTGTCAAAATGAATTCAATCGAATCAAATTATAAATTGGCAACAAATCTTGCATCAGTCCAAACATTGGATGAGAAGTTGTATGAGCTAATTAAACAATTCAGAAGTATCCATTCAATGTAGCTACCCTTTCCCATATGCAACCGATTTGTTCTCCATCAATGGGGCATTAACCACACACAGACATGGCTTCCTATGACTGAGCAATTCTCCAACTAGTGACATTGAAACTTTAATCCCGAAATAGCAATACCCAATTTTCTGCAAACAGCACCTGCAGCTCAACAGACAGATGAATATACCAAGTCTCACATCAGAGAAAAGCAACTATTTGTCTAAACACTGATAAACGACAAGTCTTAAATCAGATTGTAGAAGTTACAACCGAAAACCTCTATTACCCAAAATTAAAATAGACTAAGGCGGCTTAAATATCTAGAGCCCGGTGGCAGTCTAGTTTATGAAGAGCTGCAGTGCCATTTCTCATCTACAGAAACATCCTTGCTGCCCCTCTAAGCTGAAAAATCAGGCAGGTTGTGGAAACTGCCACGTGGTCACATTGAGTTTTGGATGTGCTAGACCTCTAAAAGGAAAATTCAAACATCTGCCAAAAAATGAACACTTACTTTAAACAAAACAAAAAAACTGCATTGTCGAACAACTTACCATCTGCATCTCTCTTGATCTGTTGAAGGACAACATATTTGGCAAAGCTGAACATTAGGAATATAAATTTGGGGCCACCAGGAGAAAGGAATAATGATGCCACAACCTGAGGAAAGTCACTTCCACATTCATCCTAGAAAAAAGGAGAAGACATCAATTGGCACTTCAGAGTGAATGCACCTTTCCACTCAAGTACATCTTCCATAATCACATTAACAGAAATGCATCACAAGGCAGGTCTTCAGAATAGACTGGATAAGCAAATGTCTGCAAGCAAAGCAAGCTCAACACATACTCACATGGCATTGCAGTAACTAGAAATCTCTCATTGCCAGAACAAAGGATGTATATTTTCTCTCCCCATTGTATGACTCCATTAGTTTCTTTGTGACATTAAGGATTATCAGCGTGCATTCTTGCACGTCCTTTTGCACTTGTTAGATTTACTTGCGCAATTTAGACCCATTACACTTGGGAGAGAACAAAAAATGTACTTTTAAGGTATACATTTTGTCATCCCTACTGTCCCTGATGGCCTGTTGGCAGGGACTGCTTTTATCTTGTGTGTATATGGTAGAAGGTCTGCACGCGGGGGTGGTTGGCATATAAAAATGGGAGGTGGCCAAAAAAGATCCAGAGAAGGAGAGGACCCCACTGAAGAGTCCAGATCCTTAAGACTTCTCACCATCACCTATATTTAGAGATTGCAGAGTGCTCCGAGAATAGCTGGAAAGGTTGAGGTTCCAGCCTGGATGGTTGTAGTCAGTTACTGATGAGCATTATTGACAGAAAGTAGATTAACAAAGGCCCCAAGGCGAGTCAAAGGGTCCCAAAGAATAGATCCAGTGGATGCAAGCAATCCAGAATATCAGACTGAGGTGACCACTCTTTCCTTGATTGGCAAGGACAACAGAACAGGCATTGCGGCATCTTCAGGACAAAGAATGCAGAAGAGTCACCCTATATAGAGAGTCATAGGTCATGCTTTTGACAACGAGCCCCAGACAAGTGACTGTCACCACACTGGGAGGATGGTACCAGGGCCCTGTCCGATTCTCCAAGCGCAGAGTAAAGGGTCCAACAACAACCAAATTGAGCCAGTGGAATGATGCTATGAAAACAGGAATAGGGGACAGGGGGGAGAAGAGGCCGCTCAGGGTTAAGTGTCCCAGAGAGTTGCACCCCCATTGAGATCTGGATGGAATTTACTGAGGAACTATAGTTAAGGCAGCACCAAAAAACAAAAGAAAAACACCCAATGGACAGTGAGAGGAACTCAGCGGTCAGGAATTGGACTTTCTATGTTCCAGAGGTGAACCTTATAATATACTAGGATTGTCGAATCAAAATTGAAGTGTAATGATATTGCACAACTAGGTAAGTTAAGTTAAATACGATGCCGCTAAGATCGTGCAGACTGAGAATGTTACACAACATATTTGGGTTGGAAATCGTACAGAATAGTCTGCACCGCACCCTGCCCTTATCCCCCCCCCCCCAATTAGAAACTATGCCCAAGATCAAACCACTTTGGTCAAGAAGAGAATTCTGAATTAGAATCCAGAAGTTCTGGTTATCTTTCTTTGAAGTAGCACTTACTACTGTACAGTATACTTCCAAGAGCCACCTTTATTAGATAGGAAGGTTGAAGCAGAGTGAAAAAAAATATTGGCCAAATAACAGTTTGGGGGTAAATTAGGAAACCATGATTATGATCAGTGGCATTATTTCACAAAATGTTCAAGTATCGTTGAGAACACTGAAAATCCTTGGCCGCCATATCACAGACATGGATGGAAAAATATCCTGCACCTAGGTGACTGCTTTTTGATGAGTTTAAGATTATTATTTATTGGAAACCTAAAACTGCAACATGTTAATAAACAGCAATTGATATGTGGCACCAACAAAAATTACAGTTTGCATATGAATTTTAAAAAAAAATAAATAAAAAAATCGGTTCAGGAAATGGTTTAGGGTTATGGCAAAGCACTTCACATAGGGTGCAAGCAGAAACAGAAGTACCCCTCTACAAGGAGCTCCCGGCATTGTATGAGTCGGAGGGATAAGAGGACGACTGCGACTGTAATCACAGACAGTGCACTAGAAGTGAGTCCAATAAGAGTGGCGCAGGCAGGAAACAGCTGCACATGGCATTCCCTTGAAAGGTTTTTCAGTCCGAATTGTGTTACATGCATAGTCACTCTACTATGAAGTGTTGTTTCTGGGACATTTGGAGGCCATGATAAAATATATCACCTATTGAATAGGTTGTTCAATTGATTTTTCGCCTATATGTGGGATTACCATGCATAAGGAGCAGTAAGCCTAGTAAATGAATGTGAACACACAAGATACAAGAATTGGAAGCTTGAGTAAATATGGAAAGAAGCTAGCACTTAACACTGAATGTCCGAACCAAGTGGTTTTAGGGACAGAAACATGTCGGGCCTATGAATGTAGTACTCACAAACTGGATCAAGTGCAATTTATCCGTGCATCCTATAGTGGCTTTATATGTGGTTTTACTCAGCAGTTTGTGAGTAATGTGTGTATGTGTCTAATGTTTTGATTATTGTATTTTGTCTTACAATTTGGAAGGTGTTTTCCAGAAATGACATACAAATCTAAAACAATTCTCTACAAGTAACAATTGATAAAACTTTTTTAAATATATTGGTAATAAAATGTATGACATTTTAATGTTTTTGTGCAACGAGGTCCATTTTTTCAGGACTAAGCAAAAGGTAAAGAATACGAGTCACTGGAAATATCGAACATGTGTTCCCTATCTCTTCTCTTTAATGTTAAAGTTAAAGGAATGGTTTGGTCAAAAAATGTTATTGTCCCTACGGGTCGCCCATGTGTTTTTAAGCCTAAGTCGCACGATTTTAGAAAAATTTCCTATGGACCTTACCCGAGTTTGTCGTCCATTAAACGCACGCAAAAACAGGCACCAGGGCGCTGCCATTTTGTGATAATCCTATCACTTGCCCCATCGCCCTGGCTGACCTGCTTTTGCGGCACTAAATCACATCCCCCCCCCCGCCCCTGAGCGTGACATTAACAAAACATTCATATTCCCCGCCTTTCTCCGTGACGTTACTGTGCTGCGTAGGCAAACGCGCCCATTCGTCTTCTACGCGACTTCACACAGAACCCGGAAACCAACACAGATCAACTCACAACACAGCGCACCACAATTCGGAATATGACTCTCTACTTTAAAATCAAACAGCAACACGGTACATTTGGTAAAGTACATTTGACATTAAATGTTTATAGAATATTCATCAATTGGCATATTAAATCGGAATGTGATTTTTTTTCTTCTCTCTATCTGCAAATGCTGTTCCGTTTTATCATGAGTCACGCGCTGTTCTTTATGGTACACAGGGTGTTGGTTTTCGTTAAAAGAAGCACTTTGGTCGCACGGTGAACCGCAAGGCTGTTCCATCAACTAGGCACTAGGCCAGCGTAAAGGTTATGTTGCTTCTAGCCGCTAGCACCACATAAGGGCATATGGGCCCTTGGCGATCGTCCCATAAGATCGTCAAAGTGGTGCAGTTGTTTACGAGAAGCTGCAGCTGACGGTTGAAAAAACCATCTGCTGGGGTCTGAAACTGGTGGCAGTAGCAGTAGGGTAGGATATACCTGTTTTGAAAACATAAAAATTATAAATAGTCTCGCCAGCCAATCTTTATTACTACTATTCATTTTATTTATTACGGCCGATCAGAAACTATTTGCTTGCAAGGATAGTGCAATGGAGAATGTTCGGCTCTAAAATCAATGCGAAAAATAACGAAATAAATCGAGGTTAACACAATGAGAAACTACTGTCTACATGCGTGTGGAATGTGGACATACATGCCCATGTGCCCGGTACAAAGACGATCCCACAAACGTTTTACTTGCTCTTCATTCCGTTATAATCGCGTCTAAAGAGTGAGTTACATTATATTTGCAATTTCAATTGTGTCTCTGCGTAATGCAGTCCGTAAATCCACTGTGCTCGTGACAACGATTTTTCGTATACTGAACTAACATGAAACTGTCTAGTTTCAGAATTTTCAGCCTTATCGTCTTAAGTTATTGCCCACCTCCTTCAAATGAAGTCCTTTCGGCATGGTCCGTGACTCTCAAGGTCAAAAAACAATAGAACCTTATACTGCCAGTGTGAGTTGTGGGCCTCTTCAGGCCGCGAGCTGAAAATCAAAGCCGCTGACCTTCACTGGAAAGGAGCATACATTCTTACTTTGCAACATCCCGTAGTAAAGCCATCTGTGAGAACTTGAATTTTCGAATCCATCCATGTACTAGGCCTCAATGTGCAAATGCAAACTGGCTTCTCTCCCATCTGCAACGGCTCGCTTGGCACGTTCTAAGGCCCCCAAATTTTGTCCTCGTTGTCCGCGAGCTTTACAGCCCTACAGAACCATAACTATGGGGATATTGACTTTTTAGGGGAAGGTCAGGGAAAGTATAAAGTACCCGAGGAGTTGACTTGATATTGAGATTTATTGTTTGTTTTATTATTTGCAATACGCAAGCCTCCCCTCGGTTATAAGTGCGCAGCATTTACGAGATTGCGAAACTTAGTTACATCAACAAAAATATATACATACACATATTGACAAGGTCAGCAATATGAGGTGAATAGAAAGAGAAGTCAAAGATGACACCTAGGTTGTTCGCCACCCAGGATGGTGAAGGTAGGGGGTTAGGGTTTGCATACTTTGTATGTACACTGTACAATAACATTTTTTTACAAAAAGACAATCAGATTATAATGATTTAAACTGGGATTTGTACTCAACGAGCTGTTCTTTGGGTGGACATGGCACAGTGGCAATGTTTGGCGGCAATGCATCAGTGCTCTGCACAGAAACGCTCAAAATTCCATATCTGTGCTTCTCGAGTACAGCAACAATAAGGCCTTTAACAAAGTCGAACTCCATTTCCTCAGACTGGTTTGATCACCCATTGCTTACTTCTTTTTGCAAAGGCCGTAGTGTAGCGAAGCATCCCTACATTACCTGTAGTTCTAGATTGTTCACGGCACACATTCTCGTTATGGGCCAAGAACGCAAGTAGAGTCCTATATTTCATGCCCTGCATTCTGAAATGCAAGCGCTTTGGCCTGTACTTTAGGCACTTATTGTGGAACACTTCCAAACCTTCTGTGTGACAGAATTCTGTCAGCCCCCTCAAATTTCTTGATAAGAGTTTTATCGAAAACAATCTTCTCAATGGCTTTGTGTGTGGGCGAAGATGGAACCAACCACCACTTCTTCCGTGCCTCCTCTGGGGACAAAGGGTCATGTTCACATTGGTGGAAATGTAGGTTTTCTGACCAGCAGTGCACGTTGTACAGTGGTGCATCAGTGACCCCCATTTTTCAAGTATGATTTCCACTGACCCTTCACAAGTTTTGGAGCTCCACCAAAGATGGTTGGTGATAGACTGGGACCACTGTGAAATACTTTCCACACTTTGTTTTCCCCCCTGCAGCCGAGATTTTCTTATTGATTGATTGATTTAGCAAGATGCCATACATCAAATTGTTGTTTAATATGTGGGAACTGCTCTCATTGTCTTGGTAATTGAAATGTGTCCGTCTGTGGCTAAGAGGTCGATGTGCATTCCCCTCGATTGTACATATTCCACTGATTTTATAAATCCTAGTTTCTCCATGGCCACTGAGGATTTACATTGGGACTCCTGCACGACCACCAAATTCACAATTTTCTTACTATCCATGTCCTGAAAGTGGTAGGTGCAGTACTTGGCAGAAAATCCAGGGCTGTCGCACTGTCCATCGCCGGCTAGCCTGAATAGTTTGCCTTCGAATGTACTTGCTAGAGACAATTGTTCAATTTCCCAAGCATCACTAATGGGCCGAAATAGATAATCACGTTGGTATCTGTAGTACTGCTTTTTTAGAAATGAAATGGAGTCCCACAAACTGAAAGAAAGACTTTAACTTTCTAAAACTGGAGCCACTAAAAAATGATGCAGCTGCACACAATAGATTGCCTGCTGGCAGGTTCCCCAGCATCCGTTGTGCAGACCCTGAGAACGTATGATTTAATCTACAGGCGGCATGTATTGTGACGTTGCTGCCTTGTTTTTGACGAGTCAAATGAATCAATGGCTTCCGACATACTTTCCCTCTGACAGAATGCCCACATTTCAGCATACTTATAATATCCATCAAACAACTGTCAAATACTATGTATTTGCCCTCTTTCATTAGACTGTCATCCGGCATCACACTTGTTTCGGACTGCATCGTTGAGGACATAGCAGCAGCATTGAAATAAATATTGCCGATCTCAGGTTCTGATGCGTCGGTGAATGCTGCTGCTGGTTCATTCTCTCATTTCAACATCTGTTACTTCAACTTTGATGTGAGAACACAACAATGTTGACAGCTGTTTTGGTGGCAATTTCTGGGTGTAGATTGCGTGAATTGATCTGCGACTACTTCAGAGTTATCTTCAATACATTCAGCATCATCATCTTGTGGTGTTGCAGTCGCACTGTAGCAATGGTCCATTACAACTTTACTGGATTCTCCAGACATTCATTTCATGTTCTGCCCATTGGACATGAGCATCTCTAGTCTCAACACGCGGCGTCTGAATGAATAGTTCCTCCATAGTGTAAATGGTCTGGCAAGCAACATCTCATATTCGCTTCACTGTCTGTGTATGTATAGTTCGTACACCCACGGGTAACTAGGAGGACAGATTGGAAAAGGGATGTTCAGTTTAAACTGAAGATAAACTATAGTACAATTGACTGGAAAAAAACAAATTAGTCCCCAGCACAAAAATGTTTCTAAAGTTATGAACTGATTGTAACTAACCTTAGTTTTGTTTTTCTTTGCAACTTTTTTGACTCGACCTTCAACATCTGCACGATGTAGTTCTGATTCGTTTCCGCATCTCTTCCCTTCCTGTTGCGCTGCAACGACTATATTTTCTGTATCCGCATAGACAGCACGGATTGATGCTCCATCGACTCCCTGAAACACAGTACTTTCATTACTATGCATCACAATATTGTTAGCATAAAACACACGAGGACGAACACACAGGTACATCTCAATAGCTAAACACGATTTAAACATTGTGTAGAACAATCAAACGACAAGTATTCGAGCTCTGATGACCTAGTTCGATGGAACCGTCAGCATCCATACCTCTGGCTCTGCATGGACTGCCATGAATGATTGTATTGGAGAGGAGGCATCAGCAACTCCCTGAAACACAGTACTTGCGTTAGTATGGTTTTCAATACTGTAAAAATGCACACACTTGGGGTCGACGGCACAGGTACATATAAAGAGATCACCACAAATGATGCTTTGTCTAAAAGAAAAAAGGAATAGTTAAATAAGATCAGATTTAATTGACTTATTTCTCCGATTTCTTTACATCTGCATCATCTAAATGGGATGCCGTGATTGTAGTGGAAGCTCCATCGTCTCCCTGAAACACAGTACTTGCGTTAATAGGGAAGAAACTATAGCAAATGGAATCACGTTATATGATCACGCTCGATGGAGCTGTCAGTATCCATACCTCGTGCTGCTGAAGAACATCTAGGGCTGGTGTCAATGTGGTGGACGCTTCAGCATCTCCCTGAAAGACAGTACTTGCATTAGTATGGATAACACGAATTATAACTGAAAACAAACACCAGGCGACGATAACCAAGGTGTATATCCATTGGAAAGCACTAAGCAAACAATTGGTAAACTAATCACACGATACATAAAAACTATTACTTGACATGCATAAAACAAGTCTGTAGCGGAATAGCCAAGTAAGATTACCTGATACGCGCTAGAAGTGGTTGATAACTGCGACCATGTCAAGGATGTAGAATGTTCTTGCTTCAGATTCAAGGGATAGTCAAGCAGTTGTAAAGGTAAATTAGTGTTTGATAATGAAATACCAATATTTAAAATTGCCATGTAAGGAGACAGAATACTTGAGTAATGTATTTGAAAATGCGCAATTTAGCACAGTTCCCTGTGCCCATATATAGATTTTGTTTGTGGGTTATGAAATGTAAAAATAATATATTGATAAATGTAATTATTCAAAAAGCTATACACTCATATCAATGTCGAAAGTATTACAAATTGGAAACACCTAAAATATCAATTAATCCATTCGGCTACCTACACACTACCGCAAGGCGTAAAGCTAAAAACGGACACTTGACTCACCAGTGGCGGAATGCGGACGAATAGAGTGGGAATAGTGTTTGCGAGCAATTTTCGTGCCGTTCGCCGTTTATTTTTTGTTAGCCAAAATGTGGGGTACATGTTCGAGGGGAAAGTGCCGGCTGCAGATGCGGTATCGAACACCCCTCTTGTCCTCAAAGACTTGTTGGACTCTACTTCAAGCTCATGCAGTGGATATCCGCAATGTCTGACCCATTCTCTTATTCAATCAACAGTTTTCGGGAATACATGCATTGTAGTGCCTTCAGATTTAGCCTGGGTCTTCGAAGGGCGACCGCTAATCTAACAGGCAGGCATTGTTGAAAATTCTGAAAAGTAAATATCGACATTATTAAACAATCTTGATGAATAAAAATGTGATACAAAAGTAAATGAACCATACAATGTTCAATGCAAAGTTTTTTTTTTAACTCGCCGGAACTATACCAGTTCATCATGTGCGGCTTAGTGTTTGCATAAGTGGCAGAAATTTGTAAATTATGTGACTAACCTCTGAACATGTGATTCGTCCCTTGGATGTTTTGTCTTGCACGAGAAGGCAACATGCTTACATTATAGAATGGACCCCCGAAGGATGCAATTAGATGACAATTGACACAGATGAAAATAAATAGATCAATAGCATAAAAATTGAAACTCAAGTCAATAGCAATGAGCCAAATGAACATACCACTATTGGGTACTCTAATCGCAAATAGATAGAAATTTAAAAATGACCGAAATATGACTAAGATACATGGCCTTACCTTGACCAACAAACAGTTGGATTCAGCAGGCCGAGCAGTATGTTGCAGGAGAACAGGAAGATGGCCACAGGTAGCACACTGACAAGTTTGCTCAAAGCGGTCACAGATGGCACGACGACGAGCAGATTAGCATAGATCTCAGTGCTTCTCAGGTAGAACGTTCAGGAGTTGACTTGCAAAGCACAAAGATGTTCTCATGAGACATATCAAGTGGTTTATAAAGTATTAGAAACAGGGGTGTGTTTGTGAATTAATGACGTGTGTATGTCGTGGTATTATGTGGTTTGCAGGGGGGGGCGGCCAGCCTTAGGGGGAAGACTGCCTGGAGACACGGGGTCTGAGGAGGCCATGTGAGCGATTGCCCCTTTGGCATGGGATACCTTTTGAAGTGTACATGGTGTTTGGCACCTTGGCCGTTATCGCCCCTGACAGCACACCATGGCAACGCTCATCCACTGGTGCGAAATGCCTTTGATAGGGGAGGGGGATGGATGGATGGATGGGCCAGTGGGCGTGCAGGCAAGTGTGTGGGAGCGAGGGGCCATCAGGCCCCTCTCATCCTTTACTTCTCAGTAGAAACTCGGACCAAGTGCCTCCAGTAGTGTGTTCGCCCCTTGCCCTTATGTGATGCTAACTTTGGTTGACATTCGCGTAGATGGGACCACTGAGCAGGACACGGGGCATCCATTTTTGTACCCCCTTTCGACTTCCATCTTGATGACCAGGCCTCACTGCGATAGTACAGCGCGCAGAGCACATGGCCCCCACCCTCGTTCCCACTCTGACTGGAAAACTCTGGAGGTATTTACAACAGCTAATAAATGTAACACATCAATCTTCCTCCGAGATCACTGTCCTGCATGTGAACCAGCCTGAACTAAGCACATAGCTCGTTCATCTCCACAAACGTGTCCTTGCCCACGCACCGTCGCCAGTGGAAACTTACTGCCATTCTGACCCTGTGTCCTTGCAAGGTATTCTCTTCATGTGCCAGACCACTGACCATGCCATGATGCCCACATAGCAGATCCCCAACTAACATTAGACCCCTACCACAGTATATTGTTGCCTATCAATAACAAATGACATACCGGAGATTCTTGTGAGCACAGACCCACACTTCAACCAGTGTGTTAATTGATAGTATAGATATATGTGTGACTTTTATAGAGACATAACCTACTGAAAGACTGAGAATATATTATGTTAGCTTAGATAGTGACCACCCCGCTTCACAGCGACCTGACCTTCACCCATTCGGAGCACTGATGTCTGACGTCCATCCTTGAATGGAGACACACTTTATCCATTTAAACAATCGAAACAACCGCTGTTGAAATATATGTGGTATTTTATTTTTTATCTTATTTTGATGGCACAAAAATACAAGACTTTACACATTGTACAGGTCAGGTTGCAGCACAGCGAGGGAAAATCCCCTGTACTGACCGCTGTCACTCGGGAAAGTTTCTCTTATGGCACGAACGGCACAGGCGGGTATTACTCTTCGAACGCGGTGTCCAAGCATCCCGTGAAGCCACCATGTAAAGGAACGATAGGCCACCAGCCGGTACCACCTGTGAAAAAGAATGATACAAACTGTTTTTAAATGAACAAGATAAGTTTATTAAATGTTTGTTGTCAATGACAATTCTTGTAACTAATGGCATTCTGCTTGGACAAATGCTATCTAGAGACTGCACACTATTGAACGACTTTCATGCGTTAACATAATATTTATATGTAATTTTGGATATAGTAGAAGACTATGAAATAGGAGTGGCATCACAAGCAGAGTATACTTACTCGTTACTCGGATTACGAGGACGAACAGTTGCGAAGTTCGTGCATAAGCACCATCATTATCCTCAACACGGACCGTGTGAGGCAGGCTGCCCTGAAGTCTGGCAGCTCGGTGATGCATTGCGGTCGTGGCTTGCCTTCTGAGATGTAGGCCACGCATCCCGAGTTTTCACAGCAGCAGCAGTTCTCCTCCTCTGTTGGCATTAGCTTGCACCGATTGCATGTGCACCAGGTGGAAACACCGTCCATGCGACTAGGTCCAGTGTCTTCATCCGTTGATTCGTCCTGCCAACTGCCGTCCAAAGCCCCATCGTTTTTGCGTGTTTCCCTTTCCAGTAGTTCCTCCTCGGTATACTCGGGCTCGTACATGTAGGGCATTATTGTAGCCATTGTGTGGTAAACAAACTAAAATAATTTATAGCGATGGTACAGGTGTTCACACGGGCTACAAGCGGCAAAGGTAGCTGACCAGAGCACAGAAACGAGTCACAGAATACTCAAAGTAACAGAGAGAGGAATGGAATCGAAAATCTGCTGCTATGTGTTGTGAAACGGTCTGTTTATACTTCTTGTGTAAAGAGGCTTCCTGCCGTTTCCATGGCGACACGTCATTAGCTTAAGCGCAGCGATTGTTGACACGAGACGTGCTTTGGCGTTGTGAAATAGGTGGTACGCGTCTGCTGATGACAGGCTCAGGGGCGGGGGATATGATTTAGTGCCGCAAAAGCAGGTCAGCCAGGGCGATGGGGCAAGTGATAGGATTATCACAAAATGGCAACACCCTGGTGCCTGTTTTCGCGTGCGCTTAATGGACGAAAACTCGGGTAAGGTCCATAGGAAATTTTTCTAAAATCATGCGACTTAGGCTTAAAAACACATGGACGACCAGTAGGGACAATAAAACATTTTGACCGAACCATTCCTTTAATGCTAAAGGATATTTGTACCGTGCACTAACACCACCGGGGTGGTCCTCTGGCGCTCTGGAGGCTCTGAAAAAAGGGAGGGGGGTTGGAGGGTGAGTTAGTGGGAATGAGCTGGAAAAGTGCAAGATAGCAGTGATGGGCTGTTGGCAGCCTCAGCCCGGTGGGTCCGTTGGCTGGGCTTGGGGTGTTTTACGGTTGGTAGTCGTCGTGTGGTGTTGTGCGAGTCTATGTGTGGTTTGTTTTGTTGTTTCAATGTAGTGAAGTTTGTGCGGTTTGCTGCGATAAGGCTTGTGGTTGTGTTTGGTTTGAGAGGTGTATGTAGAGGAGTGAAATTGTTAGTGGGTTGGTTATTGATTCATGCTTTCACGCTTGGTCCAGGCTTGGCAGGAGTCGTATATCAAACATTGAATTACTTTTCTATCGAAACGCGACGCAGGCTAGGCTGAGGATTCCATCTAAGTGCTGCATATGCTAATATGTACAATTCCATCTAGATGTGGCACGTGCTAAGCTAAGGAATTCTCTATATGTGCACATGCTAGTATTCACAGTTCTGTCTAGATGTGGTGCATGCTAGTTTAAGAATTCCCTCTATGTGTGCAGATGCTTACATTTATAATTCTGTCCAGATGCGACGCAGGCTAGGTTGAGCAGTCCAACTAAGTGTGGCACATGCTGACATTCACAGTTCTATCTAGATGCGACGCTGGCTAGGTTGAGGATTCCATCTATGTGTGCACATGTTAAGAATTTTCTGTGTGGTGCATGCTAACAATCTTGATCTCATCTAGATGCGACGCAGGCTAATCTTTACATTTCCCTCCAGGTGTTGTACTAGCTTACATTGGCAGGTTAGTAGGTATGTATTGCAGGGCAACATTTACAGTCCATTAGCAGTGGTCACAAGTCTTTCCAAGTCTAAGGCAGTCTATGCTATGGAACGGTAAGGTAGAGTTGCAGGGGTTTTCTGGAATAGAGCAATTGCTCTACACCCCACCCATGCCACGCTCAGTTTTTGTTGGTGTCTGCCGACTACTGGCTTCCCCCGCAGACACTACTGGTGCCACCTCTGTTGGAGCCGCCCTTTGCCTCAGGCCCTTAGCCAAGGGGGTTGCCGGGCAGGGGGCTGCCCTGGGGTGTCATTATGAGGGTGTAATGGGCCAATCACGTTGGGAGGGAGGTCGGGAAGGCGGGGAAAAGGACACCAGGAAGCGGGGAGACTTGGAGGGGGAATCCACGCTAAGAGCGTGCATTACGCGCATTTTAAGCACACAAAAAAAATGCTTTTGGGGGCAGACTATGGTGGATGGGCCCAGGGCGATCGTACCTCCCAGAGGGGTTTGCCAGTAATGGCATTGGTGCGGCACGGGCACCAAGTCTTTAGGCCTCTGTTTGCCCTGGTCTCAATGGGCCAATCACATCGGGAGGGAGGTCGGGAAGGCGGGGAAAAGGAAACCTTTTACACCTCTTTACATGCTGTCAGCCAAGCCTTGCAGGTCAACAATTTAAAAAACCAATATCTGGGAGGCGTGTTAAGCAATTTTCTACCCTGTTTTAAGTGGTTTACATTTCTGCTGCCCTAGTGTCCCAGGTCAGCAACAGTGACAGTAGCCATGCAGTTGGATTTGGTGTGAAAAAAAAAAGCCCCATTTTTTTTTTTTTTAACTGTAGGTCTGTATGTTTGCAGGTAATTTCTAAATGCACATTTTTCGAATTTGAAGCAATGTGGTAAATTGCACCTGGTTAAAAAAAGCAAAAATACAAAAATTCAACGTAGAGTAATACAAAAATAAAGACAATAGGCATGAATAAAGACAACCTATGGAAAAATCAATACAAACTGGGAGCCTTCCTCCAAGGCCTACTACTTCTAGACAACACCCGTTTCTGTGTAATAGTGCACATACAACAGTTTACTGATCATCAGTATAAACACTCCTCGAAGGAAAAAAAAAAAGGACTCGATGCACTGCTTTGTAAGGAAAACGATTTATTTTGTATACCAAAAGGAAAAAAGGTATCCGAAGGTCCCGTAGAAACAACCTGATGCAGAGTTCTCAGTTCAAAGCAAGTATGAGGTTTTTAAGAAAACAAAATCATCACTCATGATGTGATCAATATACAGTGTTAATCCCCCCCCCACCCTCATTGGATACCACATACATGCATACTACTAGTCCCCTGAAGTCCCTTGACTGATTGGCCACTTCCTAATCTACTTCTACCCTCTAGGATTCCCTAGTCTGTCACCTTGGTTCACAGCTACTGGATTGGTAAATGACCTGGAATGTTACCCCGCCACATCTGCCTCCTCACATGGTGTGCACCTCGTCATTAGTATGAGGTCAGTGGACAACTCTGAGGTGAAATTGACGCTCTGAAATATTAGTGCGCTCCTCGATAACAGACGCGCAGGCACACCAGTTCTGAACTAGATTTGTTGGCATCACCTCGTGCTCTTCGTATAACAAATCACCGGATGTTCAGCTCCTTGCTCCCCTCTTCATTTGCCCACCCTCGGTAAACCATCTTGCTCTCTTGAGAACCACATTAATTGGCCCAATTCTGATGGATTTGCATGCTCCATTTTCCAGCTGCCTGCCAGTTCAAATACGACGCCCATTGTCCACAGTAACCCAGTGCCCTAAATCAAGCATTTTGGCAGCTCGAGACCTCTGATCTGGATCCCATGATTTGTCCTTCTGAACGGGCGCAGCCCTACCCTCACTCTGCCATTCACATTCCAATCGTGTTCCACAGGCTTACAATTTGATACAAATTAAACAATGCCATTATTCGCATATGCCGCACTGCTACACCTCCAACAGGCAATGCAAAATGCTAGGCCTCACATCCAATATGGCGATGCTTCATTATTTCCTGCACCCAGGCCCTCCGTCTACATCCTCATCGTTCCACATAGTTCACTACTGCTACATAGCATCAACTATGCCCTATACATGAACCTACCTAAGCCTCTAACTACTTTAAAAATATATTGGTCTCTCCAAATTGCGCTCTCCCAGCTCCCTGCAGCCACGTACCTTCACTTTCTTGTGTGTAAATACATTATTCTTAGCCTGAATCATTTAGCCGTGTATGGGAACTTTACGTGCATCCCAACAACAGTTTCGCTTACATGGGGACACCTGGATTAAACATGGGTGTTCTGGTTCTTAAATCTGCAACTTCCCGGCTAATCTGGTATGCCCTCTTTCCTCTCCTGTCCAACAGTTTTCATTATATGTACCCAGGCCTCCAGATAAGGTGCGTAGCAGGCATTTTACGCATAAAAATCTTGTAAATGTGATAGCTTTACTATTTTCCTGTGTACATTTACACACAAGTTTAGAGCAGAGGGCAGTGCAAAGGTCAAATTACTTGACAGAAACCAGAAGGCGTATTTTGATTTTTATCTACATGGATGTAATTGCAAGCCCTGGCTAAAAACCTCTGAAACAATCTATTTCTCGGAGGCCTTTCAAAAAAAATAAACTGCACACTGTGATAAAAAGGAATGGTTTATTTCCATTCAGCGCCTGCTGTGCTGCAGCGCATGGAGCAAACCGAAGCACTGTATTTTCCTAGCATTTTAGGAGTGTAAAATGTAGAAGATGGAAAACTAAGGTGCAATTGAGAATTAACATTTAACAAATTATGCTTTTCTTTCCAGTGAAAGCAAACCAGTATTGTGCAATTGTATTTTGCCGAGTTCCAGTGCTGTGTGCATAATCACGCAGAGGCAGATCATTTTTACACTTCTAATTTAATTTACACACTAATTATGTAAACAGCTTGTAAAACGTTGACTATGCACAATCTAGTTTATATCCATTCAGCCTTGCATTCAATGGGGTACATTACTATAAATGGTCAGTGGCAGCAGAGTCTTTGCTCAAAAGTGAGTGACTCATTACACCAATCACAGGTATTCTAGCATCTCATATCTACAATTAAAACATCCGAAACCTGACTCTCCAGTAAGTGCAAGCGCTGTTCAAAAACAAACAAAAGAAAGTTACATTTTTAATTGAAACTCAGCAAAATCTGTCTCTGCTTGCTAACATTTTCCGAATTCATTCTTCTGTTAGGGACAGCGATGTTTGTCATATCGACGAATGCACTTACAAAACGTGTTTGAAATGTAGTTCGGGTCCCAATTAAAACATATCTTCAAAAAGAAAACTGCCTTTGTGTGCTTGCTTAATTGCTACATAGGTCAAGTCCTTCGAGCTTGCAGTCCGGTAGGTGGCCATAACGAGGCTCTGCTTTCTTTGTTGCTAGGCAACCAAGCGGAATAACGCCACGCAACATCTGCCGGCAGGCGGAAGAGCTAGCCCAAGACTAAGGGCAGATCAAGGCGGTTTGCCCCTGTTCAACTCATGGAGCCAGGAGCCATAATTAACTTTCGTGACTCAGATATAATTCACGCGGCTTATCTTCGCCCGTCTTCGCTATGCTACCAGAGGTAATGCTTCCCCACCAGTCAGTACCCCTGACCGTGCCGTAGTATTGTCATCGCCATCTGCTTGTCTGTCTTTGACAATGCTCAGTCCTGCATCATGCCCTACCGCCATAAAATGACTTACCCAATTATATTGTGTTGTCTGATTCATTGCATTTCTTAATTTTTTTATTTTATTGCATTTGTTACACGCCCACAACCTTAGGTATCACAGCGAGGTTACAGACAGCTTAATAAAACATACATTAATAAGCCATTACGGCGCAGTTACAGTAGAATTAGCAGCAAAGCAGTGGTACAGATCCAGAGATGTTAACAACAAGGCATACAAAGTAAGGAGCACAGTTTACAATGCAAGTGGTACACACAAGTGCAGAGTTATTTACAGGTAATATGATGGCGGTTATTATGGTATAGGTTAAATAGCCAGATTTTTAGCAATTTTTAGAAACCAGTAAAAGTTTCCTCATTTTTGATAGTGAGCGGTAGGGAGTTCCAGTGTTTAGGGGCTAGATATTGGAAGATACTGCCCCCAGCTCTGGTATTTTTTTAACAGGGCATTGCTAAGAGTGAATGGTTATTAGATCTTAGGGATCTAGTGATTTCTTTTTTGGCAATCGCATGGTTAAGGTAGATGGGAGCATTTTTATTGAGGCATTTGAAGGTGATGCACAGAGTATTGAAGACGACTCTGGCTTTGATGGCTAACCAGTGGTGTTCTCTTCTAGTTTTGGAGATGTGGTCAGATTTTCTTATTCTGAGGGTGGCTCGTAGGGCTTTGTTTTGTAAAAGTTGTAATTTGTTGAGGTTCGAGATGGATGTACCAAGTAATAGTACATTACAGTAGTGAAGCCTTGATAATATCAAAGCCCTGGCTAGGGTAATGCAACTGGTAGGGGTCAAGAATTAGCGACTTAGTGCGATAAGTTTAGAGGTGTAGGAGGTGGGAGAGAGCGCTGATGGTTAGAGTCCAAATATACTCCTAAAGGGTTTACATTTTTCAGTACCGGTATCATAGAACCATCTATCTTGATGGCAAAGTAGTGTGGATGAAGTGCACTTATTTTGGATTGACAGATGAGAAATCTGTCTTCTCATCGTTGAGGCAGAGGCTGTTTAATGGCATTGATTTTGTGGATCGTCAGTATCTTGGGTGTAGTTCCCTGAGAGTGGGATAAGGAGCAGGGTGTCATCTGCAAAATTGGGTGTAGATGACACCCATATCGTCTAGCGCTGAGAAGAGAAGCTTAGTATATGCGTTATAGAGTGTGGGTGAGAGGCAAGAGCCTTGAGGTATTCCAATGGGAACTGGTATGGGGGTCTGCAGCTTCTTTGCCTATGGAGACTCTAGAGGTTCGTTCCGCTATAAAGGATTTAATCCATGTGGTAGTGTCAGTGGAGAAGTTAAAGTCTCTAGCTATGGTGGAGCAGAGTTTGTTATGATCCACAAGATAGAACGTTGCAGATAAATCCAGTAGGAGGAGGATGCACAGTTTTCCTGTGTCTCTGATGGAATCCATCTGGATTTTGAGGTCCAGGAGGGCTGTTTCCGTACTGCGATTAGGACAGAAGCCCGATTGTCTGGTACCAAGGAGTTGGTTCTGTTCCAGGTGTGCTTGGATTGGGCAGTAGGCTATTTTGTCGAGGATTTTTAGTAGCAACAGGACTGTTATTGGCCTATAATTAGTGGGAACAGAAGGATCGAAGCATTTTATTTTTTTTTATTTATTTTTTTTTTTAGAAGGGTTGTAACCCATGCTTCCTTAATGCTGGCAGGAACCAATTTGGCATTAAAGGAGATGTTTACAAATTTAGTTATAATAGGTGTCAGTGAGTGGGCACATTATTTTTCGCTGGGACAGAATCTTCTTGCAATTGGAGGCTTTGAGCTTAGATATGGTATCAAACAATAATTCTTGGGAGAGTGAAGCAGAAGATGGGGTTGCTTTTCTCATTAGAGGTCGGTAGGTGATTGACAGGAGCCGATTCATCTGCTAGAAGTTGCTTTTTGGTAGAAATTTTATTTTGAAGTAGATCAATCTTGGCAGCTAGAGCGTCTTGGATAGTGGTACACCACTCTTTGCTGGTATTGGAGTTTGTGGCCGGGGCTAGATTTTCCAATTCTTTTAGGATTGAGAATAATTCTTTTGAGTCGGACACAGCGTTACTGATCCGAGCATTATATGCATTAGCTTTGTGGGTAATAATAGCCGTTTCGTAGGTTTTATTTGCCACCCGATAGGCTTTTTCAGTCTCTGCTGTGGGATGTTTTCTGAAAGTGTGTTCAAGGGCGTGTTTAGTTCTCCTAAGTGTGACAAGATCATCATTGAAACAAAAACATGATCGTTGGTGGAGCGTTTCGTTTTGGTGGTGAGAGGGGCTACAGCATTGATGGTAGAGGTGGGGCAGTTATGGTAAGCATCTGCTAGTAGGCAGGGTTTGTCGTTGGAAATAGACAATGTATCTAATGATTTGGAGAGCAAGGGCACTAGGTTTTCAGTTGAGTTTACGAGGATTTCTGGTTTTGTAGGAGTTGGTGATTTTGGGATTGGTAGGAGGGGGATTGGTGCTAATGGTGAACATGATGTTGTGGTTGTCTGTCCCGTCTAGAGGAGAGATCGAGTCGATGGCAGTATCTGTGTTGAGCGAGAGGATCCAATCAAGGGCTCTACCTTTGATGCGAGTGGAGGCATTCACTAGTTGGATAAAGCTCATATCCTTCAGAGAGGAGTGCAGTGCTTCTACTTTAGGGTCTAGGCTATCATTAAATCCTAGGTTGAAATCTCCCAAAATGACGCATTTGGTGTTGGGCCTGATGAGTGGCGCTAATATTAAAGGGATGTCTGTTGGAGTTAGGAGATCTATAGATCACTACTATGTGGATAGTTTGTTTATGGGTAGTTTGGCGAGCAATATTTCGTAACTTGCTATGTTTTCTATGGGGCATGGTCTTAATTGGAGTTTAGTCTTGGCGATGATGGCAACACCACCTCCATGCGAGTGGGTCATATCCGTTCAAAGGATGGTATAGTCTGGTGGAATTGCGAGAGTTAGGAGAGGGCCAGAGGCTTGGTGAAGCCATGATTCAGTGACTACTAGTATGTCAAGCTTTGATTCTGTAATGAGGTTGTGTATTTCAAAATGGCATGAGCTCCTACATTTATGAGGGCGCCTTGGAGGATGGTCAGAGGTTTCTGCCTAGAGAGGTCTACAGTCATAGTGGTCATAGGTTGGGCTTTGTTTCGTGTTGAGATAACGCACCTCCTGGGAATAAAACATAGGATAGGCACAGTGTACCAGATGCAAGCGAACGCGATAGTTTAACGATTAAAAGGCTTGCTTAAAGAACGCTTAGCAAAGCCCACCACGTCATTGTGCAAAAACTGGCAGTACTGCCTCCAATTAGCCATTTCTGCTCTTTGCGACTCACCCAGTGCAGATCATCATATGACTCTGCACGAAATTGTAACTGGCAGGAGGATGCATGTGCCCGTTCCACCTGCACACTAAATTGCCACGGCACAGGTTTTGGGAGAATTGCAAACGTATCAAAATGAAATGACAAAATTCCCTCAAATACATCTCCCACCAGGTAACAAATCGGCATAGCAAACTATGAAGAACAGACAGGTGCGCATAGCATAGCGAGGAAGAATTCCCACAAGCGCAGCACGTCTATCCAGGTGATAAAATACTGGTCTGTAATTTCGTACAGAAGTGGGAGGAACCGAAATTCATTGGTCCTTACGAAGTAGTGTATTTGACACCCACAGCAGTGAAGATAAAGGAAAGAAGGGCATGGATTCACGTTTCCAACACTCGCAAAGACAACAGCAGCACCCCCCCAGAAGAGAAGGGAACCAACTTGATGGGAAGTTTAAGCCAATTGTCATTGACTTTTTTTTTTTTTAGCTCTAAGACTTTACAGAAAGCCCACACGTAAAGGTAAAGTAGGGCATGTCAGAAGTGGGGGGGGAAATGGGAGAAAATATAAACACGATAGGGGTAGGATTTTGTTTAGGTTTTTGGTCTTCTCTTCTTTCTCCGGTTTTTAATGCATAAAAAAGTGGGGGGGATGCACAGACAATGGGGAAGGGACACGTACTAAGAAGTATATTTAGTGCTGAGAATTTCTAGGACTCATTGGGGAGGGAGGCAACAGGGCATCTGAAAATGTCTGGTATGAGGCGATGAAACAGTATGCCAAGAGCACTAACTGCAGTTGCTATGTGGGCTCGCTAATCCCGCACGTCACAGGGACACCAAAACAATTCTTGCCAGAGAAAGGGGGAAGTCTAATTCACCTGTCATTATGTAAGACTCCGAGCCGGTTTCAAGGGCATGCAGTAGGAGAACAATGAATAGATGGAGGAGGTATGTGCAGACAATTATATTCAGCTTAAAAGCATGACCAGGGAAGCATGTAATATTAGAATATATCACAGAAGGGGCGCAAAGGGGTTGGGGGAGGGGTGACAGTCACTGCTCACAGGCGGATATATTACAAGAATTTGACGGGACACAATATCCCGTGATGCTACACCAGACCCCTGATGCAGATTGGGATTTATTTGTTTAACAATGGGAAATGGGAACGGGGGATGGTTCAGTGCCGCGCAGAAGGGTTAGTGGGAGGTGAAGAAAGCAAATTAACTGCAGGGTAATATGGAACGCCGATGTGCATGCCTTTACGTGGATATACGCGAGACAACCAGTGTACATAAAGCCACTCGGACAGCTTTCCTTGTGTTTCTGAGCAACAGGAAAAATCATAATGGGAATTAACACTGGCTGCTGGAAGACTAGGAGCATCGCAGCGTTGCAGTAAGGGACGGCGGCAGTGATGGAATACTGGTGGGCCTGTAAATCTAAAGCCTTTGCCCAACTGCTACCAGACTGGGTAGGGGTATGTGCATTTGTGACCCTCCACAACCCTGCCTTAGTCCTACCCCATGCTTACGTACTACATTTCAACTATCTCCCTACACTGGTGCAAAAGAAAAGGGAAAAAGCAGAAAGAGGTGAAAGGCGAACAAAGGCAAGTGGCAAAAAGGAAAAGCAGCAGTAACTACATCTTAGCAGAATCACAGAGTTTGGATGCGATCCCACAGCACTTCAGACTTTTCAACAAGACATCAACTTTACTACTACCCGGGATACAAGCAGCCACAAATGCCAAGTGGCTGCAGATTACCCGCTATGAGGTGCTACAGCAGGTTAATGTGACCAAAAAAGGACTGAAAGCAGTGCGGAAAGAGCTCCGGGCCTTGTGCCTGGTGGCCCTCCAGAATCTGGTTGTTCTCGATCTAATGACTGCACTGGAGGGCAAGGTCTGCCATAAAATTGGAGGCAGCAGCTGCACGGCAATAACCGCCAACTATGCTGCCAATGGGACACACTCAGAAGCAGACTATGAAATCTGTACACTAAATGAAAAGATGGTAAAAGAAAAGCACGACACTGCCTCAGACAATTGGCTGGACTCACTGTTTGCCTGGGTACCCGAGTGGCTAGCGGCTCTGTTCAAAATAACAGTCCCCATGCACATCTGGAGGCTAGCCTTCTTTGCCGGACAGAGGATCAAGAATTGCAATTGCTGCAAGGAAAAGTACGGTATATAATGCCTGCTAATCAAATTGGTGACAAGGGTAGCAGATTTGAGATGCAGCCTCCGAGGGTGAATGAGGGCGAGAAAGGAGTGCATGTGGTCTTTGCAGTGCCACCACCAAATGCAGAGGACTATGATGCTTTTTGGTTAGCATGCCCTTTAGATCCACAGGATTGCATAATACTTTGGTCCACAATGCATACAAGGATGAGGGGAGGGACATGGACAGGGTAACAGATATGGATGCCCAAGAAAAAGGGTCAAGAAATGTGTTAGGCAGAATCCTGTGCAGTTCCCTTAGGGAACACTGCAAAAAGATTAAGACTACAGGAGTAAGCAGTAAACCCAATTGGTAGCAGTCTGCACCACCCAGATTTACCTGGTAGCTGTGGCTGAGCAGTCAGACTTCTCTCAAGAAGAGTAAGGCAGTATGTGGAGTATACACAATACGGCTAAAAACACAGTAGAGCAAACAAACACTGACCAGAGCTTTGTATCAAAAAGTATAGTTACTTATTTAAAACACACTTTAGGCAATACACTAGCACTCCAAATCAAAAGCAAGTTAAAACACAGTCAGATAAAGTATACACACCTCCCTTAATAACTATTAGACAAGTCAGAGTTAAAACACCACTATTTGTTAAGACAGATGTGAGCGTTTAACTAAGATGGCACTCCAATAGTTTGGTTAGGGGGAGAGAAAAAGGAAGAGCATAAGAATAATACAGTCCCAACACAGTCACAGCAAGGGAATAAAGGCAAAATATACTGTAGAGCCAGAGTTCATAGGCCAGGCCCACTTTAAATGGAGCAAAGCGAAATGTGCCCAGGATCACAGTTTAAGTTGCACTAAAAATCTTTGCAGAGTGTTCAAAAAAGGTTGGTTTAGTTCAAGAAACAAAGTTAGAAGGTCTGGGGCCAACCCAGTATAAAGAGACAAGGATTTAAGGGTCACCTTTAGCAATCTGTAGAAAGGGAGGCCAGGTAGGACACAGTACCTTAAGAGAGAGGAAGCTCCAGCAGTGGCAGTTGTTCCTGGCAGTGGTTGCAGTTCGTTGTTCCGACCAGGGGAAGAGAGGATCTCGTCGAGGAGGAAACTTGGAGTCGTTGCACTGCCCACAGATGCAACCAGCCGCGGAGTTCCCAATTAAAAGGTGCGGTCCTTTTATTCACGGTCAAAGTGGTGAAGCTTGGCTATCCGGCTGCTGGGGTGCTTGGCATGGGCGATTCGACCAAGAGACGTCTTTGGAAGGCGAGAGAGGCGAACTGGTTGGTCCCACCAGCTCAGGTGGAGAAGACTCGTCCAGCAAAAGATCTTCTCTTGCCGTTGGGAAAGTGGCGAGTTCGTTGCAGCAGATCTTCACCGGTGTTGTCGTCGTTGCAGATGGCTCAGCTTCTTCCCTCTTCGGTCCTGTGGCTACTTCTGAAGTTCCAGTCCCAGAGGCCCTGCTTTTATGCAGAAAAACCCCCATTCATCAGCCTTGCTGTCAATCACACATGCTAAGTGGTGAGCCGGGCGTCAGATTTGTGAGAATAGCAATCACTCTGGGGCCAAAATCGGGTGCTTAAAAAGCATGCCTGTCCAAGGAGCCACATAGGCCATCATAGGACTGCACAGCAAAAGGGCTGAAATGGCAGGGGGACTGCAGATCACAATATAGATTCAGAACAAACAAAAATAAAACCTTTGGGGCGGGAGATTCATCCCGTAAGACTACCACCAGGCAACTCTGAGCCCCCTCGCTCTTGGTTAGCACTGCAGGTAACTCTAAAGCACAGTATGACAGGCCAGGCCGCTGCACTTTATGAAACAGGAATCTCTTACTCTAAGAAACTCCAAGAGTGAGCATTAAGCATTCATAGAGCATTTTGATTGCGTGTGAAACGTAGCACTGCCCCTTGTACATAGATGGAACCCATGAAATAGACGTTTGTACAGCCAACCCATTTCTCCGCTCACACTGCACCTTTTCGAAAGGCACATTCTCACTCCACACACCCTGCACTCAAATATAACACCCTATTGCATATCACCTCTGCCATAACAATGTAGCTACTTTTAACGACAGAAAATTCAAACTGTAGCTTCTCACAACACTCCTTAAACACAATCCGTGTCATCTTCAGCTGGAAACACAGGAACAGCTAACGCCGGTGAGGAGCCTAGCGGCCTCGACTCAGAAATGGCAGTCTGTGAAAAGAGCTTTCCATGAAATTCCAGAAATTTCAGGAGACGTTTCTGGCCTCATTCCAACTGCAGTTTACTTCTTTTACCACGGAAATTAGGCAGTCATTATCCGATTTCGGCAAGGACATTGCATCCCTCGGGGAGCGTGTAGACAATGAGCGTGTAATCCAAGAAGAGCAAACAGTCTGATATTGCCCTTGAAGATTTGACCAGGCTAACACAAGCTCGAAATACAATGTGAGGACCATGAGAATAAATCTAGACCCTTTATCATACGGATAATAAACATGCCTAGAATCTATGTTGGATGTCGACCTGAAGGACACCAACTCACATTTTTGCAGACTTCATTGCGGGCGATGAGGCTTCCACGGTTTCGCTGGATCACCTTCATAGAACTGGCCCGAAAAGGAACAACCCTGGTGCTCGCCCATGTGACGTCTTGGCAGCCTGTACGTCATACACAAAAAGAACAGATTCTAGGAAGGCACAGGTGTCGTCTACAATTACATACAATGGGAATGAGATCCAACTCTTTCAAGACCTCTAACCGATTACACTCGAAAAACGATGCGAGATGCTGCTGGTGGTCAGAACACTACAGACGCGAGGAATTAAATACAAGTGACCTTCCCTTTTGGTTTGATCAGATCCCTAGAAGGCATACAGCGCACAGGATCACCTAGCGAGAATCGGGCATGGCCCTGCAACAAATTGAGGACGACATGGTGGAAGGCCCAGAATGGTCACTCGGTTCAACAATTTACACTCTGGGAGTGGTCAATACCAACCCGTCAAGGGAGGAGGGGGCGAAACACCAAGAGGACTGGATGGTGCGACTTAGAGGGCCCATCACCAACCCACCAGAATAATGAAGCATCGATGAAGGTAGTCATTAGAAAACAGATTAGGAATTGACTGAAGTTCCATCGTGAGATGGAGAGACTGAGCACACCATCTTGGAATTCATCTGTTAAGGCAACAGATGGGGGACTAGGATACTGTGAACGTTGCCCTGGGGTTAAAGTTAACACACGGCTGGGGTTTTGTGCCCCAGGTTATGGTAGGTACTGTGGATCACACAGGGGACATTGCTTGGGGAGACAGTTGTGATAGTTGGGGTGGTGCTAAACAAGGGAGGAGGTCAGCAACCAAGGAGGGGAGTTGGGGGGGTTAATTGGAGAAGCAAAACATGGTATCCGAGTGGAATTTCAAGGATTGCAGCGCTCCAACGATCTTTTACCGCATGATATCAATGTTACTTGGATAATTCAAGCATATTGAATATTAGGGGCATGAATGCACCAGCAAAACGCAGGAAGTTAGAATCTCTCCTGGGGCGTTAACAACCTGACTTGGTGGCACTCCAAGAGACACATTTTTGGCAGATCGATATAAACTTCTGCGGCGATATCTGTTGGTATTACAGGCAAATTGCAGCGGGGAAGGTGGCTGGGGTATAACGATAGGTCCAGCTCCCCATATCAAAGTGCTCTGATCAAAAACCCACAAAGAGGGTTGCTATTTTTTCACAATTTTAGCCCTTTGCTCAAGGGAAGTGACAGTGGCCTCGATATGTATGCTCCCAATACAGGCGAGGATGTATTTTTTTTTTTTAAAAAATCTCACGCTATTGGAAGCCTTTGTGGGGTCGGGGGGGGGGGTATGGGGGTGAATAATTCTTTTGGGGGATTTAAACATGGCTTGGGACCCTCTTCGTGACAGTAGCGTGGTAACTCGTTCTACGCAATCTTTGTCTTCTAAAATGCTAAAACAAAAAGGCTCATAAGTTTAACCTTGGTAGACGTGTGGCCAACACTTATGGGGTCTGAGAAAGGATATACTTTTTACCCTCATGTTCACTAGTCTTTTTCCTGCATAGATTATGCTTGGGTCTCAAAGCCACTTTTGGGAACAGTCCCCTAAATCACCCATTGGGCAATCACACTTTCGGACCACATGCCTTTTATTATTGACCCAAATATAGCTGGGGCAATTCAGACGGTATGCGCTTGGCGATTCCCATCTGAAATTCTGGGGGACTCCATATTGAAAGTTAAAATAGAAGGCAAGATTGTGGAGTTCTTTTTAATTTGATGCATGAAACCTCAGCAAATGTAACTTGGTATGCCTTTAAAGCAGAGTCTTAATAGCAGAAGCAGCTTTCAGACAGAAACAAAAAATAGCTTCAGGCAGAGTTGGAGCAAGAGCTCGAACAAATAGGAAACATGGAAACAAAAGTAGGTCCCTCCATTCAAAGACGCTATAGAACCGTGGTTGGCAAATGAAACCTATTCCCAGCAAAAAGGGCCGTTAAGTCCTTATTATATCTCAGGCATAAACATTATGTAAAAGCCTATACGGCAGACCGGTTATTGGCCTACGACAAAGAACAGCCTCACAAACTAGTCAGTCGATCCAATCACTCGCAGGGGAAACCGTTATGGAAACACCTCAAATCATTTGGTTTTATACCTTCTATTTGAATCTCTATGAGTCCGAATTTCCACACCCGGGTGAGGGGGATCAGGCGAGGTTCTTCGATGCAGTTACCCTAACCCACATAGCATCTGAGGATGGGGAATCCCTTGAGAGAGGAGGCACGCATGTAATACTAGGGGTTATAAAATTCTCTCCCAGATGGATTTCACACCCGATTTTTTAAAACATACAAGAGGTTTGTAGAGAAGGTCCCAAATAATGCCTGCACTCCAGTCGCCCATTTTGAAGTACCAGGAACGTTCACACCAAGGTGTGTGACGTATAATGAGCAAATAAACCAGCAGAGAGCCACAGTAGGGATCTGCACAGTACCCATCAAAAGAGCAATACCTATTGAAGTATTGATAACCAGCCAACCATGGACAGTAAGGTACCCATTAAGAAAACCCTACCAGCAAATGAAACGAAATGAAGATTGCTTAAACACTGTCCCGGAAGAAACTCAAAAGGCCTTAATTGAAGACGAACGGTGACGACACGAGGGCCCGGACAGACTCATAGATGAAAGAAACGACAACCAAAAGAAGACACAAACGAAATGCCATGAATAAGGACATTGTGAACTTAGGAGAGACGATGTTGAAATATAAAGAAACTTAAGCCGTAAGCAGGATGAAGATATTCAACCAGCTAACGCCTGTACATATGCTTGGAACCGCAAGATGATAAAACAGTGCGGCTTGCTATGCTTCGTACAACAGAGACTGCGGCAAGCGCCACATATACATATCTACCTCAACGAAGCACACTATATAAGTGCGAGTCCACTTTACACAAAAGCAGAATTAACTCAGGTTACTAGGGGTCAAACAGGACAGGACTTGTATTTCAGCCATCTCTTCTCGTTTTAGCTGGATCTAAACTCAGCAAGAGCAACTTGTGCCTGGTAAGCCAAGGTCAGACCAAGAGAAGGAGCGAACAGTATTTTTGCGGAATCGAAACAGAACAGAACAGCCTATCTCAGGAAGGCCGAGATAAGGAGGCCCAGGCAGATAGCAAGCCGAATAAGAATTAAATGCGCAAATAGAAGGAAAACTAGGCAAATTCACGGTGTGCTGGCACGTGACCAGCCGAGCAAGAAGAGGCACAGTTTCACACCTACGCCTGGCTGTCGCCCAGACAGAAATATAACTTTTTCTGACAAGAAGATAGTTTTGAGGCCGACCACAGCCAACTAATTGACACAGCCACTAAAGTAATGATTGATGGAAGGGAGGCCGGGTGAATCTTGGGGCATCCTGCACCTGGTTGACCATTCTGTGCGTTGCTAATTAAAGTGGAGATTTATGCATGGGTTTGAAGCCAACCCAATCACAATGGACCAAATAATCTAGGGTCCTATAGTTAGTAGAACCAATGGGACGTCATACTTTTAGTGACGTATACTAGAGTAATGTTAGAAGGAAGGGCTTAGACGCCCACCTGATAGTGTTTATCCAATCCCCACACTCCGTTACCATATACAGATATAGCACCTATATTAAAGTTAACTTTCTCCACCCAATAGAATTGCATGTTAAATTTTGTGTTATACGTCAGATTATGACGCGTTTTTGGTATAAAAGTTATGTTTTAGCGAGACAGACCATCGCATCACTGTTGATTTCCATGTTTCCCCGTTTTTTTGTACTCGTCATTAAACGGACTCCTTTGCCAAACCATTGAGTTGTCCTTATTGATTGGTGTTGGAGTAAGAAAACCTGCACCCCCATCCATCTCAAGGTGCAGCTATCGCGTCTTAAAGTACTGCAGAGCAAATCCCGACTATGGGCCGGCCGGGGGTCTCTCAGTACAGGTCATTGACCCCAAAGCTAGATATAGATAGATCCTATCTATTTATCACCATGGAGGAGGCAAAGATTATTCTGTTCCCAAATCGTGGCAAAGACCCTAGCAGGTGTGGATCCTATCGTCCATAGCTCTTATAAATCTAGACGCTAAAATGTACTACAAAATATTGTCCAAAAAGATAGAGGTTCTACCCCCCACAATTATCAACATCATACTCATTGTACCGCGCATCAACAGGGCCAAAGCTGGAGGGATAGGCTTCCCATACCTAGCCCCGAAGCTCTGGAATGCGCTCCCCCCCACAGCCCTCAGAGCAGAAACCTCTCCTCTCCTTTAAAAAAAACCTGAATACTGCTCTCTTTAACTAACCTACCGCGCCATTTTCCCACTGTCACACCTCCACCCTGTCTACATGTGTCATGAACTGTTTCTGTGCAAAGTTGTACAGTTACCATGCTTGTATGTTTTTTCCCCCATATGTAACTAAGTTATGCTCATTTTCTGTTACAATGCCCTTATTATATGAATAAATAAATGTCCTCCCTTGCTGAAATAAATTATGGGTCAACTAGTTATATGGGGTCCATTAACCCCTAAATGCCATGGGCAAGGTATCTCGTCCTTGGGATTACCTCCCTGTTGCCAAGGACGAGATACCTCGTCCTTGCCACTTAAGGGGTTAATGAAATAAACTGTTAGAAGGCATTGAATGGCGAAATACCAAAAAAAGGCCTTGGCTGGCGTGCGCGCGTGTGGGGGGGCGGGAGGGGGGGGGGGTTGAATCTGGCTTGGGTGAATCACTTTTGTAAAAATGGTTATCCTCCCCAAAGTACCTTATTTCCTTCAGGCACTCCCAATCCGGGTCGCAGACCCCTTTTTTAAAAAAGCTACACAGAGCGCTATCTGCATTTGTTTGGAACAAAACTCCATGGGTAGCTTACGATGTTTCAATAACCAATAAAAATAAGGGAGGTCTAAGCTGCACAACTTCAAATAGTGAACGGTTGGTGGGGTACAGACGCTGAGAAACGATGGGTGCAGATGGAACGAGCCATAGGATATCTCAAGCTGAATCCGACACAAAAGAATTATTTAAAATTCTCAAAGAATTAGAATCCCCTTCGCCTGTCCCGATTCCTGCACCAAAGATAGTACTTGGTGTAATAACATCCAAAACGCACTTTTCAAAAAAATTACTACCCTGAAAGCTAAAATCAATGCCAAACAAAATACCCTCCTCACCCCCCCCCCCCACTAAAACCATGCCACCTAAAAAGACCTACTCACCTTCCCACAAGCCATTCAGTTTCACGGCTCTTACCATCGCCGAGGTTGAAAAATAATCATTAGTACCTTAAAATCTTCGAGCTGCCAGTGTGACTCCTGCCCGGCACCGATCATTAAGGAATCGGCACATGACCTCGCTCCCTACATAACCACTCATCAATTCCTCGTTCCAATCGGGAGTGGCCCTAACAATTTGAAGGATGCTTGGGTTATCCCCTTTTAAAAAAAAAACGACACTAGATCCGGAGATGCCAACCAACTATAGACCCATTACTACGGCCCCATTTCTTCTAAAATTACTTGACCGAGCAGCCTACATACAGATACAGAAATATCTAGAAACAAACAAACGTCTAGGCAGACGACAATCCGGTTACAGACCCAAACACGGGACTAAAACAGCCCTCTTAGACCTTAAAACCCAAATTGAGGACTTAAAAGATAACAGCAAATTGGCACTTTTAGTCCTATTGGATCTATCTGCTGCCTTTGATCTGGTCAACCACCAAATCCCACTGTCAACATCTGAAGTCTGCAGCCCACTTTTCAGATAACGCCACCAATTGGATCAGGTCATTTCTAGACAATAGACACGAGAGTCTTCTCCCCTACTTCAGCTGACCCAGCGCCAGTCCCCTGTGGGGGTCCCGCAAGGGTCATGTGTATCACCCACCCTCTACAATGTATTCACTAAAACCCTGTTTGATGTGCTTGACTATCTGGGTGTCACCTACACCAATTACGCCGATGACACCCAGATACTCATTCCATCACAGGCGACTACGCTGTAGATTCTAAATCTACAAACGACATTTATCAGGTCATCCAAGCCTGGATGGCACAACATGAGCTCTGTCTCAATGATAAGACAGAGCTCCTCATCATATGCACTCAATAAAGGCTCAACAAGTTGAACCCCACGTTCAACTCCTTTAATATCGATGGTAACTCCATCAAAGTATCCAAAAATACAAAAACCTTGGGAATCTAGATTCCACACTCTCACTTCACAGACAAACCAACGCAGTTGCGTCTGCATCAGCTTACACATGTAAGCTGATCACAGCCTGTCGCCCATTCCTCTCTTCGCAGAACTGCATCACCCTCGCTAGGACACTGGTTATGTCCAAACTGGACTACTGTAACGCACTATACCAAGGCACTAACCAGTGTAACCTCAACAAACTTCAGATCACTCAAAACAACGCCATTAGAGCAGCCCTCAACATACCTAGATCAGCACACATCTCCGAAACAAGGAAGAACCTTCATTGGCTTTCAGTCTCCTAAAGGATTTCACTAAAATCATTGGCCCTTACTTACAAATGCTTACACAACCAAGCTCCTACCTACTTAGCTTTGCGGTTCACTCAATACATCCCGCCGTGGCCACTCACATCTGCCCATAGTCAAAGCCTTGCCATCCCCAGATTCAAGCTCCAAACAGCTGGTGGGGCTAGCTTCCCAGTCCTGACAGCCAAACTTTGGAACACTGTGCCTCACTCTATCATAAATCTCTCAATCTATTTAAACTCAAGGTTAAACACTGGTTAGCCACATCTGATGTCCAAGTACCTTCTGAATAGCCGACTTCTCAGAGTTGCTATGTATGCCCGATTAATTTGCACTGTTCCTGTATGCCTATGCTTTGTACTATGCTCCTGTAATTTTGTATCTATTATGTATGCTCCTGTAACTATTGTTTGAAGATATGCGCCCGGTTGCCTACGGACCTGGTTTACGCTATACAAATAAAATAAATACAAAATACAAATACAAAAATAGGAGGGCTGCAGCTTGAGGACACCTTAGGGCTTCCCAAAAGGGACTGTTCCCACAATATTCACAAGAGCCGGTTTACAAGTCTGGTGGAAGAGGTTTGGGATATTGCAGTCAAACCTTATCTATTAACAACATTTCCCTCACCATTTATGCCGTCATTTCTCGAATCCCCAAATTACACCGGGCCTCGATCCACAAGCATTTACTAAATGGAAAAAGACAGGCGGTACAAAACAGACATGTTTCAAGGAACACACCCTTTTATCCAATGCAAATTAGAATTGGGACTGAATGAATTTGATTGTTTTCAGTACTTCCAGGTCCAGCATTGGATATTGGCTCCTCCAAAACAAGCAGCAACCAGACAGTTAACTTAGTTTGAAAAATGTGCCATCTCCAACTCGGAGAATAAGACTTATCTCAAATTTATACAAAATTATGTCTGAGGTTTGGACAAAGATACCCCTCCGTATTATAGATCTTGAAGGCAGCCAACGCTGGGAGAATAGATTCCGGAAGCAGAATGGGAGGGGCTCTGGAAATATAGTCCCAAATTCACCTGCTCAATTAGAAAATTTTGGTACAAGCGGCTAATTCAATGGCATTACACTGAGACCATACATTTCGGATCAATGCTGGAGACAGTGTGGCTCGAATGGGGGCATGTGTGGCGGGGCTGGCCGACTGACAGGATACTGGGCAGAAATTAATGTTTATATGGTGCAAATATTTGACTCATTAAAACCTAGCACTCTCAAGTCTAATGTACTGTTGATATTGGAGGCAAACATTGTTAGGGAGAATTCTCTGTTTAGGCTGAATTTCCTAACCTAGTGAGTCCCCCAGCAGCTTTGCTGGATTTTTGGGGTTTATTTTTTTCTCCTGCCAAGAGTGAGACTCTTTTAAACTCACTCTTGGACATGATTTTGAGTGTGTTCCTTTGACTCTAGATGTGTTTAATGGGCTATGGGGGTCTTTTACTCCATAGGGCTTCATGTGTTTTTGTGATGTGTGTTACACAGCACCCTCAGTGCAGTAACTCAGGGGTGTCATAGTGACCCCCCAGTATAGACTCCATACCCTGGGACTGACTACTGTCTCCCAGGGCATGTAAAGTCACCATTGACTTTACTAGTCTTGAATTCTGAAAAGAACCAGTACAAACCATCATATTTTGGACGTACTGGCTGGGGCAATTCGATTGCCCTGGGGTCTGTTAGTTGAGGGGGCACGTGACCGTCCCCCCCTGATCGAGTTTTGGCTGGTGGCAGTGGAGACTACTTTTATGTTCAACAGCAAATATTTCTCTATGGCATTTTCCCATTGTTCGAGGCTACCATCTTTATTTAATTACGATAGCCTCGAACATACCGCCGGTTTAATTATTTTTTATTCTCCGGTTGGTATTTTTTGCCAAAACTCGGTTCTAAAATGGTGTGTGTGTTCTCTTCTGTGACTCCAACCCAAGTCAAGACCTTTGTTCCACTTTTTGGCGGGCTTCTCCACAGAAGCCCTCCAAAGTGGTGCCACTCTGTCTGGGGTACTTAGGAGGGGTGGAGGGGGATTTAGGCACCCTGGACTGAGTTACCTTGGTAACTCAAGTCGCACTCCGTCCTGATTGGCCCAAGTGGTGAGCCGGCCGGCTCACCACTTAGCATGTTTGAGTGACAGCTAGGCTGAGTGAATGGGGGTTTTCTGCATAAAAGCAGGGCTTTGGGGACTGGAACTTCAGAAGTCGCCACAGGACCTAAGAATCCGACGAGGGAGAAGCTGAGCCGACCTGCCACGACGACACCACCGGTGGAGCCCTGCTGGACCGTCTCACCACTTTTCCCAATGACAGAGGAGATTTCCCGCCAGAGTCTTCTTCCTTTGACTTGTGGGGATAACCAGTTTCACGGTCTTTTCGCCTCCGACGAATCTCGTGGCCGCCTTGCCTGTGCGAAGCACCCTGGCAACCGTAATACCATGTTTTACCACGACCGCGAAATAAAGGGTAATACCTTTAACCGGAAAACTCTGCGGCTGGTTTCTTCCCTGGCAGTGCAACGATCTTCATCTTTCCTCCAAGTCGAGATATTCTCTTCCCCTGGACGACGCCGAGACTTGCACCCGCTGCCAGGAACAACTGCCACTGCTGGAGGATCCTTCCCACTTAAGGTACCGTGTTCCGCCTGGCTTCCCTTGCCACCGACTGTACGGGGCAGATTTAGCCCCCGGCTTTCGAACCTGGGTTAGCCTGGGAAACCCTGGCTAAACTTTTCTGAGCATCTCTAAACTCCTTTCGAACTGTCTGCAAGACTTTCAAAGCCTAGTGTAACTGTGATCTTGGGCGCATTTGTGCTCTGCTCTCTTTAAGAGTGGGCCCAGCCTATGGACTTTGGCTCACAAGTGACTTTTGCTCTTCTGCCTTGCTAAAAGTGTTCCTAAATCTTAGAGTGGTGTATCTTCCCATATTCTGTCTTTTTCCCTCCCTTCTTCATGAACTTATTGGAGTTCCATCTATAGTTAAGTGCTCACCTCTGTATGAAAATAAGTGGTGTTAACTAAGACTTATCTGATAAGGAATAAGGGTTGTATATATTATAATAGTAACTGTGTTTAGAGTGTTTTACAATAAGAGTGCTGGAGTGTTTCAAACTGTGTTTTTAAATAAATAATTATATACTTTGATACCAAAGCTCTGGTCAGTGTTTGCTTGTGTTATTGTATCTGAGTGCCTATTGTGTATACTTTGCATACTGCCTAACTCTTCTTTAGGGAAGTCTGACTGCTCAGCCACAGCTACCAGGTAAATCTGGGTGGTACAGACTGCTACGAAGTGGGTTTACTGTTAACACCTGTAGTCCTAAATCTTTTGCAGTGTTCCCAAAGGGAACTACACAGGTTTCTGCCTAACACTAGATGAGACATAGTTCGAAATAAAAATGTTAAACTTGTTATATTGCAATTAGCAGCCCTAGTGGGATAGCTCTAAAGTGGAAATCCAAGAACCCGCCAGAACTCGCCAAAAGGTTCTCCAGAGAATGGAACTTTGTTTTCAGGTACATTGATACATCTACGTCCCACATTTTCCTGCACGCTGATATTGAACAGCTAGGCTGTAAAAAATAGGGTATGTGAATTAATATTACAGACATCGCCCGGAGTTAATCTTTAGTAAGAGTGGAAGCCTATATTTTATAATCAGTCCTCAAAAGAAGGATGCGACTCCCAACTTATACAGGCATGTTTCCAGTCATATATCAGGCCACTTGCCACCATGTGTAAATTAATTTAATGCATTGGGTATAAAAAGAATTGCACACAAAACCATCCACCATGATTTGTAAAATACTTATGGCTGGTATGTATGCAACAATGTATCTAGGTTTTCCAAGCTGCATAAAATATCTTTTCTGCAGATACAAACAAAAGATGGAGCAGTGAAACACCTTTCAGAGTTAATTTAATGTAGCAGGGGTATTATGAGCCACTGCATATAAGATGGCACCCCGGGTGAAGTTGAGAACGGATGACTTACAAGCGGATGAAAGCAATCCATGGTGGGGGGTGGAGGTAGGACGCTGCAAAATGTCCTTGTGATCTAGGGCAAACACGATAATGTGCTGAGTAGTTAAAACTTGCACAAATGCAACACCTGCCATTTTTAACAATGATCATGTAGTATAGAAAACCGGTGCAGTATTAAAATAAACAAAACTGCAATCAATTGCTTTCCATGTATGTCCCCTTATCCACTTCAGTGGTCGGAAGTATCTGTGGAGGAGGAGCTAAAGAAAGAGCACCTGGGTATCTGGCATCATCCAAAGTAGGATGGGGAACTAGCAGCTAGTTCTATAAAAAAAGGCAATTGATCAGGGCGAGCCAGGTTGCGCAAAAACACACAAAACCAATGGGCAAATATTAATAGCATAAATCTCATATTGTGCATTACATACAGGCGAAATGGTTACCACAGGTAAGTGAACCCAGCACATTCCAACAAAAACATATAGCAATATATAAACATTTAGTACATTTTTTACCGTCTGGTGACCAACGACATACATCCCATTGCATATTAAGGCCACAGTGAATAGCACGGCTACATTCAATATCCTGTGCTATATATCTAAAAGCACAATCAATACCACAGGAAACATTGTGATGAACCCGGACCACAATTCCTGGTCCCGATTTTATCAAAATCTTATCCCGTTTTATCAAAAGCCATCTGAACTGCTATAGGCCGAAACACAGTTGCGTCGACTTTTTATGAACATTAGTGTCTGCTACATACACCGAGCACCAGCTATTTGAGGTTTAATTCAACACCAAATTCAAACCCCTCCAAATACTAAGACTTATAATCACATAGGTATGTTTCTATAGGACCAGTTGCCCTTGGAATCAAAAGTAGCTCCTGGAAGCTGCTGGCATCAAGCTAACTAGGTTCTACTAGGCTACAAGCAGGAGCTAAATAACTCCCAGCTCTTGGCACTTTCCAACCCTGTCACCAACTATTTGTTCTATGCCCCAACAATTATGAAGGTCTTTTTAAAGTCTGATTTATCTCACAGCCATGTAAGTTAATAGAGGGAAACCTGCTCAGCTTTGAACAAGTTGAACGAACAGTGAGCTGTGAAATCTACCGTCTACACTAGCTCAGATGTGTTTGTATTTCCTGCTTTAAGTGTGAAATAAGACTCAAAAGCACTAGGAAAACCACAACATGCAACAATCCATGTTCCAGAGTTCAAGGTACTCTTTAAAGTCAAAAGTTGGCCCAAGAATTATTATACAATATACATTTGCATTTCCGGAGAGCTCTGCCACCCTAGCAGCGCTGGAAGTCACAGTGTATGCGCGCAACATCCTCCCTGCCTCCGTACTGAAGACCCTTCCACTTAAAACACTCCTCCCTTACTAGACTAATCAACCGCTTCACAACTCAAGGCAACCTCCCCACTCAAGACCAGACAAATTGTCCCACTTCTCAAGAACCCAAAACTGGACCCCGATGACCCCAGCAACAACCGCCCCATCACCCATCTTCCCTTCCTAGGTTAAGAGGCTTGAGAAAGCGGATGCCGCACAACTCCCACACATTAAAGCCAATATCTTTGACCCCTCGCCCCCCGCCCCTTTTTTCAGTCCTACCGATCCGGTTTCAGAGGCAGAACAGAAACAGCCGCCATCAAGGTAAACCCACTCCGAATCACCCATGTTCCTCATCTCTCAGAAATAAAAGATTAGGCACCAGATTCCGCATACGCCCCACCCGTAGTAACCTCCCCAAGCAAACACGACACACCACCGTGCTTACCCACTGCACCTACCAATGGCAAACCCCCTTATACAGAGGCAAAACTGGCGATTATCAAGGGCGCCCTTATCAAGGCCAGATCCCTCCCAGCACATGCTCTAGATATAGCAGACCTTATAACCTCTTCAGATCTTGACTTCATTGCCATACCTGAAACCTGGCTTCATGCTGCATCCGGTCCCTCCTTGTCCCTTGCCCTACCACCCGGCATCATGAGATGTGACCGCACCTCTGCTTCCCACACCAGAGGTGGTGGCCTAGCCATCATCCACAAAACAACTCTGGATTTAAGAGTATCGACCAACACTAAACTCGAGTCCGCTGAACTTTTATCAGTCAAACTCGCTCTTACACCTAATCAAACAGCCACCCTCCACCTAATCTACAGGCCCCCAGGCCCTGCACGCTCCTTTGTCGGCGAAATTTCTACCCTCCTCCTTGATGATGCAAAAACAAACTCACAAATCATCATCCTTGGAGACCTCAACCTGGGACTAGTCGACCCCAAAGATCCCATTGTACTAGATTTGGAAAACGCCCTTACCAACTCTGGCTTCACCTTGCACATCCAAGAGCCCACGCACTCTAAAAGGTAGGACCCTAGACTGGCTAGCCAGCTCGAACTGCAATATCAACAGTGTTAGGGAGAATTCTCTGTTTAGGCTGAATTTCCCTACCTAGCGAGTCCCCCAGCAGCTTTGCTGGATTGCTGGGGTTTATTTTTTTCTCCTGCCAAGAGTGAGACTCTTTTACCCTCACTCTTGGGCATGTTGAAGTGTGTTTTCTTGGTTAAACCTTGTGTTGAATGGGCTATGGGGTCTTTTACTCCATAGGGCCTCATATATTTTTGTGATGTGGGTTACACAGCACCCTCTGTGCCGTAACCCAGGGGTGTCCTAGGGACTCCCCAACATAGACTCCATACCCTGGGACTGACTACTGTCTCCCAGGGAATGTAAAGTCACCAAAGACTTTACAAGTCTTAAATCCTGAACAGAACCAGTACCAACCATCATATTGTGGACGTACTGGCTGGGGCAATACGAATGCCCCAGGGTCTGTTAGTCGAGGGGGCACGTCTCCGTCCCCCCTGATCGAGTTTTGGCTGGTGGCAGTGGAAACTACGTTTTATATTCGACCGCGAATATTTTCCTATGGGATTTCCCATTGTTTTAGGCTAACACATTTAATTATTTATTTACAGTAGCCTTAAACATACCGCCGGTTTATATATTTATTATTATAACTCCGGTTGGGATTTTTTGCCAAAACTTGATGCTAAAATGGCGTTGGCATTAGCCTCTGTAACTCTGACCCAAAGTGGAGCCCTTTGTCCCACTTTTGGCGGGCTTCTCCACAGAAGCCCTCCAAAGTGGTGCCACTCTGTCTGGGGTACTTAGGAGGGGTGGAGGGGGATTTAGGCACCCTGGACTGAGTTACATAGGTAACTCAAGTCGCACTCCGTCCTGATTGGCCCAAGTGGTGAGCCGGCCGGCTCACCACTTAGCATGTTTGAGTGACAGCTAGGCTGGGTGAATGGGGGTTTGCTGCATAAAAGCAGGGCTTTGGGGACTGGAACTTCAGAAGTCGCCACAGGACCTAAGAATCCAACGAGGGACGAGCTGAGCTGATCTGCTACGACGACACCGCCGGTGGAGCCCTGCTGAACCATCTCACCACTTTTCCCGACGACCGAGGAGAACTCTTAACGGAGTGGCTCCTTCCCTTGACTGGTGGGGACAACCAGTTTTCACCTTCTTTCCGCTCTTCGAGGTATCTCGTGGCCGCCTTGCCAGTGCCAAGCACCCCGGCAAACGGAATACCCACCACTTTTACCCCAACCGCGAAAGTCGGTACAACCCTTTAACCGGAGGACTCCGCGGCTGGTTTCTTCCCGGGCAGTGCAACGACCTTCTTCTTCTGCTCTTCAGCGAGATCTTCTTCTCCCCTGACCGACGTCGAGCCTTGCTGCCACTGCCTGGAACAACTGCCCCCGCTGGAGGATCCTTTCCGTTAAGGTACCGTGTTCCGCCTGGCTTCCCTTGCCACCGACTGTACGGGGTAGTTTTAGCCCCCGGCTTTCGATCCTGGGATTGCCTGGGACACTTTGGCTAAACTTTCTAAGCCTCTCTAACTCTTTTCCGAACTCTTTTGCAAGACTCTGAATCCCTACCAACTGTGTGATCTTGGGCATGTTTTCGCTCTGTCTGCTCTAAGAGTGGGCCCTGCTTAGTGACTTTTGCTCACCTGTGACTTTGTGCTTCTTTGAGCTTACAAAAAGTGTTCTTAACCTTAGAGTGGTGTGTTTATCCTAATTCTGCTCCTTCTCCCTCCCTTCTTTTTACCTACTAGAGTGTCATCTAACGTTAAACGCTCACCTCTGTTTGAATTATGTGGTGTTAACCTAGAGTTGTCTAGATAGGAAGGAGAATTGGGACTGCTTTCCATATAACTGTGTGTAGAGTGTTTTACTATATTTTGCTAGAGTGTTTTCAACTTATGTGTTCTTGAAAATAAATAACTATATACTTTTGAAACCAAGCTCTGGTCAGTGTTTGCTTGTGCTATTGTGTCTGAGTACATATTGTGTATACTTTGCATACTGCCTAACTCTTCTTGAGGGAGGTCTGACTGCTCAGCCACAGCTACCAGGTAAATCTGGGTGGTGCAGACTGCTACCAAGTGGGTTTACTGCTATACCTGTAGTCTTAAATCTTTTGCAGTGTTCCCCAAGGGAACTGCACAGGTTTCTGCCTAACAAACGTCCTGGCCAATACCCCTTGCTTATGGTCAGACCACCACATAATCACTTTTAATATTGAAGCTTCCCCCATATACCAACCTTGATAGCGCCCACTCTCCCGACCAGAAATAAAAAGGTTATAACAAAGGAGAAACTTCTCCCTCTGCTACTCCCTTCGCTCAAAGCGGCCACCGACTCCTGCAATGACCCCACCACCCTAGCTGACATCCATAACTGCAGCATGCCCACAGCTATAGACTATTGCCCCCATTAAACTGAAGAAGGCCAAACCACAGGCATACCTTAACTCTTGGTTCACTCCACAGTTAAGAGTACTCTGCAAAATCAAACGCTGTGCCGAAAATCATTGGAAAAGTCACCCTTCTGACGCGCACAAAAACGTTTTTTTCTTGGCATCGCTCACCTACAAAGCAGCCATTATAGAGGCAAAAAAAAAAAGTCCCTTAATCACATCTTGCAAGCTGACTCCAATTCTAAGGAACTCTTTAAAATCCTAAAAGAGCTCGAAACTCCTGTTACCCCTCCCGACACCTGCATTAAAGATAGCAAATGGTGTGCTAACATTCAGGCAGCAATACTGAATAAAATCACCACGCTTAAAGCTAAAATCATAGCTAAACAAGACACCCTGAAACTGGACAATCGCCCTCCTAGCCTAGCTGGGGCCCTTTCCCCTGACTTGCCCAATCTCAAACGGTTCGCCTGCTCACCGCTGCAGAGGTAGAAAACATTATCCTGAGGATCAAACCCTCCAACTGCCAGGGTGATCCCTGCCCTGCACCAATCATTAAGGAATCTGCCCACGATTTGGCACCATTTATCACTTCCTTCATCAATGCCTCCTTTAAAACAGGAACGGTCCCTGACAACCTTAAGGACGCATGGGTGATCTCCCTGCTCAAAAAACCCTCCCTTGAACCTAGCATACCCACCAACTACAGACATATTACTACTGTCCCGTTCCTGCTAAAAATCCTAGACCGCACAGCATACCTGCAAATCCAAGAGTACCTGGAAACAAATAATAATCTAGGTCCTATAGAATCTGGCTTCCGCCCCAGACACGGAACAGAGACAGCTTTACTAGACTTAAAAACTCAAATTGAAGTCTTAAAGGACAACGGCAAACTTGCCCTGTTACTTTTATTTGACCTCTCTGCGGCATTCGATTTAGTCAACCTCCAAATCTTATGCAAGCATCTTCACTCTGATGCCCATTTCTCTCCATCAGCTACGGCCTGGATCAAATAATTCTCGAGTAATACATCTATGCGGGTATTTTCTCAATCTGCAACTGCAGATTATTCCCCTATTCACTGCGGCGTCCCTCAGGGCTCTTGCGTGTCGCCAACACTCTAATGTTTTTACAAAACCACTCTTTGATGTACTTGACTATCTGGGTGTCCCTTATACGAATTATGCTGACACCCAGATACTCATTCCCATCACTGGTGACTACTTGGCTGACACCAAGGCCCTGAATGACGTCTACCTGGTCATCCAAGTCTGGATGGCACAACACCAGTTATGCCTCAATGATGACAAGACTGAGCTCCTCATCTTGGGCACCACGCAACGCCTTAGTAAACTTGAGCCGGCGTACCAATCGTTTGTCATCGATGGCAACACCATCCAAGTTTCAAAAGACACTAAAACCTTAGGCGTCTACTTTGACACCACCTTATCCCTTTCACGACAAACAAATGCAGTCAGATCTGCCTCAGCATACACCTGCAAACTCATTGCAGCCTGCAGGCCATTTCTGACCACCCCAAACTCGGTCACACTGGCCAGAACCCTCATCATAGCTAAAATCGACTATGGTAGCGCCCTCTACCTAGGAGCCAGCCAAGAGAATCTGAACAAATTGCAAATCCCCCAGAACAACGGCATTAGAGCGGCCCTAAACATCCCGCGAAACCACCACATCTCGGAATCTAGATCCAATCTACACTGGCTACTGGTCAAAAATAGAATTGCACTGAAAGCCTTACCCACAAATGCCTAGCCAACCAAGCCCACCCCCCCCCCTATCTCTGCAGCCGGCTAACCCGCCACGCGCCTACCCGCCCTCAAAGAACCGCCCAGACCCACTGTTTTACCATCCCCTAGGTTCAAATTACAAAAAGCGGGTGGATCAAGCTTCCCCGTCTTAGCTTCCAAGCTTTGGAATGCCCTCCCCGTCACCATCAGATCAGAAGAATGCTTTAGTGCCTTCAAGTCCAAAACGAAATCCTGGCTCTTCGATCAGCCTTGAAACTCGGATTTCGGATGTACCTGGGAGCCCTGTCCCAGTAAAACGCCTGCTCTAATCTCTACTCTGTAAATGATGTATATTTCTGTATGTTCTGAATACTTTGCACTGTATCCAATTTTGAATATACGTATGCTTGTTATGTAACCATGTCCTAAATTGCGCCCTGATGCCTCCGGGCCCGACGGAGCACGTTACAAATAAAACAAATACAAGGTGATCGAAGATGCCTTAAAAATCCTTGATGATGGTCTTCTGGTTCTCCTCGACCTCTCAGCAGCATTCGACACAGTAGACCACCAGCCAGAGACCACTCGCAAAATCGACAACAGTTTGTACAAATGGATTTCTCCACAGCGTCAAACCTAGCAATCACCTGTGGAGTCCTGCAAGGATCCATCCGGTCACCCGTGATGGTCAATCTATACACAGAAGCACTCTGAACTCTCCTCCCTCCACACAACCACCACAAATATGCAAATGACTCAGATCTACCTCAAGATAGCCTCCATCAAAGACATCCACAGGCTCAAGCCTTGCCTCACATTGATCTAGTCGTGGATGTCCTGTGATTACCTGAAGCTCAAACCCTCCAAGAATGAATACCTATTGCTGACCAAAAACAACACCCCGACATCCAGACGTGGATCTCTGCTATGAACCTCAAGGGCTTCACATCCCAACTGGCCACCTCTGCCAAGTTCCATGGGTTCCCTTTAGAGAGAGCCACATCAATTTCAAACAGCACATAGCAAGGGAGACACAAATGGCCTGGTACCAACTTTCTCTCCTGTGGAAAATCAAGTCCTTCATCTCAAAGCAACTTCAGAGCCGCTGCCCAAGCCTTGGTCTTCTTCCCACATGTATGGTGACAATGCGCTTTTAAAAGGCCTTCCAGACACTGCCTTTGCACTCCCGAGATGTGTCTTGTATGCAGCAGCACAACTCAAAAAGGACAAATTAGATCCCCCAACCCTCATTGAACAGCACTGGCTCCCACAGCAAGCCTGCATAATATATTAGGCATTCACCTTGACATCCCCAAGCTACCTTACTGAGAAACTCTGCATCTCCATAAGTCTGCAATACACCAGAAGAACATGTGCAGACTTAAACTCTGCTAGTGCAGAAAGGAAAGTAACAGAAGACAGGCCTTCTCGATCTACGCCCCACTCTGAAACCTCCATGTCAACATCTGACTCATCCCAATGTTTTTAAAGTTCAGCAACGAGCTCAAGTACGAACACTAACTCCCCAACACTAGGTCAATGCACCTTCCACTCTGCACCCTACCTGAGACTCGGTCCTCTGCGCCTCACTGCTTCCTACCCTGGTTGCTTTTAGCTCCCTTGCTGCCAATTGCCTACCCCTGTTCACTCCCTGCTCCCCTCACCGTTAATCCCCATACGATTGTAAAACATGCTGTTGCTTCCCTAAATTACGCCCGCACTCAATACACTAATAGGTTGGAGATCAATTGGTCCCCCTGGAAAATAGCCTCCTTAAGTGCAGGTGGAAACTGTACTTTCAATCCAGCCACCTTGACAAAAATCGATCAAGTTATAGAAGAGCTCTCTTCAAAGATGGGCATAACCGCACCATTCTGGCCTTCTCGGATCTTATTAACTTGATTTGCAGGGCTTCACGGTTTCCCACAATCATAGAAAATGAGAGTTTGATCTACAAGAACTTCTGGCTAGAAAGAAAATGTAAGCCATCATTTAGGTAACCAGAAAAAAACTCCACTTGGAAAGTTCTTAGTGTACCAGCTCACATAACCAAACTCCTCCACAGTAGATTTTGCAGAAATTGAGATGAAAAGAAATAGGAGGCAGAAACGATCAAATAGTAAAATGTTACTTTTCATGGGAGGCCTGCTCAAGGCAGAGATTGCTAGAACCTCTTCCTGGGTTGCGTCAATGTATTCTGAAGAGGGATTATGGTCAAGGGTTTTTAGTTCCTCCCCAAGAACTTGTCCACAATTTCAGCCTCCACCACACCTAGTTCATTGATCTATGCAACACAAACTCGCCACAACGCTCTATTGCGACAAGTCTCATTAAAAGCAAAACTTGCATCCTCCGCTACCCCTTCAAAGAAATGTAATTCTACACAGTCCCTCGCTCTCCTGGACTGGGTAAACTGATGCAGGCAGATGCGTACAAATTCAACTCAAGATCTTTATTGATGGACAGGTTACCAACATGGCTAAAAAGCCACAGCTCAAAAACCAAATGCTTATCTTACAGTGATCCACAGTACGGATCAAAACGGAGGATGCAACAGGAGCATTTCATTTACACACATCCTCACACCGCCCACCAAGCTCAAAGCTCCAAATGAGGATGCAGGCTGTTCAGATGAACCAATTAGACCTAATCTTGAGTAGAGGTTTGCAGGAAGTCACCTGAAACACAAGAGGGTACCTCTAAAGTGGAGGTACCCAAGATCAAAAAAGTTATAAGAAGGAAGAAAAGTCGCACAATATGCTGGATTCAACTGAAGCAGAACAGGGAGCACAAACCGCAGCATGAAACCCATAGAGTGACCCAACTGAAATCTCTGGCTCTGCCTTTTTTTTTGCGTCTTCGTAACCTTACACAAAACAAAGACTGAATGATCTCTCAGATCTCTTAAATCCCAAAGAAGCAATAAGTGCTACATAAGGGCTTGAAAAGTGGACTGACACAGTAAATCTGGATGTACAACTAGTCCCAATCTGGGATTTAAATGCCAAGACCAGGAAAGCCTGGTGAAGACAGCAGATAGCCGTTAAAGAGCGAGAAGCCCCATCGTTTGACTCAACTGAAAGGTGGAGCGGGAGCACTATGAAATGCAGAGTGTTCACAAGACTTCAAACCACTACCCTTTCCTATATTAACATCTGTACCACGTCAGAATTTACAGTTAGGGACTAGTCACTCAGAATTTTTTAAAAAAATATTCCCACACAGCCCTGCTCTCCACCCGTCACCTTCATTTATACTGTGTTCTGTAATCCACTATGTGGGTCTTGGGCATAGGATTTTATAACCAGGCCTCAATGTGTGAGCTTGCTAGAGGATTATAACTTGGCGAGTAAGAAATGGTGTGTTGTGTGTGTGTGGAGAGCTGTGGGGCAAGTAACTTTGAATACCTGGGTAGTAGCATTTAATTTTGCATTTTTACCAGTAAAAACCATGTCAATTCCAACAAAACTTTATTAAAAATAAAATAAAAAATAAAAATATATATACCCACGATGGCCAAATACTATTGTGAATGACAGTGACATAAAATAAGCACCAACAAAATTCTAATATAATCCTGCCAAGACTGAGACCCAACTTGGCAACTTTTAATTTTGGATGTTGCATTTGGCCTGTGGCTTTAGCCAACAACAGTTAAAAAAACAACAACAAAAAACACACACACACACACACACACACACACACACACACACACAACGTAAGCATGGTCATGCACTCTTAACGGCTGCAATAGCTTGCCGTTTACTTCAATGGTCAAGGCCACACACAAACGCAAAGAAATCCAAACCTTAATTTACAGTTTATTATTGGTAAGGCTACTCCATATGGCAAGTGGTCATAAAAACCTAGCACTAAAGAATACCTTGAATCAATTTCAAAAGCTCAATCTACGTACCGAAATGCTCCTGAGCCATTCACAGCACAGTTTCCTGAACTCTGCATCCCGCTTTTTGTCCATCGGAGGCCAACAGTACCTGCCAATATTCAAAGAAAAAGTGTCAGTCACTATCCTCTTTCCAAGGAGGGGGGTTGTTTAGACCAAAACTCACTCATAGGTTAACATAGCAGAGCAGGCAGGCTTCAAGCATAGGAGCGGATGGGCCGATACCAGTGTGCACACATACACAAAATAGGTTTGCCACTTTTAATCTCGCCGCTGTGATACTCTGGTAGGCAAAATCTAAGCATTGCAGAATATTTCCCTTTATAGGTTTGCTACTTTCAATCTCACCAATGTGATATTTTACCTCTCTTGTATTTTGCCCATGGAGTTTCTCAATAAAAGTTTTTCTACCATGAAACCTGCAACTGATATTTTGCCGCACTGGTGTTTGTCTTACCAGTTTTGTATACTATGCACACAACAACGCCCTTGTCACCGTACACCACTTGCCTTTGAGACATGAACTGCATGATGAATACCTTGGTCTAGACATCCATCACCCTCGTGCACTGCGACCCTAGGAATACAGAGGAGACTCACGAAAAATGTGGTCCAGCTGTTCACAACCTTTGACAGCACCCGTCCACATGCCTTTGCAATAAAGGCTGCTGCTAAAGACCTAGCCAGTCTTCCTTCGATTTGGCAACAAACGGGAGAGCGAAAGAAAGATTGCCATGGGCAAAGTGAGCTAGTGAAATGAGACCGATCAACACTAACAGAGCCACAATTAAGCTTTCCTCTTTGGCCCAATCACACTCTCCCACATCTGCAGCTAACCAGTCCCAAAGCGCTGCATTCAATGAGATCTTGAGCTCTTCCTTATGCATAACAAACTCCCAGGTTTCTCCGCCAAACCCATAGAACGCAGATTGCAACTCAGGAACTGGGTACTTCTGGCCTGCACCCATCAACACAACAACATTTTGCATCCAACTCAGTGAAAAACCTTTGCTACACAATGGACATATCCCTATCCCTCGCCGAACCCACCGCCTCTGTATCTAAAACCAGTTTCTTCCATCTACGGATTTGCAGGTTTATTTTCCCTTACCTCACCTATCCCCGCCATTTCTCTGCCATCAACTCCATCATCCTCTCCCGCGTAGACTACGCAAACTGCTTTTACCTAGGTGCACCGACGTTTCAACTAAGGAAGCTGCAAAGAATCCAAAACGCTGCAGCATGCCTGCTCATCAACCTACCCCCCCTACCCCCCAGAACCCTACACTGAAAGTCCTCAATTGGCTCCAGATTGATCGACACACATCCTTTACAGCCATGTGCATCACCCACCGGGCCATCCACAACACCAGCCTGGAATTCCTTCAAGACAAAATTCAGGGATTCCACCCCTCAGTCTCGGATCTCGCACAGCAGATTCCCTAGTGGTCCCACTTTACAACTCCTCCAGATTGCCGCTTGGAAGGAGAACGAGAATCTGCCCAATCATCTGGAACGCCCTACCCCAACACATTCGCAATATTGAATGTCGGGCAAAGTCATCCCTCGCAGTCTGCAGCGTTCGTTGCTGCCGGATTTCATCCGAGACAGCACCTGGCTGGTTGTGAGGGTGCCTGCAGCATTGCCTCGTTCAAACTGCTTTAGTGTAGTACAGCCCTGCTCTGCTGTCCCTGCACGCTCCTCCGGCACAAAACACCAGCAGCGTCCACGTTGCTTAGCAATGTGGGAGGCCACACTTCCTGCCTCGCTCTCATCCCACTCTTTAAATCTGTCCCAGGCGAAGTCTGGGCAAAGTCGGCCCTCGCCGGTCTGCAGCGGTCCACAGCTGTGACTCGGCCCCATAGCAAATCCACCAGTCTTTAGGTGCCTTCATGAACCTCCAACTTGGCCTGCCATGTTATCTCCAACCGACTTCCATACCCCAGCACAACCACTTCTCCAAATTCATGTTTCAATGCTTCACCCTACTTTAGTGCAGGTAACATTTCATGTTTACTTCTGTTATCATTATTCTCCGTTAGGGAGAATTCTCATTTCTGTGATAATTCCCTTCAACCTTAGAGACCCCCAACTCTTTTGCTTGACTTAAGGACTTTTCATTTTTATCCTGGAAAGTGTGAGACCTTTTTCCCCCCACTCTCTGATGTATTTTCCTCTGATTTAAACTGTTTTTCTTTTGGTTTTGGAGTGACAAACTCCATAGGCATCATTGTGACGCACACCACCCTCAATGCAGTGTCACAGAGAAGTCCTTTGGATTTCTGCCAAGGTTTAAATACCTTCTCTTGGATAAACTACTGTTTCCAAGAGTAGTAAAGTGAAATTGACTTCACTTACCTTCTCTCTCTTTGTAGACCCAGCACACACCATCTTACATAGAGTCATGGAGAGGTTACTTAGTATTCCCTTGGTCTACCTTCTCGTGTAACATTTTTACGTTACCATTACTACAATTAATGGCTGGTGGCAGTGGTTTAATTTTCCTACCACTGTGCGTTTTTACCGCAGGCTGAATCCTCAGCTGCAGTATTGCACCCATGGGTGCCCATTTTGTCAAAATGGCCCTGGTCGTCTTTTTCACCATTTGTTTGTATGATCCTTCTTGAGATTCTCTGCGCCCCAACCCAGGTTTGGTCCCTTTGTTAGTTTTGTCTTTGGCGGCATTCACTAGTGAAGCCCGCCTCTGGCTCAGCAGGAAGCGAGGGAGGTTCCAGAAACTCCCTGTGCTTAGTCTCCTTGGTTACAGGAATGCACTCAAAAAGGGGACTGTCTGGCTGTCCTTGGAGGACAGCCACCATACTGTGCGAGTGACAGCTAGGCTGCAAATGAATGGGAGAAACCTGCATAAAAGGCGAGGTGTTTTGCAAGGAAGGCAGAGTCGACCGCTGGATGAAGGAACCGAAGACGAAACCAAGAGAAGCTTGCTGCATCCTCCTGGACCATTGGTTTGCCCGGTGAAGCCTTGCTGCAGTGCAGAAGCTCCATATTTCTAATCGACTAGAGAAACCCGGAAAGGACTTCTCCACTTGGGTTCGTGGGACCAGCTGACCCCAAGACGAACTTGACTGGAACCCCTCTCCCTGCACTTCTTCGCTGCTGCAACCAAGGTGTTTATAACACCCGTGTATAGGTGCGTTATAAATACCATATAGCAGGAACACCAGAATAGAGTGCCTCATTTTTAAGCCAGACCCGAGCTCCAGTAAGATCCTCTGGATTCCCTCGAAGCAGGACTAACCAAGCCTGAGCCACCCCAACAGAGTGCTGAACCCCAGAAGCAAGGAAAGTCCACAAGGTGTCCAAGAACTGCAGTGGTGCTATTTGCGAGTAGCTGAAACAAAGTGCCGCTGATCTGAATTGTGCCCATTGCCACTGACCTGAAAACCATAGTTCAGAAGTCCCCAGACTTCCTTCCTCTTGTCTCCACGACTGAAGCCCAGGAACAACAGGATCTGCAGAATTACAACAGGAACAGAAGCCAGCTGGAACCTTTCCTTCTGACTCAAGGTACTGTGTAACTAGGGGTACTTGTGTGTAGCTTTCTTGCTCTCACTGGAGACTTGCATTTGCTGCCCTTTGCAGAGTTGCTTGCATCTTTGCTTTTCACAAGCCTCCCAGCTTTTGGCCCAACAGTGGTTCTTTTGCTACAAAAACTAACATTGTGCAAGAGGCTTGGGCTATCCTCAAGAAGTGCCTCAACTCCCCTAGACTTTGTTCAATTGACATTGGCTGCCCTGGCTCCCTGAAGACACTTCTCAACCTCCAACCTTATCGGTCCCTCAAAAAGTCATATATACCTTAGTTGTATAGTTGGGAAAGGGTTAACCTACATTGCTTTGGGGGACTGTGAAGTACTTACCTGTTTGGAGAAACTTGTCAACCTTTGTTTCCTTCCCCAAACTTTTCCTTTTCCCACAACTCCAGTATTACATTACTCTTGAAGTCACCTCAGGGTGTAGAAAGTGTGTGTGTGTGTGATACATCCAAAAAGGGCATCTACTTAACTGAACAAGTCTATTTTTGAAGTATATTTAAGTGTTGCATATTGCCCCCTTCTAAAATAAGTCTTATTTTAAAAACGGACTGTTCAATAAATAATTATTTTAATCAAGAAACCTTGAGTATAAGTGTTATTTGAATACATGTCACTGTCAATCTCTATGCTACAACACTACAGCTCACATGGAACCCTCTTGAGATAAGCCTGGCTGCTCCGTCACTCTACCAATTTATGCAGTACAGGCCTATACCAAAGATTGGGTTACCTATTGCCAAGAGGACAAAGCTGGTGTAGTCTCCCAAAGGGTTACTACATAGAATGTTGCCCAACAGCCTTCAGAAAACAATCCTACTCTTCGACTTACCTTTGCTCGCAAATATGACAATTGTATCTACCCTCCACGTTCTGCTCACGCTGCAGTCATCTAAACCCGATCCTATTTACTTCCTGCTTATCTACCAAACAACTGGTCCCGTTGGCTCCTTTTGTGATATCGATTATCTTGTTTCCTGTATTCTTCCTATTTCCAACCCTCGAATACTGTTGGGTGATTTCAATCTCCACCTTTTGTCGACACACTCCACCCTCCCTTCTCTCAATTCTAGACTAATTTTCTCCACCCTCTTTCTACTCCATCTCATATTTCCGGTTCCTGTGTCGGTCTTATTTTTACTTCGTCCTTTTCTGCCTCTCTGTTTCCTCTCTCCCAGTCTCTCCGACCACCAACATCTTTGTGTCACTGTTTCCTCTAGTTTCCCCATGTTCTTCGGTCTCCTACTCCACGTCATTCTTTCGACGCGATTTATGTAACTTTAACTCCTCACTCTTTACCTCCACTTGTACCTCTGTCCTTCCTCCCTATTCCTCTTGATTCACTTTACCCCTTATCCCTTCCATCCCACTCGCAAACTTTCGCAACCATGGCTTTCTCCCCATCTTTGTTCCAATGCGCTGTATCCTCCGTCATCTTTTATTTTATTTCAGTATTTGTATAGCGCGCTACAACCCACAGGCATAGAGGCGCTGAGAAGACTATGTATGCAGGCTTGCTCAAGGGTTACAGGGTAGCGGCCCAGTACAATGGATTAATACAGTTACATAGTTTACAATGGGTTACATGTCAGGTACAGTAAACAATACAGATTCAAGTGGTGGAGATAGAGGGAGGGAGTCAAACAAAGAGCTTAGTCTTCAAGGCTTTACGGAAGGTTGTGTGGGATTCGGTCATCCTGAGTTGGGCAGGGAGGGTATTCCAGTGAGTTGCAGCCACGGTAGGGAAACTGGAGCCACCGGCTCGCACTCTGTGTGTGTGAGGAACAATGAGGCGATTAGCGTAGGCAGACCTGGAAGGTCTAGAGGGTGTTTTTTTTGGTGATCCTTTGAGCTAGGTAGGTAGGTGCCAAACCATGGATGCATTTGCGTGCAATAGCCAGTGTTTTGAAAAGGATCCTTTGACTGTCAGCCAGTGAACCTGCCTTCTAACCCCAGAGATGTGGTCCCTACTGGCTGTACCAGTTGCGGCCCTAAGGGCATTATTCTGCGCCACTTTAAGTTTTGACAAGTTCCTTTGGGATGTACTGGCATAGAGTACGTTACAGTATTCTAGCCTAGATCCGATAATGGCCCTTGCAATGGTGATGCAGTTGTCTTGTGACAGGAACGGCCTAACTGCATTGATTAGTTTGGAGTGGTAGGCAGCTGAGGATGCCTCGGCATTTACTTGTCTTTCCATGGTCATGCTAGGCTCCAGGTATACACCCAGTGTCTTGATGGCTTGGGACACAGTAAATGGGAATGTTATCGATTGTAAATGAGCTGTATGGCGTACCGAGTTTACTGAGTGTGGCTGTGGATCCAATTAGCAGGAGTTCCGTTTTCTCACTTTTTAAGCACAGCCAGTTTTCAGCCATCCAGGACTGGATTGTGGAGTACATGAGATTGAGAATATTCATATCTGTAGGGTAGTCACCAGTCAGTGGGATGAGCACCTGGGTGTCATTAGCATAATTAGTATATGAGATGCCCATAGCATCAAGAAGTTGGAACAGTGGCCTAGTAAAGAGGTTAGAGAGTTGGTGATATGCAGGATCCTTGAGGGACGCGGCATTTGATCGGGCTGGGGGCAGCACTCACGGAATCAGAGAACACCTTCATGACTCTTTGAGGAAGGAAGATATCCATTTGCAGGCTTTCGGGGAGAAGTTGGCACTGGAGGATAGATGAAGACATAAGGTCTTGTGATCTACCAGATCGAATGCTGCAGACAGGTCTAGCAGGAGAACGAGAGCTGGCCTACCAACGTCTCTTTGGTCATCGATTTGATTTTTGAGATCCAGAAGAGCCGTTTCTGTGCCGTGCCGTGGCCTGAAGCCAGATTGGCACAGACCTAGGAGTTTATTCTCTTCCAAGAATTTTTGAACTTGCAGGTAGGCTGCTTTATCAAGAATCTTTAGCAGGAAGGGGACTGTAGTGATCGGTCTGTGGTTCCCTGGTACCATGGGATTTTTTTTTTTTTTTTTAGGAGTGGTCGGACCCAAGCTTCCTTCAGGGCTTTAGGTACTTGGGCTGAGCGGAATGATGAGTTATTGAATGCGGTGATGACGGGAGCCAGGGCACGGGCGCATTCTTTAATGTGAGCTAGGCATGCATCCCCTTTGCAATTGGATGGTTTGATGGATTTTATAAGGTCTATAACTGATTCAGTCAAAGAAGTCGAAAGTGGGTACCTCCTCAGCTGTGGCGGATGGAGGAGTGGTCGGGACAAGTGTCTAGAATGTACAATAGAGCTTTTTTGGTGCGCTAGAATTTTAGTGTGCAGCTTGTCAAGCTTATCTAACATAGTTTGAATGGTGTTGCACCAGGACCCATCCTTGATGATGGTAGATAGAGGGGTAGTGGGGGTCTCAAGTTCCCTGAATATTGCAAAGATCTTTGGTCCCAGATTTAGCATCATCAATCCTTGTATTGAAGGATGCCGCTTTAGCCTGAGTGATGGCAGCTTTGTATTGTCTGGAGCAGTTTTTGAATGCGGTTTTGGTCATTTTGTTAGGGTTTTTTTTCTCCAGGTTGCAAGCAAGGTCCTTTTGGATGACCGTAATTCCATAAATTCTTGGGTGAACCAAGCGTTGGAGGGTTTAGTTTTCTTAGCTTTCTTAAGTGGGAGAGGTGCTATGGTGTCCAGAGCACAAGTGATGACTTGACTAAAGGCGTCAGCGAGGAGGCTTGGATCATTGGGGAATGGAGGCTGGAAGGCAGGAGCTAAGAGGTGTGGAAGGAGATTTTCTCTAGCGAGTGTGCGCGAGCTCCTGGAGAAGGCTGCTGGAAGTGTTGTGTTGGGTTTGGTGGGGCCAGTGGTGGTGGCAATGTTGAGTTGGATACAGAAATGATCGGACCAAGGGATGGGGGAGATCTCTGGGATAAGGATGGGACAGTTGCGATGAGCTACCCAATCAAGCGTGCAACCTTTCGTTTGAGTAGGCTCAGTAATAGATTGATTGAACCCTAAAGTGGTCAGTGCTTTTAGTAGAGTAGATGCTTGTGCATCGTTGCTATCATTCAGGCCAAGATTTAGGTCGCCTAATAGCACTATCTTAGAGGTTTTTTTGATGTTGTTGTACAGAAGCAGTATTCATAGCAATCATGGGGAGCAGTGGGCACAGAGGCTAGGCAATCAGCAGTGGTACAAGTTGCATTGGAGGCAGTAGTATTCATAGCAATCGTGGGAGCAGCGGGCACAGGGGCAAGGCATTCAGCAATTGTACTAGGGTCAAGTGGGAAGGAAGGTGAATTGGCGGGCGGCCGTCTCGCCCTGTGTTTGGTGATGGCAAGGTGCTCGTGGACTCTCGGGGGGCCGGCCCCGACGTGGAGGTGATGTAAAGCAGCCACGTGGGGGAGCGAAGCTCCGTTGTGGCCTGGCGCCCTCATTAGGGAGCGGTGGCCAAGTATGGTGTCTGCAAAGACACGGGCTCAAGACCAAATCTACAGCAGATCATTCTTCATACTTTTCCTATCATGCTCTTTATGAGGACTATTTTTTTATTCTCTACCTCTGATCTCTTACACACTCGGTCTTCCCACCCTAGGCGTCTTTCAAATTCTCTCTCGTCTTCCATCTCCTCCTACCCTTGACTACCCTTAATTCTACTCCGTCATCCTCCGACTTTGCCCAATTTTTCTCCTCTAAGGTAGCTGCTCTTCGTTCGGACATTGAAGCTTCCATCTCTCCTGAACTCACTGTTTCAAATTTTCGTCCTATTTCCCATTTACCCTATCTCTATAAATTACTTGAACGGTTGGTCTATTCAAGTTTCTAACTTTGTTTCCAACTCTTCTATTCTGCCACAATTCCAGTCTGGCTTTCGTCCTCTTCAATCCACAGAAACTGCTCTTCTTTCTGTCTTGGACTCACTACTTACTGTTCGGTATTCTAAATACTCATCTCCTATTCTTTTGGAGCCATCTGCTGAGTTCAACTCGGTCAACCACTCCCTTCTACGGATGCCTTTCTTAATTTGGTTTTGTACGCTCAGTCCTATCCTTGTTCCAATCTATCTCAGAGTACTTACTCCCGTTTCATTGTATTGTATTTATTATGTTTATATAGCGCTTTAGTCCAAAACGCTGCACATTTTAACAGGATACATATAACATTAACATTTTAACCGTATAACAGTAGAAGCAATTTATAATTATGAATCAGTCCAACAAAACAGTAAGTAGAGCAATTAAACAGAAGTGAAGAGGGAAAGTAGTGCAGTAGAACTGAGAGGGAGGGGTGGGGAGGAGAAGGAGGAGGGAAACGGATGGGGTAAAAGGGTGAGAATGGGATAGTGGGGGAGGGAGATCATGGTGAAAAGAAAAAGGAGGGAGGAGAAGGGTTTCAAGGTGGGTAATGGAGAAGGAGATTTAAGGGATGTGCGGAATGAGGAAAAGGTAAGAATAGAGCGGATTGAGAGAGGTAAGTTCCAGTGCAGGGGGGCTAGGAGCTGGAAGGAGCGGAAACGGGAGGTGGCACAAGGGGGTGGAGGAACAGTGAGAAGGAAGTGGTCAGCAGAGCGAAGGGGGCGGGAGGGAGTGTAGAAAGAGAGGAGGGAGGAGAGATAAGGGGGAGCAAGACCATGGAGAGATTTAAAGACCAAGCAGAGAAAATGAAATTTATGTAGGGAGTGAAAGGGAAGCCAGCCAAGGGAGGAAAGGAAAGCAGAGATGGAGTCACGGGAGGTGAGGAGACAGAGGGTACAGACGGAAGAGTGGTAGATAGATTTGAGGGGGCGAGATGAGAAGTAGGTAGTCCAAAGAGTAAGGAAGAGCAGTAGAAGAGGCGAGGGAAGATGGGAGATTAAAAGTTTAGTAGCATGGAAAGTGAGAGAGGGGCGGACTTTGCGAATATTAAAGAGGTGGTAGCGACAGGCACGAGAGGTGAGAGATATGATGGGAAAAAGTGAGAGGGGAGTCAAAGTGAATGCCTAAATTGCAAGCGTCGGCAGAGACGGGGGGATTAGGAGGAAAATGAATGAAAGGAGGAGGAGATGGAGGGGGAAGAGAGTTGAGTGGAAGAAAACTACTTCAGTTTTATCAGTGTTGAGGGAAAGAAAGTGGGAAGACACCCAGTTTTTAATGGCAGTGAGACAGGAAGAGAGTTTAAGGTGGAGATTGGTAGAGAAGGAAGAGAAGGAAAGGAAGAGCAGAGTATCGTCAGCATACAAATGGTGAGAAATGCCAAAGGAGGAGATAACCGGGGCAAGGCGGGAGGTGTAGAGTGAGAAAAGGAAAGGGTCAAGCACCGAACCTTGGGGTACTCCATATTCCAGAGGCTGGGTAGGAGAGGAGCGGCCTCCCCAGGAAACAGTAAAAGAGCGCGAGGAGAGGCAAGATGATAGCCAATTAAGAACAGAGCCTTTGAATCCAAAGGAAGAAAGTGTTGAGAAGAAGGGGGTGATCGACAGTGTCAAAGGCAGCAGAGAGGTCAAGAAGAATAAGGACAGAGGATTGCGTAGAGTGCCGAGCGGAGAGGAGGGAGTTAAGCATGTAGGTGGGGGCCGTTTCAGGAGAGTGCTTAGGACACAAGCCAGATTTAGAGGGGGGGTAGGAGAGAGAGATTGGTGACAAAGGTTGAGAGCTGCGAGTAGGCAAGGCGCACGAGAAGCTTGGAGAGGAATGGGCTGGCAAATCATCCAAATCCCTTTTGCTTGCCTATGGCGTTCCGCAAGGATCCGTCTTGGGCGCTTTATGTTCTCTCTTTACACTTCCACCTCTTGCTGCTGTTATTTCTTCCTTTGGTCTGTCACACCACTTATGCTGATGACACTCTACTTTTAATCTCCTTTTCTTCTGAGATTCACCACACCTTCTGTGCGTCTTCTGGCCATCAAATCGTGGATGTATTCTCACTATCTTGCACTTAAATGCTGGGAAAACAGACGTTCTCTTCTCCCCCCCCCCCCCCCCCCCCCAATACCCTTAACTCCCCCACAACCCCCGCGTCCTTTATTTCTTTCCCCATCCCAGCTTCTAATCTAGTCTACGGCCCAAAATCTTGGGATCTACTTTGACTCTAGTCTATCCTTCTCGCATCACATTTCTCCAACTTTGCACGCTCGCTGCTTTCACCTGCACATATCCGTAAAGCTAGTCCTTTTCTCACTTAAAGCTTCTAAATTCTTATTTCCTCTCTAAACTTTTCCCAACTCTTACTGTTCCTCTACTCTTTTTGGGCTCCAAATTTCTCGTCTTGCCCCTCTAAAATCAGTTTTTAACCCTTCTATTTGTCTCCTTTGCCTCCTTCCTTTCTGAGTTTTCTCTTGCTACTCTTGGCTGGTTATCTTCTCACTCTCTGCTTAAAATTTAATGCCCTATGCCTAGTCTTCAAATGCCTCTATGGTCTTGCTCCAGACTATCCCTCAGCCCTGGTATCTTTCTATACCCCTTCTCGTTCTCTGCACAGCCTCACAATTTCTCTTGTTGGCACCTCACACCCCCCCCCCCTTGTGAGTTCTCGTACTTTCACTCTTAGCTCCCTTTCACTGGAATAACCTCTCTCACTCACTCTCTTCGTTCTATGTCCATCTATTCTTTATTTCATAAGCAATTAAAGTCTCACCTTTTGCAACATGCTCGATTGATTTATTAATTTTTACTTATTCATTTTATTGTACCATTCCCTGTTCTCTGTACAGCGCCTTAGCTTAAAGTGCCATGTAAAACGCGAATAAATAGAAATTGCAGGTCAACTGAAATTCAGAAAGACCCTCAAAACCGGCCTCTTCCTGCCTCTTCTTCAAACCCTCCCACCTCTACTATATTGCTGCACCCAAAGACAACAACATTTCTATCCACCAATCACAGCACAGATGCTGGCAGTGTTCGTAGTGGCACCCCCATAACAAACGTTCGCCCTCCCTGTTCTCCCCAACCCCATATCGTCCTCCCTCATGTCCACCCCACCCTTCCTCTGTGCCCTTCGGGACCCGGCCTCGCTGCTCAGACTTTCATTGCAGGGAGATCACGAATAGCGAGACCAGCCATCAGTATTGGACAAAGAAAAAACCTACAGCCGAACTCCATCCAAGCATATGGTACGTATACCTTACAATACGTCTGTGGTCACAGGCACAGCCACCCATCCATGCACCACAGAATGTAACTATAGCTATGCCATTCTGGCCTGGCAGCACACAGCCGTCCACACTAAAACCCCTGACATACCTTAACACCTCTGCCACTAGTACACAGCCACAACCACCGAAAATAAAATTCGGAGCACACATCGAATCTTGAACAATAGCACTCTACCCCTAAACCACCAACAGCGCCCATCACGTGCCTGACCTGTGGGCTGCTTATTGGTGGCATAGCCAGCCACCTAAGTCCTAATTCGGCATAAAAGCATACAGTGATCTCTCAATCTAAACTCCTACACATGGACTGCAGTCACCAAGGGTGTCCCAACCACAAAGCGCATTGAGGCCATACAAATGGGGAAAGAGCGCTATATAAATAACAAATAGAATACAAAGCAATACAATCTGCCTTTCCCACTGCTCCCCTTTTTTTCTTACAGAGCCATGCACAACAAGGCCAACAATAGTGGAAGGCAGGCACTATACAAGAACACTTACATTAACAGACACTTGTGTGCTTTTGTGGGTCACATTCAAAGTGCTGAATGCTTCCTGGCAAGTGTCAGTCTTCAGATTTAATGCCCAAGAATCACACAGCAGCTTTGATAGAGTGCACTTTGGACATTAGCCCTGCTTGGTAATTCCCAGCATGTGCGCCAGACACCTAGTTGCAACTTCCTGCTGGGGGTTCTTACATCTAGGCCAGCCATTCATGGCTAAAGAGCCAGATACAGTTGAACCTCCTGCCCAACTATTCCATTATGGTCCCTCAACGTGGACCAGGAGGGCAGAACCTCTTCAAATATCTTGTTTTTTTTGGGGCACAACAGCATAGAGCCACCTGTTTAGGTGCATTGCTAGAATGGAGTCGCAGGGTCCCAATTGAGAGTCCCTGTTGTCGGTTCGAAGCACAGGCTCTCATTCAATCAAGTCAGAGTTCGAGAAAGTCGAATCAATCAAGTCCAACAGTTAGCAAGTGGAGTCGGCAGCAAATTCATGCTTCTGCTGTTCCAGTCACTTGTTCCCAAAGTCTTGCTGGTGATTGGGTTGGTTTGAGCAGTCATCTGGATGGCTACATAGGCAGGTAAGCTGTTCAAAAATACGTAAAGTTCCCAAAGCAGCACTGTGGATCTTCTAACTTAATGAGTCCAGCGCAGGCAAGCTCACTTTAAGAGGTCTTGAGGTAGTTAACAGAGTTCCAAGCGGTTTCTGGAATTCTAGGTTGCTGTGAGGTTCAATCCCAGTTCTACAGGGACATGGTAAATCCTTATTTCTGCACTTCCAGTCCCTGAAGTGGTCTGGCCCATGCAGGGGTTACTAGAGCTGCAATCAACGAGCAGCATCCTGGTACCAGTGAACAGGCAGCAGAAAAGACTTTTTGGCCCCATGATGTTGCCATAGTGTGGTAGGGAGAAGAGCTTTCCTCGACCTTGGATGCCTTCTTCACCTCTAAGGCAGAGGGCTTTTGAATATGCTTTATTTTCAAGAGGACCGGTAAATTGAAGGGAACTCCGAGCCATTTAACTCCTGCGTGTGGCCTAGAAGAGCCTGGTTAGCTTGACAACAACAGCTACCAGGAGCTACTCTTAGATCCCCAGGCCAACTGATGCCAAAGAAACACACCTATGTGCATTTGAAGCAATATATAAATAGGTAATACCAAGACATCTATATGACATGTGAAGCAGGAGGGGTCACAAATAGACAAAAAGGGAAGTTTCCATCTTATGTAGGAGTTAGATATTCAGAACACTTTGTACTAGCTCTTCATTCTCCAGTGGTAGCCGCTGGTCAATGGTTAATGATGGATAAACTGTGGCAAGTCAGAAGGCGGAGGCAGGTCAGTTTGTCATTTTGCCCTTTATTTAAATAAGAAAAAATACCTTGCCATCCATGACCTATAGGGTTCCCTACCTAACCAAACTAACTAAGGCGCTCATCTGTAGTGAAGTCAAAAGTAAATGTCTGCCCTCCGTCCAACTTTAAGCTATTCTGTCGCTAGCACTATGCAAAAACAACAAGACAGGAGAAGGAGTCCTTACTCCTGGAAAGGCTTCTTCAGCTTCTGAACAACAAAGGTCTAGAATGACTCCCTTCTCCTCGATATGCTCAATATTGTTGAGCAATATCTTTAAGTAACTGATGTAGTTCCTGTACGGGACATTTCCAAGTCTCTTCCTCCTATTTGCTTTCTGGTTATTCCTCTCCTTTTACCCACGTGGCTATTAGGAATCCTGGGCAAAAGTCTTTTTAGTGTCTCTGAAAGTCCTTCTCTTCCTTGTTCCACTAAGGGGGATGGACATCTTTGTATCCTTCCGATTCTTAATGTTTTTGTTACTGTTGCGTCACTTCCTGGTGTATTACACAATGAATATCACTCTCCTTCTGCCTCACCGTTACGCTCTAGCCACTTACAGGGACAAAAAGGCAGAGTCCCAGAGTATTCGTTAACCTTATTAAATTGTGACTGACTACTGCGACTAGTAGGAGGTTCGTACTCTTGATTGCTGTGACAGGGTTCGACATTGAGGGGAGCTAGGAGCTATTTAGCTACTGCTTCTAGCAGATGAGAGCCTTGTTAGCTTGAAACCAACAAGCTACTTTTGGCTCCTAGGGCCAACTGGTGCCTTCCAAACATGTAAATTTGACATTAACTTTGATTAGTTAAGAATGTTAATAAAAAACAATTAGAACACATCTAATACAATGGCTCATACAAAATTGACAAAGTTAAAAGGATCATCTCTGGTAGCTCGTGTTTCCACCTGCGGTAGCTCCTGCCGACCGGAAAACGCCAGACACAGAGGAGCTGGTGTTTTATCTCCTGCTTATTGATTAGATGAGGAACCCTGCTGTGATCCCTTCTGGATCCCCCGCCATCGCAATTACCTTCTTTCACAGGGATTAGCATCGCTGGGTATCTTCTAAGGAGCGGGACTTCCCAAGACTTACCTTCTCGTTCCGTTCACGCCTTGCTCCTCTCCGCAGTTTCCAGGTTTCAACAGTCTCATCATTGTTATTGGACCCTCCGGCCCACCCCTCCCGGGACACGCCATCACACTCGCCCGCTTCTTCTTGGTGGTTCCTTGCCCTCTGCTCGATAACCTCTCTTTTAAGGTGGCCGGGAAGCAGCAACTTCTTTCTTCCTCCCGACTGAGGTTTGACCGTTCCCATTGCCCAGCAATGACTTGCCTGGTTTGTAGGTCCCAGGCTCCTCTCCTATCAGAATCTAAGAGGAGTCCTTCCTCTGATCTTTTATCTCAGGTTGCTGAGACCTCCCCAATGGAGAGTTTTAGTCCCTCCGGTGTCTCATGAATGTTCTGCATCCTTAGTTCAATCTTCATCACAGTATTGAGAATAATCATGATTACCCTTTTGCTACTCTTCTTCGGTGAAGGGTTGGTTTTCTAGAGGAAATTTGAATTCTGTATGACAATAACAGTGGTCTGACTTGGTGGTCTTGTGGTGTGAGAAAGGGGCGTTAGGAAGTTCCTCAATGGAACGGGAGTCTTTCCCTTTGAGATCCCGCTTACCACCACCCCAGGGGGGATTATTGTGTAGCTGGCTCACCTCCCTAGCCACACAAGGAAAGGCTCCCACTGGGAAGAAATGACTGAATCCTGTGATTCATCACAGTACCCAGGAGCTACTTTTAGCTCCTGCTTATCCAATCTTAATTTTGATCCCTGGGTAACACCTACTTGTTAACGTCAAAACATGGAGTGACCTGGGGAGAAAAACAATGTCTTCTTGAGAGCCTACATACAGTGCCATACCTGATGTTCATTTACTGCAGCCCTGCTGCACCTTGAACCCCCTGTGGAGAAGGCGATGTTAGGGGAGTCTTACAGACATGAAACGGCCCGTTGGCGGACAACATGGCTGCCACAAAGATATTAATCCCTGCATTGAATGAAACGCTGTGGGAATAACGCCGGCCCATCAGATAAACCCCAGCTGCTCAGATTTCCAGTAGGTTTTCATGGAATGAGCCTGAACATCCTCCCCAAGTGGGCCCTCAAACGGGCCAACTCCCAGAGTAAACTATCCCATGCACCTTTCATAGATTGGGCAAAGCTTGCCTATTCCGCTACGCTTTCAGCTTCCACGCAACCATCACTTATTGACGTAATGCTCTGAGGAGGGTGCGGGCGATGCCGGGATTAGGTCACTGATCTCCAATCTTGGCCAACTGAGATTTTTCACCAAGCATCAGAGGTCATAGCTTCAGGTACAGGGCTTAGAGTGGGAAGGGGGGCCGGAAGACTTGCGCATCTGTCCCAGCACCACCAGAGTGACTCTCCTCTCCAATTCACTGAGTGCAAGGACAAGTTCAGCCTGCTCGAGAATGAGCGGTTCAGGTATACCCAATTGTGTCACTGGATCTCCTGCCCTTAAGTTAAGGAGAGTGCCTTGCATAACACAATTGGTCTACAACTCACCCTGGTTGATGGCATCACACAGGCAAGCCCTGGGGGCTTTATAGACTACTATGATATAGGATATGATATATTATATTATATGGCATTTGTAACGTGCCTATACACAAGTGTTTCGAGGCGCGACGAGGCGGGGGGGGGCACGGGGAGACATAACGATCCTACTAGGCCAGGTGTCATTCAGATCGCGCAAGTGCAAGGGTAGATGGGAAGGGAAAGGGGAGAGGGGAAAGTGCAGTACAGAGTTAATAGCATACAGGATAAATAACAAGGGCCAGCTGGTGGTAAGTGCAGACAAGTGCTGGGAAGGGGGGGCTGTAGGGATACAGACAGTCCCGCAGTGCAGGGGGAGGCAGTGCAGGGGAGAGTGGCTGGGCCAAGGACCGAGAACGGTGAGTGGCACCAGTTGCAGATTCAGTGCAGTTTCAGTAACTTTAGCAGGGGAGAGGGGGAGAGAAAGCAGAGGCGAAGAGGAAGGTTTTGAGGTGTTTCCGGAACCGGAAATGGTTCTCAAGTTTCAGGGAGGCAGGAAGGCTGTTCCAGAGGGAAGCCCGTGCAGCGGAGAGAGATCTGACCCCAACTCGTTGTTTGGAGAAGCGGCTGACCCTGAGGGAGTTGGAGGTGGATGAGCGAAGAGCTCAAGAAGGAAGATATTTAGGAAGAGAGAATTGAAGGTATTTTGGCCCAAGGCCCCAGAAGGCCTTGTGGACAATACAGAGGGTTTTGAACTTGATCCTCGCAGTCACTGGGAGCCAGTGTAGTGATTTCAGTCCTGGAGAGATACGGTCGCTGGGCTTGAGGCCAAGGACAGGTCTCGCAGTCCTGTTCTGGATGAGTTGCAAAGGGCGCAGAGTAGAGGCAGGCAGATTTAGATAGAGGCTGTTACAGTAGTCCAGCTTCGTGAGAACCAGGGCTCTAGAGACAGTGAGCTTCTGGGGGAAAGAGAGGAAAGGAAGGATACCTCTGAGGTGGTGTAGCTGGTAGTGTGACTTCTTAGAGACGTTGGATATGTGAGGAGAGAAGGAGAGTGTGGAGTCGAAGATGACCCCAAGGTTGTTTGCCTTGCAGGTAGGAGCGGGAAGAGGGCCAAGAGAGGCTGGCCAGAGAGCTGCAGGGAAGGAGGGAGTGGGTGTGCCGATGAGTAGAATCTCAGTCTTGCTGGCATTAAGGCAGAGGTCATTGGCGGCACACCAGTCCTGGATAGCAGAAAGACAGTCAGAGATGAGGGAAGGATAAGAGGAGGCCGGGGGTAGCCTGAAAATGAGCTGGGTATCATCCGCATAGCACTGAAAGTTGGGGCAAAGAGTGGCGATGCGGTGGGCGAGAAGTGCCAGATACTGGTTGAAAAGCCAGGGAGAGAGGTTAGATCCCTGGGGGGACACCACAGGTAGAGAAAAAGATGTCAGAGAGGAAAGACCCCAGTTGGACATGGGGTCGATTGGAGGGCAAGAGGTCAGCCACACCAGAGCCGGACCAGTGATATCCAGGTTATCACGGAGACAGTTGAGCAGGATGGTATGGTTGACGGTATCGAAGGCAGAAGAGAGATCAAGCAAAATGAGAACACATGGAGTGTTAGAGTCCAGGTTCGAGAGCAGGTCCTCACGGATGTTCAAGAGGGCAGTTTCCATGCTTCTGGCAGCTCTGAAGCCAGACTGATGGTCATGAAGACTACCAGCAGATTCAGCATGGAGATTAAGCTGGGAGATGGCCAGTTTCTCCAGGAGCTTGCCCAGGAAGGGAGTGATAGAGATTGGGCGATAGTTAGCTGGGCAGGAGGGGTCGGAAGAGGGTTTCTTGAGAAGGGGGTGCACCAGGGAGTGCTTGAGAGGGGATGCGAAGACTCCAGAGGTGAAGGAGCGATTGCAGAAGTCAGCAAGGGCAGGAGCCAAGGAGTCAATGTGGTCCTTGATAGTTTTGGAGGAACAGGGGTGGACCCGTTTTGACGAGACTTTCATAGATCGGACTTGTCTTGAAACCTTGTCAGCAGAAAAGAGGGGAAAGGCAGGGGAGAGGAGGGGTGGCTGCAGAAGGGCCAGAGGAAGAGCAGTGAATAGAGGGGGGGAGGTGATAGGTGGAGAGTGCGGACAGGATGTCCTGAGTTTTTGAAATGAAGTGAGAGGCCAGTGCTGTGCAGAGGGCCTGTGCAGAGGGCCTGGGAGGGGACAGGAGAGGTAGAGACTGCAGCAGGATTGGCCATCTCCTTGCAGATTTTAAAGAGTTCGGCCGAATTGTTAGATGCCGCAGAGATGCGGGCTTGGATGAGGGCTCTCTTCTTGGAGAGAATGGAGAGCCGGTATTGCCTTTGGAGCAGGCGACAGGCCAGTTTGTCAGAGGATGAACATGAAGCACGCCATTTCCTCTCTGCCACCGTGCACTTGTGTTTAAGGGGGACAAGATCCGAGTCATACCAGGAGTTACATTTGGCTTTGGGCTTCAGGCGGATTCTCATGACGCGGCAAGAATATCAAGAGTATCAGATATAGCAGAGTGGAGAGGGCTGTGTCAGGGTGGGAGTCAGCCGAAGGGGGAGGAGGGGGTGAGAAGGTGGCAGCGAAAGCCTCAACTGACAACGCGCTTCATGGGTCGGATGACAGAAGGAAGGTGGCAGTGATGAGGGTGGCTTTGTCTGTGGGGTAGGGAAGGTGAGTGTACTATGGGTAGACTTCATATTTGTAAGACGTCTTACATATCAAACTCGGAAGTTGACATAGCCAGTTCTATAAACAATGACACCTAGGACTAAATATGGGCCAGAAATCATGCCATCTCTAAATGTATCACAAATCGAGAGTATGTAGAAGCTGCGTTAGAGATTGTACCTGCACCCACTAAAACTACATGAAATGTAGTCGGTTCTGGATCCCACCTGCTGGCGTGGATGTGGACTTCATGGAAGCTACTTCCACATGTGGTGTCAATGCCCTACACTTCATATATTCTGGGACTGCAGTCTGGCCTTGAATAGTTAACTAGAGTGTTCAGTGAAGGCTGTTTACCCGACGGGCTCTACGGCTAAACTCATTCCCAAGCTTCTATTGCATGCCAGGATCCCAAATACAGTTTAATATACCACCAGGCTGACTGGGGTGCACAACTGTTTTTAATCACAGGTACAGAAGATTAAACATCTGCAGTTGGAACTTTGCATTCCCTTTGTGTTACAGAAGCAGTCAGAAATACACATGAACTTGGAACCTACCCTGCTGACACTGCAGAACAATTGCTGTAGGAGTTCAGCAAATGCACATGAACGCACTATGCTTTTGGAATGGTGTTTTATGGAAGTACCTGGATCATTTTTTTTAAAGAAATCAAATAAAGTTCAAGCTATCTCATACTCACCAGATTGTCATTTCGTCACAGCCAGTCACTGCAATTTGAGACATACAATGACTTAATCAATAGTTATAACGGTTCTCTTTAAATATGTTAAGTTCAGTGATATTTGTATAGCACCTACTGCCGTTGGTATGGCCTCGAAGCGCTGTGGTGAACGCCCATATATGTGGGATGCAGTTGATCCAAGATAAGCACATAAAGATGTACATCTTTCTATCCAGGGCCCTTTTTCTGGCAGGACACTGCCTGTGGCTGGTTCCTCGGGGTCGTAACCAGGCAGTGATGTTTGACACTGTTCATATGTGGGTGGCATTTTCACTGCACGGGTAGTAGTCGCAGTGTGTGCGGGAAGGGTAGTAACTGGGTTCAAAATTGCAAGGGGCTGGCAGCAATTTAGCTCCTAGTGATAGCCTAGGAGAGCCTGGCTCACAGGAGTTACCATTTGGCTCCCATGGCCAAATGGTGCCATAAAAACACACCTTTTGTAAGATTAACTGCGTGTTTGGGAATGTGTACAACTTAGCATTAGGACACATTTGGTAGACAAAGCATAATGGGGTGTATATAATGACCAAAAAGGTATAGTTTGTACCTCACTTGGGAGTTAAAATTTGCCAATGCAATACAATACCTCCTGGTGGCCCAGAAGTAGCTCCTGCTTACTGTGAGTTGCCAAACAAACAGGAGTTGGCCTTTAGCTCCTGCTAATTGAATCCTTATTTTGCTGCCAGAGTAATGGGAGCATGTAGGATTCTTCTTGGGGATTGTTTTGCACAACACTATTGGTTGTTCCACAGATTGTTTCCAAAGCTTAGTTCGTTCCCCAATTTCCAAAGCTTAGTTCGTTCCCCAAGTGAGATTTATCGCCATCAGGCACTATCAGTGCTGTGTGGATTACTTTTGTAAAATGTGTATGCTCCGTGGTAGACAGGGTGGCATGTTGTCTGAACAGGTTTCAGAATCACAAGTCTTAAGCTATGTTAAGTTGAGATGTTTTTCCCCATTCCATAAAGGGTAACAAAGTGCTGTCTCCAGCACTAAAACAGAAAAGATACATTTAACAAAAGGTACCTTCAGGGTGCTGGCCCAAGAAAAAAAAAAGAATGGTGGCCGGTTACTGCCTCCCACACCGGTGTACATATATCAGTAACGGCTATATGGGCCCTTAGACCAAAAACACACTCCAAGCAAGTATACTGGTCTCTAATCGTACTCTCCCTGGCACAGTTCAAACTAGTACACCAATCGTCTCCCATCCAATTTCCCACTTGGGGACCCCCGACTTATGTCCCCACTATGAGTGGTGGTCTGTTTCTTACCAAGCAAAGTCCTGACATTTTCTCTCCCTGGGCAGTTCCTTGTCTTTATCCCACCTTGGGGTCTCATTTCCCTGAAGCCGCATTGGGGTCTGGTTGGTCCTCGCTACCCTCCCCAGAGCTATGTACCTCTGGTCCCTCTGAGTTTCTCCACTGGAGTGTCTGAGGTCGGCTGACAGCACAACTTGCTTGGCTTCTTCTCAGTGTTTGCATCAGGCAGAGCTCCCCTTGCTCCCTACTGGCTTCCGGTGCGTCTTTGGCACACTGGTGATCTGCTCCTTAATGTCCTTCAGGGCCGGATGCGTTCAGCTCCCGGCCAGGACTTGGAGAATTCTGCAGAATTGGCCATGGCTAGGTCCGCCACGCCTGGCCTTTGCTCCCACTCTTGCAACACCTCCCAAGAGGTGGTCTCTAGGCTTCAGCAGTGCCACAGGTTTGTCCTGTCCCTCTGCCGATCTCAGATTGGCTCCATCTTTCCCTCGGTTGGGGGTGGGACCATCTGTTGTTCCCTCGTTTCAGGCGAGGAATAAGTACAGAGGGGCAGAAACCATTCCAGGCCTTCGTACAGGCAGTTTCAAGTCATAACGCACTTTAATTCCCATATAGCCATCAACGATATTGAGATCATGATACAAAGGAGGATAAATGGCATCCCCCTCTGGAGAGTTCCTGTCCTTCAAGGGTGGGGGTCACCCCCAGTGGGGTCCCGCTTGCATCAACATCAAGTAACTTGGTCTTTGAGAGGGGCCTCTGTGGCAGAGACTAATTTTGCGGGACTGGAAAACGAAAAATATTTTGAGAAGTGACGTTTAGTTAGAGGAAGTGTATTGCATCTGTAATATTCAATGCAGAAGAAAGAATCGTCGTTCTGGAAAATTTGGGGGCTTTTTTTGAGCTTGGACCTGGCATAAACATGTTAATTTGGGAATGGATGGCCCGACTTATCTTTGGAGTAAGAGTCCTTTAATGTACCCTTCTGGTGGGTAAATATTATCTATAGAGGCAGAGATCTTTGAACAGATATGGACACGGCTAATATCCATGCTTTATGTCTTACTTTATGTAATCTATCATCAGTCCTTCAAATGTTGCTCCAGTCAAGATAAACTGGTTTTGTTCCAAAAGGTGTGGTAAACATTTCTCAGTACCTCATTGCGGGTTCTGAACATTGTGTAACTCATTACATGTGGTAAATATTTTACTTTGTACATATTCTGAGGAGTAATAATTGAATTCATAGGTAATCTCATCCGTAATTATCAGATGTGGAAATTGAAACATGTGTTAATCAATGTACGAGTTATATACCTTGTAACTACGCCTTTGCAAGTATTATTCAGCATATGGGACATTCAGCACGTGTTCGTTATGGCATGCGTTATTTAACATGTATGTGCAAAAAGCACACTGCCAGTCCTTCTCAAGGCCCGCTCCTCAATCCAATGTAATCAGGCCACCAGACCCATCACAAACGCACTGTGCCACAGGCAATGACTCATGGGGGGGGGTGTATTGGTCTATTGATGCTTAAATGTTTATTCTTGTTTTGGAAAATGTTGACCATATTTTTTTTCCAAAAAAGAAACACGCCACCAACAAGACATGTCCTACCTTCCCAAAGGCGTCACGACGAAAACGGTACCTCACATGTGTGGGTGCACCTTCCTGGGCAGAAAAGAGAAAGTGTTGACCGTCCACAAGTCCAACGGCAGTCGCAGGGAGCCCCGGCATGGTCCCGATCACTACCTGGAGTGAAAAGCTCCAATGCAGCGCAGCTGGAGCTCCATAACAGGCAGGGGTGATGTCCCGGCCATGGTCACCTCTCTCCCAGGTGGATCGATCATCCCCAAGTGCAGCGGCAGTTCCAGGGTGCCCAGGCAGGGTCCCCATGCCTTCCCGGAGGGAAATTTTGTAATGCAGCCCAGCGAGAGATCCAGGATGGTTGGGGGCGATTTCACCGGCCTTGGGTGCTTCTTGGCTGCACGATTTCATCCCAGGTAGAGTTCATCTAAAGACTCTGCGAGAGTAGTGTGTGTTCTGAATTACAAGTTCTTGCGGTGCATTTATCCTGTTAAGTCATAATGCTAGGCTGAGGGCAACTGTTCTTTGTGCAAAATGTCCTCCACACATGGACCCACTCCCCCAGATATCTAAATGGAGGTGGCATTTGTCCTCATGTTCCCGAGTGGGCGGGAGCAGACGGAGGAAGAATGGGCAGACGGAGGAAGAATAGCCAGCCATATAGAGCCACAGACCCAAGGAAGCCAATCGCCCTAAAACTGAGAGCTATGCAGTCTGCCTGGCATACACAGGAGGGTCTGGGAAGATAGTGGATTCGGCCCTTTGTGTGAAACCTCTCCATGAATGCCGCAGGATACCTTAACGGGTGGCCAGCCATTGGCTAGTCATCAATGATTTGAATGTAGTGTTGTGGAATATTTGAGGGGGCGTAGCAGGACCCTCCAGCTGCCCCGCTGGGTTAAAAAGGTGACTCCGTAGCCACTGACCTAGTCTTGCTCCTGGAACAAACCGGCACACCTGCTACTTGAAACGCTGCGAAGAATCAGACAGAGAAGCTCTGTCCCTCCAGTGAACAAAAAGGAACTGATGCAGCACTCCTTCACACTGATTCGATGGGGGCAGCTGATCATCTCACCTACCCAAAAGCCCCATTGCCCCAAAGCTCCTTGCCATGCCTTAACGGCCTGTCCCATAAGTGGGTGTACCTTTTCGGCAGACAACACAGTGATACTCAACTTCTGGACCAGATTTTCCTCATCAGGGATGCCTGATAAGTGCCCTTGTTCAATCTCCACCATCAGGGAATGGGAATTTGGCGTTTTCTAATCAAATCACACAGTGTTAAACAATCACTTTTATATTCAAATACACGTGCATTTTTTAAACCGTTGCAAAGGTTAGGGGTTTCCCTTCAGAAAAATAAAGGTTAACAATGATGCATCATTTTACAATATTAAACGCATGCGTATGCTTAAGTCAAGCACAGAGTTCCCACAGGTGACACTAAAATGATGTTCAGAAGCCAGCACTAATTTCCCTCCTCAGTCCCGCATGTCAGAGGGCAGTGGCCGCCCATCATAGAGAAGTTAAAATGGCAAAGAGTAAATCTGGATGTGCAAGTGCATCAAGAAACCTGTGAAAGGATAACCAAAGCCATAAATGGGTGAGAACAAATTGTGTGCCAAAGGTACACACTACTCCACAGTTGTAAAAGGGTCCCATAAAATTATATCCAGCCATCTTTAAGGAAACTGTTCAGTGCTAAGCAGTGAAATGGCATCCCTGCTAGGGCCATCATGTATCTGACACACTGTGGCACGCTCAGTACTACCAGGAGATCCAACTGCAAAGTATGTCATACAATGCAAAACTGATAAGAAATCTCTACTTTAATTATATTTTAAATAGAAAGGTAGGACTTTTACTCTGAAAGAATACTTCAAAACGACAGCAGGACATCTATATCTATACCCACAAATCTCAAAATGTTAATATTTATTGTGCAGTCCAACCAACTCTACAGAGTTAACTAAACCACACCCACAAAGGTAATATTGTGCTGGAACGTCTGATCCATTACTCAATTTTACTCTTGCAGCATGAGTATTTTGAACAATTGCAAAAACAGAAATTATGTAAACAGTATGTACCACTTCATTGTTATAAAAAGGTGCCTGCATTTTGCAGCTACAAGGAATGCGGTTGCCTCCCCACACATGAATTTACGTGGTCGCCCTTATCCATTACTCCACCATGAGAATGCACAGCCAAGGAGACTAAGAACCTTCTCCAACTATCTTTATTCTACTGAGGTTTTTATGCCTAGGCAGAGTTTCAAAACTTCACTTGTGATTTTCCCATATTTTAATGGCGTTCCAGCCCAAGGGATTGAAGGTACATCGGCTGCAGCAGGCAACATGCCTAATTTCCATTTTGCCCGCTGCTAACACCAGAGATCCAACCACGAGAAGAGTGTAGTTATTTTTATTCAACATTTTTTTAAGGTGTGCCTATGCCACTTGCATACCTTTCATATGTAAACTTTACCATTTGACAAGACCGGATGTAAACAGTTAGTTATGTTGCAATAATATTACAGACCAGTCTAGGTGCTTCTCAGAGTGCCAGCAAGCAATTTGTGAGAGAAACCAGATATTAGCATTGAAACCAAAATTCCTCGTTAAGACCTTCTCTCACTTGCGTCCAGTTGGCAGGCAGCTTATGTTATCGCATCCTCTTAAAAAAAAAAGTACCCAACCGAAAGTAGGCAATTAGCTGTAACAATTACCTCTAGTGCACTCAACTGTAGAACACATTGTATTCTCCAAATCCTGGGCAGCAGAGATACGCCTTGCCTCACTTTGGGCTATTTAACCACGGCCAGGACTGAAAAGAACCCACCATGAAATGCAGAGCGACAGAAAATAAACTCCAGACCATGGGACAAAATCCATCTACGAAACCAGCCAGAAAACCTAGGTACTGATCACAATCCATGCTAATGGAAGATAGCCAAAAAGGCACAGCCACCCACGTGCATGCGTCTGCTATCATACACTACTTTAAGACACATTATACAACAAATCAACAATGACTAAAATGTGGTCTAGCTGAATATGAATCTCCTGCACTCGCATACCCTCCATACTACCTCAGAGCACCCACCCACATGCCAGCTCGGCATGGGTAGCCAACAGGGACTTGCCCGGCCCAACGTATCTTTGTATTGGCTAAAATGCACATACGCATTCTAAACTACTCTGAAGAATATCCCCATCCCTTGGACTTCGGTCCCCCAAGGGCGTTCACCTACAGGGCTTTGAGACCATACCAATGGCTAAAGGCCATATACAACATTTTTTTCAAAAAACAACAATGTTATTGTGTTTTGGTTGCCACAAGCCAACTAGTGGGAACCTTTCACAAGCAAAAACTAGAAAATACATTACAGAAAAATACACTAAAAATCACCTTTCAAAGAAAGAAAAAAAGGAAATAACGTAAATAGACTGCCATAAAATCTCAATGAATTCATAAAAAAAATATCTATATCAACAAAGTGTTTCTACATGTTTTTGGAGGAGGAAAAAGAAAAACTAAAGCAGAATTAGACTCCTACAGTTACCTCTACAGAGGTAAACATTTCTTAACTTTTTTATACAGGAGTCCACATAGTGCATGGATCAGGCTCAAAGTCACCCCCCGCACCTCCCCAAATCAGGCTACTCCAAAAGGCTTCATTACCTAGAGCAGTACCCAAATGTTTAGCTGTCTACATTCAGGGCAGTGCATCCCATTACCAGATGTTTCATGGTTTCGCTCATATCTGTAATGCCACAAAGCCTTCAATTCTTATTTTCTGAACCAAACCAATCAGCCAACAACTCACCCTCTCTAAAGTCAGGAACAGATTGCGAAAACGCAAATACAAGTTCCTCTTTTTTGAGCAGGGAAAAATTAGCAGATATTGACAGGTGTTCCTTTTGTAGTTCAACTTTGCATATTCTTCAAAAAAAGGGTATGTGTGGCCAGCTCCTGATTAGTTTTAGCCCAATCATACAGGAATAATTTATTTTTTACACCAACAGGACTTGGGGTCCTCTAAAGAAGAGGTGGTCACATCAGAACCAAAAGAGCGTTCAGTTCTTCCTTGAATTGAGTGATTGTAAGACCTAAGGTACGCGATTGTTCTATACCCCATCCTTCATACAGGGATTGTGGGGGTGGATTGAGCAACTTGGCATAGTCTGACAGTTTCCTCCATTTGGCTCTAAAAGCAAAAGAAACAAGCCCAAGCTCATGCCTCACCACTGAGTTGGGAACCACATTTGCCAGACCTAGTGTCTTTTTCCACAACACACCCTGTGTAGTATTTAATTTTTCACCCAATTCGTTTAAGATAATGTCTAATCCGTATAATATGGTTGGTTCTACTTGCAGCAAGTAAAACTGGATTAGAGGTTTCAATGAGAAGAGACATAATTGGACGTGTACCCTTTCCATTTTTGCCAGAAGCTAGCTGTATTTTGCATTAATAAATTGAATCCCGGATTGCTTAGAGATTGTATTTGATACTTCATACCCCAGATAGATTAAGGGAATTTACTCTGTCGTCTTTACCCACCCGCCAGGTCAGGGTTTTCAGACTGCGTTTTGTGGAGAAGAGATTTGGAGCCGTTCACTTTTAAATTATTTTCTACGGCATATGCATGAAATAGTGCGAGTTTTCTCGGCAGTCCAATTGGAGTCAGGTCAAAGAGGACAATATCATCTGCAACGCAATCCAGTCTAGAGTCACCAGCTTTACAGCTGCCCGCATGTACACCATAGTAAAGGCTTTTAGAGGGGTGCCCATTCATGCATAAAATCCTACTTGGGAAGCAGACATTAGGGTAAGTTTGTTCATCTGGACTTTTAGTTCTTTGAGCAACAATGTGGCAAAGATTTTACTGGACGAGTCCAGTAAGGCGATTGGCCTAATATTCGCTGGATTCGGTTTATACCCCCTGGCCCCCCAGTCTTCAAAAATCAGGATTACATACAATTGCCTCCATGTGTCCGGGACCTTCAGGGTAAGACAGACGTGTTTGAATAATTCCCCTAGCGGGTGGGCCCAGAGCTCTAGGTTATGTTTGATTAAGTATCAGTGGAATGTTATCTGGTCCTGGAGCTCTGGAAGATTTTACTTTAATGGCCCAACAAGTTCATCGTAATCCCAGGGGCATACTTTATCTGTCTGACCCTTTTCCCTCAAGAACAAAAACCTCTTCCTTTTTCTGCATCAAGTACTTTTCGGTTAGGTATTGTTCCCAAACCTGTGCCTGGATAGGACAGTCCGCCACTGTTCAGGGTTTTTGTTAGTAACTTCTCCCAATTTTGACCGAAAGTTGGACACGTCATCACCAATAAGAGTCCCGATCAGCTCCTGGTTTCTCTTGATATGGGTTTCTCGCCTTATCAGTTTATGGGACCTTTTGTATTCAGATATAATTTTTCTCTTAGCGTCCAGAAAGGAAGATCGTGTTGCTAATTCTCCATGACAATCTCGAATAGCCCATCTCTTAACAACCTTTGCATTCTGGATTCTAATGTCAGTTATTTGGGTGAATTGTATGCCATGTTAATTAACCATTAGCAAGGAATTGGGGGGGGGTCGCTGTTGCGCACGACGAAGATGGCCGCCTGAATCCTGAGCTCCTGCTCCAGTGCAAGATCCGTCCAGAAAACATCAGTTTTGGAGCCACCTAAACACCCACAAATATCTGTGTAGACGAGCCGAGGTCTGGTCCCCAACGTCTCCAAATCCTGGTGGAAATCGGTCTCTGGCGCCGAAGTTACGCCACTCTGAATTTGGCCCGACTGGTGTTGGGAGCGCGATCCCGCTCAGAGTTCCAGGCAGAGGCAACGCAGAGCCGTGGACTCTGGCGAGGAGGAGGCCGAGTGGGGGCGGGGCCACTGTCAACGGCACGCACCTGACTCGCGTCCACGCTGAGCAGCTGCGGACTGAGAGCTGTTCGGCCGTGAAGACGAGGAGACGTTGAGCCCCCCCTCAGGTACGATACCCGCTACTCTTCTGTGGCCCCGAGACGCCACTAGACACGGCGGTGACATCCAGCTACGCGGCTTCCCGTTGCAGCCGGAGACGCTCTCGTGGGGCGTGGAGGTATTGGCCCCAGGTGATCCGACACTCCCGGTGGACGGGAGGCCGGTCTCTGGGTTACGTGCGGGCCCATGCCCGCTAAGACATTGCATACATTTACGGAGGCCAAATCCCACGGCTTCATGAAGCAGCGGGAGGTGAGGGGCCCATGTACCAGTGAGGGAGGGGATTGACGGAAACGGCCTACTAGCGGGCAACATTGCTCCTGATATTACATTGCACGCCCTACATCCGTGAAGTCCTTGCCTCCCGGTTCCCATCCAGAACCATCTGTCGTGGGCGCACATACGCAGGAGATTGCACTACCTTTGGCGACTTCAGGCACGGTCGCCCTGGCGCATGAAGCCCTGTGCCGGTGGCCTGGCCAACCCCATGCACTGGTGGACACCCAGACATCTATATAAGCCCTCTTTGGCATAAACTGTGGCGCGCCCCGAGTTTTGACACCTAACTACGTGGGAGGAAATATCCACCGCTGGTGCCTAACATTGGGCCTTGGCTCCCTGGTGCTGGGGGCTCTGCCGGAAAATCTACAGACGTCTTGGGAGCAGGGGGGGTGAGGCGGAGGACCCCTGTTGCCCCGGCGGCAAACTGTCGTCCTGATCCAGGTGGCTTCGCCGAATATCCATAAACGGGCTGGGGCTCGGGCACCCGGCAGTAAGGGTAACTGAACCAGGTACTGGGGGGCCGACACCCTGGGCGAGCCACACAGGGCTGGGAAGGGAGGCAAGACGCCCAGTAACAAGAGGAAGGGTCCCTATGGATGCATTTACCGGCAGCCAGGCGCCGAACGCCATAACTGAGGTGCACGCCGACGCTAATGAAACCCCACCTGCAGACATTGAAGGACGGGAGGACAAGCTGACCATGCTTGTGGAAAATGGATTCCGAGCAGTGAACATGAAACTGGACGACATAGTGTCTACCATTGGCTCCCTGAAGGCTAGAGTTGAAAAAGAGAGCATACGCGTCACTGATGCAGAAAAGAGAATTAGCAGTAACGAAGATGTTATCTCACAACATGGTCGAGACATCGCTCAGTTTAAGGCAGCCATGACTAAAATGCAACATAAATTCGAGGATCTTGAATCTAGATCGAGACGCAATAACATCCGTGTGGTAAGCGTGGCAGAGTCATTTGGGAAAGGCCAAATGGAGATACAACTTGAACAACTGTTTAAAACACTATTTGGTCCCGAGTCATTCTCCGAACATTTCTTGGTTGAGAGAGCCCACCGTACTCTTGCCCCGGCCCCCAAACCAGGTGCTCCCCCTCGCACAATAATTGCACGGCTGCTTAACTATAGAGACAGGGACACAATCCTGCGGCTGGCCAGGGAGGCTGGAATGCTTCAACACGAGGAGTGCCGAATACATATATACCCAGACTTTTCTGCCGGGGTCCAGGCGATCATATGAACCAGTCAAGAGACTCCTTAGAGACAGCCAGATTCCAAATGCACCAATGTTCCCGGCAAAGATGAGGATCCAACATGTGGGCAGGGCGCATTTTTTCGAATCCCTGACTGAGGCCACACAGTATATAGAGACTTCCATACCCCTCCCCCCGAGGGGGGTAGGCCGGCACAGAACAATAGACCAAGACCCGAGGACTAGGGAGCTCCGGCGGCCGGATTGGTCTGTATCCTTATGTAGTATCCACTGCAGCCCTATTGATCCTACAAGCAGGGCGGCTCCATTCCATGTGACTATTGGAGATCGGAGCCAATCAGGCGGCCATGTGAGGCAACATGGCTACCCCGGGAATGTTCCACGTTTGTTTTTGGGTACATCGTCAAGTTGGGGGTGATGATGAGGGTGGAAGTGGGGGGGGGGGTAAGAGGGGTTGGAAATGGGCGTTCTTGGTGTGGAAATTTGGACCACCTGAAGGGGTTTCATTCGAATACAAGGTTGGCTTCGGCCGGAAGTTTGGTCAATGCCAAAACAAGCTCGACCACGGTCATTGAGTGGGTCAATATTCCGCAGTTGATGTGGGCGGGACAAAGTTGGGGCAGATGTTGTGGGTACCTGGTGTCAGATCGGGATGGTTTGAGGAGTTTCTGTTTAGAGAAGTTCGATTGTTAAAATCAGAGAGCGGTTACATGGCAGAATGGCCGTATCACTTGCGACAGGGGCGAGGCTACGGACAGATGATCTTTACAACATGCGGGTATGGCACAGGCTGATAGGGGCTTGGAAGTCAAGCTACTCTCTTGGAATATTCGCGGGCTTAACAACCCGGTGAAGGCGGCAGCATATGTTACACGTCACGATCCTCATTCTTTTCATTCAAGAGACGCTCGCACTGGGTAATGTCAATTCTGCATTCCTGCCAAGATGGGGCCCCCAGAGATACTACACAGAATACTCACAGTCTAGGGGAGCGTTAACCCTCATACACCCCAAGCTGTGCTTTAAATACCATTCCAGTAAAATAGACCCGCTTGGCAGATATGCACTAGTCTGGGGGGAGATGCCGGGATACCAATTAATACTTGTTAATACATATGGGCCAAATGTGGACGATCCACAGTTCTATTGTACGATACTTGATATGCTGACTACGTCAGGGGAGGCAATGATAATTTGGGGCAGCGATCTCAATACTATTTTGGACCAGTCCCTTGATCGGTCCTCTACTGCCCCCAGGGCAACCCCGCAGAGCCGCATTGGTTGTGCGGCAGTTGATGGAACAGATGGATGTGGTAGACGCTTGGCGCACACTGCACCCTACTGAGAGGAAATTCACCTTTTACTCTTCTGTCCATGATTCCCATTCACGTATCGATTACTGGTTCATTAGCTCACCCCTTGCCGGCATGGTCACCAGCTGTGAAATACACCCCCACACCCTCTGACCACTCACCAGTAACACTTGGCATTCAGCTGGGTGATGCCCCACCCCCCCAGTTAGACAGTGGAGAATGCCCCCCGCCATACTCAGGGACACGAATATTTGCGAAGCCCTCCATACTGAGATCACAGGACAAGGCAACACTATCGCAAATGCATGTCGGGTTGAAGGAATTCAACGCGTTAGCCAGCAGGGAAGTCTTATACATGGCTGCGCCTGCCAAGGCCCGTACATATGGGGAGAGTAATAAGGCTGGGAAATTCTTAGCCACCATGCTTAAAACAGATAGACATCGGAGTCCAATCCCTGGTATTCTGACACCCACTGGGGCTTTGGTTAATAAGGAGCAGGACATTAATTCCACCTTAGCTGAGTTTTATTCCTCCCTTTATTCCAATCATGACATCAAAAGTAAAGCAGACGCGTTCCGGTTTTGGATAGCCTAGACCTCCCTACACTGACCACTGAGACCCGTAACATACTGGATCAGCCCATCACTATTGAAGAAATTGTAGAGGCCATTAAATCTCTGTCAGGGAGCCGCGCCCCCGGCTCGGATGGACTTAGCGCGGAACTATATAAGGAATTTAGGACTGAACTAGCCCCACTACTGTTAAGTGCGGGAGGAGGCGATGGATCAAGGGAACCTTCCAGAATCGATAGATTACTGTCCTCCTGAAACCCCGTAGACCTGCATATGACATGGGTTCGTAGACCGCTCTCCTTAATTAATACCGATGCAAACATTTTCGCCAAGGTGTTAGCCACCAGGCTCCTGCCGTACATGTCGATCCTTGTTCACCCAGACCAGGCGGGCTTTATACCAACTAGATCCACAGCCCTCAACCTGAGGTGCTTGTTTAATGTTATGGCACACATAGATCCCGCAACAAAGGCTGCCGTGGTGGCCCTTGATGCCGAGAAAGCCTTCGATTCTGTGTCCTGGTCTCATGTCTTCCTGGTGCTTGAACGGTTTGGCTTTGGCCGATACTTCATCAAACGCGTACAGCCACTATATACTCTCCCGACTGCTAAGGTTCTGACCAACCCCACTCTGTCCCCCTCGTTTAGGCTCTACAGAGATACCAGGCAGGGCTGTCCCTTTTCACCTACACTTTTTGCACTTACTATCGAGCCGATGGCGGAATATATACGCCAGAACCACTCACATAGAGGGCTTAGGATGTCCAGCCCCCCCCCCCCCAGATCATTTCACTATATGCAGACGACACCTTGCTATATGTCCGCGACCCAGAAGAGAATGTACAGCACATAATGTCGGACATACATATTCAGGGTACAGAATCAATGTTCCCAAGTCCGAAATATTTCCCCTTACAGATTGTACGGGTAACATTGCTGCAATTCCTGGGCTTAGGCCCACCCCGACTCAAGTACGCTACTTGGGTATTATGGTAGCCAGGGACAACAATTGTTATACACACAGAACCATGGTGAACTGTTACTGAGTTTGAGGACCAAGTTCCAAACGTGGGCTAGCCTTCCCTTGTCCTTGTGTGGTAGAGTGGCTATTCTCAAAATGGTAGTCTTACCCAAACTCTTATATTATTTTAACAACATTCTGATATGGCCCGGCAAGTCCTTTTTCATGAAACTCAAGTCGCTCGCCTCTAATTTCATTTGGAATGGGAAGACGGCCAGATTGGGGTGGGATAAGATGGTGTAACCATTCTCACGGGTTGGCATTGCTGCGCCAGATTTTGAACTAGATTATCTGGCCGCACAGGCTCAATTTGTTAAACACTGGTTTGACCCTGAGGACACATCTCCCCACATCCCCATGGAGAAACATGCTGATCGCCCCAATGACATCAGATCACTTCTTCTTAACCCTGTCTATGGAGACACATGCCTGTTTGACCCGGTATATACAACCATACGCGCCTGTGCCAAGATATATAACAGATTAGGCCTTGAGACCCCCTATGACCCGGAGGTCCCCCTGTGGAACTTTATATCCCCAACATTTGATAAAGCCATTCAACAATCCTGGGATCCTAACAAGCTATTCACACTAAGGGACATGTACCCAAATGGCACATTCTGTGAACTCACAGACTTCATCGGGATGGTGGGAGGAGGCCCACAAACGCTTTCAATATCATCGTATGAAAACTGCTTTTGCGGCTAGATGGCCATCTTCCCCGTTGGAACCCCAGGTACATGAATGCATTAGGGCAATAGTATCCCCGAATAGTCACAATAAAGGGGTCTCGTTGGTATACTCATTAGTACAAACCCACTCCCTGTCACGTAATACGATGAGAGAAACCTGGGAGCGGGATACGGGCACTCAGATTGATGAAATACGGTGGGCAAGCTTCTGTCAACTCACCTGATCCGTCTCTATGAACGCGGGGCTACGGCTGATCAAGTTTAAAGTTCTGAATCAGCTCCACTATGCCCCCGCCAGACTAGCCAAATTTGTTGAGAGTTGCACAGGGGCCTGCCCCAAGTGCAATGCACCAAACGCTAGCCCCTACCACATGTACTGGTCATGCTTTGATTATGGAATTCTGGCGGGAGGTGGCAGAACTCCTCGAAGACATAACGTCGATTCCGGCGACTCTGTCCCCGTTGAAGTACTTGCTTGGTGACATTGGTAAGGTGAAAGAAACTACGAGGCGCTTATTTAATATTTCATGTGTTGTCGCCAAGCTCTGTATCCTTAAATCATGGAAGTCTACAACTGCACCATCCAAAGCCAATTTCTTAAAAGACTTATGTTTGGTAAACGAAGATGAAGAATTTTGTTTTAGATCGGTCCCGACACAGTGTCGGCCCAAAGACATTTGACCGCTGCTGCGTATTTGTGTTCCCAGATACCGGACGAGGATGCTACACCTCTCTTCACCATGATGCGGGAAGTTTGTTGTGTTTTTCTTGCTACTCTGTATATATGTGCCAATACTGTACATACCTCAATACCATGTCAAATTCTTTCTTTTGTGGACGGTCTGAATGCTAACCTGCTCTCTTAATAAAATAAATGTTTTAAAAAAAAAACACATTAGCAAGGAATATATTTAAAAAGGTTTGCAACTTAGTGTTGTAGTTGAAGACATTTAGAGTTTCTACTGCTCTCGTCATGGCTTCCAGTTCCCTTTCCCACATAGTAATAAAGGTTTTGCATGCTTTCGAGTTCCACTTTATAGTAAATCCACCCCTCTCTACTGTAGTGAAGGCTAAACAAAGTACAAGTAATGATAAATTGTGTTACATTCAAATTAAAGTATGTGGAAGAATGTGCATGTTTTTGGAGCTATAGCGTCTGGAAACTCAGCTTTGTGGGCTAAACTGTATACAAGCAGGAGTAGAAGTTAATTAGATGGAGCAACGAAATGCTATGTTATTTGGTGGTATACACCGCACTGATGCCATTTGCCATGGTCTCAGGCACTGGGCGATCTGAAAAAAAGGGGGCTTGATTTGGTTACTAGAGAGGAAGCGAAAATGAAAGTTAGCAGTGGTTTATGTTAGAAGGATTTTCCTTTGCCCTGTGTCCAGAACCCAGGTGTATCCATCTCACCTGGTTCACTTGGTTTCCTTTGGTATACCAGACTCTCGAAGTTCAAAATGCATATGCAGTGTGCGATTACCAATTCTTGGCCAGTAAGGAATGTTGTGGTGCATGTATGTATATATGTAGAGTACTAAAGGGGCGGGTGACTGTGTGCCTGGCTGGTAATTTCCAACATTAAAATGTTACCCTGTGTCAATTTTCACATGCCCCTTGTGGACTCCCTTCAGTGGTAGCAGAATATACATCAATTACTGCAATGGCTGGATCATATCCTTGCTTGAGCTTTAAGTCGGGTGATGGAGAGAGCCCCTGATGGTGCTCTGGTGGGACAAAGATTTTGATGGATCGGGAGAGTTGGGCAAACATGAGTTTGCTCAACGGAAGTGCTGGGGTATAGCCCTTTGCTGGTCAGAATTAGATCAATACCAAGGGCTACACATCTATGCAAATGCAGGGCTACAATTGTACTGCATTGTGAAAGGCCGAAATTGCCAATAGTCCACAGAACGCACATGCACAACCTTTATCACAGTACCAAACAGCGCACACTGCGTCAAAGATAAATCAAGTGCTTCACACCCACCAACGGTACCAGAGTACACCAAAGCTCACCACAACACTGTACATCGCATGTCGCTTTACTACACAAAAGGCCATAATGGATAGAATCCAATGGTGATAAACACATCAGCAAGCACAATTACATTATTGTTGAAATCTAGGCCCAGTCACATCACTTTTCTTGCAAAATGTCCTTGCAACAGGAACACGAATTTCATTTTCAAGATCCAAATTATTTGGTTTAAACAATCAAACGCCTTACTTTAGGTCTCGCCGTTGGGCGGCACTGAAAGTGCTGCCTATGAAGCAGTAAATATAGTCATGGGACTTGAGGGTAGATCTGAGAGGGGACACAGCATGTGAGTGTTGGGTTTACCCACCCGTAGCCATGGTGTCCATATGGCCATTCGCAGCCACCACATGCCCAAAGCACACAACCCTGCCTGAAAGGTCTGAAGGCCCAACTTGGTGCTTTTTAAGCAGCCTTCTGAAAGTTAATGGCTTTATTGCAGCAATGAACTAGTTCCTGATGTAGTAGGACAACCTTAACCTAGGGCGTCATCAGGGACTTGATTTGCAAGCAGTATGGTGTCCTTGCATCTGATTTTCTGTTAAAACAATTTGCAAAGCCAACAGTTTTGGCTCTCGTGTAGGCATTTGCAAAGCGCTTTCCTAATAGGCCCAGGTACAATAATATCATTACGTTAGAGCTCGGAAAATGTGGATCCCATTCTGACACAAAAGCGAAAACGTTGCCAATGCTTGTCCTACATAAAGACTAATGTACTTTTTAATAAAGGGACAGTATGAAAAAAGAAGGAAATGTTGTTATAAAACCGATAACTCACTGACAAAATGAGATTTGTGCAGTGAAATGCTCTGAATCCATTATTCAAGTAAACATACTTAAGTCATTATAAGGAAGGAAGGATTTTTGGATTACACATACATACATACATACATACACACACATTAACCCCAAAAGCAGGCGGTTGTGTACAATAATTGAATTCTTTGGTTCCAAGAAAAGACCACAAAATGGGGCTTTACAGTGTGGGACTAGGCATAGCCACAATCCCTTTTCTTCTCTGGAATGTATTTTATGCACCGTCAAAGCAAGGACCTAAAAGAAGCTGTGTATTAGGCATCACCACATAGGTGGGTGAAGGAACAAGTTACTTACCTGTAACTGTTCTCCAGCATGGGTCTGGCATGGATTCACATGCTCATGAATATTCCCCGTCGTCAGGCTGGGAATCCTCGGTAAAGAAAAAAGAAAAAAAAAGAATCAGTTTAACTGCCTTTCTACTAATAACCAATCACTGGTCTCTGGGTCGTACTGCCCCCAGCCAATGACTGCCCTCTACCTAAGACCCTCTTCTGGCAGCCATCTTAAGATTTGATAGCACGTAAAATGGCAGTAGGACTAAGAGAAGAGCAGCAGAGGGGTTGGAAGAAGGGTTTGTATGTGAATCCATGCCAGACCCATGCTGGAGAACAACAGTTACAGGTAAGTAGCTTCCTTCTCCAGCATGGGGTCTGGCATGGATTCACATGCACATGAATACAAGAATACATAGCAGTACACACATACACAACCACGGGAGGTGGCAAGGCTCAACATTAAGCATTACAACAACTCAACATTAAGCATCTCTTACCTCCTCACCAGGCTCACCTTCAAGCGAACAGGTTGCGCAGCACTGCTTGGCTGACTCTGGACTCCTCCCTGGAATCCCGGTCGATGCAGTAGAATTTCATGAAGGTGTGCATCGACCTCCACGTAGCTGCCCTGCAGATGTTCAACAGGGGCATACCAGACAGGAACGCCGTAGTAGCAGCGGTCGCTCTGGTCGAATGGGCTCTCAGACGGACGGGCAACGGTTGGTTTGGCAACCGGTGACAGTGCATGATGCAGCCAGAGAGCCATCTGGAAAAGGAAGCCCTGGAGAGGGCCTTCCCTTGGTTCACAGGGACAAAGTTCACAAACAGCTGTGCAGTGTTCCGGAAATTCTTTGTGCAGTCCACGTAGAACTTCAGCGCTCTAGCCACATCCAGCGAGTGCAAAGTCCTCTCGGCCGGTAACGAAGGCAACAGAAAGAAAACAGGCAACACCAAGGGCTCGTTGAGGTGGAAGTCCGACGGCACCTTGGGCATGAAGGAGGGGTGCGTCCTCAGGACTACCCTTGTCTGGTGGAATGTCAGGTACGGCAGTTTACAGGAGAGGGCCTGGATCTTTCCCACTCGCTGTGCAGAGGTGATGGCCACAAGAAACGCTGTCTTCCACGACAGGAATTTCAGAGGCGTCGAATGCAAAGGCTCGAATGGTGGATCCATGAGCCAGGTCAACACCACGTTGAGCTCCCACGCCGGGGCCACAGCCTTCACCGGCGGGAACGAGCGGAACAGTCCTTTCATTAACTCCTTCAACAGGCGGTGGGACCACAGCGATGGACCGCCCCAGAGTTCTGGTGTAGCGGGAGATAGCCGCCAGATGAATTTTGATGGAGGCATGGGCCAGCCCCGCCTTGGCCAGTGACCGCAAGCACGGCAGCACTTGAGGGGCCGTAATCCGTAGAGGGTTCATCTTCTGTGCACAGCACCAGACAAAGAACCTCTTCCACTTATGTCCATAGCACTTAAAGGTCGATGACGCCCTGGCCATGGCAAGTCCTCCTTGCAGTCCGCCGGGATATCGTAGCCTCCAAACTCTAGTGCTGCAGGAGCCAGGCATGCAGGTTCAGCGATCCTGGGTCGTGATGCAGGATCGTGCTTCCTTCCCTGGCGAGAAGATCCGCGTCTGTCGGAAGCTTGAGGACACGCCGGTGCGACGAGGATCATCCTGCACTCGGACCATCTGAGTTGACTGATGAGTCGCAGTAGCAGCATCAACGGTGGGAATGCATAGAGAAACAGGCCGTCCCAGGGGAAGGAGAATGAATTCCCCCCTGCACCTCGGCTGGGGAAGCCTGCTGGCGAACCTCCAGCACTTGGTGTTCGTTGCCGTCGCAAATAGATCGATCTGGGGACTGCCCCATCGTCAGAATAGAAGATCTACGATCCTGCCGAAGCTCCCACTCGTGGCAAGAGTGCAGCTCCCTGCTGAGTGAGTCGGCGACAGTGTTCTTCACTTTTGCCAGATGAAAGGGCACCAGGAACATCCCCTGGGCTATGGTCCAGTGCCACAGATCCTGCGCTTCCTTGGATAGAGCTTGGGATCTGGTGCCCCCCCCTGCTTCTGGATGTAGAACATCGTGGTGGTGTTGTCAGTGAAGACCCGTACCACCTTGCCCTTAAGGGATGGAAGGACCTTAAGGCCCAGAACACAGCCCATAGCTCCAGGATGTTGATGTGTAGAGACCTCTCCTCCGGGAGCCAAAGGTCTCTTGCGAAGATCTCCGGTGTGCGCGCCCCATCCCTCCAGGGAGCCATCCGTCGTCACCGCTTCCTGATGTGCCGGGGTCGGGAAGTCTTGCTGCCACGAGATGCGGGCGGGTGCCCCACCACCGGATCGATTGACGGAAAGTCTTGTTGAGGGAGATCTGGTCTTCGAAGCTTCCCGCCACTTGTATCCAACGGGCGTCGAGGAATTCCTGCAGTGGCCGCATCCACAACCTGCACAGACGCACAAGGTATATGCATGACATCATGCCGAGCAGGGACTTGATGGACCTCACCCTGGATACTTCCATGGCCAAAAGCCGTTGTACCTTGCCCAGGATGGCCTTTATCCTCTCCTCTGACAGTGAAGCTAGTAGCGCCACCATGTTGAGCCTGGCACCTAGGAATAGGGCGTCTTGCGATGGCACCAAGCAGGACTTCAAAGTTGATAGAGAACCCCAGTTCCGTGAGCAGGAGGACGGTCCTCGCTGTGTGGTCGACGGAGAGTCCCAGTGACTTCGCTCGGATTAGCCAATCATCCAGATAGGGGTAGACGTGGATCCCCCCCTGCAGGCGCAGCCGCGCCACCACCGGCGCCAGGCACTTGGTGAAGACGCTTGGTGTGAAACCTGATAGTATGGAGAAGCCTGGTTTGTTATCATTACAGAATCATTACCCATTTAGGGATTCAGTTATCCATCATTGCATCCTGTTTAGTTACCCATGATTAGTACTGATTAGTAGTGACATGAAGTAGTGACATCATTAGACTATCCACATGTTATATTTGTAGGCACATGCAGAGTATTTGTTATGTATTATGTATGCAATGTAGAGAGACCTGCATGAGTGTGCACTTAGAATATGCATGAAGTTTGCATTATAGATAGCGCTTGGGTTTGCGAGAGAAAGAGTAACGCTAGAAAGCATGTAGCTGGCTCCTAAGCCATCTTGAACGAAGCCATTCAGAAGCTGTCGTTCCACAGAAAAGTTGAGAGTTACAGTGTACAAGTATGCGTAAACAGTTTGCTCGGCAGACAGAGATAACATGACCTTTGTCCGAGTGGAGAAGGCAAGGGAGGCCTCATCAGCCTGGTCGGGGCTTCGCAGACAGAGAAGGTGGTGGTAGGCAGCGCCATGGAGAGGGAGAGCTTTGCAGGCAGAGACATGCAAGTGGAGAGAGGGATTTGAAGGGAGAAATATGAGGAGGTGGTGTTTTGTACCGCAGGCAGACAGAAGAAATGGTATAGATATGTAGAAAATGTCACATTGACCAGAATACACAGCGATTTAAAAGTACCTTGAACTGGTAGTGCCTCCCCTGGACCACGAAGCGATGTCCTTTGTGTATGGGGATGTGGAAATATGCATCCTCCAGGTCCAGCGACGACAGGAGTCCCCTTCTTCAGCTGCCCCAGCACGTGCTGAAGGGTGACCTTCCGGAACTTTGGGGATTTTATGTACCTGTTCAGGCGGTGGAGGTCCATGATCGGACGAGGCAGTACCATGAGTATACCCTGCAGCCTCTTCGGGACGAGTTCTATCGTGCCCTTTGCCAGCATCGCTCTCGTACCTCCAGAAGTAGTTGTGCTCTGGTGGGGGCCCGATGCCATGGCCGGTTCAGTCCTGCTTCGCCGATGCCTTGCCCCCTTGGCGGCGATGTCCACCGGCCTTGTTGCGGCCTCTGTAGGCTTCCTGCGAAGAAGAACGGGCCGCCTGGCGGTATGACGAAGAGCTGCTGCCGAATCCTTTGCAGGCACCTTGGGATTTGCCTCCGGAGGTCCGAAAGGACGGCCGTCGATGTAGCGCGCCAAGGGCACGGGCCACCTCGTTGTCTGCAGTGACTCGTCCACTGCCTTGCCGAACAGATTGTTCCTGTCGAAGGGCATGCCCAGTACCCTGGTCTGTACGTCCTGACGGAGATCGGTGGCCCTGAGCCAAGCGTGCCCGCGAAGGCAAACGCTGTTGCCCATCTGGCGAAACCCGGTATCGGTGATGTCCGTGGCTACCGTGATGGCGTGACCCGAAACCACCTCGCCCTCCTGCAGGAATTTGAGGGCTTCCGCTCTCTTGTTGTCCGGGAGGAAGTCCAGAAGGGGGGTGATTTTAAACCCTACCGTAACGGGCCATGATATCGAGAGCGTTGGCCGCCTTAAGGGTCGTCGCTGCCGACGAGATGACCCGACGTCCCATGGCATCCAGCTTCTTCCCCTCACTGTCCGGCGGGGAAGTGAAGTAGATGCCATCGCCCCTGCCGATTTCTTCTTGGCCGCCGCGGAGACCAGAGAGTCCGGGGATGGCTGCTCCTTGACACATATAGGAGCGGAATCTGGGACCTGGTACTACTTCTCGTACCCGTCTCTCTTCGGAGGGGCCGTGGACGGGTTATTCAGCAGGGACAGTCCCTCGTCCCAGATGTCGTCCAACAGCGGGACTGACAGTACGCTAATAAAGGAATCCCTCCTCCTCCTGCTCTTCGGGGCATAGCTGGAAAAGCTCTGAGGCCCTGGCAATCATGGTGTGAAATGAGCCAATTTCATCAGGAGAAGAAGCCCGGGGAGGGGGCGATGGGAGAGGTGTTCCGTTGTCTCCGCCGCTGTCCGTCCCCGTCTCAGTCTCATCCCTCAGAGGAGGGGATGAAAGTGAAGGATGTAAAGGTGTGGGTGGATGGACTCACCTCCGATTTGCTGGAGGGCTCCCGACGGTCCAGGCAGCGATGGATCATCCACTGGCGGTAAGTGCAACCTTGTCCTTATCTCTGTGAACAGGGTCTGCCGTGCCAGCAAGATGTCATCCGACCTGTCCGGCGGTGTTGGTATCGGTTGCGACGGGAGCTTCGGCAGAGGCTCCTCCGGTTCCTCCTCAACATGCCGTTCTTCGTCGGCTCCACCCTCGCTCTCCACGTCCGCCTTGTAGGGATCCTTCCCGCAGGCCCTGACCTCAAACCTCTTGTCCAGGACTGCCTTGATGACCAACAGCTCATCCTCGGAGGAGGTATCCGAGTCCGCTAGGACTGCCGCTCCTTTCCCCCCCACCCCCTTCTCAGCCTGGGGCTTCACGGGGGTCTTCGATTGTTTGGAGAAACGATTCCCTCCGGGAGAGCAGGGAAACTCTAGGCCTGGGTGCCCTCTCCACTGGTTTCGCCTCCGCAGGCTTCTCCAGGCACGCCACGACTCCCTCAATCGAGGCCTTAGCCGGGTGAATCTGGGCCTTAGGCGCGTCGGAGGCCTTCACCATGGGGGGGGGGGGGGGGGGTTGGGGGGAGGGGTCACCGCCTCGCTCCCCCTTGGCTTTCTCTGTCGGGACCGACCGGGGCTTCTCCCGAAGCTTAACCGGGTTCTCAGACTTCCTTTTCACCGAGCCGATGCGTTCGCTCGTGGTTGATGGCGTCGGTGACATTGTGCCCGGCATGGCAGCCGAGGAGCCTGAACCAACAGCGCTCCCGGCGCCCGCGGACTCTCAGTGCTTTGCCTTCTGTTGGACCCCCAACGCCAGAGCACCCTCAAAGGTCTTAAAAGACCGCTCAGACTTCTTCTCACCTGCTGCTGGGCTCTTCGCCTCCAGCCAGTTAGCGAGTCGTGTACGTAAGTCCTTCATGGTCCGGACGGACATGTTCTTGCAGAGCGCACAGTCCTCCCCCCGTGTAACTTGGAGTACAGGCAGTAGAGACCCTGGGAGAGTTCATCTTCCTTGAAGACGTTCTGCAGTCCACATCCTGGGCAGAGCCTAAACAGATTGGAGCCAACGGGCGTCGTGTCTCCTTTGTCCTGGGCCATGTCCATGCGGGGTAGGCCTCAAAGATCTTCTGGAATCCTCAAAGAAGTGAAATCCGACGAAAAATCCCCCTTGAGGGGGCGTAAAATTTTAAACAGGTCCCCGTTAATCAGAAAACGAATCGGTGGAGATTGAGGCTCTCGTTGACTGAAAAATTAGAGTAAAACTCTTTGAAAAAACGCAACACGCAGTAAAAGCAAGAGCTATAGCACGAGGACTCCCAACACTTGAACGTGCGGTAAAAATCTGAAGATGGCTGCCAGAGGAGGGGCTTAGGTAGAAGGCAGTCATTGGCTGGGGCATTATGACCCAGAGACCAGCGATTGGTTATTGGTTATCAGAAGAAAGACAGTTCAGAAACGAAACAAAGCGATTTTTTCTTTATCGAGGATTCCCAGCCTGACGACGGGGAATATTCATGAGCATGTGAATCCATGCCAGACCCCATGCTGGAGAAGCTAGTACATTGCAAACCCAACGTCCAAGAGAAACGCAAACTATTCCTTTATGTCCGTTATATAAGGCCCAGTAGACTACAAATGTTTTTCTAAATGTTTGCTCAAGCTCTTTCATGTACATTGCCAAACACACAGTTAACGTCAATATGTTTCTAACTGCTGGTGGCAAGGAGAAGGTAAAACCAGCCTGCTCCCACCAATGTTGAACTGTAATTGCTAAGCAGGGTCAAAATGAGATCTCCTCCATGCAAGGCACACCTCTCAAACTTTTTCTGCATGGCGGGCGAAAACGCATTGAAATAAATGGACGGGTGAAATAACTAATTCCAAGGTGGGTGAAACCCACTTAAAGCGTGCGAGTTGCGAGGTATGACAATGTTATAACTTCAGCAGGGGTACTCATTTCAAATTGAAGTCAAAGGCCAGTCATTTAAAAAATAAATAAAACACCTCTGTTCTACACACACACCAACATTTTACACGCCAACAGTGGCAATTATCACTAGCCAATTGCTGGTGGCATGTGCACATTTTGAGCCTGTACACTATGCACTGTCATTTGCTATGCAATGGGAGTGTACCATATACTGGAATCTTAGACGCGTGCAGCAAATCCTGAACGCCCATTAAATGGCAGTGATCGCTTCCAAACCGCATGTAGCATAACCCTTCACTACAGAAAAGGTCAGCTGACATGGTTACAACATTTCCGTGGATCAATGAAGTATTGAATTGAATTACATAAGGTCAGCCCCCATCAACTAAAAATCGAAACAGCATTACCTGAACTTGCAAAATAGTGTACAGTTTAGTAATCCTCAGAAATAGTCGTACCTGAAAGTTTCCTTGCAGCGCGCTGGATCCAATCTCGAGAATAAAAAGTGTGCAACCATGTAAAAGGCATCCCTGTTCGGCTTGTCAAACATATGCCTATCATAGCAAAGAGAGAAAAGATAGTTAACTAAAGTTCAGGTGTCAAAGACAAAAAATATAAGTTTGAGTTGCAAAAACGTATGGTGACAGCTCCCATAAGAATTGGAGCAGAATCAAACACAAATTAATCTGCATACATAATGATGTAGACAATACTAAGTTGAAACAACAGCTACATTTCCACAGCGCTGTCCCCTACGTCCAAAACAGAAAACTGTCACCTAACCGCTTTTTATTCAGCTAGCAAATATACATCCAATGTATCTAATAATTCAAAGAAAGCAGCAACATATCAGTGGGGAGTTACATAAAACATTCCAATTAAGTCAGTCATCAGATACAAAGTATAAGTCAAACACCCACCCTTTCTACATTCGATTAGTACACTTATGGGCCCCTAGTGTGAAGTACACCATTTACTTCTACCTGAGAAGCATCAAAAACACGATCTCATTTTATGTTGAAGAAAATTAGCTATTTCACGCAGTCTTGGAGGCTCTACCACCTAGGGATTGCACAGTGCCCAGACCACCACAAAGGCCCAAGTAGATAACGAATTAGAGAAAAGGAGCAATTATCTACTGTTCGAACAGAAAGGTTTTGCCTTTTTTTCTAAAAAAGCAAGAGATCAGGAATGTCTAATGCATATATTAAAGCTGTTGCATAGTCTTTCACCCAGAACTGTGCAGGGTTTGGGTATGTGTTTTTAAGCATACGTTGATAGATCGTACAAATATTTCCGATGCACTTTAAAAAAAAAAAAATTTAAAAAAAAACTACGGTAAACACATGCGAAATCAGGCAGCAGGGCATGGCCATCTTGTGATAATCTTATCTGTTGCTACATCGCCCAAGGTGGACTGCCCTGGAGGCACTAAATCATATCCCCCGCCCCTCAGGCTGAGATCACTAGACACGTACCACCCATTTCACAACGCCAATGCACGTCTTGTGTCAACTTTCTCTGTGCTTCAGCTAATGACGTGTCTGCAGGGAAATGGCAGTACGCCTTTTTTCTCAATAAGTATAAACAGACCGCTTCTCAAGAGACATCAGATTTGCATTTCCAATCGTTTCACTGTCTTTTTTTGAGTATTCTGAGCCTCGTTTCTGTGCTCTGTTCAGCTACCTTCATCGCTCGTAGCCCGTGCAAACAGATACTAGTACCATTACCATCAAAAAATATTTTTGCCCCATAATGGCAACAATACAGCCCTACCAGTATGAGCTGGAGTATTCCGAGGTGGAATTACTCGAAAAAGAAAGATGCGCAAACGATGGGGCTTCAGAAGACAGTTGGGAGGACAATTCGACAGATCAAGAGCCCGAGCCAAATCGCGTGGACTGCGTTTCCACCTGGTGTACCTGCAAACGGTGCGCGGTAATGCCAACCCAGGAGGAGAACTGCTGCTGCCGAGAAAACTCCGGATGATTGTCCTACATATCAGAAGGCGAGACACGGCCGCAATGCGTTACCGAGCTGCCAGACTTCAGGACAGCCTGCCTCACACGGTTTGTGTTGAGGATTATGATGGTGCTTATGCACGAACTCCGAGCAACAGTTCGCCCTCGCAATCCAACTAACGAGTAACTGGACTCTAGTTGTGATGTCACTTAGGAGACAACCATGAAATGGTACTGACCTATATTGTCATAACTTTGATCTATCAATGCTAAACAAATATAGTCTTGCAATTCTATACATCACTCGCAATTTGGGGAAATCATAGTGGTCTCCTTATGTTTATTTCATGTACAGCCATGAAGCAATATTTCTTTGTGTCCCAAATGTAATGGAATGCACAGTTCAATATTGTACAGTGTCTAAGTAACATTTGCACTGGCAACAATGCCATTAGATACAAGATTTGTCATTGTCAACTAAGGTTAAATATACTTATCTTGTTCATTTAAAAAAACAGTTTGTATCCTCTTTCACAGATGGAACAGGCTGGTGGCCTATCGCTCGTTTGCATGATTGCTTCAGGGGAGGCTTAGACACCGCATTCAACGAATAATACCCGCATGTGTCGTTGGTGCCATTAGAGAAACTTTCCCAAAGTGACAGCGGTCAGTACAGGGGGATTTTATCATACTGTGCTGCAACCAGAAGTTAACGTGTAGTACATTTGTGCCATCAAAATCAGCAACAAAATAAAACAACGGAACTTTGATCAATGGCCGTTTCAGTTTTTCAGTGAATCAAGTACGTCTCCATTCAGCAGTGTTCCGGCCCTTTCCTGCACGCCTCAGGCCCCTCCATCCACCCCTCCAGAATCAATGACTGTTAGCGCCTGTGGCTGCCAGGGGTGGACACAGCCAAGGTGCCAAACGCCATATACACTTCAAAAGGTATCTTCCGCACAGGGTTCATTGTTCACATGCCCACCCGAGGTATGCGTTTCCACGCAGGCTCCCCTTGAAGCACGCCGCATCCCTGCAATCCACATAAGAACACGCCATATACACGTCAGTCATTCACATACACACCCACTTTTTCGAATTCTTTATAAACCACTTGATATTTATCATGAGAACATCTGAGCACTGCAAGTCAACTCGTGAACGTGCTACCTGAGAACTTCTGTGACCACTGCGAGTCAGCTCATCATTGTGCTACCTGTGAACATCTCCCTGTTCTCCTGCCACAAACTACCCTGCTTGCTGAATCCAACTGTTTGTTTGTCAAGGTAAGGGTAGGTCACCTAATCAGATCTCCTTGATCTTTAAATGTCCATCTATTTCGAACGAACGTACCCAGTAGTGTATTTAGTAGTCTCTTTGCCATGGACGCAAGTTTAATTTGTTATGTTATCGATATATAGCAATTGTCATCAGTGTCAATTGGGATCGAAGTGCATCCTTCGCGGACCGTCTCTATAAGCAGGTTTCCTTTTGATGCACAATAGTACTTTCAAAGGACGAGTAACATGTTACGATTTGAGTCACATCAATGAATTGTGTATGAAAGTTTGACTATAATACAGCCGCCTACGCTATACAGGTTTTGTTTCGGTGACCAAATCATAGATTGCATAGAAATATGTATGATATAATTCCATCCATCTAATTTTCTAATAATGTTGAATTGCCAGCAATGCCTGCATGTATGGTTTACGGTTGCCGCTCTAAGACCCATAACAAACCCAAAGGCATTACAATGCATGTATTCCCGAGGAATATAGATTTAATAAGAGAATGGATCAGATATTGCAGATTTTGTGCCGGAAGACCTTGAAAGTAGAGCCAGGAAGTCTTGGGGGACTCGAGGGATGATAGATTCCACATCTGCAGCCTGCACTTTGCCACGAATATGTACGACCAATCGCAGTACACAAAGAAGCATTGACTTGTCTCGTAAATTGCTTCCAAATGCAATTCCAACTCTATTCATGCAGACGCTGCCTCAGGTGAGTCACGGTTCCCGATTTAGCTGTAGGCCTTGGGGTACTGAACAGGTAACTACATGGATGGATTGGTGTTTTAGGTGTAAATGTCCCTTATAATACTTTTCATATTTAAAAGATTGTATTGCCTTATAACTAAACCCATTTTGCTAAACATTGGTCCTTGGTTTTAGGAGCATGATAGAAAACGATTTATGGGCACAGATAACTATGCTATAGTGGCCTTGGAATTAAGCATAATCTTTTCGTAATCGGTTGCATAACATGTCAATTTCTTAGGTTAGCATATCTAAATCAAATCTAATTTTCCCCTTTACAACTCCATGACAATGCACCGAATATGAAGGAGCATCATTCTGCATCCATGTCTTTCCTGGAGTCAAGACCAACTTTGAGCACGCATTAGGTGTTTTTATTTAGCTATTCAGTTCCGGAAATGTTTTATGCATGGAATTTGAGATAATATGATTAAATTTATGTATCCTGTCGTTTGTTTACATAATGTTTCATTTATGGGTTTTTATTGATATGTACCATTGTCTGCATCACATTGTGTGTTCAATTTCACTTTCTTTCATCCATACTAAAACAAGTACTGTTTTACAGGGTGATGCTGGTACTTCGACTACAATTACATCAACCTTTGGAGCCGATACAGAGCAAGAGGCATGCGTACTGACAGTTCCATCGAATGAAAGAAAGTTAGTCCTAGATCTGATACCATTAAACATTGACATTATTATAAACTAGCATCTTTTGCAAATTGCTTCAGTGCAACATTTCAATCAGTGGGTTTCGCACAGTCATTTTTCACTGAGTAAACTAGCCATCAATCAGGTGAAATTCGAAATGTGTATTTTGACAAAGTGATGTACACGGCGTACAAGGGTATCTGTGTAAGCCATGTGTGCGATGGAATAATTTGATTTAAAATACAAATGACTTATTTTTAATGGATACTCATGCTTTTTTTAAAATCTCAAGTACCATATACTGTATGTTGAATTTACATTAAACATGTTTTCCCAACCTGTCTTCTAGTTGCCCGACGGTGCACGAACTATGCAGACACAGACAGCTACAGAAATCAGAGATGCTGCTTGCCAAACCGATCTGACCATGGAGCAACTATTATTTGAGGCACGGCATGTTCAAATCAATAAGCAGACTAGAGATGCTTTTGCCCAATGGCCAGAAAATTAATTGAATGTGACTGTTGAAGCAAGCAAAGTGTTGTTGGACCATTGCTACAATGCAAGAGCTCCACCAGATGAAGATGAAACTGAATGTAATGAAGATGCTTTAGAATTAGACGCAGACCGCTTGACACCCACCAAAAAAGGGCCACCCAAAAAACTATCGACATTGATGTTTTCTCCGATTTGTGTTCAAGCAGCAGAAGCTGAAATAGCAGAGACTGAAGCATCAACACAACTGACCGATGAACTAGACAAAGATTGACTACAGTTTGTCCAGTTGGGCTGATATGTCAACCACAGCTGGGTCAGAAACAACAATCATGCAGGATGATAGTCTAATAAAGGAGCCCAAATACATTGTATTCACGAGCTGCTAATGGAGATTATTATGATGCTGAAATGTGTGCATCCAGTGAGAGGGGAAGTATGCGGGAAGCCATTGGTGAATGTGACTAGTGTATCACAAGGCAGCAACATCAAAATACAAGCCACATGTGAAATTCGAAATGTGTATTTTGACAAAGTGATGTACAAGGCGCACAAGAGAATTAACTGCGGATAAAAGATGTCTCCTTAACAAGGGCTTATCATTTGCACCTACATGTGTCTCAAGCAAAGTAGATGTACATATAGACTTGTTTAAATTTGTACGCAAGTTGAGACTTAAAAAGTTTTTTGCTACTAAGGCACCTGGCAGCTTTGTAAGAAAAGACCCAGTAATTCCAACTAGTGATTATTCGATTCAAGATATTGAAGACACCTTTTTGGTCAGATCTTTAGTAGAAAAAGAGCAATTTGCTATATTCAATATTCTGGATGAACTAAGGGTGAGATCTAGTACCTTGACTAGTAAAGCGTTGAAAACAACTTCCAAATTTGTGCCTCAATTACCGGTGGACAACCTAATAGACACCTTTTACAAAGCTGTATCGCAGGATTTATATGAAATGGATGCACGAAAAAAGAAAAAATATCGGCAAGAGTTTAGGGGCAACCGTGTCAATTTAACACAGGGAGAACGAACAGCACTCAAAGGATTGAAATCAGACACACAGATTGTCATTAAGGAGGCTGACAAAGGGGGGGGACATTGTTATAATGAACAGGGAGGATTACCTAAAGATGGCCAACAATCACCTATCAACCCCCGGGTGTTACATAAGAAGACCTGACAACTTTAAGAAGCTGTTGAATTACTTGAAGAAAATATCTTGAATTGGCATAGGAAAGGACTCATTACGGATGAGGAAAGGACATTTCTAACAGTGAAAGAACCAGTGACTCCAACACAGTGACTCCAACAATGTATTTCCTTCCAAAAATACATAAGGAATTTGATACCATACCGGAAGGACGCCCAATCATGAGTGGGATTGGGTGGATAACTGAAAATGTCTCGGAATATTTAGATGCCATCCTTAAGCCAAGAGCAGCCTTGCTTAAATCGTATTTACAAGACTCAACAAGTCTCATACGTAAGTTACAGAACTTTGAATGGCACAACACCTATTGCCTTGCCACTTGGATGTTAAGGCCCTCTATACGTCCATTCACCATAAATGGGCAACCGCCTCTATTGATTACACCTACAGGAATGATTCCGCCTCTTATTACAATCAAATTCAAACGCTGAAAGAAATGTTGCAACTGACCTTGGATCTCAACCTTTTCACTTTTGACAATAACATATACCGACAGATTAAAGGAGTGGCTATGGGCACCAAATATGCTCCAGCCCTAGCCAACCTTGTGATGGGTATGCTAGAGGACAAAATAGTATACACATCACCTTCCTTCCATAAAAGGATTAAAATATGGACTCGATATATTGATGATGTTTTTTGCATCATTGATGGGAACAGAGGAATTTCAAGATTTCGTTCATTCATTGAACCAAAATTGTTAGGACATACAGTTTGCAAGTGAATGCAATAAGAGTAGTATCAACTTTTTGGACTTGACAATAGAAATAGAAGGTACCCAGCTCTACACTAAGACTTTCAGGAAAAAGACAGAGGTTAATTCCACACTTCATGCAAGTAGTCGTCATCATCATCACCCTACGATTCAGAATATACCATTAGGAGAGTACATTAGAGCCAGACGCAATTGTCAACAGGATAAGCAGTTCAAAGAAGAATGTTCGCTATTACGAGACCGTTTTAAAAACAGGGGCTACTCGGACAAATGTGTTAAAGCTGCTTATAAGAGAACCATACATATGCAACAACAAGATACTCTTCAACCGAAAGCTGACAGAAACAAAGATGGACCAACTGGACCCTGCTTTATAACGCAATACTGCAGGGATCATCAGCAGATTCAACGAATATTAGAGAAACATTGGTATCTGTTGAAACTTGATGATCACATCACTAAAGTTATAGAGGAGAGACCTCACATGATCTTCAAGAGAGCTGGGACACTTAAAACCATGCTCGGTCCATCACTATTACCAGACATTGAGAAAATGAATCGAATAACCTGGTTATCCAGCAACTTCAGTGGCTTCAGAAAGTGTGGCATGTGTACTCAATGTAGATATGCCCATCAACAAACGACAGAATTTACAGATGGTCATGGCAAGAAATGGTCCATCCGCCAGGGGATTAATTATAAAACTAAATTTGTTGTTTACTGTATTGTTTGTGTTTGTAATAAGATTTACATTGGCAGCACCAAAAGAGAAGAATACGCATTCGTGAGCATCTGGCGAAAATTGACAGTCAAGACATTTCTTTGCCCTTAGCAGAACATTGGCAAAGCTGTCATCAGATGCAAAATAAGGTGGATATTAGATTTATAGGCCTCAAGCAAGTTACACTGAGTAAACGAGGAGATAGACTCAAGGCTTTGAGGCAGTCAGAAGCACACACTATATGCTTCTTTAATTCCACCGTTACCGGCCTTAACAATGACAAGGAGATGGCCTCATTTCTGTAGAGTGTTCATATTATTTGTTTCTGTACAAATGATGGGTCTAATGTCTCTATTTGTTTTAGTTAATTTACCGATATTATGCACTTACATTTTGCGTAAAGATAAGCATTCCCTTGTATTGCTAGTGAAGGAATGGGTAACTTATGGGAACTGGCGACTAAAATGCAGGGTAGGGGCTATAGTATAGTCCAATATTAGGTTATATGGGGTTTAGCACACATAATTTCTAAATAATAAATGTTCGTCTAGTGACTGTGTTATAACACCTTGGGACTTTATACATTACATTGCCTTTTGCATATGGGGCACAATTCGCATAGAAGCAAGTGATATGTTGGGAGACTTTAGCCAGTAATTAGGCTTGTTATGCTGGGAGATTTTGGCCGCTAAATTATGCTCAGTCATATTCGATTATGTATTTTGATGGGGGCCGTGGTAGCTGCCCATTATAACAATTCTTGTAACAATGGAGTTTGGGAAGCACTGTGTTAACGCGCGAGTGCCTGTCCTTTTGTTCTCAGGTTTTACCAATCCAGTATGGCGGCACTAGCGCCCGCTGAACACTTTAGCTATGGAGAGCAGGTGCTAGAGAGGCTCCCATGGCAACAATGTGACGCGTTACCATGGTTCCTTAAATGCCTCTTTAAGGATATTCAAAATGGCGCCGGCTGCCTTCGCAATGTGAGCAGCCGACGCGACTGAAACGGAGTAATAGAGTAAGTAGATAATCTGTACTTACTCGAAATATAGAAATGCTTTCATCTCAGCCCGCACACAATCGTTGAAAGCAAATGCTCTCACCTCACTTCGCACATACGCTGGTGCGAGGGTTTACATTTGTAACCTTTCCTGTCAGGACTGCCGTGCAAGATGTACACAATGGCTATTGGACCTCTAATTCGAGTGCCTACAAGTATAATAATTGGGGCATGAATGCCGCGCTAACCTAATTAAAGCATTTGGCTACGAAAGTATGATATTAGCAGCCACCCAACAGTAATAAAGGTATGGGGACCAGTACCTGTATGGGTATCCACTCCACATTTGATATAGGTTGCCTTATTTTCACTATGGGTGACCGTTTGATGATCATATTAGACTAATTTGGTGTTATTTTTAACTCTTCAATTCTAGAGTTTGTCCTTGGGATTTGTCCCTATTACTGTATATCGGACAACAGCCCTACAGATTTTTTCAGAACTACGTTGGGTAAGCAGATTGTCTAATGTATATCTTAGTTTTCTAAATCAGGATTCTCCTTAATCTTTCAATTGTACTAATGGGTACTTTTTGATTTTCTCTCTCCATTTACGTTTTGTCTTTACATCTTTGTGTTTACTGTGATGTTTTCTGAACCCAATCAATCCTCCCCTTCACCAACCCTTGTTTCTCTGTCTGAACCAATGGCATACATGTTTGCAAATTACCAATTTGATATGTTGTTTGTAATTTTGAAAACTTTTGAATTGTGGTATGAATGGTAATACTTCAATATATTAATATATTTGTTTGAACTGACATAGCCCTGATTTGACAAAGGCTTGTGGGAGCCGAAACGCGTTATCCAGTAGAGGGCTCATGCTAATAAACAACCCTTACTATTGGCGCTGAGTCCTGGAATCTTTTGTGGTTTTTTCTCACATGTGAAATGCTCCATGCAAAATGCTCATGGTCCGCTCAACCGATGCTCGGGAAACTGCCAGCTGGAAATCTACTGTGTGCAGCTGCTTTACTTTTCAGTGGCTCTAGTTTCAGTAAGTTGTCCAGTTTCTGTCAATTTGTGGGACTCCAGTTCCTTTCTAAAACGCAGTACTACAACATCAATATCTATTCCCTATTAGTGGAGCTTGGAAAATTGAACAAATTCTAAGCACATTCTCTGAAAAACGGTTCAGGCTAGCTGGCGATGGACAGTGACAGCCCCGGATTTTAAGCAAAGTACACTTTCAGGACATGGAAACTAAAAAAAAATTAGGTCGGTGTTCGTGCAGGTGTCCGAATGTAAATCCTCAGTGGCCATGGAGAAACTCTGGAGATCGTCCAGGGATTTTATAAAACAATCGAGAGGAATGCAAATCGACCACATAGACACGTTTCAATAGCCAAGACAATGAGAGAGCAGTGTCCCAATATTCCCCATCAATTTGATGTCAATCAATAAAAAAATCTCAGATGCTGAAAAAAAAAAAGATTCTGAAAATATTTTACAGTGGTCCCAGTCTTTCAGCAACCATCTTTGGTGGAGCTCCAAAACTTGCGATGGGTCTGTGGAAATTCTACTAATAAATGGCGGTCACTAATGCACCACTGGTCCAACGTCCACTCTTGGACAGAAAAACCAACATTTCCACCAATGTGCACATGGCCCTTTGTGGCCGGAGCAGGAACGGAAGAAGAAGTGGTCGATTCCATCTTCACTTCCACACAAAGCTCTTGAGAAGATTGTGTTTGATAAAACTCTATCAAGAGATCTGAAAGGACTCACAGACTTCTGTCACACGGGAGATTTGGAGGTGTTCCACGATATGTGCCTAAAGTACAGGCCCAAGAGATTGCATTTCGGCATAGACTGGATGCAATATAGGACAATACTAGCGTTATTAGCTAGTAACGAGAATGTAGGGCGTGAACAATCGAGGACTGTGGGAAACTTTGGGATGCTTCACTACACAATGGCCTTTACAAAAAGAAGCAAAAAAATGGGTGGTCAAGACAATCTACGAGGAAATGGAATTCATTTTGTGAAAGATCTTATGATGTTCTTGGACATACATACTCACAGAATTGCATGCAATTTTGTTCCGAGGACACATACTTTGTCACAAAACATTGCAAACGTGCCCTGTCCACCTAAATCAGAGCTTGTGCAACAGTTCACTTCCAGATACAAATGATTACCATCTGTTTTTTTGATCAACAATGTTTATATAAAGTGTCCAAATAAAGCATCCAAGTTATCTTTTGAAATCTATCCTCTGTCAATTTTTTTTTCAACAAGTACCATTTTTACAAATGCAACGCTGTGCTTTCACACTTCGCAGTTTCGTCGAGCTACTGTGGGACCTTCAATAATTGTGGGACGGCCAGATGGATAACAGCATGAAAGCAACTTTGGGGTTCTGCAGTTGCTTTACCAAACATTTGCCCAAATAGCTGAATAACTGCTCGTCCCACAAAAGGGATGCGACCTAGGCTAGATAAGATACTCGGCACGCAAGAACTACCGACTATGAGCAAAACAGTGCATCAAAGTGGATTGTTGGTGAGAAATAGCTGCACTCTGACCAATATATTCATGGGAGCATGTGTTGGGGTTGTTGCTAATGTAAGGAAGGAGTGGGTCGGTTGAGCCCCCCTACATTATACGTGAAAGTGACACCCTGCCCTTGCACTCGTGGGGGGGCGCCTCCTTTGCCATTCTGCAGCCATGGGGAAGAAGGCTCCGACATAAGCGGTGGTGGGGCTATTGCGAGACACACTGACTCCATTTTGTGTACCCTCGACTCCAACTTTGGATTAGGCCACATTCTGGCATTGCGAAGTTTCCCCTCCCCCTCAGCAGTGCCGCAAACACAGAGTACCCTCCATTTTTCCTCCTGCGCCTCACAAGTCCCTTTCTCATGGATGCGCCGAGACAAGATGTTGCGAACAAAGAATGTATTAATTTAATTCTTCCTCCGAGATCAATGTCATGTGTGCGTCAGAGCCAAACCATAACTTGTAGTTGTTCATCCATCTCAACAAATGTTCTCCTGTACCTCTCACTGCCGCTGATGGAAAATGACTGCTTGTTCAACCTTGTCCCCCTCCAAAGCTATTCTTTTCATGTACCAAAAGTGTGACCCTTCCTTGCTGACCACCACACAGTGCCTCCCAATAAAACAAGAGCCCAGTCACAGTATATTCTGCCCTAAACTAACATGCGTCACTCCACCCCCTTTCTAGCGCTGATGGGCCGGACCTGTCAGCTATCAATCCCGACGCCCGCTGGTTGGATCAGGAGCAAGACCCCCACACGCTTCACCTCGCTAGTGACCCAAAGTGGGATAGTACAAACACGTGTGCAATTTATAGGCCTCTAAAATATAACTGTGGTCATGGGTTCAGGGGACCGCGGCCTGGCAGGAGGGGGTTGCAGCAGGGATTGCTCGGACATTCTCGTACAAGCACATTTTGTCAGGGCCCGAGACTTGCTCCTTGTGAAAAATGTTTCTAATGCCACTGTGGTCTGAAAAGCCACTGGCTCCCATTGTGAATGAAGGTCAATGGCTTTGAACTTTTGTTTGCGAGCTGAGCAAGCCCACGCATCGCACAGTATACGGTTCAATTGTTTTTCGACCTTGAGAGAAAGGGATGATTCCGAAAGGAATGAATGAATCGAGGGGTGTAATACCGTCAAATATGATAAGGTTCACCATTCCAAAACTGGACAACGGAACCTGTAATTTCCTTTTATGAAAATGTGTTGATCTGAACTAAGTCTCTGCGTTACGCTGAGAGAATGGAAATGCCGAATATTATGCAAATTTCACTTTCGACGATTTTATAGACCAACGAGTCAACTTATTAGCCGACCGCTATTGCTGGCTTACATTGTACTGGGTTGTTCTTTGTGGCACATTGCAATGACATGCAAATACAACCTGTGTGTGTACTTGTCTTTGTCCCGGGCACATGGGGAGTCCAGCATCGAGATGCATGTAGTCCACCACTGGGTTCCCCCAGGTTCCACAAAAGCCAAATTCCACACTAATATTTAGTTAAAATGCCATCTATATGTTCTTCGAATTGTAGCGTCAGCTTCCGCATCCCATTTCGAGCTGAACATACTCCATAGCACTAACCTCTGAAGCAAATTGTAGACTACTTTGCACGTTGTTTTCTCTGTGTTCCCAGTTTTAACACAGGCCAAAATTAATGGGTAAAATTATAAATTGTAATAAAGATCGGCTACTGAGACACATTTCTGTTATGTTTTTCAAACAGCTACATCCTGCCTTTCTGCGATTGTCATCAATTCCTGATACCAACGGACAGGTTTTTTAACCGGCAGCTGCAGATACACTTGAATGGCTGGATCACAATGACGTTTTTTTGGGACGATCGCCACGGGCTGATATGCCCTTATGCGGTACCAGCGATAAGGAGCAACCTGACATCGTTTACGGTGGCTTAGCGCCAAGCCGATGCCCACGCCTTTGCAATTCACGGTGCGTCCAATGCGCTTCTTATACCCAAAAAGGAACACTGACTCACGATAAACATTTGTGGATCGCGAACAAAGAAAAAAAATTACCCACAACGCTTGAATATGGTAATTGCCGGATCTTCTCGGAGCGTTGATTGTGAAATAAAAGTACTTTAATAATTGTACAGTTTTAGTATTTCCTTTAAAAAGTATAGTTTTATATTCAAAATTGGGACAGCTGTGTTGTGAGATGTGTGTTGATATTCCAGGTTTAGCGTGAGCCTACGATGACTGGGTGCGTTTGGCTATGCTGCCCAGTAACATCATGGAGATGATCAATAGGTTTGGTGATGTCAGCCTCAGGGGCTGGGGAAATGATTTAGTGCCGACAGGGCAGTCCACCTTGGGCAATGCGGCAACAGATAAGATTATCACAATATGGCCGCGCCCTGCTGCCTGTTTTCGCATGTGTAAAAAAGAGGAAAACTGCAGTATGGTGCATAGGAAATGTTTGTACGATTGATCAACGTATGCTTAAAAAAAACACATGCCCGAACCCTCGGGACAATAATATTTTTGAGCGCACTATTCTTTTAATCACGAGTCAGTGCAACATCTTGAGTACTAGAGTAATGATATCCCATTTACGGCTCTTAGTGACAATGTGAGCAGCAGATTTCTGAAGCATTTGCAGTAGTTGGATAGCATATACATATCCAGATAACAAAAATGTTACAGCTTCAGCGTACCACAAATCAGACAGTAACCTTATATATGAAATTCAGCATCTTTCAAGTTCCGGGTTATAGTCTAATACTGGAAGAATGTACCCAGAGCACAATAAAGAAAAATAAAATGGCATTTTCGAGAAAGTCAAAAATTCTTCTTGCTAGCATTTAATCTGGGGGGTGGTGGGGGAATCCTAAACAGCAAATCCATGCAAAGAATCCAAGCAGGACGCTTTCCAAAATACCAAAGTAGACATATGAACTAAAAGGGGAAATGCAGTGTTTATAGACTTCAGGAAAGCATTTGACTCAATCTGGCACCCAGGATTAAAAATAAAAAAACTTTGGCATGCTGGAATTGAGCTTTTTAACACCTATTTGGGTTTGGGCATGGGTGCACTCCCAGCACATGCCTATTCTATGTATCTATGTATCGGAGATATGCAGTATGAACAGAGGTGTCAATACTTCTGTCTAAATACTAAAAGAAACCAGTGGGGAGGGGGAATGGGGGATGGCTACCCGGTCATGCTACAGATTAAGATAAAATCAGCGGGTTAAGCGCCAGTTGCTGTGATCTGCAGGTCACAGGTGCAAATTCCATCAAGGTCGACTCAGCCTTTCATTCTTCTGAGGTTGATAAAGCGAGTACCAATTTCGATGGGGTAATAATAAATGTAAATATGTGTTATGTAAAGCATTTGGATGGAAGCACTATATACATAACAAATTAACTCACAGCCGACAGTTAGCGAGAGGACCATGTGAGTTGCGGGCGAAAACCTCTGGAGGAAGACATGTTGGCTAACCGCAACTTGCATACTTCATTGCACGGGTTCGAAATTACTCTAGGTAGGACCTATACATTTTATCTATCATTATGTTTAGTTCCATAGAACTTCATTTCAAATATAAAAAGTACATAAAACAAAATTTCAATACAAACTACTAAAATACAGTATAACCATACAGTAAATGTAACAAAAATCCACACCGCGTCCAGTTTCAACAGGCATGGACACTGACCCCCTGCTGTCAAGTCTTACCTGCAGCATGGTCTTTTTCATGCAATAACAGGCCCCCGGCCAACCCAAGCTTTCCATTTTAGCCCACAGCTCACTTCTATTAACCGTATTAAAGGCAGCCTTAAAACCAATCATAGCCAGGTGTAAACAAGGTTGCTGCTTAGACTTAGCCGACAGAGAATCAAAGATCTTGCACGTAGTTTCTAGCATTGCTAGAAGTCTTAATTTCTCTGGCCTTCAATTCCTTTTCCGTGACATATCGTGACGTGATTTCACAGTACATAGTTCATGTTCATTATGTGAGGTGATAAGTGGTGTTGTGACATGTGCAGCATAGCATATAGGTAAATACAAACATCTGAATCATGTTTAAACAAGTTTATGTTTGTATAAAAACAGATTTATTGCACCAAGGGAGTATGGAAGAGGAAAGACGAAGGCAGGTTAGCCTTTCATTTATCAAGAAACAATCAGATGTGATTATTCACCAATCCAGCGCCAACACAGATGGGGTTTCTACCATCCCTCTTCCTTTTGAAAACGCACATGACCCGCGGCCAAATGCTTTGATTGCAAACCTAGTCCTGTAGCATGCTGGTTACATACAGCTTGCAACTGGTGCTCAACCCATGAGCTGATCCCATACTCCTTGACATATTTTACCATGTTGCTCTATACCTGCTAAACTGAAAGTGAGATGGCCGCAAACTACAATATTCTGCCTAGTTTTCCTAGTTCTCTGCCTGCTACACCATCCACTCTGCTTAGTCTTTTACATAACGAATACACAAAGCTACCTTGATATTTAAAGTAGTGATCAATAGTTTGTCTGTACATCTACGGAGACTGTAAAACTGTACTTTGCCTCCAGAGCTCACGGATTAGGATTGTATTATATATTTGCACCTGCAGTAGAGTGAGCTGGTCAAACTGTTTTCAGAGCCTTTTTATCATATCCATTTGTGTCCATTCAGGCAGCTAACCTTTTTACAGACATTCATTCAGGGTGCGCAAAGTATTTTCGCCCACTTGCATAGTTAAGTAGATTTTAAGACTGTCCAGTACCATTTGCAGGGGATGTTGGAAACTTATTTAAACTTTACTTTGCAGTAAATGTCAAATAAAAGTTTCACTGTGCATGGCTGGCTTCTGGGTGGCAGCAGTGTGCCAAACTAGAGTGGGTTTGTGGTGACACGCACCATTTTACAGAAATTACATTAAAATGAGTTGTCCGTTGCCATGGGTCTAGTGCATGTCTCTTCAGTCAGGTGGGTAAACTAAATTACTCAACTTGCACGTCTAGTGGAATTTTCAAGGCCTGACTTAACTCACTAATGCCTTACTTCAGCGGTAGACAAAACTGTTGTATTGTTGCTCATTTTATATCTTGGGTACAAGTATCTTCTGGTGACATTAAAAACATTAATACAAAATTGCTAATCAAACGGGTTTATTTGCTAATCAAGAAGAATGTAATTAGCAAACCCTGCTAATCAATTTTTGAAAACTAATGTATGCCTTGTTTAATAGATCCTGGACAGAGGAAAAGTTGAGCTACTTCCAGCTTCTGCCCTATGAAGTCCAATTTCGACCCCTGATATTTCCCAATTCTACTCTGTGGGCGGGTATTATACAACCCAACACTAAGAAGAATGGAATTGGTTTTTAAAACAGATATCCAATTTTACAACACAAGACTATCGATGCATGGAAATGACCAAAGCAAGGGGGCAAAGTCAAACTTGGAAAAATCCCCTAAGGTTCTCAATGTTCCAAAAGCAGTACTAGTTCTGGTGCCACATTAAAAAGCAGTCGCCCAAATGCCCTCAACTACAAGCCAAAAAAGGACCCCAAAAGATTGCTAGAGTTTTATATGACGGCAGGAGCACCGTTCATCATTAATAATAAAAACAGTAACATTGCAACAGGTCTTGGAGAAACTCTACAGTACACATACACTTACGAACCTAAGACTAACAGCCTCAACTCTCTGACAGACAGCATAACATGAAAAATGCTCAGGTCTACCTATATACACCACCTGCAGAAAGGGTACAGAACCCATGCTAAAACTTACAGCCGTAAACAAAGACCTCCCTCCACCCCAGGGCAACACAAAGCAACAACCATCACTGGAGCCATTATCAACTCCAGATCCCTCCTGGCCCACTCCACAGAAATAGCAGATATACCCGCTATGGATGATCTAGACATTCTAGCTGTGACTGAAACCTGGCTCCATGACGCAGCTGGCCCAGCCCTCATGTTAGCCATACCCGAGGACTACCAAATACTTAGAGTGGATAGACCCAATGCCAGAGGGGGTGGCCTTGCCATCATAGCTAAAACTAAACGAGCACTGAGGCCATCCACATCCCCCGAACTTAAATCTTGTGAACTACTCTGTGCTAAACTCCCCATCTCTGACAATAGTACCTTAACCATCTTTCTAGTATATAGACCCCCTGGTCCAATTGGCACATTCGAAGAACACCTCTCCAGCCTCCTCACCAACAACAAAGACACCTCACAGATCTTACTATTAGGTGACTTCAACCTGGGTTTCAATGGCCCCAGGCATACGCATGCCTTACCTATTGAAAATATTCGTACTGATCTAGGCCCATCCCAAAAAGTCCTCACCCCGACACACATAAAAGGGTGCACCTTAGACTGGGTAGCCAATCTAAACTGTCACATCACCAAAATAACCCAACTCTGGACTGACCACTATCTGATCAACTTCTCAACCGCCATAAAGTCACCAAAACAGAAAAACTCTGTATTAGTACCACCACTCCCCACCAGAAGCACAAAAAAAAAAAAAAGACATCACAGCGGAAAAACTACTCCCACTCCTTCTACCCAAGCTATCTAACACCTACAGTACTGACCCCAGCACTCTAGTATCCACCTTTAATGATACTATGTTGAAAGCCCTCAAAATCATTGCACCTACTAAACTTCGTAAAAGTAAACAGGCCCATCTCAATACATGGTTTACCCCACAGTTTAGCTTAAAGAACTAAGGTTACAAAAAGAGAAAGTTCCAAGCCACCTGGCAACACGCCCCTACTATCGAGAACAAAACTATACTAACTAACTTTGCCAATATGTATAAAAAGGAAATAATCTGCACTAAAAGAAATACATTCAATGAAAGAATCGCCAAAGCGAATTCCAATACTAAGGAGCTTTTCACCATCCTTCGCGGAATGGAAAATCCCACATTACCTACAGACAATGTCCAGAAAAACAAACAATGGTGCACCAGCATCCAAAATGCCCTAGCCAACAAAATAGCCACTCTGCAGACCAAAATAGCTGCCAAAATTGCCTCCCTGCGCCCTACTGAGACTCGCCCCACTCCTCCCATTACTATATCCAACTTGACTACGCCTTTCAAATGTACCAACATATCCATTCTGGTTACTGAAAAGGCTATACTATCATTGAAACCCTCCAACTGCCAGGGTGACAGCTACACCGCCCAAATAATCAAGGATGCTGCCAGAGAGCCAGCTCCTTTCATTTCCAAACTCATCAACACCTCCTTCAACTCTAACACTGTCCCAACCAATCTCAAAGAATCGTGGGTTCTACCATTTCTTAAAAAAACAGACACTGGACCCTTCCATCCCCACCAACTACAGACCCATTACTATTGTTCCGTTTCTCCTCAAAATCATTGATAGAGTAGCTTACCTCCAAATCCAAACCTACCTGGAGGCCAACCACCTCTTAGGATAAAAGTCCTCCTTGACTTGTCGGCAGCCTTTGACTTGGTGGATCACGCAGTATTATACGGCCATCTTTCATCAGCTGCTCACTTCTCGAGTGACGCTATAGCAAGGGTTCAATCCTTCCTAGCTAGCCGCACGATGAAACTGTTCTCCCCATCAGCCTCTGCAGAGCCAATCGAAATCTCCTGTGGTGTCCCACAAGGCTCCTGTGTCTCACCAACAATGTATACTATCTTCACCAAGCCCCTCTTCGACAAACTTGACCGACTGGGCGTCACATATACCAATTATGCTGACGACACTCAGATCCTCCTTCCCCTCTCGGGTAATTTTGTCGAAGACACAGCTTTGGTGAACAGAATATACCCCCTCATTCAGGCATGGATGGCTTCACATGATCTCATCTGAACGATGACAAAACTGAGATCCTGATCCTGGGCTCTGACTAACCTAAAAAAACATAGTCCCAACTACTCTGCTTTTACCATCTACGGCAACGTAATTAAAGTAGTTAATCGGGTAAAAACACTAAGCTTTTACTTGAACGCCACACGATCACGAAAAAAACAAGTCCAATCTCCAAGTTAGACTACTATAATGCCCTTTATGCCGGAGCCAACAAAAGCACCATCAACAAAAATCAAAATATTACAAAATAATGCCCTGAGAGCAGCTCTGAATATACCACGAAGGGAGCATATCTCCAATCATAGAAGAGACCAGCGCTGGTTAAAAATGAGCTACTACTCAAAACAGCATCCCTCACCCACAAAGGCCTCAATAATGCAACCACCCCTCATATCTCTCGGCCAGACAGACCAGAAAAATTACAACGCACCACACTAGAGCATCCAACCATCGTTGCCTTGAAATTCCCAGATACAAAGCAGGCGGATCTAAACTTCCCTGTTAAAGCTGCTCTCTGCTGTAATGCATTACCTGCTTCCATCAGAATGGAGCAGCCATACCCCTGCTTCAGACGAAAACTACAGAATTGGTTACGAAACAATGACACTTAGCTATTAACCTCAGCTGAACCCCGACCTCTCTGCCTGAACACTGCATGTATACCAATCGACCTCCCCTCTTTTGGCCTATCCATGTAACTACCAGTTCCCATGGACACCAGACCTAACCTGTATGCAAATTGAATCCTGGTGTTGTATCATATTTTATGCACTTGCCTGTATTCTGTTACGAAGCTTTAAATATTCTTCTAACTGCTGCACCCAGCTATCTAAGGGTTTTGGTGCGCATTACTAAATAAAACACTGCTAGTTCAATACAAAAACACAATCAGATCGCTACAGGTATTTACATAAAGCTTTAGCATACCAACATCGCTGTCAGAAATGCAACAGAACTGCAAGTCACAGACAAATGCTGAAATAAAGACTAAGTAACTGGAAACAGACACGGACGAACGCAGGTTAGCAAAGAAACCTGGCGAGGTTAGACTACCAATGGAAGAAACACTTCAGCATACAGGTATGTTCACCACACCCCACCCCACATTCTACGACATACAGTAAGGCTCCACAATGAGGCAAATTTCTCCGCATTAAATAGGGTGTAGCACAAAAGAAACTAGAGTGTGTTGTGAATGTGAGGAGCAGGATGGGTGGCGTTCAGTCGAAACGGTGTATACAACGGTACTCTTGTATGCACTTGATTAAATCGCACGTTTTGGGAACCACCAGCAATAAAACATAAATCCCGTACTCACTCTCCCAATGTCGAGAGATTCAGCGTCTTGCCGGCGGGTGGGGGGGCTTCCTGGAAACCCAGGGCCTGAAGCTGCAGCCACAGGTACTTGCTGTGCCATGGCCGAGCGCCGCTCCAGCTCATCCTGCGGGAAGGTTTCACAGCCCGGGTGGCGCGCTAGGTACGGGGCCACAGAGGCCCATCACTGGGGGCAGGGAGTGAAAAGCCACTGTCAAAGAAAAACCAGGGTCCAGGTCTCCAGACAGCAAATTCCAAGGTTCGAGCAGGCTTCCTGCTAAAATAGAAAAATCCAAGGTCTTCGTCTACTCTGTATGACAACAGGTGTCACTCTACGACAAAGACTCCTCCTAAGATGAGTTCCTCTGGGTGCTCTACTACTCTGTGAACTTCCGAAAGAGCCGCCATTGCTGTTCAAACCGCCCAAATTTCTAAACCAATAGCAGCGCTTCACTCTTCGTGACGTCATAGAAAATCGCCTGGGGGGACACTCATCTCTGCCAATCGGGCGAAAGTGTGAAAGCAAGCAAGAGCCGAAGCGACACACAGTACTGTCGCCACGATCTCTGAATGCCAGTAGTGACTTTTGTTGCAGCTTTCATGTCTGCGCAATCAGAAATGACAGTGTTCATTTGTGCATACTACGGGCGTATCCTTTTGCTTTTTTTTCCTTTTACCACCTACGAAAACCTGCCTAATCGCCGGGTCTCGGAGGAAAAGCGTGGAGTCTCCGGGATTTCCGGCCGTGTTAGCAAGTACGCCCACACCTCTACGTGATTGGCTACAGACAGAGATCTAGCGGCCAATCACATGGAGGTGTGGGCTGAAAGAAAGTATTCCGCGAAATTATGATCATATTGAGGCATTCGACGTTGGGATTGGCTTTTTTTGTGTGAAAATGAAGGTGGGTGGGGTCTTGTCAAAAAGGGTGAGTGTGTCAATGACATCATTCCCCGGTTTCGCTTCAACAAATTTAGGCAGGTCTGCACTTACTATGGTGTGTGACCCTCCCAAGAAGTGTTGCCAACTTGGCGGCTTTAGAAAGTGCGCCCCCCTAGCGACTTTCTGCTAAAAAAAAAAAAAAAAAAAGCGGTTAGCGAGAAATCTAGCTACTTTCTTCCATTGGTTTGGGAACTTGCACTTTTTCCTATTGGTTTCCAAACCAATAGAACAAAGTTGCTAGATTTCTCACTAGCCACTGACCTAATATGGACATAACTCTTGACTTGACACCTGTGGGGTCACCAGTGAATGCAACTGCAGAGCGTGACGCCGTCCAGCAGCCTGTTAAAGGAGGCATCAGGCTCAGCCTCCATTTCCTGCAGTGCTGCACTACCTAGGCTGCTGCTGCAGGGCACTGGCAAAAAAATAATACTAGCACTTTTTTTTTAAACTTCCTATGTAAAATTTTGAGCTATTCAAGCTCAAAATTCGCAAAAGCAAGCACATGGGCGCATCCATTTTGTGAAATGGATGCCCGCCTGTGCTGGCTTTTGCTTTTGCGGCACTAATGAAGGAAAAGCCAGCCAGCTGTAGTAAACAAAGGCTACCGCTGGGTGGCTTTTCCTTCATTTGTGCTGTACGCGGAGGACGGGAACCAGAGACTACAGGCAGAAAAGCTGCAGCTGCATCTCGGTTAGTGCTATTTTTTTAATAAAAATAAACACTAGCTGCGTTTTTTTTCTAAGTTTTCCGGGCTGGAGGAGCCCAGAAAACTTAGAAATAAAACCGCAGCTTTAAAAATGTATTTATGTTTGCGGTCGCTTTTGAAGCGACCGCAAATATAAATACAACGTTGTGTTTGAAAACGCTGCGGTTTTTCTTTCCAAGTTTCTCCGGCTCGGAGGAGCCTGAGAAACTCGGAAAGAAAAAATGCAGCGTTTTCAAACACAACCGCGTGTGTTTCCCGGAGACCCAAAGTGAAAGCCAAGGCAGGCAGAAACACACGCGGTTGTGTTTACATGCCGCAGTGTTTCTGCCTACAGCTGATTTCCCATTTGGGGCTCTCGGGCTCCCCACGGGGGGCCCGAGAGCCCCAAATGGGAAATGCTAAATGCTGCAGTGTTTCTGCCTAAATCTGCTTTCCCATTTGGGGCTCTAGGGACCCCTAGAGCCCCAAATGGGAAAGCAGATTTAGGCAGAAACACAATGCGGTTGTGTTTGAAAACGCTGCGGTTTTTCTTTCCAAGTTTCTCAGGCTCCTCTGACTCAACCACTTACTTTTTCATCAATGGCTCCTCTGAGCCTGAGAAACTTGGAAAGAAAAACCGCAGCGTTTTTAAACACAATAACGTTGTATTTATTTTTGCGGTCGCTTCAAAAGCAACCGCAAACATAAATACAACGTTTTTAAAGCTGCGGTTTTATTTCTAAGTTTTCCGGGCTCCTCCAGTCCAGAAAACTTAGAAAAAAAAACGCAGCTAGTGTTTATTTTTATTAAAAAAATAGCACTAACCGAGATGCAGCTTTTCTGCCTGTAGTCTCCGGTTCCCGTCCTCCGCGTACAGCACCAATGAAGGAAAAGCCACCCAGTGGTAGCTTTTGTTTACTACAGCTGGCTGGCTTTTCCTTCATTAGTGCCGCAAAAGCCAGCTCAGGCGGGCATCCATTTCACAAAATGGATGCGCCCATGTGCTTGCTTTTGCAAATTTTGAGCTTGAATAGCTCAAAATTTAACAGGAATAAAAAAAAAAGTGCGAGCATATTTTTTTTAATATTGCCTATCTATTTTTTAAATAAAAATTTTAGGCGAACCATTCCTTTAATGTTATTTGCAGAGTTTGGGCTCATCTGCATCCATGTCTGCACTGTAACGGATAGCACAATAGGAATTGAGCTTTTTAGATCATTAGAATTATATTACCAAGATATCAGCTTGGTTTATGCACCACGGCCCGCAGTACACAACCGTACGGGACCGCGACTTATTGTCATGACAACCCTATAACAAATTAGTTCCAAAATGGCGTTGGCTGAACTTTCATCTCGAGTACAGCCGACGCGAGTGATTGTCTTCTAATATGGTAAGTGACCAATAGAATATTTATGCAGCTCAGATGTATATACCCAAACATAGTGGATAACGACTAATTCATAGAGAATTATCAAGATATAATGGAAAGCTGAATATGACAATTTTGGCAGCAAAATAATGAGAATTTTTTAACACTTATTTTCGATGTGAATACTGCCGATTATTATTTAGGTAATATAATGGATACTTATTAGTCAAATGTTACGGATGGTTAGAGAGGTCAGGCAAATATGAATTGGCAAGAATTAGCCCATAATCGAACCAAGTGCTAATATATTACTTTAAGGATTGAAGTATGGGACCCATCCCATTTATAAGAAACTACTGATTGAACGGTCGTAAAAGTCATGAAATTACATTGTGTAAGTTACCCAGGTCACATTTAGGACTCAACCACTTACTTTTTCATCAATGATATATTATTGGCTGCAATAACCTAACCAAATGCTAAATTTCTTTCTTTTTCTCTCTCTGTTTCTCCCCCCCTTTTTTACTTTCTACAGTTGCGCTCTGTTTTATGATGTTTTCATGCATTATTGATGATTTCATGATTTATGCATGTCTTTCTTAACACCCATACAATCCTCCCCAATGCCAACCCCTATTTTTCAGTCACTATTATTGCATTTTGCATATTATGCATATTATTAACAAATACACAATTTGGTTTACATTTTGAAACTAATGCCAATCAATTTCATACCCTACGATTTGATTTGATACTGATGCATGACTTTTAATTTGGTGAATGTTGGCACATTGGGGGCACGTCATATGTTTTGTCTGATTTCCTAATTATTAGATGTTGTTATTATCAGCCCAGATTTGAGAAAGGCTCTGCTGAGCCGAAACACGTGTAATCACTAAGGGCACTTGCATGGAATAAAGACACAAAGCTACATCTGGCGCAGAGTCCTGGATTCTTTTTTTTTAGTGACCTACATTTAGTCACTGCTTTAGGCACTATACACTTTTGTAACCTGCACAAGTCACCTACCCTTCAAAAGGTCTGCCTGTGCTCTTTCAAAAAATGTATGCGTGCCATTCCTCACCACATTTGTTTTCTTAGACATGCTAAGAACGTCTGTTTAGGCCGTAAGCATACAAAACCTGTGTAACATGGCTTAGTGTTTGGCTTGTGGTAATGCTTGTTTTGTGAAACTCTACGAAAAATGTGTGATTTTCTAACTGGAAGAGTCGGGGGAATGTAGCAGGGCATTAATTTTCTCAAAATTCACAGAAGCCATTGCCTTACCGGGCCAACCATGTCCAGCACATACCTTTTTTTCGGTAATTTTTCCAATTGTTCCCCAAACTATGGAATATTTCCCTACAAAGTTGTTGCCTGGCCTGCGCAAATCACCCCTTCCTAAACTTGGAATTTTGTCTACTTTTCAGAAATGTATGCCTTTCTGTCTTCCCATTCAGCTTTCTTACCCTCCTCTTCCATTCCGTCCATGCATGTACTATTGGAAAAAAATGCTGAAATCGCCTACCTCTCACAAAACGGCTGGTAACCATATCAAAATATGTTTTTTTGGTTTCCACTCAACCTGTTCTTGAAAGCCTGGAAAATGGCGAATTCAGCAAAGCAAACCATTTGTTCCTAGCTCTTACAAGGAAAAAAACCACAGGCTTCTCCATACATCATTTTATTGGCATTTTCTGAAAAAAACAAAATGTTCTCACTTTTTGGTTATTGTCTCTCACCCCCATATAGAAAACTAGGATTCCATGGTGGTGTTATAACCGCCTACATGTGGGAATAAAAGGGGCCAAATTTGGCCAAGATATCTCATGTAACAGAAAAGTTACAAGGGATTGAATGGCGACATACCGAAATCACCAAAAAAGGCCTTGGCACCGGGGGGGAACCCTTGGCAGTTAAGGGGTTAAGGGAACGTGTCCTGCTGAATGTCCATAGCAGGCCCAAGCCCAGAGGCACTGGGCCTCCATGGTGCTGATGTCCCAAAGCACACTGGGGCCTGCTGGATGCCAAGAGCAGTCCCCCATAACACTTACGAGACTATCATGTGTGCAACTGATAGGCAAACATATTTGTGGGGGGCATCTAACTTCTTTAGGCATTCTAATGAGACTATTCTAGTGCAGCTTCAATTTTATAAGCAGTTAACTCCTTTAAGTCTGACCCACCCACTTAAGGATTGCTGTGAGAATGAACAACCTACCCTTCCAATCACTCCACTGCCATGCTTGTTAGCTCGTGTGGAGCGTCACCGGCATTCCGGCCATTGAATTATGGGCCGGTGTGGGGGTGCGCACGCTGCGCAGTGTATAAAACACGTCCACATTGGTTGCTGACTTTACCCGCGACTGCCCTTCCGTTGTCGGATGTGCATCACAGTCTTTATTGTACATTATCACGTTTGCGTGATGACATATACACAACATTCCTCTTCTTTACCATTAACAAACAAATAAAACATACACAAAACTTTATCACAGTACACCCTATGGATCCATGTTAGCGCACATAGTCACTTAGCTTTTCTGGATGACTGGGCGCGCCCTCAGGTGGTACTGGCTGGGTTGCTGGACCGCTGGATCCAGTAGAGGGCTGACTGTCAGCATCGGCAAGTCTGGGGGTCTGAGGCCACCCTTCCTCTTGGCTTTGGTTTCCTACATGAACTGGTCTAGTGCCACCCTCCTCCTTGGCTATAGCTCTCCACTGACAACCCTCCCTCTGCTGTATCTTTGTCGTTAATTTGATATCGCTCTTCTATCCATAATGTCCGGGACTTTCTTGAACCAGGATGCGTTCCTGGTGATTAATTACCCTTCTCGGCTTGCAGTGATCATAGTTCCTCTCTGTTCAGTCACTGTCCAGGGGTCAGTCTCGAAAAGGCTTGCCAGCTTGGTTCTTGATGGGTTCCGGAGGACCAACACCTGATCCCCTGCTTTGGTGCATGATTTCCTGGCTCGTCGTTTGCTGCTCATGTACTCATTTGCTCTGATCATCTTGTCATGTGTCTTTTGCTTATCCAGAGATTGTGCTTTGTTGTGGCGGTGTTGAGGTATGGAGGAACGTAGCATTGTGCCAAACATGATGTCAGCCAGGGGGTTATTGGTTGACGTGTGTGGTATAAACCGGTAGTTTCAGAGGAAACAGTATACTTTGAATTCCCATGTTATGTTACTACATTGCTTAGGCACATGACCGCCCAGAGGTATCTTGGCGCTGGGGAGACGGGCATACATCCATAGCAGAGAACTACTGAAGAAGAGGCACAGAGCCTACTGAAAGAGAAGTGTCTTAATTGCTTTCCTGAAAACCAAATGGCTTCAAAGTTTCTTTATTGAAGGAGGTAGTTTGTTCCACAGTTTGGCACCAGCTACAGAGAAAGCCCTACCTCCAGTCCTCATGCGATGGTAGGGGGGCACGGTAAGCAAGTTAGCTGAAGCTGACCGTAGTTGACCATTAGGACAATAACGTGAGAATTTGGCTTGCAGATACTCAGCACCCTGGTAATGTATGGCATGATGGACTATACATAATGCCTTAAAACAAATGCGCTGGTTAACAGGAAGCCAGTGCACCAGTGAACGTAGCACTGGGAACATATGTGCTCGTAGGGGGTGCCGGTGGCCAGGCGGCCGCTATATTCTGGAGGCATTGTAATCGCTGATTGAGACCCTTCACCTGCGCCAGATACACAGAGTTGCAGTAGTCCAGCCGAGATAGTATCAGGGCAGCCACCACTAGAGGGCGAAGAGGAGCAGGGATCAAAGGGAGTACCTTCTTCAAAACCTTCAGCTGACAGACAGCAGCAACTTGGTTGGCCATAGACAAAGAAGCCGAGAGGATTACACCAAGGATTTTCACCTTACCCACTGGGGGGGAAGGACACCAAGGGAAGTGGGCCAGAAGGAAGAAACCCAGAGTGAGGGATCGGGTGGACACCCCACCACCAACACCTCTGTCTTGTCTCCGTTCAGTTTGAGCCAATTTAGGTTCGTCCATTCTCCCACAGCAGCCAGGCATTAGGCGCGACGACATCTCAACCTGATCCAGGTCTTAGCTGATCAGGATCTGAGTGTCGTCGGCATAGTAAAACCTGATACCGTAGGAGTGGATGAGACACACAAGTGCCCAAATATAGATATTAATTAGAATTGGAGACAAAGACGACCTCTGCGGGACCCCACAGCTAAAATGGCAGTGAGCAGATAGAAAGGGTGGTATGGAGAGAATCTGGGTACGATCCGCCAGGAACAATGTGAACCAGACTAGTACCTGGCCAGATATGCCTATCTGGCCCAGCCGGGACAACAGTATGGGGTGGTCAACCGTGTCGAATGTTGCTGACAGATCTAACAAAATCAGAGCACCGATCCGACCTGAGTCCACCAGCCTGGCCATGTCATCCTGGACGGAGACCAGTACACTCTCTGTGCCTCTGCCTGGCCTAAAGACGGACTGCGCAGGGTCAAGGAGGTGTGAGGATTCTAAAAATGATGACAGAAAAAAACAAAAAAAAAGAAAAAAAAAAAAAAGAAAAAAAGAAAAAAAAAAAAAAAAAAAAAATCAAAAAAAAAAAAAAAAAAAATTAAAAAAAAAAAAAAAAAAATTAAAAAAAAAATTAAAAAAAATTAAAAAAAATAATAAAAAAAAAAAAAAATCAAAATGATGACAGAAGAGGTGATACCAGAGATTCAAGAAGTTTTGTAAGAAAAGGGAGGAGAGAAATCGAACGAAAGTTAGCTGTCAAGTGATGGCATCTTTAGAAGGTGAACAACTCTAGCCACATTTAGTTCATGTGGGAGTAGCCCAGATTGACATGAGTTGTTCACTGCAGCAGTGAGTAACGACAGGAGATCGGGAGGCCCCATGGGGCTGCCTGGGCCTTCGCGATCCTGAGGACTTTATTGATCGTTCTCATAAAGCGTTCCACGTCGCCATTTGCTTGGGGCCAGCGCGGGGTGATGAGGTGGTGTGTGATCTGAAGATCGTCCATGTACTTTGCAAAATCAGCTCCTTGGAATGGTGGTCCATTGTTACTTTTCAGGTGTTTGGGTAGCCAATGTGTCACAAAAATTGTTTTCTAGGGCTGGTACTATGGCCTCCGCTGCCGTTGAATGGACTACTTCTATCTCCGGATATTGAGAGTGTTCTTCGATAGTGACTAGGAGGTAGGTCCCCTCTTGTAGGGTGCAAAAATCAACACTCACTGAATCCCAGCACGACGTGCGTGACATGCTTCTTGGGGCGGATTGAATTGGCTGTGGTAGTGGTGGTGATTCAGTGGTCAGGCACGGGAGGCATGATGAGATGACTGATTCGACTTTGGCATCGATCTGTGGGAACCACACTCAATCTCTTATCCGTGGTTTGGTCCTCACTATGCCCTGATGGCCTTCGTGTGCTAGCACTATTATTCTTCCTTGTAGGGTGGGCGGCATCAGGATGCGAGTCCCCCCTTAGGATGAGGCCTTTGTCCGTGATGGATAGCTCATGGCTGACGGTAAATACCTCTGTTAAGAAAACTCTTGCATCCGGGGTGCGGTTGTGATTGTTCTGGAGGAAGAAGTTCCACACCCCTGCAAGGATGGTGTTTTTTGTGAGGTTGCAACTCGGGTCACTGTTCGTGGCCTCTACCAGTTCGTGTGTGCTCACAGCTTTTGGTTTGGTTGCTTCCACGACCAGGCATATGCGCTCTTCTGTTTATGCAGATTCTGAAACGTCTGCTCCGGTACCGGCTCGTGGGTGTCTGGGTAGAAAATCCACAGGGTTGTCTGCTCCCGGTCTGTAGATGAGGTCAAATTCGTACTGCTGCAGTTAAAGTAACCACTTCCCGATTTGTGCTGGGGGTGTTGGGCCGAACCCGTGAAAATGGGAATTTGTGGTCTGTTAAAGTCTTGAACTTCCGTCCGTATAGGTATAGATGGAGTTGTCTGCACCCCCACAGGATGGCAATGGCTTCCTTTTTGATGTGTGAGTACCTTTGTTGAGTGGGAGTGAGGGCTCTGGATGCGTAGGCCACTGGTCGCGTGTCTCCTGTGGGGGTGTTTTGGACTAGCAGCGCCCCATGTCCCACAGGGCTTGCGTCCATGTATAGCTCTGTGTGTAACTGGGTGTCGTAGTAGGCCATTGTGGTATTGACTGATAGCGTATCTTTGATGTTTTTGAAAGCCTCCTGAAACGGCTTGTTCCACTCTCATCAGGGCTTGTAGTGGTTCTGAGAGTGTGGCCATGTTGTTGATAAACCTCCCGCAGTATGTGGCCACTCCTAAAAAACTGCGCACTTATGTGGGTGGCGTGGCTCCCTTGATATCAGCTACTGTGAGTGGGTCTGCTGGCACGCCCTTGCTGTTAAATACATTTCCAAAAAACGTTAGTTCCTCCTTTGTATTTGTGTATGTCAACCCGGTTTTCTCTAGCCTGTCGAGGACCGATGCCAACCTGACCACGTGTTCTTCGTTGTCCTTAGCGTGTACCAGGATGTCATTGCTGACATTTGTCACGCACACATCCACTAACAACTCTGGAATACCCCGGGCTCGCCCTTGTCCCTCAACCCCACCCCATTCCTCTGTCAGGTTCCAGGACTCACGTGTACAGCCCCCGATTTCCCGTGTGCCAGCACGGGTTATCCGTAATGTTACACACTCTCGATTGCGCCCGTTCCACTGGCATATCCCCTCATGCCTGAGAGACCGGCTACCCTACAGTTCACTTCCACGTCACGTGACTTACGCTTCCTGCTAACGTGACTCTAAAACCTGTTCACGTGATGCGGTCGCGCGTCACGTGACAAGGAAGTAGTTCCGGTAGCGCCAGTATTTAAACAGTGTCATCCGAACACTCGATGCTTCACAGCTGTTCGTTTCGACTCTGTTTGGCGTCTTGGTTACGATCGTGTTTGGCTTCTGGAACTCGACCTCGGCTTGGAATAAGGACTTCTTTTGGAACACCCATTGGTTGCTGGCGTCTTGGATGAACTTTGATCATTGACCACGTACTGTTTCTCGGACTGTAATTGGATTATCCCTTGGCACTTTGTTCTTTTTTGGTACTCTTATCAACACTTCTCAAGCTACTTTGGATTTTGATCCCTTGATCAGGTGGGCTTGACTACCACACCCCTAACTGAGCTCATTGGCTCGTTACACCGCACTGGTGAGCGCTGCCCTTGTGAGTCCTGGAACCCCAATCCTAAAGGGTCAGCAGCGCCATCTCCACCCTTTTTGGTAAACCCGTTCCACGTTTGTTTATACTGTCTTGCTTACTGTTATTGCTGTTTTGGCTTGGTACTTAACCGGTGCTTTCTTTGCAGTGGCCTGGGGTCTCCAGAAGTTTGTGGTTCCGGAAGTAACATCTCCCACATGTGGTCTCAAGGATTGCACAGGGAGTGATTTGGACTCTCTCTGTGCGGCACTTGGAGACAGAGATTTCTTCTGCCTACACGACAGTCAAGTCACAACAGACTGTGAAGCCACTCAGTCGTGTAGTCAATGGAGGGAGCCGCGGACGACCCAATGGCTACTATGGTCCAGGCCATCACTGTGTTACGTGCAGATATGGCCGCAGCTAACACTGCCATTCACCAACGTTTAGACAACATCCAAAGCACTAGACACCCCTTGCCTCCTGACTCTGAATTCAGGGATGCACCACCAGTTCTACAACCTACTCCACCCCCCGTACCACCTCCACGGAACCCCGTACCTGTGGTGCTCCCTTCCCCGTTCCCTTTAGCAGCCCGAGAGGTATCATGGGGATCCACGTAAGTTCAGGACCCTTCTTAATCAATGCAAACTGCACTTTTAGTGCAGACCTCAGGCTTTCCCTGATTCAACCACTAAGGCTGCGTTTACACTCTCACATCTAGCCGGCACGGCCGCCGCCTGGGATAACCCTCTCCTGGAGAACGACGATCCTGCTCTCTATGACTTCGACCTACTCATCACAGAAATGTCTCGGGTGTTTGACACTAGACACAAGGTTTTGTCCCGAGATTTAGAACTCCTCGACTTGGGTCAGGGAAGGGGGTCGCTTATCGAGTATATAACCCGATTTAACCAACTATCAGCAGAGACGTCATGGCCCAAAAGCAAGAAGGCAGTGGTGTTTTATAGAGGCTTAAATAACTCCATGAAGGATGCCCTTTCCGTCATCCCCTCATTGCCAACACCTTTTCAGGACCTGGTTGACTTAGCCCTCCAAGTGGATGCCCGCCGCTCTGAACGCAGAGCTGAGGTCGGTTTCGCTCAATCAACTGCCCCATCATCCACTTCTTCTTCCTCAGACACTAGTCACGAACCCATGCAGATAGGGGGTATAAGAAGTCCTATCACTCCCATTGAGAGAGAACACAGGAGGGTAGACAATGCTTGTTTTTATTGCAGCCTGACCGGTCATTACGTTAAGGAATGTCCCCGTCGCCCAAAACCCAAAACACCGGGTTTTCGGACTGCTCGATCCTAGTGCCAGGGACTGGATCGAGCTCCTCTTGCTATACCCCGAATCCCATCCCAGTGTTTGGCCGTATCAGGCCCATCCACGTGCAGGCTGTTCTCCAACCCACACCTGATATCACACACCCCGTCACTATCATAATTGATTCAGGGGCCATGTGCAACTATATTGATATCTCTCTGGCTCCGGCGTTGCAGGTGAGCGCGGCACTCCAGGTGAGACTGGGCCTGGGCTGCCTCCATTTTGGCCAGCAGTGGCCCCGGCAAGCCCCCGCCATGGCCCGTAGCGTCCCTTTCCTGCGGCTCCCCTTCCCTCCCTCCTCCCGCCTCCCTGCCCGCCCCCGTCCGGTGATTGGCCAGGCTGAGGCCTGTATTTAATATGGAGTTGCCAGGGCTCCCTGCACGCCTGATTCCATCCCGGCGTTGCAGGTGAGCGCGGCACTCCAGGTGAGACTGGGCCTGGGCTGCCTCCATTTTGGCCAGCAGTGGCCCCGGCAAGCCCCCGCCATGGCCCGTAGCGTCCCTTTCCTGCGGCTCCCCTTCCCTCCCTCCTCCCGCCTCTCTGCCCGCCCCCGTCCGGTGATTGGCCAGGCTGAGGCCTGTATTTAATATGGAGTTGCCAGTGCTACCTGCACGCCTGATTCCATCCCGGCGTTGCAGGTGAGCGCGGCACTCCAGGTGAGACTGGGCCTGGGCTGCCTCCATTTTGGCCAGCAGTGGCCCCGGCAAGCCCCCGCCATGGCCCATAGCAACCCATTCCTGCGGCTCCCCTTCCTTCCCTCCTCCCGCCTCCCTGCCCGCCCCCGTCCGGTGATTGGCCAGGCTGAGGCCTGTATTTAATATGAAGTTGCCAGCACTCCCTGCACGCCTGATTCCATCCTGGCGTTGCAGGTGAGCGCGGCACTCCAGGTGAGACTGGGCCTGGGCTGCCTCCATTTTGGCCAGCAGTGGCTCCGGCAAGCCCCCGCCATGGCCCGTAGCGTCCCTTTCCTGCGGCTCCCCTTCCCTCCCCCCTCCCGCCTCCCTGCCCGCCCCCGTCCGGTGATTGGCCAGGCTGAGACCTGTATTTAATATGGAGTTGCCAGCGCTCCCTGCACGCCTGATTCCATCCCGGCGTTGCAGGTGAGCGCGGCACTCCAGGTGAGACTGGGCCTGTGCTGCCTCCATTTTGGCCAGCAGTGGCTCCGGCAAGCCCCCGCCATGGCCCGTAGGGTCCCTTTCCTGCGGCTCCCATTCCCTCCCTCCTCCCGCCTCTCTGCCCGCCCCCGTCCGGTGATTGGCCAGGCTGAGGCCTGTATTTAATATGGAGTTGCCAGTGCTCCCTGCACGCCTGATTCCATCCCGGCGTTGCAGGTGAGCGCGGCACTCCAGGTGAGACTGGGCCTGGGCTGCCTCCATTTTGGCCAGCAGTGGCCCCGGCAAGCCCCCGCCATGGCCCATAGCAACCCATTCCTGCGGCTCCCCTTCCTTCCCTCCTCCCGCCTCCCTGCCCGCCCCCGTCCGGTGATTGGCCAGGCTGAGGCCTGTATTTAATATGAAGTTGCCAGCACTCCCTGCACGCCTGATTCCATCCTGACGTTGCAGGTGAGCGCGGCACTCCAGGTGAGACTGGGTCTGGGCTGCCTCCATTTCAGCCAGCAGTGGCTCCGGCAAGCCCCCGCCATGGCCCGTAGCGTCCCTTTCCTGCGGCTCCCCTTCCCTCCCCCCTCCCGCCTCCCTGCCCGCTCCCGTCCGGTGATTGGCCAGGCTGAGACCTGTATTTAATATGGAGTTGCCAGCGCTCCCTGCACGCCTGATTCCATCCCGGCGTTGCAGGTGAGCGCGGCACTCCAGGTGAGACTGGGCCTGTGCTGCCTCCATTTTGGCCAGCAGTGGCTCCGGCAAGCCACCGCCATGGCCCGTAGCGTCCCTTTCCTGCGGCTCCCCTTCCCTCCCTCCTCCCGCCTCCCTGCCCGCCCCCATCCGGTGATTGGCCAGGCTGAGGCCTGTATTTAATATGGAGTTGCCAGCGCTCCCTGCACGCCTGATTCCATCCCGGCGTTGCAGGTGAGCGCGGCACTCCAGGTGAGACTGGGCCTGGGCTGCCTCCATTTTGGCCAGCAGTGGCACCGGCAAGCCCCCGCCATGGCCCATAGTGTCCCTTTCCTGCGGCTCCCCTTCCCTCCCTCCTCCCTGCCCGCCCCCATCCAGTGATTGGCCAGGCTGAGGCCTGTATTTAATATGGAGTTGCCAGTGCTCCCTGCACGCCTGATTCCATCCCGGCGTTGCAGGTGAGCGCGGCACTCCAGGTGAGACTGGGCCTGGGCTGCCTCCATTTTGGCCAGCAGTGGCCCCAGCAAGCCCCCACCATGGCCCATAGCGTCCCTTTCCTGCGGCTCCCCTTCCCTCCCTCCTCCCGCCTCCCCGCCCACCCCCTCACCCCTATTGGTTCATCAAGGCTCTTAAGCCACCTCCCCAGGGCAGCCCCTGCCCGGCAGCCCCTACGGCTAAGGAGCCCGAGGCGAAGGACGGCTACACAAAGTGTCTGCAGGTGTCCGCAGGGGGGAGCAAAGAAGCAAACTGACGCCAACTAAACTGTAAGTGTGGCACGGGTAGGGAGTAGAGCAATTACCCAACTCCAGAAAGCCAGCGTCAATCTACCTTACCTCTCCTGAACGCATACTGCCATAGAATCACACCATGCATACCTAGAGAGATTTGTCATCTCCAGCCTAACTCCATTATTGGCCTGACTGTAAATGTTGTAATGCATTACACACTAACACACCAGCCAATTTTAATTAGCGCCATATCGATAGAGAAATGTCATGATTAGCCTGCACCGCATCTAGACTGCATTATGAATGTTAGCATGTACCACACCTAGATTGAATTCGCAATTTTGACTTGCGTCGCATCTAGACAGGATTATGAGCGTTAGCATATACCACACTTAGCTGGAATTCTCAATTTAACCTATGCCGCATCTAGATAGAAATGTGAATGTAGCATGTACCACACTTAGCTGGAATTTTCAATTTAGCCTGCGCCGCATCTAGATAGAAATGTGAATGTTAGCATGTACCACACTTAGATTGCATTCTCAATTTAGCCTGCGCCGCATCTAGAAAGAAATGTGAATGTAGCATGTACCACACTTAGATTGAATTTGCAATTATGGCTTGCGTCTCATCTAGACAGGATCATGAATATTAGCATGTACCACACTTAGATTGAATTCGCAATTTTGGATTGCGTCACATCTAGACAGGATTATGAATATTAGCACGTTCCACACTTAGCCGGAATTCACAATTTAGCCTGCACCGCATCTAGACTGGATTATGAATATTACCATGTACCACACTTAGCTGGAATTCTCAATTTAGCCTGCGCCACATCTAGACTGGATTATGAATGTCAGCATGTACCACACCTAGATTGAATTCGCAATTTTGGCTTGCGTCACATCTAAACAGGATTATGGACGTTAGCATATACCACACTTAGCTAGAATTTTCAATTTAGCCTGCGCCGCATCTAGACTGGTTATGAATGTTAGCATGTACCACACTTAGATTGCATTCTCAATTTAGGCTGCGCCGCTTCTAGATAGAAATGTGAATTTAGCATGTACCACACTTAGATTGCATTCTCAATTTAGCCTGCACCGCATCTAGATAGAAATGTGAATGTAGCATGTACCACACTTAGATTGAACTCGCAATTTTGGCTTGCCTCACATCTAGACAGGATTATGAACGTTAGCATGTACCACACTTAGCTGGAATTCTCAATTTAGCCTGCGCCGCATCTAGATAGCAACATGAATGTTAGCATGTACCACACCTAGACTGAATTCGCAATGTAGCCTGTGCCGCATCTGGATAGCAACATGAATGTTAGCATGTACCACACTTAGATAGAATTGTAAATATTAGCATGCGAACGAGTGCCTGAGCGAACGAGTGCCCAGAGTGAACAGACGTGTTACGTAGAGCAGACAAGTACGTAAAATGAACAAGCTCAGATTGCATCCAGTACTGATGAGTGTGTAGAAAGGATGAGTATGTAGAGCTGCTGAATCCGTACAGCGTGGGGCAGACAAGAGTGTATGCATGGGGCAGACACGAGTGCATGCATGGGGCAGACAAGAGTGCATGCATGGGGCAGACAAGAGTGCATGCGTGGGGCAGACAAGAGTGCATGCGTGGGGCGGACAAGAGTGCATGCGTGGGGCAGACAAGAGTGCATTCGAGGTGCAGACTGAAACGCGAGGGGCAGACTAGAGCGCGCGGGGCAGGCTGGAATGCATGAGTGTGTGGAGCACACCAGAGTGTATAGACAAGACTGGGGTGCAAGGAGTGGATAGGAATGCACGGAATTGACTGGAGCTCATAGAATTGCATGACGTATATAGTACGGTCTGGAATGCAGAGAACGTTTGAAAAAGCATATAATTCATCATAATCACACCACCACGCTTACTCTCTCCTTTACATCACCACTCAACTAGAACACAGAGATACTATGACACCATTCGGTATAACTGTTCTCATACCAACATCCGCCGCTTACCCCACATCACTCTAAGTAAACACTGCTGGTTTCACACCCCCAGCCAGGCGATCTCCTCAGCCCTAACGCAGCCACATCCATTCTGAATAAATCCTGTCAGAACAAACACATTCTCCTGATCTCTCAACCACCACACATACCGTTAAGAAGTAGCTATTACACGATTACCGCATGAGCTGCACACATACCCGGTGCTCACACGCACCTTTTTGACTCTCTCTACTCTCTCTACTGATCTGAACTTCGGTTCCCAAGGGCGTTCAACCTACCAGCGCCTTCAGACCATACCAATGGTATATAAGGCGCTATATAAATGCAAAATAACATAACATAACATGATCTGAACTTGCCCCTTCTGAATAAGCCCAGACCAGAACCCGTGCAGGCGGTTGATGGTACATCATTGGTTTCCAGCCCCATTAAACAGCAGACGGCCCCATTACTTCTGACAAAACAATCTGTTCATAAAGAAACCTTAAGCTTTGACCTCATTTCCATGCCACAGTTTGGCCTAATACTGGGGATACCTTGGCTCCAAGAACATAACCCGCTAAATGATAGGAAATTAGGTTTGGTACATTTAAAATCAGACGTTTGCCAGAACTTCTGCCTTCCCACAGTCACAAGAGAAAACACGCCCGCCCAGGCCTTGGGAGCTATTGCTCAAGTAACCCTAACCGATACCACGGAGCCACCAACAGAACTCCATGTGGTAGAGCTGGTCACCACGAATGTTCCCACACAATACCAGGAATATGCAGGGGTGTTCGACCGTGGTTCCTCAGAAGTCCTTCCACCAGACCGCCCCTACGATTGTCCAATAGACCTGATCCCAGACACCACCGTTCCCACAGGTCAGATCTATTCTCTTTCTCCTACTGAGGACTTAGCCTTGAAAGAATACATCCAGAAGGCACTCCGTTTAGGTCACATACGCCCCTCCAATTCACCAGCAGCAAGTCCCATATTTTTTCGTCCCTAAGAAAGAGGGCGATCTACGTCCATGTGTGGACTATCGCCGACTCAATGTAGTTACAAAGAAAAAACGGTACCCCATCCATTTTCACTAAGTTGGAGCTACGCGGTGCCTACAATCTGGTCCGCGTCCGCACCGGAGACGAATGGAAGACCGCCTTTTGTACTCGTTATGGGCTGTACGAGTATACAGTCATGCCGTTTGGCCTGTGCAACGCCCCAGCCACGTTCCAGAGATTTATGAACGACATCTTCTGTGATATCCTGGATGTGTTTGTAGTGGTCTATCTGGATGACATCTTGATCTTTTCCCAGAATCTGGACAAACACGTACAGCGTGTACGTGAAGTGCTCTCACGCCTGCAGAAACACTCCCTGTTCGCCAAGCCTGAAAAGTGCCAGTTCCATGCTGATAGCGTGGAATTCCTGGGCTTCCACATCACGCCTGGGGGTCTGGCCAGGAACTCATCTAAGGTGAGAGCTTTGTTGGACTGGCCCGTTCCTACTACCCGAAAGGCGCTTCAATCCTTCCTTGGCCTCGCAAACTTTTATATGCGTTTTATCTCCGGGTTCTCCTCTGTAGTGGCTCCCCTCACTTCCTTGACCAGTCCTCACATACCCTTTTTGTGGACGGAAGAACACCAGAAAGCCTTTGAGGCATTAAAGACAGCCTTTACTACTGCCCCTGTTCTCCAACACTCCGATCCGGAACTCCCTTTCGTTGTTGGTTGAGGCTGATGCCTCCTCCTTTGCCATGGGCGCGGTACTATCCCAAACCTGCCCCTCCACTGGTCGGTTACATCCCGTGGCCTTCCATTCCCGCAAATTCACTACGACCGAAACACACTACACGGTTACTGAAAAAGAATTGCTCGCAGTCATGGATGCATTCCGTGTTTGGCGTCATCACCTCTAAGGTGCTAGGCACCGGATCACGGTATACTCGGATCACCAGAACCTGCAAGATCTAGCCTCCTTAAAATGCGTCAACAGTAGGCAAGTAAGCTGGCACCTATTTTTTGCGGCTTTCGACTTCCATATTAAGCACCGATCGGGCTCTGCCCACGGAAAGGCCAATGCTTTATCACGTTCCCCTGCGGGTGTTGCCTTGCCTGTATCCCGATACTCTCTTGGACTGCGGTAAGGTGGTTTGTTTATGTACTCCGTCCTTGCCTCTGTTGGAGGCTGTACGGAGCTGGGTGTCCCTTCACCCCGACCAATTGTCCGATTGGGACCCTGTATTCCACGACGGGTTGACCTTTGTCTTGGATCGTCTGTTCTTGCCCACTGCAGATACCCGTAATATGGCCTTGGAATGGTCCCATGATGCCCCTGTTCATGGACACCCTGGCCAGCGTCGCACTTTGGCTCTGCTGAAACGGTGCTGGTGGCCGTCCATGAAGAGGGACGTGGAGTGCTACGTCAACACCTGTGCAGTCTGTGCACAATGCAAACACCGTAGGGGACGTCCTGTGGGTCTCCTGCTTCCTTTACCCATACCTCCCAAACCCTGGCACACACTAAACATGGATTTTGTCACAGATCTACCCCGGGTACAGGGTTTCGATACCATATGGGTGGTTGTGGATTCCTTTTCTAAAATGGCCCGCTTCATTCCCCTCTGCTCCTGCACTGGCCAAACTGTTTTTTGAGGGTATATTCTGTCTGTTTGGGTTGCCTTCAGTTCTCATCTCTGACAGGGGTTCTCAATTTACGTCCCGCTTCTGGCGAGCGTTGACTAAGCTGCTTGGTATCGATGTTTGGTTCTCCTCAGGCTATCACCCGGAGACGGATGGCCAGACCGAGTGGGTCAACCAGTACCTGCGTTGCCTGGCCCTGCAGCTGCAGACATCTTGGTTGCGAGTCGTGCACCTCACTGAGTTCGCCTATAACAACGCCACCCATTCCTCCACTGGTTTCTCCCCATTCTACGTCTTGTACGGCCAGCACCCCGTGTCCTGCCCATCCCTGACCTCCCGTCTTCTGTCAATCCAGCCGCTACTGCTTGTGTTAGGGACCTGTCCTCCATCCACGCTTAGACCTCGGCACATCTTCTTGAGGCCCAGGCGTCTATGAAGGCTCAGGCCGATAAGAAGTGGGTGGTGGCCCCGGTTCATTCTGTGGTGTCCCGGGTCTGGTTGTCCACCCGTCATCTACGGTTGGTGGGTTGTCGCAAGCTCATGCCCCGCTTTGTGAGGCCTTATGTGGCTTCCCAGGTGGTTAACCTGGTGGCTTATTGCCTTGTGCTCCCGGGGTCTTGGCGGGTTCACCCTGTTTTTCATGTCTCTTTGCTCAAGCCGTGTCCTGGTCCCTCCCGACTCCGTGCCCCTGTGGCCCCGGTATCCCTGTCTTCCCCGGATGTGTTTGAGGTCTCTGGTATCTTGGGTTCCCGTGTGTGTAGGGGGCGTCTGCAGTATCTGGTTGACTGGTCTGGGTACGGGCTGGAGGAACGGTCCTGGGTCCCTGCTGTCGATGTCCACGCTCCCCGCCTGGTGGGCTGCTTTTATCGGGACAATCCTTCGTGCCCACGGGGTCGTGGGCCTTTGGGGGGGGGCTCTGTCACGCACACATCCACTAACAACTCTGGAATACCCCGGGCTCGCCCTTGTCCCTCAACCCCACCCCATTCCTCTGTCAGGTTCCAGGACTCACGTGTACAGCCCCCGATTTCCCATGTGCCAGCACGGGTTATCCGTAATGTTACACACTCTCGATTGCGCCCGTTCCACTGGCATATACCCTGGCGCCTGAGAGACCGGCTACCCTACAGTTCACTTCCGCGTTGCGTGACTAACGCTTCCCGCTCACGTGACTCTAAAACCCGTTCACGTGATGCGGTCGCGCATCACGTGACAAGGAAGAGGTTCCGGTAGCGCCAGTATTTAAACAGTGTCATCCGAACACTCGATGCTTCACAGCTGTTCGTTTCGACTCTGTTTAGCGTCTTGGTTACGATCATGTTTGGATTCTGGAACTCGACCTCGGCTTGGAATAAGGACTTCTTTTGGAAAACCCATTGGTTACTGGCGTCTTGGATGAACTTTGATCATTGACCACGGACTGTTTCTCGGACTGTAATTGGATTATCCCTTGGCACTTTGTTCTTTTTTGGTACTCTTATCAACACTTCTCAAGCTACCTTGGATTTTGATCCCTTGATCAGGTGGGCTTGACTACCACACCCCTAACTGGGCTCATTGGCTCATTACACCGCAGTGGGGAGCGCTGCCCTTGTGAGTCCTGTAACCCCAATCCTAAAGGGTCAGCAGCGCCATCTCCACTCTTTTTGGTAAGCCTGTTCCACGTTTGTTTATACTGTCTTGCTTACTGTTATTGCTGTTTTGGCTTGGTACTTAACCGGTGCTTTCTTTGTAGTGGCTTGGGGTCTCCAGAAGTTTGTGGTTCCGGAAGTAACATCTCCCACCTGTGGCCTCAAGGGTTGCACAGGGAGTGATTTGGACTCTCTCTGTGCGGCACTTGGGGACAGAGGTTTCCTCTTCCTATTCCAAAATCTAGTCGCTTGTATCTACTAAACTCTAGGTGCATCGAGAATATGGTCATATATCTCCAGTCTTTGTGAAGCTTGAGTTGGTGATGTCCTGCTTTTATTTCTATTTTGGGGAATACTTTGGACCCTGTGAGGTCTGCGATTATTTAATCAAGTGTTGGAGTGATGTAGCTCTCCCGGATGATAGCTGCATTGGGAAGACGCATGTCTATGCAGATTCTCATCTTCCCTGGTTGCTTTGGTTTCTTTATCACAACCATAAGGGAGATCGATGGTGTTGGTCCTGTCACCTCCTCTATTATTACAGCTTTCTCTAGATTGCGTAGTTCTTTGGCTACCAGATCCTGCATATGAAAAGGTGTCCTCCGGTGTCGTACTGCTTGTGGCTGTATGGTTGGGTCGATGTGTAGTTTTATCACCTTGCCTTTCAGACACCCGATCCCCTCGAACAACTTGGGGTGTTTTGACAGGAGGTTGCGGATTTCGTTGTCGTCTGAGATGTCGCAGATAAATCTGATCAATCCCAGATCTTCTGCTGATTCCCAACTGAGTAGACACTCGATGTCTGCGTCTACAATGTATATTTTCGATTGAATTGTTAGTCCCCAATCCCTGCTGAGCGTGGTGAGAAACCGCCCAACCACCGTAAGTGGTTTCCTGCTGACATACGCATAAAATTGTGTGCTGGCCGCCTTCAGTGCTGGTTGGGGCTTCATTGTGCGTAGGGCGTCGATTGGCATCACGTTCACTGACGCTCCAGTGTCGATTGTCATTGTCACCTCCTGTTCTCCCACTCGAATATTGCATCTGGGCCTCGCCTTCTTCTTCTTTACTTTCTGGTCTCCTTGCACTAATGCAGAGGTTAGGTGCATTTTCCCTTTTTACTTCTTGGTCTGGTGAGTTGCAATCGCTGCCATGGTCCTACTCTCTTCGTCTTCTGAATCGTCCGATGAGGAGTTGCTTTTGTTTGCTTCTTGCCTTTGGGTGTCGTTGGCCTGTGGGATTACCTGAAGATTGGCAGACTTTGGCGTAGTGGTCGAGAAGGCCACAGGCGCTGCATGATCGGCCCTGTGCTGGGCGATTCTGCTTTCCATGTCTGTGTCCACCGCACCACCCGCAGTCATTGGGGCCAGGGATTCTGGGTGCTATCTGGAGGTGCGGGCGAGGCTGTAGTCCTTGTAGGGTTGTGTTCATGTGGGCGGCCATCTGGCGGCCGTATTCCAGGATGTGGGATAGAGGAATTCCTTTCTTGCTTAGTAAGATTCTCCTTAATTTCTCCAAATACATCCCATTGATGACCTAGCATCTGATCTCCTTGTCGACATTTTCAAACTTGCAGGACAGTTCTAGTCACTGCAGCCGGGTGTGGTATGCATGAAGTGTTTCTGCCTAGCTTTGAACTGTTGTGCAAAAGTTGAACATTTCATAATTTGGATTGAGTTGGGGCATGAAATGGTGTGTGAGAGTGTCTTTTGTCACTTTATATTCATCATCAGCGTCCATTGCCTGTGGAAGCGAGTTGAAAATGCGTAGTGAGTCATCTCCAACATTTAACAGCAGGTGAGACCGCATTTTCTTTAGTGTGTTAATGTCTTTTCAGTCCATAGCCATCTTGAATTTATGAATCCTTAATGCCCATCTTGTTCCAACCAATGATGGTTGTATGTAGCGTTTGAAAGGGGCCATAGGCATACCCAGGTATCCTTGAGGACGTGGTGTGAGGTTTGGGCTGAATGATGGCACCAGTCTGACAGGAGTGGTTGGGCTCGGGGTGGCAGCCATTTTAGAAGTGAGTGGGCCTGACAATCACTCCTTGTTTTTGGCCAACTATAGTCTGAACCCACCTTGGGTGAGTCATGTGGGCACCTGCTCTGCATCAGCAGGATTATGGAGTTGGCTTGCTGGCTGGTGTCAGTGTTGGCCTGTGGGCAATGGCTCGTGCTGATGGTGTTTTTTTTTTGTCCGTGCTCGGGCCTGGGTCCCGTCCTCACCGCCAGTGTTAACTCGCGTGGAGCATTATGAAAGAGGGACGCCACGCTAATTAAACAGGTTAAGTGTTTATTGACACGGAGCTCGCCAGTCGCCCCTCTTACATCAGGCCGCCTTTTCGTTTTCCTTCTAACCGCCGTTCCTCGCTGCGGTCACGCGACGCTCATTACAATCAAGCACAAGAGCACGCGCGACCGCCGCGAGGTACACGGCGGTACTTTACATTCTCTACATATCTTCCCCCTCAAACAGGGCAAAAAACACTTTATATAATACTTATAACTGTAATGTAAAACTTAACAACTATAATTTAAATAAATCAGAAAATATGTCTGAATCCAAATAAAATACAAAAGTCAACAGAATTGTACAGTTTGCACATGACTTAGTACTTTCCATGTCCATTTACATTTTGAATACCTTAAACATGACTTGAGTAAAATAATATCAAGTCTTGTAATCCCTCATCCACACCGACTTAGACCTGGACCTATGTAAAGAATCCTCTTCGACTTTTGACCTTTGACTGTCATCTTCTCTGACCTTCCCACTTATCTTTTCCATGTTCTCATCCGGCACCCCTCCTCTCATCTTTTCATTAAATCTAGTATTATCCTCCTCCATCTTCCTCAACTGTTCCTCACCTTCGTTCCTTTCCTCATCACCCACTTTCGCCAGTCTCCCTTTCGACCAAACTTCACCACCTTCCAGAACTACCACATTACTTTTTACTGCACATATCTTCTTAGGACCCATAAATCTACTTTCCACACACTTGTTCACTAGTCTAGGATTTTTGACATACACTTTTTCTCCCACTTTCCAATCACGTTCCTTCACCCTCATCCTGTCATCAAACAGTTCCTTATTTCTTTCCTGACTCAATGCAATAAGTTTCATAATCTGATTACGGTCAACATTAACCACCTTGGCCATGCCAAGCCATCCTGGACAAAGCCTTGTCCCAGGCTCCCTTCCCTTCATCGAAACAAGTGGGGATACTCCCGTCACCGAATGAGGCGTAGTGACATAATTCCATGTCAGCATCTTTAATACTTCCCTCCATGGTTGCCTCGATTTCATGGCCATCTGCAGGCCCCCCTTTATATATCTGTTAACTCTTTCAACAAGCCCATTTGCTTTAGGATTATACAGAGCGGTCCTTGTGTGTTTTATACTGTATCCTGCAAGAAACTTCTTCATTGCCCCAGACACAAATTGTACCCCATTATCTGACACAATTTCCACTGGGACCCCCTCCTTAAGAAATACTTTTTCTAAGAATCCAATCAGCTCCCTTGCCGTGACCTCCCTTACAGCCTCCCACTCAAACCATTTGGAATGAAAATCCACTACAACAAACACAAATTTTAAACCATCTCCCAGACCTGCCACCGGACCCATTATGTCCACTGCTAACTTACTCCACGGTTGGTCCGGTACCACATTTGGAATTATCGGAGCTTCTCTCACCACTCTGCATTTGTCACTCGTTTGGCAAATTATACAATCCTTGACACACCTTTCCGCACACCTGTCAATTCCCGTCCACCAATAATTCTGCCTCAATTTCCTTTTCATAGCCGCTTCTCCAGGATGCCCCTGATGAGCCAGCTCAACTAGTACTGACCTAAGGGAATGAGGAGGAACAATGCACCTCCCCCTCCTTAACCTATCCTCACATAAGTTTAACTAATTTTTTACTTCCCACCAAGTATTGAACTTACCATCCAAACTTTTCCTTTCTGGCCACCCCGTCACCGTCCAACCTTTGACTAACTTGAGGTCATTATCAGAGTTCTCTTCCTTCACCCATTCCTCCTTACTGACTGCACTTTTTACCTCTGCTACCACTAACTCCTCCTCTGTCACTCTGTCCTCCATAGGTTCACCATTAAGAGGCAGTCTGGAAAGGCAGTCTGCCACAACATTCCTCTTCCCTGGTAAATAGCTCACTTTGAAGTTAAAGTTTTGGAGTCCCAGACCCCACCTGCTTATTCTAGGAGAACCCATGGCCCACCTGCCACTCTCAAACATCTGAACCAGGGGTTTGTGGTCCGACCTGACCACAAATCCTCTTCCCCACAAGAAGAACTTAAAATGATTTACTGCCCAAAACATGGCCAACGTTTCTCTTTCAATGACAGAATATTTGCTTTCTGCCCCTCTCAGCGTCCTAGACGCAAATGCTATCACTCTCTCAGTATTGTCCTTGTTGTACTGCACTAACGTCGCGCCCAGTCCCAACATGCTCGCATCCACTACCAAAACCGTTTTGTCTTTAGGTTCAAACCTACCTATGGATGGCGCCTCACCCACTGCTTGCTTAATGCACTCAAAAGCCACATCACATTCCTTAGACCATTCAAACCTCACTCCCTTTTTTAGCAACATTCTGAGGGGCACTGATACCTTGGCAAAATATTTTACAAACCTATGATAATATTCGGCCAAACCAAGAAATGATTTCACCTGCTCTTTATCTTTGGGTACAGGTGCACATCTTACTGCTTCCACCAAGTTCTTTTTTGGCCTCACCCCTTGCTCATCTATCTCATGTCCCAGATATTCCACCCTATGTACCGCAATCTTACACTTGCTCCTCTTCACCGTCAACCCTGCCTCACTCAATCTGCTTAACACTTGTCTCAACACTTCATCATGTTCTTCAGTAGATCTAGCATATATCAACACATCGTCCTGGAACACAATAATGTTTTTTACTCCACTCAACACCGTCTCCATGACCCTTTGGAACACGGCTGCCGCGGACGCAAGCCCAAATGGCATCCTACAGTATCTAAATGAACCAAACACCGTGATAAATGCTGTCAGGTGTTGACAATCCTCCTTCAACGGAATCTGATGGTAAGCTTGTGAGAGATCGATAACCGAAAACACTTTGGCATTGTTCAGTACTGATAGCTGATCACCTATTATTGGTAGGGGATGTCTATCCACTAATATGTTTCTGTTCAGATCTCTCAGATCCACACATAACCTAATGTCTCCATTGGCCTTAGCTGCTACTACTACCGGCGATAGCCATTCCGAGCTTTCACTCTTCTCTATTATTCCTCTTTGGAGTAACGACTCCACTTCCTCTTTGAGTTTCTCATTCAATCCATGAGGTATTGGTCTCACCTTGTGTACCCTCGGAGTGGCCCCGGCCTTTAGTTGAATTTCATGTTCAAAACCCTTTAACAATCCCAGTTCCTCCTGAAACACCATGGGATACTCTTTTTCCCATTTATCCTTCAGTTCAGCCACATCAACTGGTCTCTCCGCATTCGCCTGTATCCTAATTCCCAATTTCCACTGTTCTTCCCATCCCAGAAGTGAAGAACCTTCTTGGGTAACATATATCTCTGCTTCACAGCTCCTCCCTTTGTACTTGATGGAAGCTTGGAACATCCCTATAATTCCAATTCTAACATTTCCATATGCATATGGCTCTATATTATGCTTCTTCAATTTTGTCACATATCCTTGCATGCAACTCAGGAATGTCGCCTTGGACATTAATGTCCATGGTGAGCAACTGTCCACCTTCATTGTCACCACCCTTCCATCGACCATGAATACATCGGTAGGTGCACCTCCCTTGCTTGATACTTCTGTTACTTCCAATACATGCTTTGTTTGGTTGCTCCTTCCCATCTCTAAATCTTCACATTGTTCCAACATTCTTCCACCTGCTTCAATGCTCTGCACCGTCCCTGATTCCCGACACACTCTTGCGAAATGCCCTTTCTTTTTGCACTTTAAACACGAGATATTTCTGGCTGGGCAAAACATGCTTGTGGAAATATGACGGTTACTACCGCACTTGTAGCACTTGATTTCCTTGTTGAGGCCAGTCTTGCGAAATCCCTTCACAGCAGCCACTTCTCCTTCCGACTTGTCTCCCTTCATAGTGGTCATATATTTATGGGTCTGTTCCATACTCCTTGCCACGTCGATGGCCAACTCCAGTGATGCATCCTTTGATAGTAACCTCTCTTGTATCTTTATGTTATTTGTGCAACAAACTAATTGGTCCCTTATAAGAGAGTCAGTGAGCAGCCCAAATTCACACGTATGGCTAAGAGACCTCAACGCTGCAATGAAGTTCTCCACCGGCTCTTGCGGATCTTGTATTCTTTGGAAGAACTTATGTCTTTCAAATGTTATATTTTTCTTGGCCTCAAAATGAACTTCCAACTTCTTCTCTGCTATGGAATACTGGTCCATCTCTCCCTGGCCTTCTTGTGGAGGCTCCGGTAATCCATCATAAACACTTCTGCCTTCGGTTCCCAGATTGTGCAGCAGGATTGCCTCTTTTCTTGCCGCTGCAAACTTATCCCCTCCAATGGCAATCAGGTACGTGTCAAACAGCTTCTTCCACCTATCCCATCTTATAGGTGGAGCACCAGGTTCTGACAGGAACGATGGCGGAGGTGACATACTTGCCGCAGCCATTTTCTTGTAATTAGTGTCTTATTTTCCAATTGTCACCCTATGTGTTATTTTGCTTTTATCTTCAATACTTTTCTATTTTGTTATCCTTATTTCCTACTATCTGCCAGTCTCATGTGCTTGTCCTCTTAGGCGACTCTTATGTATGAAGAGCACAGGTTCACAGTAATACAGAATTACTTTGGCACACCTTAAAGTCAAGACTATGCCGTTACTTTACTGTCCTCTGGGAGGCATTCTTCTTGCTGATACTGCAATGACAACATTGACCACTAGGGCACACATTTGCTCCGCTTCACTGTGCTATACACTCTTGTTTCTTAATATGGCTCTTGTTGTCTCTGAGTTACTCTCAGTTATAGTATCTGCCCTCTGGGAGGCAGTCTTCCTGTGCACACTGCAAGCCACTGGGGTTTCACCTCTGCTGAAGTTTTAATGTCCCGAACACACCCCTCTTATGCTGTCTTCCATCGACTCTGAATTTTCCTTTACTGCACCTCCTCCCTGGCTACGCCCCCAGCCCCCCCTCTCCCTGCTCCTCACCTTCATGTCCAATGAGAGGGGGAGTGGGCGGCACCCACCAGGACAAACAGCCTTTCCTTGTGTGGACTTTCTAGTGAGAGTGGGGAGAACGTCCCCCTGCAGCGCCACGCTCCAAGGCACTGCGGAGACAGCTGCTCTTTAGGCCCCCACCTCTCCACAGGCTTCCTCCTGTCTTCGTCTAATCACAGCACGTTCCGCTTCAAAGGAAACGTCGCTGGGCTCCTCGGCAAGCTCCGTGTGCATCCTCGTCGCCACTTGAAAGAGGGACGCCACGCTAATTAAACAGGTTAAGTGTTTATTGACACGGAGCTCGCCAGTCGCCCCTCTTACATCAGGCCGCCTTTTCGTTTTCCTTCTAACCGCCGTTCCTCGCTGCGGTCACGCGACGCTCATTACAATCAAGCACAAGAGCACGCGCGACCGCCGCGAGGTACACAGCGGTACTTTACATTCTCTACACATTACTTGCATTCCACCCATTGAATTATGCGCTGGTGTGGGGACGCGCGCGTGCTACACAGTTTATAAAACACATTCACACTGGTTGCTGGCTTTGCCTGCGACTGCCCTTCCATTATCAGATGTGCATCACGGTCTTTATTGTACGTCATCACATTCGCATGATAACGTATACATAACTGTGCTAACCCCAAATCACGATTTCAATCGCCTAAAAATGTATGCATATGAATGCAGGTGCTAACAGTGAAATGCTTTACTTTGGTAATTGCAGGGCCTCAAACATGATTAATTAACATATGTAGCAATAGAGCTAACACAATTGGCTGAACTTTGAATTAACCAAATTGTAGACAATTGTATACCTGGTAAATCATCACAACCAATGTATCCTCTCCTTTCCCGCCCTCACTGCCACGTTTGCCTTTCAACAAAAATCTGTTTTATAAAGAGCACTTGAAAAGTATACAAATCATCATTAAAGTAGTCCAGAAATATGGGAATCCTTATAGAAATATGCTAAACAGAAAGATCACAATTGTTGTGTTATATACCCCATCTTGAAGACTACAAATACCAGAATGCAATTCAACGAAAGGATAATAAATGGCTTTTATGCTTTCTTTCAAGATTTAGACTCGCAACAAAAGATCATGTGAAAAGGTAACCTGGGTGTTTTGCATTGTTTGGCAAAGACATACTTCCTAGGATGCGAGTGAAATGTGATATTCTACAAAACAATAAATGTATTTGACACACCAAAAAGCAAACACATGAAATCTAGCGAGATAGTTTGCAACTTGTTTTGTTAACATGTTTTAATTGTTCTCCAAAAAGACGATTTGGGCATAAAACTATTTTTTTGTATGTACTTTTAGAATAAAACACCCCTTTCGTACACCCTGTCCAAAACAATGGTTCTTAAATGGACCGATTACTCATAAGCTCCATCTGAGCTTAAGGTATGTGTAAATGCACCACTTCGGTGGACAGGCTTCGAAATCCATTCAAGCACACTAGAATGCAGCTACGACTATGTCAAATTTCATTAAAGTTTGTCTTTCACTATTGAAAAAACCACAAGCAACAAAAAAACATTTACCCATGGAACAAATGTTCATATCATCTTGCTGCTTAAGTATAAAATGTACGCACCTTTTCCACTCCCAGTGAATATCCCTCCAAATGAATTGCAGGCTTTACAGAGGAACATATTAAGATTCGTCTGGGGGAGTGGGGGAAGAAGCCCAGGATTTCTAAGCAAATTATGCTCCGGGGAAGGGTCGCGGGCGGGCTGGGGGTCCCGGATATGTCTAGATACGCGCTTGCAGCACAATTATCCCATGCATATACCTGGTCCCAAGACTCTGATCCTCCACTCTGAACGCAGCTGGAGGAGGCCTGGAGCCCCTCCCAACCATCGGGGCTGCCTCACCTGCCTGCTATCAGACCCCAGCCCAATCAGGGGCCCTTCTCGGCCACAACATTTACGGTTGCTTGCTGGAAATCTGCTGCGCATAAATGGGGGTGTAAGGGTCCGAGGGGTCCACCGATGCCGATCGGGCACAACCCGAGTTCTCCCCAGGAAATCCCCCAGGTAGCTTAAGGCTTCCGGCTGGAAAAGCTGTCAGACTTTATAGAAGGGGGCGCCCCCATTACATTTGAAAAATGCAAGGAGAGGTTCGGGGTGGATGAAGGGGAGAGGTTCCACTATATTCAACTCCGGCACTGGATCTCCCAGGAAATTGTGAGAGAGCGCGGGGCTAGAGCCCTAACTGCATTGGAACTTGCCTTCACCTCAGTGGCCCCCAGGGGCGGGATATCGACCCTTTATCGTCTCCTTGAGAGAACAGACCCGGTGGGAAAGGAAAAATATATGCTGGACTGGGAGCAGGACCTGGATCGGGAACTTGAGGTGGAAGATGGGGGAAGATTTGGGAAAGACTGCACAAGAGTACGCAATGTATCACTGACAGGAAGGGAGGATATCTGCTACAGGTATTACGTCACCCCAGTTCAACTGAACAAGTCTAACCCTGAAACTCCCCCATATTGCTGGAGGGGCTGTTCAGCTAAGGGCACTCTATTCCATCTGTTGTGGGCCTGCCCCAAAGCAGAGCGGTACTGGAGGGAAGTAACGAACCAGATTAAGGCCATTACCGGACTGGCTTTCCCGTGGGATCCGTGAATCATACCACTGGAGGACACGGGAGGAGGGGAATTTCCACTATCGGGCCGAATCTCACAGCTCCGCACGCACCTCCTGCTGGCAGCAAAGGTATCAATGGTTCGCCTCTGGAAACACCCAGACGGACCCTCAATTCCACTATGGTGGTCCAAATGTTGGGAGATCGCAATGGCGGAAAAAGTAACAGCTATACGCTCTGGGAATCTGAATCTCTTCCTGAATATCTGGGAGCCCTTCATGGACTATGCAGAACAATTCCCATGTCTCACCAGAAGGCCACCTTTAACCCGTTGGCTACAGGGCTGATTTTTTCCTGCGGGGGGAGGGATGGGTGGGAGGTACAACTTACAAAGTATATAGATGTGTCGGCGACCGTACTGCTATGCTTAATCTTGTGGAAAAGATAATGATGCTATCCTGTTGCAATTGTTCCTTTTATCTCTAATAAAATGTTAAATTGAAAGTATAAAATGTACGCACCTTTTACATTTGAGAACCTGTAACCAAACATGTCCTGTATAGTAAGATGTCAATATGAGACATTGTGCAACTTGTGAGAAACCTGAGGGTGTCTCACCGGCTAGTCCCCGGGGATCTGTCATCCAGGTGGCCAGGACACGGCCATCGCTATTAGATCCAGTTCCTGGGGGTGGAACAGTGCGGGAAGATCACCTAGAGGGGGGGTCCTCGGGGAGTGGAAGTGGCACACTGAAGGGCGAGATGCGACATCCCCTTCCTTGTGTCACCTTTTCCCCATCCTACCAGGTAGGATACTTAGAAACTCAACCCCACCCCCTTTTCCGACACAAACACTTTCTCACGGACAGTCCATCGTGAGCAACAACGGACTAACACCAGAGCCGTATACCTGACATGTCCCAACACAAGTGTCAGGCAGAGTACGGCAATCACTGATAATTACACAAACCTGATTTCCATCATACTTCCCCACACGGATAAAAGGTGGAGCACGAAAGCACACTCGTAGCAAGGCAACACGCACAATTAGGCAGCAATTAGAAACTGGCAGTTTAAACCGAGGAGAAAGGTGGCGAGATCGGAGAGGACGACAAGGAGGGAAATGCCCTTCCCGTTTTCCACGTAGAACAGCAATTTTTAAGAAGCCTCAAGGAAAAGAAACTTAACTCCAGGGGTTGCAGCTGACGAACAGTGTAACGTGTGTCAAAGGTACACAGGGCCCTCCCGCATTGTTAGCTGTGGCGGGGAGAAGCGATTGCCACTGTGGTACTATCCTTGACTCTGACAGTAAAGCAACGCCAACGAGTTTGCCACAGCTGGTGAGTCAGAAGAAACTGATAGCAGGCCCGCAGTGTTATGCTGAAGATTGCAAGCGGCAACATTGTACGGACTAAGAACTTTTGTGCGATTGAACTTAAAGAAAACCCAATTAAGTACCAGATACAGAGTGATCCGGCGCCACGTGGGTGCTCACTCAAAGGTCTCTGTCTGGTGCACCCCCCCACCCTCCGAACGGGGAAGAATTATTGAATTGTGGAACCGAAGTGGTCCTGCAGCGGGTTATGTTAAATCCCAGGCACATTCGAAAGACTTCGATTGGCTAAGAATTTAAATTGGTCAGAGCCCGGAAGAGGGGGTCTAATTGGTTTGAAAAGGGGATCTGAGCCCAGAAAAAGGGGATCCAGGGTGAACAGCAAAACTCACCCGAGAAGATTGTTGTGGCAAATGTGAACCCGACTGACGGATGCCTAAAATCTAAAGTTGGTCTGAGCCGGACTGAGGGAGGCTAAAGGTGAAAGAAGGATTGGAGCGTGGCTGAGGGGGATCCAGGGTGAAGAGTAAATCACCCGCTCTTCATAAGGAGAAAGGAACATTATTTGTTGTTTTTGGTACATCAGGTGCTCTGAGGCAAGAGACTTTACACAAAAGAGACTTGGACACAGAAGGCCCTGATATGGGCGAAAAGAACTGTAATGTAACCCTGTGCCAGAGAAGCCCAAGAGAGTGCTGTGCTGGAGTGACCCGCCTTGTCGCGTGCTAAAAATGTGGGGAAGGGAAACCAACGGCCTAACATCCTGACTTATCATTTTGGGAACACTTCTTCCTTTTTTGTGAACATTATCCCACCCTATTGTGTAGCATAGTGTGAAGGATTGGCAATAGTTCTTTTTTTAGTATATGCCCTTTTATTTGAGTAGACTCCACAAGGACAGTGTTATCATTATTTGATGGTCGTAGCTTGCTCCGATCTTAGATTTAGGTTTAGATTAGTTGTTTATCTCACCCATTGTGCAGTTGAATAAATACCCTTGGACTGTGATCACTTGTGTCTGTCTTACTTTGATTCCATGCCTTCCTTACAAACTCCATCACACACGATTGCTGTGGTCTTGTGGTTAAGTGTCTAGTTTCACTGGTGCAAGGCTATGGTTCGATTCCCAGCCGCAGCACTGCAGCCCGTTTTTTTTCATTTTTTAAAATGTATTTCTTAAACACACAAGGAGAGCAGCCGTCCGTCCGCCCTCTCAAAAAAGTGAGCGAACGCCGTCCATCTGCATGGTCCCTCGACCTGAGCCCTGTGTGCATATGATTGGTCACTGATCTACAAGGAGCAGCATGCATAGACTACTATTGAAGCTTTTTTCGAAAAATGGATACTATAAACTTCGACAGGCTAACAATTTTTGCAGATAAGGTACACTAAGAGAACATTATTTGTCCAATGTTGTGGGTAGATCTGTCTATGAAAGTGTGGCCTGTTAAACAGATCCTCCTTTCATAATACTTTTTGCTCAAAAGCATAGTGCAAACATGTTACTCTGCTGAGCCAATCTACTGACACTCTCAGTAGCTCCTTTATAGTTTGGCAACATCCCAGTTACAAAGTGATATGTACATTCCTCCCAACAGACCGATGGAACTCAAGTTCAAACAGCCAGGATCAGCCTTTGACCATGGACAGCCCTGATCGTATATTAAGTTGTATAATTGTGTCCTCCCAGCGCCTGGTAGCAGATTTAACTCTCAAAATAAGCCATGTCTTCATTGAAATTGTCATGCTCTGCAAGAACCTTGGTACTTACCATAGATTGGGAGCAATGTCTTGAGTCTAACAGGTGGGGTCTGTCCCTATAAAAGGCCCGCCTGACAGCCAATTAAAGTCTGGTTGTAAGAAGGTCCTTCCACAGACACGCTCCACAATGCAGATAAGGGGGGGAGCCCTCTGGGAAAAAAAGTGCCCTGTAGATCTGTGTGTGGTCCGGATTCCAGATGGTGATCCGAGTGGAATTACTGATGGGGGGCAGTATCCAAGACAAGACAGGTATCAACTGCAGCAGGTAAGGAAGCAAGGGAACTAATCACAAGGACGTAGAAGGTGTAGACAAGGGATCAGGAAACAAAGCAAGACACAAGGAAGGGAAGGTACTTTGGAAACCAGCATCTGCTTATCGATCGAGAAGCGTTGTGACGTGAGGAGCTCCGCTGCAGACTTCAGTATGTTCCTGTTGTATCATGATGACGTGGCATGCGCCAAGCACTAACCACTAGAATGCTCAAGGCTATGTCAGGAGGCGTAGCGGGCACCGCAGGGAATAACAGGAAGACAGGATTCCCCAGTAACGGGGAATCATAACAGATATTGTGGTCTTTGAGAATCCACAATTATACTTCCAAAACCTATTGAGCTCATATTATTGTCATCTTTGTTGCTAGTGACACACTAATAGGGGCTTATCCGTATCAGTGTCTGAGAATAGGCTTCACCCAAAACAACCATTTCAGCCTGTTTGGAATACAGCCCACTTTCTACCACTTGCGGTAGCTCCCTGTACTTATTCTTGGCAAGCTTTTCTGGGTGTGTGACTTATCTTTCTCCTACAAGTATAACCGCTGGATAAATCACATTTGAAAATGCTCTCTTGAAAAAACTGGTAGAACTAGAATCTGTACCGTGTACATTTAACAACATGAGCAAGAAGAGGCACAATACATTACGCAGGTTACAAGACAATATAGCAAAAACCATCACACCTGCCGATACACAATCGTGGTAATGGACACCACAGATTATCAAGCTATGGTGACAAGATTACTAGATGACCATACCAGTTGTAGGTGTTTGCCCGGTGTCCCCACAGCATCCATCAGACAACTTATAGGCCCAGTTGTGGAAGACGTAATGAATGAGGGCTAAATTATCGAGAAAGGAGATTGAGTTTTTGGAACCAATCCATCCACGCATACCAGCCTCCTATGCGCTACCAAAGATGCTTAAAGGGGTCCTGCCACCACCAGGGAGACCAATAGTGTCAGGAATTGGGTCCAACCTAGAACCCCTTTCCCGGTTTGCAGATTTCCTCCTAAAAGGAGAAGTCTGCCCTATGCTGTCTTATATAAAGGACACTACGTCAGTACTAATTTTTGGTGACAATGGATATTGAATCCCTTTATACCAAGGTACCACAAGAAGAGACCCTTCTAATAATAGAACGGACACTAAGGAAAAGAGACCCACCTCTAGAAATGCTGGTTGAACTGATATTACAAATGACAGAAATCGCACTAACAAAGAACTTTTTCCTATATGATAGTGTGTACGAACAGGCATCCGGGACGGCAATCAGGGCAACCTTTGCCCAGAGACTGGCAAATGTATATGTCTCAGATTCTGAAAGACTAACCATTTATCATTCTCAGAACCTGCTTAAACAGCACATTGATATGGGAGGAACAACAGCTGGACAATGTTGTCATTGGGTTGAATGAGCCAAATAGATTCTTGAATTTTGTGCCGACTAAAAGTAAGATAGCAGTTCTGTTTTTAGACCTGAAGATACGAGCCAATGGAGGTGTATTAGAGACAACATTTTTCCATAAAAACCAGATAGGAATGAATTACTTCAGTTCCCAAGTTTTCACCCACGAACTTTGAAAAACAATCTGCCTGTTGGACAATTTTTGAGGTACCAAAGAAATTGTTGTAATCTGGAGGTATTTGATAGATAGGCACGTAATCTTACTGAGAAGCATAAGGGCCGGGGTTACCAATGGAAAATTCTACACCAGGCAAGAAAGAGGGCAAGAAATAGCCCCAGGGAAATCACTCTCACCTAGAACCGCAGAGAAAAGAACAGTCCCGAACAGATAACAGCAGTATTAACCAATTCCCCCTTAGTGAATGCTATTCATCAGGAGATAAGTAAGTTATGGCCTATCCTCAATGTGGGCTATAAATCATTACACAAGCTCAAACAATTTTGCCTAGTGCACACCTTTTGCTTAAATTAGGTAAAAGTATTAAGATACTTAGCAGGGTGCAGGGGAGAATATCAACCCTGACACTGGGTTGTACCAAATTATGTGAAAACAGCAGGTGTCCACAACCTTTGTGGAACACTCCCGTCCCTTGCACACCTTGTAGTTGAAAACACAACCAAATTCTCTTGCGTAATTTCAAAAATAAAACTTTATAAAGGGACGATTTCGTCATCCATGAATTTTGTACCCCAATTAGGGTTAATTTAGACAAACAATAATTCAACGTTCAATTTGTATCAGTTCATAACCAACATATATAACCTAAAGTAAACTGATTTTTACAGTACATGGTATACATAGTAACTATTTTTCATAGTCCAGACAACCAAACACTTCCATTTACAATTCATATGGCTTATAGTAGACAATTTGTACTTGATTTTAACTCCTAATCCAATGTTCACAATGATATGTGATATGCGTCTTAGCAGACAGAGTCAAAGTCTTCAAAGTACAGTATGCTTTACGCGTTTCGGGGCAAATAGAACCCCTTCTTCAGAAGATGTCTACTAGACGTGTTTTTTCTTCAATTTATCTGTATCAACAGTAAAAAGTATATTGTTATTTTAATCATAATGATACATCGTAATCCCTGTCTGTCATGACTGGATTTTTCTTAATGTATAATCACCTGTTCGTTTCTTAGTATGGTCTCAATTTGAAATTTAAGTTCCATCTTGATCAGTATATCTTTGCCAATCCTAAATAAATATATAAAAAATATATTAAAAAAGGGGGTTGTAAATCCCTACCGTTATGAGAAGTAAAGATGTTAGATATCAGCAACCATGTTTGCATTCTCAAACATGTCCATTAGAGAAAGGGTATAGGTGATTACCTGATCTGTAGGTCATAGTCAGGATTTTGGATAATCTCCCACTTTGTTTAAGCTCTATAATCCTGTAGTGGGTTTTAGCGGCACAATCAGTGATAACGTGGGCCCTGTTGACAGAAAGAGGTTCCTCAGAGGCTATTCTTATCAGTTAAAGAAATGCTATGGAATCATTCTATGTGGTGAGTATAAAGTTCTAACTTAGCTTACCTAAAGAGGGGACGCCCTTGTGCATGTATCCTGTGATGAAGTTCGTACGAACGGCAACTGAAAGAAAATGGCCGTCGAGATGTTTATATAGCGTATTGACGTCAATGCGTGTCAACGTCGTGACGTCACAGTGTTTACTTTTGACGCGATACAATGTGTGGTATTAACAGAACAGGGTAGAGTCTTAAAGGCTAAATTGGAACCTGTATTTTGAACATATTAGATGGTAAGTAATGTAGGTCCATTGAGTTATTACATGAATCTAGAATAGTATTTAAAATTATCACCGACTCGTGATTAGAGGAAAAATCCAGCATGCTCACAGTCTATCTGTTGTTGAAAATAAATGTATTTCTTCTATGTCAATTGATTACAATCGTGTGGCATCAATGTGGGTGTATGTATACATTTCATTGTTTCAAGTAAAAAATAGAAACTCAAGTTCTATCCAGCATTGATGGTGTTGAGAACACAAACAATCTAATAGTCTAGATGTATTTGCAACCAAAGAGACTATTCCTTAGATGTACATGTATATTTTATTGTCAGATATTTTTAAACGTCAACTTAAAAATTTGTGTTAGTACAGCTAGTCATCAAAAATATTCAAAAGTCTAACAGTAAGCTTATGAGGAGACTTATAAGAAAACACCCAAATTAAATTCTTCATTCATTCCGTTGGGAGAAAGACTGTTCAGTTTTTCAAACCAATGCAATTCTCTTTGCCCCATGCGTCTGTCATGGTCCCCCCTCTAGGTAATTTTTTCACTTCCTCCAGAATAATTACTTTAAGTTGGGCTACTGTGTGTTTATTCAGAGAGAAGTGTCTAGCGACAGGAGATTTGATACTGTTGGTTCGGATATTGCTCTTATGTTCATTCCATCTTTCTTTAGTTTTCCTGATGGTTTGACCTACGTAAAATATACCGCAGGGGCAACTGAGACCGTAGATTACTGATTTGGTGTCGCATGTGGTGTAATGATTCAATCGAATTTTTTGTCCACTGTTGGGGTGCCTCACATAGCTACCCTTCATCACATTGTTACAATTGCCGCAATTTAAGCACGGAAATGTGCTTGTCTTCTTCTTCTTCAAAGTCCGTTGTTTGTCTTGTTTGATCTTTTCTGCTTTCACCAGTTCGTCTTTGAAGTTTCTTCCCCTCTTGTATGCGATTAAGGGAGGTTTTGGGAATAGTCTGTCCAGTTGTGGATCCATTTTGATAATGTTCCAATTTTTCTTGATAATTCTGGTAATGTGATGACTTTGGGCAGAATATCTCAAAGTATGGAGAAATGGAATATCCTTCGATTTGTTCTTATTTATAAGGAGATCCTTTCTTTCAAGTCTATCGACTTTGTCTTTAGCCTTTTCAATGATGTCACTAGGGTAGCCTCTTTGTCTATACTTCTCGGCCAGCAGTTGATTTTCTTGTTGTAGTGTCGTGGTGTCTGACATTATTCTTTTAAGCCGTAAGAACTGGCTATATGGTAAGTTATTCCTTAGATGATCAGGATGATGGCTCAAGTAATGTAATGAGTTGTTCACATCTGTCGGTTTGTGATAAACATTCATAATTATCACTCCATCTGGTCCAATCCACAGTTCAACATCTAGAAAGTGTAGTTTGGGTTCTCCCACCTCCACTGTAAATTTAATCTGATTGTGAAGGTGATTAATGAAAGCCAAAAAAGCTTGTAGATCGTCTTTTGAACCTCTCCAAACGACAAAAATGTCGTCTATGTAACGTTTCCATGTTATTAGGTTCTGTTGCCATTGTTGTACATTGAGTATCTGTTTGCTCTCTAAATGAAACATAAACAGATTGGCATACGCCGGGGCCATTGAGGAGCCCATAGACGTGCCTGATGCTTGTAGATAAAATTGTGATTTGTTTCTGAAATAAGTATTAACCAGTATAATCTTACTGAGTTCCAGAATGAAAGTTTTGTTGGCTTCACAATTATTATTCAGCAATGCCCACTCTAGTGCTTCCAATCCGTCCCGATGCGGAATTGATGTATATAGACTCTGTACATCGAAGGAGACTAGTATGTCGTCCGCCTTGATGGTTGTAAGTGTAACAAGATGGTTGAGAAAATCCATCAAAAGAAGAAGAAACCTGAAGGATATACTAATACATACATACCCATGGGTAGAAGAAGAGACACAACAGGGATTGTGGTCTTCACCGAAACCTAAGGGCCACAGCCCATGTGGCCAATGTGGCCAATGTTCTTTTTGCGCACAAACGAGGTGCAAGACAGCCTTATACATTGGTTGGCATACGGAGTGGGAGAAGCAATATTATACGAGCTGCAATACCCCAAATGTGGTCTACCTCTTCATATATCTGTGTGGCCTCAAATATATAGGTATGACTAATCTCCCTATAAAAACAAGAATCACAGAACATGAATCCTGTATTGGAACCAAAAAACATACAGCACCAATGGTGGAGCACTTCATTTCTTGTAAGCACTACCCAGATTCCTTAAGGTGGACCATTTTGGAAAAACTAACAAAGCGCCCAGAGGAAGTGATCTGAACACTGGGTTACTCCAAAAAGAGCAACAATGGATTACTTGTCTGGGTACTGTGAGGGGTCATAAATGAGAGGCGGACACAAAGTGGTAATATTCTCATCATTAACCAGTTTATTAACAGAACAGGGTTTCGGATAAAGGCCTAACTTTCTCTATCCTAAAGCAAATGTCCCTTCTCTATAAATCTAAAATGGGCTGACCTTGTGTCCAAACTAAATCTGACCCTCACACTAACACATACAATAAAAAGGTGCAAGGCAAATGTTCCAAATTCCAATTCAATGAAAATATGTACACACGTAAATATATAACTTCACCCAAAACAATCCTTGTGTCCATGGGGTTGGTTCCCTTCCCCTGGATTATTTCAGGAAAATTGTTAAGCATTTTCATTTTCAAAACAAGTCTCTGGGCCTCATTACAAGGTATGCGGTAAGGGTTTACCAGTACCGGTAAGGGCACCGGTGCCGGTAAACCCTTACCGCCTTACTACAAGGTCCCTCTGCCGGACCTGACCTCGATGGCTGGTTTTACCAGCCGTTAAGGAACGGGCCCGCAAAGGGACCTTGGTGCTAATTACGGTACCGCAATTTGCGGTACCGTAGTTACCTCCTTCCCCATTCTCGAGCCCTATGGGGCAAAAATGGGAATGGGGAAATGCCTTGGTGAATGGGGAATTACTGGCCCGCTCACCTTGGAGTAGGCCGGGAATTCTGCCATCCACCAGGGTCGGACACAGTAAAATACCGGCAGCAACCATGCCTGAATGCAGTTTCAAACTGTCTGTACTGGCACACTGCGTTGTGAACAGCCTATTGGGGTCTGAGGGCCCATTGACCTGGCCCTGTGTTGCAGGTGTTCTGTACGTACCACCTCACTTGTATTTTGCAAGTGGCAATACTAGACTAACCATATAAATTATTTTATGATAGAAGGCTATCATTCCAAGATGGACAGTATGGTACACTCTTATTGTACTCTTTCAAATTACCTCTCTGAGAGTGGGAAAGGGGACAAATGGCACCAATGAGGATTCCTGTATACTTTGCATTAAATCAAAGAGCACTTTAGGACTATAACAGTGATCAGAGATCTCTACATTTTATAAACAAGTCTATGATAAAAGGATTGTATGTGCAAATCTCTAAATGCATAACTGATGCATGGCGTGGCCCTCACATCACGGTTCACAATACTCACCCTAAAATTAAAATGTTTGTAACCATGAACCATACATGCTCATTTGGACAGCTTACGTTTTTGGATGCGAGTGTAAAATGGCTGCAACATCAGCCACTGAAATGGGGTACAAGAGCTCTTTTGCTTCTTGTTTCTGGAGAATTTTAGAGGAGGAAGAGCTGGGTCTCAATGTGGGCATGCCCAACCCCAGTACAGAAACATATTTAGGGAATTATATCTACAAACAGTGCAGGTTACCGCACAAGAGAGACCCAATAAACAATTCACAGAAAGGCTACACAGAAAGGATTGTACCTCTTTCAAACTTTAGCCTGACCAGTAATAAGCTGATGAAGCGTTTTAAAAAAAACTGGCTTCTGGTGCATGGTAAAGGGCCCACAGTTGCTCAGCCACTACCTCCTCACCACTGCACAGGCCTCAGGGATTATTTCAGCAAAAAAGAGCAGGACCATGCTTTATCTAACCGAGCTGGCATTAGCATCTTTTATTAGTGCTGGCCTGCAGCTAGTGAAAATCATGGTGTGGCAGTGTAGAAAGGGCGTTTGGCCTTGTGGATTTACAATTTGAGGCAACTTCTTTGATTGCTTGAGGTGTTTAAGTGTGGACACAGTATGGCATGGTCGTCAGAGTCACATACACAAAACAGTCCAGTGGCTGGCTTGTTTAAAAATAGCAAAAAAGCTGTTGTGGGTGAGTGTTGAGAGAAATAATGCGCCAGTAGTTCAAACTTGGTGAGCTTAATTTAGTAGAATTCACTGTCACGATTCGTATGGAAATAAGAGGACTCCCACCGCCTCTTGAAATTGTAAAATCAAATCAATGCCACAAGACAATTCGCGCCAGTGTTAAAGAACAAATCTTTTAAAATTAATTATCTCTTCACAATATCTGTTGGCAACACGTGTTTCGGCAATAGGCCTTTTTCTTAGCCGGACAATTAGTGCTGAATACAATGACCATCCCTAAGTGGCAGCCAATGTAGACTCTTCACAAAAAATATTTAAAGAGCAACACTATATGGGTGTAATCCCTGTACTTGTTTTCATGGAGTTCAATCTCCCTCCGTCTTTCATTTGTTTCCCCTGGTTTAAAAAGAGCTTTGATGCTGAGAGGATGCATTTAGTCCATGTCCCAAAGCAGCCACTAGAATACTTAAGCAAGAAAATTACTGTTAACCTTTCCAGGGATGCGCCATATGTAACTAAAAAGTAATATAAAAAAAAGTTTTGGTGTGTCAAATAAAGAGACATGAAAATAAAGAAAATAGTTTTAAACTTTTCTGTGTGGCATGTTAGTTAATTCTCTTTTGCATAGGTTTGGTCAGCTGATACCTTTGCTGGTTTGGTGAATAACAATGCCCCATGTTCAGTTCTTAACACTGAAATGTTAAGCAGATACTGTGTAAGAACAATGGCTTGTTAAGTGACCCATCAGTTGAAAGGCTGTTGGCACAAAGAATGAGGGTCACAGGGTGTGTGACTCCAGAGCATCTCACACACTGCGTTTGGAATATGCATTCCTTTGTTTGCATATCCCAAATGCATCGCAGTCCTCCAAGTCGGCAGAGGGTAGCAGCCGCACATCGCAGAGCAGCGCTCACCGGCACAGCAGGCTGCTTAATCTGTTGTCTAGCAGCTTTTCAGGATGTGGATGCGTGCCCCCCTGGGCATGAGGCTGCGGCCCACCAGGGGGGCGCGCCCCACACTTTGAATACTGCTGCACTATGCTAAGGGGGGACTTCTCTACTTGAAAAAAATTAATGTGAAACAGACATGGTACCAGTAGTCAGACACAAAAGATATAGGGCCTCATTACGGGCCTAGCGGTAACCCTGCTGGTGCTACCGGTGGGTTGCCGCCGGACCCGTAATATTTTACCGGCACCTGAGTTTCCCTTATGAGAGTCTATGGAAGTGGGGACACGGAAGCACCGGCACCATTAGCAACGGTGCCGGTGCTTCCGTGACCAGTCCACCTACTGTGGCTGCAACGCCCTGCAGGGTCAGACCTGTCGAGCACAGCGACCATGGCAGGCAGACTCGGGGTTTGCCAATCCGGAAACAAGAGTGCTGGTGAGTTTACCGGCACCCTTGTTTCCAGACCGGCAAACTTGTAATGAAGCACATAGTCTCAAAACCTTTATTTGTACAATCAGGATGGGAGTAATACCTATCTAACCCTAACTCTAAGAGGTGAATGCCCTCAACTGATGAAACTAAGACTAGTCTGGGTCTAAAAGTCCAAAAAGAATAACTGTCTGTCCCACAACCTATCCTATCCCTATTTCTATGTGCTAAGTAAATTCTGGGTTGACCAAAATAACAAGTGTCCAAAAATAATAGTTCTTCACTATGCTTGAAGATCAACTCTCTCCTGAGTTCAAGTCACTCAGGAAACTTAACAGTTCTGAGAACAGTTCCTAGGTCTCTGAGCACAAAACACAGAACCTTCTTGTAAACTCGGGCTGGAGTTCCCTTCCCCACCTTTAGGCTCTCTCCTAGGTTCAAAACATTCAGGAAACTTCACAGATCTTAGAATAGTTTGCTGTTCTTTAAACTCAAAGCACAATACCTTCTTGTGAACTGCTTTTGGCTCTTCTGGTCTGGGTGCTATTGCTGGACCACTCAGTACACCCACTACAGGTTGCACCACCAGAGCCTGTGGCCTCTGGTGGACCTCTCGCGGTTCGCTTTCCTGTTTCCAGTTCTATGGTTTCCTGGACTACAAGTCCCACAATGCTTCCTTGTTTTTCAAGGGCTCTGCACCCTCTTCTGTTTTATCCCTCTGGCTTAATCGTTACCTTGCTCTGTGTGAGAACGCTTTCCTTTTTACTTTCTTTGGGTTTTACAGGATTCTTGGGCTTTTTGATTGTGAAATGCTTTCGACCGTGTTGCTTCTCTTTGTCTTACGCAGTTACATATGACAATGTTATGTTATGTTATCTGTACTTGTATAGCGCACCGTCACCAACGGAATTGGTCCCCAGGCGTTCTGGCGGATCTGTAAACTGGAAGGGCGGGGGTAAAGTTAGTCGGGAGGAGGAGAGAAGGAGAGTGGGAGATGTGGTGTGCTGTTGGCAGCTTCAGCTCTGTTGACACCGAATGCTGGGCTTTGGTGCAAGTATTGGATCGGATGAAGGCCTCGAGTGCTGTGGGTGAAGTTTATGTGTTGTTCATGCGGTGTGGTAAAGTGCGTGCGGATTGCTGGGAGAGAGATGGTTGTGTGGTTTTGTGTGGGTTTAAGTAAGCAGAAGATTGAGGGTTGGGTTAGTGGGGTCTGTATCCAGGTTCAGGTACTTACGATTCCGTTAGAGTTGTATACCTGTGGGTTCGGATGTTGCTGTGGGTTCGGATGTTGCTGGTTCCTGGTGGCCAACTCGATTTGGTGGTGTTGCGCTGGTCCAACTGTATCCTATTGAGTATAGTATGGATTGGTGGGTGCGTCTGAACCTAATCTTCAGGTGTGGGACTGGGTGGGTGATATCTATTCTTAGGTGATCTAGTGTGACCCTGGTCGGTTAAGGCTTTGAGTGGTTCAGGGCTGCGGTCATGTTGAAGTGTTGTCCTAGTGGATCCGTCTTGGTGAGCGTGTGTATTCAGACGTTCGTATCCTTCTGTCGTGAGTGGTTTCCTCCTAAAAGGAGAAGTCTGCCATATGCTGTCTTATATAAAGGACACTACGTCAGTACTTAATCTGCTCGAAGATAAAAGTTTGTCATCAGAGACTCAATTTTTGGTGACAATGGATATTGAATCCCTTTATACCAAGGTACCACAAGAAGAGACCCTTCTAATAATAGAATGGACACTAAGGAAAAGAGACCCACCTCTAGAAATGCTGGTTGAACTGATATTACAAATGACAGAAATCGCACTAACAAAGAACTTTGTCCTATATGATAGTGTGTACGAACAGGCATCCGGGACGGCAATCGGGCAACCTTTGCCCAGAGACTGGCAAATGTGTATGTCTCAGATTCTGAAAGACTAACCATTTACCATTCTCAGAACCTGCTTAAACACCACATTGATATGGGAGGAACAACAGCTGGACAATGTTGTCATTGGGTTGAATGAGCCAAATAGATTCTTGAATTTTGTGCCGACTAAAAGTAAAATAGCAGTTCTGTTTTTAGACCTGAAGATACGAGCCAATGGAGGTGTATTAGGGACAACATTTTTCCATAAAAACCAGATAGGAATGAATTACTTCAGTTCCCAAGTTTTCACCCACGAACTTTGAAAAACAATCTGCCCGTTGGACAATTTTTGAGGTACTAAAGAAATTGTTGTAATCTGGAGGTATTTGATAGATAGGCACGTAATCTTACTGAGAAGCATAAGGGCCGGGGTTACCAATGGAAAATTGTACACCAGGCAAGAAATAGCCCCAGGGAAATCACTCTCACATAGAACTGCAGAGAAAAGAACAGTCCCGAACAGATAACAGCACTATTAACCAATTCCCCCTTAGTGAATGCTATTCATCAGGAGATAAGTAAGTTATGGCCTATCCTCAATGTGGGCTATAAATCATTACACATGCCAAGACATGCCATCAAAAGAAGAAGAAACTTGAAGGATATACTAATACATACATACCCATGGGTAGAAGAAGAGACACAACAGGGATTGTGGTCTTCATCGAAACCTAAGGGCCACAGCCCATGTGGCCAATGTGGCCAATGTTCTTTTTGCGCACAAACGAGGTGCAAGACAGCCTTAGACATTGGTTGGCATACGGAGTGGGAGAAGCAATATTATACGAGCTGCAATACCCCAAATGTGGTCTACCTCTTCATATATCTGTGTGGCCTCAAATATATAGGTATGACTAATCTCCCTATAAAAACAAGAATCACAGAAGATGAATCCTGTATTGGAACCAAAAAACATACAGCACCAATGGTGGAGCACTTCATTTCTTGTAAGCACTACCCAGATTCCTTAAGGTGGACCATTTTGGAAAAACTAACAAAGCGCCCAGAGGAAGTGATCTGAACACTGGGTTACTCCAAAAAGAGCAACAATGGATTACTTGTATGGGTACTGTGAGGGTTCATAAATGAGAGGCGGACACAAAGTGGTAATATTCTCATCATTAACCAGTTTATTAACAGAACAGGGTTTGGATAAAGGCCTAACTTTCTCTATCCTAAAGCAAATGTCACTTCTCTATAAATCTAAAATGGGCTGACCTTGTGTCCAAACTAAATCTGACCCTCACACTAAAACATACAATAAAAAGGTGCAAGGCAAATGTTCCAAATTCCAATTCAATGAAAATATGTACGCACGTAAATATATAACTTCACCCAAAACAATCCTTGTGTCCATGGGGTTGGTTCCCTTCCCCTGGATTATTTCAGGAAAATTGTTAAGCATTTTAATTTTCAAAACAAGTCTCTGGGCCTCATTTCATGGTATGCGGTAAGGGTTTACCGGTACCGTAAGGGCACCGGTACCGGTAAACCCTTACCGCCTTACTACAAGGTCCCTTTGCCGGACCTGACCTCAATGGCTGGTTTTACCAGCCGTTAAGGAACGGGCCCGCAAAGGGACCTTGGTGCTAATTACGGTACCGCAATTTGCGGTACCGTAATTACCTCCTTCCTCATTCTCGAGCCCTATGGGGGCAAAAATGGGAATGGGGGAATGCCTTGGTGAATGGGGAATTACTGGCCCGCTCACCTTGGAGTAGGCCGGGAATTCTGCCATCCACCAAGGCGGACACGGTAAAATACCGGCAGCAACCATGGCCTGAATGCAGTTTCAAACTGTCTGTACTGGCACACTGCATTGTGAACAGCCTATTGGGGTCTGAGGGCCCATTGACCTGGCCCTGTGTTGCAGGTGTTCTGTACGTACCACCTCACTTGTATTTTGCAAGTGGCAATACTAGACTAACCATATAAATTATTTTATGATAGAAGGTTATCATTCCAAGATGGACAGTCTGGTACACTCTTATTGTACTCTTTCAAAATACCTCTCTAAGAGTGGGAAAGGGGACTAATGGCACCAATGAGGATTCCTGTATACTTTATGTATACTTTGCATTAAATCAAAGAGCCCTTAAGGACTATAACAGTGATCAGAGATCTCTACATTTTATAAACAAGTCTGTGATAAAAGGATTGTATGTGTGAATCTCTAAATGCATAACTGATGCATGGCGTGGCCCTCACATCACGGTTCACAATACTCACCCTAAAATTAAAATGTTTGTAACCATGAACCATACATGCTCATTTGGACAGCTTACGTTTTTGGATGCGAGTGTAAAATGGCTGCAACATCAGCCACTGAAATGGGGTACAAGAGCTCTTTTGCTTCTTGTTTCTGGAGAATTTTAGAGGAGGAAGAGCTGGGTCTCAATGTGGGCATGCCCAACCCCAACACAGAAACATATTTAGGGAATTATATCTACAAACAGGGCAGGTTACCGCACAAGAGAGACCCAATAAACAATTCACAGAAAGGCTACACAGAAAGGATTGTACCTCTTTCAAACTTTAGCCTGACCAGTAATAAGCTGATGAAGCGTTTTAAAAAAAACTGGCTTCTGGTGCATGGTAAAGGGCCCACAGTTGCTCAGCCACTACCTCCTCACCACTGCACAGGCCTCAGGGATTATTTCAGCAAAAAAGAGCAGGACCATGCTTTATCTAACCGAGCTGGCATTAGCATCTTTTATTAGTGCTGGCCTGCAGCTAGTGAAAATCATGGTGTGGCAGTGTAGAAAGGCCGTTTGGCCTTGTGGATTTACAATTTCAGGCAACTTCTTTGATTGCTTGAGGTGTTTAAGTGTGGACACAGTATGGCATGGTCGTCAGAGTCACATACACAAAACAGTCCAGTGGCTGGCTTGTTTAAAAATAGCAAAAAAGCTGTTGTGGGTGAGTGTTGAGAGAAATAATGCGCCAGTAGTTCAAACTTGGTGAGCTTAATTTAGTAGAATTCACTGTCACGATTCGTATGGAAATATGAGGACTCCCACCGCCTCTTGAAATTGTAAAATCAAATCAATGCCACAAGACAATTCGTGCCAGTGTTAAAGAACAAATCTTTTAAAATTAATTATCTCTTCACAATGTCCGTTGGCAACACGTGTTTCGGCAATAGGCCTTTTTCTTAGCCGGACAATTAGTGCTGAATACAATGACCATCACTAAGTGACAGCCAATGTAGACTCTTCACAAAAAATATTTAAAGAGCAACACTATATGGGTGTAATCCCTGTACTTGTTTTCATGGAGTTCAATCTCCCTCCGTCTTTCATCTGGTTCCCCTGGTTTAAAAAGAGCTTTGATGCTGAGAGGATACATTTAGTCCATGTCCCAAAGCAGCCACTAGAATACTTAAGCAAGAAAATTACTGTTAACCTTTCCAGGGATGCGCCATATGTAACTAAAAAGTAATATAAAAAAGTTTTGGTGTGTCAAATAAAGAGACATGAAAATAAAGAAAATAGTTTTAAACTTTTCTGTGTGGCATGTTAGTTAATTCTCTTTTGCATAGGTTTGGTCAGCTGATACCTTTGCTGGTTTGGTGAATAAAAATGCCCCATGTTCAGTTCTTAACACTGAAATGTTAAGCAGATACTGTGTAAGAACAATGGCTTGTTAAGTGACCCATCAGTTGAAAGGCTGTTGGCACAAAGAATGAGGGTCACAGGGTGTGTGACTCCAGTGCATCTCACACACTGCGTTTGGAATATGCATTCCTTTGTTTGCATATCCCAAACGCATCGCAGTCGGCAGAGGGTGGCAGCTGCATATCGCAGAGCAGCGCTCACCGGCACATCAGGCTGCTTAATCTGTTGTCCGGCAGCTTTTCAGGATGTGGATGCGTGCCCCCCCTGGGCATGAGGCTGCGGCCCACCAGAGGGGCGCGCCCCACACTTTGAATACTGCTGCACTATGCTAAGGGGGGATTTCCCTACTTGAACAAATTAATGTGAAACAGACATGGTACCAGTAGTCAGACACAAAAGATATAGGGCCTCATTACGGGCCTAGCGGTAATCCTGCTGGTGCTACCGGTGGGTTGCCGCCGGACACGTAATATTTTACATGCACCTGAGTTTCCCATATGGGAGTCTATGGGAGTGGGGACACAAAAGCACCGGCACCATTAGCAACGGTGCCGGTGCTTCCGTGACCAGTCCACCTACTGTGGCTGCAGCGCCCTGCAGGGTTAGACCTGTCGAGCACAGCGACCATGGCAGGCAGACTCGGAGTTTGCCAATCCGGAAACAAGAGTGCTGGTGAGCTTACCGGCACCCTTGTTTCCAGACCGGCAAACTTGTAATGAAGCCCTTTGTCTCAAAACCTTTATTTGTACAATCAGGATGGGAGTAATACCTATCTAACCCTAACTCTAAGAGGTGAATGCCCTCAACTGATGAAACTAAGACTAGTCTGGGTCTAAAAGTCCAAAAAGAATAACTGTCTGTCCCACAACCTATCCTATCCCTATTTCTATGTGCTAAGTAAGTTCTGGGTTGACCAAAATAACAAGTGTCCAAAAATAATAGTTCTTCACTATGCTTGAAGATCAACTCTCTCCTGAGTTCAAGTCACTCAGGAAACTTAACAGTTCTGAGAACAGTTCCTAGGTCTCTGAGCACAAAACACAGAACCTTCTTGTAAACTCGGGCTGGAGTTCCCTTCCCCACCTTTAGGCTCTCTCCTAGGTTCAAAACATTCAGGAAACTTCACAGATCTTAGAATAGTTTGCTGTTCTTTAAACTCAAAGCACAATACCTTCTTGTGAACTGCTTTTAGCTCTTGTGGTCTGGGTGCTATTGCTGGACCACTCAGTACACCCACTACAGGTTGCACCACCAGAGCCTGTGGCCTCTGGTGGACCTCTCGCGGTTCGCTTTCCTGTTTCCAGTTCTATGGTTTCCTGGACTACAAGTCCCACAATGCTTCCTTGTTTTCCACGGGCTCTGCACCCTCTTCTGTTTTATCCCTCTGGCTTAATTGTTACCTTGCTCTGTGTGAGAACGCTTTCCTTTTAACTTTCTTTGTGTTTTACAGAGTTCTTGGGCTTATTGATTGGGAATTGCTTTCGACCGCGTTGCTTCTCTGTGTCTTACGCAGTTGCATATGACAATGTTATGTTATCTGTACTTGTATAGCGCACCGTCACCAAAGGAATTGGTCCCCAGGCGTTCTGGCGGATCTGTAAACTGGAAGGGTGGGGGTAGGGTTAGTCGGGAGGAGGAGAAAAGGAGAGTGGGAGATGTGGTGTGCTGTTGGCAGCTTCAGCTCGGTTTACACCGAATGCTGGGCTTTGGTGCAAGTATCGGATCGGATGAAGGCCTCGAGTGCTGTGGGTGAAGTTTATGTGTTGTTGATGCGGTGTGGTAAAGTGCGTGCGGATTGCTGGGAGAGAGATGGTTGTGTGGTTTTGTGTGGGTTTAAGTAAGCAGAAGATTGAGGGTTGGGTTAGTGGGGTCTGTATCCAGGTTCAGGTACTTACGATTCCGTTATAGTTGTATACCTATGGGTTCGGATGTTGCTGTGGGTTTGGATGTTGCTGGTTCCTGGTGGCCGACTCGATTTGGTGGCACGCTGGTCCAACTGTATCCTATTGAGTATAGTATGGATTGGTGGATTGGTGGGTGCGTCTGAACCTAATCTTCAGGTGTGGGACTGGGTGGGTGATATCTATTCTTAGGTGATCTAGTGTGACCCTGGTCGGTTAAGGCTTTGAGTGGTTCAGGGCTGCGGTCATGTTGAAGTGTTGTCCTAGTGGATCCGTCTTGGTGAGCGTGTGTATTCAGACGTTCGTATCCTTCTGTCGTGAGTGATTCTTTGATTTCCGTAGGGTGAATATCCTTGAGACTGTTGTTTAGTTGTAGTTTGTGTGGTGGGGCATTGTGCTTCCTGCTTTGTATTGGTCGGCCGTGTGTAGTGAAGAAACATTCTGTTTCTCACCCATTGCCTTGGGCCCGTGATGTAGTGCTTCCTTTCCCTCTCTATGATTTGTTCTAAGGGCTGATGGGGAAGGTCATAGTTAGGTCCATGTCCTCTTGATGATTTGTTCTAGTTTTTCTGTCTTAGTTTGCCATATTTACTGTCTTTGGTTGTATTGCAACTGTCTCCCGTTTGGTCCTTTAGTATGCCGTGGGATATTTACCTCAGCTTTTCCCATTGATTGATTGGTGCATATCGCGGTCGGTCTACGTTTGTTGGTGTTTTTTGGTATGTCGGTGCCCCTGTGGCCAGTCTTTCTAGTTAAGACGTGAAAAGCCAAGTTTTTAGTAATTTCCTGAATAATAGGTGGTTTCTAGTGTTACGTATGTACTTTGGAAGGTCGTTCCAGGTTTTCGGGGCTTGGTGAGAGATGGAGGATCCTCCAAGTTTTCTTTTGTTGTAGGGCTTCGGTTCCAGGCGGATGTCCATGCTTGATCTGAGCGTTCTTGTTGGTCGATGTATGCGCAGTTTGTCTCTTAGGAACTCAGCGCCTTCGTTGTGTACTGCACTGTGCGTAATGTACATTGTTTTGAATTGTATTCGTTGTTTTATTGGTAGCCAGTGTAGTGTTTTCAGCGCTGGTGCGGTGTGTTCTCTTCGGGGTAGTTTCAGAAGTAGTCTGGCTGCCGCGTTTTGAATGCGTTGTAGATTTCTTAGGAGTCGTTCAGGCATGCCTAGGTATAGCCTATTGGCGTAGTCTAGTTTGGACACGACGAGGGCGAGGATGGTGGTCGTTTTGTTGGTGAACGATAGGAACGGTAAGATTCTCTTTGCCGCTTGCAGGAGGAAGAAGCATTTCTTGAGGAGAGTGTTTACTTGTGGCTCTAGCGTGAGATTATTGTCCATCAGAACCCCCAGGTTTGTTACAATCGCAGAGGGTGCTGGGGTAGTCCCGAGTTCCCGTGGCCAAGGGATGAATTGGTTTTCTGCTCCATTTTTTGTGGCAATCATTATTTCAGTTTTGCCTGGGTTGATTTTGAGGGAATTGGAGTTCATCCAGAAGAATACATCGCAGAGGCAGTTTTCTAGCGTTGAGTTTCTTTCCGGGTTGTCTTGTATTTTGAAGATTATTTGTGTATCATCAGCGTTGTTGTAGCAGATGAGGCCGTGGCTTTTGATGATTCTGATAAGTAGATACAGGTAGATGTTGAATAGTAGCGGGGAGAAGATCCATAGTAGGGCGGTGTCTGTTATTCCAAGTGCTTCTAATCTCATTATGAAGGTGTCATGGTCGACTGTGTCAAATGCTGCCGAGAGGTCTAGGAGTATCAAGGCAGTGCTGTTGTCCGAGTCTGCGTTGGTTTTTAGATCATCCCATATTGAGAGTAGAGCTGATTCCGTTCCTCTTAGTGGTCTGAAGCCAACTTGTGCCTGGTCTAGTAGGCCGTGCTCTTCTATAAACTCTTGGGTCGTTTTGTATATGTACGTTTCAAGCAGCTTGGCTGTATATGGGATATTGGAGATAGGTCTGTAGTTGGAGAGGTCCTCTACGTTTCTCGCTGTATCTTTGAGTAGTGGCCAGATGTATGTAGTTTTGAAGGCTTGTGGCACTTTCCCAGTTGCGATGGAATGGTTGAGGACATTCCTGTGATATTCCATGGGCGTTCCTTGTTTGAGAATTGATTTGTATATGTCTGGTGGGCATGTGTCATCAGGGGACCCTGAGTTGTTGCTTTCATTCACCAGTTTGACGAATGTCTCCACTGATATTTCTGGAAAGCTTCGTAGTTTGTTTGGGTGCTCCTCTCGGGTGTAGGTTGGGGTTGTGGTCAGATCAGATGGTCTGCTTTGAATGGTTTGTTGGATGTTAGTGATTTTGTTTTTGAAGTGATCCACAAGGTCGTTGCAGAGTTTCGTGGACGGAGTTGGTGTGTTTTTACATCCTGGAGGGTTTTTGATTTCGTTTATGATTTTGAAGAGCTCTTTTTGGGTGTTTGGTGCTCCGAAGATTTGGTTGTCGTAGTGTTTCCTCTTTGCTTTTTGTATTTCCTTTTTGTAAGCCCGGCTGTGTTGTAGGAATTTCAGTTTGTTCGCCGCATCGTTTTGTTTTCACCAATCAAGTTCTAGTCTTCGTTTTTTTCTTTTCATGGTGCACAGTGTTGGGGTGAACCATTTTGCCGCAGACCGTTTATTAGAAGAAGCAAAGGGTTTTTCTTTTGCGATGTTGTCTATAATAGTTATAATCCAGGAATCCAGCAGGGTTACCTTTTTGTCCAGGTCATCTTCTTCCATGAATGTTGGGTGTGGTTTGTTTAGCTCCAGGAGTTCATGCAGGTTGTGGAGTTTTTGATGGTTCTCCAATTTCTTCTCATGGTTTTCGTTGTTTTGTCTGGTTGATTGTTTGTTGGCCTTGTAATTTTGATTACAAAGGGGATGATGAGGTGGTCGCTCCAGGGTATTTGAATTGGGGGTGCCGTGGTGAGGAGTAGTTTGTTGGCGAAGATTGCGTCAAGTGTATGCCCCGCCGAGTGGGTTGCTCCTTTGACTAGTTGTTGTAGGTTCATTGCTGCTAGTTGGCTGGTTGGCGATTTATGTATGGTTGTGCTTTCTCCTTCAAACCAGATGTTGAAATCTCCTAGGACTATCATGTGATTGTGTCTGGTGGCTAGGACGGTGATTGCTTCTGTGAAGGAGTCTACGAAGGTTGCATCGTAGGTTGGTGGTCTATATATTAGTACGAATTTCAAGTTTGTTTTGGATGTTACTGCTAGACGTATGATTAGGGATTTGCATTTATCGATGATTAGTGGGTCTTCCGGTTTGATATCCAAGTGTTCTTTGTGAATGATTGCCAGCCCTCCCCCTCTTTTGGTTTTTCTGTTTCATTGGACGCATTTGAAGTATTCAGGTAAGCAGTTGTTGAGTGTGATCTTGTGATTGTCGTCTAGCCAGGTTTCTGTTACAAATCGGATGTCGATCCCTCTGTCGCAGAGCAGATCGTATATCTCAGTGGCATGTTTCGACATTGATCTTGCATTGATGAGGTTGCAGTGGATCTTATTGGTGTGGTTTTGCTTGTTGGTTGTACCTTGTTTTGGTTTGTGGTTGTTTGGTTGCGGTGCATCATTGTTGGCGAGCAGCTTTCATTTCCTCTTTTCTTGCTTGCGCCAGATACACTGTTTCACACACACATACACACAAACACAATTGCTTTTACAATGGTATTGGAGAATTCTTGAAGACTTTCGACACAGTGCCGGTAACCTCCCTGACCACTTCAATGTTCTCTCACTCTTCCATTGTATTAGGTATCTCAACAAAGGGCTCTCCTGATCCGTTCTTTTAGCTTTGCTACAAAGTTTCGCAGTTCAATTCAAAACTCCCTCTCTAGCCGGCATTTCGGAACAGCAGCTTACCAGCAAGAGTTGGGGAGTTCCTGAGCTTGCTTCTGAGTTCACAATGCGGCTTCCCAGCCGTACAAGAGGCTCCCTCTGCCCCCGATACCCTCCCAGGCAGTGGCCCGTTGCGAGAGAACAAGCACAGTTAACATTTGGGATCACAGGGTCCAAGGTCTCCACACTCTGCCTCTGCACCTTGTTGCCTTGCAGGGAGCTCCAGCTCCTCAGCACGCCAATCCTTCTTTCAGTCTGTCCCCAACTTCAAAGATCTCTGGTCTCTGCCTTGTCTCCTGCATCACAGCTTTCCCTTCTGTCTCGTCTTCCGCTCCTGCTCTTTGGCTCTCTCGGTCCTCTCTGCTCCCTGGCAAACTGGCTTGGGACTGAAAAGGGATCCCCTGCTGGACTGAGCCATGCAGCCTCCCTCCTGCTCTCCCAACAGCTTCTGTCTGTACTGTGGCAGGCCTCATCTTTTATACACCCGAGGCCTGTCAAGGGTCTCTAGGTGTGAGTTCTTGGCCTCCCTTGCCTGACCTTTACTAGGCCAATTAATGGGAAATGCCTGACTTTTAGGACCCCCTTCTCTTTTTGGTTTGCTCTTTCACCTGTAAATGGACACGCCTTTTATAGTTGAACCTCTGGTTAAGTGGAGTCAAATGTGAATAGTTGTTTATTACTGCCTGACTCTATCCGTGTATTGTGTTTTTTTAAGTTGGTTCCCGTTACTTTTCCTATGTTATTACTATGGGTAATCTGTATTGATCTTAGTTGCCTTTTCTTCGTCCCCGTATTTTGTAAGAATGGGGAGGGGGAGATAGAAGGGGTGTTAAGATCCCCCATGAAGGTCGAGGGAGGGGGTCTGGAAGTGTGATGGGAAAAAGGGGAATACCATGTCTTGCCGTTGGGTGTTCTACTCCCAATCCTTTGTGACCCTCCCCTGAGGGGATCCTCCCTCGCTTGTCCACCCCCAGGTTCCGGATCCAAAGGCCATGGCCCTTCCCTGGCCACCTGAATAGAGGGTCCCGGTGAAGTAGGTGGGAGAACACCCTCGGGTTTCTCACACTAAGGAAAGTATGAGTCAAAGAGTTCAACTTAAAAGTCTGTCTGTGTCCAAAACATATCATTGCCCTCACAACTCCAATTAAGCAATGTGTAGGGATGTCAAAGGAATTAGTGTTCAATTCAACTTTCCGAGCTTCTTCCAGCTCACAGCTTACTTTCAGCTCTCTTCCCCCAAGCATAAGAAAGTTCGATGAAAAAGTCTCAAAGTTTACCTTTTCCCAGTTCAAGGTGTTCTAGTTCTGTGCCAATCCTTGGGGTTCCCTTCCCCAAGTTTCAAGTAACACAATGCAAAAGCAAAAGAGCGGTGGTTTAACTAATATTATGCCCTTTATTTTTAATGTTATTTTTATTTGTGATTTGATACATTTTTTCAAAAATAATTTTTATTGATTTTAATTTGCCAACAAACCAACCACAACAGATCAAAGAATTACCACTAAAAACACCCCCTTTGCCCACAAGCTTACTCTAAACCAGCTTCCTTCACGTCTTGTGAGGATATGCACACTTCTGCGTCAGTGGAGGAGTCTTCTACCTCAGAGTCGTTCTGCGCCGACTCAAACAGTGTGGCCACTAATTGTCTCCAATCCATCAGCGACTCTCCCAAGTCATCTCCCCCTCTATGAACTGCTTCGCCCCACACCACCGTCTCCGGCTTTCCAACCCATGGCGATCCGACGCTTGGCCAGAATATAGGCCAAGTCCTTTAGTTTACACAAATGTTTCATCTTGCGTGGCCTGGGAAACCCCCCCAGCATGCACGCCCACAGGGACTCCACTTCTAGTTTGATGCCTTTCCATTCAAGCGATGGGCCACCTCCCCCAGAATCTCTTTATTTCAGGGCATGCCCAAAACATGTGTATTATGCCCGCATTTACTTCACCACATTTAGGACATTTCTGCGTCCCTGCATTCTTAAATTTCACAATCCTCTGAGGAGTCATGTGCGCCCTGTGGGTGATAAACAACTGAATTTGTTGCGATCTTGCATTTCTAGACAATTTCTTGTGGTATCTCTGAGCCCGCTCCTGTAACCCATCTCCCATAGGTTCTCCTGATTCTTCTTCCCAATCCCGCCTTAGCTGGATCACTTCTTTCCCAACCTTAGACATGAATAGTTCGTAGATCCGGGAGACCTCATGGCCCCCTTCCGACATGTGATAGATCGTTTCTACGACAGCGTCCGGCTGTCCTTCCAGCACTGCATTTTCCCATGTATCTTTTACCATCCGAACCAACATAGTGTAAGCAATATATTGTCCCCGACACAACCCGTTACTTTCTGCTAATGTGTCGAAATCCAGCACTTTCCCGTCTTGCCATACATCCCCTAATGTCTCAACTCCATTCGGTTCCCAGTATCTACTGATCCCCTTCTGCAATTGCTCATCAACCCCAGCCAGTGCAACCAATGGTATTTGAGGGGAACACAGGGTCGGGATCTCAATAGCCTGGAAGGCTCTCTGCCAGACTCTCCTTCCCAGTTTGAACATCCTCTTACCTTCCCTCTGCTTTGATGCCGGCAGCCAGATCCATTCCTTTAGGAAGAACGGGGTGCATTCTGCCTTCAATAGCTTAGATTTCGGTGTTGGGTCATCCGAAAGCCACCTAGCCACATACTGTAGCTGACTGGCCAGGAAATAGATCTCGAAGTTTGGTAGCTTAATGCCCCCCTATCATAAGATTTTTACAATTTCCACAGTGCTATCCTATTTCTTGTGTTGTGCCATATAAACCCCCTGCATAAGCTTTGGAGCTTAACAAAGAATCTCTTGGGTATCAGGTAAGGTATGTTCCCAAAGAAGTGTAACAGTCTGGGCAACACCACCATCTTCATCAGCACCACCCTCCCCATCATGGCCAAGGGGAGCTTGGCCCAAAACTTCATGCTGCGTTCAATGTTCGCCACCGCCTTCACTGTGTTATGTTTATTTTTCGGCCTCTGTCGTATGATAGACATTTATCCCCAGGTACTTAAAGGTCACGGTTTCCCACGGTATTTGGAGTATCGGTAGCTTCTCACGTACTATCCCTCTATACGTACCTAGGGGGAATATACAAGACTTCTTGTGGTTCACGGTTATCCTGCAAAATACAGCGTATCTGTTCATCACTTCCAATATGTATTATAAATTCTCCTCAGGGTACCTTAAATGCGATAGCATATCATCAGCATACAATGATATCAAATGCCGCCCTCCTCCCGTGGGAATTCCCATTTCTCCGTATTGTTGTCTCAAATAAATCGCTAGGGGCTCCAAGGAAAGGATAAATAACATCGGGGACCACAGGCATCCCTGTCTGGTGCCCTTGACCAGTAACCATTTATCAGAAATAATCGTGCCTGTCTTCACCCGTGCCAGTGGCACGCTGTATAGCAGGTGCACACATCTCAAATACAATGGCCCTATCCAGTAGCCTTTTAAAACCGCCATCATAGAGGGCCATTTGAAAGAGTCAAAGGCCCTCACCGCATCCAGTGATATGATTGCTACCTCTTGTGGATCCTCCTCTACCTGTTCCATGACGTAGTGGAGCTTCCTAAGGTTATCTGATATATGTGTATGTGGGACATACCCAGTCTGATCTGGATGTACTAGTCTATTAATGACTGGCTTCAGCCTGTTTGCCAACACTGCAGTAAGTATTTTGCTGTCTTGGTTAAGCATGGACAGCAGTCTGTATGACCCGCAATCCATGCTTGGTTTGCCAGGTTTAAGTAGCGGGATAATAATCACCTCTCTCAGGGATTCTGGCAATACCCCCTTCTCCAGTGCCTCATTCTACATTGCCAGCAACGGGGGAAGCAATTCCGCCCTGTATGCTTTATAAAACTCGCTAGGGAGCCCATCCACCCCAGGTGCCTTATTAGTAGGTAGGAGTTTGATCACCTCTTCCAACTCCTCTAAAGTAATTGGGGCTTCCAGGGCCTCTCTGTCTGATGCCTCTATTTAGGGGAGGCCAATTTCTTCCAGTGTCTATTATGTCCGTTTCTGACTCCCCACCAGCATCTGCATACAATCGCTGGTAGAACTCTACAAAGCCCTTGTTCACTTCCCTTGGGGTGTCCAGCGTATACCCATTTTTATCCATTATCGTTCTAATTGGTTGCCTGGGTGTTTCACATTTGTACAACCAGGCCAACAGCCTGCCTGGCTTATCTCCTCCCGCATGTTGTCTTTCTACATATTTTTTGTAATTCAGGTTACACAGCCTTCCCCAGTGTGTCTCGCAATCCTGTTGCAAGCGTTTGACAGTCTCTATCTCTCCCAGAGAGTGCCCGCCCCTTCGCATAATCTCCTCTAGTTTCTCCTCTGCCGCGTGTAACTCTTTAGTGATCTCCCCCCGCAATGCCTTGGATTTTGCCATTGCTACTCCTCTCACCACTACCTTAAATGCCTCCCACAGTGTGCCAGCTGACTCCACACTCCCTGTATTGTGTTTAAAATATTTCACAATCTCTTCTTTGAGGTCCTCGCTAAACATCACATCTTTCAGGGCCTCCGCTCTAGGTTTCCATGTCGGAATCTTTGCTCTGGGTGGGGAATACTGCGCTTCCACAATCAGTGCCGAGTGGGCCGACAGGACTCTAGCTTTATACTCCGAACGCACCATCTCCCCTGACAAGTCTGTCGAGACAAACATATAATCCAGCCGCGTATGTAAGTCTTGTGGTGCTGCATAGTGAGAGTACTGTCTATCGTGTGGGTGGTGTATCCTCCATATGTCTACCAGGTGGAAATCCTCCAACAGGGTCCGGAGTGCCTTAGCCGATGGGCCTGGGTTTGTTCCATTCTTGTCTGACCTATCCATCCGAGGATTCAACGTGCAATTACAATCTCCCCCCCATATAACAGCCGCGCCTATACATGGGCTGAGTTTGCCATATAAAGCCCTGAAATAGCTCACTGTGTCTTGGTTCGGGGAGTACGTGTTTATGATACACAATTCTCAATTTTCTACCAGGCCCTTAATCAATACCATCCTCCCATCCGGTTCTATGGTGGACTGTAGTAGCAGAAAGGGGACGTGTGGTGCTATCCAGCTAATAACTCCCCTCGCATACGCTGAGTATGTTGCTCCTATAGGGGTGCCTCTCCACTTCCTCCCCACTGTCTCTTACTTCTCTTTAGTTAAGTGAGTCTCTTGCAATAGGGCGATATCAACCTTTTGTCGTTTCAAATACAGCATGACCTTGTTTCTCTTCAGATAGCTATTTAGCCCCCTGACGTTCCAGGTAACTATCTTAAGGTATCCCATATCAACCATATCCCTTCCCGCCCTTCCCTTCTATCCTCAGCATTTGCCCCTCTCTCACCTCCCTACCAACTTCCTCCACCTTCTTCAGACCCAGTGGCATATAGATATAAACTCGTTCCCCAACTAACATTGTCACACACAACATCCAAACTCCACCCCCTCCCTCATCCCTACCCACCCCAAATTCAACCCCCCCCTGTTTCCAACTCCCTACCCTCCCACCCCAACACTAACTGGTGCCCAGCTCCATCCCTGGATCTCAGGCTACCCCGCATCTAGCCCTTTTCATGGCTGTTGCTCGTACTCGGGACACAGCGGGGGGTACCCCCCTACTGGCAATTCAACTACTCTAACTACTGGGGGTAGGTCATGCTTCTCCTATGTCTCTAGTATCAAGCCATTATACGCTGCATACTCCTCGCACCTGTCAACGTTGCATGCTTATATATTCCAGTCCAACAAGTCCACTAGGTGAGTATGCCTCATGTCAGTGCCCCACCCCTCTGGAATGCCCATTCAACTCCTCTAGTGATCTATATTAACACCTAGCCTTAGCAATCAGAGTGGCAATGGTTCACTTATCCTGTCCGTCTCGTTCCGATCTAGCTGCATCCTCCGGGCAGCCATGGGCGTCCGACCAGTTTGTCGCCTCTTCCGGCGTCTCAAAGAAGTGTGCCTTGCCTTTGTGTAGGACCTTAAGTTTCGCAGGATACAAAAGCATGTATTTGAAACCGGCTGCCCTCAGTCGTCGTTTCACTACCACGTAGCTGAAACGTCTCTGCACCAGCATGGTGTAATCCGGGTACACAGTGCCCGTGGCCGATGCTCAGGGTTATCGTTCCACCTTTACGAAAGTACTCCAGGATCTTTTCCCTATCTCTGTAGTTCACATTGTTTTCAATGATTGCGTGGGTAGGAGCCCCAGGTTGAGGCTTCTTTATCTGGGCCCTAGGTGCTCTTTCAATGGCAAACCCTTGGGAGAGCCTGCCTGCTCCTATTGCCTGGATCAACATGTTCTCCATATAGTCTGTAGGGTCCGAGCCCTCTTCCCCTTCAGGCAGCCCTACCATGCGAATGTTGTTGCATCTCGCTTGTCCTTCTGCCTCCTCTGCTCGGTTTTCTAAATTGCGCACTTGTTGTTTCAATATGTGAACCTCCCTGGCGTTGGCAGAGCTGACTTTTGTGTTCGTTTTCACTGTGCTTTCTAGGCCACTTGTGCGTTCTGCCAGTGCTCTCACATCCTGTCTCAGGAGGTTGACGTCCACTCCTATTGCGTTGATCTTGAATTCCAGTGCCGTCTTCAACTCCGCTATCATGGTCACCCACGAGGATTTCAGTTCCGTTATGGCATCTAGGATCAGGTGATCATCTCGTGTCGATGCTGCTGTTTCCTGTGCGTTAGTTTTAGTCTGTGCAGGCGTGGTCGAGGATTGCGGTGGTTTGGCAAAGATGTCCATTGTTGGCTGTTTGCCTTTAACTTTACCACCTTTGAGCGCCATTACTCCCGTCAGAATCAGCCTTGCTTGCCTCTCCCCCGTACAAGGTCTAGTGTTGGGCGTCTGCTCTCCCACAGTGAGTGTTCGGGCTCCCAACAGTGCGATATACCACTTGCCCTTTCACCTTAGAGGCCAAGTTCGCTGTATGCAGGGTCTCCGCGACCCGTCTGCCGGCTTGCTGGCCTGTGCAATCACTGAATCCAGTAGGGCCTGTGGCTCCTCTTCTGCCCAATCTTGACTATTGCCACCTTGCTGCCTGGCCATTATTCCTATGCGGGCCACTTGTGCCAGTGCACGTACTCGCAGTGCTGCCTGCCTGGGAAGCACTACTATCCGAGCCCTCAGGTGCCTCCTGGACTATTGCCCTTCCTGTTGGACCGCAACCGTTCGCCTGTTAGCACTATCATGCGCCTTGAATCCCCACTGTCCCAGTTTTCTGGGGGATTTTCATAGTATCTGTTAACTGGGTTGCACACACACTAGTGCCAAGCGAGCTATTCTAAAGTGGGGCCTCACCCACCTGATCTGCTTTGATACACTGCTGCGGTATTGTCCTGCTCCGCTTTTGGTCTTAACTCCAGGGTACCTTGATTGACTGCACCCCAGTAGCACTGCCTCTGATGTTGTAAGCCTTGGAATCCCCAACCGGGCCATCTGTTTGTTACCATGTATCTCTCGGTTCTTGCTGCTCTCCCGACCAAGTGCAACAATGTTATGTGTTGTGATTCGCACTTCTCTGCTGGCTGTGTTCATCCGCTTACTTCCTATGCTCGTTCAGGGCGGCTGGCTCACTCTCTGGTTTCATAACACGTGTGCCCCACGGATCACCAGCTGAGTCGTGCTTGTAGCCGATGTGTCCTCGTCGCATTATTCGGCGTAGCCTTAAAGTCATGGGCGGCCCTGATGCATCACAGCGCCTCTGTTATACTGCGTGCTGTGTAGCCCGCAGTTGCATCTCGCGCTGCTCTTTATTCCGGCGCTGCGTGGCTCCCGATATGTTTTGTACGTTCCAGCCAGATCTCCGCCGCATACTGTGCCCAGGAAAATGATGGCCGCTTTGCTTTCCGTGTTCTCCGTCACTGGGCTTTTATCCGCTACAGGTTGCCAGCAGCTCCGGTAGCTCTCAGCAGGCAGCAGGTCCATGAGGGTTTACATTTCTATCGTGCTCCAGGCCAGCGCAGCCTTTCCTGTCAGGCATTGCGTCCGTGGACCTCTCGTTCCAGAATTGCTGCACCACCGCTCTGCCAATGCCCATTCCTTTGTTATCAGGCGGGCGCCATTTTCCAGGCGTCTCTCTCCGGTGTCACCAGTTACTTCTATCCTCGGAACTGCGGTTCCCGACCTCGGTTTTCCATGAGGCTTAGCTCTCCATGTTCCTCTCCTGTTCCCACGTCCGTATTTGTGTTTTCAGCGCTAATGCACGGGCAATGATGCATGTGCACGGCAGGATCATTAAGGATCAACGAGAGCCTCGGGAAGACACTTCCTATGTCATGGCTGCCTAGCCACGCCCCCCTGTGATTTGATACTTATGGTTTTATCGATTGATATGGTAAAAAAACTATGATGCTGTAATTCATTAATCTTAAGGAATTTGGTTGATAAAGCCCAGTTTTGAAAAAGGCCTAAATAGGGCCGAAACATGTATCACATATGGGCATTTGACAATGGGCATTTAGAAACAATAAAATGTCCATGTGCATTTAAGTTTCAAACTTTGGCCTATTCATTGAAACACCCAATTACCTGTATAACTCTGGAGTGTCTGGCGCACCATTTGGGTACATCATCACAAACAAAAGCAAAAGAGGTCTTGAGACACCGCTCTCAAGACAAGTGTGGTTGCTTTAAGCCTCAGGTTTCCCTTCCCCAAGACTTCATTTCTTCCGCTTATACTTGTTACAGTCTTTCCAAAGAAAAGAGTCTTAACAAAACACCAGGTCAACCTGACCTTCTTTCAAGGCCCACTTCGCCCATTCATTTGCATTAGTTTCCTTAGGTGGGGGCTCTGTGTCCTTATATTTTACCATGCAGGGTCCCCGGTCTAGGAACAGTTGTTAAACTGCATGGTCCACCCATTGCAGGACATGCAACCATGGCCCCAGGACTCCTCAGTACCCACACACAGGTTCCATGGCACTTGCTCCTGTGCACGAAGTCACCTTCACTTAGCTCCTTGTAGTGGCCTCTTGGCTGTGTGGGTATTCTTGCACTTCTCTGGCTTCTCCTTATTAGCCTTGTGGCCCTGCCACCATGTGTCTTTCAGCTCCTGCCAAGCTGTGGCCTTGTTGCACTCCATTCACCCTTAAAAAGTTCATTGCTTAACTCTTTTCCCCTTTTAATACTCTTGACTTTGATGTTTGAATTAAATCGTTGTGCAACATGTGCTCAATTTGGTTCAGTATTAAAATGTGCTCTTTTATTGTTCAGATTTAAAGTTCTATTCAATTCGATATTCATTATAAATTCGCATTTTGTTCGGTATTCAATGAGATTTAAGTTGTTCAAATTTAAGTTTCTCGTTAGCTATGTATTCAATGAGCTTTTAATTGTTCACTGTTAAGTTTGTCTTTAGTTCGGTATTCAATGAGCATTTAATTGGTCAAAGTTCCTCTTTAGTTCAGTATTGAATAAGCACATTGTTATTCCCCCCCCCCACATCCTACCTCTGCAGGAGTCTGTCCTGATAAATTCTAGTTTCACCATCAACGCCTTTTGCCAGTGCTTGGATTTGACTTGTATGGACTTCATTGACTCACGGTGTCTCACCCTCTCTCAACTCTCATGCTGGACTTACCCTGTATCTTGTACTCATGGTGGCCCTGAATCATGCTGTTCCCATTTTCATCTTGAATCCTGGCTGTTCTCTCATAACATTATGTGTTACTACTGACTGCTGCAGTTGTATTCGCTCTCCCCTCTTGCTTCTCCACTTTTCACTACTCACTCTCTGTTCTCTCCACCTATCCTTATCTCCTCCCCTCCTCCCCTTACTTTCTTCTATGCACGTTCTCTATCAGAATTGTCCTTAACCAAGTATGATAGCAACATTGTTTGTCTCCTCCCCCTCCCCTACTTGTTTTCTCCCCCCCCAGTACTATCTGAAATGTCGTCAGGCCTAGTACATTAGTCGCTTGTTTTGTTCCTCCCCTCCCTTTCAGCATCCCTCTCCCTCACCTTTTGTTAATCTCCGTCTCTACCAGAAATGTCGCCAGGCCTAGTGCGGTAGTCGCCTGTCTGTTTCCATTTACCTCCCACTCTCCCCCTCCCTTCCTTATCTATGTCTTAGCTCTTGCACTATCTGAAATGCCGTCAGGCCGAGTACGATAGTAAATTTCACAGTCTTATTGTTCATGGCCTGTAAGAATGTCATTGTATTTTCCCTTGTTCCCTCCCGTGCCTTGAAGCGGTTTGAAACACATTGTGTATAAGCGCTATATCAATAAACTATTATATCATATTAGGGATCGGTTTTCCCTCATGGTCCTGTTGAAGAGCCCGGAGTCTCTCTGCCCTTCCGACACTCACCGGTCATCGGGGCTTTACCAGCGCAAGCCCGGTTTGCCTGCCTTGTGCCTCTCTCTGCACCTATCTGTTTTTTGTACTAGCCGCCTCATTCCTTATGTTCTTGCACCGAAAGGGCACCTTCCCACTGCTCAAGTTGCACCCCATTTTTCCTCACAGCCTAAGCCTTAGCTCACTCTTGCCATTTTAACAATGGGATGTAGCATTCGCTTGCTCTCCTTCCTCATTGTGTGGACTAGTATGCTTTTCTGTAGGAAACAATTACCAATTTTGTTCCTTATTTCCCACCATGGCTCCTGCATTCCTGGACTCATTTAATGTTCACACTAGCGACAGGCGCCTCTGCTCTTTTATGGTCTCTGCACTGTAAGCAACTTCAATTCAACACTACAGCTAAGTCAATGCCTAGTCTGGGATGCTGATGGAAGCCCTTATTGATGTATTTTTATGTCCAGTTCGTTTACTCTGGATGACAACCCTTATATAACACCCCTCTCTTAGAATCCCCCTGATCCCACTGAGCCAAGAAGTAGGTTTGTTTTGCAAATTAAAAGGTTTATTTGAAAATTAAACAATATATATCTATCACACTTTTATAGTAAATTAATATTTGATAGCACACTTTGAAGATGATAGTGATCAACAATGGATAATGTTACAGTGGTACACTCTTTTTGATGGCTTAGAAGTGAGATAGAGAGGATAAAGTAGCAGAGAATGCTTTTATGGCTTCAAAGACAATGCAATGATGAATGAAATGCAGTACAGAAAATAAACTTGATATGACTTCAACAAAAGACAATGTAATCACTTTTCTTTGACAATTCACCCCCCTCTTTATGCAAGGTAAAGAGATGGAAGAAAAGCACACAGTTCTCAGGAATGCAATCAAATATAATTCAGTTCCCCCTAGCAAGCTTAGAGGAAAACAGATAGGAGTTTTAAACACAGGCAATATACTTTGATGTGGTTGCAATTAAGTGAAAATATGCAAAAAATGCGTTTAATTCCCTATAGGAGGTTCAGGGTAGGTGATAGCTACTTTGTATTAGTTCAGGATCACTTTAGCAATGCTCTATGAATGATTGTCAGGTTGCAAACGAATTTCAGCAAAGGAATGCAAGGACAAATCTTTTTACACGTGGCTGAAATTAAGCAAAATGTCAAATCGCTGCAATTTAGTCACATGCGTTGAGCGCAATTACGGAAGCACTATAAGGAGTATGAAGTTGGTTCTAGGTCCGACGGAAAGCCTAGAATCTTAGCTTTAAGATGAAAGTTAAATCTCGTTCCTAGCACAAACGGTTCTGGGGATACGGCCGATTTAGTAAAGGTAGTTTTCGGATTTGAAATTTTAAAGCTCAGAATGACAGATGACAGTTTTTAGTTTTAAAGATGACAGAATGACACGATTCTAGGAGGCAGTTCTAATAGGCTAAAATAGTTTGGATTAGATTATTTTAAACTAAGAGATTGGTTTTGGCACAGTGCTAGCTGGGTACTCACACTAGATGTTGGACAGGAATGCGACTTCGTTAGCGATCGGGTCAGGATTGGCTGGACTTCTGCTAGCGGTTCTACACAGCGATCTGGTCTCTAGGTCTCTGGTTCTGTTATTGGTTCTGCTAGCGGTTCCGGATACAGCGGTCTCTGGTTCTGCAGGTCTGGATCAAGTGGATTCTTAGCAAGCAGCAAACCGCACAGCCCGGCGGTTGAATAGTTTGCAAATGATTTTTTAGGCCTGCTGAAGAGAACTCAGCTTGTAGATTAGCCTCTCTGCTACAAGTTCTGAAGTGAAGTTCTGGATCCCTGGAGTTCTGGATTTGAAGTCTGGAGTCTCCCAGCAAAGCGTCCCGCAAGAAAGTGGAAAGTGAATGTCTCTACCTGGGTTTCAATGTTCCTTTTATGTGTTTTGTAAATGGGTGTGTGCCTGGGCCTAGCTAAGCCTGCCCCTCTCACTTATCATTGGCCAATCTTTCCTCTCTCCCTTGATTGGGGGAAGGAAATGGAGTGTCAGAGTGATGCTGTAGGTTTTATGATCAGAGGAACCTCCCCTTGTCAAATTGCACACAAATCTATTTCTGACCCAAATACATATTTATCTATGTACCATTTTTCTAATATTATAGGTCCAGTTAACATATTTTCTGTAGCACCAAACCATCTGATCCCTGTCTTTGTACGATGTCGTGTCCACTTATGACAGAATTCTCCCCTTTTCATCCAGATAACGACCTCTAAACCTTTCCATATTTTACACAAATGTGCACCAGGGATATGGGTTTCAGATGATAAAGTGTCAGATTTTTAACATGCATACCTTTGGAGTAACAACCTTTTTTCCGCTACTATCCCCAAGAACATACCACAGGGTCCTAACACCTCTTAAATGTGCACAGAAAAATCACAAGAATGATGATGTTATTTATATAATTTTTACAAGTCCGCACTATGAATTATCCATCTTTCTAAAATCATGCTCTGGCCCCAAAGGGGTGTGGTTTTCCAAAGCACATGGTGGAATTTCTGGTTTATCCACTTCCCCCAAGCTCAGCTTGCTCTCACAGGCACTGCCCCTCCCAGTTTCTCCCAAGAGGAAGCCATTTTATGACCCCCCCAATATAACATTTGCCTGAGCCAGGGACAGTGCTTTGTTTAGTTTCCTGTAGTCCCCAGGTGCCACTTCCCTAATTCAATCAGAGAGGTGTCATCTCCTTTTGGCAGGGGCAGCAGGATGCAGCCAGGCCTGGGAACACAGCTGCTGAATTCCCTCTCCTGTCGGGGGTAGTTGTCAGGCAGAATCCAGTTTCATTAAGCCAGGCTTCTGCTAAATGTTCAAAATTATGACATTTAACAGTTGCAACCTATGTTACACTCAAAAGTAGGTCACTCATTTATTTTAAACATTTCGATTTTAGTGGCTTTCTGTCCATTTAACTTAAGCTGTTGACATTCACAGCTCAGCCAGTTTTGTTATAAACATTGTTTTGGGCTCTTCATCTTTCAGATTTTGTATGCACACAAGAATACATTCTGCCAAATGTCTGCTGGTGTTCATTGAGATTTTTGAATATCTTGTGATGTTTAAAATAGGCATTTTGAGCTTGCATTCAGGGAAACAAAGGTGATTTTAAAGCGCTTTTTTTTAGCCAACCGGCACTGCTGTTTTTCCTTTGGCACACATTTCACTCATGGCCCTCCTGGCCCATCATGCTTGCACTGGTGGGAGGCAGGTCAGGGGACCGCTTTGCTGTGCGCAAAACTGCACGGTTCTCTAGGATTCTGGCGCAAATGTGGGCTTTTCTGCCCTCTTGGATTTCCTAAACCCACAGCACCAAATGTTGCAGCATAATAGTCCAAACGTGGGTCAGGACACCCAACAAACCCCCCCGCCCGACTGCACTTTAATTTCGAGTCGAGATGGAGTCGGGTGCAAAGGATGTTTTGATCCACGCGCTGGGATGTCCGCATCATCTTCTTCCAATTCCGCAGATGGCACAGTTCAGCATCTTTTCCTCCATTCGCTTGGATCGATCGGTTCTCCTCGCCTGTCCTGATGGGAATATTGGGCGGTACCCCGGGCCCCTTGGATCTTTGCTCCCGGTCTCCGGGTCGTTCTCCATGGTCATTCTCTGTGGTTTCATCTCTCCTAGGATGATAAAGCAAAAGCGGCAATACCTATTCGTAGACATTTCTCCACCACTATTAATGGTGTGGCGAACACATACATTTTATACATCCGGTTACATTTTTCAGTCTTGTTTTAAAAACAAGATATAACAGGTAATATTTTCCTACCAGAATCATGATATTTTAGAGACTATCTGTGGGATATTTTAGGGTTGGAATTGAATTACTCTGGGGCAGCCCCCTCTGGGATTCCAGAGGATTCCTCCAGTTGTTGCAGAGTGTGCCTGGGATGGCAACACGTTAGCTGATTAATATGGACCCACTTGTCTTCCCCTTCCGCCAGACTACCTTTGGGGATGCGGATCTTATACGCTACGGGGGAGATCTTGTCTATAATTTCAAACGGTCCCTTCCATGTAGGCAAAATTTTCGCTGTTTGGCCTGGTTCCTTTGGAAATTGTATAGATAGACCCGGTCTCCCACAGTATATTCCTTCCTGGTGGTCTTCAGGTCGTAGTAGGTTTTCATGCTATCAGCTGATCTTTCTAGATTCCGCTGAGCATAGGCAAAAGCATGCTGAAGGTGTTTCCTTAAATTCTCCACATACTCATGAGTTGTGGAGGCATTTATCAGTGTCTGCTCTTGGGTCCTGTAGAGCAAATGCTGGGGAAGCACTATCTTGCGTCCGGTCATCAACTCAAATGGTGACATTTTAGTTGCAGATGAAGGGGTAGATCTGATGGCCATTAGGACCAGAGGTAATCGGATATCCCAACTTGACCCAGAATCTGCCACAAACATTTTTAATATGCTCACAATGGTTCGGTTGGATCTCTCTAATGCTCCAGAAGAAGCTGGCCGGTAAGCAATGTGTAGCTTCCTTTTAACCCCCAGTATCTCCCACATCTTTGTCATTACTTCACTGGTGAAGTGGCTACCTCTGTCTGTCTCAATCCTTTGAGGTAGACCAAAACGGGAAAAGATGAGGTTAATCATCAGGGCAGCTGCTGTTTCTGCCTTGCAATTTTGGGCTGGGAGACATTCCACCCACTTGGTAAACAAGCATGTGACGGTCAACATGTACTTGTTTCCTCTAGACGAGCGAATTACAGGGCCTACAAAGTCGATTTGCAAATCTGACCATGGCAGTGTCATCCCCCTCTTTTGGAGAGGTGCCCGGTGTGTGAGGGATGTTGACTGAAATTGTGCACACACCCCTTCAAGTATTGGTCGAGGTCCTGCCCCATGTGTGGCCAGTATGCAACCTCTCTTAAGATTTCAAGTGTTGTATGAAACCCCCTATGACCGGCGGTAGGCCGCATCATGGGCGTGACTTAACATCAGGCTTCGGAATGAGGTAGGAACAACCCACTGATCATGGCCAGCTTGGGATTTCCTTACCAACAAACCGTCTTGGATTCGGAACCTTTTTGGACATTTCATCAACACTCTTAGGTCCTCTTTCCCAATGTAATCGGTATCCGTCAGGGGAAAGTTCTCAGGGTCCTCAATGTGTTGGTAAAACTTACCAATTATTGGATCTCCTTTCTGAGCTGTAATCAAATCAGCATCAGGGGTCTCCTTAGTCCATTGTGCAGTTGAAAGATCATTGTGAGCATTTGTCTGGGACCTAGGGATAGCAGTGACCTGGATTTCCCCCAACAGGGACTCAATCTCTATTAGATCCCCTTGGATGGCCCCGGTTTTGGCCAGCTGATCAGCTAAGTCATTTCCAGTTTTGTCTGGTCCCTCTACTTTGGAATGACCCTTGATCTTTTTCCAGTAGATGGTCATCCCATTCGATGTGACCAGATCATCAATGTTTTGGATTAACTTCCCATGTTTCAAGGGTTTGTTATTAGCACATAACATGCCTCTGGTTTTCCAATTAACCAGGTGCTCCACAAACCCGTTCCGTACATAATCCGAATCTGTGATTATGATCAGTTCGTGGAGTTGATGTTGGACAGCAGTGATGATGGCCTGATGCACAGCCATCAACTCTGCCACCTGACTACTTCGGGGACCAATTTTGTATCCAGCGGAGGGTTCTGGAAACTCCTTCACCCATGCATTCCCTACACCGGCCACCAGTTCTTTCTCCCCGTTGTTGTCAACATGGTAAGAGCATCCATCCACATAGACAGTGGGCATTCCCTCACACTTGTCTTCTTCAAAGACTTTGTGTGGGGAATTAAGGTATGCCTCCATGTTGTCCTTGATTTTTAGACTTTCGTCCTCAAGACAGTTTTCTCTGGTACAGTCATGCAAGTCAGCCAGAACTTGCGCGAGAGAACTCTTCTTGTTTTGGCCATATCTGACCTCCACAGGAAAGCCTTGCATTGACAGAATCCAGGAAGTAATTCGGGAATTACTCACATTTCCGGCCCGAATTCTGTCACTTTGGAGATATTGCAGAGGCTGGTGTGGAGTCTCCACTATGATGTGTTCCCCCTGGATAAACGGGCGGTAATTCTTCAATGCCCACACCGTTGCCAGGAGTGCCTTCTTACAATCATTGAATTTTTCCTCCACAGAGGATAAAGTTTTGCTCGCATAGGAGATTACTTTATTGACCTTGTCATGCTTTTGGTATAATACTGCCGTCAAGCACGTATTAGAGAACCCTGTCTCCAGGAAGAACTCCTTGTTTCTGACAGGGTAAGCTAGGCAAGGCGCTTGTGAGAGGCTTCTCTTGAGTTGTCTTGCTGCCTCAGATTGTTCTGGACCCCATTCCCACTTGACCCCCCTCTTCAAGAGATGAATCAGGGGTCTAGTGATCTCTGCGTAGCCTTCAATGAACTTTCTGCTGTAATTCGTCAGTCCAAGGAGGCTCCTTAGTTCCCGCAGAGTTGTGGGATCCTTCAGTTTCTGAAGTGCTTCCACTTTCTTTTCTTGGGGACAGAGACCCTGAGGAGTAATCTCATGCCCCAAGAAATTAACACGGTTTCTACACCACTGTGCTTTCTGAAAGGAAAGTTTTGCTCCGGCGGCCCTCAACTGTGTCAGAACATAACGGATCTCCGCTATGTGTTCTTCCACAGATGAACTTTTGATGAGGACATCATCTCCATAAGCCAGGTTACCCCTCGCACCCAGGTCGGGCATGGCCTTATGTAGGAAAATGTTGAATTCATTGTCGGAGTTGAGGTATCCGAAGGGAGTCCGGGTCCATGTGTACTGCTGGCCCCCAAAGGTAAAAGCCAGTTTGTATTGGTCCTCCCTACTGACAGGCACGGTCCAGTATCCATTGGTCAGGTCTATTGCAGTGAATACCTGTGACCCCTGGATCTGGGCCAGCCCTTGGTCAATGTAGGGCAGAGGCCATCGGGAAGTATGGACCCATTTGTTGAGCTCCCTAAGGTCGGCGCAGAGTCTCCACTGGCCATTTGGCTTCAATATTCCCAGCACCGGATTATTGAAAGTGCTGTGGACTGGACGGATTATTCCCCGGGACTCAAGGTTCTTAATTATTTCAGTAAGGGACTCCATGTATGCGAGAGGCAAACAATATTGCTTCACAAACACTGGAGTCATTCCAGGGTCCGTGGGAATTGTTGTTGTGTGGATGTCGGTGCGACCACAGTCATATGAGTCTACCGCAAAGAGATCTTGGAAATCCAAGAAAACTTGTTTCAACTTTTGCTTCTGTTCCAGAGTCACACAGGCATCAGCTAGGTTGACTCTCTCTTCCACCATCTGCCTGAAGCCTGGAAAGACTTCTGGTTTGGCTATCTCAGCGGCCTCCTCCAGCTGGGTGGAGAAGTCCCTGGTCAGAGTGCTGATTTGGACTGGAGGCTTCAGGTGGGAAAGGCAGCCCTCATGGACCTGGAAAATCACCTCATCCCTCCTGAAGTCACAAGTCACATCTTCCTTACCATAACGGCAAGAAGTGTACACCAGGAAGTTCCCCCCATGCCGGGTGAAAATCCTGTCTGGTGTTGTATTGTCCTCACTGTCACTGTCAAAACAGTCCTTGGGGATTGGTCCTAACAGTTCATTTCCTAAATCAATGGAGAAATGTCGGTCATCAACCGCCATTCCAATAATGGTGCCTGCGGCTAGAGTAATACTCTTTAAGTCGCTGTTATCCACCTCTATTGGAATGGTGTCATGTTCTATTTTGACTAATGGTGTTGGCTTTACCCCTAACCCTTGCTGTTGGAGAGAAGCATTTAGATGAATATAAGCATCAGGGTTTTTCAATTTTTGTCCTCTTTTAACTTTCACTTCCAGGGAGAATTGTCGGGTCCTTTCTGGGATGGTGACTTTCTCTTTAAGCTGAATTTCAACTGCATAAGGTAGCAATTGAGCTGACCTAAATGCTTTTTCTTGATCATCAAAGCCCATGGGATTATCCGCTAATCGGGACCAAGCTTTGAAGTTTATTAGGTGCAAACTAATGGCGAAGCGATTGAGAATGTCACTGCCTAAGTAAAAGGCGGCAGTGACGTCTCGCACGACCCAACAATTATGGACTATGCTCTTGTTGCCAATGGAGATTTTGAGCATACACCTGCTTGGCAGGAGATGTTTGGAATTGGGTGTTTCCAGATCCATTTCCCATTTGTCTATCAGTTTGAATGTGGGAATGGCTGGATCTTTTGGGAGTTGGCGGGCCATGGCTTCGCTGATGAAGCTCTTACCGTTGTTCACACCCACTCAAGCGAGAAACAAGTCCTTCCCATCATTTAACTGAACAGGGATGAACAACTGCTCTCCAGTTTGCTGAATATCAGCCAGGCTCTGAGCTGATTTCACATCTTTCTGGACTATAGGAGTGGGAGTGTCTGATTGTGGATTGGTAAAGAATTTCAGAGTATTTCCTTCCAGTGTGGAATACCACCTTAACCTGGAAGGAAGGTTGATTTTCAGAAATAGAGAGGACCCCCCCATCACCAGTCTGTTGTCCTACTGCTATTACTGTCACGTCTGGAATTTGGTTGTTCTGGAAGTGAAATTCTACTTGGTCAGATTTTTGGTTCAACCATGTGGCAGGTGCCGTTTAAACTAACATGGTTGACACTCTGTTTTAATTTTATTGGTCGACTAGTCTGGGTCCAGAGGACCTTGTTTACACAATCTATTAGGGGTGACAACCTTCTCAGGAGGTTATTCCCTAGTAAACAAGGGGTGCCCTCTGGAGTCACTACTATGACCGGGTGTTTCACCTTGTGTCGACCAATTTTAATGTCCAAGTCTGCAGTCCCCTCGACAGGAATTTCCTTCCCATCAAAGTTCTGCAGTTGTCCAGGAAGAGAGGTGAGAGGAATTCAGTAATTCTCCCCCCTTCCTGCATTTAGTTCATCAAAGGCCCTTTTGGACAGAAGGGTATCTTGGGATCCAGTGTCCACCAGCGGCAAGATTGTACCCTGCCCCTGTACTTGTATCGGGGCATAGTATCTTCCCTCCTTCTCCTCAAGGGGGCACAGATAATGCACATTTTTGAACAACTGGTGGGCTAACTTTCTGGTTTCGACCCATGGGATTTTGGTATTGTTGGTTCTGGGATATAATAATGGGCGGCGACAGCTCAATCCCCACATCTACCCAGTCTATTGATTCGGTTTTAGGTTCCCCTGGTTCCAGTTCTGGGCCGCCCCTGCCTTTTGGGAGGCAGTCACCAGGATGGGTTTGAACCAGGGGTTTTTGGTTTTGTTGGTTCTGGGATAGGATGATGGGCGGCGACAGCTCAATCCCCACATCTACCCAGTCTGGATTGGAATCTCTTGGGACCCATTTTTCCTTGGGAGGAGTTCCCCCATCTCTGAAGGAGAATATCCTTTTCCCAGTGTCCTCTGAGGATCCCTCTCCCTCAAATTGGAAGACCTGTACCTCCTCCACAAAGTGGGTCTGTTTGGGTCCTTTGTTTCTCCTACCTCCTCTCTGCTCCTTGGGTGGCAGACTTTCAGGGGTAGGAGATTTTGTTTCCGGTTCCTGGTTTTCCAGGGGCTGCTTACAAGTTGGGAACAAAGCTTCCTCCAAGGCTTTACACCCCCCTTCCCCTTGTGCCTCCTCCCTGGGAACCGGTGGGTTATCGGGGTGCTGCCCCCGTCATTGTTCTGGAGCACCAGGCCCAGAGCTTGGGGCATTCTGTGGTGGCATGCTCATCTGAGGGTTCTGTTGCATCCTCAGCATGTGACCCAGATCCCATGCCATGTTTTGGACCTGGCACTCTAACGGGAAAACCCGCTCAGGCTGATACGGGGTCCGGTTTTCCCCCCTGGGCTGCTCCCGGGAAGGGTAGCTATCCCTTCTCTGGTAATACCCTGGGTTGGGAAGATTTGGGTACCCCTCCACCCTTGACCTCCCCTCTCCCGGATTAGGTTGTCTGGGCTCAGGGAATTGGGGAAAGAAGGATGGATGAGTTTGGGGCTGGAAACCTTGTGGATACCTGGGGAAAAAGTTCGGCCCAGGGTTTGGTGAATTTCTGCCCTCCTGTGGGAAGTTTGGAGGGAAGTTCTCTGGGTTAGGTGCTTGACTGGTTCCCCCCCCTTGGGCTGGAGGAGTCCACACATAACCCAGGATGGGTCGGTTTCCCTTGTAGCGGGGACTTACATAATCAGGGGAGCAAGGGACCCCATTTGTGGGACTACCTCCTCGACTCCCTGTCTGTGACTGGCCCGAGGGCCTTCTGGGCTGTGAATTATTTGGTGCAGGCAGGTTTTTAGGCCCCCCCATCTCCAAATCTAAAACGGGGGCAACCTTTACCTCTGCCACCTGCACCTTGGCAGCAGCAGGGGTGCTGTTGGTTTTGGGGTTTTTCTGCGCATTACTTTTATTTTCTATGGGCTTCTGCACCTCATAGATCCGGGTGGCTTGCTCAATGACCCAGTCTAAAGATCTTTTCTCGTGAAAATCTCTCACGAGCTGGGTCATTATGTACTTGGGAAGAGCATGAAAAAATGTGTTGATGAATTCTCTGCTGTCCGTGCGCACCCTTCTGGTGGTCTGCGCAAAGGCACGCTTCAATTCTTGCACGAATTCTTGTGGGGCCTGATCCTTCCCACATTGCAAATTGTAGGCTGCCTTGCGAGCCTCTTGGGTATTTCTATGTACAGAGAAATGTTTCAAGATGGCCGCCCTATATGTGGGCCATCTTGAATGGTTTTGGTCCTCCAGCCCCGCAAAAAAACTGGAGTATTCAGGCGAGAATGTCCATTTGACGTACTGGAAGCAGCTACTGCTGTCCTTCAAATGGAAAGTCTCCATCATTTGCTCATAGAGCTCCAAGTGTTCCCAAACAGAATACTTGGCGTTCTTATAATAAGGCGTGATGACACTCCTTATTGCCTTAATCTGTTTTAAGGGGTCCTTAAGCAAGGCCCTTTTCACCTTATTGGCCTTTTTGGTTCGGGTAACCCTGGTCCATTCATCCTCTGATTCAGAAGCACTGCTCCCAGAGGTGCCCGTCTGATCTTCCAGGTTTTCCCGGATTCTGCGAGCCTGGGAATAGCTGGCAGAATGTGGGGACCTGGTCTCCTGTGTCCTGTGACACTCAGTGGAGTCTTCAGATCCCTCCTTGCTACCAGGATTTGATGGGTACCCCCCCACTGACCTAACTGGCCAGAGGTTTTCAGGATGCCCTTTGTGGGCCTACTCTCCTGGGGTTCCCCACTAAATTGCACTGTACTTAGGTGCCCATACCCGGATGCCCGCCCATCCATTCCTGGGTGGTACTGGCCTATGAGCCCCATACTTTTGGCTGGATAGTAATCTGCCATCCCTGTGGCCCTGTGCTCATGTGCGCCAGGGGACATGGGGGTGGCAGCGTCCAGGGACTGGGAGAGATGAAGGCCTCTGGTACTAGGGCTCCTGAGGTTATGCTCAGGCGTTTCCCTTTCCCAGCGAACCTCATCTCTATCAGCCCCTGCTCCCTGTTGCAATGCAAGAGCCTGCACTTTCAGTTCCTCAGTTAAGGCCTTACTAGACTCTATCAGTCTCTCCTGCATGGCTACCTGTTGCTGGAGCCTATCATTGTGCTGGCAGAGAGCCTCATTCTCTCTCTGTGCCCCCTGATTGGTCGTGGAATACTGGACCAGTCTTTGCTGCAGGAGGGTTACCTCCTGAGTCCCATCCCTACTGGCCTGCTCCTTTCTCGCCAGAGCATCTTCCACCCTCCTGGTGTGCTCTAACAAGTTCTGATGCTCTTTTTGGAGGTCACCCAGCCCCTGGAGGGCCAGGTGATTTTCTTCCATTTTCCTTTTTAAGTGGCAGACTTCCTGGCCTAAGGTATCCCTTTCCTGAGTAAGAGCCTGCATCTGTGCCGCCAGGTCGTCCCTCTGCCGTTGAAGGGCACCAGCTTTCTGGCGCTCTTCATCAAACTCTGCCTGGATATCCAGGTCTTTCAAAATCATTTTATTGCTTTCCTCTTTCTCTCTGTCTAGTTGGGTTTGCAGGGTGGCTACCTGCTCTGTGCATGCCCTGTTGAAATTGATCTGTTGCTCCAGCTTTTTCTGGCACTGCAGTAAGGAGTCCAAACTGTCTTGGTGCTCCTTCTGCAAAGCCAGAATTCTGGTATCCTGGTCAGCCTTTTCCTGTTGCAGGATATCCATATCCTCCTTCATTTTAATGATGTATTGTCTACTCTCGTTTTCTGACTCCTGGCTTCTGTGCAGCCTCTGTTCAGAAGAGACCAGGTCAGATTGGGCCTTTTCTAATGCCATCTGTTGCCTATTTGCCAGATCTTGGCCTTCAGCACATTTGTCCTGCATGGCTCCCATATATAGATACAAATATGCCACTATCCTGGCAATCTTATTGTGTTCATCTTTGGCTCTAGGAGCCATATATAGTTCACTCAGGGCCACATGTAAGGGACCCTGATCTCTCCACATATCTGACCCAGTTGTAGTGACCTGTTGTGTGATCGCCTGCAACCATACATTTTGGTCCTGTTCAGACCATTCACCTCTCACAAACAGTTTATGTAAGAGGTGCTCCCTAGCTATCTTCATATCTACCAAGGTCGTCATTCTGGAACTTGATTTCCTACCAGACTTACAGAAGTTTGTATTTTATTTTGCATAACAGACCGTTTCCTTAGAGCGTTCCTTTGAGGGGTGTTTTTACAGTGTAACACGGCGTGGTGATCTGACAGAATTTATATATTCTGTCAGTTAGCAAACTGTATTAATCTGCACAAGTGATAGATCTAATCCAGAATCCCCGGCTACGAGCCCCCACTTTCAATTCAACACTACAGCACTACAGCTAAGTCAATGCCTAGTCTGGGATGCTGATGGAAGCCCTCATTGATGTATTTTTATGTCCAGTTCATTTACTCTGGATGACAACCCTTATATAACACCCCTCTCTTAGAATCCCCCTGAGCCAAGAAGTAGGTTTTTTTGTAAATTAAAAGGTTTATTTGAAAATTAAACCATATATATCTATCACACTTTTATAGTAAATTAATATTTGGTAGCACACTTGTGAAGATGATAGTGATCAACAATGGATAGTGTTACAGTGGTACACTCTTTTCGATGGCTTAGAAGTGAGATAGAGAGGATAAAGTAGCTGAGAATGCTTTTATGGCTTCAAAGACAATGCAATGATGAATGAAATGCAGTACAGAAAATAAACTTGATATGACTTCAACAAAAGACAATGTAATCACTTTTCTTTGACAATTCACCCCCCACCCACCCTTTATGCAAACTAAAGAGATGGAAGGAAAGCACACAGTTCTCAGGAATGCAATCAAATATAATTCAGTTCCCCCCTAGCAAGCTTAGAGGAAAACAGGTAGGAGTTTTAAACACAGGCAATATACTTTGATGTGGTTGCAATTAAGCGAAAACTATGCGAAAAATGCTTTTAATTCCCTATAGGAGGTTCAGGGTAGGTGATAGCTACTTTGTATTAGTTCAGGATCACTTTAGCAATGCTCTATGAATGATTGTCAGGTTGCAAACGAATTTCTGCAAAGGAGAGCGAGGACAAATCTTTTTACACGTGGCTGAAATTAAGCAAAATGTCAAATCGCTGCAATTTAGTCGCGTGCGTCGAGCGCAATTACGGAGGCACTTTAAGGAGTATGAATTGATTCTAGGTCCGACGGAAAGCCTAGAATCTTAGCTTTAAGATGAAAGTTAAATCTTGTTCCTAGCACAAACGGTTCCGGAGATACGGCCGATTTAGTAAAGGTAGTTTTTCGGATTCGAAATTTTAAAGCTCAGAATGACAGATGACAGTTTTTAGTTTTAAAAATGACAGAATGACACGATTCTAGGAGGCAGTTCTAATAGGCTAAAATAGTTTGGATTAGATTATTTTAAACTAAGAGATTGGTTTTGGCACAGTGCTAGCTGGGTACTCACACTAGATTTTGGACAGGAATGCGACTTTGTCACCGATCGGGTCAGGATTGGTTGGACTTCTGCTAGCGGTTCTTCAAAGCAATCTGGTCTCTGGGTCTCTGGTTCTGTTATCGGTTCTGCTAGCGGTTCCGGATACAGCGGTCTCTGGTTCTGCTCAAGTGGATCAAGTGGATTCTTAGCAAACAGCAAACCGCACAGCCCGGCGGTTGAATAGTTTGCAAATGATTTTTGAGGCCTGCTGAAGAGAACTCAGCTTGTGGGTTAGCCTCTCTGCTACATGTTCTGAAGTAAAGTTCTGGATCCCTGGAGTTCTGGATTTGAAGTCTGGAGTCTCCCGGCGAAGCGTCCCGCAAGAAAGTGGAAAGTGAATGTCTCTACCTGGGTTTCGATGTTCCTTTTATGTGTTTTGAAAATGGGTGTGTGCCTGGGCCTAGCTAAGCCTGCCCCTCTCACTTATCATTGGCCAAACTTTCCTCTCTCCATTGATTGGGGGAAGGAAATGGAGTGTCAGAGTGATGCTGTAGGTTTTATGATCAGAGGAACCTCCCCTTGTCAAATTGCACATAAATCTATTTCTGACCCAAATACATATTTATCTATGTACCATTTTTCTAATATTATAGGTCCAGTTAACATATTTTCTGTAGCACCAAACCATCCGATCCCTGTCTTTGTACGATGTCGTGTCCACTTATGACAGAATTCTCCCCTTTTCATCCAGATAACGACCTCTAAACCTTTCCAGATTTTACACAAATGTGCACCAGGGATATCGGTTTCAGATGATAAAGTGTCAGATTTTTAACATGCATACATTTGGAGTAACAACCTTTTTTCCGCTACTATCTGCAAGAACATACCACAGGGTCCTAACACCTCTTAAAATGTGCGCAGAAAAATCACAAGAATGATGATGTTATATATATAATTTTTACAAGTCCGCACTATGAATTATCCATCTTTTTAAAATCATGTTCTGGCCCCAAAGGGGTGTGGTTTTCCAAAGCACATGGTGGAATTTCTGGTTTATCCACTTCCCCCAAGCTCAGCTTGCTCTCACAGGCACTGCCCCTCCCAGTTTCTCCCAAGAGGAAGCCTTTTTACGACCCCCCCAATATAACATTTGCCTGAGCCAGGGACAGTGCTTTGTTTAGTTTCCTGGAGTCCCCAGCTGCCACTCCCCTAATTCAATCAGAGAGGTGTCATCTCCTTTTGGCAGGGGCAGCAGGATGCAGCCAGGCCTGGGAACACAGCTGCTGAATTCCCTCTCCTGTCGGGGGTAGTTGTCAGGCAGAATCCAGTTTCATTAAGCCAGGCTTCAGCTAAATGTCACTTTTGTTCCCAGTTTTTCTTCATTTAAATCAAACTCACAATTTTTGCACATGCAGCTAGAATGCTGATTCTAAGTTCAAAACTATGACATTTAACAGTTGCAACCTATGTTACACTCAAAAGTAGGTCACTCATTTATTTTAAACATTTCGATTTTAGTGGCTTTCTGTCCATTTAACTTAAGCTGCTGACATCCACAGCTCAGCCAGTTTTGTTATAAACAATCTTTGGGCTCTTCATCTTTCCAGATTTTGTATGCACACAAGAATACATTCTGCCAAATGTCTGCTGGTGTTCATTGAGATTTTTGAATATCTTGTGATGTTTAAAATAGGCATTTCGAGCTTGCATTCAGGGAAACAAAGGTGATTTTAAAGCGCTTTTTTTTAGCCAACCGGCACTGCTGTTTTTCCTTTGGCACACATTTCACTCATGGCCCTTCTGGCCCATCATGCTTGCACTGGTGGGTGGCAGGTCAGGGGACCACTTTGCTGTGTGCAAAACTGCACGGTTCTCTAGGATTCTGGTGCAAATGTGGGCTTTTCCGCCCTCTTGGATTTCCTAAACCCACAGCACCAAATGTTGCAGCATAATAGTCCAAACGTGGGTCAGGACACCCAACAGCACCCCACACATTCTGCAGGAGACATTGTACCATTCCACATACAGTTAATATTTTGCACGCTCATTTCACTGCAGCATCACCCTGAGGCAACACTTTTTCTGCATTCTGTCCCCCATAATCTTCATGATAATTATTGTTTTTAATATATTTTTATTATGATCAACAATTGCACAGTGAGTACATTGTGTTTTTCATTACAGTACGGTACAAATGAATGACCAAACGTTTTTTATTTTTAACATTTAACCCTGTCTCCTCCCTTTCCCTTCCACCCCTCCTCCCAACTTAAATCTACCAAGCTGAGGTGCGTGTGAGGCCTCTGAATATACACCCACGTCAATAAGATCTCAAAGGGGATACAGGGAAACTAGACATCGGTTCTAAATGTTTTCCTACAGACTGATCATCATGGGCTGCGTGTTGGGATTCTGGATTTAGCCTTAGATCGCCTAGGGGGGTGGGGTGGAGGGAGTGGTTCGCTATCGCCCTGCGGAGTTCCTTTCGGCTAGGGTTTCAGGGAACCATTTTATTTTTTTCCCAAAACTAAAGGAAGGCAAGCCACTGTGTGTCTATGTCAGTGTGGGACTCCAGTAATGCCACAGTGAGGCTTTCAATTTCATAAATTTCCTTAGCTTTGCACAGCCATTCTATCTTTGAAGGCAGGGCGCACCCCTTCTATCTCATAGTTACACAAGTGTATGCTGCTAAGACCAGGTTCCTGAGCAGGTGGGGGAGAACCATGTACTGTCCATCCACTTGTTCAACCCCAAACACCACCAGGAGAGGGGAGAGTTCACTGTCAATTCCATCTATCTCATGATTCCAACCCAGGATCTCGTTCCAATAAACTTGTATGCTGGGACAGTCCCACCACTGGTGCCAGTATGTGCTAATCTGTGAGCACCCTCGCCAACAAAAAGGGCTAATGCATGTGTACATTTTTGCTAAACGCTGGGGAGTTAGGTGCTATTGCATGAGTAGCCTAAAATTATGCCTCTTATATTGGACCGCTATTGACTACCTCCAAACTGCTCTGAATATTGTGGCCCATCCCTCCTGATTGTCCTCCCACCCCAACTCTTTCTCCCATTTCAACTGGGTGCAGGGGTTTGGTAGGTGACCTCTTTCTATAAGAGCTCGATACATTTTGGCAATGAGCCCCTTGGTCTCCGATTGTGTATTCAAGATATTCTCGAAGGGGGTGAGGTGCTGCTGTAGCTGCGTGTTCCACCATGAGTCCATAAGGACCCCTTTCAGTTGCAAGAATGGGAGTGGTTGAATCTTCAGGCCTTTTTGTGCGCTCTCAAGTGCCTCTCTAGACAGGAAGACCCCCTCCCTCCACATTTGGCCCACTCTGACTAACCCCTGCTCATATTGAGGCTGGAAGCGGATCGGGTCTATGATGAGGTCCCTAATAATGGGGCGCCAAATACAACCAAGGGGGGAGGGGCAGGTGGTAACTTCACACATATTTGTGTGTTTTTCCATATTGTTCATAACACCACTAAAACTGGGTGCTCTCACATCTTGCGTGGAAGAGATTTCAGGGGGGCCCAAAGCCATTCACCCAGGGTGACTGGGGCAAAGCAGCCATTCTCCAGATGTACCCACTGTTTGCCCTCGGACTCCTGAATGTGGTATACAAGCACTCTCAGCTGCACCGCTCTATAGTATTCATGAAGATCCGGGTATGCCATACGCCCTTTTTCCTTGGGGAGGATCAGAGTGTAGTATGCGATCCGGGGCCTTTTCCGTTCGCATAAAAACACCAGCAGGGTGCGTTTGACTTCCGCAAGAAAGGAGTCTGGGAGAATGATTGGGAGCAATTGAAAAGGAAGAGAAGCCACAGTAGCACGTTCATTTTTATGGCCATGAATCTCCCCGCCAATGAAAGCTTTAATTTTGCTTTAATTTTAAAAGTGTTTAATCGCCGTCCAGAGGGGCCTAAGGTTTGCCTGATGCAGATCTGTCAACTGCCTCATTATCGTAATCCCTAGGTATCGGAAGTTGTCGCCTGTGACTTTTAGGCACCATTTCGCTGGGCTTGAGTTCGAGTGGATACACTTGTCTCTTAGTGGCAGGGCTACGGTCTAGTTTCGATTTATGTGAAACCCAGAGTGCGCATCATATTCTTCCAATCTGGCCAAGAGCTCTGGGATGGACTGACGGGGTCACGTAGACTAGGACATCGTCGGCGAACAGGGCCAGTTTATACTCTGCCAAATATTTTAAGACCTATTATCGAATTGTCGTTCCGGACGATCGGGGCCAGAGGTTCCATCACTAGGGGGAAGACCAGGGGCGCGAGGGGGCGCCCTTGTCTGGTCCCTCTTGTCAGGGCAAAGGAGGGGGATTTTACGCCATTGACTACAACTTTCACCCTAGTGTTGCTGTAAAGCGCTTGCGACCCTGATCTAGGCCCCAGGTTAGTTTTTTCCAGCACCTGGAGCAAAAACCGCCATTCCACCCGGTCGAAAGCTTTTTCTGCGTCGACCGAGATCAGGATGGGGTCTACGTCCTCGGTGTGAATCAATGTCATTAGATCTAAGGTTTTGCGGACATTATTGGAGCCCTGTCGCCCCTTCGCATAACCCACCTGATCACTATGCACCAACATTGGGAGGACCCTGCTCAACCTGTTGGCTAGGAAGCTGGTGTATACCTTAGCATCCATATTTAACAATGAAATTGGCATATACGAACCACACTCGAGTCTGTCCCTCCCCTCCTTGGTTCTCACTATGATTCTAGCCTCTGTGAAGGAGGGCGAGGCTTGTCCCATGGCCAATATGTCATCGAACAAGAGAATCAAAAAGGGTGTTAGGGCGCCTCGAAAATGTTTATAGTAGGCTGGGGTAAAGCCAACCTGTCCCGGTGCTGATCCCACCCTTAGGTTAGAGATGGCAAAGTCCACCTCCTCTGCTCTTACGGGCGCTCTCAGCCCGTAATGGTCTGAAGTTCTCATTGGGGGAAATGTGACAATTTCCATAAATTCTGCTATGCTCTCTTGGGTGGAATCGCAGTCTGAGGCGTACAGCCATTCGTAGAATTGAGCAAAGCGAGTCGTTATTTATGTGGCTCCCGACCAGGATCTAATCCTATTGACTGTCCTTTCAGCTCTTTGCCTTCGCAGTCTGGCTGCAAGTAGAGTATGGGCCTTATCACCCTTTTCATAATATCTTTGTTTGACATATCTGAGATGGGTTAGGACCTTTCCCTGCCAAACCTCTTTCAACGCTTGAATAAGCTTTCTGATCTCAGGTAGGGCTTTAGTTGTCTCCCCCACCCCCTCCTCTAGGACTGCTTCCCTCCTGCTCATTTCCCTTTTCAACTGGGTCTCTCTAAGCAATCTCGTTCTTTTCACCAAGGCTCCTTGCGCTATCTCTAGACCCCTTATTGTGGCTTTCGCTGCTTCCCATACTGCTGTGCGGGTTGAGGTCGCCTGTGTTGTTTAACTTGAAAACTTACCAGATCTCTGTGTGCAATAATTCCCTAAAAAACGTATCCTTGAAAATTGTTTTTTACATGTCCACCTTTAGTCTACGATCCCGCTAGGGCCCAGATCCAACACGACTACAGCCATATCATGGTCTGACCACCCTACTAGCTCGATGGACACACTTTTGACGTGGTTCTCGAGTTCCACCTCTAGGAATATGAAGTCTATCCGGGAGAATGTTTTCTGTGGGGGGGAATAAAAGGTGTATGTCTTTAGTTGAGGGTGTTGGGCTCTCCAGGAATCCACCAAAAAATAATCCCTTATCAGGCTCTGAAAGGACTCCTTATCCTGGGGGGGAATGGCACCTTCTCTATATGATTTCCAATCTAATGCAGGGTTCATAACCAAATAAAAGTCCCCCTCTCAAATCAGGGCTCCTGTCCTCCCGCTGTCCAGGAATACAAAGAGATCTCTGCAGAACGCTAATTGCTGGGAGTTTGGAGCGTGTGCTGAACACAAGGTGATCTCCTTAGATCTGATAGTCCCCTGTACAATAAAGTTATCTCCTGCCTGTCCAGATGAGTATGTGTAACCTGTAGCCCGTGGGGTGCGTGGTACAGGATCCCCACCCCTCCTTTTTTTGCTGGGCCAGGTGCCCATATGGCTGCCCCCAATTGTTTGCTCCTAGGGATGAATTCCTCATCCCGTGTGAATTTGGTTTCTTGCACAAATAAGATGTCTAATTTAGCCTACTGGAAAGCTTTCACCAGCACTGATCTCTTCTGTGGCAAATTAAGAACCTTGACATTTAGTGACCCCATTTGTACTGAATCAGCTGCCATATTTTCATTGGGTTTGTGCAGTATGCTTGACCAAGTGTGTTACCCCTTCGCCTGCTTGTGTATGCCCTCAAGTATCTGATGTTGCTGTATATCTTTGCTGTGTGGGTTTAATGGCAAGGCGCGCGTGTTACCCAACCCTCCGCTGTTTGGTGTGGTCTGACGGCCTGCCCTGGAACTTGACCGCTCCCCCTTGTTCCTGTACGAATACCCCTGGAACCTCCCTTATTCCCCCACCACAATTGAAATAAAAGAGGAGAAAAAGAGGTTCCCCTTGAAATTGGAGATGCCCTAGGAAAAAACACAGGGCCACACAACGGGTGTCTCCCCGAGGGAACAAAAAACATGAAACTTCAACATATTGGCAGATAACTGGCGTGAGTGAACTGTGACCACACAATAAATAGTCCATCCCGACGAACAGTGGGTGATGAGCCATGGCAGGGCCCGTAGTGTCACTCTTGCATCGAGTCACTCCCTCAGGTTTTCTGGTCGGGTGCTGTTACCCCGCTACCGGCGGAGTACGCTTTCTGCTCTTCCATGGCCCACCATGATGGAATCATTGCTGTGAAGCACCCTCCATGATCAGGGAGTGTTGAGCCGCTTGTATTTTCTTGTGCCTTTAGATCGGCCTCTCTTCGGCCAGGGCCCAATTGGTTTTCTGGCTGGCTCTGAGGATGACCGCAGTTTCTCAGCGTCGGCCCGTCCTGCATTCTCTTTCAGGCCTCGCAGCACGCTGTTCAGCCCCGAGACCACTCTGTATTCCTCGTTGGCATGCTCAAACAGGAGCGCGAAGGGGAAGCCCCATCTGTTTCTGATGTTGTGCTCTCACAGCCAGGAGGTTAGGGGGCAGCGATCTCTTCCCAGGTCGAGAGTGGTGGCAGATAGGTCTTGGTATATGTATTCTCATTCTCTGGCTCGCAGCACTATTTTCACCTTATGTCTGTTGTGATGACACTTTTTAAAAAAAAAAACTTTTTATTGTTTTAGAAACATAACACCAACTTCACCAACTTTTAGGACATTCACACATATGCATCACATAATTATTGTCGCATGTTTTGCATCACAGTCCACCCCCTCCCACCCCTTTAACTCGAGCCCCTACTTCAATACCTCAGAATTTATTCCTTAGGGTTTATCCCCCTCCTCGTTCTCAAGCGTCTAATCTTCGCTAAGTTTGGCATGAGAGAGTCCCGCCATCGTGGCCACCAGTTGTCTCCACGCTATGAGGGGTCCTGCCTCCTCCTCCCCTCCCCTAGTGACCGCTTCATATCATGCCGCCGTCTCCGCCACACCTCTACTCTGGGTCTTTGGGCTGCTTTCCAGCCCATTGCAATTCTCTGTTTGGCCAAGATGAAAGCCAAGTCTTTCATTTTACTGATGTGCCTCAGGTTGCGTTGTCTGACAAAGCCCTCAGCATGCATGCCCATACTGACTTCACCTCCAACTGAATCCCCTTTTGTGACAGACGTTGTTGAAGCTCCATCCAGAATCTGCCCACCTCCGGACATGCCCCAAACATGTGGATCCTCCCGGCCTCTACCTCCCCACACCTGGGGCACTTCTGTATCACTGAGCTTCCAAACCTGGCAATTCTGCTAGGGGTCATATATGCCCTGTGGGGGACGTATAACTGGACCTGCTGTAGCCTCGCATTCGGGGATACCTTCTTATGATACCTCTGGGCCCTCTCCCATTGTCCGTCTTGCAAAGCTTCTCCCGCCTCCTCCTCACAATCCCGCCTCAGTTGGAGCAACTGCTTGCCCACCCTGATCATCAATAATTTGTAGATTTGGGATATTTCGTGCCCGCCCTCCGAAATATCATACATCGTCTCAATGACTGTATCGGGTTGTTCAGCTAGTGCTACCTCAGGCCACCTCTCTCACAGTCGCTTGATAATTCTTGTATATGTAATGTATTGTCCCTTGTGTAACCTGGTGTCCAACTTATATGGGGAGGAAGCCCGGTATACCGTTGACTATAGAGAGTTAACAACGTATACTCTATCTAGGTCCGGGAGGACAGTAATCCATTATTTACAAAGGAGACAGAGCTAGTTAATATAGATGCCACATGTACACAGAACTCATAATATTGGAGTATCTCAACAAGGACCCGTCATAATTAAAAATGATTAATATCAGATTTAATGAATCACAGATTTTTAAAAACAAATTAAATCATACGGTCCACAATATGTACATACATTTTGAAAATCTACACCACAAACAAAGGACATGGACAACAGTTACGTGACAAGCTTTCAATAGCTAGTTGCCAGTGTGTCAAGAGTAAACACACCGAACACCAAGCGGTACGTTTTATATACAGTTTTACGCACCCAAAGTTAATTAGGGTTAAATGTGTCAGCAAATTGGTCACTCTGGTAACAATCCAGAGTGTTGGCTCGACATGTTTCAGTTCCTAAACTAGGTATGGAACATTCATCAGGAGAAACATAAATGACAACGTAACCAAATAATTCTAATCAACAGACAAATATTAATATCAGAATATTTCTTGGCATCTGTGGGGTAAAAAACAAACAAACAAGGCAAGAGATGAGCTAACAAATAGCAAATGGAGTTGCCGGTTCTGACTATGAACAAAGGTATCACAAATAGAGGGGATAAATACCTCTAGTGATGCCTGTGGGTGCTCTCTACTGAGTGGTAGTAGGAAGTAGGAGTCCGGAATCCGGTCCAACCTAGGATAGACAAATATAGATATCCATAAGAGCGCCATGGGTAGCTCTCAAAAAGCCGGAGATGCGCCAAAACAAAGCGACTATCTGAGCCGAAGAACGGCAGAGGTGCCTTCCCTAGATAATTAGAGATAGAAATGGTGAAAGAGACCTAATGGTAAAAAACCTCTAAATAATCATATGGTCGCCATATGGGCAGCAAGTGCGGAGGGGAAGCCAAGTCCGCTCAAGGAAGAGGGGACAAGATGGCAAGAAGAAGTGTCACCCCAAAAGATATTTCCAAGAATTCCCTGATTATCATCAAGAAAGCGGATAAAGGTGGCGGGATCGTGGTGCTGAATCGCTGTGACTACATTTCGGAATGTGAAAGACAATTGAACAACAACCACTATTACCGTCCACTTACCGTGGACCCTACTCCGGAACTGATGGCTCTCGTGGCCGACAAAGTCTCTAAAGCTAAAGACCGTAAATGGATCTCGAAACAAGAAGCGGAGTTCCTTGTCAATAAGAAACCGAGTATTCCTACTTTCTACACTTTGCCCAAAGTGCATAAAACCTTGGTTAACCCTCCGGGTCGTCCAATTGTAGCTGGGATTGATTCCGTTCTCGAACCTCTCTCCACCTTTGCCGACCATTATCTTAAAGGATTCGTACAGACCATGCAATCATATCTGAAAGATTCCAGAGACGTCATCAATAGCCATGAAAATTTGACCTTCAACACTGAGACTCAACTTTTGGTGGGCCTGGACATTGTCTCTTTATACACCAACATCCCCCAACAAGCGTCCCTTGACGTCATTGAAGAAATACTCCTCTCCCGTGTTGATTCTGACCCTGTGCCTACCTCATTTATCCTCTGGTGTGTTGAACTGGCTTTAAAACGTAACTATTTCGAGTTCAATGGCAAGTTCTATCAGCAAATTGAAGGGACTGCCATGGGTGCCACCATGGCTCCGAGTGTGGCCAATCTCTATGTTGAGACCTTCGAAAAGATTAACATTTACAGCGATCAAAATCCGTTTAGCAATAACATTGTTAAGTGGAGTCGTTATATTGACGACATCCTTGTTATATGGAAAGGGACTATAGAAGATGCCAACGCCTTTTTTAATTGGCTCAATAACCTGAATCCACATTTACAGTTTACTATGACATTGAGTAATGAATCCACACATTTTCTGGACCTTACGATTTTTGCTTCCAATGGCCTTTTGAAAATTAAGCCTTACCACAAACCCACCGATAAAAATTCCCTTCTGGATTATTCTAGTCACCACATCAAACACCTTCGTGATAATCTTCCTTTTGGTCAATTCTTACGCCTCAAAAGAAATAGCTCTACTAAAGAAATATATGAGTCAGAGGCTAACATTCTCACCAAAAAACTCAGACAGAGAGGTTACCCAAAGAAATTGGTAAGAAAATCAGCTAAGAGAGCTTTCAACAACAATCGAGAAGCTTTATTGGAACCGAAACCTGTTAAAACCAAAGATGAACGTATTGTTTGTGTGAGTACCTTTTCTAACCGGAGTTTTGAGATCACCAACATCATAAAGAAAAATTGGAAAATCTTTAAAACCTCTGCTCCCTCCATGCCCGTGCCTATCTTTGCGTACAAAAGAAGTACCACGATAGGGAATAGAGTTAGTAATAGCAAGCTTAAATCTATTCCCACCGTTGAACCCCGTTTAACCACCCTTTGGGGGTTACCCGAACCCACTGGACATTATCCTTGTGGTTCGTGTGGAGTTTGTAAATTGACCTCCGTAACTAAAAGTATTGATGTTGGCCTCTCAAGACTCTGGACTCAAAAGAATTTGACTAATTGCAATACTGAATTTGTTGTCTATCTGATTACGTGTACCTGTGGACTGCATTATGTGGGTAAGACCACCCGGAAGGCAAAAACACGCATCATGGAACACCGGAGCTGTTTGAAGAATAGAACCGAAAATGCTCCGATGGTCAAACATTTCAACCTTCTGAAACATCACTATGAGGATTTCAAATGGACAATACTTCTATCACTGAAAGGAACCAACTATGCCACCCGTGAAAAGAAACTCCTCAAGATTGAGCAAAAAATGATTTATACTTTGCAGAGTGACACTAGGGGTCTTAATGACTCTATAGAATGGCACAATATCTAAGCGCCCTTTCTCTACATGCCGGGGGTCGGTCTCTATACCGAACTCTCTCTTTTTATTTTTATTTTCAGTACTCCATAGATTAGCTTTGGGGTGAAGGGTTGAGTACGCCGTCTGTTTTGTCCTGCCCGTAGACATGGGGGTACCCTTGTAACAGTTCTTCACACTCTGTGTGTCTCCATCTTCCTAGAGTGGTCGGATGTGTCCTTAGGCTTTATCTATTCTGTACTTTCTCCCATACTTCTTCATAGTTCTTTATAACTTTTTATCTTCCACTCACGGGTGTCACTTGCTCTTTTGTCTTTCTAACTCATGAACTCTACTTAGGGGGTCAGCTGTCACTGTTGGACGTTCGCTATTCCATTTTTTTATCTCCACTCCAATATGGCCGCCAGGGCCGTTACACCTTTAACGCCTGTCGTGTCACATTGACATAGACGTAGGACTGCCCGTGTCTCCGTAATTTGTTAAGTATTGGCCAGGCATCATACGCTGCCCTGTCCTGAGACCTGATTTACACGGAGCTTTGCCGCGGTCTCTTCAGCACTAGCGCTGACACGCTGATTTCTCCTAGGGATTCATTGTATGTTTCCCCTTTATTCCACGAAGGGAACCTCTACCTCTCAGGTACGCCTCAGGCTTCACAGACGTTCCGCCGGTTACAGCGGGCTCGTCAGAGTTATCTCTATTGTTACTCCCTCTTGGGTTTTGATTTACACTCGTACTTGGGTATCTCGGAACGGAGGCACAGCGTTACGATAGGGGCCTTGTTGCTTCGGCGCTTAGACTGTGTGACACAGGACGAGTATTACTACTTTTTTTTGGGGTGACACTTCTTCTTGCCATCTTGTCCCCTCTTCCTTGAGCGGACTTGGCTTCCCCTCCGCACTTGCTGCCCATATGGCGACCATATGATTATTTAGAGGTTTTTTACCATTAGGTCTCTTTCACCATTTCTATCTCTAATTATCTAGGGAAGGCACCTCTGCCGTTCTTCGGCTCAGATAGTCGCTTTGTTTTGGCGCATCTCCGGCTTTTTGAGAGCTACCCATGGCGCTCTTATGGATATCTATATTTGTCTATCCTAGGTTGGACCGGATTCCGGACTCCTACTTCCTACTACCACTCAGTAGAGAGCACCCACAGGCATCACTAGAGGTATTTATCCCCTCTATTTGTGATACCTTTGTTCATAGTCAGAACCGGCAACTCCATTTGCTATTTGTTAGCTCATCTCTTGCCTTGTTTGTTTGTTTTTTACCCCACAGATGCCAAGAAATATTCTGATATTAATATTTGTCTGTTGATTAGAATTATTTGGTTACGTTGTCATTTATGTTTCTCCTGATGAATGTTCCATACCTAGTTTAGGAACTGAAACATGTCGAGCCAACACTCTGGATTGTTACCAGAGTGACCAATTTGCTGACACATTTAACCCTAATTAACTTTGGGTGCGTAAAACTGTATATAAAACGTACCGCTTGGTGTTCGGTGTGTTTACTCTTGACACACTGGCAACTAGCTATTGAAAGCTTGTCACGTAACTGTTGTCCATGTCCTTTGTTTGTGGTGTAGATTTTCAAAATGTATGTACATATTGTGGACCGTATGATTTAATTTGTTTTTAAAAATCTGTGATTCATTAAATCTGATATTAATCATTTTTAATTATGACGGGTCCTTGTTGAGATACTCCAATATTATGAGTTCTGTGTACATGTGGCATCTATATTAACTAGCTCTGTCTCCTTTGTAAATAATGGATTACTGTCCTCCATTATCCTCTAGAAGTCTAGTATCTCCCCCTCTTGCCATATGTCCCGAAGGGTCGCAAGGCCCATCGGTTCCCAGTATTTGCGGATCACTTTTATCATTTGCGTGTCCTCCCCGCATAGCGCCACAAGCGGCACCTGCAGGGAGCTTGGGGTCGGGTTCCCTGCTATTTGGCACACTCTGTGCCACATTTTCCAACCCAGTTCCAGCAATCTCGCGCTACCTTGCATCTCTGGTTGAGGCAGCCACACCAGTTCCCTCAGAAAGAACGGGGCGGAATCCTTGCTCAGCAGTCTAGCTTCGGCCGTCTCCTCTTCGGACAGCAACCTTGCCACATACTGGAGCTGTCCCGCCAGGTAGTATATCTCGAGATTCAGTAGATTTATGCCCCCCTTATCACAAGGGTTCTGCAGCTTCCAAAGGACCACCCTGTTCCTGGAATTATGTCACAAGAAGCCCCTGCATAGGCTATGAAGCTTCGTAAAAAAGCATTTAGGGAGCATGTGTGGGATGTTAGTGAAAAAATGTAACAGCCTGGGCAGAACCACCATCTTAATCAGGGCCGCCCTTCCCATCATGGCTAGGGTGAGCTTTGCCCAGAACCCCATACTATTTTTGATGGCATCCACTGCCCTTTCCGTATTGTGTTTATGTTCGTCCGCCGTCATATGGTATATGTTAATCCCCAAGTATCGGAATGTCCTGGTCTGCCAGGGTATCAGCAAAACAGGTAGGCTCCTGAGCGGGGCATCTCTATATCTCCCCAGGGGGAACATGCTTGACTTCTTGGGGTTTACCGCTATGCCGAAAAGGGTCGCATAGCAGTCCATCACTTCCAGGACATACTGTAAGTTTTCCTCTGGGAAGCGCAGGTACAGCAGTACATAATTGGCGTACAGTGATATCAGGTGCGGTCCCCCCTTCGTATGGATTCCTATCTCCCCATACTGTTGTCTGAGACAGATCGCTAGTGGTTCTAATGCAACAATGTAAAGCATGGGCGACCAGGGGCAGCCCTGTCTAGTGCCCCTACCAAGCTGCCATTTGTTTGAAATTATCGCACCCATTTTGACCCCGGTCATTTGAGACCTATATATCATCTTAACCCACCTCAGGTACCCTGGTCCCATCCCGTATTCCTCTTGGGCCGCCAACAACCACGGCCACCTCACAGAGTCAAAGGCTTTTATTGCGTCCAGCAAGACTATAGCCATTTCTCCTGGGTCCTTCTCTGTCTGTTCTATAATGTGGTGCAGCCTCCTATCGTTGTCAGTTATGTTCCTGCCCGGGACATAGCCTGTTTGATCGGGGTGTATAAGTTTACCAATTACCCTTTTGAGTCTGTTTTCCAGCACTGCCATTAGAATTTTGCTATATTGGTTCAACATGGACAGGGGTCTGTATGACCCGCAATCTGTGCTTGGCTTGCTTGTTTTTAGTAGCGGTATAATCACCGCCTCCCCCAGAGACACCGGCAGCCTACCCTTATCGAACACTTCATTGAGCATGGCTAGCGGCGGGAGGGGGGAGTACTTCCTGCTTGTATGTTTTATAAAATTCACTTGGGAGCCCGTCCGACCCCGGGGCTTTGCATGTGGGTAGGTGCAGAACCACTGTCTCTAATTCCTCTATTGTAATTGGGGCGTCCAGGTTCTCCCGTTCCTCATCATTTAATTTGGGTAATCCAAGGTCTTCCAGTGTTTCCTGAATTTCTCGACCCATCTCCTCCCCCGGGTCCTCATAGAGGCGTTTATAGCAACTAAGGAACCCCTCGTTTACCCCCTCTTGGGTGTTCCAGGTCTAACCTTCCTCTCCCTTTATCTCTCTGACAACCGGTCTCGATGTCTCATTTTTATATAGCCATGCTAGCAGCCTTCCCGGTTTATCTCCCCCTGCGTGCTGCCTTTCAATGTATTTTTTGTAATTCAATTTACATAGTCTTTCCCAATGCTCCCTACTAGCTTGTTGTAGTAAGTCCACCTGTTCGGCGTCCTCCTTCTTCATCATTTCTTCCAGTTTCTTCGCTGTCTCTTGTAGCTCTCGCTCTATGCCCCCTTGGAGCCCTCTGGATTTGGAGATGGCCGCGCCTACCACTTTAAACGCCTCCCATAAGGTTCCCTCTGACTGCACGCTCCCTGTGTTAATGTCAAAGTACTCGATAATCTCCTCTCTCAAATCCTCTTGGAATACCGAGTCCTGCAGGGACTCGGCTCTGAGCCTCCATGTCGGGATTCTCGCTCTGGGGGGCTGATGTCGCCACTCCAAGACCAGGGGGGAGTGGTCCGATAGTACTCTTGCCTTGTATTCTGAGCCTATCATTTCCCCTACGAGTTCCGAAGCAACAAAAATATAATCCAATCTTGTATACAGGCCATGCGGGGCAGCATAATGTGAGTAATGCCTATCCTTCGGGTGTTGCTGTCTCCAGATATCCTCTAGTCCAAAATCTTGCAACAGGGCCTATAGTGCTTTCGCGGCAGGGGTGGGCTTATTTAGTCTGTTATCTGACCTATCCATTCTGGGGCATAACGTGCAGTTAAAGTCCCCTCCCCATATAATCGCGCCACCCAGATGGGGGCAGATTTTGCCGTATGGGGCCCTGAAATAGGCCGCTGTGTCTTGGTTGGGGGCATAGGTATTTATAATGCTTACTTCTCGGTTTTCCAGCAACCCACACATCATTATCATCCTCCCATCTGGTTCCGCTGTGGCCTGCAGCATCTGGAATGGCACATGAGGTGCTACCCAGATAACCACCCCCTAGCATAAGCAGAGTACGCCGCTCCTATGGTGGTCCCTTTCCATTTTTTTCTAACCACCTCCAGTTTCTTTCTAGTAAGGTGGGTTTCCTGTAGCAGCACTTTGCCCACTTTCAGCCTTCTCAAGTGCATCATTACTTTGTTCCTCTTCAGGTAACTATTAAGGCCTCTCACGTTCCAGGTGACAAATCTAAGACTACCCATCGCCATGCGTGGTTTGTCCTCTATGCCTCCATCTTTGTTCCTCTCTCCTGTCTCGTTTGGCATGAATATGGGCTCGTACCTCTCCCAATTGCAACAATAACTCCCCAAATAACCCCCCCCTCCCTTTCAACCGCAACTATGTTCACAGCACACCTTCCCACCCCTCCCTCCTCCCTACCCGTCCCCAACTGATGCCCAACTCCATCCCTGGATCTCAGGGTCCCCCGCATTTGGTCCTTTCTCGGAATGCCGAGATCAGGTTCCCAGCAGGGTGTCACCGGTCTACCGGTCACCTACGTAATCTATCTACGGGGGTGTGAGAGCAGGTTCCCCTAGGCTCCTATATCTAGCAGTATGTTCCCGTGCCCCGAGGATCATGTTTATACGGCCCTTATTGCGCCTATCCCAGCAGCCCTAGACCTGTCTTATATTCAAGTCCCAGTGTCTAAGTCTGCTGCACCGTTAGCGCCACAGACTACCTTCTACTTATTTGCGCCGTATTCCTTCTGGATACTCGATTCCGGCAGACAGCTCTGTGTATCAAGCCACTCCGACGCATCCTCTGGGGTGTCAAAGAACAGTGCCCTGTTTTTGTGGTACACCTTCAGTTTCGCAGGGTATATTAACATGTATTTGTAGCCCGCTTCCAGCAGTCTTCTTTTCACCGAGCCATAGTTCATGCGTCGTCTTTGTACCAGCAGTGTGTAATCCGTGTATGCTGTTATGTTTGCCGATGCCCTCTGTATCGTTCCTCCCTTCCGGAAGTGCTCTAGGATTTTCTCCCTGTCTCGATAGTTCAGGATCTTGGCTATTATCGGCCTCGGGGTGGAGGGGGCTCCTGGTGGTGGCCTCCTTGTCAGGGCCCTGTGCGCCAGCTCCACAGCAAATCCTTGGGTCAGCACCCCCCCCCCCCGGTTATTTCTTGCAGCAGCATTGTTTCGATGTTCCGTGGGGTTTGGTCCCTCTGCTCCTTCCGGCAGACCCACAATGCGGACCTTATTCCTCCGGGCACGTCCCCCCGCTTCCTCACGTACTGTTTTCTAAGTTGCTCACGCGCTGTCCAAGGATGTGGATCTCTGCTTTGTGGCGCCTTCAATTCGACCATGGCTGATTCCAGTTTGGTTTCCCACGCCATTTTCAGGTCCGCTTTTGCTTCCAGGATTTGCTGATCTTTGCTTGTGGCGTCCGGGCTTGTGGTGGGGGTCCTCTCCTTACTCCTGGCTCCTTCTGCCATAAGCGGCGTTCTGGCATATTCTTCCAGCCTGGGTTCTTTGCCTTTTGTTTTAGCCTGTTTGGTGGCCATCTTGATGTTGTTGTGCGTTTCTCTGCGGGCACCCTGGCTTGTGGCCTTCAGCTCCTCAAGCTCACCTCGTAGTCAGTAGTGGCTCATGGGGGGGGGCGCAGTGGGGGTCTCCATGCTCTGTTAGTTCACGTCCAGAGTGGGTTGTGTCCTCCCAAGTACTTGAGCACTATCACTTCTTATTGTCCTTATGCCCCGACTCCAGGTATTTCAGGTTGCTGTCTGCACCCCGATGCCCGTGGTGGTATTTGGGTGTTGTTGCAGCCCTGGCTGCCCCCAGAAGGTGGTGTTGCTTGCTAGGATTAAGCTCCAGCGGGTCCCCCACTTCAATTTGTGCCGCAGGTTATGCCTTCAGCGCCTCTCGTGTGCACCGGGCGGCTTTGCTGGCTGCCACCAGCTTCCTCACATTGCAGCCCTCACAATCTTCGCCGGGTCCAGCTGTCACTGCGGGCTAGTCCTCACTGGGGCTCTGCAGGTGTCTGTATGCTTGCGCAGGTCCACGCCGGCGATCCCTGTTTCTCCTCCGCTGTGCTGTCCCGGGGGAGAGGGGGTGTCTGGTCGGCGAGGGGGCTTCCTCCAAGTCGCAGGCTGCTCTGATATTACATGGGTCGTGCTATGTCTCCCCCCCCCTCGCAGCCTCCGTGGTGGACACCCCAGGCGAGCGCTCTGCCCCTGGTAATACCCACCTGCAGCAGGCTCATCCAAGGTCAATGCTGCCGGGTCACACTGTTTCTCCATCCATAAAGTAGCTTGCGCTGTTATTGCTCTCAATGCCTTGTGTGTGCTCCATCTGTTTGCTTCCTCTATAAAATACGACGTGCACCACTCAGACAACAATGTCCCTGATGTGTTTCAGGGTCACGCTGCCTTTTCAGCTCCACTCAGGAGAAGGAGCTTCTGATACATTGTATCCTGCCGGTATTCGTTCGTGCATCAATATCAGAGTGGGGTGCTTCCTGTACGCGCGTCCTCGCGGCCACGTACCTTGTTACTTTGTGGCTGCATGCGGGCCCGGCCTCCTCGCCGTGCTGTTACGCCTCTGCTGCAGTCCTCGCAGTGTCATGGTGTCATTCAGACGCTACCCCAGTGTATTCCGACACTTACACAGTGTCGTTCCAGCGCTCGTACTGTGGCAGACGAGCCCAGTGTTCGCTCGTGCTTCGGTCCAAGGGCCAATGCTCAGCACATCACGGCAGTGTATTTGGCCAGAGCTCCACAGCAACCTGGACAACCCTGTTGGAGGACACCGGGAAACCAACCATCCGGACACACGATCCGCCCATGTACGTCGCTCTCTCTTTGTTGCTAGGCGGCAGCCATCTTTTTTCCCCGCAGGGGTGAACTCCGAAATCTTCTCCAGCTTACAGTATAGCCCTCGTTCTATGCCGCTGCACCACAATGTATCCACATATGCCTTGGGGCTTTATACACACGATCCTCTGTTTATAGCTCAAAAGCAGCTTCATATGCACGGTTTTCAACAGGATGCCTTCTGAATCAGCAGGGGCCTCAGAGAAGGCACATCTCCCTACATGGCCCCTTGGCCACGCTCCCTCTGTAGTGATGACACTTGGCTAAGACGGATCTTGGGCCATTTGGGGGGGCCTCCAGCCCGATGAACTCTCTCGAATTCTAGCTCAGGGGACAGGGGGGTTGGGGAGAGCAATCCAACCAATGCCTTCCCCCTCCTTTCCAAGCTCGCCAGCGCTTCCTTGAGGCCTCTCCCTGATTTCCAAGGCATCAACTTTTGTCGCCAAGTCAGAGTTCCTCTGCTCCAGGTCCTGAAAGCGACTTTCAGCCCTCATTTCGATGAGGTCTGTGGACTGCTGATAGTTTTCTAGGGCCTCCATCTTGTCCTCGATTTTATGAACCCTCTCCTGAAGGGCGTTAACTGTTAGCGTCATGCTGTTTCTGAGAGGGAGAATCTCGTTGAGCAGAAGAGGCACATCTGCTTTCGTGGATGTCTCCTGGTCTCCCTACGGAATGAGGGGGACCTCCTGGGGTGGCAGTGCCGCCATGGGGGGGACCTACCCGGCGAAACTCCTGTAGCTTTTGAGCTGTTGCTGGGTCTATCCAGCTCTGCATTTGCACCTGACTGTTCCTATGGGCAGAGCGTCTCTATGATGGGGCGTCCCGGATCCTTCTTTTCTTTGCTAATGGCTGCTTTGATGAGTGCGTGTTTACCAGGGGGGGGGCACATGGCCGGGGGGTTCAGGTGTTGCTATGGCCACTTCAGTGGAGTGGGCCTGCCCCTGTTGTGTTTTGTGGTGTGGTTCCCATCCATGGCCTTGCTTTGCCTGCAGGAGCACTGTTTATCTGTGTGCGCTCCTCTCCTTCTGCTGGTGGTATTTGGTCAGAAGCAGGCACCTCTACTCTGTTTCCCTAGTTCCTACTTGCGTTCCGCTACACTGTGAGGAGCAAAGTTATGCTTTTTGCCCCCTTTCCCCCTACTGCTGACCCCTTTCCTTGGGGGTGATATGTGGCGTTGGTTGCTGTCCTGCGGTTGCTCTGGTCGGGGTTGAGGGGGAGGCTTCCCAGGTTGTGGTCCACACTTACCACTCAAATTTTACGAGCTCTGCTATGGCGGGGCAAACTGTTAGTCCTGAAGTGCAGGCACCATGGGCCTTTGTTATGTTTGATCGTTTCTGAGTTATGATGTAATGGTGATGTAGTAGTTTGGGTTGGCAGGGTTCTGGAATGATGAGGGTTCCAGAACTATGTGAGTTGAGAGCTGAAGGTATCAACGGGTGCACCCACCTCAACTGAGTCGTGCCGGCAGAACAGGGAGCCGATACCTTCTCTGCTCTCTCGCTGGGATAATGCACTTGCCCCCGATGACTTCTCAGTCCCTCTGGTCCAGCTCCTCCGATGTCCTTTGTGGCTCTTTTCCTTCTACATGGCTACTACTGCACAACGCTCATGTTGCAGCTCTGTTTCTTCACTGCGCTGCTACTAAGCTGCGCCCACGTGGCGCGGCTGTCTGGTCACTCACGATCAGCTGGGGCTCAGGGGTCCGGCGGCTCTACTCTTCGCTTTGCGTTTTCTTGGAAACCCTCACCAATTTCTCTCCAGACTGGGCCTGCCATACGTTAACTCTCACCCACACCAGTATGCTCACTCAGATCTGCCCACGGGCTGGGCAAGCTTTAGATCATCGCCATAACTCGTGGGTCCTTAGTGAGGCGAGTGCTCAGGCAGCCTTTCGTCTGCGCCCCCTGGTGCTTATTTTCAATGGGCATACGCTGTGCATGAACATATGCAAATGGTTGAACTGTGGCAGAGCCTGTACCCCGGTCCACAGAAAAATTCTTCCACGGAGAGTACCCATTTTATCCTAGATTTCTGTATGTACGAGTTTCGCAATGTAAAACTGTTTTTATTCTCACAAACTAATTAGAAGACTGCTTTGCCAGAGGTACTCTTAAGATGGAGCCCACATGGAAGTGACCTCATCAGCTGCTGGACAGTCTAATGCAGACCTAAACCTTATACTGAAAGGGAATTAGCAGATGTCCAAGTAAACAGATTCCTTGTTAGTGGCACAAATGACGGGTATGCAGTCTTTATAACATCTTTTATCAAGAAAGGCTTTTATACCAAAACATTTATAACATGTGCATTCGACATAAAGGGGGTCGTTATAAAGACATGTAACCAAAGTGACGCAGGATGTAGATTAACCGCACAGCAGAACTATCAAAGTTCCACCTTGAAGGATGCATACCAAGTGCAAGTAACAAGGCTCAAAGAGTTGCGGAATACTCAGGTCAGAAAGCAGGCTTGAGTTGTTGCAGGCTTAGAAGGAGGCCCACAAGGTTGCTGACAAAACCACACTTCCGGAGACAATGTAGAGCAATGCAGCATAGGAACCCATGTATTTGGAGTTTGCAGGCCCTGGCAGGTCATAGCTCTTCTGCGGAGGGCACACATTGTAGGTCGCCCCGAGACTGATTAGGCCCATCAGTCAATGGGACAGAGTCTTCTTCAGATCTTCCATGTCAATTGTAGTGAAGCGGTCCGGACAGCAGCTGTGACTCAGCCCCTGGCAGTCATTGGAGGTGCTGGTGACATCCTTCTTGGTTCTTTGCTTCAGAATCGTCTTGTTTCAGTGGTCGACTCTCAGGTTCTGCTCCAGGATATCAGGATGTATCCAGCAACAACAGTTGAATCCACTTCGCGCCTTGAAACACTTGTGTATAAGTGCATTATAAATGCCATATCATACCAATCATGTCCCATGCACCATTCAAACTTGGGGGTGGCTGTCCAATGGGGACAGCCAGCCTCCCAGTCTGCACTGGCTTCAGCCAGGCACATTGCAGGGCGAGAGGCAGGGGTGCTTGAGTTGTCCTTCCCCACTTCCTGTCCTGCCAGACACTCAGGGACCCTTTGCAGGCTTTCCTTGAGAAGCACGAAGACAAAAGGACCAGAATGGAACAAAAAGGGATCAGAAAGGACAGGCCATCTTATTCAGGGCTTAAAAAATAAGACCACAATGTGTTGGGTAAATGGTGTGCCTTTTGTGCCTTACCACAGCTGTGCCAACAACCTGCAATAAAATTACGAAAAAGGTTGTGATAAAAATACAGAAAGGATAAAAAGTATCCCTCTGCCATGGAAACTGTAAGAGTTACTCAGGGAAAGAAAAGAAACAATGGAGGAGAAGTTCTAGGAGCTTCTGGCAACACTGCATCTGGTGCTGTCTGTGGCTTCATTAAAAATAGATTAGAAAAAAATAGATGACTAAAAGTTGGAGGAAAGCACAACTCCAAAACGAAATCCCAAAAGGTTTCCCTAGATCAGAGTAAAAGTGTAAAAGAAGGAGTCGGTGTGGACAAAGGTTCCCACTCACCCAGGAGAACTAGATAAAAACATCCAGGTGTCCAGCAAAAAGTAATGGGTGACTCGCAGGGATTTTACACAAGAAGAGAAATCTACCCTAATAGTTACCTTCTCTTTAAATCTCTGTAGTTTCTCTAGATTTAATGAAGGCCAATTACTTGCTTTTTATTTCACCTCTTAGGACAGCCTTCTCTGTACCCCATATTATACGTGGATCCATATTCTCCACGTCATTTTCTCTGAAATAATTGGACAATGTGTCCACGCGAAGGTCGTTTATCACAGAATCCCACGATTGGAAATCATTTAGCTGCCCCGTTTTATGAGGATTAGACAGCATACACAGTACTAAGTCCACGATAACAGAGCGTGGTCTGATAACACTGACCAAGTTGAGCAGCAAGGGTTTTGAATATTAATGTAAAAGACACTACAAACATGTAAATTCTAAAGAAGCCGCAATGGGAGGGCAAATAGTGGGTGTAATCCCTTTCCTTTTGATGAAAAAATCTCCACTGATTAAAGAAATTGGAGCATTTTTGTAACCGTCTGGAAGATTCTCCCATCTGCCTGAGAAGGTGGTTATGTTTTGTCAAATGTGGGGCCAAAAACAGTTAAAATCACAGCCTATTATTTCACCCTCTATGAACTGGCACATCTTTTGGATTAAATGGTCAAAAATGCCTCTTGATCATTTGAAGCTGTGGTGAATCCCCAGATGTCGTCACTTCTCCCTGGGGGGAAGCCCCTTCCCATGAGACCAGGGAGGTGGGGCCGCTACCCGATAGTCCCCCAGGGGGTAGTACTCAGCAGGTGGGAAGCCCCCTATGGGATTAGTGACGACCTGGGGAGAACTATAACTCACCTAAGCCTAACACTCACACCAACCCTTCCCCTAATGTTCCTATATGTTTTTGCCATACTATCAATGTAGGAAGTACTAGGACAAGGAAGAGTGTGGACTCCTCAATGGACATGCATCCTTCAAGTACTGGGACAAGGGAGAAACCAATGGACTCACTTGAAGACCACAAGATCAGTACTTGGACAAAAAAAGAAGTGCAGAAGCATAAAGAGCACTCATGAGAACTTGAATCAACAGTCTAGTGTTTCCTGAAACCTGATTGGGCAAAACCCATTCAAAACTGAAAAGGGAAACCAGGAAGGAGAAAGAAGCCCTCCCTGGAGGAACCACGAGACGGGAAGTCAACCGGAGCAGAGAACAGAACAGCTTGAAGCTGGGAATGCTGCCCCACAGCCAGAGCTGTTCCTATCCGGTCCGCTGAGGAGAGATAGACCAGAGACATGTAGAAGCAGGCGTACAGACACGAGAAGCAGCTGCAACACAAATGCTGCAGAACACAAGGAAACAGCAGGGACCGTGAGATACCTGCAAGGACACGGAGAAGAGCCTCTGACCAGCCAAAGGACACAGGCAAGACCTTTTCAGGTACCTGGGTTGCCAGGACGGTTGGTGGGTCTTCAGAAGGGCTGATAAGTATGCAAACATGGGTCAGGGGCCTGCACCCTTTTGGGAAGAGTAACCCAAGTCATCCTCATAGTCCCAGTACCTGGAAGGACAGTGAACCAGGTCTGCAGCACCAAGAAGAGAATCCCACTGGTCTGGGACAGGTAAACTTTTATGAAGAGTAGCCCAAGTCATCTACATAGTCACAGTACCTGGCAGGATAGTGAACCAGGTCTACAGCAAAAAGAGAAGTACATGGGTCTGGCACCCACACTCATAAGACTGAGAGTTAATGTTTGCCGACATTTGTAGTGCAAACCAAGCCAGGGGGGCGGGAGGCATTCCCCCTGGCAGTGTGAACTGCATACTAAAGCCTGAGAAGGTCTTAATGAAGGGAGTCATTCCCCCAGCCTCAGCCGTGTGTACCGTGAATACAAGAGACATCAGGAGAAGAAAGCTATACCTCCTGGTGTTGTGCACCGTGAAACAAAGAAAGATCAGGGGAGGAAGCTGTATTGAATACGACAGTTATCACCGATTCCCCAGTGGTAGAGTGGTAACCTCCTCCCATGTGGCCAGAGGACAGCAGCTGCTAACTGATCCTAACCCTGAGGGCGGCTATATGAGAGAGGATCACATGGGAGGAGACAGCCTCTATGAGGATGTCGTGGCACCATCGGACAAGACATGGTATCCCTCATTTTCCTTTGAAAATAACATACCCATGTCTGAAACGCTCATGGGCTATTGTCATTTATCTACTCCCTTTCCTATGAAGAGCAGGGAAAACCCTTGTTCTAAAACTATTGGCCAACCTTGGTCTAATTTGCCAGTGTGATGAAATCACCTCTTTCAATTCCACTTGTCAAATCAACCAGAACAAACTTGCCATCAAAACCTTTTCAAAATGCATATCCAAATTTAATAAGTCATTCACATTGAACTTCTGTTCCCAGAATTCACAAAATACTGGGACAAAGAAGGATCAAGCAATGTGGAGCAAAAGAAACTGCAAGCCTAGCAAGCTTTCTACTGTTTGCTGGCACTCACCTGTGCCCTGGAAATGTAAACAACCCAAACAGGGAATGGAAGGCAGCTGCTGTGGCGAATGGCGTGACAAGGTTTCACCTCTCCACAGGGAGCCGAGAAGCCAGGACTAGCATTGTGGAGTCAAGCGGCTCACCACCAGAGGAAGAAGGAACTGCTAAACAGAGGGTCACTGCAGGAACGTCACGAGCTGGAGACGAACCCCTTGGTGTTTACAGGCAATTATCATTTCACTTACCGGAACCGAGAAAACAGCAGGCGTGTCAAGAGGAAGCCACATCGGACTGGCGGGCGAAGGAAAACAAATTGTAAGAGGGAAGCAGACAGGAATCCTAGGAATCCGGCCTACAGAAACAGGTTAGTCCTCCGAAAAGCAACGGGGACACCGGGGTGAATCGGCAAACACACTGAGTGCAAACAATTGAAAGTTACTTAAATGGGAAAAAGATGGACATATTAAAAGAAGGGAATTTGAGTCACAAATAAACCTCTTTCTAATGTGTAAGTGTACGCAGTGTCAATACGAAGAAAGAAAGATAATATTTCAAGAAGATAGATTATCAAACACTATATACAGACAACTTTGGGAGTGAGCGATAAACCCAAGTGAACAGAAGCCCTGGCAGGGGAGTATACCAGGCAATTGAAGATGATTGTGCTAATCAAGCTTTATGTGCAAATGTTGCATTTGGCCAAGAAAGGCCCAACTAATTGTTCTTGAAAGAAACTGTGAAGTCAAGCAGGTTTTGTGTACAAGTGTTGTATTTGGCCAAAAGAGGCCAAAACAACTATGGTGTATGAAAACCTCATGGGGTAAAGAAGAAACCAGGAGAAGGGAGCTACCCCCTCTGGAACCAAGAACTTTATACTTGAAGAAACCTTTTATTTAAGTCATTTATCCTTCCAAATCACTCCAGGTTAAAGACACCTCCTTTTTTCACCTTAGAGTTAGGTTTGTAGTTTGAGCGCCAGAATAGAACATTGGAAACAGGACAGTTTTGTTTTTGACATCCTGACACAGACAGAGCCTAATTTTTTGTTTAGGTAGTGAAATTCCTTTAGAGAAGGGTCAGAGAGGCATTTTCCCAACCCCTTTTTATTTTCAATAAAAGGCTGTAACCAAAAACATGACAAACTTGTGTCTGACTAATTTCCGACTCCTCACAAAGCCAAGTATTATTGCCCCTTTCAGCAGCATGGCATGAACTTCCCTGACGAGTTGGGCTCCATGCTGTTCTTGTCTGATCACGGGAGGAATGCAGGGGCACTTGTCTTGGAACTCCAGAGTGTGTCCCTGCTCGATGACATCAAACACCCATTTGTCTGTGGAGATGTTGCGCTACATGTCGACACAGCTCACCTCCAACTGGGGTGCTGGAGTGGGGGTTCGGGTGCTGGGCCTGGTCAGGCTTCCTTCTGCGTATACGTCCTGGAGGCTTGCTGATGACATTGCTGAGTACTTCCCCCTCTAGGCCTGGGAACAGCCTCTATCCGCTTCCTGAGCAGTGGAGTTGGAGGGCTGAAAGTAGGAAGGGTTGAGCACCTTGGAAGTTCAGGAGATTCTCTCTTTCAGGGAGCAAATGTTCAGCCTCTGCCGTTGCTCTGTGCCCAGAGAGCGTGCAGTCTCTGTGTCTGTCTTGATGGTAAGAAGAGACTCATCCACTGCTTTGCCAAAAAGGTTATCCCCGTCGAAAGGCATGTCATCCACCTTGGCTTGGAAGTCCTGCCTGAAATATGTGGCCCTCAGCCAACCTTGATGGCATAGGGCGACCCAATTGCCCATCTGGCAGAAACCAGAGTCAGCAATATAAAGGGTGACCGTGATTGCATGGTCAGATACCACTTCTCCTTCCTGAAAGATTGCCATTATCCCCCTTTTAGTCCTCTGGCAGGAAATCGAGGCTGGGTCCCAACTTGTACCAGAGCTCTCTGTTGTAGTGTGCAAGGATGGCTAGGGAGTTGGTGCCAAAGTGGTGGTTAGGTGCTTTCCAGACGCATCCAGCTTTCTCCTCTCCAGGTCAGGCAGTACTGAACAAGAGGATGAAGTATTAAACAACCTCTTCCTTGCAGCAATCGAGACTACATAGTTCGGTGTTTAATGGCATTTAAGTGCCGTCTCCAGCACCCTATAATTCTTTTCTCACCTACTAACAATGGACAGGGTGGAGAAGGTCTTTTGCATCACCAGCAGCACATCCTCCCAGATGTCATCCAGAAATGAGACTGAGACCACAGTCTTTCCGGAGGATTAACGGTGCTGGAAAAGGAATTCCTCCCTTTCCTCTGGAACCAGGTTGAAAAGCTTGGCCGCTCAGGAAATCATTGCCTGGAAAGATCCCACTTCATCCGGGGGAGAGTCCCTAGATGGTAGGTCTACACATCTGGTGGCTCACCATCTGCAGGGACTTTGTCCTCAAACCCATCCATACCATGGGAACAATCTGCATCCACGTTAGTGTCCGTACCAGTGTCCGTTTCGGTCAGGACCAACTCCTCCTCAGAGGGCCGTGAAACAGGTGGTGGCTGCAGGATCGCAAGCACTTGAGGAGGTGGCGCCAGGTGGAGCTGAGGCGGTCTTGGTGGGCTGGCCACACGAGCTGAGCCTGGAAAAACAGGAGGACCAGGAGCCACAGGCAGTAGTCACTGCTGAATCTCACACCAGAGTGTGGAGAGTTGACAAAATGTCAACAAAATAAAAATTTCTTGGCAATGGATCTCTCCGAGCCAAAGGTGTTAACATTGGTGCATGAGGCGAGGGGCTTGTAGGGTGAGCAGGCTGAAGCGGTTGTGCAGCCGCTGGGCTGGCTGTGGAAGCAGGCCAACACCCCTCTCCATAGGGTGAGAGGCGACATCTTCAAAGACTTCTTCCTCCTCCAACAGGATGACAGGAGCAGAGACAGGGGACGAGAAGACGACCCTGGGAGGCCTCACTGGGGATGTTCCAAGCAGTCAAGGGGCCTTTGTGGGGTTTGGTAGAAAAGAGATCTGGAGGTGCCTCTCTACCTCTGCTGGAACCTCTCATGAAGGTGCATAGCACAGGCGCACATGGAGAAGGTAGTGCAGACAGAACAGACTCAGCCAGCTCTGACCAAGACCTTGGAGCCAATGCTACCCTAGAAATAGCTGCTAGGACCGGTGAGATGGTGCCAGTAGTCATATGTGACAAAAACCGGTACCGCCGGATTGGCAGACTGTCATCGATGAATATTTTGACAACGGTCTTGGTGTCGACAATGATGCTGCCAACTAAGATGAACAATGTTTTGTCGACGTGGTTGATGAGGACGGAGTGGACATCTTTGGCCCTCTGGACAGGGTTCCCTTGCGTTCCCTTGATGCCAGTCACCGATCCAAACAACCGAGATGCCTCAGCAGCGTTGCTCATTGACAAGGATGTCAGAGCGTGCAAGCACTTCGCCTTTTTACGTACCTTCACCTTGGAAGCATCCTCAAAGGATCTCGACTTCTTGCCCAAGGGAGTACGATTTTTGGGCCTGGCAGAGGCATGACTGCACACAGATGCTGAGTCAGAGACCTTACCCTCCTCCAGCCATGAGACTAGTCTCCAATTGCGATCTTTCCTTGTCTTCGTGGAGAAAGACTGGCAGATGGGGCATCCCTCCACATCGTGGCCCAGGTACAGACAGTAAATACACTTTTGGTGGCGGTTCTCGAAGACATTCTTCTGACTGCATCTGGAACAGCTCTTGAAGAGGCTCTTCTCGGCCTCCGACATGGCACATTAACGTGGCCCAAAACTCGGTTTGCGGCCTCACATGACATAGCGATCCGACGAATGGTGGGATCAAGACTGCTGCCGACAAGTCACAATGATGACAGATGAAGAAAAACTATCAAAAATACTTGCAAGTCGAGAAAACCAGAGGACTCCCAGCAAGAAAACGTGCAGTAAATATCTGAAGATGGCCACCAGGGGTGGAGCTAACGAGGACGAGTGTCATTGGTTGGGGCAGTATGACCACAGCAATAGGCTATACAAGCGACAAAGCAATTTTTAGCGTATAGCAAAACTGCTTTATTTTACAGAGGATTCCCAGCCCGACGGGGAATATTCATAGCATGTGAATCCATGTAAGAGCCCGTGCTGGAGGAAGACTGCCCTTTTAAATCCATGCTCTTCTAGCAACACTACCATAGACAAAGGGGGGCATGAACAAACAACTTACATAAAAACAAAAAAGACCAGGAGGGCTTAAACAACCAACTTCCATTCATAATCACTTTGTGTACAATTTAGGGTGTGGGGGGTTCTCGCTAAAAGTCCCTGACAATTTCTGCCATGGCCAGAGCAGGCAGGCAACCAGGGTTCCTTCTTTCTTTGTCTTCCAGGGGTGGGGCTCTACCTCATTCCAGAGTTTGATTCTTCATCAGAATGCTGACCTCTCATATCTGCTGCTTTTTCCGCTAATGCATTTCGCTATTTTTGACCTTCACATGTAAAAAAAAGGTTTTACAAGGAAAGCCCCATCTGTAATTTATTCTATTCTCCTGTAGCCAAACTGCCCTCAAATTCAATTTTCTTCTTTTGTTGAGGATGGTTTGTGACACATTTTGGAACATTACAATATCTGCATCAAGGTAATGTATACATTACTGCGAACTAGCTGCAGATATGATCTCCTTTGCCTTAACAAAATGTACTCTGGTCAATACATCTGGGATGAGTCCATTCTTTTGTTGAAATGCACAATATACTCCATGTTCTGTCCAGAATCATCTCACTATCCTCTGTCAATTTGAGACTCGCCGACAGAACAATACCTGTGTGAATTTCTCTAGGTCCTGATCAAAGTATCGTGGCACCCCTCTCAATCTTATGTTTTTCCAGTTGGATCATATTTCCATATCATCCTGCTTCGTGATCAGGACATTCAACTGTTCCTCTAGGTTGACCATCCTACCCGCCAATTCAGCTTGATGACATAGGGCGTTTTCAATGAGTCTGAATGTTTTACCACCACAAATAGAAGCTTAAGCTCAGCAATAGATTTTGGGAGACCTTCAGCACTCCCCCTTAATCTCTTCCTTTCTCTCAAGAGCATTTGAAGATCATGTTTTGTGACTAATGTGTCATTGCTTTTTATTTTCACCTGGATCTGCATGAATCTGCGTTTCTACCACTTGCAGTTGTTTTTTGGCCATTTCTTCTTTTGCCTCGATGCGTTAATATCCACGTAAAAATATTGCGATACAAAAATATTGCCATATTTTTGCGCAAGATTGAGCAATGGACCCTGCGGGGGACACCACCACAACCCCTCCATTATTTTGAAATGTGCAGGGGACACCCCCGCATCCCTCGCTCACACAAATTACCCCCCCCAAAAAAATATCACCTATGGCGAGACAAACTACCATATGTACAGTGATATTTTTGGTGGGGATAATATGTAGGGATACCCTTCTTTCTGCAGAACTGTTTTGATACCTTCGTTCTTTATTTCAGTTGAAGACCTGGTCAGGAGGTCCACATTGGAACTGTACCCACAAAGTCTCCACTGTGCAAGGGTGCTGCATTCCATTCTAGCGCTGTGGCTAAGGCGTCCAACTGAAAAGCAGTTATTAGTAATGCAAAAGGATGTAACAGAACGTTATCGTTGCTCAAAATTCCACAAATTACAGGTAAAAAACTGAGGCAGATCTACCAATCCTATCCCATGCAGTTTACCAGTGTAGTTACATGTCTTAACCAAATAAGTATTTCCCATGCTGTACAAGGGTCCCCAGTCTGTGGGCTCCTCCATCCCAGTCAATTCAGCACCAAGCACACTGCTCAGACTCATGGTTCTAGCCCCAGCCTAGCCTCACCCTTGGGGCTAGAGGGGATCCTGACCAAAACTCAAGTTTGGACCACTGATCTGGACTGTATACTGCTGTCTCCCCTCTCCTCATAGGGCAGCAACAGCCTCCAGAGCACAGCGGAGCACCTTCCAGCATTAAGGATTGGTGGCCTTCTTCGCAGGGCAACCCAGGGCTAGCACAGTCTAGCAATACATATAGAGCTGTGTCAGTCACCAGAGTAGAGCGTTGCTCAGTTCAAGGCACTCTCTTGGTGGGAACACAGGTCAAACAATGCTGCGGCTCAAGGACCATGGAGAGATGCGAAGACAAAGCTACTCTGGAGGATGCCACCAGTCCTAGAGAAGGTATGGTGCAGGTTACGCTAGGTTGTTCATGCATTCTAGGGTAGTAATTAGGTTCACAGGCCAGATGGCGCTCCCCTCTGGTACGGCTTTAAAAATGTTCTTTGAGTCCTGAACTTGTACACGTGACAATCATGTACTCTCCTCTCTCTCAGGAGTTGTTAGCTTCACCCCTGCCCCCTTCTGCAGACCCTCCACTTATGATCCTGCATGCCCAGAATTCTTTTTAGCCACAGGTATGTAATGATCTATTTTAATTTGCCCACTATTTTCAGGAGCCCCCTTCTGCTTCCCTTCACGATGAAGCAAATGAAGAGACTTACATTTTCTCCTGTTCATTTGCCACCACCACCTCTGCCTGTGGACATTCGATCTGATATAAACTGTAGTTCACAATGACAGGACCACACTACATCAACTGCTCTTCTCCACTGGCAATTGCAGCACTTGCAGGGCTCAGCACATTTCCTAGGGACAGCCAGCCCAAGCACTGAATTTCCCAGATCCGAGCAGCTGAACGGGAGACACCTCTATGACTCGCCATTAGGATCCCTAGCTCAAGACTACTGGCCAGATCCACCAGTCCCTATAAGAGCATGCCTCTATGCTCCCACAGTGCTCGAGTTAGGCTGGCGGTGTAAGGACCCCATGGTGGCACCAGTAAAGACAGGCACAAGTGATCACAGTTCAAGGGTGTTTATTAAACCTTAAAAGGTAGGTTGGAACAGCGCCTAATCTAAACCTATATCTAAGATGGGAGCACGCTTCGACCACCAAATGAAAAATAAGGCAGTCCTTGTGGCATCTTGTCAAAATAAAAGGCCAAGACTTTAAAAAAAAAAGACAAATTAAAAAAAATGTTTGCCAAATCCTTATGCTAAATACAAAAAAGTGTGGGATTATTTTCTAAAGAAGGAAGTGTTCACAGATTATAAATCAGGATGTGGTACTTGAGGTCTTCCATCCCCATGTTTTCAGCACGGGACAAGGTGGGACTTTGGAGCACAGCACACGCTCGAGCTTCTCCCCTCTTCCGGAGCAGATCCCCAGAAAGTTATCAATATCGGAAGCAGGTGAGACTTTCTCTGAAGATTCTGAGGATCTGATAGTTCAAATACAAAAAGTTCAACAACATCTCTTCTCTGTATTTGGGTGATGCCCAGCTCAGACCCCTCTCAAATATCACTTCTTTATCGGGTTCTCTCTGGCATATCATGCATTCAAAAGGCTTTTCCCTCTTGTGTTTTGATTTGTTGCACTCACAGGTCCGTGGGTGTTGTCTTTTCACCCCTGAATCCCCTTCTTCCGGGCTTAGATCTGACTTGACTGTTTGCCTCCCTCGATCAGGTTCCCTATGGCTTTCAGTAGCGACTTATCTGGTGACATTTGTAAAATGGCCTTTTGTATTGGTATTGATATTGATATTGTACTTCTATTGCGCTCGTACACAAGTGTTTCAGAGCGCGACAGGGGAGGGGAACATTGGAGAACAAAAAACGATCTTACTAGGCCCAATGAAATTGAGAACGCGCAAGTGCATGGGGGAGGGGAAGTGCATGGAAGGGGGAAGAAGTGGAAAGTGCGAAGCAAAGGAGAAACAGATTAATAAAAAATAAATAAATAATAAAAGGCAGCAAACAGTGGTAGTGCAGCCAGCAATTGGCAAGTGCTAGGTTTAAGGCCGCAAACAGGGTAGGTCTGATAAGTGCAGGAAGAAAAAGGGGCAGGGGCTGTATGGGTACAGATACAGACCCTAGTGCAAGGGGTGGCCCGGAGGCAGTGCGGGAGGGTGGCAGGCTGAGCAGGTACCTGGGCCCGGAGGACAGAGGGTGGCCAGGTGCACAGTGCCAAGAGAGAACAGATCAGCACGGGACAGGGGGCGCAAAGGCAGAAGAAAAGAGGAAGGTCTTGAGGTGCTTCCAGCACCGGAGATGGTTCTCCTCAAGTTTTAGAGTGGCAGGGAGGCTGTTCCAGAGGGAGGCCCCAGCCGAAGACAGAGATCTTCCCCCAGCTCATTTCTTTGAAAAACAACTGACCCTGAGGGAGTTAGAGATAGAGGAGCGAAGAGCTCGAGAGGGGAGGTATTTGCAGAGGGATAGCTGAAGGTATTTTGGACCCAGGCCCTAGAAAGCCTTGTGGACAATGCAGAGGATTTTGAATTTAATCCTTGCATCCACTGGGAGCCAATGGGGGGGATTTCAGAGCTGGGAGATACGATCCCAGGGCTTGAGGCCAAGGACAAGTCTTGCAGTCCTGTTCTGCATTAGTTGCAGAGGGCGGAGCGTAGAGGCAGGTAGATTTAGAAAGAGGCTGTTACAATAGTCCAACCTAGAGAGAACCAGAGCTCTGGAGACCATGGGCTTCTGGAGGAAGGAGAGGAAAGGCAAAGTAACTCTGAGAAGGTGCAGCAGGAAGTTTGACTTTTTAGAGACATCAGAGATGTGGGCGGAGAAGGAAAGTGTGGAGTCAAAGATGACCCTGAGGTTCTTCGCCTTGCAGGTGGGGGTAGGAGGACGACCAAGGGAGGCCAGCCAGAGAGTGTGGGGAAAGGATGGTGAAGGTGTGCCGATGAGGAGGATCTCTGTCTTGCTGGCATTCAGACAAAGATCATTGGCAGCACACCAATCTTAAAGGGCAGTTTCACAGTGTTCATCCCTCTGCTGGGTTCACTTTTGTCAACACACTGTATTTCAGGACTTAGACTGTGCACCCCCTGTGTCGGCATCCCTCGATCGGGTTTACCATGACTGGTTCATCCAACTTGGTTTCTCTTCAAATGTCGGATTGCTATGGCTTTCCTCAGTCACAATTCTTAATTTTTTGATTGAATTGACATGCAATTTTTAGAAGTTTACTTTCTTTCATTCCGGTCTCTCTAAAAAAAAATCTGTGGTTTTGGAATATTGTGTCCGTACTGATGAGGTCTGTTTGCTTAAGTCTCTATTTCCCAGAGCTCCAGTTTCTGGAAGAACTGAGCGACTGCTATTACATAGGATGTTTTTTCACCTTTGATTAAGTGAGGCTACCAATCCCCTTCATTCCAAATCAGCAGATCCTTGAATAAATGGCTTATGTGTGTGTGTTTCTTAATGTAATCAATAATAGCAGCTGTATGATTGTTTCCTGATATTCTGCGGTCTTAAAGAAACAACACTCATTTCCAAACGACAACCCTCTTATAGCTCTTATTTCGTTTGTCAGAAGAAGGTTCAAACGTATCCGTAAGAAGGCCTTTTGCAGTGATTTATTGGGAAACTTCATCATATAATTCGGAAGTTCAATGACTTTCCTGGTCGCTGGAGGCAAATTACTTGTCAGTTAATTTCTAGAGGTCTGGCAGATGGTCTGGATCCAATCCCACTCTTCCAGTTTTTTTTTCATCTTATTGGGATTTTGGATTAGTTCATCTTCCGAGCAAATATATCTCCTCTAGGCTCCCCTTGTTATTTTGCACCCAGTTAATCAATAGTTTACTCTTCTTTTCTGCGATTTCTGTCTATACGATACCAAGAACAGTTGTGCATTACATATGATTGTTTTTATATAGCATCAACAAGTTCCTTTTTACCATTGATTGCAGCGATGGAATACATAGTTTGTGGCGTATTGATGCCATTGATGTTGATGTTGGTAAATTCAACACTCGCTGCCAAAAAAGGCCTTCCAATCGTAGCCAGATCTCCTTTGGGATCATTAGCAGCGCATCAGAGTCATATATCAAAGATGGAACAACCTTTCCTTTGTAAAATTGCATGACCGATATCATTGAGAAGCGGCCATACTTTGTTTATTGCTCTGGCTTTTCAATTAGGTTTGTTTGCATTGGGACTTTCTCGTTTGCTGTTGCTTAAGATCACTCCCAAGCATTTGAACTCTTTTACTTGTTCTATTTCCTGTCCTTCCAGCTTCCAGTGAAATGTCTCCTTTATTTGTCGGCTTCTCCATAATTGCAGTATGGATTTCTTTCGACAGGCCACCTCCCTTGTTCAGACGTACTCTCAATGTGTTTTGATGGAGAGATTTAATTGGCTGCAAGATGTTATCAGGGCATTTTCGTTTTGACAGTTTCTCCCACAGGATTTCTATGTTGACCTGGTCGAATGCTTGGACCAGGTCAACTAAAGGCAAAAAGATTCTTGCGCTACCATCCAAAATTCTGTGCTTTAACATACTCAAAAGGAGGATATTTGATGATGTTCCCGCCTCCTTCACGAACCCTCATTGAAAGGGGTCTTCGTTGACGGATGCTCTGGCCCAAGATTGAAAACTGTCAAGCATTAGAGACCCAAAGACCTTACCAATAACATCCAATAGAGCCATGGGACGATAGTTTTTTGCTGTTTCTCTACGTCCACTCTTATAAATAAAGGACCACAATTGATGTTGTCCACGATGATGGAATAGTTCTCGTTTTCATACAGTTCCTAATAACTATGGATGAAAACAGCAGATTGTTGTGGGTGTTCTTTTAAATCCACGTTGACGATTCCGTCTGGGCCTGGGGCCCTTGAGGTGTTCAGTTTTGACATTTTCTTCTTAATCTCTTCCATTTCACACAGTACACTCCGTACAGCAGCGCTCTTGTCCGGGGTTGCTGTCAGAGTTTCCTCTGGTTTTTGGAAGCAAGCTGTGAAATAGTCGGTCCAAACTTTCGCCTACATTATTTTCCAAAGAATTATTTTTGTCCTTTGTGATTGTTTTTTTATTAGGGTCCAAAATTCTCTGGATTTCCGGCAGCACACTGCCTTCAGAATTTCGGCCGCGTCAGCCTGGTATAGGATTACTCTGAGACTTCAGCCAGTTTTTATAGAGCTTTGTTGCTGCAATGGCTAGGTTGTGATGTTCGCGGCAGTTTGTCTTCTTAGCCAGGCGCTGGATCTTTATACGTTTTTTGTCATTTTAGAGTTGCTCCACCCTTTTTTCTTGATTTGATAAGCAATTAGGAGTGGTTGGTATTCGATGGAGCCTGTCAATCTTCCATCGCTTCTGGTACTACTGATCTGATTGTAGGTAGCAGTTAGCTCTGCGATATTCTTCGCGCTCAGTCTGAGGCGTGTGCCGCCGCTGCAAGCCTCAACTTCAGCCATCATTCTTGATCTAGACTCCCATCTTGTGACCCACCTGGCCCTCAGAAGATTATGATCACTATTGTTAGTTCTAATTATTTCAAACTCACTCCTTCTCGGAAGCAGTTCTCTAGATACAAATATGTGATCTATGTTAGCACTTTGTCCGTTTCTCTCCCAGGTTGGAATCTGGTCTGTAGCTTTTGTTGTTAAAATTTGAAGATTATGTAGATCACGTACATCAGGAGGCCTCAAGGATAGCCATAGGAATCCTCTCATCATAGTTAAAGGCATTTTTCCTGGGAGGTTATTCTTGGTTTCTTTCAGTTTCGGACAGGTGGCGTTCAGATCACCACATATTATGATACATTTTGGTTGGCATACTGTGTAGGCTTCTTCGAGGATGTTCTCAGCCATTTAAAAAAAATGTCATTTGTTATAATCAGGGGATTCCAATAAGTGTTAATCAGCATCAGGTCGTCCCCTTGGTCACTCTTATTTTGGTATTTGTCTTGTATCCAGTTCAGAAGTGACACTTGAAAGAAGAGCTTTGTGGTTAGAGGTCTTATGTAGTGGAATTCACTTCCAGAGCGTATTGCTGCCAGAAGTCTGGAGGACGGACGACCTCTTGGACCCTTTGCCGACGGCGATAAGTAGGTTTCCAAGCTATCCAAATATTGCTTTTTGGTTAGCCACGTTTCCTGGAGACACAGGATGTTGAAGGCACCCAGGTTGTCATCACTGGGTTCCAGGAGGTGAACAAATCCTCTGGTATTCCAGGGACCCATGGTTGTTGATTGTTCAGCCACTGGCATTTCCTCACCCTCCATGTTGGAATCTCGAGGGATTGTAGCCTATTTGGATGGCTATCTTCTAGTCAAGGCTTGCGAAATCCATGTCCATTTATGATGTTCGTTCATTTGGGATCCTATGCCCTGATCCTTGGTCTGGTCCCTCACTTCTGATGAGATTTCTTCTGGCTAAAAAGTCACTGAGTACCGGGAGAGGTCCTCGTGGTACACAACCGATCTCCAAAGGATCCTGGAAGATCGAATTTTCCCTTCTTCTGTTCCCCGAGTCGTCTTCTTCAGATCCTAGGGGTCCAAGTCAACTCTACTTAGCAGCCTCTTCTTGTACTCCACCATTTCCACTTCTCCCTTTTTTGTTTCTCTTAATGTATTTTCCCTCTTTTATCATCTTTTGATCTCGATTGGTGATCTGAGAGCTTGCTAGGTATTCCATTTTTACAAAAAGATGGAGTTCCTTTTTGATCACTGTAAGAAGGGTCCCCACTTGAGCAATCGACTAGGTCATATCCTAACATTTGGAAACTTTCTGTTGCCACAGTCAACATTGTGCGGATTACTAATGAAGGTATATGTAGCTACACACAGTCTCGTCTTCCTGTAATACCAAATTCCATATCTTCAAATCATCCGAACGAATCTGTCGCAAATTGGGAATACAGTGGAATAAAGTCATGACATTTTTCCTGTCGAGGATAGTGTCATCCTGTTTGTTTCCTATTCGCTCCAGCTTGAAGGTACGTTGGCTCTTTATCTTTTGGCTGTAAGGAATATATTGCTCCTTCTCTAATTCTTCTCTTTGGCCTAGTCTTTGCCTTGAGTTTGCTTTTTTCCCCTCTAACAGAAATGTATGATGACACATTTGTCTTTTTCCACAACAGAATCTTGTGTGTCCTTGATTTTTCTATTGACATGCTTCTAGCTCAGCTTTCACCATGCTCTATTGTTTTTGGTGGAGAAATTCAATGTCTTGTTGGAAGAGATCCCATTGGTCTCTTCATCTCTTGTTGGTTGGATTTTAGCTCTCTGATCAGGTGGTCGCTGATCTTTTGACAGTTTTTACATCTGTCAGCCAGGCTCATGAAATTCCTGAGTTGTTTTTCATCTGACGTATACTGGGGACCAGGCATGCTTACATTTGCGGTTGGTTGTGCCTTGTCCAATATTGGAATTTGCAGTTCTGACTCAGAGTCTTCTACCGAGTATTGGGACAGATCCATTAGGTCTATCCTGGCCTTTGATTCGTCAATAAGGATTTGTGGAGGGTTGCACGTTTCGGTTTGAGAACCCAGGGTATTTCCTGGGCTTGCCGCTGCTAGTTTTCTCGGTGCAGGGACAGGAATCACTTTAGGGATTTTTAGGTCTTTTCTCTTTTGAGGTGATGTAGCGACCTCAGGAACATCCTCTATAATCGTTACTCGTTTTCCTTCATATCTTTTGTTCTCTTTCCCCTGCGAGAACAGGGGATAATTTACAGGATCTTTATGAATGGTATTTCTCTCCGGCTTTGAGGTTTGGGGCTGATGTGTTCCTTTTTTTTTTCTCGGTCCGTTCCTCTCCGGATGTCCCGTTCGTGGGTTGTCTGGGCACAATACGTGTTCATTCAGTTTCAGGACCACACACCCATTCGCGGATTTTCCAGGTGCAGATGGTTTAGCAGATTCAACTGCGCTGTGCAAATTACTTGCAGACAATTTTGTATGAATTATACTGTCTGTAAGCTTAGATGCATCTGGGCTTGGATTTGGTTCATCCCTTAATTTTGTCAGATCCCCCTTAGAAATAGTATTTGTTGAGTCAGATCTAAAAGTCTTCTTGGGTACCAACTCAGTCTGAGTTGCTATTGAAATTTTTGGCAGTGCACTTGATCCTGTGATCAGTTGTTGACAAGAGGGGTTTGCAGATTATGTAGTTTGTTGAAGATTTCCGGCCCTCTCTTTGTTTCCAGAGCTGTAATATAACCTTTCAAATATATCATTTTCGCATGCAGCATTGTTGTGAGTGTTGTGTGGTCCTTGAGTGTATCATTTAAAGATTCATAAAGTTTGCTGAAGGGCACCAGAGCGATAGTTACAGCAGACATTAAAAAAAAAAAACAGACCTCTTTGCCATAAAGTGTCTCCTTACCACTCTGTGGAAGTAATGCGCTTGATCTTCGGTTTTGCAGTGGTGAGCAAGCTAAGAGGTTCTCTGTGTTGCTCAAAGATTGCATTGAGCTCCTTTTGGAGTGGTTTGATGGTTCTTCATTTTTCTCATCTGCCTCTCTGCAATTTCCTGAGTCAGTCCATGGAGATATACTGTCTCAAATCTGTGGGTGGGTCAGATGAACCAGCGCGATTTAGAGAACTTCTTCCATAGAATTTGAAACTTCCCCCCTAGGTTCACTGATCAAATATGAGTCCCCGTTGGGTTCCTTGCTACGTCCTGAGCTACCCAAGGTGGTGTTTTGTAGGTCGGCTTGGGCTGCCCCTCCAGTGGGGGCCCTTGAAAATATCAGACGTATGGAATTTGCATTCTGTGGTGCGGTCATTGCAGGGACCATTTTGGGTTGGTGAAGCAATTGTTGGTCAAAGGGTCTTATTTGTGCCTACAGCAAAAGGCATTGTGGTTCTAAGACCTGACCAGACAAAGCCATGGTTTTCTTGATGTACTTGATTCATAGGGACAGAAGCACCTTCCAGAATCTTGGCGTCAGATAGTTCATCCGAGGTTAACAATGCTTTGTGTGCAAGCGGGCTACTCATCCCACAGGTACAGACGCAATTATTTGAGTGCAATGATCTTGCGTAATATTCTCTTTTTTTCTTGAGGTTTGCTGTCCTTAATTCCGCTCCTTATTTGTATAGATTTTTGAGTTCTTTTTAGCTTAGATGTTTTGCTTTTGCCATGTTTTTGCGAGGTCCTCACATTCTCCCTCAGATTTATTGGATTGCCCCTCAGTGGGGGACTTGTTGAAGCTTCCATTGTGATTGTATCCCCTGTGCCGTTGAATCCAAGGGGTCGTGTGTAGGTACAGTGGAATCATTTAGACCCTCGCTGTCTTCAGGGGGGCCATTGATATCATCTGGGTGCTTTTTAGGAGAGTCGTCGCTAGGTTGCCCAGGTGCAATATTAGCTTCAGTGCCTAATGCTTTCCACAGGCTCAAGCAATCAGTTGGACTCGTCAGAACTTGTCCAACTGGCGTCGGATGAACTTCTATGTGAATCTGTAGCGGCTGAGATGCGAGTGTGTGTCATTCTGTTTTTCTTCCATTGGTTTGAGAGATTGTTTTTCTATGTTTGCGTAATCAGATTCACAGTCCTCAACTCCCAAGGTAGCTTGTGTGGGCCTGCATATACCTGGCGTTGGTATGCCATGTCCCTCAATCGTCGCTCCTTCTCGCTCTAAATGGTCAGACGTAGCTTCTCGAGGCGGGGACACAGCCCACACATCTTCAGATCTGGATGAATTGAGCGTCTCCGCGACTTATACACAGATTTGTTTATTTGTAACGGGCAACAGACCCAAGGAGATCAGGCCGCAAGGACAAGGACATTTTCAGGTTCCATAGTTACAAGATACAAACCAAAATATAACATAACTTACAGGATTGCAGATATGATACTCAGATATACAAAGGATAATTTTGTACAAATATCCATGGATGAGATACATTACAAAGTACCAGGTTAATTACAATATAGGTCGCCACAAGCGTATGGTGTAGGAAACCAAGTACAAGGAGAGGGGGCGTGCACGGGGTCGGTTACAGAAGTGTGCTGTTGTAACTTAATAGAGAATTTAAGCTCTGAAGACGTTACAAGGGAGGAGAGTTGGAGCGGGGGTGGCTCGTTTGGGCTTGGATATCATTAGTTTTAAACCCGTTGATAATGCTTTGCCTGCAGTGTGGGTAAGATTGGTCCACCCTGAGGAAAGGTGGGAGGGAATTCCAGAGCTGGGCAGCTTTGACAGGGAAGCTATTACCACTGATTGTCATCATTTTGAAGTAGGGGACTGTCAGACAGTTATTATAGGCCACTCTGGTAGGTCGGAGTGTAAGTCTTCTATTGAACCTCTCAAGTAACAAGGTGCTGCGTTATTAAAGAAGCCACTTGAAAGTTAGTGAGGCAGTTTTGAGTCCGATTTTATCAATGGTGGAGAGCCAGTTGGATTGTCTCCTTGCTGTTGATATATGGTCACTTTGTCATTCCTAACGCTGCTCCCAAGGCATTGTTTTGGAGTATTTGAATTTTCTTAGTTTTGTGTTTGTTGGATCCGATATATAGGGTGTTGCAGTAGTCCAATTTAGACAACACAATGGTTCTTGCCAATGTGGTACAACTGCTTGTTGAGAGGAAGGGTTTGCAGATCTAATCAGTTTACGTGTGTAGGCCGTAGATGATGCCATTGCATTTACTTGTTAAGTCAGAGTGAGGCTGGCGTCAAGGTAAAAACCTAAGGTTTTTACCTCCTTAGCAACCTTGATCGTATTGCCATCTATATCAAAAGTGGTATAGTAGTGGCCAAGTTTGTTAATGTTAGGTGTGGTCCCCAGGATGATGAGCTCAGCTTTATAATCATTCAGGCATAGACCATGGAGTGCCATCCATGCCTGGATGATGTGGTATATTCTATTCACCAATGCCAAATAATGATTGTAATCCCCTGAAAGTGGGATGAGAATCTGGGTGCCATCTACGTAGTTAGTGTAGGTGACACCGAGACAGTCCAGATCAAAGAGGGGCTTGGTAAATATGTTATGCATGGTAGGGGAGACGCAAGACCCCTGGGGAACACTGCATGTGATAGGAATGGGACCAGCTGCTTCTGATGTGGAGAAGACTCTCATAGATCTTTCACTTAAGAAAGATTGAATCCAAGCTATAGCTTGTTGCGAGAAACGCGCTGCTGACTCAAGGTGGTTGCAGAGGACTTTATGGTCCATCAAGTCAAACTCTGCTGAAAGATGCAGAAGAAGTAGTAGGGCACATTTTCCCTGATCTCTCAGCTAATCAACTTGGGCCTTAAGGTCTATGAGTGCGGTTTCGGTCCCATGCTGTGGTCTGAAACCTGATTGGCGGGTGGCAAGGTGTTGATTTTGCTCCAGGAAGTTCTGAATCTGAAGGTACGCCACCCTATCTAGTATCTTTAGGAGGAATGGCACTGTTGTAATTGGCCTACAGTTTGTAGGTATAGCAGGGTCCAGAGTTTGTTTCTTCAGGAGGGGGAGGACCCATGATTCCTTAAGGTTACTTGGGATGGTACCTGACGTGAATGACACGTTAATGAGCTTGGAGATAAAAAGGTGATAGGTCTCTCGCCGCGTCTTTTATGATTTGGGCAGGGCATTTATCTCCTCAGCAGTTGGAAGGTTTGAGCGAGAGTATTATTTTTTCGACCTCTAGTATGGAGACTTTAGTGAAGTTTAAGCGAAGTGCTGGTTTGGGTAATGTGGGTAATTACCAACTTGATGGGTTGATGTTGGTACGTTTAATTTTTTCTTGGCAATTTTAACTTGGAGTGGCAATTTTGTCAGCGAGTGCTTTCTGTATGTCAGAGCACCAGGTCTCATCTTTAACACAGTTATCGGGTACAGGGATTGGGTTCTCCAATTCCCTTAGTATTGCGAAAAGTTCCTTGGTGCCTGAATTGCCTTGCAATATCCTATTATCAAAATGTTCTTTTTTTGCTCGCCATATTTCAGCTTTGTATTTTGCGGAGATGTTAATAAGGTTGGCTTTGTTCACCTCAGATGGTGTTACCCTCCAGATGGATTCACTTTTACGTTTTTCTTTTCTTAGTGACTTTAGATATAGCATTAACCAGGCATTTAAGTGTGCTCTTGGCTTACTATTCCTCATTTTTAAGGCAGCAAAAGTATCAAGTGCTTCTGTCATACCTTTGTTAAATTCATTCACTAAGGTGGCTGGATCTATCGAGTCTGGTAGTGAGTTTAAAGTGGGGAGTATTAGCGGTAAGAGTGTGTTGGCCGTTATGTTTTTTTAATTCCTGGTTAGCATGGGAGGTGCTATGTTTTCTTTTGGGTCAGGTTGACTTTGGCATCTAAATTGAAAGCTATGAGCGAGTGGTCAGTCCAAACCAGTGGGCTGATAATGGTAGTGTTACAGTTATAGTCAGCCACCCAGTCAAGTGTTCTGCCCTTGTCATGGGTTGGCTGTGTTAATTTTTGTGAGAAACCAAGCGCCGTTAAGACGTTAGCATTGGACATTGCGTGTGCATCTTTAGGATCATTGTAGCCCAAGTTCACATCTCCTACTCGGAGTGCTTGTGATGCATTTTTTAGGTTGTCTGAGAGGATCATGGAGAGGTCCTCAAAGGAACTCATGGGGCCAGGCGGTCTGTATATGAGATATATAGTGATAGTTTGAGAATCTGAGATAGGTAGCTGACTGAGAGGGATTCACAAGAGTTGACAAGCACCGGTACTGCTAATCTCATTGCTAGGCTAGATTTAGCTATAATTGATAAACCTCCTCCACGGGAGTCAGCTCTATCTTTTCTAAGGATACTGTAGTTAGCTGGAACAGCAAGCATCAAGGCGGGGCCTGCTGCCTGGTGTAGCCAGGATTCGGTGATGGCTAAGAAGTCGTAATTTTCTGTTTCTATCAGGTCAGCAATTTCTAAAGCGTGCGCTACTAAGGACCTAGCATTAATAAGTGCTCCTTTGAGCGGAGGAGCAGGGAGCGCTGTTGATATAGTAGGCGGGGCCTTATAATGGTGAGGCGTTATAGTTGGATGGTTGTTAGGTTTAGATATTCTGGGATTCAGATTGTGAATGGCACTGGAGTTAGTGCAATTCATCTTTTTGAGGGTAGTATCATATTCATTACTGTGGTAGGTACGCGTGATGGACTGGCTGGCTGGCTGTTCAAATAATTTAGATAGTCTTGAACGTAGTTTAATATTCCTATGCGTAAGTTCGCATGGGATGTTAGTTCTGGGAGAGTTCAGTGTAGTGCTAAGGTTGGAAGGTTTAGCCAAGCTACAAGTGTTGTTAGTCATGGTGTTTGATGACATATTTTGGAGTAGCGAGCCGGCAGTAGAAGACAATGCGATTAGAAGAACAGTTAGGTAGAAGCTGGTGGCATGCATTGTGTACTGTGGTAATCAGCAACAGTGAAGACGGGGGTGGGACCACTCTATGTATAGATCTCAGCGCAATTGGAAATTTCTATACTTCCTCTTCTCCCAAGGTACGGCTCCGCCAAGCTGAATTCATCACAGGGAGGGGCAGGCGGAGCTGACACGTCAGCTAATGCGCCCGTCTCCCGCCCCGCCCGAGACAAGCCCGGCTTGGAAATCTGTGGGCATGGACTCCCTCGTCTCAGCGCTCGCGGCCAACTGGCCCGCCCCGCTCACCTCCAAGCCGTCGCTGCCCTCCCGACAGGAATCAGGTGAGTCTGGTCTTAGAATGTTGTGTGGGGGAGACGCAGTAAGGGGACTCAGGGGAAGTTTGTCAGATATCAACACGCTGGAAGGAGGGGGGGTTGAAATAGTTTGTGGAAAGCAGGGTAGGGGAGGAGATGTAAAGACCTTATCTGGAGAGGTCCTACCTGGCCCAGGGAAAGTTCTTGAATCCATGGATGACAATGTGAACTTTTTTGACCACAGTGGAGTTTTCAATGGACTCCTCAGTTCCATACCCAAATCGTCTCGGCGGGAACGCTGACTCCGAAGGCGCTGCCCATCCTCTTCCATACTGCTTTCAGGCTACATACTTCTTTCAGGCTACTGCTGCCTCAGCTGGCGCGGACTGCTGCAGAATGCACCACAACTCAGCAGCCGACTCTGCAGCCGCTGCGCACCTCAATTAGGCTTTTAAGGAATCTCTTACTCTGGCCTTTGGCAATGATGAAAACAGTAGAAAGACTACCGAACCTAGTGAAAGCCAGCTAAATGTCTGGGACTGCTGCAGACTGCACCACAACTCAGCAACCAACAATTCTTAATGTCTTTTTAAACAAGTCACTGTGAACCTCTTTCATGTGTTCACTCTTGTCAACACAAAATATTCCTTGAGGCATTAGACTTTGCCCTTTTTCATCGGCAACCCTCTTCCGGGTTCACCATTTGCTAATCTTTTTTTCACCATGCGGGATTCGTTAACCTTAGCTTTCCTTTACTTGTTGGACAAAGACTTTCGACTGTACAGAGGATTTTACTAGACCCTCACATGACCACTTTGACCCTCTTCTTGCCTTTCCCAAGGCCTTCTGGTTCTGGTGGTTTCAATAATCGGGTAATCACCCAGAGTTACTCGAGTGAGCACCCACGGGGTGCGTGGCTCATCTGTAGTTGACTTTCCCTTTAACATTAACAGTTCTTTGCACATTCTGTAATCGGCCGTTTACTACTTTTGTTCAACACAGTTCGGTTTATCAGTGGAGGAGGGTCTCATGTACAGTTGACATCTGCTGCAACACACGCTGGTTATCGTTAGCTGTCTTACGATTCCTTCTGAGGTTTCACAGGCTTTTATCAGAAAGGGCAAGGTCGCTTCTCTCCTGGTCACCCTCTCGGTATGCACCGTCTTTCTCCTCCTCTTGAACTGCCGTGCTGCGTTAGCGCTCACGTTGTGCGGTTTGCCAAGCTAGTATTTTGCTCTTGTGCTCCATCTTTTATCCCTTTGGGGAGAAGGGGCCGCCAGGTGTGTGCGATTCTGGTTAATTGCCTGACTCTGTCTGACCCTTGGGTTGCGACATGTCAGGAAAAACAGATTTAGCATTTGTCAATTTTTTATCATATTGTGAGGAAGCATTCGGGTTAGAAAAGGAGGGTAGTAGAGTTCTTGAGTATCCTACGTAGTAGGATGGAGAAAAGGTGTTACACAGGGGTTTGGGTAAATTCGGTTGGGGTTGTGGAATGAACGAAAGAGACCAGAGTTTTTATTGTGACCTTAACAGGGGGGATTGTGGGAATTGTAGTGTGTTTTCAATACAGCATACTGGGGTTTCAGGAAAAATAATCAAAGGGACGTGAAGAAGAATGACTGGGAGTATTCAGGTAGGAAACAGGGATTCTGGGGTATGTGGTTTCTAAGTGTAACAGGGTGTCTAATGGATTCACCAAATGCGCAGAGGATGGTGGATTTTCGAAAAGGCAGTTCATTGGGTGGAAGGGAGGTCGAGTTGATGCAGCCCATAAAAGCTTTGAGGTTCTAGTCTTCCTTGACCCTTTCTCTGGTATAGTACCGTGTCTCACCTGGCTCCCGTACCCAGGTGATCCTCCCTCGCTCATCCAGCCCCAGGGTTGGGAATCGAGAGCGCCAGCCCTCCCCTGGTCTCCTGAATAAGGGATTCTCGAGGCCTGCTGGGGAGAATATCCTCAGGGTTCTCACAACGGTCATACAGGATCCTTGGAGCAGATAGGAAGAACTCCACCATTGCTAACATCACTTGTGCCCTCCTAAAATCCCCTGCAAAGTCCCCTCTACCCAGTCTCTCTTCCGAACACCCCACCAGCCAGAGCTTGCCACCCAGCTCTCCACTTCTTTGCTTGGAGTCAGTGCACACATCCGCTCTCCCCTTCTCAGACAGGACTGCTGTAGCACCATGAAGGATCCCCTCCCTCACACACATCGAGCACATACTTTTACTGCACCATCATGGCACTGTGACTAGCAAGCTCCTCCCCCACCCCAAGCTGCTGGTGCCTATTTGGTTCCTCACAGTGGCTAAGTCTTCCCCTATCAAACACCCCAGGATTCATGTACAGTCTCTTGGGGTTCTGAGTGTTAGTTCTCAGCACTCACATAGGGGTACAATCTTTCCTTCCCACTCTCTCCTAGGGCTCCGGTCCACTGTTCTGCCCAGCCAAGCTGCTCCCATGGCTCACCAGTGATTGACAATTCAGCAAAATCGCACCCACCTCTCCCTATGGGTGTACGTACCTTCCTTCACCCGAAACATTTAAAACCCTCCAAACTTTGCAGGAGAACCCAATTAAAGGAATAATCCAGGATGATTGTCACATCAGAGCAGATCTCCACAGAGGCAGAAGTGTCTTTTGGGGGAGCCCAGCCCACAAGGTCTGTAAGGGCAAATTGTACCACTGGCTTCCCTTGAGCAGACTAGTTGAGTTTATAAACTACCGTAGCAATTGTTATCTGGCAAGAAGCATGAGGTTTGCCATACGCAGAAGCCCTCATGAAGTCCAGTTAAGGGGAGGTGTCCAGGCAACTGCCATTCCAAAGATCGGAAGCTAAGTGGGTGAGGCAACCTCATGGTTGTAACATTCTCTGGGAAGTCCTCCACATCTCCCAAACCTAAATGCTGCAGCCCTAAGAGATGGGATAACCCTCATAAAAAATCTCCCAATTCTTTTCAAACAATTGGGCCCCCTGAACCAGAGGAGTAAACTGAGGGGTCAGTGCCATGGATACCTCATCTGGAGTCAGAGCAAGAACCAAGCCAATATCCGTGAAGCTCTGGTCTGAAGAGGCACAGCTGCCAGCTTGTCCAAGTGCGGTGGACACAAGCTGCGCTCCAGACAGAAGTTGCAATGCATTGACAAAGATGTCCAACATCCTTTTGCCTAAATTCTTCCCACTGCTCCAGTTTAGAAGAGCGAGAGGAAAACCATAACTTCAATAGTGGTTAGTCTCCAGAAGATTCTTTGTTCCCACAATGGTAGGCACTAATCTTTTTGGAAAAAAAGGGAGCCATAAGACGTTGGAACGCTTCTTCACGATTACCTTCATGCAAGTTCATATCTTCGATGTTTATCTTCCCCGAAGCCATGTTCTGCACCCTTTTCCTATGTACAGAGGGGGAGAGCAGGACTACAATTGAAAAGTATCTGTGTGGTGCATGCACACCTCCAGACGCTAGCTTGCAGGTTTCTGTACCCACAGCTTACATGGGATGAATGCCTTCAGAAATCTAAACTCCTGATGGACAAACATTCAATATAACTCCGGGATTGGTTACTAGGGCAGAAAAGAATAGAACACATGTGGTCTTTCAGCAAATGGATGCTGCAAGAGTTGCTAATCAAATATTCGCTTTCTCAATAACTCTTCATTTTACTTGCAGCATTTTGGCCACGGCTGTTCAGTGTGAACATATGGACCCAAACCAAAAATGTTACAGGAATCTCATGGTTCAATCTATTGCGGTCTCGCACTAGAATACAGCGGTGGTGGCAATAATGTAAGGGGGGGAAGTTCAAGTTGCAAGCAACTAGCTAGCCATAAAATGTCACTCGCCAATTCAATTCTATACATAAACACAGCACACCATTTCATAGGTCACCAAGAGTCAAATATCACTAGCCAATGGCTAGTTTGAGTGCAAATTTAGACCCTGTGATAATGTACATATTTCCCACTCTGCTTTGAGAAGAGTTACAGGATTTTTGGATGAGGAAATTGTCTTGTAACCCTAACATCCCTACTCCTTCCAGACCCAAAATTATCCAAATGTTATCTACTTTGAGCATATGCATAACGCTTCTGCAAAGATGTATCTTTGTAGCTTAAGAAAAAAATAGGAAGCACATTTAAAACACAATGGGCCTCCAAACTCGGGTCCGTGGTCCCTGAATGGGGAAATACCGGGCCATTCCGAAATTGGAGGGCCCGGTATTTCCCCATTCAGGGGACCCGGACCATCCCCATTCCCATTGAGCCCCTATAGGGCTATATGGAATGGGGAGAATGTTAATGACGGGCCTGTTAGCATGCTGGACCCCGCGCGGGACCCGCAAAAGACGTCTCGTCTGACCAGATGTCCAGAGTGGGTCCCGCGAGGGGACCTCGTAATGAGGTGGTACGGGGTAACGGCGCTGGCACCTTTACTGGCGCTGTTAAACCCTTACCGCCTCACTTGTAATGAGGCCCAATGTCCCAGTGTCATTAGACCACTCAGGTCATCATTAGAACCTACTAAATTAGGCACCTTTCAGCTATAATTAATTGCTGTTTTTTTGGCACAGGCCTGCAACAATTTTCCCAACCCAAATTTAGATGACTCACACCAAAATTTCAGATCACTTCTTAAAAATTAATCTTTAAGTATTCATGGAATAGTTGAACAGCAAGCAGTACAGCTGAGAGCAATTGTGTCCATACTGATCATCCCCCAAGTCTAGCGTGTGAGTGAAGGTTATCGAAGAAAACAGTGCTTCAAATCTACAATGCTTGGTGATGTAAAAGGATTTATTTGAATCTCCCTAGCATAAACCCCTACAATATTCGTGTGCAGAATCATTAAATAAAGCCTCAATGCCAATACAACCAGCTTGTTCCTCATTCAAGTATTAAAAGTCCAATAGCCGCAGAAAAGAAGAATTTATAAAACACAGACTACATACCACTCCCTCACCGAGACATGTCATAACCCAAACTGAAGGTAAGCAGTAAAATACAACAGGTAATCCATAGTTCAATTTCATTTCAAGATTGTTCATTTAAACAGTATACATCAGACAAATATTTTATACAAAACAGAATATTTTGAGGCCTGGGTTGTCCCGCCTGACCCTTGCAGGGAGCAGGGAAGGGACACTCACGAGCAGCTCACTGGACCGGGGAAACTGATGGCTGGACTGCCCAAGGAAAGACCTGCAAGGTACAAGGACGCCTCCCACCTATGGCGGTGTTGTGAGTTTGAGGTGCTGAACAGAGGCCGGTTGAAGGAGGAATCATCAGCGACACCTGCCGAGAGAGGAAAGTCTCGCCACACGCCCGTTTCCGCCATTCAACGGCGAGGAGGTGGGACATGGCGGACACAGTAGAGTGCCAGAGAGCGTCCCAAAGCACTGTGGTGGTGTGGCCCGCTGCAGGTGCCTGCCGACTGGCTCCCATTGCTAGCAGGAGTCAAAAAGGACACAAGAGGAGGCCACCAGGGGGCGCGGGCAGGATGGACGCCTGAACGTCGAGCTCCGCACCCAGCCCCGGGTGAATCACGATTTATCGGCGAAACGAGGGTCCCATATACTACGCGACCCCCCCCAAAAGACGTGGAAGCCTGTGGCCCCCACCTGGGTCCAACTTTGGTTCCGATCCGACGCTCCTGTGCGGAGTTACACGGACCAAGGCGATATCGGCTGCCCCTCCCCCACGACCTGGCGCGGAGTGGCGCAGGAGACAGCACGAGCCGCGCCGCCCACGAATAGGCCCGAGAGGGTGAGCCCGCGGCGCTTCCTCCCCTGGGCATCCTCCGACTTGAAGAAAACCCTCCACCCACACAGGGAACGCACGCCCGGCGCCTCTGGTGCCCGAGGCCCGGCCTGACCCGGAGAAAGGCGGCGTCCGTCGTAAACTGGCCGACACGAACCCCTCATGAACTGGAGAGAGAACTTGCTGAAATACCAGTTTGTTCCCAAAGAAAGGACCATGGCCGCCGGTAGCCCCACCGTCCCACCCCCGGATCTGGGGGCTATCCAGAACAACATCCAAACGATTCTGGAGGAGATACGAGGTATGAGGACAGACATGGGGGCCAAACTGGCCGACCTCACCACCAAGGTCGCCACCCTAGAAGACCGCGTGGAGGGCGTCGAGAATAACCAACTTTCGGCGACACTCCTCGAAACCCAAATGGACATGAGACTCCGAGACATGGAAAGGCGCGAGGAAGAGCTTCGGTTCAAGGTTGACGACATGGAAAATAGGGAGAGGAGGAACAACCTTCGAATCTTTGGCCTGATGGAATCTGAGGGCGAATCCGTACAAGGACTTGAAGGCAAAGTGCACGATATCGTGAGGATCGCCCTGGGAACGGAAGACGTGGGGGCGACCAACTTCGACAGGGTGCACCGAGCGGGGGGGGGAGGCAGAGGCCCACGCTCGGTTCTGGTTCGGCTGCACTACTACAGGGACAAGATCAGAATCCTGGAAAAGGCGAGACATCTTGGCACCATACAGTACGGTGATTCAAAGGTATCCATCTTCCAAGACCTCTCGGCCCTAACCCTGTCAATGAGGAGGAAATGCGGCACACTCACAAGATGGTTGCAGGGAAAAGGAGTCCGATATCGGTGGGGTCACCCCTTCTATTTGGAGTTTGAGTGGCTAGGTGAGAAACACCACCTGGTGTCGGAGGAGGACATACGAAGAGCCACGGACGATCTGGTGAACGACCAGGCGGGCCATTCGGGCGCCCAGGAGGGAGGACCACGGGACCCCCCTAGGGGTCCCGACGGCCCAGGAAATCACAGTGGGAAATCTAAGGTCAAGGGGGCCCGAAAGTTTCGGAAAACCAGACACCCGTCGATGAACCCGGAAAATCACACTGACTCATGAAAATGACGTTCGATTGGAAGGAGAGAAAATCATGAGGTGAGAGACGATTCAGGGTACGGACGCAGGAGGCCCCGGGCCCACGAACTGCCTTGAACGGACACCGCGGCGGTGTCGCGTTTGGCCCACCGGACCTTGGGTCGGCAGACCATTATGTTAAAAAGTTAACTGTTTATTTGTGTTGCCCCGCGTTTGGGTTTCTGGTTGTGGGTTGAGGGCCCGGGCGGGGTCTCTGGTTTTTGTCTCGGTTAAGTGCACCGAAGGCCTGCAGGGGCCGACCTGAATCGGACTTGCGATCTGGGACTCTCCAGACACACGAAAACCCCGGGGCTGGGGTTGGAGTCCTTGGTGGTTCGTTGACCGGCCCCAACACATGTTGGGGAGAGTGGACGGACGCCTCAAGGTACAAGGGTGGGGAGGGGGGAGGGAAGACACGGGGAGGGGGGTCAGTTGCAAGGGGGGAGGGGATGGGGGGGATAACGGGGTAGTTTGGGGGACTCAGGGGGAAATTCAGTTCAGACCGCAAGAATACGCTTGGCAAGGGGCACTAAAATTCAATCACCACGAGGGGTTCAGAATACGCACACGGTATGATGACAACGATTGAAGGGAAGGTGGGCACGTTAAATGTCAAGGGTCTAAACTCTCAAAATAAAAGATCCCTCACGGGCAACATGTTCCGAAAACAACACCTGACGGTCCTATTTCTACAGGAAACACATTATAAGCGCGGGAGGGAATCCAGAATCAAGGGGAAAGACATCGGTAGCAACTATTGGGCTTCACACCCGACCTCGAAGAAGGAGGGGGTGGGCATTCTCCTGGGAAGGGCTCTCCAACTAACGGGGGTGGAAACCAAGAGGGGGTTTGGGGGTCGATTTCTGGGTGTCAAGGGGCTTTGCGAGGGGCAGCGAGTTACTCTCGCCACCGTATACGCGCCCAACACGGGCCAGGTGGAGTTCCTCACACGGATCTTTGGTGTCATGGATGAATGGGCCGAGGGGGCCATGATTCTCGGGGGTGATTTTAATCTCATAGCCGACCCCCAACTGGACTGGTGGTCCGCCAGAGGTGGGGTACCCAAGGGGATCACGAGGGATAACCAGGCCTTGCAGAACCTCTTGAAGGATCACTACTGGGTAGATGTTTGGCGCAAGGCGTACCCGGCCCAGGGTGGTTACACATTCTTTTCTCCCCCGCACTGCACCTACACCAGAATTGACCTTCTGTTGGCCTCAGAGGAGGGAGATGGGGCGATGACCCAACCAAAAGTCGAGACCATAACGTGGTCGGACCATGAACTACTTATAGCTAACTGGTCCCTGCCCATCGCCCCGAGATCGGCTCGATGGCGGTGCAACGACACGCTCCTTAGGGATCCAGTATTCCGTGAGTTCATGAAGCAGGAAATGCTGGCCTACTTCGAGACAAATGACACGGGGGAGACGGACATGTCCATGGTATGGGAAGCGGGGAAGGCCACCTTCAGAGGCCTCCTCATAGCGGAGGGCTCGAGGCGTAAAAGAGAGAGGGGCCTGATCGAGAGCAGACTCCGAGGGGAGCTGCAGATCTTGCGGGCCAGACTGGGAGTCCCGGGAGTGGACCGGAGGGCACTATTGGACGAGATGCAGGGCAAAAGACAGGAGCTCCATACGGTTCTCATAGGGGAGGTGGTTAAGAGGATGCGATATACCAAACAGAGATACTACGAACAGGGCGACAGGGTAGGCACTCTGCTGGCTCAGAGGTCGAGGGGGTGTAGAGTGGAGAGAGGGATTACCCGGTTGACCGACGAAGAGGGCAGGGTTCATGGGAACCGGCATGAAGTGACGGAATGCTTTGCTGAGTACTACAGCAAACTCTATTCTAGGCAAGCGGGCGAATCTCGGGAGGACATTGCCTCCTACCTGGCAGAACACCCCCTCCCCAAACTGACCGACCAGGACTTGGAGGCCCTCGAGGGGGAAATTTCAGAAGAGGAGGTGGAGGGAGCCATCAAGAGACTGAAGGCCGGAAAGGCTCCTGGCCTTGACGGCTACACAGCGGATTTCTATAAACAGACCCAGTCCACCTTAGTGAAGCCCCTGACCAAATTGTTCAACCAAATTAGAGGCAACGACACGATCCCCCCGACTTTCCTACAGGCCCTCATCACCGTCATACCTAAACCTGGTAAAGACCGGGCAGCTTGTGGGTCTTACAGACCCATTTCACTTCTCAACTTAGATGCCAAGATCTTTGCTAGGATCCTGGCCTCCAGATTGGAAAACTCCCTCCCACGCCTGATACATCCTGATCAGGCGGGATTCGTCCTCAATAGACAGGGTTCCGATAATTTAAGGAAGACCCTCCATGTATTGGCCACGACCGAGGCCAGGAATGAAGGCGCTCTCCTACTGGCTCTTGACGCGGAGAAGGCCTTTGACAGGGTCAGCTGGGCTTTCATGAGGGAGGTTCTCTTGTCAGTGGGGATGGGTCCAAGGTGGTTGGGATGGATATCCGCGCTCTACTCCTCCCCCTCGGCCAGAGTGGTGGCTAACGGGATTGAGTCTAGGGAATTCCCCCTTGAACGTGGCACGAGGCAGGGATGCCCCCTGTCTCCGTTAATCTACGCATTGGTGATGGAACCGTGGGCAATCTCGATCCGCAATGATGCGGACATCAGTGGTGTACAGATGGGGGATATGCACTGCAAGATCTGCCTCTTTGCGGATGACGCCCTGCTCTATGTCACCAGACCGTCCCAAACAATCCCTCGGGTTCTGCAGGGCCTCGCAAGATATGGAGAACTATCGGGGTATAAGGTTAATTTGGACAAATCGGTCGCATTCATGGGTGGGAACCTGCCAGACACGGAGGTGACCTTTGTGGAGGGTCTCCCCTTCAAGCGGAGCGATGAGGGGTTCCGTTACTTGGGAGTCCAAATCACACGTAACCTTGAGGACCTGTATGGGGCCAACTTCCCCCCCCTCTGGTCAGCAATCAGGAGAGACATAGAAAGGTGGGCGGGAACGGGTCTCTCATGGATGGCACGCCTTAACCTTATAAAAATGGTTATCCTCCCAAAATTTCTGTTTCTCTTTCAAATGCTCCCGGTCCAAGTCCCCAAGGCCTTTTTTGACGAGACAAAACGCATCCTCCTTAGATTCCTCTGGCAGGGCAAAAAACACAGGATTTCATACGAGGTTCTGACTAGGACCAAGGAAGATGGAGGGGTGGGCTACCCTGATCTCGAGACGTATTATAGGGCTTCCCAGTTGAGGATCCTGGTCGATCACTTCTCACCGGGACCGAAAAAACAGTGGGTAGCCATGGACAATAGGCCCCTGGCGCCCGTCACACTAGAGGAATGGCTCTGGGTCCCAAGGAGAACGATCCCCAGATCAGTCTTGAACCACCCGATTCTAAGAGTACTGTGGTCCCTGTGGAGAGAGGGAGGTTACTATAGATGGCTCACGACATGGCCCTCCCCCTTGAGCTGCATCTGGGCCCCTCCTTTCCTGGCCAAAATAGCGGAACCAGCAGCCTACCAGACATGGTTCGAGGCGGGCCTTAGTAGGACCGGCCAGTTGTGGGTGGGGGGCTCCTTCCTCCCCTTGAAGGACCTTGAGGAAGCCCTGGGAATAGGCACGCTTTCCCCGTTCCGATATCTTCAGCTTAAGGGTGCCCTCACGGAACCATCTTGGGGTGATACCCTCAGGAGGGAACTCACAGACTTTGAAAAACTCCTTCTGACCGCAAGGGGCTCCAAGGGGATAATCTCCCGCCTATACAAGCTCTTTCTGTTCTCCATCCCCCGAGACCCGCCACCAGCACGCATACAATGGGGTAGGGACCTGGGCGAGGAAATTGATGACGAGAGATGGACAGAGATGTGTAGACGGGCCAATCGATCCACATCCTCCCTCCAATATCGCCATCAGGCCCTCAAGATATTACATAGATGGCACTACCCCCCGCAAAGAATAGCCAAAATGCGTCCAGGATATGACCCACACTGTTGGAAATGTAGGACAGAGAGAGGTGACTATATCCACATGTGGTGGGGATGCCCAGTGGTCCAGAAATACTGGGACAAGGTGCGGACCTGGATCAAAGGGGTAGATGGGATAGAACGAGTATCCTGCCCGTGGCTCTTCCTCTTCGGGATTAGTAACGAAGAGGACCGGGGTAACACTCATGATCACATGCTCCAGGTGATGCTGGTAGCAGCTAGATGCTGTCTAGCGCAGAAATGGAAACACCCGAGAATGCCAGGGGAAAAAACCTGGGTGACCAAAGTAAGGGCCATCTACGACATGGAGTTCCTCACACACCTGCTCGATGAGTCTAAGTCCAGTATCGAGGAAATTTGGCTCCCCTTCTTTGATAAGTACGGCCGAGTGGTCTAGGTCCTGAAGACTGAGCTGAGGGATTCCCCTCCTCCCCACGGATGTGGGACCATGGGCCAAGGACCCGGCTGAGAACTGAACTCGTTTGGCCCATATGACTTTGGCGTGCCACACGCATATTGTATTGACGCCTCCATCATTAAGAGAGCCCGTTGTGCAAGTGTTTATCAAGGCTATGTAAGCGCGAACTGAAGGGGGGTGGGGGGAGGGAGAGGGAGGGGGGGGGCATGGGGTGTGTTTCGTCTGGTTTTCTCTTTATGTTAACTCACATTAATAAATGCAATGCAAGAATGTAACCTCGTTATGCACCAAGGAAACTTAATAAAATTGATTTTCAAAAAAAAAAAGGACACAAGAAAGGTATCCCAAGACCTAGGGAGCTGAGCCACCTCTTCTACTCTCTCTCTTCCCTCCCTCACGTACATCAACCCTGGCAACGGGGAGCCAAGAACTCTTACCGGGAAGGTTGGACAGGGAAGGAGACAAGGTAACAGCCATGAAAGGGGAGGGGACGGTGCCTTGGTCCTTGAACACCTTAAAGAGGGAAGGGGGTGGGAAAACTGGAAACCAATGAGATGGGATGAGAAGACTATATAAAGGAGGAGCTGAAGCAGGTTGTTAAGTGTCACTCTGATTCTTGCAGGAACTAGAGATGGAAGCAGAAACAGCAGGATATATCTGGGCATACTGAAGGAATACCAGGAAGCAGTTACTCTGGAGGGTTTGAGGGGAAGACCGGACAAGATATTGGCTGAACCTGAAAAAGAAAAACCGGAGGACAATTATGTAATTGTCACATTCATGGTCAAATAAAAGAGGGATCACAAATCCAAACCCAGTGTGTTTCCAGTATCATTTCCTGGAAGCACTCCCAAATATACTTAATCCACATTAAATCAATAAGAGATTAAACATATATAACAAAGCACAATTTCTAAAAAGATATGAACTTTACTTCAAAAATGTTGTCTTAACATAGGACAGCCCACATACATTCGATCATAACCTTTATCCACATACATGCAGAACAACAAGTATCCCATTAAGACTTATATTGTAGTTCCCATCAAGCGCCGTAAACATTTCAGTCCCAAAAAAATAAAAAAAATAAAAAAACCACAAACATTTCCTATTATTACCCACCTTTCCATCCAATCACTTTCACGCAACCCCTGCAGGTGTACATCCCATTATCCTGACCCCATTACCTTAAGAAATGGGATTGAAGTTTCCCATGCTACATTTGGGGGTGTGAGGCGAGTGTCTGGTGTAAACCAAGTTGAGGACACCCCAACTGCGTGCAACATTCCTTCCTTGATCCAATACTCTGTTTTGAGAACTTCTAGTTCCACATTGGCCCTTTCTATCAAGTCCACAACCCAGATCTCATACCTCAACCCACAGCCTAACTTTATGACTGGGCCATCGCCTAGATTTGTGAACCTGGCAACAACCTCCCACTTTCAACTCATCAACCCAAACACTCGAAGGTAACTTTAATAGCACTTACCTGTTACCAAAACAATTACCTGTACAACCTTACCTCCCACTAAAATCTGAATCGCAGAGCAGTCCAAAACCATATGAAAAAAGAATGCACCCCGTTAGGCTAGGGAGGTGAGCCTACTCCACGACACCGTCCCTAGGGGTCGAGGCAAGTAGGACTTCACCGGCAGAGACACCCCCCCCCCCCTCTTGGGGACAAGGACTCCCATGATGAACTCCCTGATGCCTTCCATGTGATGGCCTACATGGAACTATCTAATACACCAAATCATTACAAGTCCCATGACTGCAATGCTGAGGCGTAGCCAGGATCGTCTAATAAGGGGGGCCTGAAGCTAATGTAGTTGGGCCCACCGCAGTGACATTAACATCTGTAAATGCTCACACAGCGCTGTTGAGTGGGCATTTACAAATTGTGGGTGGGCCTTGCCTGCTACATCCTACCCCATCTACGCCTCTGCGGACGAAGATAAAGTGAACTTATACCATTATCAAAGGGAAAGAGAAGCTGTCCCTTTAAATCACAATCTCCAAAGGACTGTGCGAAATACGTTCAATAGAGAGGAGGCACCAGGTCTCACTCTTAACCCCATTATTGGGCCCTCAGACATTCCAGATGGAAAGTGTTTTTTTAAGTCATTCTCACAAGTGATCCCTTCTATGTTGCAGATGATACTTCTCCAGCATGCTTGACCATCATTGCATAGACCATTTACTCCCCTACCAAACATCATCACGCCAAACTTGCCTGCTATTCCTCTCTAGTAAACAATCTTCTGAAACCAGTTGGGACACTAACTCCACTAAATAGCCTAAACCACATCCTACCAAAGATCCTAAGCATTCAAACCTAAGTAACTGACCAGTCACCTAGCTACATACTCTATAGGGGTTAATGGCAGTGATTAAATCAATTGACGAGTCCATGGAACACCAACACTTGATTAGTCTTCTTTTGCAACTACATACTTCTATAAAGCATAGTGCTGTCTTGTGGCCCCTCTGCTGCCAGTTCACTGGGTCAGAGTAACATCACAATATGAAACAGGCAGGAATTTATTCCAGCTGGTGAGTTTTGAACACTTCCCCGGAACAAAGTATAAAGTGCAACTATTTTCTTCCAGGACCACCTTGTTGAAGCCACTCTTTGTGCAAAATTCAATTTTTGGGGAAAGTTTTTCTAACTTGGAGTTTCCCCTCTTTTCTGTATTCCTTTGGTTTTGACTATCCCTTTTCTCCAAGCTGGGCTTGATCCAAAGTCTGACTGAGTGCATCTCTTTTTGTGTTCATCCTTAAGAGTACTTATGACCCCTAAGGCAGGGGTACTCCAAAAATCGCCCCTTCATGTCCTAGAGAGAGTACCAACTCTTACCATATGGGTAGGCTGGTGAGAATGTTTGGCTCTGTAAAATGGTTCCACAGTGTGAACTCAACTTTATCTGGTGGGGTCATTTTAGACCCCCCCCTTCATTTATCAAAGCTATCTTTGGTCGCTTGATGTGTGTCTCCCAGGACTGGGAGCTGTATTCCACCTGGGACATGTTCTGAATAGCATATGTGTGTCTGGGACAGTGTGGAGTCATTCCTTTGTGTGAGATCTCTCTCCAGAATGCCGGGGTATGCTTGGAGGGATGGTGTGCCATTGGCTGAACACCCTTCTATTTGAGCTATGCTTGGTGTGTGATTGGGTGCACTGTTCATTCAATGGTTTTCTCTCCTAGGAGATAAAAGCAGAGCCTCTGCTCGCTCAACTCTGATAGCTGAATCTACGAACTTGCAATCTGGAAGGACGGCAGCGAGAAAGGACAAACTCTGCACCAGCCCACTTTTATACCCCAAAAAAGTAGATGAGGAAGAATGGCTTCAAAAAAGCAAGAATCCTCTTTGGTGCTCCTTTTTCCCCATATCTGGAAGACTCTTCACCACATGACCCCAGTCGAGGACTATGGTTCAATCTCCCCTACACCTGTTAACACCAGAGGCTTTGCTGCACCCATTCTTGCAACGACAGAGTCGAACTCTCCTCCCCAGTTGATCTTGCGCAGTTGGTACTTCACCAATGCGCTTTCTTCAATATCCACTGTGTGGGGATCTCGCCAAGGTGACCCACTCCCCAAAAGCCGGATACTGTGCCCAAGGATATCGGAACCCTAAATTCTTGACAACCCTTTACCAGAGCAATCTCTGGTCTGGTCTGCTCCTCTAGCTCAGAATCCTGATCTAGGAATCGCCAAACCTGGAATAATAGTCCTTACCAAGGATCTCAGGGTTCAATCTGCATCAATGTGCAGTCACTTGAGTACATAATGGTGGCTGAACAACTTGTGATGCAGCCACCTTTGGAAACTGCAAGCTTAAGAATGGCTTACCCGGTCCCAGGATCTTGCACTCCTGGTAATTTTTTTTTTGTTTTCTCCATCTCTGGGCTGCTTCTTCACAAACCCTTCTTGTTTCAATTGAACTTCAGAAACAGCTCCATGGGGACACTTTTGCAATTAAGAATTTCTCCCACTAAGGAGTGCCAGAATTGAGAATACTGTACTTGTATGAACTTGCCTACTGTGACAGATTTAGTAGGCCAACACAGTTAAGAAGGGATGAGATCCAGAGCCAGTCCTACCTCAGAGGAAGAAGGTGGCAGGTAGGGGGGGCCTCAGTAAGGAACAAGTTACTTACCTGTAACTGTTGTTCTCCAGCATGGGTCTGGCATGGATTCACATGCTCATGAATATTCCCCGTCGTCAGGCTGGGAATCCTCGGTAAAGAAAAAAAAAACAGTATCAGTTTCGTTTCTGATCTGTCTTTCGTAGTAGTAACCAATCACTGGTCTCTGCGTCATACTGACCACAGCCAATGACTGCCCTCTAGCTAAGCCCCGCCTCTGGCAGCCATCTTCAGATTTGGAAGCACGTGAAGTGGCAGTATGACCAAGTGAAGAGCCGCAGAGGGGTAGGCAGGAGGGTTCGCATGTGAATCCATGCCAGACCCATGCTGGAGAACAACAGTTACAGGTAAGTAACTTGTTCCTTCTCCAGCATGGGGTCTGGCATGGATTCACATGCTCATGAATAAAGAATACATAGCAGTACACACATGCACAACCACGGGAGGTGGCAAAGGCTCAACATTAAGCATTACATAAAACTCAACATCAAGCAATCTTACCTCCTCACCAGGGTCACCTCAGGCGAACAGGTTGCGCAGCACTGCTTGGCCGACCCTGGACTCCTCCCTGGAATCCCGATCGACGCAGTAGAATTTCGTGAAGGTGTGCGTCGACCTCCACGTAGCAGCCCTGCATATGTCCAGCAGGGGCACACCAGAAAGGAACGCCGTGGTAGCTGCGATCGCTCTGGTGGAATGGGCTCTCGGACGGCCAGGCAGCGGTCGGTTTGCCAACCGATGACAGTACATGATTCAGCCGGAGAGCCATCTGGAAATGGAAGCCTTCGAGAGAGCCTTCCCCTGATTGAAAGGTCCAAAGTTCACAAAGAGTTGTGACGTCTTCCGAAGACACTTCGTGCGGTCCACGTAGAACTTCAGCGCTCTAGCCACATCAAGCGAGTGCAAAGTCCTCTCAGCCAGCGACGAAGGCGATGGGAAAAACACAGGCAACACCAAGGGTTCGTTGAGGTGGAAGTCCGACGGCACCTTGGGCATGAAGGAGGGGTGCGTCCTGAGCACCACGCTCGTGTCGTGAAAAGTCAAGTATGGTGGCTTGCAAGATAGGGCCTGGATCTCTCCCACTCGTCGTGCGGAGGTGATGGCCACAAGAAACGCTGTTTTCCACGACAGGAACTTCAACGGGGCCGAGTGCAGAGGCTCGGATGGAGGTCCCATGAGCTTGGTCAGCACCACGTTGAGCTCCCACGCCGGGGCCGGTGCCTTCACCGGCGGGAACGATCTGAACAGTCCCTTCATGAACTCTTTCACCAGACGATGAGACCACAAGGACGTCCGCCCCGTGGTTCTGGTGTATCGGGAGATCGCAGCAAGATGAACCTTGATGGACGCGTGTGCCAGTCCAGCCTTGGCCAGCGTCAACAGGTACGGCAGCACTTGGGGAGCCGTAATCCTCAGAGGGTTAATCTTCTGTGCGTGGCACCAGACAGAGAACCTCTTCCATTTGTGTCCGTAGCATTTAAGAGTCGAGGACGCCCTGGCCTTTGCAAGAACCTCTCTGCAGTCGGCCGGTATGTCGTATCCTCCAAACTCTAGCGCTGCAGGAGCCAGGCCTGCAAGTTCAGCGACTTCGGGTCGTGGTGGAGGATGGCGCCTCCTTCCCTGGAGAGCAGATCCGCGTCCACCGGCAGCTTGATCGGCGGGGACGCTGACAAGTCCAGAAGGTCCGGGAACCTTATCTGCCTCGGCCACGCAGGTGCGACGAGGATCATCCTGCACCGTGACCTCTTGAGCTCGTTGATGAGCCGGATCAGCAGTGGCAGAGGAGGGAACGCGTATAGGAACAGGCCTTCCCAGGGGAACGAGAAAGCATCCCCCATGCTCCTCGGCTGGGGAAACCTGCTGGCGAACCTCCGGCACTTGGAGTTCGTCGCCGTCGCGAACAGGTCGATCTGGGGTGTGCCCCACCGTCGGAAGAGGCAATCCACTAGATCCGTAGTTCCCACTCGTGGCACGAGCGCAGCTCCCTGCTGAGTGAGTCGGCGATGGTGTTTTTTATCCCTGCCAGATGAAACGGCACCAGAAACATCCTTTGGGCGACGGCCCAATGCCACAGGTCCTGCGCCTCCTTGGACAGTGCTGGGGACCTGGTTCCGCCCTGTTTCCTGATGTAAAACATGGTGGTGTTGTTGTCAGTGAAGATCCTCACCACCTTGCCCTTGAGGGACGGAAGGAAGGACCTGAGGGCCCAAAACACTGCACGAAGCTCCAGGACGTTGATATGGAGGGACTTCTCCGTCGGGAGCCAAAGGCCTCTCGCGTGCAGATTTCCGGTGTGCGCTCCCCACCCTTCCAGGGAGGCATCCGTGGTCACTGTAAGTGAATAAAACAAACAAACAAACAAACAAACAAACAAGTCTCCTGGTGGCCTGGGGTCTGGAAGTCCATGCCCGCGGTCAGATGCGCGCGGGCGCCCCACCACCGGATCGCTCGTCGGAAACTCTCGTCGAGTGTGATCCTCTCCTCGAAGTTGCCCGTCGTTTGGATCCAGCGCGCGTCCAGGAACTCCTGCAACGGGCGCATCCGGAGCCTGCACATGGGAATGAGGTAGATGCAAGAAGACATCATTTCGAGGAGGGACTTGATGGACCAACCAACATCCGCTGCACCTTGCCCAGGATGGCCCTGGTCCTTTCCTCCGACGGGGAGGCCAGAAGGGACACTGTGTCGAGCTTCGCTCCCAGAAACAGTGCTACTTGCGCGGGTACCAGGTGGGACTTGGCGTAGTTCACGGAGAATCCCAGGTCCGTGAGAAGTTGGACGGTCCTTGCCGTGTGCTCCACGGCGAGCTCCCTCGTCTTGGCTCGGATGAGCCAGTCGTCCAGGTAGGGGTAGACGTGGGTCCCCTCTCGGCGCAGCTGCGCCGCCACTGGTGCAAGGCACTTGGTGAATACCCTGGGTGCCGACCGTAGACCGAAGGGAAGGGCTCTGAACTGATAGTGACGTCCTTGGACCACGAACCTGAGAAATTTCCGGTGCCCCTTTAGGATGGGAATATGGAAGTAGGCATCCTCCAAGTCCAACGACGACAGGAAGTCGCCCTCCTCCAGCTGACCCAGGACGTGCTGGAGGGTGACCATCCGGAACTTCTGCGCCTTGATGAACTTGTTCAGCCGTCGTAGGTCTAGGATGGGGCGCCATCCTCCCGTCGTCTTCTTCACGAGGAAGTATCTTGAGTAAACTCCGGAACCCCGAAGCCTCTTTGGGACGAGTTCGATGGCGCCCTTCCTGAGCATCGCCTTTACCTCCAGGAGAAGCTGAGGGACGTGAAGCTCTTTCCTGGCCACAGGGGGGACGCGCGGGCACCTTCTTTGAAACACGAGCGCGTGACCCTGGGCTAGAGCGTCCAGCACCCAACGGTCTGTGGAGATGGACTCCCACACGCTGACGAAGCTCGCCAGCCGGCCTCCCACCGGGGTGCTTCGGTGGGGGCCCGACCCCACGGCCAGTTCAATCCTGCTTAGACAAAGCTTTGCCGCCTTGACCTCCTTAGCGACGACGGCGGGGTCCGCCTGACTTGCCTCGTCCCCTGTAAGCTTCCTGAGACGATGAACGGGCCGCTTGACGGTAGGTGGAAAATCCGCCGCCGGAACCTTTGGAGGCGCCCTTGCCTCCGCCGCTCCGAAAGGGCGGCCGCCGTTGCTGGAGAACCCCGAGAGCCCGGGCCGTCTCCGCTTTAATGGCTTGAAGGGAATCGTCCACTGTTTTCCCAAACAGGTTGTTCCCATCGAACGGCATGTCCAGGACTCTGGTCTGTACGTCTTGACGGAAGTCTGTAGCCTTGAGCCATCCACGCCGCCTAAGGCACACGCCGTTGCCCAACTGGTGAAATCCAGTGTCGGCGATGTCCGTCGCAATCGTGATGGCGCGGTCCGACGCCACCTCACCTTCCTGCAAGATCTCTAGGGCATCCGCCCTCTTGTCGTCCGGTAGGAAGTCCAGCAGGGGAACCAGTTTGTACCACAGCTCCCTGTCGTAGCGGGCTACGATAGCTAAAGCGTTGGCCGCCTTAATCGTCGTTGCTGCAGACGAGATGACCCTGCGCCCCATCGTATCCAATTTCTTTACCTCGCCGTCCGGCGGGGAAGTCGATGTGGAGGCCGCACCCCCCCCCCCGCTTTCTTTCTGGCCGCCGCGGAGACGACGGAGTCCGGGGTAGGCTGTGCCCGGAGGCACAAGGGGGCCGCGTCCGGGACCCGGTACTTCTTCTCGTACCGGTCTCTTCTAGCCGGCGTCGTGGATGGGTTCTTGAGGAGGGCAAGGCCCTCATCCCAAATATCGTCCAGCAGAGGCACCGCGAGGACCGTCTTCCTCTTCGCCTCGCGCCGCTGATAAAGGAAACCTTCCTTCTTCTTCACCTCAGGGCAGAGCTGGAAGAGCTCGGATGCCCTGGCGATCATGGAGTGAAAAGATCCAATCTCGTCGGGTGGGTAAGCCCGGGTGGGAGGTGACGACGGCAGATCCTCGTCGTACACCTCGTCGTCCGTACAGGAAGGTGTGGGTTGTCTGGCCGAGGTCAGGAGGGGCAGCAGACCAAGAAACTCAAAGGAAAAAAGAAAAAAACAGTGGATTGGAGCATGGAGGCATTTTAGAGCAATGGTGAGGTTTTGGCTGGTGAGAGAAAGTGGTGCTGTGCTGTGAGTGTACATGTAAGATGTGAACAGTGACTGAAGGATTGAACAAGTGAATGAGTTGGTGGGTGTCACAGTAGTAGGAGTGTGAGCAGAGTAGTAGCGGTGCGTATGTACGAGTAGGCTGAGTAGTAGTTAGTAGGAAAGAGTAGAAGGGGCTTAGGCGGTAGTAGGGTGCACATACAGCAGCAAAAAAATAGTATATTAGGGAAGAGTAGTAGGCAAGGATAAGATCAGAGGGTAGAGTTAGTGAGTAAAGGAGAGGGCATCATCGAGGGACAGAGAATAGATAGGAGGACTGGGAAAAGAGGATGAAAGGAACGTAGAAGAGTAGTGAAGCAGGGGGAAAGTGAAGCAGTACAGAAAATAGAAAGGCGTGGTAGATCAGACGAGTGACTTGAGGGCCCCATCCAACCATTGCCCAAAATAGATGTCACCTAGATTGTTCCCTGAGGAAGTCTGGATAAAGCATTGGTCTTTAGGCCATTACCTATAGTTTTTAGATAGTAGTAGTAGTAAACGATCAATAGAATCAATCCAGAGTCGTTTACGCCCTGGTTAGTGTGTGATTGCCCATTCCTAGGCTAGAGGAAAAGGAACAGCCAATAGGTCAGTTGGAAATCAAAATAAAACCTCTGAATCTCATCTGGGAGTGTATGAGTTGCCCTCTGACACTATCCAAACTAAAATGTGTCCTACCCATTGCTGCAGTTTCTTTCTCAAGGACTCTGATGCCAAAATGTACTCATTTAAAAAGTGATACCTGCTTGCCGCATTGTAATCTCTTGTAATCTGTTTTACAAGTTCTACTTACCTTTAGGGTATTTTTTCTTTTTGCCTTTCTTTAATATAAAGATTATATATTTTAGACAAATATAGTGTGTATAGGACGTATTTCACTTGCTATAAGATGAAGTGTGTGGACTATCCCACTCCACCACCTTGGAGTTTGGCCTAATCTGCTCTGCCACACCTTCCACTTAGAGTGCCTGGTGTGCTTAAGGAAATCCCTGGTAGGACCTGGGTCAGGAAGAATACCACAGGACCCTGACCACAGGGCCATAAGGAACATCTTTCTGACAGCAACTACTTCAATAACATTTGGGCACTAGTCTAAAAAAGCCCCCACCCACTTAAAAGGTGACACTGGAAAAGCTCCAGCCCCCCAAACAAGCCTACAATCATTCAATGAATTCTCAGCCTGCCTTTCTTCCCATTGTGGTATCTCAGGGTCCACTTCAACGCCTGCTGTGGCCTCATTTGTTCAGGCGTTTCCCCCACAACAGTAGCTACAAATCTTGTTCCATGCTCTGGAGGGCATCTTTCCTTTTCCACAGAGTCTCACACTTCGAGGAAAGAAAACCGCTAAGCCATTATCTTCAATTAGGAACCAGATACAGCAGAATAAACTTGCAAATACACCAGTGCTCTTTCCGTTTCATTGAATGGTCCTGCAATCTAGATGTGCAACACTGAAAAATCGTGACACTAAGCAACATCTGATTGGACCTTTCCTCCTAGAAGTCTGTAGGATATGCCCCTGTAGTCAAGTAGTCTGGCAAACAGGATTCTAGGTGGAGCACAGCAGAGCTCTGGGATTACATGGTATCTTGTGCACCTAGTCGATCACAAATGCTGCTATGTTCAAATCAGGATGATTTCTCAGCCAAAAGCGCAGGAATGCTGCATCATTTGGTACCCTCTGAATTATTCATGGATTACAGCTACACCGATTTTCAGCCTTGACCAACCCGCTGCATCATCAGCCCCCAGTTCCAGCTGTTGTGCTAGCTTCTGCAACTCCCCCCCCCCAACTCACTTCCTCTAGAGACCATTTGTAGATGCTGTAAAGCAGCAACACCTCCACTCCCACCAAATCAATAGTGGCCTCCAATAATTCTTTGTTTTCCCAGATCATTATCAGCCGTTGCTGAAGTCTCTGGTGTGCCAATGTATGTGTCCTGGATGCTATGCATATTCTCAGACACCTTGTGCTACCTGAAAGACTAAATAGATTTTTCAGCAAACTTGTCAATTTTGTTTTGAGCTCTGTGGTGCATATTTTTGGACATTCACTGACTTCACAGTTAGGCATGTCCACAGCCTTCATGTTGTGAGCAAAATGCTATGTCCCCAATGGCCGGAGTAAATAACAGTCCACTCCAGTCTGGTGTTTGGCCTCTGTGCCTTACATCCTGCAAACCAGTTCTGGCAGATTGCTTTGCCCAGGTCCCAACTTCAAGGCGGCTCCCTCACTCTCTGCCACTTGAGGATGACTCCAAAGCGCACCAGTAGTAAACTTTCAGGAGAATCCATACCGTATCAATTTGATGTTCGATTACAGTAATGGCAGATATACTGCTGCATACCAGGTTGACAAAAGACCAATGGAAAGAACCACTGCTGTATTCTACATAAAGAAATTCAACATAAATAACTGCAATTTTTAATTTATAAACTTTATTGAGTAGAATTGTAACTGAACAGTGAAGACTTTGCTGCATAGTAAACTGCAATGCATGTAAATTGTACATAAAAAATTAGAAGCACAACTTACCTGTTGCAAATGCAGTATGTGAAATGATTCCTCTCTGAACTAAGGATTTTTTACCTTGTGCGAGAGCTAACAGTTGCACACCAAGATGTTACACAATTTACCAGTGCACAATTAGGAAAATCAAAAATATTGCACGTTAAGCTCGGCCGTTTCTTTCCGAATTTAACATTTTAGATTGTTAACAGCATACATACATATTAGCATGCATCTTTCGAAATATAATTTGAGTAACGCAAACAAAATTAAATTATTTTCACATGGAAAGCGCCTCATCTTCTAAAAACAGATTTGATAATGTTTCCTTGAGGAACATTTACTCAGACCTTGGTATTGAATTTACATGTCCATTAATATGCACAAAATCATGTTGGTGGTGCTCTTCATCAAAATCCCAAATATCCTCCATGTCAGACTCTGAAGCCATATCAGTGATGGTGAAGTCTGGGACCTGTAGATTTAGAAGAGAGCATTTTAATTTAGCTTAAGCTGTGCATGTGTGGCATAAAATATAGACATGCAGAACAACAAAGCAAAGAAAATCTTGCCAATCACTTCACTCTTTTTCTTCGCTTCTGGAATTCCCTTCTCATCACAGGCCCTCCCCTGCCCAGTTACCCTACTTTTAACCCCCTGGATGATTCCATGTTGCATTTCAGTTTGAGCTTTATAAAGACCCCCATGTACAGAGTGGTCCAACCCTTAACATTCTGCATTAACCATTCTGGAGGGTGGTGATATGCAGTCCACTCCCAGAAATCTACATCCTTCCAACCAAATAAATAGAGCACCTTTGGAATATTCCTGGGCTACACTACCCAAGCTTAGAGAGGGCTATTGGACTTTGCAAGTCCGAAAGTTGAAACCACTGCTTGCCAAAGTTTACAATCCAATATAATCCCTTAAAATAGAGTACATGTCTGCCCTTACACTGGGCGACCGTTAAAGAGGATGCTGGAAGCACATTATTTTTCGATCCTTTCGTTCCAGCAACAGAGCAGCAATAGACAAGCTGTAAATGCATTGTCAAACAAGCAAAGAGTGATTGAAATTCAAATACGGTGGCGTAGTAAACTGAAGTTAGTGTAAATTAGAGATTACAAAATTAGAAGCACATCGTATCGGTTGCAAATGCAGAGCTGAAAGGAATCCGATTAATCCTACCTGAGTAACTCAATCACAGGAGAGGATAGGTGAATAAAGTCTGCTCAATATTTGCATGTAAAATGTTTGAAACAGTGCCTTCAGTTGCATTCCAAAATTACAATCAGTGGATGGTATTTAGGATCGTCTTCCATCATAAATTTTGCTCACATGATTGAACTATCTCCTGGCACCAAGGATGATTCTGTAGCACCTAGCATTTTGGGATGGGAGAGTAAGCTAAAAGGAATTTTAGTGCTTGGGTACATCCATCTATGCACCATAGAAATCTACAACCACCTCTGCCTAAACAATCTTTACCGAGACAGAATAAGTCCAGTGATGTCTGCTAGCTCAAAGCTGTATAGCGCAACCCGGATGCTGAACAGAAAGGTTTTCAGACTTTCCTCTCATTTTATGAAATCCGCTTCTGGTGCAGCAATCTGTGTCAGGAATGTATCCATTAGAAATTGAGCTATAGCTCAAAGCAGGCCAGTTATTAGTTAAAATGTTCAGTTACATAACTGCAGAAATCAGTTAAAAGAGAAACAGTTGTGCCAATGAAAATAAACCTTTTTTATTCTTAAGTATATAGCTACATTAGAAGCCTTTTATACAAACAGAAAACAGACAAAAACAATAATCAAAGAAAAGAGTTTATATGATTTCTACGACAAATGATCCTTCACTGTTATTTTACCAGCTGTAACTACCAATCTAACCTTTCAAAATAATTGAAATATTCTCGCCCCACAATCTGTGCTCAAATGTGTTCCCAATCTGTATATTTGTTACGGAATTGCTCAAAACATTTGCTGCATCCTTGTTCAAACTGCAGATAATAGATCAGATGTTTTGCAGTTTCACAAGTAACTCTCCAGCAAAATCTGTAATCACAATGACTGTGGGCAATTCCCCTCCACCCCCGTTAATTCTAGCAAAGGGAGTAAATTAAATTGTGAACGTGACCTGAAAACCACACTTAATTTTCCAAGTTATTAAATTCATTATTAAGGCCATGGTGCAAGGCCAGGTCATTTAGAGGCATGCTACAGCTGTATCAAAAAGATAGTCTATGAGAGAGTCCCTTATACAACCAATAAATGTGTCATTTTAAAGGCATGGTCTAGTAAAAATTTGTATTGTCCCTGCGGGTCGGCCATGTTTTTTTTAAGCCTAAGTGGCTCGATTTTAGAAAACTTTCCTATGGACCTTACCCGAGTTTTCGTCCATTAAACGCACGCGAAAACAAGCACCAGGGAGCCGCCATTTTCTGATAATCCTATCTTTTCCCCGATCGCCCTGGCTGACCTGCTTTTGCGGCACTAAATCAATTCCCCCGCCCCTGAGCCTGTAATCAGCAGACTCGTACCGCCCATTTCCCAACGCCAAAGCACGTCTCGTGTCAACATTTGCTGCGCTTCAGCTAATGACGTGTCGCCATGGAAATGGCAGGACGCCTCTCTCCTCAATAAGTATAAACAGACCGTTTCACAACACAGCAGCCGATTTTCGATTCCATTCCTCTCTCTGTTACTTTGAGTATTCTGTGACTCGTTTCAGTGCTCTGGTCAGCTACCTTCGCCGCTTGTAGCCCGTGTGAACAGATACCAGTACCACCGCTATAAATTATTTTAGTTTGTTTAACACACAATGGCTACAATAATGCCCTACATGTACGAGCCCGAGTATACCGAGGAGGAACTATTGGAAAGGGAAGCACGCGAAAACGGTGGGGATTCGGACGGCAGTTGGCAGGACGAATCAACAGATGAAGAGCCTGGGCCTAGTCGAATGGACGGTGTCTCCACCTGGTGCACATGCAATCGGTGCGAGCTAATGCCAACTGAGGACGAGAACTGCTGCTGCCGAGAAAACTCGGGATGCCTGGCCTACATTTCGGAAGGCGAGCCACGACCGCAATGCATCACCGAGCTGCCAGACTTCAGGGCAGCCTGCCTCACACGGGCCATGTTGAGAATAATGATGGTGCTTACGCACAAACTTCGAGCAACTGTTCGTCCTCGTAATCCGAGTAACGAGTAAGTATACTCTGCTTGTCATGCCACACCTATTTCATGGTCTTCTACTATATTCAACGACTTACATGCGTTACAATGATATGTAGATGTAATTTTGGATAGTGTGCATTGTCTAGATAGCATTTGTCCGTGTAAAATGCCATTAGTTACAAGAATTGTCATTGACAACAAACGTTTATTAAACTTATCTTGGTAATTTAAAAACAGTTTGTTTCATTCCTTTTCACAGGTGGTACAGGCTGGTGGCCTATCGTTCCTTTACATGGTGGCTTCACGGGAGGCTTGGACACAGCGTTCGAAGAGTGATACCCGCCTGTGCCGTTCGTGCCATTAGAGAAACGTTCCCGAGTGACAGCGGTCAGTACAGGGGATTTTCTCTCGCTGTGCTGCAACCTGACCTGTATAATCTTTAAAGTCTTGTATTTTTGTGTCATGAAAATAAGATACAAAATAAAACACCACATATATTTTAACAACGGTTGTCTCGATTTTTTAAATGAATCAAGTGTCTCTCCATTCAAGGATGGACGTCAGACATCTGTGCTCCGAATGGGTGAAGGTCTGGTTGCTGTGAAGCAGGGTGGTCACTATCTATCTAAGCTAACATAAAATATTCTCGATAATGCATGCACTAAAACACACTTGTTCAAAGTCTTTCAGTAGGTTATGTCTCTATAAAAGTGACACATATCTATACTAACATTTACCATTGGATTATACAGTCTTGACCACTACAATACACCGGTTGAAGTGTGGGTCTGTGCTCACAAGAATCTCCGGTATGTGGCATTTGTTATTGATAAGCAACGATATACTATCATTGATATAAAGGCGATATACTGTATATTGATATAAAGGCGGTTCGCGTCAGTGGATGCGCGCTGGCATGGGGGGCTGTGACGGGCGCAAACGGCCAAGGTGCCAAACTACATGTACACTTCAAAAGGTGTCCCACGCCAAGGGGCCATCGGTCACATGGCCTCCTCAGACCCTGTGTCTCCAGCCAGGCCTCCCCTTGAAGCAGGCCGCCCCCCTGCTATCCACATAAGTGTGTCTCCATTCAGCAGTCTTCCTGTGCCTTATCTGCACGCCCCAGGCCCATCCATCCCACCCCCCTCTATCAAAGGCGGTTCACACCCGGGGATGAGCGCTGGCATGGGGGGCTGTCAGGGGCGCGAAAGGCCAAGGTGCCAAACTGCATGTACACTTCAAAATGTGTCCCACGCCAAGGGGCCATCGGTCACATGGCCTCCTCAGACCCCTTGTCTCCAGGCAGGCCTCCCCTTCAAGCAGGCTGCCCCCCTAATACCACGACATACACACGTCATTCATTCACAAACACACCCCAGTTTCTAATACTTTAAAAACCACTCTATATGTCTCATGAGAACATCTTTGTGCTTTGCAAGTCAACTCCTGAACGTGCTACCTGGGAACCACTGAGATCTATGCTAATCTGCTCGTCGTCGTGCTATCCGTGAACTTCTGTGACCGCTTTGAGCATACCCATTAGTGCGCTACCTGTGGCCATCCACCTATTCTCCCGCAACATACTGCTCTGCTTGCTGAATCCAACTGTTTGTTGGTCAAGGTAAGGCCATGTATCCTGGTCATATTTCGCAGATTTTTAAATTTCTATTTTCGAGTAGAGTACACAGTAGTGCTATGTTCATTGGTCTCATTGGTATTGACTTGAGTTTCCATTGCTATGCTATCAATAGATCTATTTATTTTCATCTGTGTCTATTGTCATTGAATTGCATCCTTCGGGGGTCCAGTCTATGATGTAAGCATATTTCCTTCTCGTGCAAGACAGAACATCCAAGGGACGAGTCACATGTTCAGATTTCAGTCACATCAATTATACATTTCTGCAACTTATGCAAATACTAAGCAGCACATAATGAACTGGTATAATTCCTGCATTGATCATTGTATGATTCATTTACTTTTGTATCAAATCTTTACTCTTGAAGATTGTATAATAATGTCGATATTTACTTTTCAGATTTATCAACAATGCCTGCCTGTTCGATTAGCGGTTGCCCTTCGAAGACCCATGCGAAATCTGAAGGAACTACAATGCATGTATTCCCGAAAACTGTTGATCGAATAAGAGAATGGGTCAGACATTGCGGATATCCACTGGATGAGCTGGAAAGTACAGTCCAACAAGTCTTGGAGGACAAGAGGGGTGATCGATACCGCATCTGCAGCCGGCACTTTTCCTTGCACATGTACACAACTTCTTGGGTAACAAAGAAGAATAAACGGCGAACGACACGGAAATTGCGCGAAAACGCTATTCCCACTCTATTCGTCCACATTCCGCCACCGGTGAGTCAAGTGTCCGATTTAGCTTTAGGCCTTGCGGTAGTGTGTAGGTAGCCGAATGGATTGATATTGTAGGTGTTCTATCCCTTGTAATAATTTCAATATTGATATGAGTGTATAGTTTTTAGAATAATGACATTTATCAATATATTCTTTTTTCGATTTCATAACCCACAAACGCAATGTATATATATATATGGGGACAGGGAACTGTGCTGTATTGAGCATTTTTCAAGTATTCTGTCGGTTTACATGGCTATTTTTAATATTGGCATTTCATTATCAATCATTAATTGACCTTTACAACTTCTTGACTATCCCTTGAATCTGAAGCAAGAACATTCTACATCCTTGACGTGGTCGCAGTTATCAACCACTTCTAGCGCGTATCAGGTAATCTTACTAGGCTAATCCGCTACATACTTGTTTTATGCATGTCAAGTAATAGTTTTATTCTATCGTGTAATTATTTTACCGAATGTTTGGTTACTGCTTTCCAATTGATATACACCTTAGTTATCGTCCACTGGTGTTTGTTTTCAGTTATAATTAGTGTTATCCATACTAATGCAAGTACTGTCTTTCAGGGAGATGCTGAAGCGTCCGCCACATCTACAACATTTCTAGATGTTTTTCAACATCAGGAGGTATGGATACTGACAGCTCCATCGAGCATCATCATCAGAGCTGGAATTCTTGTCGTTTGATTGTTCTACACAATGTTTCATTCGTGGTTAGCCGTTGATATGTACCTGTGCTGTCGACCCCAGGTGTGTGTTATGTTTTCACAATTGTAATCCTCACTAATGCAAGTACTATGTTTCAGGCAGATGGAGCGTCAACCCCTGCACTTGATGCAGAGCCTGACATTCAAGTATACGAATCAGCGCAACAGCTTTCGAAAGTGCGCACTACATTTGCAACATCCATAGATATTCTTCAGCAGCACGAGGTATGGATAATGACAGCTCCAGCATGCGTGATCATATAACGCGATTCCTTTTGCTATACTTTCTTCCCTATTAACGCAAGTGCTGTGTTTCAGGGAGACGACGAAGCTTCCACCACAATCACAACATCTCATTTAGATGATGCAGATGTAAAGGAATCGTTGAAATAAGTCGATGAAATGTGATCATATTTTGATTTTCCTTGATTCTTTTGGACAATGCATCTTTCGCGGTTATCTCTTTATATGTACCTGTGCGTTGGACCCCAAGTGTGTGTTATGTTTCCAATATTGAAAACCATACTAATCCAAGTACTGTGTTTCAGGGAGACGACAGAGCTTCCACCACAATCACAACATCTCATTTAGATGATGCAGATGTAAAGGAATCGTTGAAATAAGTCGATGAAATGTGATCATATTTGGATTTTCCTTGATTCTTTTGGACAATGCATCATTTGCGGTTATCTCTTTATATGTACCTGTGCCGTCGACCCCAAGTGTGTGTTGCGTTTCCAATATTGAAAAGCATACTAATGCAAGTACTGTGTTTCAGGGAGATGCAGATGCCTCCTCTCCAATACAACCATTCATGGCAGTCCATGCAGAGCCAGAGGTATGGATACTGACAGTTCCATCGAAATAGATCATCACTGGTCGAATACTTGTCGTTTGATTGTTGCACACAATGTTTAAATCGTATTTGGCTATTGAGATGTACCTGTGTGTTCGTTCTCACGTGTTTTATGCTAACAATATTTTGATACAAAGTAATGAAAGTACTATGTTTCAGGGAGATGATGGAGCCTCATTCCGTGCTGTCTATGTGGATACAGAAAATATAGTCGTTGCAGCGCAAGAGGAAGGGAGGACATGCGGAAACGAATCGGAGCTACAGCGTGCAGATGTTGAAGGTCGAGTCAAAAAAGTTGCAAAGAAAAAAAAACAAAAAAAAGGTTAGTTACAAACAGTTCATAACTTTAAAAAAATGTTTGTCCTGGGGACTATTTTATGTTTTTTTTCCAGTCAATTCTACTACACTCCAACTTGTGTTTAAACTGAACATCCCTTTTCCAATCTCTCCTCCAGTTACCCGTGGGTGTCAGAACTATACACACACAGACAGTGAAGCGAATGAGAGATGTGGCTTGCCAGACCGTGTACACTATGGAGGAACTATTAATTGAGGCGAGGCATGTTCAGGCTCAAGATGCTCATGTCCAATGGCCAGAACATGAATTAATTGTGTTTGGAGACTACAGCAAAGTTGCATTGGACCATAGCTACAGTGCGACCGCACCACCACAAGAAGATGTTATTTAATGTATTGAAGATAGCTCTGAAGTAGTTGCAGATCAATTTACACAATCTACACCCGCCAAAAATTTGCCACCAAAAAACCTGTCGACATTGTTGTGTTCTCCCATCAATGTTGAAGTAATAGATGTTGAAATGACAGAATGAACCAGCCGCAGCATCCATAGAAGCATCAGAACTTGATATCAGCGATATTACTTTTCAATGTGTTGAAATCTCCACAACGTCAAAGGCCGAAACAACGTTGACGCAGGATGACAGCCTAATGAAAGAGAGCAAATACATTGTATTCGACAGTTGTTTGATGGAAATTATAAGTATGCTGAAATGTGTGCATTCCATTAGAGGGAAAGTATGTGGGAAGCCATTGATTAATGTGACTCGTCAAATAAAAGGCTGTAACGTCAAAATAAATGCCGCCTGTAGATTAAATCATAGGTTCTCATGGTCTGCACAACCGATGCTGGGGAAACTGCCAGCAGGCAATCTACTGTGTGCAGCTGCATCACTTTTTAGTGGCTCCAGTTTTAGAAAGTTAGAGGCTTTCTTTCAGTTTGTGGGACTCCATTTAATTTCTAAAGCGCTGTACTACACATACCAACGTGATTATCTGTTTCTGGCCATTAGTGATGCTTGGAAAATTGAACAATTGTCTTTAGCAAGTACATTCGAAGGCAAAGGTTTCAGGCTAGCCGGCGATGGACAGTGCGACAGCCCTGGATTTTCTGCCAAGTACTGCACCTACCACTTTCAGGAGATGGATAGTAAGAAAATTGTGAGTTCGGTGGTCGTGCAGGTAACACAATGTACATCCTCAGTGGCCATGGAGAAACTAGGTTTTATAAAATCAGTGGAATATCTACAATCGAGGGGACTGCACATCGACCTCATAGCCACGGATAGACACGTTTCAATTGACAAGACAATGAGAGAGCAGTTCCCACATATTAAAAATCAATTTGACGTATGGCATCTTTCTAAATCAATCAATAAGAAAATCTCGGCTGCAGGGAAAAAAAAAGGTTTTGAAAGTATTTTGCAGTGGTCACATTCTATCACCAACAATCTTTGGTGGAGCTCAAAAACGTGAGGGGTCAGTGGAAATACTACTTGAAAAATGGCAGTCACTGATACACCACTGTACCAACGTTCACTGCTGGACAGCAAATGAACATTTCCACCAATGTGAACATGGCCCTTTGTCCCCAGAGGAGGCACGGAAGAAGAAGTGGTTGATTCCATCTTCACCGACACACAAAGCCATTGAGAAGATTGTTTTCGACAAAACTCTATCAAGAGATTTGAGAGGACTGACAAAATTCTGTCACACAGGAGATTTGGAGGTGTTCCACAATATGCGCCTAAAGTACAGGCCAAAGCGCTTGTATTTTAGTTTTCGGGGCATGAGACATAGGACTCTACTAGCAGTCTTGGCCCATAACAGCAATGTCGGACGTGAACAATCTAGGACTAGGGGTAAAGTAAGGAAGCCTCGCTACACTAAGGTGTTTTCAAAACGAAGTAAGCAATGGGTGATCAAACCAGTCTATGATGAAATGCAGTTCGACTTTGTGAAAGGCCTTATTGTTGCTGTGTTAGAGAAGCACAGATATGGAATTTTGGACGTTTCTGTGCAGAGCAGTGATCCATTGCCACCGAACATTGCGACTGTGCCATGCCCACCCGAAGCACAGCTGATTGTGAAGCACAAATCCCGGTTTAAATAATTGCAATACGATTGTCTTTTTGTAAATAAATGTTATTGTACAGTGTACCTGTAAACCTAACCCCTACCTTCACCATCATGGGTGGCGAACAAGCTGGGTGTCGTCTTTGAATTCTCTCTATTCACCTCACATATGTGTATGTATATATTTGTCTCATCTCATGTAAATGCTGCGCACTGTTAACGGAGGGGAGGCTTGCATATTGCAAATAATAAAACAAACAAACAATAAATCTCACTTTTAACTCAACTCCTGTGGTACTTTATACTTTCCCTGACCTTCTGCCAAAAATTAAATGTCTCAATTTGGGCTGCAAAGCTCGCAGACAACGGGGACAAAATTGGGGCACCTAGAACGCGCCAGCCAAGCGGGCCGTGGCATTTGGGAGAGAAGCCAGTTCGCATTTGCACATTGAGGCGCACTACATAGACGGATACTAAACTTCAAGTTCTCACAGATGCCTATATTACGTGATGTTGCAAATGAAGAATGCGAAGGACAGCGCCCAGATGAGGCCCACAAGTCGCACTGGAAGTATAAGGGTCTATTGTTTTTTTACCTTGAGACAGGGACCATGCCGAAAGAACTACATTTGAAGGGAGTGCGCAATAACGTAAGAGACGATAAGGCAGAAAATTCAGAAACTAGACAGTTTCATTTTAGGTCAGTATACGAAAAATCATTGTCAAGAGCACGGTCTGTTTTACAGACTGCATTACGAAGAGACACAATGGAAATTTCAAATATAATGTAAGTAAATCTTTACACGTTTTTATACCGGAATGAAGATTTAATGAATGGATGCATGAATAAATGAATGAATGAAGAGCTAGGAAAAGCAAGTAAAACTGTTCATAGTGGGCACATGGGCATGCAGGTCCACTGGTCTCACCGATCTCAGTCCTTGGCCCAGCCACTTTTCCCTGCACTGCCTACCTGCACTATGGGACTGTCTCTGTATCCTTCAGCCCCTTCTCCCGGCATTTACCTTGCACTTGCCACCAGCTGGCCCTATTTAATTTGTATTCAACTAACCATGTACAGCCCTTCCCGATGCGCGATCAGAAAGACACCTGGCCTAGTAGGATCGTTGTCTGTCTGCCCTTGTTCCCCACCTGCCTCGTCACGCCTAGAAACACTTGTGTATAGGCGCGTTACACATGCCATATCATATATCATATCATTCCTCACGCATGTAGACTGTCGTTTATCATTGTGTGTTGGCCTCGATTTATCTCGTTACTTTTCGCATTGATTTTAGAGACGAACATACTCCATTGAACTATCCTTGCAAGCAAATAGTTTCTGATCGGCCGTAATAAATAAAATGAGTAATATTAATGAAGTTCGGCTAGCGAGACTAATTATCATTTTTTTGTTTTCATAACAGGTATTTGATCCCTTTCTGCCACTGCCATCTGTTTGAGACACCGGCGGATGGATTCTTCAGCAGACACCTGCAGCTTCGTGTCAACAACTGGAGCATGATCACCATATTATGGGACGATCGCCAAGGGCCCACATGCCCTTACGCTGTACTAGTGGCTAGAAGCAACATATCAACCTTTTGGCTGGACTAGTGCCTAGTTGATGGAACAGCCTTGCGGTTCACCGTGCTTCCAAAGTGATTCTTTTTACGAAAATGAACACCCTGTGTACCATAAAGGAACAGCGTGTGACTCAAGATGAAACAGAACAGTTATTGCGGATACAGATAAAAGAAAATAAATGGCTTCCGGAGTTCATATGTCAATTGCTGAATATTCTCTAAACATTTAATGTCAAATAAATGTACTTTACCAAATGTACTGTGTTGCTGTTTCATTTTAAAGTACAGTTTCATATTCCGAATTGTGGCGCGCTGTGTTGCGAGTTGATCTGTGTTGGTTTCCGGGTTCTGTGTGGAGTCGCGTAGAAGACGACTGGACGCGTTAGTCTACGCAGCACAGTAACATCACGGGGAGAGGCGGGGAATATGAATGTTTTGATAATGTCAGGCTCAGGGGCGGGGGAATTGATTTAGTGCCGCAAAAGCAGGTCAGCCAGGGCGATCGGGGAAAAGATAGGATTATCAGAAAATGGCAGCTCCCTGGTGCTTGTTTTTGCGTGCGTTTAATGGACGAAAACTCAGGTAAGGTCCATAGGAAAGTTTTCTAAAATCGAGCCACTTAGGCTTAAAAAAACATGGCCGACCCGTAGGGACAATAAAACATTGTACTAGACCATGCCTTTAAGGTTCTCTTATATTGATGTAATATGGGATGGCACAGGATTTAGCTAACATTTCAATCGTTTGAAGTCCCAAGTCAGCGTAGATTTAAGCCATAGGCGTACTGGATGGGAAATTCAGTAAGGAGCACCAGCATATGGCCTCTATATTTTTGATACGACAATCTGAAGGCCTATAATTTTCAATCAGGTAGTAAGTAGGTCAGAAGAAACTTTGTAATCCTCCATCAACAGCCGTAAACTATATCCACAGTGTCCCATTTCAAATAGTTTGTGTTGCGTATATGTACAACCCTTTGCCATAGTATATATAAAGTGTTCATTTCATGTATTATTTTTAGTAAGCATTAACTACAAAATATTTATTGCCAAGTGCAAAAACATAATTATTTGCTTGGTTTTGTCTTTACATTAAATATAAGTTGATTAACAGATGATGCAGATACATTTGTAAGCATTCTTTGAAGACATGACTAGGTATGATTCAGCAGTACAACAGCATCTGCATTGACGAGCCATGACCGACTAACTTTACCTAAACGCAAAAAATAGTGGATTCAGTAATCGCCTCATCCAGCCTAGCTAGATATAAACTGTATAATACTGAGTCCAACATGCGTTCTAGTTTTAAAACAATTGTGCTTGGGTATGTTGTTACCAAGTCAACCATTAAAATGTACCCTAATTTGGAAAGATGAATTAGAGAGCCAGGGCCATTTTTAGTACATGTGGGGACATGCCAAATTTAATCCATTATTTACTGTGCATAACTTTGTAAAACATGCTAGTGTAGTCTACGAATGTAGTATAGATGGATAACAAAAACTGTGTTTCACAATAATCAGGGTCTAAATATATTTGCTCGAGCTCCCTGGCGCATACTAAAACCAGTATTAATGGCAAAACGCGACAGTGAGAACTAATGATTAATTTCCATTAGTAGGACTCGTACAAATATTTCAGCCGGTGTCTCCCATACCTTAGTTTCCAGGCAAACTATGATCAGCCTTTTTAATAATTGGTACACTTATGCTTTTAGTCCACGTTGATGGTAGTTTACCTTAATGAAAGCATTATAAAGATCATCCTGACCAGAGGAATAGAGAATTCTTTAAGCAGCAATTCTATTGTCATTTAGCCTTCCACAGTATGTCCATTCAGATAGACTAGTGAAAACTAAAATGTCAATCTCTAAATTAGTTTGAAAATAGGTCATTAAATCTCATTCTCAATCCACTGCATAAATGCATGAGGCTAGGAGTAGTCGGTATATCAGTAACGTTGGCAAATAGCCAAAATGTCCTACTGTTGTATTGCATCATATTTTGCCATTGCTTTAATTTTTTTGCTTATATCATGGTTTTTCATCCACTTCTCATACCCTTTTATAGCATTTGCATACATTTGACATGTCTTTTTTTAAAGGACTATTGTGGCCTGTCTGAGTTGCACTCTTAAGCGTTTTCTGCATGTCTTTTAAATGTATTGATTGCCTGGTAAAGTATGGTGTATTAGGTAATCGGACAATCTGCTAAATGTTCATATTTAAGGTGGATCTGCTCTGCAAAAGTATCTATTAACGAAGAAGTAATGCTAGGGCAAAGAAAGCTTTCATTGTGCATTAAAAGAGTAACACATTTTGTCATCCGTCCACTTAAGACAACCACATGGATTCAGGCTTATAGCAGCACCAATTTGATCTAAATGCACGGTTAGTGGCCTGCTAAAGTTCCATCTCCGTATTAGTGGAGAGCGTTCATAGACCATGAAAATGGCAGTGTTGCATGGTATAAATCACAATTTAACGGACTGGGCGATGAACAAATTACTTGCCACTCGGTAATGTTCTTTCTGATCAATTCCTCATCTATGATATCCCCATCCCAGCAAAGCTGTTTGCCAAAAACATTACCCACCACCAAGGGGTGCATCGCCTGAGGCCGATGTGTTACGACTGGCCTTCGGGGCCGTTCGTTATGGCATCGTTGGCGGCTTCAGCCTAGGTTGAGGATTTGTACCTCCAACATGGCGCCTGTAACCAGAAGGAATGGTATAGTTCCTCGGACGGGAGTGAAGCCCCTTCTCTCTCCCTGGAAACAGTACATGGATCCTGGACGCCTGAGCAACAATGCATTGCTACTGTCTTCAGGGGTTCCACGAGTTACCATCCTTAGCATTGCGAACCCCTTTCGACTCGCTTTCAGATTGCTAACTCTCCTTTCCTCGATCTGTATTTACATATAGGGAAGCACCGCCACCCCAACCATATTCATCCGCTCTGCCGCAATACTCCGGCTACCAAACGCGGACCAGATTCTCATCAGCTCTAGTAAGCGACTCTACTTTATTTGGCTACAAGCTCTTTGTCGGGTCACCGCTCCCTCCTCCTAGGATTGATTGCCATCTCTTGTGTTTCCCCAGAATACAGTCTTTACCGTTTCCGTTCCGGCTTCACTTCAAGATTCAGCCGCAAACCTCACCGGGACTTCATATTCAAGTCCCATTCTCACACAAGCACTGGTAGGAACTCCTTCCATCAAACCTCCTCCCATCTTTTTCACTTTACATTCCCAGAATAATCCCTTTCCTTTTATGTGTTCCGATTTTACTTTAAGATTGGGTACTCTTCACGGCTACATGATAACTCCTCCCACTAGACCTTGGTGACTACAAACTGGGTACATTTACTCTTCTTAAGAACTCTCAGGAAGGTTCCTATAAACACCCTGGTTAACCCTTTTCTTTCTAGCCCCAGTTTGCAACATGAATAAACCCTTCAAGAATACTCACCTTTTTACTTACCTACAAGAGCGTCATCACGCAAGACGAGTAAGAAGCTGATCCAATTCATCCTTCAGCGCTCTCTACTTACAGCCGGGTTTTCTTCCCCATGAGGGTTTCCCAGGAGCTTCCTTTCGGCGCCTGTGCTTGAAGGCGCAGGAAGATTGTTTCAGGTGGACTTATCTAATCTTCGCTTCTATTCGAAGACAAGGTAGGACTTGTTTTCTTGTCTGCGGGATTGATTGTGGGGTCCCTCCAGAGGTAAAACAAAGGAAACCCTTAACACGATGCCTCTATGCGCCCCGTGCCAGATAGGACATTGGGGCCAGTAAATATAGCGGTGCAGCGCCCTGTGACCCGAGTTCCACCCTTTTTCCATAGCACTCTGAAGCTGCAAAACTGTAGAACCGATGGTGTACTAGGTTCCCGCAAAGAATGGCAGGTAGGGAGGGTGATGAGGAATCCATGGGAGGAACATCCATTAGAAAGAACATTACCAAGAAGTAGGTAAATTGGTTCTTCTAATGGATGCTTTCCTCCCATGGATTCCTCATATGTAGACTCCCAAAGCAGTAAATAAATCTGGTGGAGGGTGGAAGCAAGACAACCACCTAAACCAGAAAACTCTGGAGGACAGCCCTACCCAACCTGCAAATACACCCATGTTGCTGCCACAAACATCCAGGACAGGGACTGCTCTCTGCACGGCAGAGGTGGCAGCCATTCCTCTTGTAAAATGACCGAGACCTTCAGGCACATCTTTCCCTGCCTACTTGGACACGGTCTTTTTGGTCACAGCCCTGCTAGCACAAGCACCAGTGTAACCAGCGAAAAGCTTGCCATCTCTTCTAGCCTCTAGTATGAGAGACCTAGAACTTAAGAGCGTGTACCAGGGAGGTAAAAACAGAACGCCTATAGCTCACTCACCTGTCTCGTGGAAGTGATGGCAACCAGGAAAATCAGCTTAAGTGTGAAAAATCTAATAGATCATGAATGAAGGGGCTCAAATGGAGCGCCCATAACAAATGTTAAAGCTAAATTCAAATCACACGCCCGAACCACAAACTGGCGGGAAGTAAACTTGTTACACAAACCCTGCAAGAACTGCCTAACAGTGGGGATTGTGACAAAATAGTCTTGTTCTGGTGACCTCTTGAACACAGAAATAGCGGGGAGGTAATCCTTCACAGTGCCAACCTCCAGGCCCGCTTGGACCAAGGAAAGCAGAAAATCCAACACAGGGGACAAAGGACATGATAAAGGATCCAGGTCCGGCACCAAATCGAAAATGTACGGCACCTGCAGGCATACATGGATTTTGTAGCGGGCCCCCCAAGCTGACAGGAGCACATCAAGAACATTGTCCGACAAGTCCCACTCCTTGTGTCTCAGCCTCTCAGTAGCCAAGCATGAAGGTTCATGCTGCGGAGGTTCAGGTGGAGGACCCGGATGTACGTGATATCTGATTATGAAAAGCTTGAATTGCAAAATACTAAGGGCCACTTTGCTACATTTTTCAATTTGAGCTTTTCGCTTTTTCCCCCCTGTATTCGGGGGGACACCCCAGCAACCCCTGAAAATACTGAACTAGAGGAGCAGGGACACCCCCGCAACCACGGCTCACCTAATACAGTATTTTCGGGTTCAGTGTTTTCTGGCTATACTGAATGCTGAAAAACCATCCGTTTGTTCTTTTTTTCAGTCTTTTGGTGCGATTCTTAGGACCCCGCCCCTCAGATTGGAAAAGCAAGTATACTCCCCTCGGAAGGCGCCAGAGAGAACAGATGGACATGTCCAGCAACTCCAGATACCACCTTCTCTGGATTCAGTCTGGAGCAATCAGGATCAATTTTGTTCTGAACAGGAGCAACCTCCCGAGAACCAGCGGAATGACTGGGATCAAGGTTGAAAGTTAATTTGACCGTCAGTGATGAGCAAATTCTTTGGAGCAGAACACCACACACTCCCTGCTGGCACTGGAACCATCTGAGGAGTCCCCCAAAGGGAGAAGATCTCCTCCAGAACTTCCTGACAGAGCTCCCACTGATGCGAGGCGGAAGTCTGCCTGCTCAAGACATCCGCTTTGACATTCTCTCGTCCGGCCAGATGAGCCGCCATCAGAGACACACTGTTCTCCAGAGCCCAGAACCACATTGCTTCTCTGCACAGAAGCAAGGACCCCAACACCACCTTGTTTGTTGAGGTACTGCATGGCCACTGCTTCCGTCAGGATCAGCAGAGTCTTGTGTTTCACAGAAGAGAGGAAAATTAACAGGGCAAGCCCGATAGCCCTATATCCATCAAGTTGATGTGTTCCAGAGACCCTGAGACCACAGTTCACTCACCGCTTGGTCGGAGAGGAGAGCACCCCTGCCAGTCAGCCATGCATCCGTGACAAAAGTCAACTGGGGCCATGGTTGGCGAAACAACGCACCTCTGCAAGTTTGCTCGCACAGTTCACCATGTGAGATCCTGAGCCACCTTGTTCGAGACATGAAGGTGGTCCAACATGTGGGCCTGGAACTGTGACCATTGGCAACAGCGAAGCCACTGAAGCAATCTCATGCGCAGCCTTGCTTCCGGCACCACAGGAAGCCATGAGGCCAAGAAGGCGCAGGAATGCAGAGGCACAGACTCGTTCCTGTGATTGGAGGACAATGACATCCGAAAGATGTTCGCCACTCGATCCTTGAACGGGAAAAGCCCTGCCCAGGTGAGTTCCCAAGACTGTCTCGATGAATCAGAGAGTCGGACGGCTAAACCGGAGACTTTTTGAAGTTCAGGGAAAAGCTAGGCTGTAGAAAAGAGTGCATCTGAGGCAGAGGTGCGTCAACACCAGATCTGGGGAGCGGGCTTGGATGAGCCAGTTGTACAGGCAGAGAAATACATTAATACCAAGCCACTACCACTGCCAGCAGCTTAGTGAAAACCCTGCAAGCAGAGGAAAGACCGAACAGCAGGACCTTGAACTGGTAACTGTGTTGGCCCACTACAAACCTCAGGTACTCTGTTCTTTCAATTAATCGGCTCATGGAACTAGGCATCCTGAAGGTCCAGGGAAACCAACCAGTCGGGCAGATTGAGGGCTTGCAGAATCTGAGTAACCATATTTAAACTGTCCTTGCACATGAACAAGTTCAGCAGCCGCAGATCCAGAATGGGAGACGAGTCTCTGTCCTTCCTCTGCACCAGAAAAATACGTGGAGTACCACTCCTTCCTCGTTCTGAGTATGGAACCAGCTTCATCTTGCTTTTCACCATAAAGCTGATGGACCTCCAGGAGGCCAGGGTCTGGAGTCAACGAGGGTAGCCAGAGGGCGGTGGTCCCGGGTGACAGGCGCTGTAGGCAATAACCCCATCAGGTGACCTGCAAGAAGGCCTAGGCGTCAGACGGGGTCCTCAACTATTCCGTGCTGAGCAAGTAAAGCCCCCCCCCCTCACTGGAGACTCATGGTAAAATGACATCACTGACGTTTGGTGGTCTGCGGTGTGGCCACCCCTCTGAGCATTTCTTACCCTACCTCTCAGGAAGAGTCTGCCTCTTACTGGGGCAGATTGGCTACAACCTCTCTGGGCAAAGGCAGTAAAGGAGAGAAACCCCTGCCCAGAGATGACAGTTGTGTGGATGGCTGTTGCATGGCAAGCCCCAAGGACTTCGCTTTTCATGGCTGAACCTTCTGGAGGGTATCGCCAGCTTTCACTCCAAAAAGTTTGTTGCTGTTGAAGGGTATGTACAACAATCTGGCCTGGACCGTGGCCCCAAACACAAACGTCCTCAGCCAGTAGTAGTGCCAGACCACTGAGCCGGTGATTATAGCCCTAACCACACAGTCCACTGTGTCCAGCCGTGACTGCACCATTTGGTGTGCTGCCCCTTTTCCATCAGAGACGAGGGATTGGAAACAGTCCCTCATTTCTCCCTCCAGGAAGTGCTCTGCTGCCTTGGCCTCCGCCGTTCAAAGGCCAAAGGAAAAAGTTGCCATGGTGCAACAGGTATTCACAGCCTGCAGTGCCAAACCTTGTTCCATGCATCAAACCCCTTACGCTACCTGTCCAGTGGAAGGGAAGGGAAGTTAAATATCGTCAGGCTTGCCGCAGCAACATGGACCACTAAGATCTCTGGTGAAGCGTGGGAGGAGAGAAAGATCAGGTATGACCGAGCAAGACGGTGCTTCTTTGCCATGTCTTATCCACAGCCAGTACAGAGACAGGCTTCACCCATGTCTCTAGTACGGGGGCTTCCACGACACACTGAAGGGCAGGAGTTTTTTGTTGAACACTTCATTTATTGCACATGGTAATCGTACATTTTGCAAACATTATACACTTGTATTTGTTAACATGGTTAGACACATATTCAAGTTCAACATAGCAATGATCACATAGTACTATTGCTCGCACTCTTGCGAGTACATTTATTTCATATCATTGGCCCAAATCATGTCTTGAATCCAATCTTTTCGTGAGGGTGCTTCCTGCCATTTCCATCCCATAAGAATAGCTCTTTTAGTTAACAAGAGCCCTAAATTAACAAGTTTACGCTGCAATACATTACATTTTTTGGTGTAACCCAATACACCGGCTGTTGGGTCCATGATAAGGGTTGTCCTATTTCATCGAGCGTGTGGCATATTGCTTCCCAGTATGCAGCTAGTGCAGAACTCCACAGCATATGTAATATATCAGCGCTTGAGTCATTACATCTTGGGCATCTACCTTCAGATGTGGCAAACATTTTCTTGAGCCCTGTGTATAGTACGTTCTATTGAGAACTTTGAATTGTATTGAGAACTTTGAATTGTATTAACCTATATCTGGAATTCAGGGTAACCTGCTTTGTGAGTCTGCATAACTGTGTCCATTGTCTGTCTGTAATAGAAGTGTTGAGATCTCTTTCCTACTTACCACTGATGTCAACTGTCTGCGTTATTCAAATTGTCTGCGCAATTTTATGCAGTAGTGATATGACTTCTTCCCATCTTTTGCGACAGTATATATTTAAGACATGGGTTCAATTTAGGTTCTGACGGAAGTGTCCATGCCACAGCTACTGCACAGCAGACCCGGTAATAATGGAACCGTTGAAGTGGCGAGTCGCTGATGTGTGTCTTAATCATTTCCCATGTAATAAAGCTGTCTCAAAACAAATAATTCCCAATTTTGTGACACCTGCTGCACTCCAATGTGCACTTAGCAATTTATCATGAGAGGGGCTCAGGGCTATCAGGCCCCAGAGTGGCAGCGCTCTGTCATATAGTACTAAGTTCTTAGGATGGTGTGTTGGCAAATCCCATGCCGCATGTGTGGTGCCTACCGGATCAAGCTTGTGTGCTGAGATTGCCTGCAATCAAGTATTATGGAACAGGGAGGTGCATGAAGCCTCTGGTCTCATATGTGTAGGCCCTGGATCTCGCTCTAACCAGTATGTCGCGAAGTGTGCATGCACAGTCAAATAATATAATTCAAAGTCTGGGGCTGAGAGTCCACCCGTTTCATACGGTTGTGTGAGGCGTTACCACTTCGCTCTAACCTGTCCATTCCAATCAAATGAAGAGCAAACCCTACCTATTTCATTAAAAAACGACCTCCCCGCCCACAATGGTATGTTACTAAAGAGGTATGAAAACTTGGGGAGGATAATCATTTTTAACAGCGCTACCCAACCTGCTAGTGATATAGGGAGGTGCTATCGTAATTGAGGGTCTTGGTCAGTGCGGGGGTGCATGCTATTTCTATCCTCCAGTATCTAATACTCAAAGGTGACCATCGAAGGTCAAAGTTAACCTTGGGTTCCTGTGTGCCTTGAGTCAATGGAAATATTTCAGATTTACTGCTATTCAAACTAAGGCCCGAAAATCTACCAAATTCCGGCACTTCTGTTAGTATTCTTTGCAAATTATGTTCTGGGTTCCTCACATATAGCATTATATCATCCGCATATAGCATAATAAGCTAAGGTTGGACGTTTATATGAATACCAGAGTTGCTAAAGCGGGCACGTATCAAATCTGCCAACAGTTCTATAACCAAGGCAAACAGTGGTGACAATGGGCAACCCTGTCTGGTGTCCCCTTCCAGCTGTAATGTGGCGGAGAGTATGCCATTGGCGTATATTCTTGCACATGGTTAAATATATAACACTTTCACCCATTTTATAAAGTTATGCCCAAATCCAAAGTTATTCAGTACTCGAAATAGGAAAGGCCAGGGCACTGTCGAATGCCTTCTGCATGTCTAGCGTAACTGCCACACCCTGGCTGTCCTATGGTACATGCGGATAATATTATACATCCAATTCAAATTTAATGCTGTTGTCCTTCTTGGAATAAAGACCGCCTGGTCTTCATGTACCATGAGTGGCATTAGTGGGGTTAGTCGCGACACCAGAATTTTTGCAAATATTTTAGCATCAGTATTCACCAATGATAATGGTCTGCAAGACCCACATTCATTAGCAGCTTTACCTTTAAGTAGGGCTTCCGACCAGAGCTTCATTAGACGGGGGCTAGTTTGTCCGTGAATTCTTTATAGAATCAGCACCCATCCCGTAGGATCCTGGTGCTTTCCCTTTCGGTAGATTTTGATGGCTTTTTTAACCTCGGTTATTTCGATGGGTTCTTCCAGTGACATTTGTGCTTCGGCCAACAGGAGGGTCGTGGGAATTCCTGTTAAATAGGCGATTTCTATGGTTGTAGCCTCCCCTTTCGGGGCGTATAATGCAGCATAAAACTCATAGAACACTGCGTTTACATCAGCATCGAGATTCGCCACAGAATCATCAGGTTGAATTATACAGGGAATGTGGGGACTACGTTTATCGGAACGAACTACGCACTAGCAATTTGCCTGGTCTGTCCGCCACCCCAAAGCGACATGCAGCTGCAATTCCCCATTTGCTATATCGCAATGTTTATCCAGGGCTATCTTAATGTCGAGTCTAATTGCAGGGGATGGGTCAGTCACATAATTCTGCTGCATTTGTGATAGTTCAGACTTGCACCTCTTTAATTCACTTCTAATATCCTGCAACACCCTATGTTCTGTCGAGATGGCTATACCCCTAATATAGACTTTGAATGCCTGACACAGCATAGCTTGTGTGGTGACCGAGCCCTCCTTGTTTTGAAAGTAGCTTATAATGTGGTCCTTTATTTTGAATCTAAATACTGTGTCCTCTAAAGTTGTTGGTTTAAAGCGCCATTGTGTTCTTATTTCTGCGTGTCCGGGTACATGTATAGTTAATAGGATCGGGGAGTGATCAGACAGCATTCTGAGGAGTATCTGGCAATCCAAGGTCCAGTTCAGTAACCTGTGTGTGATTAACCATAGGTCAATGCACAAATGCATATCATGCACAGAAGAGTAGAATGTGTAACCACACTGAGTGGCATGCAATACACGCCACAGGTCCTCAGTTTCTGCCAGAATAGTGCAAGATGCATTAGTCTGAGAACTAGCAGTTGCAGAGGTGCAGTCAAGTTGTAGGTCCACAAGGGTATTAAAATCCCCCCCACAGATGACCAATGCGGTTGGGTATTTAGCACCTTCATGAAACATGTCCTTATAAAAGTCTGGGTCATCTACATTGGGGCCGTAAACATTGAGTAGAAGAACTTTGCAGTTACGCAAATTCCTGGGTACAAATACGAATCTTCCCTGTTCACTTACAGTTTTGTGGTGTGTGAAAGCGAGGAAGTGATGCATAAGTATCATCACCCCACGCACTTTGGTAGAATATGATGTACAATACTTCTGATCCCCCCCCCTCCCTCCCCATCCTGGTGCTACCCAATGGGTCTGGTGATCTAGCATATGGGTTTCTTGGAGGAACAGAATATTTACACCAAGCCTATTAACACATAAAATGACCTGAGACTTTATTGGTGACCCCAGACCTCAAAAATTCCAGCTTAGTATATGGGACCTTTCTCGCTGGGCATCATCCTGTATCTATTACTTCATCTATCTTTGTTGGTGTGTCTTCCCATGTAACCACTGATCTGGACCGTTTTACCATGTGCATTTTATAACATTTTCTCCAACTTAATCTTCAACCCTGCCACCCTCTCCCTCCCTCATAGTCCCCTAAACTTAGACTATTTACATTTCCCCCTTCACATTTCCTTTCCACCCAAACTAGTGCCTGCACTCGCATCAGCGGCGGACAGTCACTGCTACGAGTGGACGATTGTATTGATGCCCAGAAGAGGGCTTTACATGGGTAATACAAGGTAATTACTGATTCAATGCTATCAACACATCATTACTAAATCAAGGCAGGCAGGCATTACCCAATACATTATCAAGTTTCTGCAGACACTTGTCCTGAAGGTAATGGGATACGAGTCTCTACGAACGCAGTGCCCTCCTCCCGAGTGTGAAAAAGTAGGTCTTATAATTATGTTGTATGCATAGCCTAGCTGGGAACAGCATAGCATAAACAATATCCCGTTCCCCCCCCCCCCCCCCCCCCCCCCCCCAAGTACTTTTTGGACTCCATCAAAAGTGTGCGGCTCTTGTTTCATAGCTATAGTATAGTCTGGAAAGATGCGTACGATATTGGATCCCATCTTCAGCTCTCGTTTCTCAAGAGCAGCTCCAAGTACCAGGTCTCCGTCACGGTAATTCATCAGGTGAGCTATTATCGGTCTTGGGTAGCCTCCCGGCTTGGGTTTCGCAGTTAGTGCCCTGTGGGCCAGTTCTATCACAAACAGTGGGGACCACCCAGGGTCTCCGAGAAGTTCTTGTGACAGTTCCTCAACTGCTTTCTCCATGTTACCAGTGTGTGAATCTTCCAGGACTCCTATAATGCGCACGTTATATCTCAGTGATCTCGATTCGAGATCCTCACATTTAACTTTCACATAGCTCATGTCTTTAGAAAGAGCCGTCACAGTGTCCTGCAGTAATGTTACTGCGTCTTCAGTGCTGCTAATGCAAGTCTTGGTTTCCGTTATGTCCTTTTTCCAGTTGGGCACGGATTGATGTGACATTAGCCATTATGCCGACCAGCTCGTCATTTATTGCAGCAAAGCCTTGTTACATTGAGTCCATCACGCCCTGCAGATCGATAGGTGGTGGGGCCTAGGTTGCCTCCCCTAGCTCCTGTACTCGCGATGCCTCTCCTGCCATTTCCGTGGGTTTCGGGTTGGGTTTCGTGAACCTGCCAATTGTGCCTCCTTCCTTGTGCCCCATACCCTTTGTCCTATTGTCTCGTGCTTGCGTTTATAATTCATTTATACACCTGGTTTGTTGACTTCTGGCGCACTAACAGATTAAGAAGAGGACTAGAGATGGAAACACTTTCTCTTAGTCAGTATAGCCCAGTATTTGCCTGTGTAAGCAGGTCAATTTTGCATGCACAGGTGCAGTTGCGGTGGGTCACTGTCGTGCTTAACTGTTCCCAGGGTCTAATCTAGCCAGATGCCAGTGGCGAGATCGCACTGTTGCCCCCTTGATCCGTTTGATGATTTCTGGCCTAGATAAATTGCGTCCCAGCCAGGGACTGAGTGTGCTTGTGCCTTAACTATTATGATCCTCTTCCCGCGTGATTCGGACACACAGGAGTGCTTTCATATAGGGCAAGGGAAATTAATAGCAATTAGCACTAGCCAATGCAGGAGACATTCACAGGCTTTAATGTTGTCGGGCGGCCCCCAGGGAGTAGCACTTCGTGTCATCAATATTTTTATGGGTGATGATCCTCAGGTTCATCACGCTGGGCCGTAGCAGTGTGTGCTCCGAAGTGTCTCTGCTCCAGTTACCTTTTGGAGCTGCGCAGTTACACTCCTTACCAGCGACCCGTGTTGTAGCAGGGCGGGGCTTCAATGGAGGCCTTGTTTCCCGGCTCGGGTGTTAAGGCAACCCGGTTAACGGAGTCGATCTCGGCACCGACAGTGCCGTTTTCTTAAAAAATTACAGTGAGTGTGCTTCCACTGCTTGGTTATTAGAGCCTAACTTTGTAGTTCTTAATGTCTACGCATACCACAAAATGACGCAAGTTAATCCCCCCCACTCTATGCAGAGCTTAAGCGCGGTATGCCATCCTGGCTTGCCACACAACAGCACCCCCCCAGAATGTCACAAAGTTCATATTGAACCTTGGACTTGGATGGAGCAGACCACCCGAGAGTACTGGCCACTTTAGCCATCAAGCACTGGAACACTACTTGGGGCTTTCCCTGGGTGAGAACTGGAAGGAAATCCATCTCTGGGAAGGTGTCAAGGCCACTGGCCCCTTGCAGGATATCTGCCAGTGCCAGCACATCCTCATCTTCCCTGTAAAATTCTTCCGTGAAATCCCTCACTTTCACAGAGCACAGATTCCAGCCCAAAAGGGACCTGGTCACTCATGGTAATAGAGGTCGTACATATTTCAAATAAAAGCATCCGTAGGGAGTGGGGGAGTATTTCTGTGAAACCATGGTGCCCATGGTGTAGAAGACCGTGCTGAGGCTGTTGCGCCTGAAGGCGGGGTCTGTCAGTGCTGAGGGACCTCAGCTTCTTTCTGGTCCAGGCCCGAATCCATAGGTGTGTGGGAGTGGTCCCCTGAAGGCACCTTTCTGGTCCTAACAGAGGCAGTGGGACCCTGCAGCGCTGTAGCCAAAGCCGACGGCGCAGTTGCCTGCACCACAGGAACCAAGGCTTTGGTGCCTTGGCGAAGATGTCCAACATCTTCCGACAAACTCCCATTCCGCCTGTGTGGAGGAAAGGTTAGAAAAGGCACCTCATTTGGCCGCTCAGGCGAATCCCTGGAGCAGTGGCTGTTCTGTGAAGAGGAGCATCTGTGCGAGGACTCACTCTCAGAGCTGGACCTCTTCCGATTCTCCTGCTTACTCTCCTTTTCCTTGCACAGAGCCACCCTTTTTTCGGAGTGCCGATCTTCACTGTGTGACCACGACAAATCGCAGAGCCTCACTTTTCGTCTTGTGGACAAAGGCAGAGACGTTGCTAGAGGGGGTGGCGTGGGGGTATAGCCGTAGGTCTTCTGGTTGTAGCCCTGGATAGAAGTTCAGGGGTTACAACCAAAAAGGCAAGCTAGTCCCCAGTCCCAACAGTCCCAAAATTAGCATTGCCCCGGATCTTTTCCAGACCTAGCAACACCCCTGGATGAAGGCGAACATCTTTGCTGCCCTTCTCCAGAGGGCCTTTGGGTGCATGGACTGGCACGCAGTCCTGAGTGTCGTGGTCCTCGCCCAAGCAGCACAAATCAATCATGTGCAGATCCAAGACCAACATCGGTCAGCTGCAATCCGCACACAGCTTAAATCGCGAGGCCTTAGACGGAGTAGGCATGGTGACATATGGGGGAGAGAGGATGGAGAAAGTTAGGCTTGATGGTGCAGGTCCCCGATTAGTGAACAGAATGTGTGGGAAAAGAAAAATGAGGTCACGGGGTGCAGCGCTGGCCCAAACATCCTATCCGGCGCAGGACACAGAGGTGTCGGATGGAGCCGAAGAAGAGCTGCACTTTGCCCCCTGGCAGCAGAACAGTTTCTGGAGAATAGCTGCGCTGAGATAGGGTTATCAGATGAGGAATCCGTGGGAGGAAAGAATCCATTAGAATTAAGAGTGTCTACGTTGATGTAATCCAGGCACTAATGTATAGTCTATAGTGGTATCCGGTTTAGAATTCAAATGAGTGCACTGCCCTGGTAAATCACCCTTAGCTTGGCCATTTAAAACTGCAAGAAGTCTTGTTTCAAGGAATTAACTTCAATATACACATACATTATTTATTTTATTTATTTATTACATTTATATAGCGCACAGACAGCCCAGGGGCATTGTGGTACTGTTACTTGTAAGGAGACTTAGTTACAATGGGTACAGGTTGTGCCTTGGGTTACAGTGAGGCGGTGACCTGTGATCAGCTATCGGTGGTATCATACAACCTAATACATCATACATGATATTCATGAGGGCTTATGTTCTTGTCCAAACAGGACTTCTGGGATTCGCCAAACATTCAACATGTCTTGGTCTTGATCCAGGCCCAGGAGTTGTGGACATTTGGTATTAACCACTCTACTCAATATAAAAGACATATACTGTGCTCAATAGCTTGCTCAGTTACAGATCATTTACGGTTCCATGCAGATGGGCTACATGTGCCTGTCCAGCCAGGGATGGCGGAGGAGTGTGTGGGATGGCAAACATGGCAAACATTAATGAGTAGGTTACGATAATTGTGTCAAGTTTGAGTCAAAGGAGGGGGGGCGTGGCAGGGAGCTTAGCTATAAAGATGTGAGCCTGCAGAGCTCCAAAGACGGCCAGACATCCTGAAATAATCCTGCCCAATAAATCCCTTTTTGTGGGATCGTGAAGGGGAAGTGGAGGAGATTTGGACTGCCGCATCAACAAAGCAAAATCGGAGCAGAGAAGTGAAAGTGAACCGGCATTGTAGGGAGGCCTCGTTGGAGGCCTCAGCCATCTTCAGAGAGGCTACCGTGGTGCTGGAAGGAGGAGCCTGCCCACGTGTGCCACTGAAGCAGCACAGGCGGATGAGTGACGGAGCCGGAAGGCGAAGAAACGGGAGAGTGAACGGGTCGCTCTCAGAAGAGCGGGAGCCCTACAGGGTGCGCCCAACTGGTAACAAGGAATGGGAGAGAGAACGGAATACCCGGCACAAAGCAGGTACGGAGCGGGGACACAGGGCCTGATAGAAAGCAGGGGCCTGACCTGCGGTGAAGGCAGAATGCCTGGCTGTAGAGACTAACAGTGCAAAAGATGCACCTGGGAGCAGGCCTGATAAAACAGCAGAGGAGTAAGCCCATTTAACATCAGGCAAGAGAGAGGGTTCTCATAATTGTGCAGGACTCGCAGTGGGACAATAAGTGTGTGCAGAGCAACTAGAGGATCCAAGAGGGCAGGCTCCCATAGCAAGCAAGGGAGGTGGCAGTGACTAGAAACAGAATGTATGTGACCTGGGGGTGGGGGAGAGCACTGGATAGGCACGGCCGGGTTGACCAGGCGGACATATTGACACAGTAGGCAGAGCACTCCTGGAGTTGGGGTTGGGTCTGGCACACTGAGGAAGAGAGATAGTGAAGGGACGAGGGATGGAAGCATACCTGGGGCAAAACCGAGGCAGCATAAGCAGGCCATGGACCAGCCGGATAACACAGGAACTGTGCCAGTAACGGGAGAAGTGACGAAAGAAAGCTTGATTGCGGCAATATAGGACTTGAAAGGCGCTGGAGGGCAAAATCCAAGAGGTGGGGTTGGATGTGCCCCTGATATGCGCAGACTTCAAGAAGGTCAAAAATAGGGTATCTGAGGCAGAACAAAGGGTTTGTGACCTAGAAGATGCATTGGCACTATTGCAAAATAAGGTTAAAGGCATGGTGAGAGCCAAAAGAGTCCTCAAGGACAGAGCAGAGGATGCAGAGGGCCGCTCCCGAAGATGCAACATTCGACTGGTGGGGGTGCCAAAAAGAGGAGAACAATTACTCAGAACTGTGTGGAAACATTGGTGATGTAAACTGTAAAAACTAGGAGGTGGGCATCTGTACTTCTGCACCCTATATGGTAGGGCAAAGGCACAGAACAACCCCAGCAAGGCTCTCAATTTGGTAAAATGTGGCGAACATCTAGGCTGTCAGGAGGTGACGCAGGCTGGTTCTTAATTACAGTTTTTCCCCAAAGCCCCAACAAAGGAATGTCCACACACTAGATTAGGTGAGAACAGCTTCTTTATATAAAATAAGGTTTGCTACTTATTCCAACAGTATACATGTAAATAGCACTTTTTACATGGAATACATATTCAGTAAATGGTAGAGGCATACACTATGCGGTACCACATTCCACTTAAATTCAGTAAGAATTGCACTAACTGCAGACAGTTTTAAATGAAGGTGTAACCAGCATAGAATAGGAAATAAATAAAGGTTAGTTCTAAACAGCAGAATGCTTTCTTTAGACTAGACAAGTAATTCTAAGTGAGGATCCCCCCACCCCCCACTGGGCCACCTGTAATAGAAAAGTTAGGAGTAACTTATGTTGTCCTTTACAGCCCAGTCCAATATTTTTCCACAACCTTCTGCTTTCTTTAAAAGGTTCTACCACCCCAAAATACATAGGAGGCCGTAGGACAACAGGATCCATTACGAATCTGGGATCCCTGGACAACTCCAGAGGCTAGAAAATGCTCTTGCGTGTCACAGTACCTTTGGTGCCTTGGCAGGCGAAGTGGCAGAGGTTCTTGGCTTTACTCAACGATTGCCTCGGAGGATTGACCCCCTTTAGAATAAGGAGCCGCTGGGATGCCGAGTCCAAGGATAAAAAAGAACCAGTCTTTTGGAATGGCAGCAGTTTGGCTCTTCGCAGTGCTCTTCTTTCTAACTGTAAAGTCCTGTGAAGAAGAAGACACTTGCTGGGGTCTCCTTAAAGGGTTGGTGGATGAAGATAAGACCCTTGGGACCCTTCAATAACTTCTGGCGGCGACGGGTGCATAGGTCACTTTTGGTGTTGGGTTTCGAAAATATCACAGCTTTCTGACTTACGGTTCTTTGGTACTGCAGCCGCAGCACGGGCCTCAGGACGGCTCCTTGCACACTGGACTTGACCACTGGAGTGGACCTCGGACCGTCGCCAAGTCTGGACCCTTGGGACAACGTCGATAGCTTCTGGTGGTGGGAAACCCACCGACGGACCTTTGACGGCACCCAACGACTCTGGGCTCTCCCCGGTGGAAAAAGTGGTCACTGCAAGGATGTCCTTTCAAATGTTGTTAGGCAGTTTGGGACTTTCGCAGCTCCGGGTGTCCAGCAGCACTATGTCAGTGTACACCCTCTTCTAAACGGTAGACCGCAACTGCTTCCATCGGTCACAAAACGCACCTCCGGACCCTGAGCGACACCAATGGACTTCTCTGGCTTTAGATGTCCGGCACTCCCCCTTTGAACTTCGAAGAGCCCTTCTCCGGATGGCAGGCACACAGGACTGGCTTCCAGGATACTTCTATGAAGAGTAGCAGTTTTGTACGATGGTCCCTCAGCTCGGGGAGGTACTCTCTAAATTTGTCCTTGGGAGACACGACAGGTTTTGGATTGTTGAAGAAATGCAGCAGCAGACTTCTCTTCGAGCTGGGCTTCAAGGAGCAGCTCCTTCTTGCTAAGCTTTGACTTCAGCTATTGAACACATTGGTAAATTAGAGGTCCCAAAATATACAGATCTGTCCCTCATTCACTCCGCCTGAGCCAGGCTAAGTCAGCCAATCACACAGTAGGGCCATCATGCAGGCAGGAAGCCAATTGGGCTGACAGGCATTCAGGCCATTCCCTCCACCCAGACACCCATAACAAAAGATGTGGATTGGCGCAAGTACCCAGCCTTTCAGTACACCACACTACATTCATGTCAGTTTCAGGCAAGGTCGTCTCATTCATTGTGTCACCAACACAGAAAACAGACACCCACAACAGAGAATGTGAGCTCACTTCAGACTCCATTCACACAGGTCCTACCCCTAAGGTGTACCCACAACACCTGGTAAGGCTCCAGTCAGGCAGACAGGAGGCAGCCCCAGAGCCATATATGTTCCACCCAACAGCCATTCAGGAGGACGCGACAGCGTCAGGATTTCCCAGGACTTTGGGAAACAAGGTAAAAGGCAATGGAAACCAAGAGGCCATAGGGGCCATCTTGCCCACTGTCAGTAATCCATTGATTCCTATGGCAGAGCCTGGGTATCCCAAAATGGAGGATACTCAGAGCCACTTTCAAGTCAGCATGTAGCTGCCACCAGCCCATACCCTGCTCTGTTGTCAACACACAGGTGCCCAAAAAAACACATAAGGGGTACAAGGGTGTGCCCCCACCCACTGGCGCCATAAGGGTATCTCATGGGTAATCTTTAGCAAGACAGGGCTCCTCCAGGATAGCAGCAGAAGTTGGTTGCCAGGCCTCTTTCAGTCGGATCTCTAGTTCCTTTGCAGGTCTCACAGCTGGATAGGATTCTTGGCTCCTTCAGGTTTCTCCAGGATCTCTGAAGAAACTGGTGCAGGCGTCCTCTTATCCTAACAGCCAGGTGAGAGCCAAAACTCGCACTAGCCAATAGCAGGACTAACCCACACAACCCCAGCAGGGGTCCAATCAGGACTACTGGCGGGAACATTCATGCATACCACTCACACACTGAAACCAGTTTGTGGATTTGGACCAGACAGTCCAAGCCCACATCCTGCCAGCAAACACACAACCCTCCAGTAGCCCACGAAAAGCTTCTGCTTTCCGGGGCACTGGAAGTCCTTATAAGGATTTTCCTGGCCTCTCAGGCCAGGAATAAGGCCAAAGAACAAGATGGCAATAGGACAAGCGAAAACGTTTGTCGCACGGTCATGTTTGACCAATAGCCACAGTTAGTAGCCAAACGCGGTAAAGCTAAAATGAAAAGTATCCAAAAGTGGGGAAAAGTCACTGCTGCCATCAGTTTATCCATTTAGTACACCTAAAGTCACCAGAAACCCTCTTAGTCTTAGTCTAGGGGTGAAACAAAAATGTACCCAGTTGTCCCGCAGTGTAAACTGCATTGTACAATGATAAAAAGTTACCACAGGTGATACAAAAGTAACCAAAAGGAGCAGCACAACAAGGTTTCCCAGTACTGACAGCCTGAAGGACGTCAGTTTCTCCATAACATGAGCAAAAGCCAGGTGTCACTGCACTGCAAAAAGTACAGGTCAGATTCCAAAATAAAAAAGGAAAGGCAGTAAAGAGAAATCTTTGCCAACAGAACTCTCATGGTAAAAGGGAGATTAGAGGGGCAAAGCTTCTGTATAGTTAACTCTTATGCACCCAACATGGACTACAAGGAATATTTACAGTCAGTACTGGCTTTAGCGAAATGAAATGTTATTTGATTTATATCGCATTCGTACACAAGTGTTTCAGAGCGAAAGGGGCGAGTGGAGAGGAACAGCCAATATTTGTATTCGGGGCGGGGACTTTAATTGTTACCTGTACCCGACCATGGACCGGTTGGTCACAGACACGGCACCCAGGCTGAAGTCAACGAGATCATTGTATAAAGTGGTGTCTGACCTGGACCTACTGGAATTGTGGAGAGGGTGACAAGGGGATGACTGGGAACAGGGAATACTCCATTTACTCACCAGTGCATTGGTCATACTCCAGGCTAGATTATCTATTTGCGGGCAGGGAATGCGTGCAAAGATTTAAAAGTATCCAGGGCAGGTTCTGTCAGACTATGCCCAGCGGGTGACAATGTTTAAGAGACTCACCAAACGAAAGTCTATACTGACATGGAGACAGAGTAGCCTCATTAAAAGATGTAGCATTCTGGGAGGAATTGCCTTCCTAGAGAATAATGAAGGGTCAGTAGCAGAGGTGGGGACCATGTGGGAAGCCCTAAAAGTGTTGATCAGAGGGGCCTGTATTTCTAAGGTAGTGGGGGTGCGGAGAATGCTATCAGAAACATTAAGGAATCTGAACAAGTGATCAGCAAACTAGAGAATGAAATGGGTAATAGACACGGTTTAGGGGAAGACCTAGCAGTAGCACTTCATACCCAGCGGGTACATCAAGAGGCACTGTCCAAGTTTGAGAAGAGTCAATGCATGACAAAGGGGATAAGGCAGAGCGCCTTTTAGCATGGCTGATGCGCAAGGAATCTCTGAGGGGGGCCATCACGCAGATTTATGATTTGATGGAAACACATGCAGTCACGCAGCAGCATACCGTATTCCAGGCGTATTATAAAAATCTATACACCAGTGAAGGCATATACACAGAGGAGGAAGCAGTAGACCACTTAGACATTGCACGGGTACCACGGCTGCTACAACAGTGAGGCGCTAGATGCTCCCATCAAGGAGGAGGAAATTGGGAGAGCACTCCGGTCCATGCAAAGGGGCAAAACCCCGGGCACAGATGGGTTGCCTGTGGAATATTACCTAACCGCTGCAGAGACAGATTCCCCTGTTGAAACCAGTATGAGGAGGCATTTGAGAAGCAAACCGTTCCTAGTTCTATCCGAGAAGCCTTGCTTACAGTATTGTTGAAACCTCAAAAGATCTGCACTACTGGGACTCGTGTAGACCCATCTCTCTCATAAATGTAGACGCTAAAATGCGGAAAGTGCTGGAATCTTGATCATCTAATGTGGTCCTGGATCTCATACACCCGGATCAATGTGGGTTTGTGAGGGATTGGAGGGGGGAGGGGTGATTAATACTTCCATGAATATTAGGAGATTACACTACATTATTGAGCAGGTACATGGTTCAAAAGAAGAATTAGCGATAATGGCCCTGGATGGAACTAAGGCTTTTGATTTGGTGGAGTGGCCCTTGGTTTTTCAGGTATTATAGCTTTTGGGTTAGGAACCGGCATTCAGAAGTGGATTTGTTTACTGTATAGGGATCCAGTGGCATGAGTCAAAACAGGGGGGGTGGATCTCTTCGCAATGTTTGCTAGAAAGGGGAACCAGGCAGTGGTGCTGGTTCCCCACTGCTGTTCGCCATGGCTCTGGAGCCCTTAGTGGGGTACTTCAGACATTACATGTCGGAAACTGGGATCAGGTTCCGAGGTATCACTCATAATATATCTCTATGCGGACGATGCACTACTGTACGCCAGTAACCAGAGGGAGAACATCCCAATAGAAGTTTTCTGGTGAACAAGGAAAAGTCAATATGGTTCCAGATGGCGGACTTACAAGGACGACCGAGGAAAGCGCTCCCTCATTGAGAGGTAAAATGGGAATTGGAATCCTTCCGTTACCTAGGAATCACAGTCTTCCACGAGATGGCAGAAACCTTTGTGTACAATACGGGCCGGGCATTGCTATGTAGCATTCTGGAAAACGTTTCCATTGTCTTTAATGGGGAACATCACCATATGCAAGATGGTGGTATTACCGAGGCTCTTATATTACTTTGTGTACATACCTTACAAAAGAATTTTTTTTTTATATATGCTGAATGGAAAAAAAGGGGAAATACTGTGGGGGCCGGGTCGCATACTAGTGGCCTCAGACACATTGCGCCGCCCAGATCTAGAGATTTGGGGGGGGCTCACTCCCAGATTTTGAAGCTTACTTTGTGGCAGCTCAGCTGCAGACGGTAACCCGTTGGAATGACTCACCAGAAGGGGATCAGACGAGGCTCCTACAGGGATTCCAAAGAAATAGGGAAGAGATAGTGTTATTGTGGGACCCTGCGGGCACTGCGGGAGTAGGCCAAATATATACAGTTGCAAGGCTAATTTGGAGTAATCTATAGTGTACAGCCCAAACTTGCCATTAGAGTTCGATACAATTCTCTGGGAGCGGCTGAAGAGTTTTGACATGAGCAAACTGTGTAGTAAAGGTTGCACTAGGGTAGGGGACATATATGGAAGGGAAATTTATGCCGTTCGAACAGTGGAGACAGACATACAACATGTCAAAGGTTTTTTTTCTGGGATATGCATGCCTAGTAAAGAGGTTGGCAGATTAATGGCAGGAAACCCTGAGGGAGCCAGAGGCGAACCCCCTGTTGCAGCAGGTGTTACATCTGGGCAAGCAGAGGAGCGATATCAGGATTGTATAGGGGGATAGGTGGACAGAGACCAGAGCTAGGGATCAAGGTGAAGTGGGAGAGGGGCATGGGGTAAGAGATTTCAGAGGGCACATAAGATTTGCATATGGGAACAGGTCAAAAAGGTATCTGGGAATGTTCGGTTTAATTTAATTAAATATAATTTTCATCCAGACTCCACACAATTAACCCACAAATCTCACTGTTGCCCTAGATGTGGAGGAGCCTCTGCAAGGTTCTGGCACCTGACCTGCGACTGCCCCATCAGAACGTATTGGCTGGAGGTTTTGGTAAGATTGAATTAATGGACATGCATCACATATGACCGCACCCCGGAGATATGCCTATGGGGGCAGGTACCCGGGGGAATGCACAAAAAAGAAAATGGTACGCTTCCGATTAATATTGGCTAAGCGACATATCGCAATATCATGGAAGTGCCCTAAGGGTCCAATGGTGCAATCCTGGGTGGGGGGGCGTGCAACGCTGGGAAATGGCAGAAGCAGACATTTTGAGGATGACAGATACCGGGCAGGGAGAGGATGAAGGACTGGATTGGGGACGAATGTTCAACGAATTAATGACAACACCGGACCTACGCCCACCTGGAATAGGGAGGCCTATGGGTAAACAAAAATTGTTATGTTTGCTGTGAGCAAGGTGGGAGGGTGTGTAGCGCAACGGAATAGTATGTTCGATGTCCTGCTGCAAAAATGTATTATTCAAGTTGTGGTCTTGACACTGTTTGGACTGTTACTCTGGATAGTACACAGACATGTAATAGAGGTCTCTTCTGTATGATGTTTAAGGACTCAAATATTTGAACAACTGTGTACAAAGTTTGTTTCATGCCTGAAAACCAATAACGAAATTTAAAAATAAAAAGTTTGAGTCAAAGGAAATATGATCGACTATTAATGTTTGTATGATTATGTAAACAAATAGACTGTCTACCATGCACTCCTTTCCATGCCAGTTCAAAAATGGCGTTCCTGGCCTCAAAATGCAATTTTTCAATGGGCCAGCTTTTCTGCAGCAAAAAAATATATCATGCCTTATTAACAGATCATAAGAACTATAATGGCTTTGAGTCTTGTTAGATACATGGTTAATTGTCTTGACTTGCTAGGGTCGGGCAAAGTGAAGCATTATATAATTACATACTTGGGTGGCCATCCCCATAGCTTGGAGGAGATGCATTGTTTTTACTTACTAACCATATGCAGAGGGCGCAAGTGTGGCGCAGAACTTTACGAACATTGGAAACTATCAGCATAACATGAAAAATGAATCTTGGGGAAGGGAAAACTTGAGGTTTAACTCCCTTATGGACATAAGGGTGGAGTCTGAAGGTACTGTTTTGTTGGAACTGCTTTATACTTGGGGAAGGGAGCTGAAAAAAGCTGTGAGCTGGGCAGAGCCCCAAACTTCGTGTTAAACACTGTTTTGTTGGTTACCGACATCCCTACACATTATATAGATTGTATAGATTAGTTGTGAGGGCAAGTATAGTAAATTGAACTGTTTTGACTTTCCTTAGTTTTGGTTTGGTAGGGAAATCATAGCATAGGGAAGGATGGGCCTTTTCCCACCCTGACGTTTGTTAATAAAGTGTTATTGTTAATTCAGAATCTGTTTTACCCAAAGTTGCCTTCACAATACTCACAGAGAGGGAGAGGGTACGGATATGGAGGATCAGGACCCAGATTTGGAGGACCATATTTTGTATGTGGGCAGAGGGGACACTTTGCATGAATGTGCCCACACGGACAACAGCCGCAGTATGGCAAAAGGGGTCCCAGGAATATGTTCAACCAATGTAGCAGCAGATACAACCCATTCAGCAACAGACAACTACAGCAGGTGCCTTTCACACAACAGTCCAGGATGCAGGACCCAGGGTTGCCCGGACACCACAGAGACACCCAGCAGAAAGCAATAGTACCACAGAGTGCCTTACAGGCTCAAGCACAAATATACACACAGGAGGGACATCACACGGTTAGCCCAGAACACAGTAACAGACTAAACTGTACTGACTGTACTTGGAGGTAACCCTTTCCCATTTCCAAGCCCAGACCCAAAAGCCCAATGGGCCAGCCCACACTGGACACGCATGTGCCCAATACTTCCGATAACTGAAGACCCCGAAGAGGAACCCGAGGTAGCAGTGACGATTGAACAAAAAGATCTAATTTTTGATCGACATGGGCGCTACCAAATCCTGCATTAAAGAGGGCGTTTCCCTTGTCGGACAGAGTAATGGACACAGGGATTTTCTGGGGCTGTTGAAATGGTTCCCATCACAGAAGATTTGCCACTCACAACAGGCACGCAGCAAATAGTAGTGCTCCTGTTTTATTAAAACGACACCCATCAACATATTACAGAGAGACATAATGAGCAAATTAAATATCACAATTTGATTCTCGGAGAAGGGCATTGTATACTCAACACCCGGCATTTTTAACGAGTGGGTCCCAGTAATCATACAAGCGTTTTGCACACAGAACACCCTGCGAGGTGCACCGCATCACGCCAAGTTATTCCTTTATGTAGTACAATTATTGTTAGGGTGGGTACTGTGAGGGGTCAGAAATGTGAGCTGGACAACTTTGTGAAGATTTTTCAAAAAGATACCATTTTATTAACTCAAATGTTTGGATGAAAGCCTCACTATCCTAACCCTGGCGAAGATTTCCCTGCCTAAAATAAACTAAAGGAAACACGCTTAGCTTTCTGTCCCTCACACTTATACATACAACTCAACAAGGTAATGTATGGCAGTTTGCATATAACAAATACAGCAGTTATGTTCACAACCTGATAACTGTCTCTCCTTATAATCTGGGTGAATTCCCCTTCAGACCCAGCAGGATTATATTCAACAGTTCCAAAAGGATAAGGAAATCCTGTCTTGTAACAAAGTTCCAATTCAGTATTAGTTTCAACTTGACAAAAGTTCCAACTTGAATTCCACCAACAGTTCAAAATTGTTCAACAAGGTTGTTCCTCTTTCCACTTATTATTGTTCTTTTGCCTTTATATAGCGCCTTATATACCATTGGTATGGTCTGAAGGCACTGGTAGATTGAACGCCCTTGGGAACCGAAGTTCATATCAGTAGAGTGAGTAGAGAGAGTCAAAAGGTGCGTGTGAGCACCGGGTAAGTGTACAGCTCGTGCGGTATCTGTGTGATAGCTGCTTTCTAGCGGTAGGTGTGATGGTTGAGGTCAGGAGTATGTGTTCGTTCTGGCAGGATTTATCCAGATCGGATGTGGCTGCGTTAGGCCTGAGGAGAACGCCTGGCTGGGGGGTGTATAACCAGCAGTGATTACTTAGAATGATGTGGAGTGAGAGGCGAATGTTGATATGAGAACAGTTATACCGAATGGTGTCATAGTATCTCTGTGTTCTAGTTGAGTGGTGATGTAAGGAGAGAGTAAGCATGTTGGTGAGATATGATGGGTTACATGCCCTTTCAGACAATTCTAAATTCACAGAGAGGCTATTGGGCACGCTTCTAAAAATTCACAGATAGGCTATTGGGTACACTTCCATATTCAACTTTTCACAGAGAGGCTATTGGGCATACTTCTTAATTCACAGAGAGGCTATTGGGCACACTTCTAAATTCACAGAGCGGCCATTGGGCACACTTCTAGAATCACAGCGAGGCTATTGGCCGCACTTCAAAGTTCCGTCTCCACATAGAAGCCATTAGGCACATTTCTGAATTCACTGGGAGGCTATTGGGCACACTTCTAAGTCCAATATTCAAAGAGGTAGTTGGGCACAATTCTAAAATTCTAAGAGGCTATTGGCTACACTTCTAGGTTCAACTTTTCACAGCGAGGCTATTGGGCATACTTCTAAATTGCCCTCTACGTACTCATCCCCTCCATGTACTCGACCCCTCTACGTATTCATCCCTCTACGCACTCATTTGCTCCCCGCACTCATCCGCTTTAAGGACTCGTGCTTTATACACATTCAACAGCAGTATCCTGTACCATGTATTCATCTCTACACTCATCTGTCTATGCCTTCATCCGTTCTGTACATTCATTCTTACTGTACACTTATCTACCCATCCGCTCTATTCACTCAATTAGCTCATCCGCTTATCAGGTCTATACATTCATCTACTCCATCCACTCATCTACTCCATCCACTCATCTACTCCATCCACTCATCTACTCCATCCACTCATCTACTCCATCCACTCATCCGCCATATACACTCATCAGTCGTATATACTCATTCGCCATATACGCACTCATCCCCTCTGGACACATCTCTGCGCACTAGCCCCCTCTGCGCACTCATCTCCTTCATGGCACTCATCTGCTCTCTGCACTCATCCACTTTAGGCACTTGTGCTTTACACGCATTAACAGCGTTATGCTGTTCCATATATTCATCTCTACCCTCCTCTGTTCTATACCTTCAACCGTTCTGTACACTCATCATTACTGTACACTTATCCATTCATCAGCTCTATACACTCATCCGCTCTGTACATTCGCACGGTCTGTACATTCTTCTGCTCCAGTGATCTACACACTCTCCGTACTTCCATATTCATCCGTTATCAGTATTCATGTGATCTACATACCCATCTGCTTCACGTATTCATCTGTTCTACACACTTATCCGCTGTACGCTCATCCGTTCCGGATATTCATCTGTTTTACGCTGTTGTTCCTCTCATGCATTCTTCCACTTAGCGCATTCCTTTGTCCTTGCTGATTTATCCATTCTAACTAATTCATCTGCGTGATTCCTTTAATTAGTTCTGCATGCATTCTGTTCATTTCAGGAGTTTAAATCACTTTACTGTTTCCGTATGTTTTACTCTAATAATCCTTTCGCTGTTTTGCTCTACCTTTATTCGTTTAATTCTGTTTGCCCTTCTAGTTTATATTATTAGGGGTTGTTAGCTGTTGGTTTCTCGCATCAGCATCAGGTGGTTCGACGGATTGGTGTCCTTGAGTTGCTGTTGGTCTGTTTGGGTTATTTTGGAACAGGTTGGTTTTAGGGGAAGAGCCAGGTTCTCAGGAGTTTGCGGAAAGACATTAAATCCTCAGTTAGGCAGATGTGGGGTGGGAGAGAGTTCCATAGCGTGGGAGCCAAGGCTGAGAATGACGATCCGCCTAACCTGATTGAGTTTGTCTTCGGTATGACTAGGAGACCGGCTGAGCTTGATCTTAGGGTGCGTGGGGGGTGGTAGGGTTTTAGCTTGTCTTGAAGATATTGAGGTCCGGTTTTATGCAGTGCTCGATGGGAGATGCACAAGGTTTTGAAGGTCACTCTTCGGGCTACTGGAAGCCAGTGTAGCGTCTTAAGAGCTGGGGAGATGTGGTCCCTTGGGCCGAGCGCAAGTAGCAATTTGGCTGCCGCGTTTTGTGCTCTATGGAGTTTATTCAGTTGGTACGTGTGAACTCCGAGAGGGTTTGCGTAGTCCAGTCTTGATATAACGATTGATTGGACCGCAGAGAGTCTGTTGGGAAAGGAGAGATATGGAAAGATGCGCCTAAGGGTTTTAAGATGGTAGTGGCAGGACTTTGAGACATTGTTGACTTGGCGCGAGAGTGTTAGGTCAGAGTCTAGGGTGCATCCAAGATTTTTCACTGAGTTGGAGGGGGTCGGTGAGTTGCCCATGGTGGATGGCCAGGGTAGTGGGTGCGGAAGGAGTTCAGAATTGCCACATACCATGATTTCTGTCTTGGAGGGGTTTAACAGGAGGTGGCTTTGGGTCATCCAGAGGTCTATGTCAACGAGGCAGGAGGTTAGGTCAGGTCGGGAGTTGGGTTTTGAGTCCAGGAGTTTTAGAATTAGTTGAGTTTCATCGGCGTAGTTGTAGCACAGGATGTTGTGATCGAATTATTGGTGGGAGGGTGATCAAGTAGAGATTGAACAGGAGGGCGGATAGGCATGCTCCTTGTGGGACTCCCGTGTCAACTGGTCGGGCTTGGGCGGTATAGGTAGAGAGTATCATTGTTTGGTACCGATCTTTGAGGAATGAGGCTATCCATTTAAGAGCGGTTCCACGAATTCCTAGGGAGTGGAGGCGGTCTAGGAGGATTGAGTGATTGATTGTGTCAAAGGCGGCGGATAGGTCAAGAAGGATTAGTGCTGCGCATCCCGCAGAGTCGGCAGTCATTTTAAGGTCATCCCAAATAGAGGTTAGGGTGGTTTCAGTTCTGTGACGGGCTCTGAAACCTGATTGAGCGGGGTCTAGGAGATTGTTGGCTTCGACAAAGGCATTTAGTTGGGAGTAGGCAGTTCGGTCAATGAGTTTGGCAAGGAATCTGGTGTTTGAGATAGGGCAGTAGTTTTTGGGCTCGAGAGGGTCGAGCAAAGGTTTTTTAAATTAGAGGTTTGACGTGAACCGTTTTGAATGCGTCAGGAAAGATACCAGAGGAAAGGGAGGTATTTATGATGGATCTTGCATGTTCTCCTCCGCAGGTGGAAGCGAACATTTCTTTGAGGATTTTGGCTGGGCAAGGGTCTAGCGGCGAGCCAGATGGTTTGCGGGCAGATAGGAGTTTGCGAAATTGTTCTGGTGGTATTGGACTAAAGGATTCGAAAGTTGGTTGCATATTGGTCGCAGCTGGTGGGTCGACTGGTATTGGGGGGTGGGATTTCTTGGGGGATGTGAGAGGGCCAGTTTGGTGGCTAGGGTATTTGTTCTTTCGAGAGCTATGGTGTAAAAAAGGAGGGAGAGCGAGTTGCACAGTGATTGTGAGGGGGACAGGATGGTCGTGTTGCAAGTTGGATTGGTGAATTCGGAGATGATTTTGTGGAGTTCTTTGCTTGGGTTTTTGCAGTTTAGGATTCGGGAGTTGTAGTGGGCTTTTTTTGCTTTCCGGATTTCGGCCTTGTACTGATAGAGGTGTCGGGCCAAGGTGGTCCTGTTCTCCTGGGTTTTGTCTTTCTGCCATTTGCGTTCTAGGTATTTATATAATAGTTTAGTGATCTTCAACTCAGGAGTGAACCATCTGGGGAAGATGCCACAGCGGGTTGATGGTTTGCAGGAGGGTGTGAGCCGCATCAGAGGTGCGTTGAGCCATGCGTCGAAGGCGTCGGGGGTTAGTTGTTTGTTGAGTTGGCAGGTAGGTGGTGGAGACTGGAGGAGTGCGTCGGCTAGGTCCAGGACGATTATTAGTTTTTTCCAGGATTTGCGTAGATTCGGGGGTTCAGATTCGAGTACGGGAAGGGGGTCAGGTGAGTGAATGGCGAACGGGAGAATGAAGTGATCGGACTAGAGGATAGGGGTGGGGGGCTTTAAATGAACCAGGGAGTTGGAGCTAAAGATGGCATCAAGAGTGTGTCCTTTATAGTGAGTCGGGCCGTTTATGGGGGGTTGGAGGTTAATTGCGTCTAAACCGTCAACCAGAGTGTGTCATAGGGTTGGTGGGGCTGTCGAGCCATATGGTGAAGTCTCCAAGAAGGGTGAGGTTGGGATGGTTTAGTTGAAGGGTGGCAATATAGTCGCAGAGGTTGTTTACAAATTGTCCATCATAGCCAGGGGGCTGGTAAATTATTAGGAAGGTGTGTGAGAGCGACGGGGAGAGGGATAGTCTAACGAGGAGAGCTTCGCAAGAGGGAATGGAAGGTTGGTTGTCGATGATCAAGGCGTGGAAGAGGTACTTGAAGACGAATGCTATTCCTCCTCCTCTGGAGGGACGGTTCAGTGGGCTGAGGGAGTAGTCAGGGGGGAAGGCTTCCTTAGCGATTGGGGCGAAGTCGTCCGAGAACCATGTTTCGGTGATTAAGACCAGGCCTGGTTTGTCTGAGGCGAGGAGGTCAAAGATGCAGTCTGTTTTTCGCTACGGATCGGGCATTAAATAGGATGCAGTTTACAACCGCCGGCGATGTTGATCTTGGGGCTGGAGCGGAGGGTGGTGGCGGCGGAGGGAGTGGAGACTGGGGAGGGAGAGGGATAGGGAGGGGTGATGCTCGATGGGAATAGTGGGCGAGCAGATAGATTGGCGGGCTTCGGGCAGGATTGGGTAGCTGTGTGTGTTAGGATGATAGAGTTTGGTTCGGGGGATTTGAAGGTGGGGTATGGGGGGTTAGGAGTTTCAGTTGCCGTTGATGAGAAATCGAGGGAGAGGGGTTTTAGGAAGGGTGAAGCCACGGGGGAAGGAGGTGATTGTGGGAGTGAGGTGATGGGTCGAGACAGGGGAGGTGAGGAGTGCTGAGAGATTGAGGGGGACCATGTACGTTTCCTCTTTAGTTTCTTTGTCACGATTGGAGTATGAGAGAGGGTAGGTGGAATGGAGGGAGAGAGGGATACAGCCTCGGTTCTTGCTAGGGCTAGGCGTGCAGTTTGTGACAAAGAGCTCAAAACAACAACTTCTTCTAAACCAAGAATACTTCCATAGTTCATTAGCATCAACAAAAACATCTGTCGGGATAATTCTGCAACAGTTCACAAAACACTTGCATCAGTGGTATTAATTTGTCAGGATGATTCTTTTAACAGTTCACAAGAAAATCTTAGTTGTTCTGCCACTTTTAGACACTTAACCACACCAAAGTACTTAAACCACCTCCACCTGGTCCAGTCACCTGCCAGGCCTACTACTACAAAGTTATCTGCACTGGTGTGACTATTCTGTCCTGGCAGGAGAGTGCCAGGACAAAGTAAGACTAACTACAAGTATTTGTGTGGTTAAGGTTAGCTTCAAAACAAGCTAGCAATGTCTTTTGCTCTACAAATGCAAGTGTAAGTATTTCTGGGGAAACAAGAAACACACTGGTGCGGTTTGTTACACACTTGTGATTGCCACACGGAATGCAGGCTACGCTCCACTCCTCCTGAATGCCTCCTATCAGAAGGGCAGCCCACATCCCACCCTTGTCTCCCCACTTCCGCATTCACCAACTGCTGACAATTCTCTTACACTTCTTTGGATTTGGCAATGTTGGTTTAAGCCAGTTCCTCTTAAGACCTCCTTTACATATGGGCAATATGTTTTACAAACACTTGGGTTCTCAATTGCCCCCTCTTGGCTTTGGCAATGTTGTTTCTTTATCTCTTGTCATGGTAGGATTCTCTTTTGGCTTGGACAATAGTTGTTTGTCTTGGTTTCTCAAGTTCTTGCCCTCTCCTAGTACTGGTCTTGGATCTGCCCCACAGACACAGTCGCACCCTTCTGTTCTGATTGTTAGATTTTTATTCTGCCACTTGCTCTGCTTTAAGTCAACTTGAATTACAAAAGGATAATCAGACTGCTTTATGTCAGTTCGGTATTCAAAACAAGATTTATTTTCCCACTTCAGTTTAGTTATATCTGTTTTGTGCTTAAGGCACCTGGACTTGGGAAGTGGGCGGTTACGGAACACTCCAGGGTCACAATCTACTTGTGAACTCACCAGGTCCGGTGTGCACGTCCGCTTGCCTCGCTGCCTCCAGGTCCTCTGCGTGCGCTTCCCTGCACGGCTCGGCAACCTCTTCTAAACATCCCGTGGCCTGTGCCTGTCAAAGGAGCTCTCCTTGCGTCTATGGCTCTCTGGCGCTCACCGGCCACCGGAGTACGTCAGACAACTGGAAAAGCTTTTAAATGTGTGCTTCCCGCTGCGCAACCTCTGCAATTAAGATCTCAAAAAGCAGAGACCCTCCCAGGACTGGCATCCGTTCAGTCCAAAACGGTGGTCCCAGCGCCCCTGCTCTCCTCCAACTTCTGCAGCCATGTGGAGGTGCCACAACTACTCTGCCTTTTGCTACTGCTCTTCTTGACTGCCTGCACCTGAGGGGGCCGTTTATGTCTCAAGTATCCCTCAGGTGTGGGTCACTACCAGCAATAGGCCGCAACTAGCAGTCTTGTGCCTTTGCACCTCTCTTCCTCGTCCAGGTACTTTGGGCATTGTGGGCCTTGGAGTCCACAAAGTCAAAATCAGCTTTTCTCATGGAAATATCAATATTAAGTTCGCTTCTCTCCTCAATATATTCCCTAAATGAGTATTATAAGGATTAAATGAAAAATTAGGCTTTACAGAGGAATGAGGGTTTTCATGGTCTAAATTGGTAATATTTAAAGACTCCTCTCTATTATTTCCCTGCGAGTCGCAGGAGCCTTCATCCCTATTGATGTCTGAATTTAAAGGGAGTTTTCTTACTGCAAATACATAACTGGTTATGATTGTTTTCACCCACATTTAGATAGTCTGCTTGGGAAAGTATCAGCTCTCTCCGGCAGTAAGCCATTACATATTCTGGTATCAATGACATTTCCTTCCTTGGGGAAGACAAAGACGGCTTCTCACCAAACGGAGTCCTCCTGTTCCCCTGGAGCCCTTCTCCTCCCAGGTTATCCACCCGGCTAATACCACCCCAAAGGTCAGGATCAGGAAGAGTGCATTTTACTGGCAACCGGGGAAGAGACTTTAGGTAGGGTCTTTGTGAGGACTCTGCAGGATACACCACAGTACCCAGAATGAAAGACAAGGCATTTCGATTGGTCACAGAGTTCTTGTTCAGACCAGCAGTACACAAAGAAATGGCACTAGAACGACACTCCCAATACACTTAGAAGCAGCACTCACCAGGAAGGACATGGTAAATTTATACAGGACCGACAAAGCGGGTATAGAGTGGCACACGGTCCTATGGATTGACCCAGCATTATGACCAACAAACTTGACAGATGAACAACTGTTTACGGAGGACGAAGAGGAGGGAATATATTTCAGATCTGCATCCCTTGTCAGGTGAATATAGAAAAGACCGGTCCCCCAGAGGACATGGTGGGCCCGTTATCGGCTCACTTGTGGGACAGTCTGAAAAAAGTACCAGAGATACGATGGACCAGTGGGACCCATGATGTAGGGTTGATTAAGGGAGAAGGGGCAGTCCGTATAAAATTTAAGGATGCTGCCCCAGATTAAACACCCACTGTCGCAACAAGGAGTCGAGGGCATATATAACACTCCTTTCATTATGACGAATGGGCAGAAGTCAGAATCCCCATGTAACAAGGCCATTTACCCTGTCAAGAAAGCGAAAGGTGGGGCTTGGAGATATATTCAATATCTCCACCCCTTCAATAACGCAGTCTAAGCAGAGTTTTCACTCGTACCAAATCCATCCACCATCCTGTGTAACATCCCCACAGAAGCAACATACTTCAGTTATAGATTTAAAGAATGCATTCTTACATCCTATTGCACCCATACTCCCAGTATCTCACTGCATTTACGTATCATGGGACCACATTCCAACACACCCGCTTACCACAAGGGTATTGAGAGTCACCCAGTGTGTTCAACAGGGTGATCCAGATGGACCGAAGCCACTTTCAAATGCTCAGCACAGTCATCCAGGATATGGATGATCTCCTGATGTGCTGTATAATAGAGGACCACTGCAGAAAAGTTTGAGACACTCCTGACAGAACTGGTAGAGAAGGGATACAAGGAGAAATTACAGTACTGACAAAAATGATTAGTGTACTTCAGACAGATCTAAAACGGCAGGAGGATCCCTCCAGAAAGGGTAGAAGCAACACACAGTCAAGCAGATGCAGCAGTTCTTAAGTCTGTGTAATTACTGCAGGGCCTGGGTCTTCAACTATTCCACATTTACAAAGCCCCTCTTTCAGGGGTTAAAAGCAGTACAGAAAGCAAAAGGTTGCATAATATGGACACCGTAAATGATGGACTCATTTGCAGAACACAAGGAAGCGTTTGTTCATGCAGCAGTTTTATCAACTGCTGATTACAAGAAAGGGTTTTTTGTTTTCACATTCTGATGGCACAGTGATAACGGCTGTCCTCACTCAAAAGAAGCCACAAGTACACAAGCCTCAAGCATATTACAGCATTCTTTTAGACCCAATAATGCAAGGCCACTTCCCATGGGATCAGGCACTCGCTGTAGTGGCATTTGCCATGGAGAAATCTGCAACAATCACCATGGGCTATGCAGTCATGCTCTATGAGGAGCATTCGCTCTTAGCGATATTAGAAAAAACAAAATCCACACTAATAACTCAGAGCCTAAGGCTACGCAGTGATCTTGCCCAATCCATCAACTGAGGTAATGAGGTGTTGGGTTGTCAACCCAGCAACCTTCATAACAGCCAGTGGAGAGAGGGGAGTATGTGCACGATTGTGCCCAATACATGGACACCATTGAGAATGATACTAGAGTGCAGGAAGAGCATAAAAAAGGAGGAGAAATGCTCACAATTGACTGATCCATGACGATTGATTCGAACATGGGTTGTCGACATATGGATGCAGCAGTGGTTTGTAATTATAGAGAAGAGTTTAATATGTGGGCTCAGGTGAAGTTGCGACTGCACTGTAGGATGGACAAGCTGCTACCATTTCTCACATTCCGCCTGCCTCACATCCACAGTGCACATGGGATTGGCCTGATGGAAAAGGAAGGGTTTCCAGAGGAGCAAGGTCTCCCCTGTGCAACATGCAGAGTTACTGTCCCGATTAATGTACATACTGCGCCTCCCAGCATCACTGGCGGTAGTAAAATGCACTATCCATACAAATGGCACAGATTTAATTTCAAAAGGCAATGGCGGGGCTGATTGTAGAGTAAAAGTAGTAGCATATTTGCCACTACACACAACACTGCACATGCCCTTTAAAGAGGATCAAACTTCCTTGATATTGCTGCAAAGGCAGCAATCCATACTCGCAGAGACATTAATTGCTTTACCCATTGCCCATGAGATAGAGCTACAGGGGGGGTGCACCTGCAGGACGGGCGCGGGGGCGTTGGGGAGATGGATTGGAAATCACTGACTTAAGTTGAACGGCGAGAAGATCAACGTGATGGTGGTAGACCCTACATCTGCATCCTCTTATTGGTCACCTGCCTTCTGGCCATCACCTGGTTCTGTAGTTTAGTATCTGGGGGCGAAAATGGCTACTTCCTTGTCCATGGAGGCACAGGTTGGTGCATTGTGCCAACACAGCCATTTCCATCTAAAGATGCTTCATAAGGTTCCCTCGCTTATTCCTGTACAGTTTCCGGCACCAGAGGTCTGGGCATTGCTTGTCTCTTAAATCGACTACTGTAACTCCCAGTTTGCACAGCCTGCTTATTGTCTGCGACTGTTGCAAGTCCTTCAAAATTCAGCTGCTTGTGTGGCTACTTCCACACCTCGCTGTGCCAAGATCTCACATGTGCTATGGAAGTTTCATTGGCTTCCTGTAGCTTAGCGTATTCAATTTAAGGCGTTATGCCTTGTCCCTTTTAAGGTCAAGGGGCCGTATATCTCCAGATAAAATTTCTCCCATTTGTCACTGGGTGAGCTCTAAGCTCAGCTAATGCTCCTCTCGTTTGTATCCCACGATTTAAACTTAGCTCGGTGGGTGGACAATCCTCTGTCGCTGTACCCATGTTATGGAACTCTTCTTCAGTCATTGCGGGCTATTTCCACCCAGTCTTTAGTCAAGCATTAAAAAAACTCACCTTTTTTAGGTGGTCTTTTTCTTCCTTTATGAGCAGCGCCAAGATGCTTCTGTGTGAAAGTCACGCTTTAGAAGTTAGTTTAACAAAACCCTAGCAAAAGCAGGAGTTATGAGAAAGGAGGGGTTCCTCACGGACACCCACGGATTGGTGTGTAGACGGAATAGTACAGGGAAACTGGTGATGCCCCAGGAGCTGCATAAAACCGCACTGGATCAGCTGCATTACCCAGCATATGTCCCAAAAGAGCACGTTGCTGGGATTAACTAACAATGGTTTGTACTGAATTTACAGGAATTGGTAACAGAGTCTGTAAATAATTGTGTGATATGTCAGAGGTTCACAGCTGGTCACACACTCAGAACTGTGAAAGCAACATAGCCACGCCAGAGGGGACCTTTGGAATTGGACATCAACATAGTCAATATGCAGGACAGGCCTAACTCTTATAGGCATACGATTATAGTTGCATGCCCTTTTTCACATTGGCTTGAGGGTGGCCCACATGCCCATAATGCCAAATCGGCAGCAACATTGCTAATGCGCAAATTATTCCCCAGATGGGGAGCATGCAAATTGTTGAGGTCCGACAACAGACAGCACTTTGCCAAAGATCTTTTAAGGAGATAACCACCTTACAGGGTATCAAGCAAAAACTGTGCTCTGCATACCATCTTCAAGCCAACTGACTTGGGGCGCGACTCAACGGCCTACTTAAAGCATGCACTGCCAAGTTGTCAGACACACTTGGCAAGAACCGTCGGTCTCTCGCTTTGTTTGCACTAGGCAATTCCCCTGGCGTAGATCATTTGACTCGGCATAAGAGTGTTCCTGGCAGAAGAAAGCATGTGCCTCTCACTCCCGTACTTACAATTCTGGACGCAAATAGTACTGTGCAACTCCTGAGAGAAGAACATAAGGTGTATTTAAATGAGCTTGCAAAATCTCTGAACTATATTTCACACCAGCTCCAACCATGTCAAGGCATGCCTGCCAACCTGTTTTCAAATATAGACAATCCATCACCACAAGAGACTCAGGACTTCACAGCACAGCTTCCTCTCAATCCAGGTGACAAGATCTTGATCCAGAACTTCATGATGTCCTGGAAGGAGCCCAAATTCACCAGGCCCTATACAGTGACATACGGCACCCCAACAACTGAAGGTTGCAGAGATGAGTCCATGGATTCATCTTACAGACATCTGCCGGAACAAAGCCGGCGCGCCCCTTTCAGGAGAAGGGGGGGGAGCTGACTGATGGGAAGTATTTGCCAATTGACTGTCATTTTTATCCTCATTTCCCTTTTACAGAAAACACGTGAGCAGTCAAAAAGAGTTGCAGCAAGTTGAAGTAGCAGGAAAAGGAAAGGGGGATGTATAAGCTATGCTTTTGTAGTGCAGCTTTGTCTGTTTATTTTTATTTGGTTTTTAGCTGGAAGGGAACAGTTTGCCTCTAGTAGGAGTGATAATGAAGTGTGCAATAAAAGAGGTGTTTAATTCTACATTGTTAGAAAATGCCATCTTGCGAAGACATGGCTCAGAGTCGGGCAATGTATGGTATGACGATATGAGAACGGTGGGGTGAGAGAGGGCCAAGGAAACATGTTGTGCTCTCTCATTCCACATGTTACAGGGGCACTGTGCTGAAGGTGAGGTGATCATCCCAAGAACCTTGGCCTGGGACACTTCTCATGTGGCCAGGGAAAGGCAGACTCTTCCTGGTCCCCACAGTTTTGATGGTCTAATGTTAAATCAAGGCCTTTGATAATTTAAGAAATCAGAACATGGTGACGTAAAGTCCCACAATGTCTTAAGTACTGGGATGAGGAAGAGGAGCTCAGAGGCACCATTCTGCAGTATGCAGTCTAGTGGTTCTAATGACCCACACCTAATCGTAACGCTGACCACTTAACAATTTTGAATACCGAACTAATGCAAGGTGGTTAGGTGGGCGATATACTCACTGTAAAGGAAAGCAGGCTACAACCATTACTGCGAAAACGAAAAGAGGGCAATATTGCAGCCAGATGGAAACATGCATTACCCAAGTAAAGAGGGCACAATACTTTGGCAAACCTATAACACGCATTGGCAATGTAATAAGAGAATATTGTAACCATTATTCGCAGAGTGAGCAAGAGGCAATAGTTAAGCCACCCATCCACAAGCATTGCTTAAGTGTGAAGGCATCACGAAGCAGACCCAGACAACAGATTAAAGTTTGGTCTATAAACTTATGAACTAACAATGCAGGATGGAATAAGGCCTACCTTGCCCTATGCTAAGGTGAGAATTCCCTACCTCAAGAAAACTAAGGATAGTCTTTGTTAGAAAGTCCAAAGCAAATTGTGTCCAAAACCTATACTTGCCCTCACATCTAAAGCTATACAATGTGTAGGGATGTCAGTTATCAAAGTAAGTAGTGTTGAAATAAAAGTTCAGAGCTTCTTCCAGCTCTTGGCTTGCAACCAGATTTCCCTTCTCCAGGTTCAAGATAGTTCACAAGGCACTGGGGTTCCCCTGCCCAAGAGTTCAAGTCTTTCAGTTTTCCAAAACAACAATTCCTTGGGACACTACCCAGCTATTCTGATATGGTTACCTTTCACCAATTCATTTATATAGTTCAGTTCTTTGCAATTCAAACACAAGCTTATTTATGGCAGTTTTCAGTGGCACTCGTTCTAGGGGTATTTGTCGATTCACACGGTCCACTCATTACAGGTCACACAACAGATACACAACTTGCTTCCTTTCCCCATCAGCACTTTGCTGCTTCAGCTTGACAGTGGTGCTTGATTCATTCATATATCACACCCTCTTGTGGTGTGGTGGCTTGGTTTGCCATCATGCACTTGTTGCACTTTCTTATATTCTCCTGGCTCTTGCCAATGCTTGTTTTCTCAGATCATACAGTTCCTTGTATCAGAAAGTTTCCCAAATTGCTTTCACTCAGATCGATATTCAAAGAAATACTTGTTTTCATTCAAATAAGTGTTCATTGCTAGCTTTGTGTGCTCGCCTGTCATCCCGGTGTTCCCCCTGCTTGGTAGACTCACGGGTTGGAGCTTACGGCATTCCGGCGAGTCATCCTGCCGCCACAAGTTCTCCCTCTCTCGTGCGAAGGCTTGCTAAGTCTCCAAGCAGCTCTCTGTGGCTTCGCCCAACAATACTTCTCCTGCAGCTTGGGACTCCTACAGATCCCCGCTCACGGTCTGCCAATGGCCTCCAGCATCCTTTAGCTTCGCTTCCCGCTGGATAAACTCTGCAACCTCCAAAGGGCCTTGAGCGCTCCGCTTGCCAGGCCGCTTTCCCGGAGAGGTCTTCTTTCGCCCAACAGTCTGTAGCCCTGCTTCCACAGCTGACTCCATTTGCACAGTACTTCCCGCTTTTAAAGTTCCCGCCACCATAATTGGTCCAAAAAAGGACTAGATTGCTCACTGTTGAAATGCAAGTCCTGATTTACTCTTGCTGGCCTTCTCCATGTCCCAGTACACAACTAATGTCTGTAAGTATGTGTTACGAAAGTGAGGTGGTTTCTCTCTAGTTGGTCTCTTGCTCGTCCCAGTACCAAGCTGGCATTTCTTGGGGAATGTTTTAGGGGTAAAACAGGGACAGGATTGACAATAGCCTATAAAGGCTTGAGGGACAGAACACTTATGAAAGGGAAATGGGGGACACCAAGTCTCACCTAAAGGGGCCTCATCACCACTCCCAAAGTCTCCTCCACCCAGGAGATCCTCCCTCGCATATCCTCCCTCAGGGTCAGGATCCAAGAACGATGGCCTTTCCCTGGCCGCCCGAGAGGAGAATACATGGGGAAAGAAGTGAGGACGCCCTCAGGTTCCTCACACTAAGCCAAAGAAAGGCAAGTGTGATAAAGAATGGCAGGCAAGACACCTTCCTTGTAAGAGGCATCAAGGAGGAGAGGAATATAACCGGCATTGCCTGGGGCAAATAAATCAGTTGAATGTACAGCACCAATTTGTATTGTGTCTTCACAGAAGAAATGGTGAATCTTAAATTTTGGTGAAAGTTAAGGACTTTTCTGAAAATGTGAAGCAAGCCTTACCACAAAGTACTTGTAGCAGTGTTGGCAGATTTTGTCCTGGCAGAGGAGTAGTAAACCAGGACAGGGATTGTTTGTGGTAGCCCTGGCAGGTTAGTGGACCAGGAAGAAGACATTGAAGTACTGCACTGTGGTTGAAGGTTGCGAAGGAAAGAAAGTGGCAAAGCCACTATTGTGTTTGATGGACTGTGGAGAAAAAAGAATATCCTGACAAAGACATTGTGAATCAAGAAGAATTGGAGTTGCCACTCAACCACCACCACCCCCTCCCCCTGAAGCCCCCCCCAAGAAGAAGTACTATTGCAGTGTTGATTATCAGTTTGAACATTTTGAAAATTAAGACGGTTTCTTTTGTGGAAACTTGTCAAGTGCTGAGTGGAAGACCTTTGGAGCAAGAAGAACTTCATGAACAGAACTTGGCTATACAAAAAGGGGAACTTTCTTGTTTGGAACATTAATTGTAAATCCTTTTTTGAACCTGGGGAAGAGGATCCAAAGTTAACAGTTGTGTGGACCCCTGTACGATTCGTTTCGCATGGGGTTAGAATACTTTTGATCCAGTGATTGGAACAGCTCCGGCCAAGCAGCACACACCATGAACTCCAACATCCGTTGAGAGGACATTTAGCCTTTTACCCAGCGTGATCCATACACAGAGAACTTGAATAATGAAGAAACACCAACAATTGTCAGCCATCTTCTAGACCCTATCAGAAGTTACGACATTTAGAATTACTCTGTGGCAATACTAAAACACGAGAGAAACAGGACCTCTTCATTCTCCTTTTTCTTCCTGTCTTGATGAAGGCCACTCACTCCTCAGCAACACAGATCGGCTAATGAATGGCCGAAACACTGTTGTGTCGACTCCCCCCCAGTGTTAAAAGGTCAACACTACAATTGTTGTAATTTGAAGCACTTTGGCTACATGTAATTTGTTCACTATGATTCCTCAATGTTGCAAGAATTGCACATGTTATTCTATATTTAGGTCCAGGCAAACCGGCTTGGAAAAACATCAATGTATCATTCACATATTATGGGCCCAATACATAGAATGAAGCGCAGAAGTAGCACAAGCGCCGCACGCCGAGAAGGAGCATGTGCCAGCTGTGGCGCAAAACAATTGCGCTGCACGCGTATTCATGGATTTTCCGAGTCATCAACAGCTGTGGCACAATGAACATCAAGCAGCGCCAGTTACGCACCCAACACACCCCCATGCGCAGTAAAAAGTTAGTGAAATGCCTAACACGGCGTAAGGCCCCACGCCATCCGTGTGCCAGCACACTGCCCCCCCACCCCCAGCGTAATCGTGTGAAAAATCAGCACGTACCCCGGTCGCACCAGCCAAAATCGCATGGAAAGGCCTGTGCATACCCCGTCCGCACCCCAGCGTAATCGCGTACCCCGGTGCATCAGCCAAATCGCTTGTTAAGCCCTGCACGACCCCGCGATACACGCATAAATCCCCTGGAAGCAGACGCCTCCTGACGGGACAGCCACACCTCTGCATCCATCAGCCACGACCACACCCCGCAGGCAGCCCACACCACATGCCCCCCCATCACCCGTGACCACACCCTGCAGGCAGCCCACACCACATGGGACTGCCCCCCAATCACTTGTTACCACACCCCGCAGGCAGGCCCCTGCCTCATGTCAGTCCCGTCCCCCCTCCACAACACATGTGACGGCAACCTGCAGGCAGGCCCCGCCTCATGTTCCCCCCAACACACTGTGGACTGATAGAAATAAATGCAGCAGATGTGAAATGAAATGCCACCACATGCTGCACACTCCAAGTGCACCTTAACACCCACCCATTGATCATGCACACAACATGCCACATGCCATTGGAAGTTAAACATGACATGCATGCAAGTGTGCACACACATGAACAAGGCCAGCATCATGGACATAGAACAGAGTAAGCAAGAGTGAAACTTGCGCTAAACCTTTGAGCCCAGACACCACTGATTTTCAATAAAAAAACATTAAAAACAGTATAAAAGTCATACTCGGTGAAATTAAAAAATTAAATCAGCATGAAATGAATAAATAAAAGATTGTCAAAATGAATAAACATTGGATGTTAACAAAATAAAACAGAAATCAAAGATGTGGTCCAGGTCCAGAAATGTCAGACCAAATGAAAACACTAATGAAAAGAAAACCATTCATTCATGGTGAACAGAAAATGTACTGTGAAAAAGATAACTATGTACAAACAACCAGGGTCCATTGTCCCAAACCATGTCCAAAAATCCTGAAGAATAAAATCAAGAAAGAACTATGTACAAAAAGTGGAGCAACGTCCAATAACTCCAAATACAAGATAAAAATAAATTAAACCTACACCTAAAGAACTATATACAATGGCAGCGGGCTAGTCCTTCGACTCACCATGTCGCCTCAAAGTCTCGGCCAGGGAATCGTCTAACACTGCGTCCACTTCCCCTTGGCAGACCTCCGCTCTCCCATCGAGGGCTTGCAGGGACTCCAACATGCTACTCCGAAACTCCCTGCAAGTATCCTCGAGGACCTCGGCCCACCTCTCTGCCCGACGCAGTGCATTCTCCGCCATGGTGAGTCTAGATCCCCGTGCCCGCTGCCGTTCTGTTCCCATCTGCTGGCCAAACCGCTCCAACATTGGACATCCTTGTTGTAAGGTCCACGTTTGCCTCCTGCCCGATGGCCGATACCTGCCTCTCTTCCATTGGAAGCCCCGAGTCCTGTCGCCTCCTACTCTGAGCCTGTTGCTGCCGATTAGCCCGGTGCCTGCGCCTTAAGGACAACCTCCTAGAAGACAACCCCTGGGGCTGTCCTGCATGTGCCCTGCTGCATGGTGCCCGCTCTTCGTCCATTGCCACATGTTCTGTCGCCGGCTGGATTTCCATGGTGACCACCTCTGCTGAGCCTCCTTCGACTCCTGACTCTGGCAGGGATGTGGTCTCCACCAGACTGGCCGCCGGGGTTAGGACAGGTACACAGGGGGCCCTGGTGGTATCTGGGCCGGAAGACGGTAGGGAGGACGACTGGCACACAGAGGAGGAATACGAGGAGGGGGTCACAGCAGTGTCCAGCACATGTAACCAAATTGTGACCAGGAACTGAGCTAGCCAGAGGCGACAGACCTCATTGCGATGATGTGCAAGGCCCAGATTGGAAGTCTGCATGTCATCACGAATGTTACCTGTACGCCTCACGATACCGGCGACCAACGATTCCACCCTGTCACAAATTGCTTCATCCGCAGGTATTGGCGTTTCCATTTGCGTAGAAACATCCGCTACCTGCGGATGGGTCCGGCCTGAGGCATATCCGCAGGTGCATACTGGTGCAGTCGCAGTCCCAGGGACAAGATTAGGCACAGGCCCCTCCACGGTGACCTGCACTGCCTCTGGCCCCTTACCCTGGACTGCACCAGTCACACCTACGTCATCACCCCGCCGGGCCCCATATGGTGGGCTGATGCAGCCTCCTCCTCCAAATCCACCATCCTCAACTGGATAGCAGATCTCAACTGTAACACCACCATCCTCACCAACACACCATGTGCCTGGACTGACCATCACCTCATCACTTTCACCATCAACAAAGACAAACAAACACCTGCACCCCTTCCCAACGTTCCACCCACACTCACAAGAAACAGCAAAAATATCAGTCAAGAAACTCATACCTCTACTCCAACCCATCATCGACTTCACACCCACCATTACCAACCCCACAGAATTAGTAGACCTCTATAACACAACCATTCTCAAGGCCATAAATACTGCAGCACCACTCAAATTAGGGAAAGCCAAACCACGCGCGCATCTCAACTCCTGGTTCACTCCTGAACTAAAAACTCTGCAAAAACAAAAGACAAGCTGAATCAGCGTGGAAACAGTCACCTTCCACTAATAATAAAACAACCTATTCCCTAGCCTCCAATATCTCCAAGTCAGCAATCACCCAAACAAAAAAAACATGCACAATGAGAGAATTTGCAATGCCAAATCCAACACCAAAGAGCTCTTTAACATCCTGCGAGACCTCGAGTCCCAATCTCCCATCCCAGACACATGTACCAAAGGCATCACTTGGTGTACCAACATACAAGAAGCACTCCTTGGCAAAATTGAGTCAAAGAAAGTCTCATCTTCGCAGACAATCCCATCTCTCCCACCCACACCTCACGAATGGACGATAACAACCTATTCGAATTCTCCACCATCACTACCAAAGACGTTGAAGACATAATTAACTCTTTGAAACCCTCCAAAAGCCAAGGTGACATCTGCCCTTCTCCAGTGATCAAAGACGCGGCCAAACATCTTGCCCCTTTCATCACATCCCGTATAAACTCATCCTTCACATCCAGCATAGTACCTAACAACCTAAAGGATTCCTGGACTTTACCTCTACTCAAGAAACCCACGCTAGACCCCAGTGTCCCCACGAATTACAGAACTATTCCTACTGTGCCCTTCTTCCTAAAAATCCTTGACAGAGCTGTCAACCTGCAGATCCAGAACCACCTAGAGAAAAATAACTTACTATGACTAAGACAATCGGGCTTCCGCCCCAAACACGGCACAGAGACAGCCTTGATCGATCTCAAGACACAAATGGACAACCTCAAAGACAACGGCAAACTAGCCCTTCTCCTCCTCGACTTGTCAGCCGCCTTTGACTTGGTAAATCATGATATTCTCTGCAAACATCTAGCCTCAGCAGCCAAATTCTCTGACAAGGCCAATGCCTGGATTCAGTCCTTCCTGAATAACAGACCCATGAGGCTCTTTGCTCCCACAACCTCTGTCGAACCAGCCCCTGCTACATGTGGCGTCCCCCAGGGCTGCTGTGTTTCCCTCACACTATACAATGTGTTTACAAAACCTCTCTTCGACATACTGGACTATTTGGGTGTCATCTACACGAAGTAAGCAGATGACACTCAAATACTCATCCCACTAACAGGCGATTACTCCACCGACAACACAGTACTCACATTTATTCCATTATCCAAGAATGGATGGCCAACTACAGCCTCTGCCTCAACGACAAGACCGAGCTTCTTCTCCTAGGCTCCCAATCCAGACTCCAACTTAACAAACTTTACCAGACATTTCCCATTGAAGGCAACAACATTTCTGTCTCCAACAGCGTCAAAACTCTTGGGAATTACCTTGACTCCTCCCTTACACTGACAAGCCAAATCAACGCCATCTCATCCGCCACCACTTACACATGTAAGCTCATCAACGCCAGTAGACCTTACCTCTCGACCTCCAACTGCACTACCTTAGCCAGAGCACTAGTACTCTCTAAAGTCGACTATTGTAACCCTCTCTACCTGGGTACCAGCCAAAAGAACATCAACAAGCTTCAAGTTATCCAAAATAACGCACTAAGAGCAGCTATGAACATACCCAAACATGAGCACATCTCTGACCCCAGACGCTCCTGTCAATGGCTATCTATACCTCAGGGAATCGAATATAAAACACCCTCACACACAAATGCTTATCCAACCAAGCACCTAAATACCTTTCGGACAACTTCACGCACCATACCCCATCTCGCCCAACTAGATCAGCCAAAACACACTGCTTAAATATCTCCAGAATTAAGATCCAAAAAGCAGGCGGCACAAGCTTCCCTGTGATTGCCGCTAAACTCTGGAACTCTCTACCAGCAGATCTTAGATCCGAACCATCCTTTCACGGATTCAGACAGTGTGTCAAAACTTGGCTACTGGTCACTCGCGTGGCCAGCCGGAAACAGAGTGACTACGCAGGTGCGGAAACAGCGCGTTAGCGTGAAATCAGAGGAAAGGGCCTAAGCACGTAACTTACGCGACACGCACTGAACGCACGTGACGTTCAGGATCGGGATAAAGTAGTACGTAGGAGAGCATCACACGCTTGCCGAGTTATAGCGGACGGACGTGAGGACTTTGTTTCCACGCGATCTCTTCACTGCGTGCAAGACTCTTTTGGTGGGGGATTGCCTCCACGCACAGGCGTGTGTACTTTTGAGACCGAGTTGCGTACGCATTTTGCAATCTGTGGGTGCCCATGTGTGTCGCGTAACCCCTTATTTAACATCACTGTAGCTTACGTGTTTTTCGTGTACCTATTTATTGTGTTGCTGGGTTCCACAGCGTACTGCATTAGGTTTTTTCTTTACACGTGGGCTGCCGAGGGGTCGCGTACATGTTTTTTCCATATTTGGGGTGCCTGTGCATTACGCGGCCAGTTTATTTTTACCCCAGGGGGTACTGGGGCACACTGGTACATTTGACATCACGTACACTGCCCCTCACTCAAAACTCAAATTGCCCAGGACAATCGATAGCTGCACCTCCCATTGCACCAATTCATCTGTGCCATGGGGGGGGGCAACTAGGGGGAAGGGAGGCAAAGTGTCATGATGCCTACCCCCGGGCATCAGGACCAAGCCCATCAGCTCCGGAAGCAGGCATCCAGATACCTTTTAAAACCCCAACAGCCCCATCTGGGGGCTGTTTGGGTTCAGTTCTGGCACCTTAGGCATCAGGCTCATCATGGAAATCAGTCCTGGCACCATAGGCGCCAGGCTCATAGACTTTACTTACCTGATGCAGACCATGCTGCTAGTGAGTCCAAGCCAACGTGAGGCCTGGATGGGACTATTTTTCTATAGGGACTATTTTTTACTCGGGCGTGATTCTAGGGAACTTCTTACCTGGAACTACTTTGGAGGCTATTTAAACCACGTCCGAGCAACAGCACATGCTTCGCATTATTCTGAATCCAGCAGTGTAACGCTCACCGTGCCTGCAGTCTGTATCCAGTCTTCTGCCACGCCCGCCTCAAACCTGGAGCTCCTAAAACCAAGAGGAAAGAAAAGGACAAGATTAGAAAACAAACTATTTCAAATTCCTCACCCGATTTCGGATCCATCTCGCCTCCGAAACCTGGAAGGAATATCATTTCTGTACATGTCGCATCTCCAGCTACAGCGCCGCGCCGAACTCACCAGTCCTCACAGCATCTTTCGATTTGACGGTGCCTCCATCATTTCTTCACCGAACTCCGGCACCTGAGGGACAAAAGAAAACAACAAGGTGAGCTGAGAAAACCAACAAATAAAATACTTATCATAGACTTACCTGATTACCACTGTAGGCATTATTCTATAACTCTCTACATCTTCATGTGCCGCACCTGCAAAGGGAGAGAAAACAACACGTTAAACACCGGCAACATTTACCGGACGGTGTTGGGTAATACAGACTCTTACCTGAGCGCCACCAACTGCCACGAGGGGTATCTTCTCACGATCTTAGTTGCAAGACAAGGAAGGAAGGGGGGACAAGAGTCAATCATCGGACATATTGAACTCTATGAACTTGATACTTACCGAACTTTGCCAGGAAACCTCAGTCAATACTCTCCGGAACTCTCCCACGCCTTCAAACCAGTGAAGTAACTGGCATCAACGCGCCCCTGCAATCCACGAAGGATGGAGAGCTCATCATTTAAATACATAAGGTGAGGTTCCTAAAAGGGGATATCAGAGGTGACAAGAAGGGAGAACGAGAACAGTGGGAGGGAGCTATCCCTCATATCCACGGGTGGCTAAATCCCTTTCTCCACTTACAGGAGAATACTTCTACGGATCAAGCAGACGAGATTAGGCGGGCCAGTCCACACAGTCATCTCAGCACTATGCATCACGTTGGTGGAGACCGCAGATGTCCGGGTCCGATCGACGCCCCTGTGGGAACCAGGTGAGCGTAACACAAACCTGGCTGGAGTGACGGAGGCGCCCAAGGTGGCAGAGGTGTACTAGGTGGCCGGGGCCGTGCAGGGAGAGCTATGCCCCCCACCCAACAGCGTCAGGAAGCTGCAGGGGCAGCTGTAGCAACCACCACCCAGCCTCTGGGTCCCCCAGCTATGCCTGTGGTGCTCCCTGCCCAGTCCACAGAGACGGAGGGGCAAATGCTATTCGTGCATCAAAGGGGAAGGGATATGCTGTGCAGCGCCATGGCACCGGCACCCAGGTACAGCCACCTGCAAGGGCACCTACAGTCACACCATCAGTGTGTGTTGCCACAGCCCAGGCCACCAGTGCTCCAGCCCCTAATGTCCCAAGTGGGCAAAGCGTGCAGTAGGCAAACAGGCTCAGCCCCAAGGTATGGCACATGAGACCTGCACGTTGAGAAAGAGGAGCTTTGGTGAGGAGCAGCTCCAGGTCCTCGTGGACTACGTGCGGGAAGATGAACATGACATGCTTGTGCGGGGAGGGAAACATACGCCAGCCCAGCGCATGGCCCACTGGCAGTGTGTCGCTGATCTTATTAACGCCTTGGGCCATGATAGGCGCAGGGAGATCTGACAATTTATGAGGGAAGGTCTGGTGAGTGATGATGCGTGTGTGTCCAGGTCATGTGTATGTTGCTTGGATGAAGTGTGTTTATTGTCGGGCAGTTCTCGTTGCATTTGCATGACTGCAATGGGTGAACCAGGTCATGGTGGACTGACACATGCTTGTTGACCTGCATACTGCATACGCACAATGTGCTGCACACCGTGACAAACCCATCACCACACCTGCTCACTCCTTCCATGTCACTCTGTCCAGGCTCTCTTGGCCATCTTCCTGCTCCAACCTGTGATGGCGGATAGCCTGTGACAATCTTTCACTTCACAATCGCCTTCTCTACGCACATCTCCGACGTCTGAGAGGTCACCCTGCCAGCAGCACCTCCTCAGGGGATTCCTCCTTTCCTCTCATTCCCCCAGTAGCTCACAGTCTCCAGAGGACTGGTCATACCTATGGTGGGGTACGGCAACTGCCTATACCCAGATTTCTGTGCCTCTGCAACTCATCCTGACCTGGACAGTGGGGAGTGTCCTTTTGTCTTGGTGCCAGGTATTGTGTCTTCCTAGGACTGTGATGATGGCACTGGCTCCCAGTGGCTACGACTTAATTTCCAATCGCTCTGCATTGTCCAGAGGGTCTCATGGATCCTGGTGGCGCAGTTCCTTTAAGTCCATCTTCCCAATTTGCTTCCTTCAAATGGTTTTTGATCACCCCTTTCCTACTCCCTCAGGGTCCCTTACTTCTCAGAACAATTAGTTGGTGGTTAATGTCTGTCTTCGGCTGGGGCCTCCCTCTGCTACAGCCTCCCTGCCTCAATAGAACTGTAGGTGAACCTTCTCTGGGTCTGGGGGCACTTATTATCCTTCCTCATGTGTTCTGCTTTCTCTACCTCCTCTCCCCTGCTGGAGTCCTGGATGACAGAGAATGCACTAGTCATCTGCCCACACTCTGATCTCCGACACAGGCCTCTGAGCCACCAGTTGTACCCATGCACTGCCTCCATGCCATACTCCACACTCTGTGGCCGTTTATTGTATCCCTACAACCCTCTAGCAGCTATTGACACTTGATGTCTGCACATACATTTCCACCAGCCCGCCGCATTTTCATTGATAATGTAGTTGTAATTAATTGGTATGCCATTCCCATGTACTGCACTGCCCACTCCCACTTCCAACCCCAGGTCTCACCTTCACCATGCCTATTCACTCGCGTGATGTCAATGTGACCTGGCCTAATGGGATGGGTGTGTCTGGCTTCACTCTATTCCACCACCCTTGCATCGTAGCACCGTGTGACACTTGTGTGTATTGAGTTAGTGATTTATATGTCATGTCACATCCATTGTAAATGGGTCTGGGACAGTAGTCGGCAAGTCCCATCTCATGCAGTATTACAGATCAGGCATGGCTATGGTACATGGCATATGTGTTTTTGCATCTGTGATGTTGGTGGATGAACTATGCTAGTCAGGTGCTCATGTGTGCAGCAGGTGCTATGCAACATGCACTACATGTTGTACTTAGCCCTTCCACACAGGTCCATGGCTGCTTTCATGCTACCCTTTACTTGCACTGACACTGTGTAGGTGCAGGAGTTTATGACATGGCAGGTTGATGTGTTGCATGACGACATTGTGATGCCTGTGTGTGTGGGCTATGGTATGTTACGCTCATCTGGTATCCATGGGGGCGCCACACAATACTGGGTGGAGGTCTAAGCGCTATCCTGGATCCCTCTCTGCTTGGTTATGTGCCAGACATTGGGTAACACCTATAACAGGAGAACGGAGGGTTAAGATACTGGTTCTGTGATGGGTGGACTCCCACCTCCCTCTGGTCCAAATCCCCTCCCTTGGGGTTATTGCTCACCTTAGGTTTTGTGCGTTCAACTCTGTCCTGCATCTCTGTGCAGGGGTGCGTGGTTGGTGCGGGCGTTCCGCGGACCTAGTTGCTTCACTGGTCTATGTGCCCTTATGTAGGGTCGAGACCGGCTGTGACTCCAACTCTGCTTGCTGTCTTCCAGGTGAGTTATAAAGTTTTTTTCCCTCCGTTTTCTCTGTCTTCTCGGCATCTTGCTCCACTAAACTGTTCCTGAACAATGTCTCTTTGTTTTCACACGGATGGTTGCGATCTCAGAGTTTTGCCGCGCCGATGGCGAAGACCACGATGATTTGTTGATGCGGAGCGCTGCACTGTTTATTGGTGTTAATTGCTAACCTGTGTTCTCTTCCCTTCTTTGTACAGGTTGCAGTGATGTTCCGGAGTGATGAGCGATTGAAGCGCTGCTTGCCCAGGTAAGTGCTTTGTTAATGCCGACCTAGTTCCTTCTCCCTTGCAGGTTTCGGTGAAACCCGGAGATGGGCGAGGTAAGAGAAGCACAGGGTGCTGCCAGGACTCGCTGCTTGCCCAGGTAAGAATTGTTATTAATGCTGTCCTTGTTTCTTTACCTTTGCAGGTTGCGGCAACTCCAGAGATGGGCGAAGTAAGCGAAGCGCAGGATGGATTCAAGACCGGTTACTTCTCAGGTAAGTGTTCTTGCTCGCTAATGCTGTTCTTGTTCTGCCAGGTTATTAATGCAATCCGGATCTAGGGCTTCAGGATCGGGCCGCCGGAGAACAATAAGTTATTCTCTTACCTGGTAACCTTCTTTTGATGGGATGGTCCAACGACATATTCCATATCTATGACAGTAATCACCACAGCTGTGCTGCTTCGGAAAATTTTCGGCGTCTGCGTCCTGCGTCGATGTCGATACTGTCCTCAAGGGCCTCCGTCGAGCCGACGTCACCGGATGTTATAAGTAGGACGCACGACGCCTGTAGCCTCAGTTGTAGTTTTTTTCCCCCAGAACGTGTGGCACCAAACCACTGCCAGTATGACCACAGAAAGCCTTGTGGAAACATAAGCTGCAATCGCATAAGAAATTCTGTAGCGGGGCAGGTAGAGAGGGAGCGATATGGAATACGTCGGACCATCCCATCGAAAGAACGTTACCAGGTAAGAGTAACTTTTTCTTCGAGGGGATTGGGTCCTCCGACATATTCCATATCTATGACAGACTCCTAAAGCAGTATCAACTTATGGAGGAGGGAAAAAGAATTTAGAATATAGAAATTTAGAATGCCCAATCAAATTGCAGAGTAAAGGACCGCCTTGCCAGAGGTCGGATCCTGCTCATGGATAGAATCTAGGGAGTAGTGTCGTACAAAAGTATGGACTGAAGCCCACTTGGCTGCTTCACAGATGCTACAAATAGGAACACCCCTCTGCAGGGCAGTAGAGGCAGCCATACCCCTAGTAGAATGGGCCCGAAAGCCTAACGGAGGGTCCTTACCCGCCAGGCGGCAATATTCAGAAATTGCCAAGATAATCCATCTAGACAAAGTCTGCTTAGTAACAGCTTGTCCCAAACGCCTTCCAGCATAACCAATAAAGAGCCAATCGTCCACTCTGACCCGGGACATGCATGAAATGTAGAAACTTAAACCTTTCCTAGGATCCAACCTATGGAGCCTCTCCTCGTCCTTAACAGGATGTAGAGGAGGATAGAATGCCGGAAGAATAACCTTCTGGCTTAAATGAAATTCCGACACCACCTTAGGAAGAAAGGAAGGACGAACTCTAAGGACAACCCTGTCCTTATGAAACACAGTGAAGGGTGGTTTAACTGAAAGTGACCGCAACTAAACACATAGTTTTAAGGGTTAACAGCCTCAAAGGACAAGAATGTAAAGGCTCAAACAGAGCACCCATAAGGAATTTCAGAACAAGGTTCAAATTCCAACCAGGCACCTGGAAAGGTGATGGCAGAAACACATTAGTGAGTCCTTTGAGAAACTAAGAATTTAAAGGAATTTTGAAATAGGAACACGCCTCAGACGAGCGCTCAAATATAGACAGCGCCGCCAGGTAACTTTTAACCGTACCCGCTTGCAGGCCCCTGTGGGCCAACGAAAGCAAAAAAGACAGAACCACAGGAATGTCACATGAAAAAGAATCCACATTCTTAACCCTGCACCAGTCACAGAACTTTCTCCAACAGCAACGGTACAGGGACTTCGTTGCCGGCCGTCTGACCGAAAGCAACACCTCCATCACATCTTCAGGGAGGTCCCAATCCTTATGCCTCAGCCTTTCAGAAGCCAAGCGTGAAGGTTGACGGATCTGATCTCTGGATGGATAACCTGACCCCCCTCCCGTGAGAGCAGATTGTCTCGGTAGGGAAGACTACGTGGAGGGCAGATGGACAAGTCGAGAAGGTCCGGGTACCACACCCTCCGGGCCCAAGCCGGAGCAATGAGGATCATCCGGGAACCGAACCTCCGTAACCTCTGCAGCACTTGTGGGTTGACGGGGACTGGAGGAAACGCGTACAGCAGAGGGAAGGACCACTCCACCAGGAACGCGTCTCTTAAGGCTCCTTTTGGAGGAAATTCCCGCGAGCAGAACCTTTCGCACTTCAGGTTGACACTGGAGGCGAAGAGATCCACTTGAGAGGGGTACCCCAATGGGCAAAGATCTCCAGAAGAATCTCCTGAGCCAGCTCCCACTCGTGAGAGATCGCGCTCTGCCTGCTCAGAGCGTCTGCCGTCTTGTTTTAGTCTCCGGCCAGATGAAATGCTGAGATCGAAACTTCCTGCTGGATGGCCCAGAACCAGAGCTGAATCGCCACCCTGCACTGAGGAAGGGACCCTGTCCCCCCTTTTTGTTGAGGTAGTGCATGGCCACTGTGTTGTCTGTCAGAATCAGGACCTTCTTCCCTCACACAGTCGGCAGAAAAGCCTTCAGAGCAAGCCTGACGGCACTCAGCTCCAACAGATTGATATGGAGTCTGGACTCCGGAGACTAACGACCGCTGACTGAACTCGTTGGCATGCGCCCCCCATCCCATGAGGGATGCGGCAGTCACGATCGTTACCTCCGGCCAGGGTAGCCAAAATGGAGCCCCCTTCATCAGACTGCCTTCGACGGCCCACCACAGAAGGTCCTGGGCGACCGAGGGCGGCACCTGAATGGGATCCGACAACCTGGCGGAGGACTGTGACCACTGCATCTTGAGGGCCCATTGCAGAGATCTCATCCGCAACCTGGCCTCTGGCACCAGAAGAATGCAAGATGCCATGAGGCCGAGCAACCTCAAGAACTCGAACGCCATGAGACTCTGGGCGTGTTGAAACTTGTGCACCATCTGCTGAATGTGATGAGCCCGCACCTGGGGAGGGAAACACTGCCCCAGGGATGTGTCGAGCACTGCTCCGATGTACTGGAGCCGCTGGGTTGGCGTCAAATGGGACTTCTTTAAGTTGAGGAAGAAGCCAAGCTTGTGAAGGGAGTGGTAGGTGATGGACAGATGATCCAGGACTTGCTCGGGAGAGCGTGCCCTGATCAACCAATCGTCCAGGTAGGGGTAGACGTGAATCCCCCCCTTTCCTGAGATACGCTGCCACCACCACCATGAGTTTGGTGAAGACCCTCGGGGCAGAGGTCAATTCAAACGGCAGGACCCGAAACTGAAAGTGCGAGTCTCCAACCGCGAACCTCAGGTACTTCTTGTGCTTGAGATGGATTGGCACTTGAAAGTAAGCATCCTTGAGGTCGAGACACCAACCAGTCCTGAAGTTGAAGGGCCTGGAGGACTTGAGAAAGAGTAAGCATCTTGAACTTATCCTTCCTGAGGAGCTTGTTCAAACCGCGCAAGTCCATGATGGATCTCGATCCCCAGTCTTTCTTTGAAATCAAAAAATAAGGGGAATACCATCCCTTGTTCCTCTCTGCTACAGGCACTAGTTCTATGGCGCCTTTCTCCAGCAGAGACTGAATTTCCTGCGCAAGGAGCAGATCCTGACACTTCAAAGAGAGATTCCCTGGTGGGTTGTCGTGAGGCCTCTGCCGGAAAGGAAGACAGTAGCCTTGGGCTATGATCTCCAGAACGCACACATCTGAAGTAATGGCACACCACTCTACAAGATGCTGCGCCAGCCTTCCCCCAACTGGCGAACCATGGGACCTGGCCTCATGACTGAGCTGAAGCGGCTGCAGCAGTTCCTGAGGGCAAAGAGGCAACTGCCCGAGCGGCCTTGGCACCTAGAGTACCCCGTTTTCCACCTCTGGCACTCCTAGGGTGGCTCCTTTGACTTGCAGCTCCTCTCGATTTACTAAAGGATGAGTAATATCGAAAGGAACCTCCCCTCCATTGCTGTCCCCTAGGACGAAAAGGCAAAGGTTGGCGAACTGCAGTGCTCAATGACTTCGCTGGAGCTTTTGAGGTTTGCAACCTCTCAAGGCTCTCGTCAGCCTTGCTGCCAAAAGATGTTCACCATCAAAGGGCATGTTGAGGAGCCGGGAGTGCATATCAGGAGCAAACCCCGACTTCCGCACACGCAAACCTGCGTATTACTGTGCTCGCTGCCATGGATGGGCTGACACAATCTACCATGTCCAGACCCGACTGAACGGACTCACACATAGCATCCTTGCCATCCTGTACCATAGCAAGAAAACCATCCAGGAATATGTTCAGCCGCCAATTAAATACAGTTCCACAGAGTGTGCGTGAAATGTGACAAGGCACACACGGAGTTGGCTGCCTGTAAAGCCATACCCCCTCAAGAAAACACTTTCTTCGCCCAGCCATCAAAACGCTTGTCGTCCCTATCTGGAGGAATGATAGGGTATGATGTCTGCTTTGCTGGGGCCTTAGCCGCCTGCACCACCGAACTCTCCCGAGTGGGGTGCGTGGTCATGTAACAGGGGTCGCTACTGGCTGGGCGGTATTTTCGCGGCAAAGATTTGCTTGCTGCCTGGAGACTTCTCCGGGGCAGTCCAAGCCGCCACCAACCTTCTTTGCAAAGCCATATGGAAAGGCAGTACCGTGTCAGTTGGAGGACCTTGGTCGAGGATGTCCATCAGGTCATCCTGCAGAAAATCCACAGGTGGCGCAGACCACCCCAAGTATTCCGTGACCTTCGACATAAGGCGCCGGTACGAGAACTCGGCATGGGTGCCAGGCTCAGGCCTACAGAACTCCACATCCGGAGAGGTGTCCAGACCACTTGTGTCGTGCAAGGACTGGCACAGGTCTTCAATCTGGCTATCCCCAGACAAAATCTCGTCGGGTACCTACTCAGGAACCAAACCTTCCTCGGACCCTTCATCCACCTCAAAAATATAATCCAGAGGCTGGAATGAGGGCACAGAAAAAGGGACAAAGATATTTTTAGCCTTGGCCAGAGCCTTTCTAGGGGGCACCACCGTGCCACAGGGTACCTCCGACAAAGCAGCCTCGAAGGGCGTCGACGACAACTTCGACAGTCGACACAGTCCTCGAGGGCGGAGCCTGGGCGCCGATGGCATCAACGGCTACCTCAGAGGCGGAGCCTCGAGAGAGTCCCTCGAGGACCTCGGCGTCAAAGGCGTCTATGTCTTCCTCGAAGACTTCACAGGCTCCGACAGTCTCGAGGGCGTCGAGGACCGGGACCTGTAACAGGCATGCCTAGAGCGACCAGCCTTGTCCGACTGGGACCTCTAAGGCGCTCGGTGGTCGCGACAACCGCTCGAGCCAGAAGGCGCACGAGTGGCGTCTCTAGCACGCTCACGGCCGGCGTCTTTCGCCGGCGCGGACGGAACGGAGCCCTGCGACTGAAAAATCGCCATCATCTCCTGCCGGAACGAATCCCATTCCTCAGGAGTGGAATGCTCGTTGGACAAGCAACCCGACGACGGGCTGAGTCCTCGGATGAGGACGGGGAAGGCGACCTGTGACGGCGCTTCCATGAGTGCCTCGAAGAGGCAGAGGAATGGCAAGACCGACTCCTGGACCGAGACCCCCCTCGGACTCACGACGACGATGCGGAGGGTTGCCCCTCGAATCGTCTGTCGAAAGTCCAGTGGATCGTGACTTCGCGGGCTTGGCCACCTTACCCACCGACAGCTTCTTCTTATGCTCCCGCAAGGCCTTCGATGTAAGCGACTGGCAGTCGACAAGTCATCCGTATCGTGGTCCTCCCCGAGGCACTAGAGGCAAGCGTTGTGCATGTTCGTCAACAAAATCTTGGAACCGCAAACCCAACACTTCTTAAAACCTGACCGCGGGGTGGAAGAAGCCGAAGACATGTTACTACACAAACAAACAGGTTCGAAGAACCGAAAGAACAGGATTCAGTAGAACTGAGGCGCGCCGAGATCTCAGAAGCGAACACGTTCGTGGAAGTGCGTCCTACTTATAACATCCGGTGACGTTGGCTCGACGGAGGCCCTCGAGGACAGCGTATCGACGTCATTGACGCAGGAGCCGAACATTTTCCAAAGCAGCACAGCTGTGGTGATTACTGTCATAGATATGGAATACGTCGGAGGACCCAAACCTCTCGAAGCAGATGAGCAGGAGCTGGACACAGTGAGCGTTATGCTGCAGGAGTGCAGAATAACGCAAAGCATGTTCTGCTGTTTGGGTGTGGTTTAAATAGCCCAGGTAAAGCAGTTCCAGGCCAAGTAGTTCCAGGCCCAGCCACACCCTAAACACTAGACCGCATGGCTTGGTTCTAAAGAACTGAGCTGTGTAATATGCCTCCATGTTGGATTAAAGTCCAAAACTGGTATTGCTTTATTCCTGATAAGGAGCCTGGCGCCAAAGGCCCCAGGACTGACTCCATGTATGTTTCTGATGGCATTTAAAGGCCCTGGGGGCCAGTGTGAAGAGTGTAAAGGGCTTTAGCCCCACTGCTGCCAGGGGGCTGTTATACCTGAGGGGGTCAGGGGCATGGATCGCGACAGGTATTTACAAGGCTCTTCATTTATTTTTCTGTCCATGTGCAGGTGATGAGGCACTGGATGCAGAGGAGGTGGAGGAGGAACAGGATAGTGAGCCACGACCAACCACCAATGGAGGACGTGGTGTGGTAGCCTATGAAGATCCACTGGTGCTACAGGCCATTCTGGCCCTGACTCAGTCTGAGTCTGCCTCCGAGGAAGCCTTAGGCACTAGTGGTGAATCAGATATAGATACCTCTGTGCTGTCACGGGTGAGTGCATCAACTGTGGGTGCTTTTGCATCCGAAATGTCTGGAAGGGGCAGAGGGGCAACCCCTCACAGTTCCACTCAGTGATGGTACATCCGTCTGTGTATCGGTTGCAGGGTCACGCTCCACAGTATTGACTCCTGGTCCTGGGGCAGCAGATCAAGGGAGGGATGCAGTCCTGTAGCCAGACGGCGTCATCACATCAAGGGCCAGGTACCCTTGGCCTAGGCAAGCGTGGGGTCCGCCAACGCGGTGGCTGTGTGTTAGCTGGCGATACTATGTGGGAGCAGTCCATGTATGCTGTTGAACAACAACAGGCTGCTTCACATGAGATGTTGGCTCAGGGCATGGATAGGGTGGCCAATTCCATGATCCCTCAGCAAGACAGGTGGAGGACCAGCAGCAGGCATTGCGGTTCACATGCCACTCACACAGGCTGAACATGGTGGCCAGCAACAGGAGCCGATGGGCAGAACTGAGGGCTCTGCGTGCATCCTTGGCTGCAGAGGGTCGGGCCAACAGGGAAGCCCTGAGGTCAGAGTATAGGTCCCTCAGGATTACACTGACTGCACTCGAGGCATCCAGCAGTAGACGGTCTGAAGAGCAGATGCAAATGATGACTCGAACGATCACGAAGGAACTGCGTGCATATTGTGAGGTGATGCATGGAGACCTCCGGGCCATCATGTTGCAGATGCAAGCATCTCAGTTCCGCATGGCCACTGCCATGGAGGACCAGGCCATGGCTATCCTCCCTTTCCACTACCACATTCTGATGCAGCAACAGAGGGTGGCAACAGCAGCAACAGGTTTCCCACTCCATCATAGCCGTGCAGCCCACTAACCCATGGAGGGTTATTTTTTAAAGTCCACACGTGTGTGTTACATGCACCCCCGCCCCCCCACCCCCTGGTCCCCTATGGGCATTTTTGATTTTTATTATTAGTTTGTCTATTGTCATTTATGTGACAGTGTGCTGCTTTGTGTGGCAGCTGAGTGCATCCACTGTAGGTTCCAGCTGGACCCATAGAGGCTTGTCTCGTGTTGGTGATTTTGCCTTGGGTCCAGACACATATGCCACTGCTGCTTCCCCTTTCCATGGGCTTGCTAGGAGTGCAGCGTGTGAAAGTAACTTACACAGTGGCATTGGGTTTCCATTTCATCTGTGGGCAGTCTCAAGTCCGACCTGTGTATATACCCCTAGTGGGATTCATGATTGTTTGTCCAGTGCATGGTTGGCATCCCTTTTTGTTTGTATATTGAGATGCATCCTTTGTTCATGTTCCATCTTCATGTATTGCCTGACTATCTCCATTGTTGTTAGCCTTCATGCTGTATGCACTTCCCTAGACCCCTTTGGTTAGCAGTGCCACACAAATTTAGAAGGGAGGCATGTGCAAGTCACGACACATTGAGGCACATGTGCATTAGGGTATGGTCACGGTCAGACAGATTAACTCTTGGGTCCTGTGTTTCCGGTTTGTTGTACTGGCCAATTGATGTTCCTGTGTACATGATTATACTGATTAGTTAATTCTGGACATTTTAGGTTGATCATTGCACGCTTTGTGACAGTCAGGGTGTTAAGGTTGGGACAGACGATTGTCCCTTTGTCATCATAGATTGTCACCTGGGGTGTGCACTCCGCAAGGGTTGGATTTTAGGTGACAAATTGTGCCACAAGCTGGGTACGGGCAGCCTCGCCACATGCCCATCCCCTCCCACATGCTGCCACAATGATCCTGCACACTACTGGTGGCGCATATAGTAGCTCACCACCAGAGTGGTCAAGGGTGTGGAAGCGTGACTTTAGCACTCCACTATGCCCCTAGTTGCAATATGGGCTGCGTTGCATCTTACCTGGGGTGGTGTGGTGGGGTTCCGTATTGGCGACATCATGTAGGTGCTCAGAGGGTAAGCACTCTCCCCTGTAGAGGCGAGATGGGTTGTCAGTGGTGTGGTTTTGTCTGTGTGAGAAATGCATGCATTTGCAGGGCCATTTTTACTCACCAATGAGTCATGTGTTGCCATGCCTCCTAGCTTCCAGGGCCCAGTGTAGGGGTGACATTCTGAATATGAATCTATCATGGGTGGACCCCGGATAGTTGGCAAATACAGAGGTAATGATTCCCTTGGCATCACATACAACCTGCACTTTGATGGAATGCCAGTGATTGCGATAGATGTGCTCTGTGGCTTTACATGGACGTAGGCCACATGGATGCAATCAATGGCACCAAGTACTTTAGGGAAGTGTGCCACCCTGTAAAAGTCCTGGACCACGGCCTGCCTTTCTGCAGCTGTTCTGTGCATGTATATGTGCCTGCGGACTGTGGGGTGTGCATTCATGATTGCCAACACCTGGTGTAGGCAGCGTGACTGCGTGGCCTATGAAATGCCCCCGAAAATGACAGTTGTCCGCTGAAATGACCCAGTGGCCAAACAATACAGTACATTGAGCACCTTTTCCAAGGGGCTCAGTGCTTGGGAGCACAGGGTGGGTAATGTGAGGTCATCTTCCCACTGTGTGACAAGGTCGAATATCATAGGTGAAAACTTATACCTGCCATAGACCTGGTCATCAGGCATATCCCAAAAAGGCTGGTCCTGGGTAAAAAAATGTGTGCCCTGGCTATCCTCTTCCTGCGGTGTCCCGCGATCACTGCTGCAAAAAATGTGACATTCATCGTAGCAGCATAGCACATCTGTTTTTCGCACACCCTTTTTATGCATTGTTTTTAGTACACAGTGATGCTTATGCCTGCTTTCGCTTGGCGGACTGCTTCCGGATTATCACGTCTTTTTCCGCACGCCGGAGAGCCCTGTTCTATTCCATGAATACGTGTTAACACGTGTGTTGGCGTTACAAGTATTCTACTGTGGTACTACCCACGTAACGCCCACATTTACGCTCCTTGTTCCCCATTCCATGTGTTCTGCCCCCTTTTGGGCATCTTGCGTAAGGCGTTCGTGGTGTCACAGTGATGTGTTGGACCCGCACGGATTCAGCACAAGTCTTCGGTAAACCACGCGCAATGTGTTCCATGAATCAAAAAACGGGCGCTTGCATGCATTTTGCACGCAATCACCCCTTTTTCAGTGCTATTTTATTCTATGAATCAGGCCCATTGTCTTTTCATTAATTTGCATCCTGTTGAAAATATTTTTTAAAACATTTTTTATGCATTAAAGCATTTGATAAAAATGAAAATCTTGATTCTACCAATTTGTAACAATGTCATTAATCTTATAAGTGAATATTGTGTGGAGTGTGTACATCACGTTCAGTCACCCTTATAATGTGTTCTCTTTTTGACTGTTAACTTTATGAGTTCTTTGAATCCCTTACATCACTTATACATACAATCAGGCACACACCCAAGTCTCGCCCAGCATCTAGTGCGCAAATGAAACCCTTATTTATTTTTGTCTAAAAGTTCAATATTCTGAATGATATACTACTCATATCACACCCTTCTCACAATACCCCCCAGGTTACACTGATCCAGGAATCAGGCTAGTTTCAAAGGCAATTATTTATTTGTTTAGAATTTAAATCACAATATATTTTTAATAGGTAACAACAATCACCAGTGGGGTGACAGGAACAATTAATACAATCTTTAATGCACTGGGAATCAAGTAAGGAACACAAAAAGAATGCAGCAAGGAAAATAATACTTTCAGGTTGGTTTGGAATAGATGGCACTATGGTCAGAGGTTCCCCCTGCAACACCCCTCAACCCACCAATAGGCAATTTAAATAGATGTGAGGAGAGAGCAAGTACTCAGGAATAACACAGACCAACAGCTTATCACTCCCACCTTCCCCCTTTAAACACAAGAGAAAAACGGATTTGACTTTTCAACTCCTGAGCAAAAACACCAAATATGGTCAAAAATGCTTAAATTATTATACATTTCTACGGGAGCCGCTTTGAACAGATGGAAGCAAGCACAAGCAAATGATTTAATCAAAGAAAACAATTGGAATCTCAAAGGCCAAGTAGGAAATAATTTAAAGGCAATTCACACGTGTAAAACGTTTGCACATGTAAATTCATGGCAAACTTACAACGGGTCAATCGCACTGTTTAGCACTGCGGTTTTGTGTTGTGTAGCTAAGGATGTTAGGTATAAGTGTGAGTTGAAATTTTGCTTCCATCTTAAAAACTGAGGGAGTTATGGAGGTTTCAGTGAGGTTTTAAAGATACAAATTTAACGAGGACGTCAGTTCAAAAATCAGAAAATATGGATAATGCACTTACTCAAGACTAGAGCGTTCAGACTAGACAACCAAGTTGGGACAAAGTAAGCTCTGAGACGGATTCATGACTTCAGTAACAGATCCCCATCACCTTCCCCGGCGGAACCAGTCCAAACACTCGAATCGGGATTTTTGGATCAGAGTTGCACAAATAAAAATGTCTATCAAAATGACACTTTTAGCAAAGACAGGATAGAATAGCACTAAAGATTCTGACACTGTTACCGGTTATGAAAGTAAGGATAGTTCAAAGATGGGTTGGGACAAGATAATGCAAGGTAGACAATAGTTGTCTAGAGTCCTGTTAATACTCACACCCCACTGTGATTTAAGGTTTTTGGCCCATCCAGATTCTGGTGAATGGATCGGTCTATCGGGGAAGGACAGCACATCAGTCTCAGGACAGGATCAGCTAGGCCGGTCACCGGAACTGCACAGGATCTGCCCTTCTTGTTTCTGGGTATTTCAAATCAGCGGGATTGTGAGTTCATCAGGCAAGCATTTGTGGTAGCAAGCCAAATAGTTTCAGGATGCTAGTTTCATGATGCTTTCCCACACCACAGCGCTACACTGGGTTGTGAGGATAAGTTGAGGATTGAGGCCTTGCTGAAAATGGGTCAGCTATTGCTTGGCATGGTCCGTGGCATCTGGATCCGGAAGGATGTTAAGTGCTGGATGCAGGATCAGAGTGCTTTGCTGGAATCAGAAGAGAAGAGAGAGTGTGTGTGTTGTCAGATGTCTCCATTTATCCTTTCAAATGACATCACAAAAATGGGTGTATGGGCCTGCTTCACTAAGCTTGCCCCTGTGAACTGGGATTGGGCCAGAGCCTCATCTCTGCCTTGCACCCGAGTGATTGGATCAAGGACAGATGTCAAGTTTTATGGTTTGGTTTTTACAATCCTTAGAAACTTCCACTAATATCAAAATAGAATTTCATCCTTAATGCATGTTTATACATGTGTAACCTCTACAAAAATCACATACAAGGATTACATATATTATGGAGTATGTGTTCCTCAAAATCCTGCAGCTGTGAGATCTTGTTTCGCCTTTTTGCAGCATTGTTTCAATTTCTCCATGAAAACGTTTTCCGAACTTTCCCCAAATTTCTACAAATGTGTGTTTGGCATAGGAATGTGTGTGCAAAGTTTAACAATTCTAGCATAAATACAGTTCCCATAAAACCACAGATTGCCATTCCTGTTCAGAATATGCTACACAGGTCCTCCACATTTTGACATGTAGGGCCAAAAATGTAATTTAAAACTCTGCCCTTTTTATATTTTTCACCATTTTTGATAGCAAGTTATGAGTCTCTAAAAATGTTAATTACATATTCTCTAACAGAAAATGGTCCGTCTTGTGTCTGCCTCAGGAGCTCAATGAGTGGCCCCAACTTTGGGATTTCCTTCAGCAAGCCAGGTTTACCACCTCTCCAAACGTCCATTTCCTGGCCTGGAGGATCTGCCAATGTTCAGTCTCTGGCTGCAGACAAAAGTCTGTCCTATTCCACAATTATTATATGCCAGTGAGCATCTGCTGAGAGTAATGCCCTCTCCCTGGGTGGGAACCTGTTGTTCTACTTCTGCCAGGCCCAGCCAGGCTAGGTTAATCCTTTATTTCTTGACTTAAAATCCAGCAGAAAACAAACTTGTTGTATCAGATGACATAGGTAAATTACATTCTTAGATTTAAACCTGTTGGATCAAGAACAACTGAAATCTGTGTTCCTTTCATCACAGTCCTTTTACATTTGCTAATCCGGCAGACTGTTAGTTTAGATAACTTTAAAGTTTAATCAGGAGAGCCTATTTGACAGAAGCCGTCATTCACACGTAGCCTAGTGTGGCTGCACACAGATTTTTGACAGGAACGGTCATTCACAGGCAATCCAGTTTTGCAGAGAAGGTGTATTGCTCTTAACATTTTAGGACTTTGTACATTCACAGTGCTTCCTTAGGTTAAACGAATTTTAGCGCCAAGCAAGATTTTGAGTGTTGGGAAGTGTTATGTACAGGCATTTTGGAGTTTCAGCAGCAAAGTAAATGTCATTTACAGGAACATTTTGGAGTTTCACTGGCAAAGCGCTGCTGCTCCCGCGGTACCCCAGGTTTACTTGTCATGGAGCCCACTGGCACTTTTTCTGTGGTTTTGGAGGTTTTGCCGTGCACGAGGGTTTTGCCGCCACTTTGCTGTTTCTCACACCATAGATAGCAGAGTGGGGCCGCATAATATAGCAGAGTGGGTCAATACATCCCACAGTGTGAGGGAAGATTCGTTTTTAGAGTGTTTTCCTTTAGTCTTGTTTTGATAGACAGGGAAATCCTCTTTAGGTTAGGGATAGCGAGGCGCTTGCCATTTTATTAACTCAAAAGGGTTTGACAATGTGTGAAAAACCTTCATCAAGATGTCCGCCTCGCATTTCTGACCCCTCACAGGCACCCAAGCTTTTCCTCCCTCAAGAGGAACCAGTAAGGGTGGGTAACTGTCTGGTTTTTTGGCATTGTGCAAAACAAGGGGTCTGTTCACATTGACAAGGGGTGTCAATGTGATTTTGTTCCAAGAAATGTTTTATCCAATAAGGGTCACCTAAGGTAAAGCTCACTATAGGGGTCTGATGTAGTTCCACCAATCAGCTCCTGTGACCTGCCCCAAAAAGGTAACTAAAATGTTGTATGGTAATTGTGTAATTTGTGTATAAAAAGGTTTAGCCACAGTGGTTGGTGTCAAGCTAATTTAATTCAGTTCAGTGGGGCTGTCTAAACCGTATCTCCCAGTTGTTTGGGTCCAATAAATATGCAATACTTCTTGCTCGGTGTGTGCTCATTTTTGATTATTGTTTGTTTACTGGGATTGCTTTTGACAGAGGTTCTGAGTACAGTCTTTCGATCACTCATTTAAGTCACTTAAAACCTACCTATAATTCAGCTCTTCGTCTCCTGTCTTAACTTTCTTCTAGAGTTATTCTATTTCCTCTGCTCTTTCTTCCATCTGTTGGTTGCCTTTTCCCTCCAGTCTTAAATTCAACTTTCTCTGCATAGCTTAAGTCACTTCAGAAACCTATTCTCCACTAATATCTTTTGTCCTCGACTTCATTCTATTCTACACTTCGCTCTTAGTTCTCAGTCTATTCCTCTTAACTGTCCCTCGCCTACCTTGTGTCCAGTTCCACTTCGTCACGCTCTCTCTTGGCCCCTTTACATTGGAACACACTCCAGTACTCTCTCTCTGCACTCTGTCTTCCTATCCGTTGTTCCGCCATGGTCTTAAAGACCATCTGCTTGGTTCTTAATGTTTTTACAGTTTTGGAAATCATTCTGTTCATCGCTTTGACGTAAAGCGCCACATAAATCAAATAAAATACAAATGTTATACCTCAAAATGAATGGGATACCATATATTATAGTGCCAGATTATATATAATAGTTGGTATCACAACAGAAATGTCTGGAGGACTCCAAGAAGTAGAATATAAGGCTGGCCCATACTCAACTCACCTTCCCAACACAAGGCCAAATCAAGTGGTATCTTGTTACACAGAGGGCCAGTAAAATCAAGGGAATGCCAAATACAACACTTATCAGTATTTGTATTTGGTAGCCTCAAAAATTAATGGACAGGATGACTTCCAGAAGGAGAACATAATTGTCACGCTCACCTGATTCCCACGGAGGCGCAGGTCTGGCTTCGAGTGCTGATGCTTCTTCAATGGTGAAGCGCAGGACTCTGAAGATGGACTCACTGGCTCGCAGGAATATTCCCCTGTGCGTGAAAAGGGAGTATTACCTACTGACGGAATAATGCTCAAGCCTCCCACTCCCTTCCAACCCTCCAAGAAACCCTTCCTTGATTCCCTGTGAAGTCTCACCTTAGGGTCTGGAAGGATGAGTTCTCCATCCTGCTTCTGATGCAGGGGCGCGTTGAAACCCAGTTACTTCACTGGATTGAGGTTTGATAGGAGTTCAAATAAGCTTGACTATTCTGGTAAGGTGCTGTAAGAGTTCTGTAGCAAGTTCAAAAGTTCAAGCTTAATAATAATGTTCATTGTCTTATTGCAGCAAGCGCTAACGCTTATGTCTTTTTCCCCTTAGGGGCCGGGGTTCGGAATGCCGGAGATATGGCGCCGACCCGAAGTGAAACGTGCAGTTCCAGTAAATGACAGGTAAATTCTGGATGAGCGTTCGGGTAATGTCTTTGCATTCGCTCATTCAATGTCTTTGTCTTTTTTCCCCATAGGGGGCCGGGGTCCGGAATGCCAGGAAGCGGAAGGACCCGAAATGAAATGGGAATGACCCAACAGGTAAGTCTTAGAAGGAAACTGAGCTTTTCCTATTCCCTTCCTTCTCTCACCTCGTGTTCTTGCCTAGGCTCTGGGAAGTGGCTGCGGATCTGGATGATCGCTGCTGAAGATGGAGGTGCCCAGGAAAGGTGAGTGAAATGCAGCGCTGCAGCGATCGAAGCGAAATGCTTTTAAAATGATGTCTTCCCTTTCAGGATTGTCGGTGTGATGTCTCCGTGATGCAGCTTTAGCAGGTAAGGTCTTCTTTCTCTCCAATTCTCTCTTAGCAGGTGACCCAGGATGCTGACAGGCGTGGCTGAAGTCCAGATGCAGGAGCTGACACGGTGAGCGTCCAGCTGCGAGGAGCAGAACAACGCGAAGCGTGAGTTGCTGATCGGGCGTGGTTTAAATAGCTTTGGAAGAAGTTCCAGTATGTATCCTTCCACCGATCAGGTATGTATCCTTCCCCGACCACACCCAGGGAAAGTAGTCCCACAGGTAAAGTAGTTCCATTCAGGCCTCAAGAGGGCCTGGATGTAGCAGCATGGTCTGCATCAGGTAAGTGCACATTAAAACACTTGAACACATGTCTAGCTTTATGAGCCTGGCGCCTAAGGCGCCAGGACAGGGGTCCAACATGAGCCTGGCGCCTAAGGCGCCAGGACTGTGTCCAAAGGGCCCCAGCTTGGGCCCGCTGGCACTTCCCTGGGGGAAATGATGCCTGCCTCTGGGGTTGCTGGGTCGGACCTGGCTCCTTGGAGGTAGGCATCATGACAATAATGTAGACAAATTATTTACTCACATCCACAATACAAGAAATGTTTCAAACACTGTTTTGTTAAATGTTAACCCTTGAAATAAAGGTGATACCAAATATTCCAGCAATGAATCAGTGCTATAGCTTGCACCCCCACAAAAACTGGTGGAAGGAGAGTATAATGCAGACATGCTTTACTCAACATTCTAATATAAGGCCAAATCAAGTGGCGTTTGGAATGTGTTACTGAATAGCTTTTACTATAATTCCCTGATAAATAGATGGGAGTACCCCAAGAAGAAGAATCTACTCCCCTACTCACTACAAGAATTCAAGTGGTGTTTTGGTAAAAGCTAGCCTGAAAATCAAGGCGATGTCAAATATTACAGCACCATTTTACCCATCATAGTTGATATCGCCACAAAAAAGTATTCAAGGACAACAAGAAGGACAATGTAAGGTGGGCACATACTCTACTCACCTACTCATTACAAGACCAGATCAAGCGGTGTTTTGTAAAGTTGGAATCCTCAAAATGTAGTGGAGTAGGGGATACTTAATACAACACTAGATAGGCCATTATAGTTTGTATTCCCACAGAAATGGATTGGGGAGGGCACACAAAGGTTAATAACCTACTCATCTTCCCTCTAAAAGAACAATTCAAATGGTGTTTGGGTAATAATTAGCTCTCTGAATCAAGGGGATACCCACTACTACAGCAATTAATTGGCTTTTCAAGTTGACATTCCCTCCAAAAAGATGATGGGAGGGGACGTGGCTTGGACGGCCATGTAAGGGGACGTGCTCCGGAGGAGCTCCTTTGATCCTGGAATGATCCTGGAGGGAGAGTGCATGCACGGATCCCAGTCGGCACTGATAATCTACATCCACAATTATGAATATGGTGGCCACACTCGCTGAACTTCTGGTGCATGTGTGATGCACGAAAACAAAGTTACACTTATTTGTTCGCCGCAAGCCCTGATCGAGAAAGTTGAAACAAAATGGCGGCCGGTACAGAGAACAACGAGGGCCATGGAAGCGCTGCGACTATAGCTAACGGAAGGCTTGGAAGACACCCGCTTTGCAGCCCACGATCCTGTGTTTAATTACAGTCCCGAACGGGCCGCAGCGTGGAGGACCAGACGAAGGAGAGGCGGACTGGCCGGGCCGCGCTCTGGCTTTGCTGAATGACGATCGATGAAGATGCGTGCGCCCGGATCCTAAATATGCGTGGAAGGTAATTGACGAAACCTTACGTGCAGACTGTTGGCTGACGCTGGGCCCGCACTGATACCAGAAGGATTGCCGGAGATAATTGTGGAAGATACATTGTATGCGTGCACCTGGATAAGGAATGAGCGAATGTTGCGCTCGGTACACAGTGCCTGCTCGGGTGCTGGCTACAGGGTAACAGAAGACCCAGGGGCAAATGCGAGTGAGTGAGCGGCAGCAGCGGCATTGAAGAACATTGCGGCCGAATGCACGGAGTGACTGGAGAGACCCAAAAGGTAAAGCTGGTCGATTAAAACTAACATTACATACGCACTAAGATCTGTAAACTGGGCTGCATAAAGCAGGGGCGGCCGCTGAAGGCGCGAGGAGTGCTTGATGCTGAGGAGCAGGCGAGATTCAAGGGACCATCCCCCAGAAGCACTGGAGGTAGAGGGGAAACACGAGATCGTGGAGCCTTACAGAGTTGGGTAACACCGAGCGGGGTGATCTAGTCCCAAAACTGAGGGAACTTTGTTATAGATTATTGAAACAGGCCTGTCAAGGAGGATATTGCGGGACATTTGCTGGTCCCCAAACATAACTTAAGATGATCCCATTGAGTCAGGGAACGGGAACAAGATATTCGGGACTGCACTGTGAACTGAATGGGCTTGAGATCTACAAAACAATGAAGAAATAAGGCACAGGCCGTAGTCACGACAGAGCGAGAGTTAGTACATGGGAGAACACAACCCATTCAGGGTTAGAGGAGAGCGACAAGGACACCCATAGACATGGTCGCAACGACCCTATACTGTTAAGAGTGGCCTGTGGCCACCTGGACATTTGTGAGCAGAAAGACGCAGAGGATTCAGGCCCGGACAGCATAGCAGGATGTCCTCGAAAGTTGTCAGACCCAGGATTAAACAGCCCACGATGGAGGCTTATGCTAAATCGCCCCCAGGTGTGGAGGGGGGCAAGAGCAAGGAGACCCCCACGACAGTGGCAGAGGCACCGGGCACGATCCAGGAGGTGCTGGTAGCGATTGCTGACCTGAAAGTGGCCTGGGAGACTAAATTGGGACTGGCAATGAATGATTTGATAGTAGGCCTGGACCTCAAGATTGTAGCGGTCCAAGAGGAAGTTAACCTGCTGAGACAAGATGTGCGGACGATTGCGGAGCGCACTGAGACCTTTGAACACGGTGGCGTGTGCCGCACATGGAGTGGAGCTCCATGCCCTTACGCAGCGGGTGAGCAACTTGGAAGAAAGAGCAGAACAGGCAGAAGGGCGCGCCAGACGGAATAACATTCGTATTGTTGGCTTGCCAGAGGGAATGGAAGGGCCTAACACTACAGAATATGTGGAAACTATGCTCCTACAGGAGATAACAGGCTGGGCGCTGACCTAGGGGTTCATGGTTGAAAGGGCGCACAGGGCCCTGACAAGGAGACCGCCCCCAGGAACCCCCCGCGTCTGTTGATCGCAAAGATTCTGAATTATCGAGCTTGTGAGAAGATACTCCGGAAGGGGGGTGAACGATTAAAAAGGGAGCGGCGAAGATCACAGCGTATCCGGACTACACGTTGCATGTACAGAGTAGCAGGATGAACTTTGGTTCAGTGAAGAGGAGACTAAAAGCAGCGGGCCTTCGTTATATGCTGCTCTACTCAGCCAAGTTGAAAGTGTTCTATAAGAACAAATCTGTTTTTCGATATGCCGCAGGATGCGATGGAGTGGCTGGATATACAGGGCCGCCCTCAGGAACCGGATATCCAGACTGAGGCTGTGGAAGATAAGTAGCACGCGGACATGTCACATTTGGTGGAATGGCTAAGACATTGGGACTTGAATATAGAGTAAAATGAAGCATGTGGGGAGTGCGCTGTGGTATAAACTGGCGGGATCCGTAGGAGGTAACAATCCTAAAATAGACGAATGGGAGCACCTAAGGGACACCCCTTGAACCCACTAGTAGTACATTTAGTTAGGTCACTGTTAGATTGGTGACGCCCCGCGGGGTCCTAGTCCTCGTATTCGAGATAGAACCAGACGCGGGTGGGCCTGAGATCCAGGGATGGAGCTGGGCATTTGTTGGGGTAGGGTAGGATGGGGTGAGGGGAGGGGTTGGGATGTGTGCAGTGGGGCGGAGGTTGGGGACAGGGGAGGGGGGAATTGTTGAGGTTGGGAAGGGCAAGAGTCGGTGAACGGGCTGTCAGAGCAAGCATTGATGGGAGAGGTGGATTGGGAATATACTGAGTAGATGGCATCGGGTAATCTCAGAGTGGTGACCTGGAATGTGCGGGCCCTTAATAGTTATTTAAAACGTAACAAAGTGATGATGTACTTAAAGAGGATGCGGATTGACGTAGCCTTGTTACAGGAGACGCACCTCACAAAAGAAAAGTTGGAGGTAGTCAGGTGAAAATGGAGAGGTAATGTTATGGGGGCCACATATTCGGCATATGCAAGAGGGGTGATCACATGGGTGGCGCCGCACGTGCCGTTTCAGGTGCTTAGCTCAACAATAGACCCAGAGGGCAGAAAGGTGGTAGTGTCGGGATTTCAGGAAAATAGGGAAGTGCATATTATAAATTTATACGCCGCTAACCATGATACGGCAGCTTATTTTAGGTCCCTCTATGGCAAGATCGGCCCCCTGTTGGGTGGCGGTGATTTTAATTGTACCCTGAATCCTAGAATAGATAGATCAGATGATAAATCAGGGAAACTGGCGCCAGCGACTAAAGCGCTAGGGGCAATGTTAGCAGACCTAGGCCTACAGGATGTGTGGAGAAGATTGCATCCAACATACAGGCAGTACTCGCATTATGCGGCACCACATGACCTGCACACGAGGCTAGATTATGTATTTGCTGCCAGCGAGATAGCGGAAGAGATGGTGGGTGCGGAATATAAAGCCCGGGTATTGTCCGACCATTCGCCTCTGGTCGTAGAATGGCGACACCAACCCCCCAGAGCGCGGATCCCGACATGGAGACTCAGAACTGAGGCATTACTAGATGCAGGGTTTTGTGAGGATTTGAGAGAGAATATAGAGGAGTATTTTGAAATTAACACGGGCAGTATACGTTCTATGGGAACTGTCTGGGAGGCAGTTAAGGTGGTGGTGCGTGGGGGGGCTATATCGAAATCTAAAGGGCTCCAAGGGGGCATAGAACGGGAACTTCAGGAAACTGAAAGAAAACTGGAGGGTTTAACACAAAACGAGGAAACCACCCGTGAGAACTGTGCTAAGATTAAAGACCTACAGTCAACCTGCAGTGGACTCTGGGATAGATTATGTAAATTAAATGATAGAAATACACGGAGAAGCTACATGCAGGGGGGGGATAAGCCGGGAAGGTTGCTGGCCTGGCTGTACAAGAGTGAGACCCCCCCGCACGATAATCGGAGAGATTAGAGATGTGGAGGGTCGAACCCGTAATACCCAGGAAGGGGTGAATGAGGAGTTCCTCAAGTATTATAGACAATTATATGAGGACACGGGGGAGATTGAGGAACAAGACATACTGAAAACAATAGAGGATATGGAGCTGCCCACCCTGGATGACCTAGAACGTGTGGATCTGGACGCCCCTGTAACCTTGGAAGAACTGGAGGTGGTGATCCAACACCTGCCCAAGTGTAAGGCGCCCGGGTCAGATGGGTTGCCTAGTGAGTTTTACAAGACACAGGCAGGAGCTGCTTCGGCCATTGCTTGACATGTTTAATGAAGCCTACGAGGTGGGAGAACTGCCATCGTCCCTCCGCGAGGCAGTGATCATCCCACTCTTGAAACCAGGCAAGCCGGCCAGGGAGTGTGGGTCTTATAGACCCTTGTCCATGCTCAACCAGGACAGTAAAATACTTACGGCAGTGCTAGCTAACAGGTTAAAGAGGGTGATTGGTAAGTTGATACACCCAGGACAGACAGGCTATGTCCCTGGTAGGAATATCACAGATAACCATAGGAGGCTGCACCATATCATTGATCACACTGAGGAAGACGTGGGCGAGTTGGGTATCGCGTCGTTAGACGTGGTGAAAGCCTTTGATTCGGTGCGGTGGCCATGGCTGAAGGCGACTCTGAAAGGATATGGAATGGGACCTGGATATATCAGGTGGGTCCAGATGTTGTACAGCACCCCGATAGCGAGAGTTAAAACGGGATCCACAATTTCAGACAAACAGCAGCTTAGCAGAGGGACCAGACAGGGATGCCCATGGTCACCCATGTTATATATACTAGCATTAGAGCATTTGGCAATATGCCTGCGACAACAACATGGGGAGGTGGGAATCCGTACGATAAGAGGCACACATCTGATATCGCTGTATGCAGATGACATGCTCCTCTATCTGCGCTACCCGGAGGAGAACCTGCAATATGTGTTGGAGGTGATGGATCGTTATGTCACCCTTTCGGGCATACCGGTGAACCCCGGGAAGTCTAGTTTGTTCCCCTTGGAAAGGTAGAAGAGTGTCCCGTCTGAGAGGTTGCCGTTCCTGCAAATACCCTGGCAGACTGCGACATTTAGGTATCTGGGAGTAAACATCTATCATAGGACAGAGGCAGAGCACAAACATAACACTGAAAAAGCGAATGAGGGAGTTAAGAATACTATGGTGTTCTGGTCCAGATTACCCCTATCTATGATGGGGAGAGCAGCTCTGCTCAAAATGGTGGTTTTGCCCAGACTCTTGCACTTTTTTGTGAATGTCCCAGAGGTTTTTTTGGAAGACTTCATGGCATGTGCAGGAGCTTCATATGGGGCAAATCTAGGAATAGAGTTGCCCTGTGGAAATTACAGAACTCGTGCGACAGGGGGGGCATAAACTTGCCGAACTTTGAGCTTTATTACTTGGCGGGGCAGTTGTTGTTTGTGGCCAGGTGGTTGTCGTCGGAGGACTCGGGAGAAGCTAGGCTTTTTTAGGGTGATATGGCTCCATACTTTCTGAGAGAGACGGTGTGGCTGCAAAAGAATAAAATGGTGGGAAAAGGGAAACTACTCTAGTTGGGTCGGAAGGTCTGGCGCAGGACATGGAGAACGGTGGTGGATCCGGATCCGCTCTCCCAGCAGGTCCCACTGGCGGCGCTATGTGGAAACGACTCTCAGTTGATGGAAGCAGTCCGCAGATACTGGGAACCGGAAGGCTTGGCCACCCTCGGGATATATGGCAGGAAGGGGAGGTACTGGAATTCCAGAGGTTGCAGGAGGAGACACTTGCACCTGACTCCTGAAACGGGTGAGGGAGAGGTGGCCTGAGACAGCGCTGGCAGAAGAACCCGATGCCGCCCTGGAAACGATGTAGGATGTCTCAGAGGGCGGGCACGAAATATCCAGGGTATACGAGCTCCTGAGAGCAAAGGTTGGGAAGGAGGTCTTCAACTGAGGCAGGACTGGGAGGAGGAAGTAGGCGGTCCCATGACAGAGGGGCAATGGGAGAGAGCTCAAAGGTACCATGAAAAGGTGTCCCGAAATGCAAGACTCCAACAGATCCAGTTATATGTCACCCACAGTTCTTATTTGACCCCCGGGAAAATAGCCAGATTCGGAGGATTGGCCATACAGAAATGCCCCAGCTGTGGGGAGGTGGAAGCGGGGTTGCTGCATATGTTCTGGGCCTGTCCCGAGGTGCACAGATTCTGGGTCGAAATAAAGACTAAGATGGCCGATGGGGGAGTGGTGCTAGATGTGGGGTCAGCCTGGGCATGCATGCTCGGGATTTTTCCCAGGCCACGCAATTTAAAGCACATAAGCAAGATGAAGGACTTGGCTTATATCCTGGATAAGCGTAGGATTGCAATGGGTTGGAAGGCGGCCCACGGACCCAGGGTGGAGACATGGTGGGCAGACGCAGAATCAGCAGTATGGTTTGAAGCCGCCACCAGGGGTGGTGAGGAGGAAGTGGGCCCCTTGATGGCTTGGCGACAATTGGTGACCTCTATGGTAAACCCCTACCAGGTCAACTATGAAACAGGAGACTGATGAGTCTACAAGCATAGCGATTCCCGGAAACGCTCCTGTAGATGACATGGATGAGCCGGCTCAAGTTTAATGGGGCGGAAGGGGGGAGGACGGAGAATAACACTGCATAACGTGATGGTTTGATTGATTATGCACGTCCTGAAAAGTTTTATTATTTGTTGGTTTTGTGTGTTGAAAATAATAAAATATTTTTAAAAAAAAGAAAGAAAAACTCCAACAAGAATGTAATGCAAACTGATACACTACTCACCCGCCCAATTTACAAGGCCTTGTGTGAACTGTTAATTCTTGAAATCAAGAGGATATCAAATACAAGAATACCAAGTATCACAGCACCATATGAGCTATTAGATTTTGAATCTCCACAAAAAAGGTAGGATGCACCAAATAGACAAAGGTGCGTGAATATACTGTACTCGCCTCCCCAATATAAAGGCAGTTCAAGCAACATCTTGTTAAATGTTAACCCGCGAACTCAAGGGGATACCAAATATTACAGTACTAAATCAGCTGTTATAGTTGGCATACTCCCAAAAACCAAATGGGATGACTCCAAGAAGAACAGTGCAAACACATCCTCTGTTCATTCTCAGATATTCCAGACAATTAAACATATCCCACTTAAGGTGTGGTTCAACAGATATCCATCCAAATCACAGATTGTGTCAAAATCACAACAACTCACCTAGAAGGTTCAAGGGTTTTAATTAAGGTCTCTTGTCTCCTGTGGGCTTTTTCCTTCCCAGCCCAGGCATCCCTAAAGGTTGTTACTGGATCAGCAACACCTATTATCTGTAATCTGACTGGCTGGTTGTTATGGCCTAAAAAGGCAAATTCCTTATCTTTCTAATTCCATATGGGAATTACTAGGCGGATGCTATCCAGGGGTCTCACAGAAACGATGATCTTACAACTGGGCAAAGTGCCGTCTAATTTCCCCAAGCTTTTCTCTCATGACCTCATACCCCTCACCCTGAGCTTCTCTCCATCTCCTTCCCATACCTCCCACTCTCCACCCAGTCCCTCCCCTCCCTCACACTCACTCTTCTGTACCTCACTTTCTCTGTTCCAGACCTGTTGGGGCCCCAGAAGGGTATTCCCTGCATCTCGCCTGCCTCCTGTATAGCCTGCAGCAGGGGCTCCAGGTAGATTATGTGAAGGAGAGGGGAAAGTGGACATCCCCGTTTAGTCCCCCTACTCAGGAGGATGGGGCGCGACATAGACCCGTTCACCGACAGGCATGTTACCCCAGCATGGTTGTTCGTTTTCACCATTCTTAGAAAGTCTCCCCCAGTCCCATTTTTTTCATTACATGGGACAGGAACGTCCACTCCACCCAGTCAAATGCCTTTTCCGCATCCAAAGAAAACAGGACAGCAGGGGTGTTTGTCTTCTAAGATTTCTCCAATAGGTGGGCTACCCTTCTGATTTGATCGGCTGTTTGCCTTCCCAGTACGAACCCTGATTGGTCCTGGTGGATCAGAGAAGTTAAACTCCCCTCTAACCTATTTGCCAATATCCTAGTATAAATGTTTGTGTCCACATTGATGAGCGCTATGGGCCTGTAGGAGGTGCACTCTGTAGGATCTTTATTGGATTTCGGTATGAGGGTTATTATTGCCTCTTCCATGGAGGTGTGATGCACCCTGTTTTCCTGAAGGTATTGAAGAGACGTGTCATGTTTTACTAGCGCTACCGAGAATGTTTTATAGCAGGGTTGCTGTGTACTCATCCGGGCCTGGTGCCTTGTTCATAGGTAGCTTTGCGATCACCCTTCCCAATATATCCAAAGTATCCCTCCAAATCCTTGGCAAGTGGACTTTCTCGAGGAAGTCAAGATGCTGTTGGTTTGGAGGGTCCTGCGAAGAGTAGAGGGTTTCGTAAAACCTCGAAAGACATTCTTGTATGTCCTCCGTGCGGGTATGATGCTCCCCCCTCTCGTCATTTATGGCTGCAATCACATTCCTCTCCCCCGCAACCCACTCAGTAATCTGGCTAAGAGTGCATTCGCCTTATTGGCTTTTGCATATTTCTGTCTTACCAATAGGAGTGCCCCTTCTGCTTTTTTCGTTCTAAAAACCCCCAAGTTGCCCTACCGCCCTTCTGTAGGCTTTGCGAATGTTTCTCGTGGGGGATCCCCGACTCTTTTCCTGGCCTCCACCTCTTCTAGCTGAGCCTCTAATGCCTTCATCTGCCTCTCCCTTTGTGCACTGGCCTCCGAGTTTGCACCTCATTGTAGCTTTGAATGCGTCCCACCTGGTGCTCTCGCCCGTGCTATTATTGTGTTCGAAGAACCCCTTAATCTTACCCTCCAGTTTCTTCCGTATCACTGGGTCCCTCAGCAGCCCAGCTGGAATTCTCCATCTCCACAGCCCCTTTGTTCTTTGCCACTGCCTCATTCTCAATGTTACTACCTTGTGATCCACTATCCCTAGAGGACCCACCTCCACATCTTCCACCCTTGCCAGTAGTGTTGCAGACACCCATATGTGATCTATTCTTGATTGTGTGCCATGTACTCCCGGTATGAATGTGTATCCTCCTTCCTCTCCCTCAAACCCGTCCATACATCACTTAGTCCAGCATGCTCCATCCTTTTTTGTAATTCAACTGAGGCCACTACTCCGCCTCCCAGTCCTCCCCTCCCTAATCTGTCCTTGCCCTGGGCCATGCCATGTTGAAGTCACCCATTAGTATGATATATCCCTTTGCAAATATTTCCAATGCTCCTAAAAAGTTTATCCTAAATGGTTCCTGTCCGACATTAGGGGCATAGACACCATGGTATAGGAGACCCCTGCACATTCCCCTCTTATCAGTATGCATCTTCCTCCCAGGTCCCTTTTGATCTCTGCAACCCTGAAATCCAGGGTATTCTTGAGGTCCAACGCTACCCATCCTGTTTTAGTCAGGCCCAATGCAAAGAATATTTGGTCAAATCCCCCTAGTTTAAGTCGCTCCTGGTCCTTCAGAATGAGATGAGTTTCATGTAAACCCAAATTGTCGGGGCCTAACTTTTTAAATTTGTTTATTTAGAATTCAGCACACAGGTGAGCATATACAGTAACAATTGCTTATAACCTCTCAGAACATGTAAGACAGTATATCCCATCCTCCCACCCCCTGTGGGTATTGTTCTCGGACCTCATTCGGCCTGACCAGGCAACGAGAGGTCGCTAATAGAGTGGAGGGCTCTTGCGATCAAGCATGGCTTATAGGTCAGGACCGGGTAGTTCTGGTCATAGTCTAGCACTGGTGCCCAAATGTTTATAAATTGGTGGAGCAGTCCCGCTTTAGCTGCCGTGACCTTTTCGGCTATTAGAATGTACCAAAGTTTCACCCACCAGAGAGTCATCAGTGGTCCTTTCACGGACTTCCAGGTGCGGGCCACCATGATTTGGGCTGCCAACAAAAATTGTGATACCAACGTTGCCCTCCTCGGTTAAGTGTCTGGGAGTGGGATCCCTAGGAGGACTTGCTCGGGCTCTAGCGGAATTGCCACTTGGGTGATGTCCTTTATTGTGGCAAGGCATTGGATCCAGAACTCCCTTACCTTGGGGCAGGTCCACCACATATGGAGGTAGGATCCTGGGTGGCTGCAGAGACGCCAGCAGTGGGGGTCCAGGGCCTGCTGAAAGTGATGAAGGCCCAGGGGAGGGGGTAGTACCAGCCCAAAAGCAATTTGTGGGCGCATTCCCGATTAGTGATGCAGCGGGATGCTGTGCGCGTTCTAGTCCAGATGTCCACCCATGTGTGATCCTCTATAGCATGACCCAGTTCCGCCTCCCATTGGGACATATAGGAAGGCTTAGTGTGGAAGGTGTCTTCTTGCAGCAGTTTATAACAAGCCAAATTATTTTCACGGACTGGCAGGTCATTTACAGTAAGCTCTAAGGTGGTAGGGGGACGTGTTGTAGCCGCTCGGGTCTGGGGGTGGAAGCACCAGTGCCTCAGTTGGGCGTAGGTAAATCTATCTGTCTCCGCTATTTCTCCAACTTCTTCCTTTTGATGGGCTGTTGAGCCCGCTCACGTTATGTGTTAGCCATTTGAATTTCACGATGGAGTTTTGCTTCTTAACCTTCTATTCCACATCCTCCCCTGTCCCTCCACCGAGTTCTGCCAACCCCTCCTCTCTTCCCTGGGACTGTTCTCGTTTCTCCACTTGAGTCTAACCTGTGGTGGTCCTCCTTTTCCGGCTTAAACTCCTTCCCCCCTCCCTTTCCCTATCCATCCCATTCCCCAACTTTGGGATGTACTGCGCTCCCCTTCTCACCTACCCCTTCGCCTTTCCTTTTCCCTCTTCCTGCCGGGCTTGTCCTCCCTTATTGATTCCAACATGATTGTGCTCCCTGTTCCCCACTGCCCTTAATCAACCCTACTTATCCACCACCCCTTTACTTTAGGTATTTGTGCACCCAGCGCCACCTCCATCATCCATTGTTCCCTCTGTCACCTTTAGGCTCCTCTCCCACTTTTGGCCGCAGGCCTCTTCGTGTCGCTCTCCTCCTGCGCATTTCCCCTGCTGTCACCCACTCCCATGGCCTGGGCCCGATTCTACTCTGTTGGGGAGGGCCACTCACCCCATATCTAGGTGCATTAGGTCTGCTGCCTCTTGAGGGGGAAAACTACCCTCTTTTGGACTCAATAGTCAGCTCCCTGACTATTGGTCCCATTAGGCAGCATTTGGTTAGCGTACTGTTTGCCAAGTCTTGGAAAAGGGAAAATTGTTGTTGGCCCTTGTAGAGCACTGGCTGGCTCCTGCAGTCTGGCTGCCCTTATGACCACTTCTTTCTGGCTGTATCTCGCAAATGTGGCTAGTACATGCAGTGGTCTTGCATTAGGGCCCTTTTTCTGTGGACCCGGTCAAGCTCCACTTCACTGGTTCTGCTTCTGCCAGGAGGTCTGCAAAGAGCCTCAGGGCTCCCTCTTTCAGATCTCCGTGTTGTATCGGTTCTGGGTGCAGTTTGTTAGATTGATTCTCCTCAACCTGTTCTCCATTTGCATTTCAAGAATCTGCGTGGCATCATTTAGGCGTTCAATGGCCTCGCTGTTTGCCGTGACCTCTTCGTCTACCTCCTGCAACCCTCCTTCAAATAGATCTGTCCTTTCCCCTAGTCGGCCCACCTCCTTTCTAATGTCCGCCAGCGCTAAATTGAGCTCTGATCGCAATAGCTGAAACTGCTCCTGAAACGTCTTGGCCAGTTTTTCCTGGAGGGACTTCATTTCTCCATGAAAGGCTTGTCTAGTCACTGGGGCCGTTGACTCTCCTACGGTTGGGTACTTTCACTCTAGCACCAGGTCCGGATTGTTCTTTCACTGGTCCCTTGTCTTCAGGGCTGGACACATAGTGGGGAGGGTGCCCGGTGTTTCCCCCACTGTGGGAGCCGTTTTTGGGGGCCCTGCCCTTGGGTTTAGCAGACATTTGTGCCCCCGGGCTCTGCCTCTTCCTTCATTTCCTTTTTGTCAGGCCGGCCTTGGCTGTTGTGGTGCTGCCTGGGGATGTGAGGGTCTCCTCGGGCCCCAGCCTTCCACTCCTTCACCGGTCTTCCCCTGGTGCTGGTCTTCGATGTCCCCGCCTTGAGGGTGTTATGCTCTGGTCCCGGCTGGTCCTGGGGGGGGGCCTGTGAACTCCTCTCTGTCCCAGGTCTGTCCCTCTCCGCCCTCCCGGGTGCTGGTGGTTTCCTGTCCTCCCGTCGGCTGCTTTTACTTGTGTTTTGAGGATGGGCCAGGAGCTCCGGTGCACTACCCGCTACTTTTCCGGGTTCTGTGTCCTAGTCCCAGGGGGCAAGGACCGGCCTCAATCAATATAAGGCCATCTCCCCCTCCTCCCGCCAGGGATTGCTGGTGTTCGAACAGCACAGCCTCATCTCCCCACATTCCTGCTGGACCTGCTTCAAGTATTTGCCTCCCCCATGCCAGAGGCCGCAATAGATTGGCCAAATTAATTATGTACAACCTGGTCCTAAATCCCACCGCCTAGAGGGGCCAGAAACGTGCCCCTACTGACTCAATAGTACTCCAGTTCACCCCAAGTTAATGGGCCATAAAGACAGTTATCCACCCCTGAACCAACATATCGTAAAGTGATCCCTCACCACATCTAACAGAATAAAGTGACAACACAGCTCACCCCGTGCCCTCTGACAAGATACCTGGACTTAGGTCACTCGGTCGAGAAGTCAAAAGCAACTGTACACTGATGTATTGGTGAAGTTTCACATTGCATGTTGTTTCCCTCGTCTCTCATGTGACCATAGATTAACCTGTTGTAGGATTTGCAGGACAACTGGAGTCATATAATGTGATGAGTGTTTGTGTGTGTCTGGTCACAAGGGCAAAATGTTAGAGTAGCCACCAATCATCGACACAGACCACGTCCGGCCTGGCAGCTCCACCCCGACGAGCCCAGCTGACCCGTCCACCCCACGTTGGCACCACGCAGATGTCCACCAATCCTGGAGCAGCTCATCAATGCACCACCTATAGCTTAGTCGACGCCACCCAATTCCCAAGACTTTTGTGCCCCCTATAGCTACAGGATTTATGACGTAGTTCTGTAATAAATATGACTGTCTTTGCTATTGTCAGACAGAGCGCTCTAGGAGCTTGCAGAGTCCTTTGCATGCCCTATAATGGTTAGATAAAAAAAACCCTTTACATCACCCGGACTTGGTTCAGGTCTCATTCCCTCCTGGGGTGTGTCCTTTATTGCCTCTCATTGTGGGGAGGCTACTGCCTTTTGGGGACGCTTGCTTTCACACGCATGAGAACAGAAGTCCCAACTCTGATACTGGTTCATTCCATTAAACTGAGAAAACCAGAAGGCAGGCTGGGGAAATGGAACCCAGACACCTACAGGGCAAAGTCTGATGCCAGGTGGTGCTTTGAGAGAAAGCTGGGATAATCAGCTTGCAACCCCTCAATACCCAGACAGCAAAAAGTGATGGCAAAAGATCCCTGAAGCAAGCCCTTAGAGACCAATAGGAGGAATGCCGTAACCAGCCCAATGGTCAGAAAGGAGCGGTTATCAAGTTCCAGGCAGATTCCGATTGGCGAACTACACCAGAAAAAAGTCAAGGGAGACTTAATTCCGAAAAATCACAGCGCAGGGTCTGACCGTACAAAGATCAGAATCCAGTGGAATACATGATGAACCCAAAGAGGAGCTACCCACAGACAGATTAACTGAAATGTGGAAAGAAGAAACCACAAAGAAACTAGCCAAGACAGTGGAGACCAGGAAGCACTGGAAACCCATTCCCACCAGAGGATCTGCCACCAGATGTCCAAGAAGAAAACTGGGGAGAACTGCACTATCTATTACAGCCCAGACACCCAGGGAATACTGTGCAGGAAGCAGGCAAGTCAGAAAACAGAAGTGGGTAGATGACGACCACAAGGCTTCTGAACCCAACAGAGACACTGGATAACGGGCCAAAATAGACCTCATCCTCTCTGGGGAGTTAATGGAGAAGAACTCAGATCAGGGAGAATTTAAATGGCAGTCGTGCATCTAGGGAGAATGTCAAGAAATCACCATCGGAAAATTTACATTCTCCCAATGGGAGACCAGTAGGTAGGGCAGGGAGATGTGACTAGGTCCCCTATTGTCATTTCACAAACACGCACACACTCCGGCTCAACTTTGTAGCGTGCACACACTCATAGCATGTTACAGTTGCATGGTTCATCGGATATCATCCGCTCCATAGGAGAGAACCCCTTTCCCAATTAGCCAGGTCAGTATGGGAAAGAATGGAAGAGAACACTACCACTCCCAAAATGCCTCACTGGGTTGAAGTCAAAACCTGGCCGTTATCTCAAAAAGGCTGCTACGAATACCTGAGGCAGAATGTCGCAAGGAACACCCAGTTAAGTCCAAGGTTGCTAAAAGAAAATTAGGGAATACTTTGACAACCCAGGTCCCCACAGATTTTCTCAGAGCTGAAAGGGAAGGACTGCATTTCCCAGAATTCCCCTGGTTTCCTGATGGAAAGCCTGGACCATACCAAGAAACCACATTTGTTGTCACAAGTACAAGAGAACCCTGGCGTTTGGTGCCATGTCTTTTTCCATCTGGCCCCTGGGGACAGCCTGCTAATTGTTCAGGTATACAGAACCTAAGTTTGGTTTTCGTGATCTCACTAATCCCAATGGGACGTTTGTTGCACATGTGGCTTGTGGTGCATGCAAGCAATGCTTGTTTGGTTGAACCTCCTGTGTGAGAATATTTTATGTGTAAACGGTGGTGGTAAAACTAGTAAACGCTTGCAGTATTAGTCCATGAAGGGTGACATAAGTGTAAAGTTCAAGCATACATTTGTTGAGTTTATTTTGCATGTGAAATCTGGGTTTCAACCACCTTAAGTGTATGGTGTTTATGCCCGTTCTGCAGGGCATTAGGATCATGTGAAGGAAAATGGAGGAGAGCAAAAGAGCATCATGCAACATTGCACCCTGCCTTTCCGTCTTTCACTCATGTTCAGAGCCCACGGAGAAAAAACATTCACAATTAACTTTTCTGAGCTTGGTATTTACATGTCATTTAAGGAAGCTGCAGGCTTTTCAAGAATGAGAATGCAAATGTATTTTCTACAAGGGAGTAGGCAATCTTGTATACAATCTATTGCCTACAAGGGAGGTCTCAGGGCTTAGATTTAAAATGCCATCTGATGGCCTTGCATGTCGCTTTGCAGCAATGTGGAAGAAATGGAGACACTGCAACACCTCCTTATTTACTGCCCAAGTTTACAACTGATCTGATCCGAATACTATAAGCACATATATGACAAGGATAAACCACCTGGGTGTGCCCAACTGTGGCCCAATAATTGTGCAGTCTCTAAGGTATCCTTAGTAGTAGCAACATTACGGTTGCTAAGAAAAATAGTAGAGCTTCAAATATAGGACTTGTTATGAGCCTTTACGTTAACACACGTTGAATCTTGCATTAGAAAAGCAAAGAGTGGTGGTGTGTACATTCCACATTTTTGTACTGTAGTTTGATGAACGGCTGATTTGTATTTTTTTTTCCAAGATAGATATTTTATTTATTAACCAAAGAAATAACAATTAAACAGCAGACATCTATATTGGCATAAGCTTAAAATGGCATAGTTCATTGTAGTTATAATAAAATCATAAAATTAACATATATTTCATTCACAGTGTTGCTTGGCCGTGGAACCAGGGGTGGTGGAGAAGAGCTCCGTGCGAGGGAGGGTGCCTCGACTTGCGATTCAGTCTAGCCAACGGGCGGTGGGAGGCTTTTGCGTGAGGGCTGGATAGCGTTCTGCATAGTCCATGAATGAGTGTTTCGGAAGGGATTGAGGTTGAAGTGCAGTGATCCTTTCCGCTATGACGATGTCCCAGCACTTGGCCCACCATAGTGGGATAGAGGGACCCTCAGGGTGCTTCCAGAGACGGGCGAGGGCTATCGTGGCAGCTGTTAATAGGTGTGTACACAAGCTTGCTGCATTCCCCGACAACGGCAAGGCCCCTTCCCTCGTGTCTCCCAGCAGAATGATTCCGGGGTCCCACGGGATACTGAGACCTGTGATTGCTTGGACATGCATCAATACCCCTTTCCAATAGTGCTCCGCCTTAGGACATTCCCACAGGAGATGGAATAGCGATCCCTCCTGCGGACAGCCTCTCCAGCAGTTCGGTGATGGGTTTACGCCCGCCTTGTACAGTTGGGCTAGTGTGATATAGTACCTGAAGCACACTTTATATCCTCCTTCCCTGTTGGTAACACATTGGGTGCTTCTGTGAAGACTTGCCCATATTTTGTTCCATGCCTCTGGCTCCAGGGAGTACCCCAAGTCCCTCTCCCAATTCAACATGCATCTCTCCTTCGACTCTGGGTTAGACTTTTCCAAGAGTTTGTAGAGGGCGGAAATCTTGCCCCTCGGAGGGGATGACGTCAGTGTGAGTTCTAGAGGTGTTAGGTCCCTGGAGCCGCGTTCTTTAACGGTGCGTTGAGAAATCCAGTGACGGATCTGCGTGTAGTTGAATCTTTCCTCCTCTGTGATGTTAAAGCTCGCCTTGCAGTCCTCAAATGAGAGCGGCTGACCCTCTTTTAGAAAGTCTGAGATTCTGTGAAGGCCTTCCTCTTTCCACTTAGCGAAGCTGCAGTTGCAAAGGCCGGGGGAGAAACACGAGTTGCCCCAGATTGGAGTCAGTGGGCCCAGTGAGCTTTTGCTTCCCCACTTCCTGATCGCAGTTCTCCAGCTGTTCACTGTGTTGCATGTTGCTGGTAGCGGGTTCAGAGTGGGGGAGGATCTCCAGGACTGGATCCGTGGCAGGTCGGGCAGGGGTGACTTGCACCATGCTTCAAGTAAAGGCGTGTGCGAGCTGGGCCGCTCGCCGGTATCTGGGGATGTCCGGGACGCCCAGTCCACCTAGCTGACGGCTATGGGTCATAATTTTCCTGGCAATGCGTGCCCCCCCTTACCCCCCACCCAAGATTAACTTCATGGTTTCTCGCTGCAGAGAGATTAGGTCCACTTCTGGGATATGGGTTGGGAGTGCATGGCAATGGTACAGCACTCTAGGGAGTAGGTTCATTTTCACCGCCGCCGCTCGGCCCAGCCAGGAAATCTCCCGTTTGTTCCACGGTTTCAAATCTGCTAGAAGCGTTTTAAATAGCTGCGGGAAGTTATGTTTGTAGACCAGTGCGCTAGTTTGGGGGATTTGGACTCCTAGGTATTCCAGTGTGGTATTGGCCCATGGGATCGGAAGGTCGGGGCATAGAGCGTTTCTCTGTCGCTTTGGTAGGTTAATCGGTAGAGCTGAGGACTTATCATAGTTCACTCTGAACCCAGAAATTGGGCCAAATGACTAGTTCTTCAAGCAGGGGTTGCAGTGACCTATGCGGATCAGTGATAGTCAAGAGGACATCATCTGCGTAGAGTGCCACTTTGTGTTCAATCCCACCCACGGTGACCCCCCTGATGTTTGGGTTAAGGCGAATCCTCTCGCCGAACAGTTCCATAGACAGAGCGAACACCAGGGGCGACAGCGGGCACACCTGATGGGTCCCTCTGGATATGGGGATGGACGCTGATTTCCTCCCGTTGACTCGGAGTTTTGTTGACGGGTGTGCGTAGTTTAACATTGTCCAAGTTATGAAATTGTGGCCCAGGCCCATGCAAGTGTTAGGGAGAATTCTCCGTTAAGGCTAATTTCCCAAACCTAGTGAGTCCCCCAGCAGCTTCGCTTGATTTTTGGGGTTTATTTTTTCTCCTGCTAAGAGTGAGACACTTTTTCTCCCACTCTTAGACACGATTTGAGATATCCTTTGACTTTGTAATGTGTTTGATGGGCTATGGGGTCTTTTACTCCATAGGGTTTCATGTGTTTTTGGTATGTGTGTTACACAGCACCCTCCGTGCCTTAACACAGGGGTGTCATAGTGACCACCAAACAGACTCCGTACCCTGGGACTGACTACTGTCTCCAAGGGCATGTAAAGTCACCATTGGCTTTACTAGTCCTAAATTGTGAACAGAGCCAGTACAAACCATCATATTGTGGGCTTACTGGTAGGGGCAATTCGATTGCACCTGGGTCTGTTCGAGGGGGCACTGTCCAGTCCCCCCTGAGCGAGTTTTGGCTGGTGGCAGTGGATACTACTTTTTATATTCAACCGCGAATATATTCCTATTTGATTTTCCCATTGTTCGAGGCTGATACTTTTTAACATAGCCTCAAACATACGGCTGGTTTATTTATTTAATATTAATTCACCAGTTGGTATTTTTTGCCAGAACTCTGTTCCAAAATGGCGTTTGTGTTCGCTTCTGTGACTCCAACCCAAGTCGAGCCCTTTGTTCCACTTTTTGGCGGGCTTCTCCACAGAAGCCTCCAAAAGTGGTGCCACTCTGTCTGGGTACCACAGGGGATGTGGGAGGGGGTTTAGGCACCCTGGACTGAGTTGCCTCGGCAACTGAAGTCGCACTCTTGTGTGATTGGCCAAGTGGTGAGCCATCCGGGTCACCACTTAGCATGTTTGAGTGACAGCTAGGACTGACGAATGGGGGTTTTCTGCATAAAAGCAGGGCTTTGGGGACTGGGACTTCAGACGTCGCCACAGGACCAAAGAATCCGAAGAGGAAGAAGCTGAGCCTACCTGCAATGACGACACCACCGGTGGAGCCCTGCTGAACCGACTCACCACTTCTTCCAACGACAGAGGAGATCTTCATCCCGAAGAGTCTTCTTCCTTTGACTGGTGGGGATAACCAGTTTGCCCGCCTTTTCGCCTTCCTGGATCATCTCGTGGCCGCCTTGACTGTGCCAAGCACCCCGGCAACCGGAATACCATGTTTTCTCCACCACTGCGAATAAAAGGGTAGTACCTTTTACCGGAGAACTCTGCGGCTGGTTTCTTCCCTGGCAGTGCAACGACCTTCAGCTTTCATCCACGCCGAGATCTTCTCTTCCTCTGGACGACGCCGCAACTTGCATCCACTGCCAGGAACAACTGCCCCCGCTGGAGGATTCTCTCCACTTTCAAGGTACTGTGTCCGCCTGGCCTCCCTCGCAACAGTCTGTGTGGGGTGTCTCGTAAATCCTCAATTTAGCACTTGGGTTGGCCCTAGGCTGGCTAACTGAACTTTTCTGAGCTGAACTAATTCCTTTTTAAACTCTCTGCAAGACTTTCCAAGCCTTTTAAACTGTGTGATCTCGGGCGCATTGGTGTGCTACTCTCTCCAAGAGGGAGCTTGTCCTCTGAACTTTTTGCTCACAAGTAGACATTGACTTTCCTGCCTTGCTAAGTGCTTCTAAAGTATTGTGTTGTGTGCTGTTCCTAATTTCTGCCTTTTCCCTCGCTTTTTCTTAAACCTATTTGAGTGCCATCTTTAGTTAAGCGCTCACCCTCTGTCTGGAAATAAGTGGTGTTAACTAAGACTTGTCTAATAAGGACTAAGGGATGTATATATATTAATAGTGACTGTTTTTGAACATGTTTATAATAAGTGTTTCTTTAAATAAATAATTATATACTTGATACCAAAAGCTCTGGTCAGTGTTTGCTTGTGCTACTGTATTTTGGTACCTATCTTGTATACTCTATATACTGTCTAACTCTTGTTGAGAGAAGTCTGGCTGCTCAGCCACAGCTACCAGGTAAATCTGGGTGGTGCAGACTGCTACCAATTGGGTTTACTGCCAACACCTGTAGTCTTAAGCCTTTTGCAGTGGTCCCTAAGGGAACTGCACAGGTTTCTGCCTAACAGCAAGCTATGGTGCTCCGAATGTAGTCCCAGTTTACTAGATCAAACTCTTTATGTGCGTCGAGGGGTATTAACAGCAGGGTCTTCATTCTGTTCAGGGACTCGATATTTAGCGTGCACCTAATATTATCATGTGTCTCCCCCCCTGCCCGGGATACAGCCTGTTTGATCTTTGTGTATTAACTCGAGGAGAATCCTGCCTAGCCTATCTGCTAACACCTTGGAGTAGATTTTCCCCTCGTTATTCAATGCTATTGACGTATATGAAGCCGCCTGTTGAGGGTCCTTCCCCGGTTTCTGGAGTAGGATGGTGGTTGATTCGGCCATGGAGTTTGTTACCTTTTTAGTGGATAGGAAAGAGTTGAATAGCATTGTTAGTTGCAGAATTAGGATGCGTGCAAATGATTTATAAAAATTGGGCATCAGTCCATCCGGGCCTGGGGCGGTGTTCTTTAGTGATTTTGTGGCGTCTATGATTTCCTCTGCAGAGATCGGGGCTTCTAGGGAGTTGAGGGGGGACGTGACAGCCGGGGCGTGAAATGACGCTAGGTAGAGTTGCTGCTGGGCTCTATCCTCTTGAGATGAGGGTGCCCTTGCATGAACGCCTTATAGTGGTTTACCAGGGTTTCTATTATGTCTGGGGTGGTGAATTTGCTTTTCGCATTCGACCCTTTGTGGCTTATGATGTTGTTTCTGCTGTGTCTTTCGTAATTTGTGTGCTAGTAGCCGGTTTGCCTTATTGCTTTTATGGTAATAAAATTGTTTTGTGTAAGCCAAGGCCTTTGCGGTGTGGCCGGCCCAGTGCATCTCTAGCGCCCTGCTAGCTTTTTTTAGCTCCCTGTCTGCCCTTCTAGAGTATTGGGTCTTTAGTTCTTTTTCTAGAGTGGAGCCTTTGGAATCCAAGACTTGTTTGCGGATCTTGGAGACTCTGGCATACTCAGCAGCTGCACTGATAAACACCCCTCTTATTACGGGCTTCATAGCCTCCCATAATAGCCCAATTGTGACTTTGGGGTTCCAATTTTCCTTGAAGTAATTGATCAAGGCGTCTTCCGCCTCTCCCCTAATCACCTGGTCCAGTAGCAGGGTATCATTGAGCTTCCAAAATCTGGGAGGGGGGTCGGGCACCCCCGACCCCCCCCAAGATCGAGGGGTCTGCCGACACTGGTGCATGGTCGGATACCATATGTGTGTGGATTTCTATGTTGCTAAAGCATGGGAATAGGGTGCTAGTGGCTAATATGAGATCAATTCAGGAGTGCCCTCCATGAGCGTTTGAGTAAAATGTGTTGTCGCGGGTCTCTGGGTTGGCTACCCTCCATATGTCTACTGTGCCCGACTCTCTGAGCAATCTAGCTAGTGCCAGTCCTCGGGTGAAATCTGGGTTGGATGGGGCAGTGATTTATCCCTTACGGTGTCTGGGACTGCGTTAAATTCCCCCCCGATTAGGAGGTATCCCGTGGTGAAAGTTAGTAGCGATGGGAGTAGTTCTAATATGAATTTGTCCTGATTTGCGTTAAGCGCGTAGATCCCTGCGATTGTGATTGGTTGCACGGCAATGTATCCACGTATAAGGAGATATCTGCCGCTGGGTCCTTTTTAACTGTGGGGTTGGATAGAGGGAACTTGTCACTTAATAGGATCGCCACCTCCCCTCTTTTTCTCACCACTGGAAGCAAAAAAGCCCTGTTTGAAGCGTTTAAATTTGATTCAGTGCTCGACTGGCAAAAGGTGGGTTTCCTGGAAGATTACTACATCCCCATTTAGTGTCGCCAACCTATTCTCCATCGATTTGCGCTTCCTTGGAGAATTAAGACCCTGGACATTCCAGGTCAAGATGCGGACATCTCTTAACGTTGTCCGGGCCTATTGATTATGGGGCGCGGTTGGTTCTGTGCAGGTAGTGCTGTATAGGAACAGGGGAGTCTTTGGGTGGCTCCCGTGTGTGTGTGAAGATGTGCTGCAATTACTGATGTCCACAAATAAAACCGTAACTGTTAATTGGGGCCACTGGGGAATTGAATAGTTCGCCGGGCCCTTAACTACCCCCCCAAAACTGTAGGAATGAGACCATAAAGCTCATCCGTGGGGTTGCTGGTCAACCCCATCGTCAGAAGTTGCGTCCCACAGGGGTAGGGAATATCTGCAGGGGAGCGGTATTGAGGGCTCAGGGGCAGTGTGGATGATGTTGGCGTGAGGTTATGTGCTTAACTGGGTGCATATGGGATTTCCCCGTGGGTGCTAGGCCCTTCCCCCACTCCCGCCCGGGTGAGAGGAGGGCATCCAGAGCGATGACGGTGCTTGTATGTCTCTCGAGTTCTCCGAGGGGATATGGCACTAACCTGTCATGATGGCTTCAGGCGAGATACTAGGATCAGCCAATCAGTCCGGATTATGCTGATTCCGGGGGCCACGGGGCCTACGGCGCCTGCCGGCATGTGACCAGCGGTTGGATGTTGGCGAGCCGGGTTGTGAATGGGAGTGTGTAGCAGGTTCAGAGTTCTCGTTGGTGGATCTTTTTCCCAGAAACCGTTCCGCCTACTTAGGGTTGTGGATCTGCCTGTGCGATCCTTCCCATTCGAAGCATAAGGCTGTTGGGTGACCCCAGCGGTATCGTTTCTGGAGGGTTATGCTTGCAAGGTCTTGAAACAGCGCAATGTTGGCGCCTCTGAAGGTGATTTGCTTCGAGGACCTAGCCCCTCTCATCTCCTCCTTGAACCTGAAAAAGTGGATTTGGGCGAGAACATCCGGAAGGGAAGATGCTGCTTGTCTTGGCGCTGTGCGGTGGACTGTCGATTACTAGAGGGGCACTGTCCGGTAATGTTATTATGAACTTCAACAGGTATTCGGTGAAGCCTTCGAGCTTTTCGTTGTTGATTGTGGTAGGGATTCCGCGAATACGGATGTTGTTGTGACGGAATCGATTTTCACTATCCTCCTGTTTGATTTCAAGTGCGTCGCACCTGGCTTCCAAGGTCGCTATTCTGTTTAAGCCACATTCTAGTTCGAATGTGTTGTCACACAGGCCGTTCTCCACTTCCTCTGTGCTTTTTTTCACCTCCTCCACTCTTCTGTCCAGAGAGGCGATTTTCGTAGTGACTTCCCCTGTGCCCTTTTGGACCTCTTTGGTAAGGGCCAGCAAAAGATCTTTTAGGTCTGTTTTAGTGGCGAAATGGTCCACCTGCGATTGCTCCATTGAGTGGGTGCCCCCAGGTGTAACGCTTGTGGCGCGGTCGCACTTGCCCGCTTTATTCTGGCATGTGCTAGTCATCATTGTCGTGATGTCCGCTTGTTTTGCTGCTTTGCTGCTTTTTGACATGGCTCTGCCGGACGGGAAGTGTGGGAGGAAATGCTGCGGCTAATCCGTCTGCTTGCAGCTTTGGAGGGCTCTTACGGGGCAGAGGGCAGAGCTCTGCCGGTTGTGCCCTGCGATTGGGCGGGAGTTGGCGTGCGCCTCTGTGATGCTGTGCTGTCTGGTCTGACATGAGGACTGCTGCGTGCGCCAGGGTTGTGTGTATTGCATTTTGGGGTGACTCCCGGTGTCCTGCTGTTCTCCGCTGCGCTGCTGGGCAGTTCCTAGGTTGCCAATCACTATGGCTGGGCCGGAACAGCGCCAGCTGTCGCCACAAGGGTGGGGTGGGGGGGACCCCGGGATGTCGCGCTTGATACTTGGGCTCTCAGTGGTTCTGGGCCAATGCTGCATAGCGGTGTGTGGAAAGCGTTCCGAATGTGGGCCGCTTTAGGTGCAAATGGTTCTTTGGTTTACTTGCGGGATGATCTGTTGGCCTGGCCAAGGGTGTGCTTGGCTATGCTAGCGCCCGCAAGAGAGTTTTCCAAGCTGGGGCAGGGTGCATAGAGGGTTTGGGGGTTGCGGCAGTTGTCCGGCACTCTCGCAGATGTGGGTTGCCCTACGGACTGGTGTTACCTCTGTTGCGGACTAACCTTTAAGAGGGCCGCCTGCCTGCTCAGTAGCTGCTGTCTCCTGAGCCGTAAGAGGGGGACGTTGCAGATGTTGGAAGCCCTCTTGATGGGCTCTGGTCTCTGACTTTATGTGCAGTGTCCCCTGGCGCGGTGTGTGGTGTGCTCTCGGGTGCTGCAGCCTAACCCGGCTGGATGATAGTAGGAGGGGCCGGCACAGGGCCCAGCGTCCCCCGGGCCGCAGGGGGGGGGGGGACACCACCGATGTTGGGGAGTTCTTTTGTTGGATCCTGGGCTCGGCCTTTGGAATTGCGGTCCCCTAGTGCGGCGTGCGCTAGGGTGCTACCGCCGAGCCTGGCTGGATGAAAGTGGGAGGGGCCGGAGCAGAGCCCGGCACCCCCTGCGTCACAGGAGGGGGACACCGCGGATGTCGGGAGCTCTCCTGGTGGGTCCCAGACTCAACTTATCTGCTTGGGGTCCCCTGGAGCGGGATGTGATGTGCGCTCGGGCGCTTTCACCGGGTCCAGCTGGATGATGACAGGAGGGGCTAGAGTGGAGCCCCAGCCTCCCGGTGTGCTGCTCCAATGCCTCTGGGCCAGGGGCCCCGTGCCCGTTTACAGCCTCGATCACGTGGGTGGCTGCTGCCTCACGGGTTCTCCCTCGATGGCACCGGACGGTGCTGGAGGGCTTCTGCCCGCTGATCTCCTGGATACGCTGCTGTGGGGATCTCCGGCCACCGCAGCCCGCTGGGTTCACCTTCCAGGGCCACATGCGGGACACACGCGATGGCACCGCTCAGTGTGGGCAAATCCGAGGCCTTACTGCGGCCCGCGGCTGGCTGGTGTTAATGGTGGTTTGCCCCTCCCCCTCTGTGGCCACAATCAATATGGGCACCCGCCATTTTGGCCTTCTTCCTGCTGGTTTGTTGGGAGAGTGCAGAGCTCTCCCGGCCACAAGGATGCACTGTGCTGCTTCTGACCATGCTCACCAGAAGCAGTGGATATTCATTCATGGTTCGGCCGTGCCTGATGTAGGTTCGGCAGCGGCTTCAGTCCGCAGGAATTCGCTCCGACGACGGGGCTGTCCAGGAACGCTCATGGAGCCATGCCGTACGGTCGGCACCCGGCCACGCCCCCCGATTTGTATTTTAAAACTGTTACTCTTCTTTATTGACTCTTTGATGTATTGTATTTGGAATCCATAAAATTGTATTTGATGAATTCAAATGCAATTTTATTGATTCCAATAAAATGTTATCAATATTTTTATTGATTAATGGATAGAGTTGAATTTGTATTTTTGCATTCATAGATTTTAGGTTGGATTGAATGTGTAAGGTATAATTAAAACCATAACACTCAAAAAATATTTATAACCCACTCTGTTTTGATGGTAACCATCCCAATCGCATGTGCTACAAGAATTGTTTTACAATAATTCCTCAAATCCTATCGAGTGTGAGGAGCCAGGAAAGAGACTCAGAAATCATGATTGTGGTTACAAACTGTTATTCAAAATAATAAAGGGGTTGGAAAATGCCTTGCTGTCCCTGCTCAAGGAGGCATTTTCCTACCTCAACCAAAACTAAGCATCTGTCCTGCATCAAGATGTCCAAAGCAAAATGTCCTGTGTCCGAAATTCTATCCTAGCGATGACATTCTAAAAGTAACAAGTGCTAAGGGTAATGACTTTGGCCTTGAAAGTGCACACATGTTCAAGTCCAAAATAAAGGTGCAACTCCAACACAAACATTGCCAATGGATCGTGTTCAGCTCCAGGGGATGGTGCCCTTCCCCAGGTTTCTCGTCACCAACGCAATGGATCAACAAGGCAATCAAAGTTCCTTATAGCCCAAGAGGATAACCCTCTCCTCTTGGCATTGCACTTCACTCCTAGAAAAATGTCTCCCTTCCAGAGGCCTGTTCATAGAATTCAAAACCCTGAGTATTAGTCTTCCTGGGTATTCTCTGTTCAACAAAACAACTTTGATTCAACACAACTTGTATGCGGGTCCCAGACTCGCAGGACACCTTGTCTACCACCCCAAAAGGTTCTTCTCCACGTTAAATGCAACTTGACTCACAAGCTTGTCTTTGGGATTATTCTTTTACAACGCACTTAATACTGGAAACCAATTTCTAACTGCGAGACTGGGATTCGGACCTGTGTTGCTATGTGTGTTCTTGCTTCCAACACAAACAAGCTATCCTCCAGGCCACCTGGTGTACCTTCTTGCCAGGCCTTTGTCCTGTGGTTCACTTCACACACTTGCAAAACTTGGCTTTGACCGGTATACTTTGCTGTCAGGACTTATATCAGGTGTCAAATCCCGTTTCATTCACCACACTGGCTCTCATCTGTCCTTGATAACGTTGCCGAAGCGCCCCGGTGTACCAGCTTCGCTTCTTTGGACTCACTGGCTTTATGTGGCATTCTCAGGTCCTCTCACGGAGAATGTGAAGCAACGCTCTGGCGCCTCGCCTCTGCTTCATGCGCTCACCGGTTTCGCATAGCCACTTCCATGTCTTTCGTGGCTCCCATTCGGCTGCTGAGCCGTTCTAAGTGTTCGGACAGTGCTGGTGCGGCATCTTGCTTACCGTGGCCGCCAGGAAGACTTCCCTTCTCTTCATGCTACTATCCCAGCACGGCAAGCCCGCTCCAGCAGTTCTCCTTCCGCTGTCTCCCAAGGCTCAATCCTTTCGCTGCGGCTCGGCAGTCCCACAGTCAGCACCAAGAGGATAAAACTTCTCTCGATAGTCTCCTGCCTCCATGCTGGTTGGGGTTTTTAAATGTCCCGGGACCCATCATACGCTCGCAACCACTAAAGTGCGTTCTGGGCTTCACCGATCCTCATTGCACCATTCAGCCTACTCGTCCCAATATTACATGGGAACGGTAGGAAGTCCTTGGCATTCTATTCAGAGTATTGAAAAATGTCATTAGGTTTTATGGATGGTTGAAGGTAAGTGTCACAGTATGCTATAAAGTTCAGTAGGCTTTTATTCGACATAGTCATCTTGCCTTAACAGTCTTACAGAATACATAAACAGGAAAATCAACATAAAATATAACATTGAAACAGAAATTAATTAAAAATTACAGTAAACAATACCCATTGGCTCTATTAGTGCAATTCGTTCAGCTACGTTCGCAAATAGATCAAGATATTTATGTGCTCTTTGATTTTTTTGGCTCTAATCTACCACGCACAAGTGGAATGTGGATACACAAAAAAACACTTTAATCTCACCACATTTAGAGAAACCTCAGTACCTTGTTTATTGCTATTCCATTAGCGTTGAACAGTGGGACTAATAACCTGCGCCGGGCCGCACAATACTTTGCAGAAAAACAAATATGCATCAACTCCTCCTCAGCTATCGGGCATACTGGGCAGGAGCCATTCCCATTTGGGGACCACTTCTTGGTAACACGCCAGGTGCATGTTAGAAACTCTAAACCCGACATACATTCAAGACCCCATCCAGTCTTACTTTCCAAATAGGAGATACCCCCTACTGTACTACCACAGTCAATAACTAATTCTACTTCAATAAACGATCTTACTTGGCTCTTTGCAGCGGTTCCATCTCCCCGGGTGGTAAACTGCGGCCTATACCATGAGTCCAACAGGCCTAAGCTGCCCACAGATTGTTTAACTTGCAGGGCCCACGGAAGAGATCTGCCTCCCTCTGGTTCGAGGATATGAATTATATCTTTTTGGTAGATAGAGCTCTGGGGCTGACAAGATCCTCAGCAAAAAAATGCTGGTCTAAAGCGGACCTCTCACTGTATTGGCACAAGACCCAATTCTAAATAAATTTGATTAGTAGGAGCTGATTTTGGTAGGCCCAATAATTTAAGACTGCTCGTTCTGGTAGGCCCAATTTATTACGGCCCCATAGTTCAGCTCCATAGGTTGCCGCTGCCTTCGCCAGTGTAGAGAACATTTTGATTGCCAAGGAAATCGAACCTTAACCATGCGAGTAAAAAATAAATCTCGTTATGCCCCCTTCATATTTTTCCATTTGAAAGCTAGCTTTACTCACTTGCGGGAACCAATTCCCTTGATCATTAAAGCGTATGCCGTGATAATCATATTCCTGCACGTGTTCTAGCGCTAGGTTCTTAAGCAGCAACTTCAGTTTGGTGTAGAAAAATCAGTTTTACTCTTAGACATATATTCATCTCTAGGCTTGACTCGGAGCATTTGACCTCAAACACCTTTACCATGGTCTTAAGCCCTTTAGGGCCAAGTGGCCAGTACAACAGCGTCATCGGAAAACGAGCAGCAGGCCTTTCTCTGCTCCCAGTTTGGGGGGGATCCAAACAATTCCCCCTAACATGAGTCACCACCTCATCCATGTATATCAGGAATAGTAAAGGAGCCAGCATACAGCCCTGCCTAACCCCTCTTTGGACTGCAAACTGCTCAGTCAATTCACCCCCCAGAACCCACCTAACAACCGCCTTGTCGTCTGTATATAGCTGTATGATTATCTTGGGTGGGGGGGGGGGGGGACTCCCCTTTTAACCAGGATTTTCCAGAGAACTGCCCTTATTTATTTTATTCATCTATTTGTAACGTGCCAAAGCCCACAGGCATCAGGGCGCGGAGAGAGATCATGGCTAGCAAGCTGTCATGAAAAGTATCTAGGCACTTGTATTAACCTGCACTTGCGTTAACCTACTGAGCTATCTTGCATGTATTTAGAGCTTATTCGAAGCATGGAGGAAAATGCTGAACCAGCCAGGCCTCTCGGACTGAGTGAGCCAGCATGCTTGTGCCGGGTTAACTGTGAAGGCCCTTCTTGAAACATAAATATCTAGTTTTGCAAGAAGCCCTGCGCAGCGTTTAAGAGCCAGGCACTGCCATTCTCTTCTGCGCTTGTCAGGTGCACTGATAACACAGGAATGAGGAATGTAGAAAGGCATTTCCCACAACAACGTACACGGAGCCTGAGAGCCGAACACTGGCAGTAACTTTCCAGTAAAAAACATGTTTTGCTGCATGGAAGGTGTTGGACTAGAAGATTCTCGAAGAGCTGGTACGTCATAGTGATTGACGTGCAGCCCCTAATAAGAGAACTCTCCTTGGGCCAGTTAGGGAGGGACTCTTACTGGGCTGTTTGCGAGACGCACGCACGGAGAGAAGCAGCGCCTGGATGACCAGCCAGCACTAGAGGGCAGAGGCTCCTGGCACCAGGGCAAAGGCTCCTGGCACGACATCCCTTGTCTGGTGCAGGCTTTTGGGGGCTAGGCCAGTCCCTGAGGGGTGCCGGGCACACAGTGGAATGGGTCCTGGATGTGGTTCTATCGTATCTCCAACGATTCCCAGGAGAGTAAGTCCATTGCATATTCATCTGCAACTGATAATTTTATTATTCAGCTTGCACTTTCATTCCATATTACTGAAAACTGCTGCTTGATTATAATTAGTGTACGTAGTAAATAAACGCAAGCATAAAATCTTCTGTGTGATTGGCTTTCTTCCAGACTGTGTTCATTGTGCCTCGCATACATTCTTACTTGTGTGGGAGAGTGATTAGGAGTGATTTTTTCACTAAGGGCTGGCCCCGGGAGGGTGCGGGCTCCCCTTTTCACTACACAAGCGATGCAAGTAGGTGTCACTAAACTGATTCATGAAGAGAGTAGTTTTCAAAGTTTTTTTTTTAACCTAGGGAAATTTATTTCACATTGTTGGCGAGGGGGCAGTTTGTTACAGACAGTAGCCGCTTTCACAGGGAACAAACTTTCCTTCCCACTGACTCTACGAGATTTTCGGGCATTGTAGTCGCATGGTGTCTAGTACTCCGAGTAGAAGTTTGAACCTTAATACGTTTTTTTAAGATAGCCAGGTGCATCGCTAAACAGGCATTTGTGTGTCATATTAATTTTAAATTCTATTCTTGTTTACGCAGGAAGCCAGTGAAGGTCTCTTGTGCTGTGAGATATGTTCGTGTTTTGGCACATTTGTCACCACTCTGACAGTTGTTCTGCAGGATCTGTAATTTCTTAACACAGCTTTTGCTAGCTCCACCAAGTAATGCGTTCCGATAATCCAGTCTTGAAAGAGCCCTGACCAGTGTAGCACAATTTTCAGTTGAAATAAAAGATTTCAACCGTCGTATTAGTCTTAGATAATAATGAATACTCTTAGTCACGCTAGCAACCTGAGCATTAGCCTTGAGTGATGCTTCAATAGTCATCCCTAGTGTTTTTACTTTATTGACTACTGCAATTTCGTGGTGATAGATATATAAAATATTTTAGATGCTATTCCTAATTTATCTCTAATTTTGTTGGAATCGGAAATCAGGAGTTCGGTTTTCTGACCATTTAAGCAGAGTCTGTTCATCATCCAGATACAAATACTTTCATCAACGATTGTGATCATACTAGCATCTTTGTCATAATTTCCACTTAAACTGAATATGAGCCGAGTATCATCAGGGTAATTCGTGAAGCAGAGACCCATGGACTCCAAAAGGGCACAAAGGGATCTACTAAAAGCTTTGAACAAAGCGGGAGATGAGCATGCTCCCTGGGGAACTCTGCATATAATCTGCTCTAGGCTAGAGGACGCCTTTTGCAAAATGATTTTAGATTTCCTGTTGCTCATAAAAGATTGAAACCACTTAACACTGCCAGGAGAGCAATTTCCATGTACCTGTATACATTTTCTAAGTTTGGCGTGATCAACAAGATCGAATGCTGCAGATCCAAAAGCATCAAAAGACTGGCTTTACTATCAACTATCTCTAACATTTCAGATTGCAGGTCTACCATGTCGGTTTCAGTACCATGTGCCGTCCTAAAACCGGACTGTCGACAATGTAAGATTTAGATTTTTCAATGTTGTTGGGACTGAATCGCAGCGATTTTATCAACAATCTTAAGTAAGAATTGTGTATTTGTAATAGGCCTGTAGTTAGAGAGTACTGTAGTGCCGAGATTAGATTTTTTTTAGCAGAGGTTTTACAGTGCCATTTTTCAACAGATCTGGTATATCATTATGCAAAAAAGAAGAATGTAAAAAACAAGTTCAAAATGGTGCAAAAATCTCCAAGTGTTGTAAAATGATCCGAGAAGGTAAAATATCCATTTGACAAGATGTTGGGCGCATCTTTTTCAAAGTCTTGATCAAAGAATCAGTGGTTATAGATTTAAAAGAAAAAAAGGACAGTCCGTAAAAGTCATAGGTGGAGTAATAAAAGTCTGGTCATCACAGGTAGTCTGTCTCCTTTGCCAAAGCAATGGAGGAGTGTGCAGAAATGATTTTGTCTGCAAAGACTTTTTGGATTGCTTCACAGTCTGCATAAGTAGGACTGAACAGTTTTTGGGCTAATGGTTTTTCTAGGGTTTTGACAATCTCAAACAATTTAACATCCTTTGTGGAGTTAGCCCTCATCACCGAGTCGAATGTTGTCCTCAGGTCGATGAAGGCAGAATATACCTTCTTCTTCCCAAGTACTGCATATGTCTGAGTTACAAGATGAAGTCAAAGAGGCTGGTCTAGGGCACGAATTCTGGGTTGGAATCCTGCTTGCAGGGGATAGAAAATGGCATTATGCATTACCCATTCCTTCAAGTGAACACAGATTGATTTAGCAAAAACTTTTCCCACCCCATCTAATAACGATATGGGCCTGAAATTGAATGGGTTGGTCCTATTTTATAGATTGGCATGATTATTGCCAAGCGCCTTGATCTAGAGACCCAATTCAATCTTAGACAAGTGTTAAAGAGGAGCCATAGCAGGGGGGCCCATATTGTAGCTTCATCCTTAAATACATATATAGGGATGAGGTCAGGTCCAGGGGCCTTATCCCATTTCTGGTTAATTGCCTCACAGACTTCTTTCAGTTCTAATTGGAAGGGCCTACTTTTGGCCTCATCCTCCTCCCGTATAGCCTGCCGGAGCGTCTGCCCATCCATGCCTTTTTTTTCGCCCCCGCATATAACCCCTAAAAAATGTCCAGTCCATACATTAGGACTTATTTCTGAAATCACTCCCTTATCCTATCCATAATTGAGACCGTTCAACCTCCAGAATGTTCGGCTATCGCCCCTGGATCCTGCCTCCTGCATGGTGTCCCATTTGGTACAGGCAAAAAGATTTTTTCCTTTCGGTTACTGCTTTGTATTTAGCCTTAAGTGCTCTAGGTTCTAATTTATCGCTAGGTTGTTGACTTATTAAACAAGGATGGCACTATTTGCATTTCTGAATTCCCTATCAAACCATGGGCAACATAACATTGCATGGCTTTTTTTGCTCTTACTTGGCTTCGATACGAAGGGGGGAATGGGCTCTATAACTTTATAAAAAGGTGGCTACAAGCTCTACATCGCTTATGTTAGTCTGTGCCAGGTCACTTATTAGAGGCACTATTGCCTCGTATATCTGCGGTTTGGCTTGCGTGAGATCAAGACCTATCCATTTAATTCATGGTTTGGTAAAAACCCTGTACACATATCAGGACACTATTAAGTTGACAGGTATTAATATTAGGGCTCCCACTCAGCTCATTCCTTTTTACACAACAGTTTATGATCACTCCCCTACATATCTAGGACTTCCAAATCCTTTATCCTGCCCCATTGCCCCACAGATACGAATATGTAATCAATGTGAGAGGAACCACAATGCCTAAGTGGTACCGAAGTGGCTGTTGGGTGGTTGGAGAGACCTTTCTTTGCTGTTCTCCTGCTGTCCCGTGTCTCCGTCCCCAAGAGGAAGTTAGCAGTTTGAATTTCGCTGTAACGCGGCACGTACATTCACTGCTTTGGACTGGGTGAATATTATTGTTCATTTTTTTTCCCTGATCAGAGCGGATTTTGTCTGTGGACCTTGTGATCAATATTGTGCGCTCTCTGTCCCTGATCAGAGCAGACTGTCTGGATTTCGCTCTTTTTTGTTGAACGCTGGTACTCGCATAGCTCTTTTCTTTCCTTTGTTACAGCGTTCCTACGCTTACTTTGTGGCCCCGCCCCCTTTCCCCTGACGCTGGCCAAGCCTACTTCACGCCACTTCCTAGCGCACCTAAGTGGTACCGAAGTGGCTGTTGGGTTTTTAGGCGGTGAGGGCTTTACAAAACAAACAAAAAAAGGAGAAATTTCCCTGTACAATTTTGGCCTCTGTACCTGCTCTTGAGGCACTCTTTACTGAATTTGCTTTAGGCAGCTACTTTGTGTGTGAGATCTCTGGTCATTACTGTTTGTGAGTTTCGGCCACTAGAGCAATATTGAACTCTTAAGGTCTCTGGGATTCTGTGGCATTTTGATTTCTCCCAAGTGTATCTACTCAACGTGGCCACAGTGTTAAGAAATGGGAAAATATGTCTCCCAAACCCAATTCCCAAGAACCCTAATGTTGGCCCCCTCAAATGAGGGTCAATGCCACCCTGAACCAAACAATGAAAACGATATGGTTGAATCCAAGGGTAACTTAGTGGACTTAGGACTAGGGGGAGAAATAAATGAGCAAAAAGATCTCAGTTGTTATAAATCTGGAGGTAGTGGGAGACAATGATTGTTTGATGAATATGGCTGTAAATAAAAAAAAAAAAAATCACAAAAATACAGATATTATACAGGAAGTGGAACCATCACATATGGTTGCAGAGATATTCCGACTGCACAACAGTCTGTGGAGCAATCTGAGGAGTTAGAGGACACAAAACTGGATGTCTCGATATCGCAAACTGTGAAATTAGAACTGAGTAAACATGTAAGGCTTTCAAGAGGACCCTCTACCCCTGTCAATGCGGCATGTAATGGTGTTGACAATGTTCACCTATTTAACACTTCCTCGAATGCAGACCTTGACACCACATAGAATATTCTCTGCCAGTGCAAAATTCCCTCTTCCCTCAGCCTCTATTTTTTCTGAGGCCGGGGGTCAAAAGTGGGCAATGGAGGAGAATATTGATTTGGCTTTGCATGAGGGGTTGTTGAGTCCAAAGGAGCAAAGTAAAATATTGCCATCAGTGCCCGAAATTCATTCACCTCCGCCTAGGGCCTCCTTGACTAGTTCCCCAAATCTTAACAACGAGCATTTTGAGGATACTAAATCTCCTGCACAAGGGGCATGAGTTGACTCATTGGGAAATCAGAGACCTCAAACGGATTGTATTAGACACACAATCCAAACTCAATAGGGTGGAAGGATTTCTAATGGGTAAAACATGTGTTGATATGCCAGGAGCAAGGAAGACTTGCCTTCTCCTCTGACAGCCAAATAACAGGGCTGTCAGACTAGTGAACACAAACAACCGTCCCAGTTTTAGTGCAGTTGTAACCATCGCAAGTAAGTCGACAATGACTGACTTGGCCCTTACAGACAATGCACGGAAAATATGTGATGAAGGGGATAAACAAATTCTTAATGTAATGAAAGAACTATAAAAAAATGACTAAAGTAGAACAGGGAGTGCCAACTTTGGTTCTGTCTTCTACTTTTAAAACAACTGGGGAGGGGAAAAGACCATGGCGGCAGTAAAATCCACTCCAGACGCCCTTGATAGTCTGTCAGTTCTGATAGACCTTTTGGAAAAGTCTAATAACGTAAACAACTCAGTTGCGGGCTCTCAAAACACAGAAGATGCATCAATGCAAGAATGTGAGGGTTATTCACTCTTAAGACGCCAAAAAAGTCTGGCGCTGAAAGCAAAAAAAAGGCAGTTAAAGAAAAATCAGCCGGATAAGGTACAAATAAAAACTAAAGAATGCAAAGCTCTTTCTTTTGGACCAAGGAGCGTGTGAGCAGCGAAGTACTGCATCTAAACCTGCATTGCATCTGCCAGGATCCAGGCACTGCGAGCGTTGCTCTTGCCTGGCCCGGACTGCTTCCTGGAGGGGGCGGAGTCATCCGGACCACGTGTGTGATCACGTGACTGGCCGCGAGCAGAAAACTGCGCTCGAGCCGCCTGAGCGGCACATTTCTTTTGGACCAAGGAGCGTGTGAGCAGCGAAGTACTGCATCTAAACCTGCATTGCATCTGCCAGGATCCAGGCACTGCGAGCGTTGCTCTTGCCTGGCCCGGACTGCTTCCTGGAGGGGGCGGAGTCATCCGGACCACGTGTGTGATCACGTGACTGGCCGCGAGCAGAAAACTGCGCTCGAGCCGCCTGAGCGGCGCATTTCTTTTGGACCAAGGAGCGTGTGAGCAGCGAAGTACTGCATCTAAACCTGCATTGCATCTGCCAGGATCCAGGCACTGCGAGCGTTGCTCTTGCCTGGCCCGGACTGCTTCCTGGAGGGGGCGGAGTCATCCGGACCACGTGTGTGATCACGTGACTGGCCGCGAGCAGAAAACTGCGCTCGAGCCGCCTGAGCGGCGCATTTCTTTTGGACCAAGGAGCGTGTGAGCAGCGAAGTACTGCATCTAAACCTGCATTGCATCTGCCAGGATCCAGGCACTGCGAGCGTTGCTCTTGCCTGGCCCGGACTGCTTCCTGGAGGGGGCGGAGTCATCCGGACCACGTGTGTGATCACGTGACTGGCCGCGAGCAGAAAACTGCGCTCGAGCCGCCTGAGCGGCGCATTTCTTTTGGACCAAGGAGCGTGTGAGCAGCGAAGTACTGCATCTAAACCTGCATTGCATCTGCCAGGATCCAGGCACTGCGAGCGTTGCTCTTGCCTGGCCCGGACTGCTTCCTGGAGGGGGCGGAGTCATCCGGACCATGTGTGTGATCACGTGACTGGCCGCGAGCAGAAAACTGCGCTCGAGCCGCCTGAGCGGCGCATTTCTTTTGGACCAAGGAGCGTGTGAGCAGCGAAGTACTGCATCTAAACCTGCATTGCATCTGCCAGGATCCAGGCACTGCGAGCGTTGCTCTTGCCTGGCCCGGACTGCTTCCTGGAGGGGGCGGAGTCATCCGGACCACGTGTGTGATCACGTGACTGGCCGCGAGCAGAAAACTACGCCCAACCCACCCTTGCGGCGTTAAGCCTGACGGTGAAAAGGCCATTAGCTGTTGTGCGGCTGTTTGGCGGCGTTCATAGAAGGTGTAAAGTTGGATTAGTCCCTACCTTTTACAGGTCCATACTAACTTTTATTTAGTAGGTTGTGATTTCTGTTTTTATATTAAAATTAACTATGGCTAATGGATTGCGTAGTGGGCGGTGTACAGAAGCAATACTAAAAGCTTGTACTGAAACCAACAATGACTTCCTAGGCCATAAAAGCAGTATTCCTGATAATGAACTATTGGTTACCAATACTTTAGCTGAGGAAGCTAAAGATGATAACTTAAATAGTATTGATACTCCAGCACAAACTACCTACATCGCTCAGATTCATGCTAACCCAACTGCTAATATCTGCAATTTTATAAAAGAGGAAGCTAATAATGTTGCTAGGGTGGGCTTGGCGAGCTGCATAACCCCATTATTACCTTGCACTTTGAATGAAGACCCGTTTAGAATTATTATGAGGAAAATGGGTGAACTAGATGAACAAGTTAATCAATCTATTGATATGATGACCCCACTTGTCTATAGGCCTTCTAATAAGGGGATTTTTAACTCCACCTCTAGAAATCGTACTGTGCAAACTCATAACGAAATAATGGGTGACGGAGGCACTGAAGTGATTTCACATGCTTTATCGTATTCCCCTGAGCAAATCAAAGCCCATAGAAGGTCTATAAATGACGATCCTGAGGGTAGCACATCCGACAAGGGAAGTGCCGAATTTCAATCTCCTAGTCCCCTTCCTGTGATCACAAAAATATTAGATCTTCTGGATAAGGGCCACGAACTTACCCACTTGGAACTAAAGGAATTAAAGGCAACTATGCATTTTCTTTGTTCCAAGATGGATAAAATTGAGGGCTTTATAACTGCAATTGATACCATGAGATATTTGCAATATGAAATAGGTGGACAAAGACCTAGAGTGGTTACAAATGATTGTCATGAGAGAAGCACGCAATGTTCGCTCCCTGATCACCCAGAACGTAACAACTCCGGGCAAATATATGGGGTATCATCAGAGATATTGAAGTGCTCTTGTGAGAACGATTTGAGTGAGATTAAGGCTTCGATAATTGCATTAAATAATACAATAGCTTCACAACTACTTAATAAACCACAGCCTTGCGATATGCTGCGTAGTCCTATTCCCCAAGTGTTGAAATTAGATCAGCCTGATAGTCCTTCAGTTTTGTTGGATGAAATTGAGAAGCAAAAAGAGGCAGAAATTGAAAATTTGCACACTGAGGTAACCTCAACTTTTATGTCTCGTCGAGCTAGAAGGATGCATATGCGTGCTGTGAAAAGACTTGCGAAAAGAAGGAGGGAGGAGAAGTGCATAAAATCTACTTCTATCCTAGAAATTGCAGATGAGGAGATCATTGACTTGGATCAGCTGTCCAAAGAGAGTCAGGATGCCCTCACACCTGCAACTGAACCAAGTGTAGAAAAAGAGGGTGAAAGCCTTGGCACCTCTGAATTATTGAAGGTGGATGTGCATACGAATATGGGAAAGAACAAAACCTATACTACACAATTGGCAAAATTGAACACTCAGAAAACCCTAACTTCTAAAGCTGTGATACATCAAGATGCAGTTACGATTATTCCAAAGGTCCACTTAATACAGGGAAAGGGAAATGTAAAGCCTAACTCGGACTGCATCATTCAAAACTCACCAAAAATCACCTTAAATGAATATTTCCCCTCAGTAGGTAGATGCTGTACGTCAAAAAATCAGATTAAGCATCAGGACGGAGGAATTAGTGTCCCCCTAAAAATACCTCTGAGGAAATCATATAGTGAGATATGTATTAGTGCCTTGAATATCCAAACACATGTAAATAATGCACATAGACTGAGTAATGTAATAGAATCAGGAGTAGGAATTGGAAATGGTAACAAAATGAACGTAAGATGTGCCGATGCAATAATGTCGGATAATTGCTTAGCGGATAAAAAGGAAAATGTAGTGATGGTAAATGGCCGGGGGAAAAAAGTGGAGACCTCTGAAGTACCTTTTACGACGCTTTTTGGGAATTTATCAACAAATGAACTAAACAACGTGAGTACCCTTTTTGCCCCGAGCCACATCTCCATCCATGGTCCTGCAATGAGTAAGTCCCTACCTGAGAATCAAATTAACATCACTAACTCAAATAGGGATTACGATTTACCTGTTAGTGGGAGTACATTTTCACCTGAGCCAAATCCCTGTGCGGTTTCTATGACAATTCCACAGGTTGTATCTTTAATGAACACAGAAAAAAGTACACCTGCTACTAGGCCTCATCGAAGTGAACTGGCAACTCAGTGCATCATTGGATTTGAGGGGGATGTAAAGATATTGGCGGATAATCGCATTAATCGATCCTATACATTCTCCGTATTCTCAAAAATACCTCAATTGAGAATAATCAAATCTGAGGATATTACAAGGGTTTCTCTGGCAAGTACAAATAATCACAGGGCTATTTGTTATCTTGCCTCTGAAGCTATAATGAAATTTATATGGTTTAATCGTGAGGAAATAAAAAAGGAGGGTCTGACGCTGTTTACTTTTGATTGTGAGTCGGAGGCTTTAATATTTCTAGAAACACCAGGTAAGGGTATTGGAAAAATTCAAACTGCAGGTGGTCCTTGCGTGCAATCTGAAGCAGGGTTGGAGGGAGGAATGCGGGAAATTTTGAAACTTGCAGCCAATACAAAAGGTCTACCATGGTTGGAACCTATGCTTTCGGCAATCTTATGTCCGAATCCCCCGATCCCGGCGAAATAGCTATGCATTGATACGCGCATGCAAATTATATCATGGAATTCTTGTGGGTTTGTAAACCTGATGAAATGGCACTCTGCTCTAACCTACTCAGAACAACCTACTATAATAATGATACAAGAAACAATGAAAACTGACCCATTTGTGATTCCTGGATACTTAACTTTTACATCACCTGCAAGGAGATCTTTGTTAGGTCGTCCATCTGGGGGTTTGTTGGTTGGAGTCAAGATTTCCTTGCAGGCTCAATCAGAATTAGCTTGGGAATCTGTCAGTATTTTGGCGATTCATCTTGTAATACCCTCATTTAGGTACTCATCTCTTATGATAATTTCCTTATATTGGAATCCAGCTGCCCTCTCAGTTGATGAAATGTTAGACGAATTAGATGCATGTTTATTAGATATATCTACCAGATACCGCACTTGTGAAATCATTATAGGCGGTGACTTTAATTGTGATTGTAGAGATTTGACTGTAATCCATAAATTTAAATCATCCACTCTTTCACGTAGTAGAGGAGGCAAACTTAGAGAACTCCTCACAGAGTGGGACATGGACTTAATGGTCAGAAACGACATGAATCTTGGTAATACATGGTCAAGAGGAACAATGCAATCAATGATAGATTATATATTTGTATCTCATAATCTGTTTATGCACATGGCACCCCTAGAAATAGGACGGATTGAGATAGGCGATCATGCACAACTTTCTACCTTTTTTCAACTAAAATGTAATTCGCTTATACCTAATATAACCCTGACAGTGGTTGAAATAGATCGTCCTTTCCATTCCATCAGATGGAACCAAGGAATATGTAACCTTGTTGTTACACAAATCTCCTCAGAGATTGAGAGGATCAGAAGTGCAGGGGGAAATTATGATTATACATTGTGTATGCATTATCCAGATATAGTTGCAACAGCTCTTGAACGATTCGGCAATATACAAAGCAATGTGCAACATGCACATCCATATGATCATACATGCAAACTATTAAAAAGGGAGAAGAACAGGGCATTGAGATATTTAAAGAAAGGCAACTTGGGCAGTGAAGTTAGTAAGACAAGGAGGAATGGAATACTATTAGCCTATAAACATAACTTGAGATCTGCTCGTATTTCAAATTATAACGATGCAAATTGTACATTAATTCGTGCCATCTTAGCTCATGACACACGAGTAATCTGGCGCACTCTGAAAGCTGATAATAGACGCGTGGCAACGTTTTCGTTAAATTGTATTCCTGAGCACATTTGGCAAACTTTCATAAAGGCTAAATACCAACTACCTTGCAAATTTCACTTTGTCCCTGATGTTTCTCTCGAATATTCTAATATCCCAAGGCTGAACTGGGATTGCAACGATATTATATGGGCAATCTCCAGGTTGACTTATTCAAAAGCCGCAGGACCTGATGGCCTTCCCCCCTGTCTTTATAAGGCAGATCCCGTGTTGTGGGCTGACATCATAAACCTTAAGTTTGATTCTATTATTAAATCTGGGGAAGTTCCACCCTCTTGGCTAACCGCCAATATAGTACCTATTTTTAAAAAGGGCGATCCATCTCTCCCAGAAAATTATCGTCCAATATCGTTAATTGATTCTGAGGCTAAGATCTTTTCTATCCTTCTCTTAAATGAATTGGAGAAAGTAATCAGGGCGAATGACATGTATTCGAAATATCAAACTGGATTCAGGAAGTCTATGAGTACAACCCTAAATGCTTTTATCATGTCGCATGTTATTGCTGGAGTAAAAGAAAGAAACTCTAATCCTGTATATATAGCAATGATTGACATGAGTTCTGCTTTCGACACGGTGGTCCGCAATTTACTGTGGAAGAAAATGTTGAAGTTAGGGATTCCAGCTGTGTTGATGTATTGGATTATTAAGTTGCACACAAACACTTCGTATAGAATAAGAATCTCCCCAGAAGGTGGGACCACAGCCCCTATACGTACAACAATAGGTGTGAAACAGGGCTGTAACCTCGCGGCTACCTTATTTAATTTATACCTATCCGATCTTGGTGAAAATTGGGAAAAGGGCGATTTGTTTTCTGTTAAAGTGGGGAGTATTCATTTGAAATGGATTGCATTCGCTGATGATATTATTTTGTTTGACCCTACTCCAGTAGGGCTCCAAACCAAACTCTCATTATTTGAGAATTTTGCAAAAGCACATAATTTGACACCTAACCCAGCAAAAACTGCCATTATGACCTTTGGAGTGAAATCAAAAAATGCGAATTTTAGATGGCAAATATTGAATACACAAATTTGCATTGTGAACAATGCTATCTATTTAGGGTATTATATATCAGCCCTTAACTCTATTAACGCATGGTCAAATATTATTAGAAATAAAACTCGACCACTGTTGTCCCAAATGAAAAGGATTTATAGCCAGTACTGCAAATTCTCTTTAATCCCGCTAATAGACTTCATGACATTAAAAGTCGAAAGTGTCATATTGTACACATAAGATATTTGTCTGTGTGACATGACTAGCGTGCTTGATAGTATACAGGGTTCTCTTTTAAAATCTGCAATGTTTCTCCCGATGTCAACTCCTAATGCCATTATTCGACATGAACTGGGTCTGGTTTCATTATCAACTCGTTGGAAATGGAGACAATTGTCCAATTACGTTAAAATTCATTATCCTCCTATCAATTCATTGTATATCGATTTAAATAAAATGTTGGGCATGCAAACTCCAAAATCCCTTTTTAATTATCAATTGAAAATGCAACAAATTTTAGATAATATAAATACAACCGTTGAGGACATGCAATATCGTCCCGGTTTTGTTAAGAAAAAACTTTTTGAAATGGATTGGTGTATTACTATTGATTTAATTAAAACCTATGTGTTGTATAAGGAATACAGTATGCATGTAAAACAGTGCATTCCACGTTATGACCATGTTTTGTTATTCCCTTGCGAAAATATCCGAAAGGTATATATTCGCTTTAGATTAAATCTATACCATACACGGGAACGGACTAAAAACTGGGAAATTAATAAATTAAATGATCGCGTGGGATGTCGATTTGTTGAATGTAATGAATCGTACGAAACATTGAAACATTTCATACTGTATTGTCCGCATTTTAAGAATACAAGGACACTCAAATTGAGGAAATTTGCGGAAATTGAATTTGAGGACTGCCTTGAAGTTTTGTGGACCAGAATGATGCAGGGATGTCACAAACCCTTAATATATGAATTGGCAAGTTTTTGTAAACACATTGAGAATGAATTAGAGCTATTTTTGTAATTGTAAAATGATTATTTGTAATATTTTAAATTTTGTAAAGGTTCTGCATGAATTGTTGTGTATTATGAACCAAATGCAAATAAAAGAATAAAAAAAAAAAAGCTCTGACAAATGAGGTTGCACTGTCAGACTTGATACAGCTTAATGAAGAAAGCCAAGGGGCTCTGCAGCTTTACAATGTAATTTCTGACTTAAATCTCTCCTGTCCAGTCTTGGAAAATAAAAAAAAAAAAAAAAATCACAAAAAACAAAAAATATAAAGACAGAACAAGGGGGGTGAAGATATGTGAGGATGAAAATATAACTTCAGGGCCTGAGTACAGATCTCTCTCTCTTAGTACGAAGGGGGAGGATATCAAAGAAGTAAAACAGCTCCAACTTTCCAACTTCTATAAAGTTTTGGAAAAATCAACCTCAAGCCAAATCTTACCACAAGAGATCTTGAATCAGAAGGAGGAAACCCCAATGACATCAATGGAATCTAACAGATTGGGCTTCACATCATAACCATTGGCTGGTAATCGGAATCCTTTACCCCCAAGGGAAGTGGACTCCTGGCTCTTGCCGGACAAGGTGCTTACCTTAAAAACAGAATTGGATGATCCCAACAAAAGGGTTGATATGGACCAGGCACTACCAGTACTAAAACAGTTCCACAATGATCAATAGAGGAAATTGGGAAACTTAATAGTGACCTTCCAATGATTATTAAAACAATGATATTGGATCTAGTAGCAGATGCATCTAGGCTCAAAAATCAGGATCAATGGGAAAGTCTAAAGGAAGGAAATGGAAGTTCCCATCAGGACCATGTGGAGGCCCCTACTAATATCAACATGCAGGTCGAGCCGACTTTGAAACATCCTATTCGGACAACCCAGCCGAGTATGGGGGAAAACTCACAAAAGGTCCAAGGGAATTCATCTGAACCTCTCTTTAACCCTAGAATTACTCAAACAAAACATCAACAGGATGGTGGCTAGGTCCTGCCAACAGCCAATAATGCCAATTCACATTAAAGCCAGTGATTTGCGGCAACCGGCCCTACCAGATTACCCTAGCATTTTGCTATACAACCTATTTGATATTGGTGGTCCGTCTTCCCTAAATAGATCATGTGTTCTCTCACTGTTCCATGAGATCCCAAAATTGAGACTGATCTCCTCGGTGGACATTAGTTTAGTGGACTTCATTCACCCATCACGGCTCGACCATGTGAGAATTGTCCGGAGGTCTCAGAACATTTTTGATCTCATAATACAGGAGACTGAACACTTTAATAAGATGGGGTATGACATCCTTATCTTCAGCAACGGTTGGGACACGGTATGGATTCTAAAGAACAGAAACCCAACACGCTACCATTGCGGGAGGAGGGCCGTATGAGTAAAGATGCCAATATTCCTGCAAGGGGAGGTGACGATCAAGAATGGAGATGGTTAGCGCTATCTCAGAGAATCTATATCTCAAATACAAACTATGCAACAGAAAATTTAGTTAGACAGATTCTACGCAATTTTGGCAAATCCTCTCATGGAACTCTAGGGGCCATTCAACCTTGATGGCCTCTAATCTGGTATGCACTAAACTTAAATCCATGAATCTGATTTGTATCCAAGAAACATGGTTGATATTCCCTCTTCATTTGGACGGATTTGAATGTAGACATCAATTTGCTATGATGGGGACCCGTGGTAGACCATCTGGGGGCCTCTTAACAGCAGTGAAAATAGAAAATGGTACATGATTAATAGAATCTCTCACTGTCACAAGTGGCGTTTTGGTAATTATATTGGAGTATAGGAATTCATATTGTCTGACTTTTATGCTGGTAATGAATATCTACTATAACCCAATAAAAAATGTATTGGACAACATCATTCCGTCCATCAACGCTTGCCTCTCGAATATGTTGCTCAAATATAGGTGTCTTGATATTATTGTAATGGGTGACTAATTTGGATATTAGATATGGTGTGGGGATGATTAAAAGGATGGGTTCCACCTCTTTTAGATCTATGGGGAACTCGGGACCGATGGATGGGGCACCCTATTCAACTTCTCACAAAACTATGCATGGGCATATTTCGTCTAAACATTTCCATTCTTGGGGACTAAACTATATGAAACCAATTTTCGATACCTCTGCCAATGAGCACACATGGTCAAATGACACAAAAATCAGCTATTGATCACACGTTTCTTTCAGACAGACTTGTAGCTTCCTGTGTTGATTTCAGTGTGGGTGAATCCTACACGAGTGATCATAGAACTTTAGAGGCTAAACTGAATTGGAATTATGCTAATCCAACTCAGGATTCCCTTTCAACGACTATGATTGCGTCGTGTGGGGGGAATCGAATTGGATGGCATAATGGCAACAGATAAATTAAATGCCACCTTTCTATATGAGCACCATTGTACGCCATTGTCCACAAGACTAACATTATTTTCGGTTCCCTATTTCTGTGAATATGAAACATGAGGCACCAACATGTGCACATTTATGATCCTATGGTAAGGGCAACAAAAACAAATGAGACAAACCGTCATATTAGAGCAATTATAAAATCTAACCAAGATCAGGATACAAAGGTCAAGGCAATCCATTCTATCAAACAAGCAAAAAAGAATTGGCTGAAAACCCATAGGATGTATATGCTGGAGAAAAATATAATATAGCAATGTTAACGGCATTAAGAGATTCATCTGCCCGTCAATTTTGGACATCAATAAACTCTTTGGAAAAAACACAAGTAAAGTTACAAACCGTATGTGTGCATGAGGACGTTTGGGCTACTCATTTCCCTACTTTATATGAAGGAAAGTTTGCTATGACAAATAGTCTAGAGATAATTAAAATGGGAAACTGGGCATGTAGTTTTGATGTTGAAGAAATAGAAAAACAGATTAAGGCCACTAATGCCTCTCGAGCTGCCGTCCCAAACAAGCTTACCAACATTACATTGAAGAGAAACCCTGAATTATGGGCTAAGGCACTTTTTATATTATTTTCAGACATTACATTGACCCATTCCATCCCTGTCTCCTAGAGGATTTCATATATTGTTACCATATACAAAAAAGGGGACAGAAGGTGCCCACATAATTACTGTCATGACCGCAGCCTCCAAGGAGTCAGGTTTAGCCCAACTGCCTCGGAAGCTGGGTCACAACTTCATTTCCAGGCACCCATCGGCTCCCATAGGGGCCTTATGGACCTTGTCCTGGTGCCAGTGGCGCCAGGCTCATAAGGGGACCCAGTCCCGGCACAGGACGTGCCGGGCTCATGATGTAAGGAATGGTGCTTGGGTGGACCTACCTGCTGCAGACCATGCTGCTCACTCACCTGCAGGATGAAATCCTCATCCATCCATGGCTGGAACTACTTTACCTTCTGGGTGTGGCCAGCACCACTCCCTGGGACTGGATACTGGAACTATTCTGGAAGCTGGGACTTCTTACCTGGGCGAGGCTGCTGTGGAAGGAGACACCTAAGCACTCCAGTAAGCTATTTAAACCACGCCCGATCAGAGCAACGTGCTTCGCGTTATTCTGCAATAGCAGCAGGACGCTCACCGTGTCAGCTCCAGAGAATCTTCAACTTCTGCATCTGGGGAAGAGAAATCCGCAATCTTACCTTCCGAAATACCATCTTCGTCTCCAGCAGCATCTGAAAAGGGAACAGAACACCAGGTTAGCAGATAAAAACCAGCGCAGCACTTACGCAGTCCATCGGTGTATCTCAAGCCACGGGCTGCAGCTTTCCATTTTTTCCGGCACCCTGTGTAAGCAAAGACATTTGTTAGTAAACCTCTGTGAAACTTTCCTTACCTGCGCTGCATTCTTCTCGCCTCCGCCGACGCTGCTACTCGCATCTGCAAAACAAAAGGACATCATTAAGAAATACAAAACTCCATCTGTACGCACGTGTTTTGGGCAGCGCTCATCTTTCTCACTCCTCGGTGCATTCCTCGACATCCATTTTTCTACCCAGCTGCTTCTGCGACCTGAAAAAGGAAAAGAGACATTAAGAAGTGCTTTTAACTTCGAATTGGCATTTTCTACTTACTTGCCTGCAATACCTTCGCCATTCCATCGCTCTCCGGATCTCCATATTCAAGCAACCGCCGTTCGTGCTGCTAACAACGGCCTAGCTCCAAATCTTCATCCTCTGCAACCAAGAGGCTGGACAATTAACCAGTGAAGTAACTGGCTTCGGCGCCCCTGCACAGACGCAGGATGGAGAGCTCCGCTTTCACCTACATAAGGTGAGCACATTTAGCCTACAAACTACTTGGGAGTACCAGGAAGGGGAGGCAGCTTACCCAGTCAGGCTTATATATCCATATTAACCCCTTGCTCTCATAATTGCAGACACCTCACCCTTCAGATCAAGATCTCAGTGAGGAAAGGGCCTTTCCAGGGTGGCATTCGAGGCCTGCGCGTGACCCTAGAAGACTCCGAGAACCCCCAGCCCAGACCTGCGCCTCCGAGGGATTCAGGTGAGCATTACAATTACCGTCCAATATCTACCATGGACGCGGACTCTAAAATATTTGCAAGAATAGTCCATCGGAAAATCGAGGAATGGGTGGAAATAAATCGGATACTCCGCATGCAACAATTGGTTTTCGAAAAGGGATGGGTACAGAAATAGGGGGTTTAATTTTTACTCTCTTTCTGGAGAAGGCGTGTAAGAAGGCCGCCACCCCTATATACCTAGCCTCGATTGATCTTTCCCTTGCGTTCGACAAGGTAGACTGGGTAAGGTTGTGGTCCAAGCTGGCTTTATTGGGGATCCCGACTGGACTCTTGACCATTCTCATACACCTACATGAAGATTCTGCCATTCAAATTCGCTTAAATTTATCAGGGGATCTGTCACAGCTCATACAATCAGGTAATGGTTTGAGACAGGGGTGCCCGTTTGCACCCACCCTTTTTAACCTTTATATACTGGATATTGATGGGCCTTCAACAGCACCATCTCTTGTTCCAGCAAGGATCGAGGGTGGGAAAATATCTTGGACAGCTTATGCTGACGACATCCTTCTGATCGATGCCACCCCTGTGGGTCTTCAGCGGAAATTGGTGGCCCTTTCAAAATATGTGGAGAATAATGGCATGATTATCAACGGGAAGAAATCTGTTGTAATCACCCTAACAAATAGAAGAAAATTGACCAATTTCAAATGGAAGATAGATGGTTGTTTATTACATAAGGTTAGATCTCTTTGCTATTTGGGTTTCCCGATTTTCAGACAATAAAATAAGGTGGAGAAGACTAGCCTTATATCGGAATCTCATTACTGCCAAAGATAATACCATATATGCATTAATGGGTTGCAGATTGAGAACCGGCTCATCGACATCGAAGTGGTTGTTGAACCTACAAATAGACTGTCTGAATTGTCTTGATTCCATCTGTCTTACATTGGAAACTGATTCTCAATCCTATTCTCAATCCTATGAGAGTTGAGGAAAAACTCCAATCCCTGGATTAGCTGCAATCCATGGAAAGGGTCGTGGCTTCCAGGATTTATAATCAGATTGTTTATGATGGAAAGAAAATTGCTACACCGCAGTTTGCCTTAATTAGATTTACGGACCCTAGAAGGAGGGCTGCATACATGAGATTGCGCTTCAACATCTTGCTGACGGGGGACATTTTTGAAATTCGATCTGGTACCACACAGAGAATCTCCTGTCGTTTTGCCACAGTATTGAAACATTGAAGCATCTATTATTGAAAAAGTTTTACAATCTCCTCTAATTTAATTGTCACATTGCTAGGTAGTGGCTCATCTACTGGTTCCCTAAATGTTACGTCATGTTATATTATGTGATGTTTCATTAGGCTCCTTTGCATTAATGTGCAATGTCCAGGCACCTTGAAGCAGCCATAAGGTGGCAGGTAGCCCTTCCTAAAACACCCAAATAATATATATATATATATATATTTTCTTTTCTAAAAGGAGCAGCAGCACACAGTTTAGGACACCCAAGGTACTCCTGGAAATGTAATCTGGTAAGCAAACGCCACACCCCTGTTTAGACCTGTTAGAGGAGTTTTCCTAACGTCCCACTTGGAGACAAGACTTTAGTAAGTTATCCCAGTGGTTTGTAGACCCTCCCTCCCCACCAACTCTTAATATTAGTCTGTAATACTCAAGGACCTTGATAGAGTGGCAGAGCAGTCAGGTATATCCTAAGAGGAAGCTGTGAGCTGTAGGTAAGCACACTGAAACTAGTTAGTAATGCACAAAGAAACACTTAGACATACACTTATATTAAAATATAGATTGATTATATTTACACAAGTCACTGTTAAATACTTAGCACAATAAACCAACACACACAGGTATACTTTACAATGCTTTCAAAAGGCCACTTCTTAGTTGGTAGTTGCTGAACGCGCACGATTGTTACAGGAGTTTGACAAGTCTACCGCACTATCAGTAATAACGCGCACCCACAAAGTAATACAGTAATTGAATTTAGTCAGCATGCACATACACGATAGTGATTTTTGTGAAGGGAAACATTTAGTTAGTCTTTTCCTAGTAGAGCTGCAGGTTCTAGAGGCAGTTTCCCTGCACAACAAATCTTTTATAGTCCAAAACGCAGCCCTAGCTAAAAGGCAGTTTGGAGAGGCTTAGTCTTGAAAAGCAGCAGTAGTCAAACGTTCCTGTGGATACTTTCTAGTCTCTAGAAAAGAAGATACAAGAAGGCTTAACCAACGTTGGAGATCCTATTAAAGTACTCGCTAAAGGGACACTAGCAGCGGCTTGAGTCAGAGGTAAGAGGGGGTTGCCCTGGACACCTCATCGTGCACTCCAAATCGCTGGAGAGACTTTCTGGAATAAGGTAAACAATACCCTTTTCCCCCCACAGTACCTTTGGTTTGAAGAAAATGTTAGTGGTGAATACTGCACAATGTTGCAGCTCTGGCCCAGACTGCCGGATTCCTTGGTCTGATGATGAAAGGCACGACAATGGACGGGATCTCTTAGCAGCAGTCTCGAGGGAGGACCTCTGGCACGGCTTTCAGCAACTGCTCTGTTCACTCCAGGGTTTTGGCGCTTTCTCTGCAGCCCCAAGAAAGGACGCGATTCGCCCAGTCAATCTTCGTTTCCTGCAGTCCCACACTCTGAGCGGGTCTGGCCGAGTTGGATTAGGTCTCTAGGGTGTCCTTGAGGGCTCAGAAAAGACTGACTGATTCGGCCTGTCCACAGCGATGGACTCGAAATGGGGAGCACATCTCCTGGTATTGGGGTTCTACAGCTCTGGAAACTCACAGCACCTCGGGAGATGGCTCAAAATAAAGTTTGTTTTGGGACTGGCTGCTCCCACCAGTCAAAGGGAAGGAGTCCTCTTTGGATTTCCTCTGTTGCACAGAAAACTGGGTAAGGACAGCAGTGGTCGATTCACGGTGTTGCAAAGGGTCTGCAGGCATCTGTGGTCTTCTTCGGTTACTTCAGCTTTCAGTGGTCTACTAGCTTTTCACTCCATCAGCCTCGCCTTTGATACAGTTCCACTACTTACTCCTCTGCAATATTCCTCAGCAGTTTAAATAAAGTGGCATTCAGCTGTCCAATCACGACAGCCAGACCCTCAGTGGGAGCTGGTCCCATTCAGGAACTCTGGCAGTCAAAGGGCAGGCGGTGTAAAACTCCTCCTCCACTTCCTGCTTGCCAGCCCAGAAACTCTGGAGCCTAGGCAGGGACACCCAAGAGTTTCTGCCAAAGGCAAAAAACACACACACACAGACACCTCACAGAATGTAGCAAGGGCTAACTAACAGAGAACAATCACGCTAGTAACGGCGAAAAAGGAAGGGATGCCCCAAGTTGGTACTTGGGTGCTCATATTGTGCACTATCGAGGCTATGGACATAGCCTGCAGTTGAAAAATCACGCAATAGTAGGTAGAACATGTCCACTGCCACCAGCCATAATTAGGAGTTTGTCTGGGACATAAAAAGTCACAGGAGCAGAGTGAAGGGGGACACCAAGGATCCCTTTGGCACTCTACGTAAGGTGATATGTGCCAATCACATAGATTAAAGGTTTAGGCGAGATATGAAGTATCTATCCGGAAAAACTGCAGTTACTCAAGGATAAAGAAAATAATCTCAAAGGAGGACTCTAAGGGTCCCCAGCTACACTGCCCCTAAGGAGCTGTGTGCTGCAATAGTAAAATAGACATTCCTTTAAGTGTCATGGAGGAAAACGGACTCCATAGGACATGTACAAATCCAAAGAATAAAGTTGCAAAAGACAGAGCCCATAAGAATGAATGAGTGGAAAAAGGCTCCACTCATTCAGGATTAAAGAAAAAGGTCCATAAATCCAGCAAAAAGTGCTAGGGGTCTCACTAGGAGAGGGGATGAAGCATAAAAATTATAAATCTCCCTAACAAGACCCAAGATGTTTATGCTAACCCTCCATTAGCAGGACAGGGTAAATACAGCTCAGCGCAAGAAGAATATACAAATGCTGGATTGTGAAGATTAATTCCTATAAGAGCTCATCCTAAAAGGTCCTGTTCCACACATTACTATAACTACCCCCATAAAGTTCCTAGTAGGCCTTAAACTCCAGGCAGCCCAGTCCTCAACTTTTGCTCCCAGAGGAGCCAGGTGTTCAAAACCCACCTTCATTTAAACATGCACATATTTCCCTCCAGATTTCTTGTCTGTAGAACCTGGCTGTTTGGGGGTCCATGTGAATAAGCATTAAGCAGAAGGGCATTGCCTGCCGGTTTTATTGGGCTTAGTTTCAACATGGCTAACTCTCACAATGGCAACCTGGCACTGTGGAAGGCTTAAAAGGTTTGACCCCTCCTGAGCCAAATACAGTACTGTGTCCTTAAATAGGTTTGGCAAACAGACAAGCCTAGGCACATTGTTAAAACTGTGGTGGTGGTTTGCCACAGTATAAACATATATATGCTCTGGTCCTCCACCAGGTAACCTTCTACCAAGGCCTGTGGGTATTCTGTAGATGCTGCAGTCGAGACTTTAATGAATCTATCCTCAAATGGGGGAATACTGAAGGTTTGTGGTCTTGCTTATATTCATATACTTCCCTATGTGGGAGCTCTGCCATTGCCATTACTTTCTGGAAAAAAAGCAGCTCAGTGGCTTTGGCCCGGTTCTTAAATGTGAGATTATCAGAGATGTCCCACTGATTCTGGGACTTGTGCACACAGTCTTGCTCTGCCCCAGTATTGTAATATTGAGGAGTACACATTAAAGTAGCATCCATAGTTACCTTGTCCCTCGAGCCCGTTATCCTCACATTAAGATAGGAAGTTCAGGGAATTCACCACAGGTAGTACTTACTTTGAGGTCATGAAAAAGTTATTTTGGAAAGAAATATAGCACAACATACAAATTAATATTTCAGATGACTCTTGAAATTATTACCTGTATTTTGGTCGCCCTGAAGAAGCACTTGTGAATGAAACCCCATGCTGGCACAAATAAAATGTGTTTTCACACAAGTGCCACAACTATTAGTGTATTCAATTATTTCGACATTTCTCTTAAATCCGATGCCTATGAAGGGTTTTTCTTACACAATATGAATGGGATTGTGGTGATATTACACTCCTTCAGGCTTGGTGCATATATTGTAATATTTAAAGAGCATTAAGTGTTAGGTGTTATATCCAAGACCTGAGCTATGGACGCAGGAAAAGGATGCCCAGCGGAATGCTCCAGCCCAGTGCAGGAGGCAAGGTCAATTGTTTACTTTTTTAAAAAATTTGTTTTTATTAGGCGTTTTTCAAACACAATACTTGGACATCAACCATAAATGCAGTATCAAACCTCCCCAACAACCCCTCTCCACCCAACGTTCCCAATGGGAAGCATTCAGTGAACTTATGTTTCTTGTAGCAAGTGTCCTTGGGAAGTGGAATCTAGGAGGCTTTCAATCAGTCATTTATAGGCTTCGAGGAAGGGAGCCCATTCCATTTCTCTGTTCGGTAGGTGGTCGCGTAAGAGGGTTGTTAAATTTTCCATCGCGTAAAGGTGTTTGGCTTTTGTTGCCCAGGTAGTCCCGGTCGGGAGGGCTGGCAATTTCCAGCTGATCGTGATGTACGCCCTTGCTGCCGGCAACAGGAAGTGGGTCATGTGAGGCACCTTCATCCATCGCTCTTCTTGCTGTTCCAAGCCAAATAGGACCAGTTTGGGGTCTAGGTCTCTGGGGATCCCTTAGATCTTTCTGATCCATGATAGTACCTCCTTCCAGTATTCTTGCGACTTCGGGCAGGCCCACCACATTGCCAATAGTTCGCCTGGGCGCCACATCCCCTCCAGCACATAGGACTCGTTTGGCGAACATTTTTGAGAGCCTCTTTGGATCAAATTGCCACCTGTGTAATAATTGTATACCGTGGAGTTTGTATTGGGCCTAGATCGACGTTTTGTACGCCGTTCTGCATAGCATGGACCATGCATTGCCCGTCATTGAGCCCTTATCGGTTTTCCATCTTTTTCGGAGAGACTCTGTTTTGTTCCTCCTCGCGCCATTGAGTGCTGTGTATAATTTCGAGATGAGACCTTTGGTGTGGGATGAATCACTCAGGATTTTTTCCAGGGGGGTGAGTTCTCTCAGATTATCGTTCCATTTCGCCGCTGTCAGCTTGCCCTTTACTTGGAGAAATTTGAACACATCCAGTGGACCCATCTGCAGTCCAGCCTCTAGGTCTTGGATTGAAATCATCAAAGACCTAATTGTTTCTCTATAGACTTAACAAAACATCTTTTAAATATTATTAAATTATGAAAATAGTGAGAAAAGATTAACTGTGCACTTTCAAAAGTTCAAATGCAAACACTCTGTAGCATTGTAAAATAATAATATATTTAATTCATAATCATAACGAACGATTTTAGAATTATGCCAAAGGTCATTTTTTAAGAATATGGCTACAAATTGTAACGGTTCTCCCCATTCACAATCCGGCCCTGTTCCGGGCCAGGTATATTTGTCCAACTCGGCAGGGAACATTTTGTTCACCCTTAACCTTCATAACCTTAAACTTCAAACAATGCATGCTGTTGGGATATTGCTTCCCGAATTACACACTGAGTCACAATTCCATTCTGGACTCAATTACTGATGCACCATGATTGGATATATTTGTGCATCTATTGCTGCAAGGAATTGCCACCTGGCAAGGGATACACACCTTGTTTTTTTAATATTTAATAATACATAAAATGATACGGATAATTCCATACCTAGAAGGGTAATATACTAACCAGATTCCCTTTTCGTCAACGCCATGCCAAAAGCATAGTGTACTTGTGCCTTGCTGCATCAGTCGCCTGATCCGCCGAACCTGCTCTGCTCGTGGCACAGAGCAGGTTCAAAGATCACAAGATGCACCTTTTCGACAGCAAATCTCTGCAGTGCAGAGACAGCATTTAAGATCCACCCCCCTCCCCGTAGCAAAACTAAGATGATCATGAGAAGTCCATGCTGATGGGAGGGTAAACCCAAAATTAAAGCTATGCCTGAGTTTAGACATGATCATGGCTGCCACATCCCACCACTGTGTGAGCCAATCAGACAGAAATTGCATTTATTTATATGTTTCTCTGCTCAATCACGGTTCTAGCCACATTTAAAAAAAATCAACCCTCTCATTGGCTAATTGACAGATAAAAAAAAAATAAAAAAAAACACATGGAAACTCTGTACATAACTGCCAAAAACGTTTTCAGCATGCTAATCGTCTATAAACGGACCAGGGACAATCTTACATAGCCCCTTTTTTTTCCTCCGGGCCCGGGAAGCTTAGCATTAAAAATACTCCGGCCCAGGAAATGGACGACCACAAGGATACCACCCCACCATCACAGTCCACCTGCTCTGGTGAGGTGCGCTCAGCAACCTGCAATGAAAAGGTTAGTACAGAAGATGGGCAACAATGCCGAGTTCTTTGATGTTAATGAGGCCCAGTACACCGGAGGGGAGTTTTAGTGCCCTTGAAGGCTTTTATATAAAATAAACTGCAACGGTAAAACATACCCGATTTTTTTCAATCCAACCCACTGCCCCAATCTATAGTCCCATTGCATGTTGGAGGATGCACTGATATGGGTAGGGGATACCAATTGCTCAAACCCCTATGCATATTAACCTTAAGCAGGTTATCAATTACTTCACTCTAAGCATCCTGTTACTACATCCTTCCGACATTTACTTTAACACTGCGATACTTTGAACAACCATTGCAGCTGCAGTCTGCCCTTATTAACTAACCCACAGGGCTCATTGGTCAGTCCCAAAACAAAGTCAGTAAATTACAGTACCTCTGCTGGTGCCTGTCCTTCTGCACAATGGGTGGCTTTCACAGGGCATATTGGTGGCTTTGGCAGCCCTGTGTCTTGGTTGGACTTCGGAAGCCCTGGTATCCATATGGGTTATTGAAGGCCTACTTTCCTTCATGGTGGTGCACACGTGCAAATTACTCCCCTAGGACTTTGGAAGGACTTGCATTCATATTGGGCTTTGGGAGCCCTTGAATCTATGCTGGGGCTTAAAAGTACACATTTCATCTGTGGCGGTGAAAATGCGGAGTAAAACCCCAACTGTTAGTTTGGGCTTAGGAGCCCATGCACTCTGTACGAGAAGGTGCAGGGTTATATTTCCTCTGTGGCGGTGTGTACACACTGTCCAGGGGTTGAGAGCCCTCTGTTCATTTTTCCTCCATGGCAGTGAGAGCCTTTGGACTCCGCCCACCAAAGCACCCAGCTGACGCACTCCCCGATGAGCCCCAGCCGCTTAGGACATTGCGGCCGGGGCTCCAGGTTAGTTTTGCTTTCTCCTGCTCTCCCAGTCTGGCCCCGTGGAGAGCTGCTTGCCGGCAGTCACCACCCTCGCCCCCCTGACCGCCTCCTGGCAGTGCTGGCGATCTTGCTGGTGCCATCGTCTTTTCTTCACCGTCCACCTCGCCTGGCCATGGGGCGGGCAGAATTTCCCCAGCACAGCCATGCTCTTCACCCGAGCCTCACTGTGCACGCCGCCCAGGACCTCTACCTCTGGGCCTCCCGAATGGACCCCTGGGTGGCCTGTAGCCACCAGGCCATGTTGCGGGTTGCAGCGACACACGCCCCAGGGTGTTATTTTCACCCGGGCTGCACCGGGCACGTGGCACAGGACTTTCTCTTCCTCTGGCCCACCCGGGTGGGCCATTGTCTCCCAGGCCATGCTCTTGCTCAGAGTCCACCCAGCACAGGTGGCCTTAGGCGTTTTCATTCACCCAGGTCACTGCACGCACATGACCTGGGCAGGTTCCTCTCCTGTGTCGGGCTGCAGCTGACAGACACAGCCCGGCTCAGCAAGTTCAGAGCCCTGGTGGGCCGCTCGAGGCAGCAACCTCCCAGGCAGCATTAATCTTTTTCCTTTCTTTCTGTGCTCTATCCTACTTTCTTGTCCATCTCTTTGCACTCCCCTCCTTCAACTGTCAATTTTCAGCGGTTCTTTTCTGTCTCCCAGGTGAGTCCAGTCCATGGCTCTGTTGGTTGGCAGGGGAGACATGCCATTGTCCTCCAGTGTTCCATGTGTCCCCCATGGTGGGGAACATGGTACAGTCAGGTAAGTGTTAACACATACACATTTAATAAAAGCTTTAATCTAACTTAATGTGTCTCGTCTTCATCTATTTATATACTCCTCATATACGTTTACCCCCCCCCCCCTTAGCTAACGGGGCTCATATGTGCCGGGGGTTACACTTATATGGTATGATCATTATCATAAATACACCTTTAAACTGTATACCTACAGAGCTGTGAAGTTTCCCCTTGTAATGCCTGATGAATTCATTGTTTTTTTTTCCCTTGAAACTCTAAAAATTGTAATTTGCCTATATTTTATGTGGGAAAGAAAAGATTACAAGAAAAAAAATGTAAAGAAAGGGGCTGCATTATCTTATACGTGGGAAGGGGAAACTGGCTATGTATACCAGGTGTCTATATATAGCAGTGTGCATTAGGTAAACGTTTTAATGAAAACCGGGCACCCCTCACGCCCTACAAGCACCATTACAAATGTCCCCACAAACACGACCAATATAAAATGAGTTGCTGATTAACAGCTCAGCTCAGGATGTGAGTGCAGTGTGCTCACCACCCTCCAAGCTGCATGGTTATAAAAGCCCCCTCATGCAGCACCAATAGAACTTGAGTGAATGCACCACAATGAAACTTGGGACGGGTGATGTAGCTCATGATGAATCTGCCCCACATTCAGTTGTATTGTTCTCAAAGCCCCACCATGCAGCACCAACTGGGACGGACGGTGCAGTTCAGTCTGCTTTTGCATCAATATTTTTTTTATTTACTTGTTTATAATCAAGAGCATTTGATTTTTACAAGACGTTGATACGCAACATAGAAAAACATTTTGTAAAAGAAGAAAGATTGAAACCAGTAAACTAAGTGCTTCACTAAAGAAACAATGTCCCAGCAGAAAAGAAAATCAATATTCATTGAATTACACTTAACTAGGTTGTAAATTCTGGTTTAGACTCAAAGCTGCGTCTAAGATCTTTACTGTCGCTATAGACCACTTAGTTCTGTCTCCTGCAATCAGACGACACCACCATGTGTTTTCCTCTCGGAGTGATACATCGTACATCAAAGGAAGCAAATAGGCTTCCGCAAAAATGTGGTTCTAGTGCAAGTCATGAGTAAATGTCTTATAGTTTCCACTAGATCTGGCTCCGAACAGAATCTGCAAGTATGAACGTCAGTTTTCGTGCAGATTGCCATAATTTCCTGCGTCAGTAGCTGATTGAATCTTATTTTCATAAAAGTTTTCTGCATTTTTTTGTTGGGAAATTTTATGCAGTAGCTCATAGGTTGGTTAAGTTTATTCATTGTTGCTGGTAAATGAGCCAGGAGCTTATTTCCTATTGTTTTTTCACCAGTTTGGATCCAATCTGCTTGTGCTATTTTTGCTTTGATTCTGTTGGGATTCACGATCAGGTCATCTGCTGAGCAAGCCAAATCTGCTAATTGTTTTGTAAGTTTTTGTGCCCAATTATTTAGTGCTCTACAACGGCCTTGGCTGAGCTCTATCTGGACCAGCTTATAGATTGGAAGGGTATCTGGAAGAATAATTTTCCGAAAGAGACGCATCTGGCTTTGGTTAACTGATGCATGTAATGATAGTAAGCCCAATTTGCGTCTAACAGCAGCAATTGAGGAGGATTTGGGCAGACCCAACACGGCTTTCCATAGGTAGCCTTCCAGCTTTGTCCATATGGTATTATCGATGTTCAACACAGCGTCCATGCCATAGATGATTGCCGGAACTTCCTTTTGTTTGTAGAATTGGATCGCTGGAAGAAGCGATAATTTGCCATATTTCCGATCCACTAATTTCGTTTGGGTTGCCAGAGTTTTGATCTTTGTCCATTGCGCTAAATGGGTCGCACTTTGTGACCTTTTTGAATCTATCATGCTTCCCAAATATTTCATAGTAGACACGGTTTCAAGTTTCGTGTTGTTCAAATACCAGTGGCCTTGGTGAATCGTTGTTTGACGACTTTTCCCCATCGTCAGTATTTTTGACTTATGGATGTTTATCTCCAAATCATTATTGCTGATATAGTTTGCCAAGTTCGTGAGTTGGCATTGGAGACCTATTTGGGTTTGATCCATAAGGATCAAGTCGTCAGCGTATAACAATCTTGAAATTTCAGTATTGCACAATTTGGGTGGAAAGGCTCTGACCCCCGGTTGTGTATGCTGGAAGTCTCCCATGAAGGCGATGAATAGGGCCGGAGCGAGCGGGCAGCCCTGTTTAACACCACGCTCTGATGAAAATCGGTCCGATAGCATCCCTTGCCGATTTAAGCGTACTCTTAGTTTGGTATCCGTATGTAATGCGATCACCGGGCCCAAGATCTTTGCTGGGCAATTCCACGTTGTTAATTTCGCCCACAGCTTTTGACGGCTGATCTCATCAAAAGGCTTGTGTTAAATCAATGAACGCAATATAAACTGAAGGAGCACCGTTCTTGACATTATCCTTTATGATGTTCAAAATCAGGATGTCGATACTGGTGCTTGCGTTTTTAACAAAGCCCGTTTGGAATTTATCTAGGCAGGGCGCCTATCTCGCTCAGTTGTGAAATCTAGTTAAGAGGGTCGAAAAGATCTTTCCCATGATGTCAAGGAGGGCGATTTCCCTTTTTAAAAATAGGTACTATTCCCGCCTCAGTCCATGTTTTAGGTATTTGCCTAGTGATCGTACATTGCTCGAAAATGTTTTTAATTAAGGCAGCCCCATTCCTCTGGGTGCTGCTTTAGATCTATATTGGTTAAGCCATCAGGGCCGGGAGCCCTAGAAGTTTTTAATTTCAAGATAGTCGCCAGAATTCCGTCGCAATCAGCCAGGTCTTCCCAAGATGTTGTTGTGCAGCATAGAGATTTGCTTGAAGTTTGCGGGATAGGAGCAAATTGAGATGAAAAGATGGTTATCTACGCCTGCTCTGATACGGCATTCGAAAGTTGATTGATTGTTTGTCTCATCATCTTTATCTTTAATCAGGGACCAGAATTCTCTGGAATTTTTTGTTGTTAAGGACTTTAGCATTTGCTCTGAGTCATTCTGGTACATTGCTGCTTTGTGTTGTCTCACCCAAGATTTGTATAATTTTGTGGCAGCTTTAGCGGAGTCCTTTTGTTCCTGATTTTTGGAGACTTTAGCCAGGCGGTTTAGTTTACGCATTTGTTTTAGTTTCAGAACCAATTCAATATCATACTCCTGTATCCCTTTTCCATTGGGTCGATGACTTAGACCTTTTTCTTTCCTATGCGGCAACAACAAGGGCATGTAGTTTGGTCTTCTAGTTGGGTCCGTCATTGTTTTGCTGAATACATCAAATTTTTTGGCGATTTCCTTGATGTTTGTCGCTGTAAGTTGGATTCGCGACGACCTTCGCGCTACCTCCACCTCAAATGGATATACTTGCTTTGGAGTAGATTCTGACTCGAGTCATTATCAAGGGGTTGTGGTCGCTAGATTTTGTTCTGTATACCTCAAAAGAATCAACAAAGGGGAGGAAAGAGTAGGACACAAATATGGTCCAATGTTGCTGATGCTTCAGCTAGTTCCCAAGATGGAATTCGGGGTAGATGGCCTCGAGCTGATGCCACGTTGTAAAATTTTCTTGAGTCCATAAAATCAGACCACACCGCACCTCTCATAGCTGAGGGGCAGAGATAGGACGTGGCAGAAGTTTGACCGATTCTTGCATTCAAATCGCCACAAATTATGATGTAGTCAGTTTTCTCTTCAAAAAGGAATTTGTCTATAGTTTCCGCAATGTTATCAAGAAAATACGTATTACTTATTCTCTGCGGGTTCCAATAGACGTTGATGATTGCGAGGTTAGATTTCGTGTTACTTCTCGATGGGGTTTCTGTACGGAACCACTCAGCTAATAGGGCTAACATGCTATATGCTTCGGCCACTTTCTTTCTAATAGAGATGCCCACTCCGATTTTAATTGCCGTTAGGAGGCCTGAGGACGGTATTCCAAATAAAACTTTAACTGCTGGAGAGATGTGTGTATCATATCCATCTAGCACTGGTGGTTCCATAAGCCACGTCTCCTGGAAATAGATGACATCAAAGTTGCTCAAGTCAAAAGCGTCTGGCTTGGTCAGATGATCATGACCCCTCGTGTTCCAAGAACACATGATACTCCTATTCCTGCAAGGACATTCCAGTTTTAAAAGTGCCGTAGAATCTTTTAGTTGTTAATTTTGATGGTTTGGGTTTAAAACCTTTTTTAACCATCTCCAGGGCCCCGATGATTCGCGCTTTTTATTGTGGGGCCACTCAGCACTTTCGTCAGACTCTGGATGCCTATGATTTTTCCCCCATCTGGGATTTGAACTCCAGTTGCCATCATATTGGAATTTTCGATGATTTGTATTGATGTTAGACGAATGTAGTCTCGATCTGAATCTCCCCCTGCTGAATTCGGGTTTCTCCCTAAAGGCAACTCTTCTATTGCCCACTGGCAGATCTGTAAAGTTAGAGTGACGTTCCGATTGGTTTGCCACCGCGTTACTTGGAAGAGGAACAATCTTTACCGCAGGTTCAGACACAGGGATTTCTTCTAGCGAGAAGCCCAATTGAATCAAGGCCGCGGTTACATCTTCATCACCGTCTAGGTCCACAGGATTGTTCACATGAAAGTAGGTTTTTGCCTTCCCGTCCCTATGGTAAGGCTCAACTAGTACAAGATCCGATGTTTTTAAAGATTTAAATGCTGGTATATTAGTTAAGATTTTCAGGACCGTCTTTCTGTTCAAGACTAGGAAATTTTTTCCAGGTGCAAGTTGTTGCATTTTATAGACTCAAGTAGATGTTGCTTTAGAGTCACACCACCGCCTTGTCTCTAAGGGGGTCTTTGTTACAGCATTTTCAGTTTTTGTCTTTTCAGAGATATTTTCATGTTGTTTTGGTCGCAAGTCCCGTTCATTGGCGGAAGAATCCGCTGGTGCTTTTTCCCCCCCTCTTTACAGATGGCAACTTTTGTTTTGTTTGTATTTGAAGGTAAGGATTTACTCGCAATTTGTGGTTCTTCTGCATCATTTGCATTTAACTCCGAGTTTGTTTCCTCTTCATTCAAATGAACTGTCAAGTTAAGGAGTGACGAGTTCCTCATTGAACCTTGCTCATTTGGTTTGGAATTATCAAGTTCGATAATAGTTTGTTCAATTTCTGGATTGTTGTACACTGGGGCTTGAGGTGCCGCATGGATAGTTACAATCTTTTCCTGAATTGGAACAGTTACTTTAGGAATTTTAAAGATTGATGGCGTTTTTGTGAGTTCTTTGCTTTTTTTTTTCCCGTTTAGAGATGTAAAGATTGGACGCTGATTTCTTACGGTTTGGTTTACCTTTGCGCCTTTTGTTTGCAAGTCCTTTGGATTTAACAAGGTAAGATGTTCTGAGAGTTTTGCATATTTTCCCCAAAATTTCTTACAGTGCTTAATCTGGTAATTAAAGACTCAAGCCGGGTAAGCTTAGAGTCCCATTGTTTTTCTTTCTCCACGTTTTGTTGGTTTTAGGCGGTGATGAAACCTTCCAAGAATGTTACTTTTGTATTTAAGGTTGAGACACGAGTTAAGGAATCCTTCATTGAATCGTTAATTGATTCATACAATTTTACAAAAGGTGCCATGCCCACTGTTATAGCGGACATGAATGTAACTAAGTCCGATTTGTTTTGTTGGTGTGTCTTTAGGTTGGTGACCTACCATGTCACTGGGTCTTCTGTTTCTCACCGGTGTTGAGGTGTCTTTTGGAGAGTCGTTGTATGGAAACTGTCTTCCAGATGCAAAATCTGATAGTATTGTTTTTGCCCATAAGAAGCCAGCACAGGTGGAACGGCTTTAAGAAGGGACTTGTTCCTTAAGTCCGGTTGGACTGGTATTGGTGACGATGTCTTTCTTTGGTTATTTCCACTTGTTGGAGGGGAAATAGTTGCTGGTATTTATAGATTATTCCCCAGTCTGCCTCTCTCCGAACGGTGTGGGGGCACGTCTTCGTCGAGGAGATTTATTGCCTCTGTTCGTGCTCCCGTTCGACAAGAAATGATCCTGTTTCTTTGAACATCCCTGCCACCTCGACTGGTGGACAATGGAGTGGTTGACTGATCACACTGGACCTCAGCTGCACTATAGATGGTGTCCGCTATCTTTTCGGGGCTGCACCGGACACGTGGGTAATTCCAGTGGGACATCAAGCATTTCTGCGTCGGAAAGTTCGATGTCCGTTTCTGGTATCCTCTTTGTTTAAAAAAGAATTCTTTAAGAGTGTGTGGTGTCGGGAGATTCTGAAGAGTAGATATGACTAGGTCGCATTTTTTTGTTTCTGGTTTGTAGCCCTTTTTTGTTGCTGGGAGCCGTGATCTAAATGTTCCCCCAATTCCTTTTCACTCTTTCTTGATAGTGCTCTTTTTTTTTTTTTTAATAGCGCCATTGCAATTTCTCTCTTCTGGGCAATGAGCTCACAGGCTACAGCGTTTGGTCTGTTTCCCAGAGTTTGTCGGTCCAAGACTACGTCCATGGACCCATTTTCATCAGTACAAGTGGTCAAAAGAGCCAAGACAGCCTGTTTTCTTGAGGCTTGGCCACGAGGTGGCAGCAGAGAGGAGCTCTGCGTCTACATCGCCAGAGACTAACACAGGCTGAGGTTGAGAAGCAACGGCTTCCGCCTGTGAGGAGACTTGGCGGCTTTGATGATCCGGATCCTTGGTGATAGAGGCGGGGGGCCCCGGCACTCTCACCGATGGAGAGAGAGGTACGTGGGAGCCACAAACAACCCCCGCTGTCGACGTGGCGGCCCGCAAGCGAGGGCGGTTGCGCAGGGTCCTACGACTCCGCTTGGCTCGCTCTCACTCGCCGCGGCGGAGGCCCGCGGGGCGCCAACAGCGGCGGGCTCGTACTACGCGGCGGGCTCCCAACCTCCGGCGTTGGGACCGTTGCAGTTGCAGAGCGATGGCCCTCCCCTCACAGGTCCACAGCAGACTGGGCTCCCGATGTATTCGGAGACGAGTGGGGGGGAGGGAAACTGAGTTGGGAGCAGAAAACTCAGAGTGAGCAGGTACCGGGGCCAGATACGATGTTTCACAGGAAATGTTCGTAGAATCCTCCTCCGAGTTTTCACTCATTACACTCTCCAAAGTAGCGTAGGACATGTCATTTAGTGCATTCCGAGAGATCGCTACCTTACAGGTCGCGTTTTGAAGGGGGTTTTCAAGGGGGCTGGAAGTCATTTGGGTGGGGGGCGTTAAGGAGCATAAGGATGTCACTTTTTTCAATAAATAAGTTAGCATTAATTCCGGGTTTTTTTTCTTGCTGTGTAAATTTTACGCGGTTCTTTCTGCTTCTCCAGGCACAGATATTTGCTCTTCAGTACCCTACCGGATGGAATTTTTATTTGGGGGTGAAGGGAGGAAAGTTCAGAATTTTCCATAACGATTTCAGGTCTAGGAAGCAGGGGGTCCGTTTGCAAGTCCATCTCTCCTTACCTCCTAGCCAAACAGGGAGGACTGCAGTTGACTGCTCGCACCTCAGCGAGCCAACTCCGCGTAAATAACCACTCTGCAGGCAGTGCTATAGCTCACACAGGCAATCAGTTAACAAAAGGAGTGGCTTGGAGGTAACTCAAAGCACAGGAAAGACTAGAAATGCATAGGATATAAGATCCACAGTTTTATTGCAGTACCCGTTACCTTGGTCAGTCACACACACCTTCACTCTCTCCACACGCTCACACACACACACACACACAAGACTTATCCTCGGCCTCCAGCCCTGACATCTCTCCACTGGCTCCCAGTGTCTGCAAGGATCAAGCGCAAGACCTTATGCATCGTCCACAAGGCTTTCTTGAGCACGGGTCTGCACTACATATAACTCTTCCAAAATACCTTCCTTCCAGTCCTTCGCTCAGCTACCTCCAACTCTGAGGGTCAGAAGGTTCTCCAGGTAGAGAGTGGGGGTAGATATCTCCTCTGCAGGTGCCTCCCTCTGGAATGGCCTCCCCGTCTCTCTGGAAGCAGCTCAAGACTTTCCTTTTCTCCTCTGCTTTCTCTCCTTCCCTCCCCTGCTGACCAACTGTCGCGGCACTGACTGGTTGCTTGGCTAACCTCAGTCTCACTGGGTACCAGGCTCCTCCATGATCAGTCTCGCCTGCACTGACTCTGGGCATACTGCGCACGTAGGGGCTTTAACTGTCACCTGTACAGTCCCCTTCTTTGCACTTACTCAGAGCCACGCTGCCCTGGCTGCACTTCGTCCTCCCCCCACTTCCCCCTGCACTTTGCGTCGTCACACTTGCACGATCTGAATGAGAAGGCCTAGTTTGTTTTGTCCTCTCTCCCTGCTCTTGTTGCGCCTAGAAACATGTGTACAGACGCTTTATAAATAACATATCTCACACACCCAGTTTATTTAAAAGGTACTTATTGACAATGCTATGCAATCTGTGCGGTCAGCCAGGCATAAACTGAAGTCCCCAAAGATTTGGATGTAGGTTTCAGCAACGGAAGCAACTTTCTATCAATATGAAAGGTGCTTTATCTGTGACCACAATCAGAGCTCAGCTGCTTCATGTGTGACTGCGCGACACACATCAAGCATCCCATGAACTAACGTTTACACCTAATGAAGCGTTTAATACACTAGGCTGTAACATTTCATTAAAATACAAAGCTCATGTGAGACATTTTAATCAAAATACGAGGCTGCCACTGTAGTGTGTTTAGAAGCTTTTATTACTACAGCAGGTCGCTGCAAGCCTTCGGAAACATTTCTTAAACTAGAACTTGTGCTGCCAATGAGGAAGCCTTTAACAATTTATTGCAGTTTATGAAATGTCGAGCTGTGCTCTGTTGTGGTAATCAATACAACACAGTTTATTATTCTTAGAGAAAGCTTTGTAAGGCTGCCACTGGAGATTAAAACAATTAATGCAAGGCATTCTCTCTGAATAAACGGAGTTCATCTATTAAATACTGCAACACGTCAAAAATACCCAACTAATGGACCAGGCACAAGTAGGCTTCAGACCCATGAGAGGAACAGAGACAGCACAACTCTATATATGGGACAACCGAAAGACCAACGCAGACTCCAACACTAACTCACCACTGATAGTACTCAATCTCTCTGCAGCATTCAACGCATTGGCACAGGAAACTCTACTGAGTGGCCAAATGGGAGGGCAATGAGGGATATATGGGAGGAACATCCAGTCGAAAGAACGTTACCAGGTCTAAGTAACTTGTTCTTCGAATGGATTGTGTCCTCCCAGGTATTCTTCATCTTTGACTCCCACATCAGTGTTTGGTTTGGAGGAGGGAGTAGAATTTAAATTCCTATAGTCTCATGGCTGAGTGCTGTACATCCTTGCCAAAGTACTATCCTGCCCAAGGGAAGATTCCAGGCAATAATGCTTAGTGAATATGTGGATGGAAGACCATGTTGTCATTTCACAAATGTTTTTAAATTGGTACACCCCTTTGCAGGGCTGTAGAGGTAGCCATGCACCGGGCGGAATGGGCCCTTAAGCCTTCACAAGGTTCTTTCCCTGCTAGCCTAACATTCTGAGATTGCCAGAATTATCCATCTGGATAAGATCTGTTTAGTAACAGCCTTACCCAGCTTATGTCCTGTATATCCAATTAAATGTTGGTCATCAATACATAGTTTAGACATTCTTGATATATAAAAGCTTAACGCGCTCCGAGGGTCTAACCTATGTAGTCTTTCCACCTCCTTACCAGGATGAGGTGGGGTAAAGAAGGTAGAACAATTTTCTGACCTATATGAAAATCAGAAAATTATTTTGGGCAAAAAAGAAGGTTTGACCCTTAAAGCAACCCTATCCTTGTGGAAGATAGTAAAGGGTGGCTTGGATGAAAATGCCTGCAACTCGCTCACTCGACGGCCGAAGTTAGAGCTACCAATAGAACGGTTTTAAAGTTTAACAACCTTAAAGGACATGAGTAAGGGTTCTTCAAAAGGTGCACACAATAGGAATTGTAGAACCAGATTATGGTCCCAAACTGGAACCTGGAAAGGAGATGGGGCGGGGGAAGGGTGGGGGGGGGTACCACATTGGTGAGCCCCTTTAGAAATTGTGTCACCAGTGGAATTTTGAAATTGAACATTCCTCCGACGACTGCTTAAAGATGGACAGCGCCGCCATGTAGCGTTTAATAGTACCAATTTGGAGCCCCAGATTATCTAAAGATAGCAGAAATTAGAAGTTACTCACCATAGTAACTAACGTACTCTTAGTCCATAGTCCCCTTTCCTCCATACTGCATGGGCGTCCCTTGCTAGGGACGGGAGACGGAACGTTTCCCACCAGAAAAAACCTTCTTCCCCTTTAAATCTAGAGGCGTGCAGGGTTGCGGCCCTGGGAGCATGGGCTCCCCTGACTCCACCCACTGGCGCCACTCCTCAGTCCCCATTGAGGCATCGACAATATTACAATTGCCTAAGTGACACCAGTTTCATTAAGGGGGAGGATGATGGGACGTATGGAGGAATGGGAACTATGGACTAATAGTATGTTAGTCACTACAGTGAGTAACTTGTAATTACTCTTACGTCCCGTCCCCTTTCCTCCATACTGCATGGGCGATTACAAATTAATGTAGCCCCAGGGTGGAGAGGTGCTCCTCCTTAAGAAAACAAGTTCCTTAATGCTGCCTGCCAGAATGCTGCATCTGACCCTGAGCCGGCATCCCAACAGTAGTCCTAGCAAAAAGCAGCGGGGGTGGCATCAGTGGCCGCCCTGCTAATGACCTGCCACTGTACGTGTCTCTGGAAGACGACTGCCGTGGCCCTGGCTCTGAATGAGTGGACATGCACGTTTGCCGGAGGTTGGCTTGTGTTGCCTCTCCCAGGCCTCCCTCAGGAGGCCACCACCCACCTTGCTATGGTGGCCTTGGAACACTGATATCCTGGCCCTAACCCTCCGAGGGTGATAGAGCCTCAGACTTGCAGAAGCTCTTGGCCCTGTCCACATAGAACTTTGGCGCTCCTCTAGCATGAAGACAGTGCAGAACCATCTGAGCATGGTCCTTAGGGTCAGCGAAGAAGGTAGGGAGTACTATCTCCTCATTTAGATGGAACTCAGAGACTACCAAAGGTAAGTACACAGGATGCCTTCCGGGGACCACTCTGACCTGTGAAAGGTAGTGTATGGCTACGGTGCCATTGGAGCTTGGATTTCGCTGACACAGCATGCAGACGTAAGGCCCACCAAGAGGGCTATCTTAATGGTGCTTAGCCTGATGTCCGTGGATGCCATTGGCCCAAAGGGTTTATGCGCCAAGGCGCCCAACATTATACTGAGGTCCCACACGAGATGTGGCTTCTTGATGGGAGGGTAGAGCCTGGAGAGGCCTGTCAAATGTCCTTTAACCACCGGATTGGAGGATGAGAAAAAACGTCCTCCGAGTTCCGGTAGGCTCCGATTGCCGCCAGTTAGACTGAGGGCGAGCCAGATGGCCACCAACTTGAGCCGATTGACGAGGGCTGCTCCTGACTGAACCCTCTCCCTGGACCCTGTGACTGTCCAAGGTAGCTTTCCATCCTCCTAGGGATGAGTCAGTGGGGATGGTAACCTGCGGAGCCTGCCTATCCGTAAGTTGCTGTCCGTGCTCCACCAGACTAGGTTGTGACGGAGATGCGGTGGAATGCTGACCCGCTCCGCCTGGGAACCCTTCTCCTGACTCCAGGAGGCCACGCAGTATACCTGCAATTTAGGCGTTGGTAACACCATGCCAAGGTCAGTGTTCTGCTGCGAAAATGCCCCCTGGGCCTGTGATGGCTGTGATCTTGTCCTCTGAAGGGAAAATTCACTTGAAGCTGGGCCTGGGCTCCAGCTGTGACTTCTTGAGATTGTGGCCAAAGGGTAGAAACTTGCATAGCAAATGAAAGGCCATGACCCTGACCTACGAAAAGACAGATGGGGCTGCCGATCGGTATGTGAAGGTAAGCATCCTTCATATCCAGGGAGCACATGGAGTCTCCCGTTAACAATATCTCTGCAATACACGCTGGGGGAACCATGGTATGGGAAAAATCTGTGAATAGGCAACCAGACCCCGCTGGGAGGCCGTGCCTTCACTGCCTGCCTCCCTACGTGCAAGCGAATTTCTGCCCACCGAGTTATTGTCTGAATCTGTGGGAGCAGAGGGAAGGAGAGAGGCGGAGGAGGGATTGGTAGGCGGTGGCCAGAGGACATTGCGTGGAGGATCGAAGTGTCCATGAACCTTGTGCACCAGCATGGGTGCGCGTCTGGCTATATGCACTAGGGGTGGCTTTAGTGAGGATGCATAAGGATTCAGCAGTCTGGGAACTGTTCCTCCTCTTGTGACGTTCATAATCAGTAGTGGAACGGACTAGGATGAATCCCCCCCAGTCCCCCTAAAGGAAGGTCCCGTATGCGTTCCTGGGCGTCTGGGTTGAATTTGTTCACCCGTAGCCCGGTAGTCCTCCTGCCAGTAGCAGTGAAACGGCACCACCTGAGGTGTCAATGCGTGCCACGGAGGGCTCCATTATGTTCTGCGCAACTATTTTTGGCCGCCGCCAGCCCTGTGGCATCAAGGCGTCTGTTTGTAGGCTGCGCCGAATAGGGTTCAAGCTATAACGTGCTGACCCGAGCCGGCTGCTGAGAAGGAGGCCATGGTGCTGCCAAGACCATTGGAGGCGCGGCAGCCGGTGTTGTGGGTGCTGGCATGGGCAATTGGAGCTGCACAGGAGCCGGAGGCGCTGGAACCAAGGGCAGGGTGGCCGTGGTGTGAAAATATATCAGTTTGGTGCCTCATAATGTATGCATGTTGGCACATCACAATTGCTGCAATAACAATGGCTACGTGGCCATTTTGTTTTACCCGCCATCTTGGCTGCATTATTCAGTGTCTTGTTCATTCTGCATTTTCGCTCTGTACACGCTAGAAGACCGCTGCATGAACTTTCTGGCACTGCACATTCTGCTGAACGTGTTGTTAGTCTTACACTGTAGAACCTCCAAGTCCTTGCAGAAGCATAGCTAATCTGCAAGTCAGGTGCGCTCCTGTCTCGGTCAAATGTTTTCTCCACTGAACTGTTAATTATAATAATGTGCATCTGAAACGTGCTCCTTCTGAGAAACCCCATTTCCAAGTTTTTGAGCAGCATGACCTTAGGCTCTAGGAGCAACATAGTAAAAGCTCCCACACAATAAATGGTCTGCGTAAAGACCGGGAAATATGCAAGTATGTTGTCATGGTAATACCATCTATGTGGAAAGGTCACAAACCCTATGGTGCCTATCAAATGAAGGGGCAGGACAAGCGCATCGTAGGTTATTCCTAAATGAATATATGCTTGTTTTCTGGGACTCCGGGCTCTCTCCCTCCACAGTGTTTGTGCGCATGCATCGTGAGGTGCAGCCCTGCGACAATGAAGGGTATGCCGTGGGCCACATACTTGGTGAAGACTAGTCCCACCTGGAAACTCGTTCCCCTACTTGTTCTCCAAAGCGGGATGTGTCGGACGAGCCGCCTTTTTATCTGGCCCGGCAGCCATTTTGTCGGGCTGCGTGCCTGTGTCGTGGTGCTTGCCACATTTGGTCCCGCCTCTTCCAAGACTCCTGGTGGTCGAGGCCTACCCTGCACCTCAGGATGGGGCCTGGTAGGGGGATTGTCGCAGGCAATGCCGCCAGTAGTGCTGCGTACAGGCTTCCCCTCAGACATCTGTCTGGAACTAGGGGGTAGCCCTTCGGGCCTTACCCAGTAAAAGAACCTTGCAGCCCCTCTGCTCAATCACCGGTAGGATCTCGCGACGACTCGGCCTGGCGGCCAGTAGCTGTAGTAGCAGCCTTTGTACCTGCATAGGTACAAGGACCTGGAACTCCCGTGCTAGTGCCTCCTGGGCAGAGACAACTTTGCCGGGTGTGTGGTGCATACAGGCACCCCCTTGGACATCTGTCCGACACTGGGGCGTAGCCACTGGGATCTAGACCCAGTAATTGAACCTTGCAGCACCCCAGCGCAGTCGCCTGTAGGATCTCGCTACCCCTCCGCCTGATGGCTTGGAGCTGTTGGCAGCCTTGGTACCAGGACCTGAAAGGTCCCTCTCGCTCCTATGCTTCTTGGGGAAGGAGACACTTTTGCGGGGTACGTGGTACATACAGGCCCCCCTCGGACATCAGTCCGGTAATAGGGCATACCCACTCAGGCGTAGACCCGGTAATAGAACCTTGCAGCCCCTCGGCGCAGTGTCCAGTAGGATCTGGCGACCCCTCAGCCTGACGGCCGGTAGCTGTAGCAGCCCCAGAACCTGCACTGGTACCAGGACCTGAAAGGTTCCTCCCGCTCTTGCGCCTCCTGAGGGAGGAGTCGCTTTTGCAGGGTACGTGGTGTGTACAGGTGCCCCCTCTGCCCTCTGTTCGGTACTAGGGTGTAGACCCGATAATAGAGCCTTGTCGCCCTTTATCGCAGTCACCGGTAGGATCTAGCAACCCCTCAGCCTGGCAGCAGGTAACTATAGTAGTCTTGGTACCTGCATTGGTACAAGAACCTGAGAGGTCCTTCCCGCTCTATGTGCGGATGAAAATAGTTCCCCTAGCTTTGGCCTGGACTTGTCCTGACAAATTCCTTTTAGTCCTCTGGCTTCCAAAGAGCCTTGTCCACCGGGCTAACCTGTTCTTCAGAGTGCGTTGTAAGCATATTGCACGCGGTACATGACTCCTAGCAGTGGTCAGGGCCAGGGCAGCCGAGGTGGAGAGCATGGGGGTGAGACGAAGGGACGAGCCCCTTGCAGGCTGAACACCTGCTGGAGCCTGCTGACGACGTACTTTGCCGGGGAGAAGCATGGCGCCAGAGGACAGATGTATCTGATTAAAGACAAGAAGATAAAAAGAAAATACTTATCCGGGGAAGAGCGCATTGAATTACAAGGCCGGAGGCCTAACCCAGGAGCACTGGTGAAAGCAGTGCGTTCCTGTCGATGCAGAAAAGAGGACTGAGGAGTGGCACCTCTAGATTTAAAGGGGAAGAAGGTTTTTTTCTGGTGAAAAAGGTACCATCTCCTGTCCCTAGCGAGGGACGACCATGCAGTATGGAGGAAAGGGGACGGGACGTAAGAGTAAGGATCAAACATCTGGTGTTTTACATAGAAAAGGATCTACATTCTTCTCCCTGCACCAGTTGCAGAATTTATTCAAACAGCAATGGTACAAAGACTTTGTTGCTGGCTTCTGGCCAAAAGCAAAACCGCAATCACGTCATCTGGCAGTCCCAATCCTTATATGTCAACATTTAAGCGTGAAGGTTGAGTGTCTTGACCTCTGGATGGAGAACCCGACCCCTCTTGCAAGCAAAGTTTATCTCTTTGTGGAGGACAGATGGACACATCCGGAAAGTCCGGGTACCATGTCCTCCTGGGCCAATCCGGGGCAATTAGGGCCATGCGTTTCCCGAACCTCCTCAACCGCCTGATCACATGAGGAATGACGGGGACTGGAGGAAACCAGTCCACTACGAATGCATCTCCTAGAGCTCCTCTTGGGGGAAATTCCCTGGAGCAATAACTTTGCACTCCCTTTGGACCTCGGTCCTGAACAGATCAACTTGAGGGGTTCCCCGATGCGTGAAGATCTCTTGAAGGACTTCCTGAGCTGGTTCCAACTCGGAGACTGTTCAGCCTGCTCTGAGCGTCCGCTGCTGTGTTCTCTCCGGCTAGGTGGACTGCGAATAAGGAGATTCCTTCTTGAATCGCCCAATACCAGAGCTGCATTGCCTCTCTGCAAAGTGGTAGTGACCCTACACCTCCTCACTTGTTGAGGTAGCACATGGCCACTGTGTGGTCTCATTATCAGGACATTATTTTCCCATACAGAGGGCAGAAAGGCCTTCAGCGCTAGTCTGGTAGCCCTCAGCTCCAAAAGATTGAAATATAGTTTGGACTCCGACAGAGACCAACGACCGCTGATTGTAAGATCGTTGGCATGGGCTCCCCACCCCGTAAGGCATTTGTCACTAATGTTATCTCCGGCCATGGTTGCCAAAAGGTTCTCCCTTCAGAATTTTGTCCTTGCAGGCCCACCACAGAAGATCCTGTGAGACCCTGGTTGGACTCTCAATTGGGTCGGACATCTTTCCTGATAACTGGGACCATTGAGTTTCTTAGAGCCCATTGAAGGGATCTCATTCTCAGGAGGGCCTCTGGCACCAGAAAAATGCAGGATGCCATTAGGGTGAGCAACCTCAGAAAATCCAAGGCCTGTAGACTGCAGCCATTCTGAAACTTGGTAACCATCTGAAGAATGTCTTGAGCCCTGACCTCGGTTGGCAAGCTCTTTCCCAAGGATGTATCTAGTACAGTTCCAGTGTCATATGGGACTTCTTGTAATTGAGGGAGCAGCCCAGTCTGAAGCGAGTGGCAAGTGACGTTGAGACCGCGCCATGATCAGCTAATCATCCAGGTAGGGGTAGACGTGAATCCCCCCTCTGAGACTAGCTGACACCATCATCCAGGTAGGGGTAGACGTGAATCCCCCCCCCCTCTGAGACTAGCTGCCACCACCGCCATCAGTTTGGTGAAAACCCTCAGGTGGAGGTTATCCCGAATGGCAGAACCCGAAAGTGATAATGAGTACTGCCAACTGCGAACCTCAGGTATTTTCTGTGCTTGAGATGGATTGGAACATAAAAATAAGCATCCTGAAGGTCCAATAACCCCAACCAATCCTGAAGTTGGAGGACCTGAAGGATCTGAGAAAGTGTGACCATCTTGAACTTATCCTTCCTGAGGAACTTGTTCAAGTATCTCAAGTCCATGATGGGTCTCATTCCGCCGTCCTTCTTGGGTATTAAAAAATAAGGGGCGTACCATCCCTTGTTCTTCTCCGCTACAGGCACTGGTTATATAGCACATTTCTCTAGCAGGGTTAACATTTCCTGCAAAAGCAGCAGATCTGGAATCCTCAAAGAGTGGTTCAACGGTGGACTGTTGAGGTCTCCTTATAAAAGGAAGGCAGTAACCGTGGGCTATGGTCTCTAGAGCCCAAGCATCCAAAGTAATGTCTTGCCATTCTTCTAGATGCTGAGACAGTCTCCCCCTGCCGCTGGTGAGCTGATACTCAAGACCTCAGAGGTTTTGAGGAGACTGATGCAGTGGCCGATGGTAAGGAGGCTGCTGCTTGAGCTGGCTTTGCACCTCTACCTCGTCCACCACAAGGACATTTTCTCTGGCCCCTTTGACTGGCCATTCCTCTCACCCTTCCAACTGAGGAGTAGTAGCGAAAAGATCTACCCCTTCAAGGTTCCCCACTAGGATGAAAAGGTTGCCTAATAGAGGCGCCTAAAGATTTGGCTCTGCCTTTGGGGGTCCGCACTTTCTCAAGGCTCTCGTCAGCCTTGTTGCCAAAAAGATGAGACCTGTCAAAAGGCATGTTCAGAAGTCTAGATTGCATGTCCGGTGCAAAATCTAACTTTCTCAACCACGCTAATCTGCTAATAACAGTGCTGGTAGCCATAGTTCTGCAGATGCTATCCGCACATGGCCTCTTTGCCGTCCCTAAAAATAGCTAAGAAGCTGCTTCTTTCATCCCCTTCTGGAATGTGCTCTGCCATGATGAAAATGCAGTCCCATAGAGTGAACGTAAACTTTGCGAGGGCACATGTGGAGTTGGCAGATTTTAGTGCTCTGCTCCCTGCAGAGAATACCTTCCTTACCCATCCATCTACGCGTTTGTCATCCCCATCAGAAGGGATGGTAGGGTACGCCGCTTGTTTTGAGGTTGCAGTAGCTGCCTGCACCCCCAGCATCTCCGCAGTGGGGTGTTTTGACAGGTAGTCAGGGTCACTACTGGAATGGCGGTACTTCTTAGTTAAGTTTTTATCAACTGCTGGATTAGTTTCCACAGTCTCCCAGTTTCTGGCCACACTTTTCTGCAAGGCTATATGGAAGGGTAAAATGGGATCCTATTGAGGACCTTTGTCAAGAATGTCAGTAAGGTCGTCCTGTTCATATGGTAATGGAGGCCTACTCCAACCCATGTAATCCACCACCGTTGACATGAGCTGCCTGTAGGATGCATCCGCATGCTCCCCAAACTCAAGTTCAGGTGAGGTATGAACCCCACTTGCAGTCTATACATTTTCATAAAGGTACTTCATCCTTGACTCTTCCGAAATGAAACTGTCTGGTACATTGGGTGTACCATATTGCAGGCCAAATGGGGCATCTTCATCAGACCGCTCCTCTTCTTCAGTTTTTGAAGAATGAGACTTAAAATAAACGTCTTTCTTAGACAGAGGAACCTATGTTTTGTCTGGGATTGTGGTTTTTGCGATTGTGACATAACTGGCTGCAACGCCGTAGTGGTCGTCAAGGTTTTCTTTATCAGTGCCATTGGTTTAGGAGGGGTGCTCGGCGTCGATGGCACAGCCGGTAAAGATGGCGCAGCTGACGTTTCAGTCTTCGGCGTCAACGTCGAGGGTTTGGCGGGCGTCGAAGGCGTCGACTTGTGCTTATGTCTCGAGTGATCCTTCGATGAAACATCGGATTGAGGCGTAGAAGGCTCACAATGTGGATCAGGCTTTTTTCCTGGGATCGAAGGTGTGCAAGACTTAAGACGGGACCTTTCCTTTCCGGCTTTTTTCGAAGGCTCAGTAAGAGCATGGCTAGGTTTTTGTTTTTCAAAAATCTTAAGCATTTCAGCCCAGAAGGCTTCCCACTCGGCCGGAGTGGATTACTTGGTCGAGCAAGCACCTCTTTCGGGGAAGGCAACCTACGGTGCCTTATCTTCCACTTTGAGGATGAAGAAGAGTGGTGTGAGTCACTCCTCGACCTGGACCGCTTGGCCTTCCTCCGAGCAGAGTCGCCTTTCGACTTGTCAGTCAAAGGTTTCAGAGATCGGGTAGGGGATTTTTTTTTTTTTTTTTAAAAAGAGACTTTGCCTACTTTCAGCTTCTCCTTCCGTTCCCTCAAGGCTTTTCCAGTCATGGACTGGTAATTCGAGCAGTCAGAGGTGTCATGGTCCGCTCCAAGGCACCACAAGCAGAGCAGATACGGTGCAGATCAGTCAGCGACATTTTCGATACGCAATCCCAACACTTTAAAACCAGACTCTGTGTCAAAAATGAAGACATGTTTTGGAAGATTTTTAACAAAGACGTCACAAGATGTGAGGCACGCCGAATTTCGTTGAAGCTATCACGGAAAAACGGAACTGAAGTCAACAGGCGCTGCGTGTGCTATATATGCCTTCAATGATATCTTCGACGGAGGCCTTTGAAGGACAATGACTGGACGCCATTGACGCACAGCACCCTCTGCCGAATTTTCTGAAGCAGCTGAAGCTGGACAACAAGTGTCAAAGGTGAGGAATACGTGGGAGGACACAATCCACTTCAAATGCTTCTTCCATCTTCACACAATCAAAAATATTCTACCCTTCCTCTCCTTCACGCACAACACACTGGCCATCATCTCCCTCATGTCCAGTATAGACTAAATGAACAGCATTTATAGCATGAACCACATGTACCTCGGAATGCCCGAGTACTTACTGAGAAAACTGCAACAAATACAGCAAATTCAGAATGCAGCTGCCAGAGTTCTCTCTGTGATAGTTTGAGGATACCACATCACATGAACGTCAAGGATGCTACATTGTCTCCCAGTCAAAAAAAAAAAATCACCTTCGTCCAGTGGAAGGGAAACGAAATAGAAGACTGGCTTAGGTCACTAACACAAACTACCGGGGTGGCACAAGGTGGAGACCTGCTACGTTTGATATACACACAAATTCGACATAGCGATTTGTGACGCAAAAAAAACTATGAGGAGTACGCTGAGGAAAATATCATCTTAAACACAAAACAGGGGGGAGCTCCATTATTGAGTGTGTGGAGCGTCGGCCCAGCGGATGGCCCTTGATAATAACCACTGAGACTATTGATGGGATTATAATCAGCCTAAAGAGCTCAAGGGCCCCAGATCCTAATGGGCTTGCTAATATCGTCTTAAAACAAGACACAGTGGGTTGGGCTAGACTCCTCAAAATCCTATGCACCAGAGTTTGCCTCGACCAGAAAGTTACAGGCTAAGGTCGCCAGTCTATACTCTTGCCTATCTATAACGAAGGAGATAAAATATCACAATGTAATTATAGATGATTGTCCCTTCTGGAGGCTACTGTAAGTGGTTTCAACCCAGCACACCACCTAAGTCAATGCCTAGCGTGTGATGCCCAGCTGGAATCCTTAATTGTATATATTTATGTCTAAAGATTTTATTGCTGAACGATGTACCCTTATATCACGCCCCTCTCTTTGAATCCCCCTGGTCTCACTGAACCAAGAAGGAGGTTTGTTTGCAAAGTTAGGATTTATTTGATGGATTTAACAATATATAAACACACTTATGAATTTGAACAATATCTAGATATCAGACTATTAATATTTATACAATGATCAGCGTTGGGTGATATTACAATAATCAACAATCTCTTTAATCAATAGGAGTATGGACGAGAAGAATAATGTAGCATAGAATAAAACTGTGGGTTCAATGAAATGCAAGGATAGGAAATTAATGCAGCACAGAAATAATACTTGTGTGTTCAATCAAATGCAATGTAATCACTCTTTCCCCCTGATACTACTCAATCCCCCTAATATGCAATATAGAGACGGAAGGAGAGAAAACAGGTTTCAGGAATAAACACTCTACAAATGCAGTTCAATCCCAATTTCCCCCAGCAAGCTTAGAGAGAAACACGACTGCTTTTAAACAGGTCAGATGCTTTTGTATGTGGCTTGGAATGAATGGGAAAAATGCAAAAAATTGATTTAAGTCGCTAAATATGATTCAGAACTAGTGGGAGCCGCTTTGGATAGTTCCAGGTAGACACTAGCAATGATGATTGAATGGTTGGCAGATAGGAAACTGAATCCAGAGGTTGAATGCAAAGAAATAGCTATTTTACACGTGGTGAAATTGAGCCAAATGCAGAATCGCAGCAAACTTTTATGCGTGCGTTAAGCGCGATTGCAGCAAAACTATAAGGAATGCGATTCTGGATTTGTTGGAAAGCTGATGATGTTAGCTTCAATTTGACACTTAAATTTTGTTCCTAGCATGTACGGTTCAGAGGTTATGGTTTTAGTAAAGGTCGATTTTTCTAAAAAGAGTCAAGATTTCAAATGAGAGATGCGCTTTTGAAGACTACAAACAAGGATTGGCTTTACACTAAGGGACTATGAAGATGTGAGGTACCAACGGTACAGCCACCAGTCCAGAGGCACCTCTGTCTGATCTTTGCCCGCTGCGACACTTGCCTTTCTTCAGCAACTATATTAGCGCAAAGATGATTTATCACTACAATTATCACAGGATTATATGGATGAGCGAAGGATTCAGGACAGACAAAAGAGGTTCTACAATGCAGTTATGGATATGATAGAATGGGTTGGATGGGATTACTTAAGGATAAGAGATTGGCTATGGACAGTTCTATGCTAAATACTCACAATTATGGTTTTGAAATAGGCCCGCCAGGATCTGGTCACAGGGTTTTGGACTGGAATCTGCTCGCCTCCGGACATGATTCAGGCGCTTAGTTCTGCACTCAGCAAGACACTCTGGTCTCTGCACGGTCTCTTGGACTGGATCTGACGGGTTGGTTCTGGGTTACAGCTCTGCTCTACTGGTTTGGATCTCGGGTTCTAGAAGGGTTCTTGGCAAGAACCAGAAACAGCACAGCCCGGCTGTTGAATTGGTTGTGCCCCTTGGAAGTTTGGGGTTAAAATCAGGTTGCAAGATTTTTAAAGGCCAGCTGAGAAGGGTTAGGGTAGGGCCTTCTGCTTTCAGAGTTTTAGAGTCTGGATCTTGATTCTCGATTCTCCTGCAGAACGCTTCACCAGTAAATCAGTTGATGGGTGAATGTGTGTGTCCCTCCAGGTCCTCAACAGTCTCTATTTATATATTTCCCAAGGGGGTGGATAGGCTGATAAGCCCACCCTCTAGGAAACTGATTGGTTAAAGTATTCCCGCTCTCCTGATTTGAGAAGGAAACTGTCATGATGATGCTGTATTTCTGGTCCAGGAGAAAAAAAAAACCCCTTTGTTTTTACACAGAAAATCTATTTTTTAATATAAAGCATATTTACAATATCACCAACTTGCAAATACATATTTACATCCCAAATTAAATAAGGCGCGTATCTGTCCAAGTCCCATCTTCTTAAGAGTTTTGGTTCACAAATGACAGTTTTTCACGCTTTTGGTTGGTTACCCAGTGTCAGATCTGTACACATTTTTCCACATAGATGCGCATAACAGCTGGGCACCATCCTGTAAATTTTCATATTCCTAGCATTATCACAATTGCTACAATATCAACATTTTCGTGTTTCAGTCTTTGAACATCGCACACATTCGAGTTGTTCCTACTTGTGACCAACATTTTCATTTTAACCACCTATAAATTTCAGATTTTTACCAGTCTGGCACAGTTTTCTATGACTCTTTTTCTCCAAACTATATTTTCTTCAGTTCCAGATACACAATTCAGTCTAGCCCCGCCTCCAAGGTTTGGCTGAGCCAAGGGAAACTTGAGCCTCTTCCTGCCAGCAGCTGGTTTCTGTTGACGCCCAAATTTGCATTTCCTTTCAGTCAAGGGAGTCTTTTGTCTCCTGTCAGAGCAGGCCAAAGTCCCCTCCCATTTCCATTAACACCTCCCTGCCAGTTCCTCAGTAGAGAGCAGGGGGGAAGATTCCTTTGTCTGGGAGAAGTTGTGGAATGTCTTTGAAGTCCATTGTGGCTGGTTTTAGCTCATTTTTGAAACCCTGTTTAAAATGGTCTTTTTTTATAAAATATAAATTAAATTTTTACAAATTTAGCCACAAATCTCTTAATTCCAGCCTTTCTAAAACAGAGATTGAATTGTGCAACCTATATTGCTTTTGATAGGAAGTCTCTTCTTTTCCGTAATTTGATTTTAATGTACAAGTTTTAAATGACAGCATAAGTAAATGCCAGCTTCTGACATAGGTGAGTGGCGGTACTGCACCCATATCCGACATTTTCCAAGCAAGCACCTTTGAATGTGGATTTTCTTCTGATAAAATGTGCTTCTGCTGACATTGGGCTTAAGTGGATTCTTTAAATAAAGTGATGTTTAACACCCAACAAGGATGTCAGATCTTCTCTGCTGTTTGAGAATCATTTTTTCACTTTCCACAGCCAAGGAAAAACAGATTTTTAAAGCAGTTCTGTGTTTCCCTTGCAATGCAGCACTGCTTTTTCAAGTAGTTTCATCTTACTCTGTGGGCAACTCAATGATAGGTTTTGGCAGTGGTCTTCTGTGTTACCACTGACATAGCAAAAATGGATTGGTGGCCTATTTTTCAGGTTTTCCTGTGCACTTTGAGATTTTTAGCACGCATAAGGCTTTTCGGCGGCCATTCTGTTTTTTGATGAAAACAGCGCACAAAGATGTTGCAGGGCATGACTAGTGGGTTAGAACATCCCACATTACTGTTAAGATTTTCTCTACGTTAGTCTTCAGGGAACTAAAGTCCTTGGCAGACGAAAACTATCATTTTACACAAACTGGTTTTCGGCCAGGTAGGTCTACTACCCAAAATTTGCGAACCTTGGATATACTAGCCCGAGAAGCTGCAACTAAAGGTGGCTCTCCGCTGTATGTTATCTATGTTGATTTCCGCACAGCCTTTGATGGTGTTAGTTGGCCTTAGCTATGGGCTAAACTGGAATGGTGGGGCTGCCCTGGGTGGTTGCTTGACATTTTGATAAACCTACACACAAACACGACAGGTCAGGTAAGACTGGACAATAGGGCCACTGACTTCCACAGTTCCCCTTGATAGGGGGTTAAGCAAGGGTGCATCCTGGTCCTGCTGCGGTATAATCTATACTGGCAGACCTACCCTCATACTTTAACAATGTGGTGGGGTGCTGCCCTAGAATTGGAGGGGTTCCTGTCCCTGACCTTCTGTATGCTGACGACTTGGCCATTTTTAACCATACCTTCAGCAGCATAAAAGATGTCTGAAACCCTGGCTGTGTATGCCGCTGAAAAAGAATTGGTGGTGAATATGTCCAAGACAAAGATTATGCTGGTCTCTGCCTTCAAGGTAAATCGCCCACCCTAAATACCAGTTTGGGCATATTGCCATACGTCAAAAATAAGTACCCATATTCGGGCCTAAATATGAGCCTGAGTCGGTCTTATATACACATTATAGAGGTTAAGACAGCAAAAGGCAGAGGGCTGACTAGTCTGATAGACAAGTTTGCCCGGAAAACAGCAGGCTACTCCTTGGAGGGAATTCTGACCCTATACTGCCAAAGTTTTTGCCAAATGATATATGGCTTGGAGGCCCTCCTAATAGCTAATCTGAACTGGTTAGATCGTGTTGAGGGTTACTTTTGGAGGCGGGTCCTTAACCTCACAAACAGTACCGGTAGAATTACTGCACCTGGAATTGGGGATGGTCTCCCTGAAGGGCCAACTATTACTTAGACAGGGAGGGCTCCATATGAAGGCTAACTCCCAAATTAAATGTAAACTATTGGCACTTGTGGGATCAGACAAGGCACCTGAAAGGAAATGTGGAGGAGGGGGTTATACCTGTCTGATTTACCAACTGTATGAGAGCCTTGACTGGACCCCCGGCTAAGCGGGGTACTGATTAGGACACCTTAAAATCATTATTTAAAAGAAAGCTGAACGCTGGGACTGGTGTAGTAATTATACTCGATTATAGACACTGAACATATCAATATGTGGCCAACATGTCACAGTTATTTATGCCTGCAACCCTACCTCCGATAATGCCCCTGTCCGTCTGTCCACACCCTGATGCTCAGACTGCGTACCAACCAAATTCCTCTCATGGTTTTCCAGGGCGCAAGGTTAAAAATAGCATTGGGATCAACAAATTTGCTGTATATGTAAATTGACTGGCTTTATCGAGACACCCAAGTATGTGTTTAAAGAATACAGCCTTCTCAGAACTACTTGGATGACTATTCTTGGGGGCTATGTCTACAGCTATGATTCAATTAAAAGCGAGGCATTTTGGAACTATTGCCTAAACTCAGACTTGGAAGCCCTCCATAACTCACTATCTTGGCTTTGGCGTAGCATTGAAAAACTACTCTAAGTTACAAAGACCTAAATTAAACCACTCTTATTGATTAAGCCCTCATGACTAACTTTGTTGCCCAGAGTTGCTAAATTCTCTGCATCAAAATAGGGCTACTAACCTAGATTAGTGGTTTGGTTGTGCGCTCATGCCCTATAAAGAAAGAATGTAAACTACAGGAGACTCTTTGGTGCAAGTCGGCAAACTGTGTACATTATGAAGTTATAGAACTATAGAATTATATCTCATGAAACTTTTAGGAATTTTATGGTATCCATATTCATTTGTGATTTTATGAAACCCATTGCTTGAGGCCGTTGATGGAAGTACTACTATGAATATCATATTTATTTTATGGATCTTACTCTATGAATTTTATGATCTGTCTGAATAATGAATGAAAATGTGATTTCAAATTCTGATTTTCAGATTTAAACACCAAATTGAACTGTATGATATGTAAATTGAAACTTAATTACTTTCTTTGCAATCATAAATAACCTTCAAAACAATGTGCATAACACACAAAGCAATCCACGGCCAAGGAGAGGAATTCATACAAAAAAATCATCTACAAGCCAACAAGAACAGTTGGATCCAGCAATGATATTCGCCTAGGACCTAAACGAGACAAAAAGGAAAAAACCTAGTGGATCAGCATTCCCCTCATATAAGCGTAAAACTATAGAATGTCATGCCAAGAGAAATACGAACTATGAAGAACCATCTAAAATTTAGGAAACTTCTAAAAACTGAGAACATCCGCACACCATGAAACGAACACACAACAAAAAAAAAGGAGTGGGGGAGTGGACCGGACCAGAGTGGAGGGCAGGGAAGAAGAGACGGGTCCAACTTGGAAGGATGGCTGGAGACCAGAAGGGTGTCTCTTCCTGAGAACTGGCCAAAGGTGGAAACAGGGGAGGGAGATGTGTCCCACTTAATCAGACCACAGAGGGTGTGAAACTCGTCACACAAAGGAATGCGGCCGAAACTGTGATGCTCACAGACCGACCACGAGGCACAGGGAACACATCACTGGTAGGGGTGGTAATTGATACACACTATAATGAATCAAACGGGGAAGGGATGTGGGTTGCATTTATTCAGAACATCAGGGGTAGGAAATGTACTGCCACTAACCATACTAAAAACTCACCCTTCTGCATACACCTTCTCAAACTCATCACAAACATACCTCCCTACAGGACCACAAATCACATGCACTGAACACCATGACACGAAACAAACCACACAATCTCGTCCAACACCACAAGGCGACTACGAACCAAAAAACACCTACGCTCAGTGACCGGTTTCTCTGAACTGAAGCTGCCAACAGCACATCACAGCGCTCTTTTTCCTGTTCAATCATACTAAGTTACCCACCATCCTTCTTGCATTACAGATCTGCCAAAGCGCCAAGAGACCACTCAGGTGACACTGCGCGGTATAAGAACCTTTAACGTAACATTAATGCAATGGGCACAGCTCGGTACTCTGTGACAGCTAGTAAGAGGCAGTGGTGCTCAGACTCTGGGGCGGTATTTGGTGTAAAAGCTACTCAGCGATTATTAGGCAGAGTGTGGTTTGGAAATCTTTTCAGGCAAAAAGCATTGTTCATTTTTTCTGTGTAGGACTATGGATTCAAACGGTGGGGAAGCCCATCAGGAGATTATCGGTAGTATTGCAAACCATCTCGAGGGGAGAGCGAATACTATTTTGCCTAGTGTGAGGGGTCAGCAATGAGAGGCGGACAAAAAGTTGAAATATTCTCAATATTTGCCATTTTTATTTAAAAGAAAAAATGGGTTTAGAAAAAGGCCCATCTTGCCCTAACCAAAGGAGAACACCTCTACCTATGAAAACAAACTAAAATAAGTTGACCTCGTGTCCAAAATGCCTCTAGCCCTCACACTAACATAAAAAATCATTAAAGGTAAAATACAATTTCTATAGTCACTTCAACCAAGTTGTGCAATACAGATACGTGGGATACATTACTCACTATAATCGTATTTGATGCTTGTATCAGCTTAGATTCACATGCTATGCATAGGCCGACATCTAGTGGTAGCCACAGAGTATTACATTTTTTGTTTTCGAAACTCGAAAAAGCGACAGGGCGTGTCAGTAATACTATCCCTAGTGTGACGTCCACTGTACCCATGGTCCTTCACAAGTCGCGGTCCCTCAGATTGTTTTGTTTCTGACACGAGGTATGAAGTGTAGTGCGAGTACAAATTTAATAAAGCAGATAAGAGTAGATCAAGCCAGAAAACATCTATGCACCTTCTACTCCCCTGAGAGGAAGGGTGGGCACATGCAAATCTAAGCAGATACAAGAATCAGAAATACGATTACGGTGAGTAATGTATCCCTTCTGAGGCTTGTGGATCTGCTTAGATGACATGCTATGCGTAGATTAGCAAGCAGTGTCTGGAGAGGGTGGTGGGTTGTGAGAAAGTACAGCGGCAAATAGATGTTTAGCACTGCTTGTCCCACCTGCTTTAGAAGGTGTGTCAATGCGGTAGTGCAGAGTAAAAGGATGTATGGAGCTCCATGTAGCTGCTTTGCAAATGGCGTCCAGCAAAACGTTTGGAATAAAGGCCAAAGCAACTCCTGTACCCCTAGTAGAGTGAGATCTTGGTGTGAAAGAGTTTTGTTTGATAGAGAGTAGCAGAGCTGTAGGCATTTCACTATCCATCTGGAGAGGACTTTTTTTTTTTAACGCGATTACCTTCCCTGCCAGGTGCTATGGAGACAAGCAGTTGGTCTGTTTTTCGTAGCGGTTTTGTTTTGTTTACATAGTAAAGAACCGCCATCCTTACATCCAGTGTATGGATGTATGGAGGTTTCTCTCTGCTGAGCTTGAAGGGGGAGGGAGCCTTTTTACTCCTTCCATGAATGCTTAATGACCAGGACTTTCCACCAGGACACCTTGCTTTGAGAAGTGTTGTACGCGGATAGAGTCAATAGGTGCACCTTGATGGAGTTGAATACTAGACGGGAGTCTAGTAATTGGAGCATGTAATGAAGAATGTGTGATGGAGTACATTCGATTGGGTTTACATTTTTTGACTGACACCATATTACACACCTTTTCCATTTGTTACAGTAACAGTGTCTGGTGTTTGGTTTATGTGCCTCCTTGAGGATTTCCATACACCTCTGACTAAGTTTTAAATGACCAAATTCTATGACTTCAGGAGCCAAGCTGCCAAGTTCATAGATTGAGGATGTGGGTGTAAAGTTGTCCGCCCCGGTGTTGGGTGAGCATGTTGAAAGGGTACAGGAGTTAGATTGGATCGCACATTGACAGTTTGCGCAGATGCGGAAATCAAGGTTGTCTCGCCCACATAGGAGCAACCAGGATTAGTGTAATTTGTTCCTGGTGCATCGTGTGCACTATCCTGTGCAGTAGCGGTGACCGCAGGCACATTTCCCCAACCAGCTGATCCACAGGGCGTTCCCCCTTGGACCCGGGTTGGGAAACCTGGATGCAAAGTCTATGCATTGTGTGCTTAGGCTTGTGGCAAACAGGTCTAAAGTATGATAGCCCCAGATGGAAAAGCTATCATCTGAAATCTTCCTGCTGAGCTGCCACTCGTGCTCTTCGGGTAGAGGATTTCTGCTTAGTGAGTCTGCCAGAGAATGGAGTTCTTCTGGAAGGAGTTGCAACACTAGAAACATATTCCGCTTGAGTGCCCACTTCCACATTTCTGGGGCTAGTCTGGACAGACTTGGAGAGTGTGCCTCCCTGCTTGTTTATATACAACATGGCAGTGGTGCTTTCTGTGAGGACTTGTACTGTTTGGCCCGACAGATGCACTTGAAAAGCTTGCAGGGCTTTGAGCACTGCTAGTCGCTCTAAAAGGTTTATGTGATTTTGGGCTGTGATATGGGTCCATAGGCCATGTGCTGTGTGGTGAATGTAATGGGCACCCCACCCGGTGAGTGATGCGTCTGTTGTGACAATCGCTTGCACTGTAGGATTGTGAAAAGGTTTTTCCTTCAACAGATTTTGCTTTGTCCACCAGCGTAGCGCTTGAACTAGGGTTAGCTAAACAACCACTAGATCGTTCCGCTAACCACTCTTGCATTGGGCGCATGCGCAACTGTGCATCCGGAACCAGGTAAATACATGAAGCCATCATCCCAAGCAAAAACATTGCTGGCTAGATACTTTCGTTTGACGGGAAGACCAGTCCCTCCTCTGTCTTTATGATAGCTCCTAAGAACCATTTTGTTTTGCTTGGATTGAGAATCCAAATTGGAACAGAAGACTGATTGTTCTTTGGGTATTTTGCTGGCAAATTTGAGGGGATTCCCCTGTTACCAGCCAGTAGTCCAGATAAGGGTACACTGGGATAGATTATCTGTGTAGGTGTGCTACCACTAGTACCTTGGTGAATACCCTTGGAGTAGAGGTTATGCCAAAGGGCAGCACCTTGAATTGGTAGTGTTGATTCGCGTTCTTGAAGCGCAGGAATCTTCTGTGCGCTGGGAACATTGAAATATAAAAGTATGCATCTTTCATGTCCAAGGTTGCCAGGTAGTCCCCCTGTTTTAACAGTGTTAACAGTGAGATTACTTCCTGTATGTTGTCATGCAGATATATTGATGGACATAGGTGTTTGCAGGGTGCAGGTCTAGGATAGGGCACATTGTTAGGTCTATCTTTGGCACAAGTATGTGGAATAAATACAATTGTTTACCTGGTTTGCCGGGATGATTTCTAAGGCATCCTTTAGTAGCAGTGTCTTGACCTCTTCTAGCAGGATGCATTCTTCCTGTGTAGTTCGTCTTTGCGGGTGGGTTGCTGGTGTTCGTATTAGCTCTATGCAATAGCCCCCCACCACAGTGGAAAGTACCCACTTGCCCGACATGATCCCCTCCCATGCGTGGGTAAAGTGAGAAATACAACCTCCTACTGGACAGGCATGGGAGGGATCGTGTAGCGGGTGGTCATTGCTTGGGGGGGTGGAGTCCCCTCTTGAGGGGGATCTGCCCCTACTTCTGGACCTTTTGTGGCCCCTTTGAAAGTTCTGTTGCAAGGACTGCCCCTGAGAAGAACTCCAGCACTAACTCTGCCCACCCTGCTTGTAATTGGAGGGCCGCTTGGAGTTCTGTCCTCTAAACCGTTGTGTATTTGACCCTCATCTCTGCACGAAGGGTTAGTTAGTGAGTTGTCCCAGGGATATGAGGGTGTCCTATTCCTCCTTTGCACGCTGCAGTGTGTTGGGCTTGATGGGCATGTTTAAAAGGGTAGCCTGCGTCTCCAATTTGAAACCCGAATGCCGAAGCCATGTATGGTGTTTGATGAGGGCACCTTACGGCACAATTCACCCTGCATTGTCTGATGCGTCTAAGCTATTTTTAAGAATGCAGCTTGCTACTCGTCTCCCTTCAGCAATATTTTGTAAGAGCTTTGTCTTAAGCGGTTCTGGAACCAAGTCTATTTATTGTGCGACCTCATCCCACTTGTGGCAATTATAGCTGGATAATAGCTTACTGTTCTCACTTGATAGGCAACCTAGGAAGCTACTTTCCAGCCCAGGGTGTAGATCTTCTTACTCTCCTTGTCAGGAGGGGCTTCCGCAGAGGTTAAAGGTGTTCCTGCTCTCTTTCTTGTGGTGGCGACTACTATAGAGTCAGGCTTTGGCTGCCCCCGAATGTACAACGGGGCTGGTCTAAACATTTTTTTCAATGCATGGGTTTACTGCCCATGTCAGATTGGGGGCAAGTAGAGAAGGCTGAATACGCCGCTGGACAGATTGAAGCAGTGGGATGAACTGTGCTGCAGATTTCTTATCCCCAAAGATGTCATCTACAAAGTCTTTATCGACTTGAGCTTCCTGGGTATCCATTTTAAAGGGTTCTGCAGCCTTTAAGAGTAGGTCATTGTACTGCAGCTGGTTGACCATCAGGGAATTGGCTATTAGTTGGTAAGTATGGTTTGGGGATTGTATGATATATACATCATTGTCATAGTATTGATTTAAGTCCCCTGTGTCCACTTGGTCTTCTGGGTCTGTAAATGAGACAGGGTGTTGGGAGCCTTGAGTGTCGTAATAATGTGTGTCCTGAGCCACGTCTTGATATGACAAGGTATTGGTTTGTGTTGCATCCAGGCAGGCTCTTTCTAGCTGCTTTGCCTTGAAGGGGGTGGGTGGGGAAGGGGCTGAAGGTTAGGGAGTTTATCTGGGTGTTGATCAAAGAAATTTACAAAACTAGACATTCTCCTCATGACCCTATCAAACTGTTCTGGGGTCCATTGAGGTGAGCTTGGCAACACTGAGGGGACAGGTGTGGGCAGAGGCTATGGAGCAGGGGACTGTTTGTGATACATTGCCCCTGAAAGGGTGTCCTTCGGGGTAGAATAATCCCTACTCTTTGAACTTTGAGATTTTGATGCTTGGGGTTTTAGATTTTTGATGGCTTTGCTTTGAGCAGGCTGTCAGACATGTTTTTTAATTCGATCACTCCTCTCTGAGCTTTTTGCAGGAGCCTTCGTGTCCTTCCGGAACCAGAGGACTTTCCAGATTTCGTCGCAATGTCGGAAACTGACTTCGGTGTCTGTTTCGGGGGCCTGTCTTGCAGTGATTGCGACCGCAATGGCCCGGAGGACAGGGATTGACAGGGACCTTCCCTTCGACCCCGCGTGTGGCATACTGGTCGACAACATGGTCGACTGTCGGCCGTGGGGGATGTGCTTGGTGTGGCGTATAATGGAGGTGCTTGAGCCGCCGGGTGTCATCTCCGTAGCAGAACCGCTGGCCTGCCAGTGGAGTCGGGGGCTTGCATGCCGAAATACAGTGGGTTCAGATCACACTCAGCGTCACTTACGACGCCGACATCGCTGGAGGCTCCCTCGACATCCATGGCGGACTCGGCCTGCATGGCGCGGTGGGCCCAGCGTTTAGTTTTTCAGGTCCATTCAAGTTTTTGGCCTAAACAGTTTGCAGGACTTGCACTGTTTTTCGGCGTGGTCCCTAGGGAGGCAAAATGTACACACTCAGTGTAAATCCTTCCAGGGAAACTTCCTGTTAAAGAAAGGACAGAATTTAAAAAGGAGTATTTTTCCATAGTGTGGAACGATGGCAGCCTGGCGCAATACAAGGATGCATAGGGGAATATGCATTCTCTAAGTGAGATGGAATATGAACCTCCCCCCACTCTCCCTACTCTCCCTACTGTATGGGCTGAGGCCTGTTGGGGCCTAGGTAGGCCGCAGACAAAGTTGGTAGAGGCGGGAATTATTGTTGATGAGTGGTCTTGTCCTTGAAAGCAGTCACCGGAAATCTTATGGTGTATGGTTGTCAAAAGGACAGGAAGAAAGACTAACTTAGTAATGGCGTCAGCCAGAAGAAGGAACTCTGCGATATGCGTCAGACTATGATGGTGGAAAAAACAATCTGAAGGACCACGATGCGTGAAGGACCATGGGCACAGTGGATGTCACACTAGGGATACTATTACTAGCATACCCTGTCAATGTCCCTTTGAGTTTCGAAAACAAAAAATGTAATACTCTGCAGCTACCACTAGATGTCAGCCTATGCATAGCATGTGATAAAACATTGCATTTCCGGACTTCTACCCTTCGCAGGGCTCCTCCCCTGAAATGTCCAATTTCAACAAAGACATAAAAGGACAAAAACTCTTTTCCAACACAACATTACATGTCCTGGTGTACTCCCCTGCCAGGAATATCCCCCCTTTGGCTCACAGAGCCCCTGCTGTACTCTCCCACCAGGTATCTCTTTCAAAAAGGTTTCACTAGGTGATGCTCTTATCAGGTCTCTCCGCAACATTCACATTTCTCTGAAATGTTCGTACAATTTCTGCCACCCCAGTCTTCTCAAATGTGGAGTCCCACAAGGCTCTTGCATTGCTCCTACCCTTCATAACTTATTCACGAGGCCACGGTTCACCCTGCTAGACACCCTGGGCATCTCCTTCACTAATTACGCTGACGACGTCCAGGTGCTCATCCCCACCCTCTCGGGAGACTACCAGGCCGACATGAACACCCTCAATTCCATCTATTCAACTATCCAATCCTGGATGGCACAGAATTGGCTCTGCCTAAACACAGAGAAAACCACTGCTTCTAATTGGGTCTCCTGCCACCCTGGGCAAACTGGGCAAACAGTACAGCTCCTTCACCATTGACAACACCAATATCATGGTGTCTCAAACCGTTAAGACCCTTGGCATTTATCTCGACTCCAATCTCAACATGGATAGACAGGTAAACGCTGTTGCCTCATCCTCAGCTTACTACTCTAAACTGCTCAATGGAGCAAGACCATTCCTCTCCCAACTCAACTGCCTTACCATTGGTACGGCAATAATTGGGTCACGTTTGGATTATTGCAACGCTCTCTTTGTAGGACCTCCAGTAAGAACTTTGCCAAACTGCAACTGGTACAAAATAATGCCCTCAGGGCTGCCACTGGGATCTCCAAGAGGGACCACATCCCACAGGTGCGCAAGGAGGTGCATTGGCTCCCAGTAAAAGAGAATTGTTTTTAAAACTCTTGCCCTCACACACAAATGCCTTCATGCATTAGCACCACCCTACCTGGTCTGAAGAATAGTGAAGTCCACTTCTAACAGGCCCACCAGGACTGCCTACGTCAACAGGATCTCCCTGCCAAAAACCCAAAGAGTGCGTGCAGGCGGAACAAGTTCCCCCTCCCTAGCAGCTTCCCACTGGAATGCTTTACCTCCACACGCCAGGCTCATTGATTCACACTTTGCCTTCCGTAAAGCAATGAAAACCTTGCTATTTGTCTGATGCCGGATCAACCTGCACCCTTCTCCTGTTTTTTGCCTCCTGATAACTGTTTGCACAGTCTGTTAATGTCTTGTAACTAAGCAACTTGGGCAGCTTTTTTGTAACCCTTAATCAAGCTCACGTTCATTTACTTGTGACAGTGCCTCGATGCCCCTGGGCTGTAGTGCGCTATACAAATAAATAAATACAATTGCACCTCTTCATTGGCACAACCCTTGTTGACTTCAGTTAGCACTTGCACTACCTCCCTCATACTGACATCCCCTACATGAGGGTTTGTTCAAGCTCCTTCTGTCAACCTCTCTTATACGTCTCTTGGTTCTTCGCAATGCTTGTTCCAGGTTCCCCCAACTGACATCTCATTGTCTCATTTTGGCTTCTCCTACTCGTGGTTTGCTGTAACATCAGAGTTCTGCTTCGGATTTGCCATCTGCAGCTTGTCAGACCCTCGGTCAAGTCCTCTGCCGGCTTTGTGGTCCCTCGCCGGTACGGTCACTGCTTTCCAGTTTGGCAGCATCATGTACAACCTGTCTGCGGTTGCAGACACCGCTGCACTTCTCTGGAGCCCTCCAACCCTCATTGCATCTCCTGCCACTCCATTAGTCTCGCTGCTGTTCCTCTTCCCACTCTACAGCCAGATCTGGCTGCTCCTTCGCTTTCGCTGTTTAACTGCAAAGTTGAACAACTTAATACAAGGTGGCAATATTGTTCAAACTACATGTTTGGATGGACTTGCTTACTCCAACGTGTACACAAAGGTTTCTATCCCTAGAGAGCTTGGTAATTCAAAAAATTAAGCAGGTGTATGTAGCAGTGGGTTGACCCCAGCCCCTAATACATACTTAGAACATGATCGGGCTAATTATATAAAATGTACATTACTTAATACACGCTCATTTGACAAACCTTCAGCTGAGATTTCAGATTACATCCCGATGCACCAGATTGACCTCCTTGCAATTTCAGAAACCTGATTACATGCTGCTGCCGGTCCCTCACTTTCCTTGGCAGTACCAGCAGGCTATAACATCTTCCGGACAGATAGGATTGGGTGCAAAGGTGGAGGAGTAGCGCTGATTTGTAGATCAGCATTGAATGCGCACTAGGTGGAAATTCAGGGGCCCTCGGGGTGCGTTATTGTGCGAATACCACAGTTAATATCATGCTAACATATAGACGACCTAGAGTGATGCCTGAATTCTTGGACCAATTTACGGACATGTTGCTTTGGTTGCTCAAACCTACATCCAAATGTATTGGATGGCAGACAGCACATATTACATAGCACTGTCAGTAGAGTCCTTTGTAAATAAGATGGGTTTCACTCATGTGCATGAACCACCATGTAAAAGGTAACATTCTGAATTGGTTGGACAGTATTCATACTTGGATTAAGGGAGTCGAAGTTCCCCCTACCTCTGGTCCAACCACAGTTTCATTGCCTTTAACATCCTATTATCTATACAATTAAAAAAAGGGAGGCCAGTGAGAACTATTGTACCCAAAAATGTCCGGAAGCTTACACCTGAAGCAATAATTCCATGAATCGCTCCGCTCTCACATAACCTAGACCACTATGAGCTTGCCTGGGCTTATCAGAATACCCTATCGGAAGCAGTGGACTTAATTGCTCCTTTGAAAACTCACTTTTTACCATATGAGATACATGGTTTAAAATTTGAAAACTGAAAGACTTGTTATACTTGGCTTAAATCTAGAACCATTGACGATAGGGAAACCTACGCTTTCCATCATCAAAGCAAAGAGGGCAGATTATGATACAAGATTATGAATGCCGGCTCGGATACGAGGGAACTTTTTAAAGTCCTTAGAGAATTAGAAAATCCATGCCCGAGGGAAACCAAACTCACGAAGGATAGAGCCTGTTGTACCAATGTTCAGGAAGCTAATATCGGAAAAGGCCCGAAAGATCAGTGATAGCATCAGCAATAAACATAAGATTAAATGCAGTGTAAGTCAACGTAAAGCTGCCTGCATATTTGAAGTGCAACCCGCTCCTAGGTTAGAGTATTGGTGGTCATGTTTTTAGTTCAGAGGTAAGGACCAAAGCTAGCTAGCGGTCAGTGAGAGCTGCACACCCTAAAAACACGGTTAAAGCATTCAGTATTTTTTTATTCCAGCGTGTCTTCAAACATGTGAAATGGTTGTTACAAGTGATGTTGCGTAATCATTTTTATCGCGTTTCATTCGATCCCATTAGGCCAATGCATTTCAGACTTAAGTCCATCATCAGGGTAAAAATCTTTCATACTGATCCAACCAGTACATTCATAGGTCACACCAAGGACCAAAGAAACCAAATCATTCAAAAAGGTTCATATACATTGCTATTATACCCACTACGGTACACACTGTGTACAATTGGACCAACTTCAAAGATGGATTGGATCATTACGGTATAAGTAAAATCAGAAATCTTAAATAGTCACAGAACAACAGAAATAAGAATGAAACCAAGTGGATTTACAATAAAAATAAGGTTGGAAAAGCATAAACATGAAGTGATCATAATGAAAATAATTGTGAAAAGTCATAATGAGAAAAATAAAACATGGTTGGCCACAGAAACAAAAACATAGGGAAAAGCTATACATAGGTACATAGTTAATATGTGAAATCAGAATAAACTTTCATTGGTGTGCAAACACCATCATAATAAAGTAATGTTGGTAAGGGTACACTGATTTTCCATAAGGGTAACTCTGAATCACTCTTGAGTTGACCTTTTGACAGACTACACATGCAGTGCATCTCGTGCTCTACTGCAACTCGTCCTTCCCATATACAAGCTAGAAAGCACGCGATAGGCAGGCATGCATTCATGATCTCGTGTGACGTCAGTGGTATCAAAGAAACAGTGCTGATATGTTTGGCCCTAGTTAGTAATGGTAGATGCGGGTAAAAGGGATGTAAAAGAAACTGAAACCTGCGGTCAAACTCGTCACTTGAAGGATCACCAACGCCTTGAGTGGCCAATGCTGCGAATAACAGTGACATGAGGTCATTAACAGACCGTGGTTAAAGTCCCACAAACAGTGTGGTAAAAATAAGCATATACCTGTTCTGAAAATTATAGTGGCTGAGAACAGTGTAACCAGTTAGCCTCCGTACGCGGTGGGATGATTGGAGTTCAGGTTGGTACAAGAAGCTGAACTGATAGCAAGTCAAGCCAACTACTTACAAAAGGGATGATTGCCCTGTGGTTGTAGTAAAGGCTTGTGTGCCGTCTTTGATTCAAACGATCACAAAATTAATCTTTCTCAGAGGGTCATGTCCCTGAGTGCATTAAACAGGCCTGGATTTCTCCTCTGCTAAAGAAGCCCACATTAGATCCCAATAATGCTGCCAACTATAGGCCGATTACAAACGTTCTTTTTCTTCTCAAGATTCTTGATCATGTGGCTTATCTTCAGATTCAGGAGCAATTAATTGCTAACATTGTGGTTAAGGGACATCCTGGTTTCAGAATGGCGCATGGCACCGAAACCGCACGGCTGCACCTGAAAGTTAATATCTTGCAAGTTATGGAGAGTGGGACACCAGTGCTGCTGATGCTTTTAGACCTATCCAATGCTTTTGACTTAGTGGATCACACCATTCTAGTTGACCAACTTCTAGACTCAGCATATTTCTCCACCACGGCAGCCAAGTTGGTCAATTCCTTCTCGGCCAACTATTCAGCCAGAGTATGAAGCAGTGAAGCATCAGCAGATGCAGTCAATTCTTTCAGGTCCCTAAAGGGTCCTGCCCATCATCGGCCCAGTATAACATTTTTCACCAAATCAACTACGCCGATCATAAGCAATGCTTAATCCCTCCGTCAGGGGAATACAAAATGGATTCAGAAAATATTTAATAAGGTTTACTCCCTAATTCAACACTGGACGGTGGAGGGCATGGCACTAAATTATGGCAAAACTGAATTAATGATCGCTGGCACAGCGGGCAGGCTAAGTAAAGTAGGCAGGGATTACAATAAATATCATTGCAGGAGGCAAGATCGCTACACTGCCAAAGGTGAAAATCCAAGACGTCTATTTTGATCAGGAAATTAATATGAAGGAGCATGTAAACGATCTGGTTTCCACTTATGCATTTTACAGCAAACTGCTTAGTCAGCCGCGTCCCTTTGTAACTAAAAAGAACTGTGCTATCATTGCCAGAGCCATCATCAGTGCCAAACTGAATTATTGAGGTAGTCTTCTACAGCGTATAGGCAAGAGAGACGTGACCAAAGTCATCAGTCGTGATTACCCAGCCACCAATAATCACCTGCTATCTGTTCCAAGGATAAATCTTTGTACAGCAACACCTGCCTCTTAGCAATGACTGCATGAACGCGCAAGCCTTTGGGTATCGATTTCTTTTGTAGTTTGTACACTTCATATACAGGAGACAATCCATCTGGCTATTGTAACATTGAAGACTGAAGGCCCGCTTGCTGACCATCAAAAGGTACGAACAAGAGGTAAATGTTCTACAAGCACTTAAATGTTCAAGATAAAATCTAGGTGCCCTTTGCATGTGAAGTGTAAGCAGAACTCCACCCCCCCCTTCTGTATGCAGGTATGGAAAAACGTAAATTAAATTATTGCTGAAAGTGAAAAGCTGACACTACCGTAGGCAGAAATTTAAGGAGAGTTCTTACCACCCCCTTTTCTTTGTGAAATGTTGTATATGGCTCTGTTGCCGACGGTTTGAATCTCACTAATCCTTCTAGCAGAAGTAATGGCCACAAAAAAGCTGCCTTCCAAACAACTAGCTTTTTGTCTGCCGATGACATGGGTTTTGAATGGTTTATGAAAAATTGCAGCCAATACAACACCGAGATCCCATACCGGATGAGGCTTCGCCACTGATGGAAGAATGTGGAGAAAACCCTGAAAGTATTTTTTTTATAACCGGGTTTGAAGTGCATATGTTGAGTTCCGGAGAACTGACATAGGCTCCTATGGCTGATCAGTATGTGTGACAACAATGTACATTTATGCCGTGCGATGAATCTGATGATGTCATCATTTCTTTCCAGGAGTTAGCCTCCCACATGTGGCCAGGGGATGGCAGCCACTATCTGATCCTGGGGCAGCTTTATGTGGGAGATAAGATGAGACATCATTGGGGAAAATATCATTGCCCACCCACCCCTAATTCCTTTCCAGGGATGTTTCCTATATCCCTCAGACCTTAATGGCATATTGCCATACTCCTCCCAACCTCTGATTTCGCCCCAAATTCCAATTAGGGACCATATACTAATTACTGGGATGAGGAAGAGGCCAGGAGCAGTGAGGATCACTACTAATGAAGCTCAGTATCCACTTCCTCAATACCATTCAAGAGGAAGTTACGTAGCCACTGACATTAGGAAAACCAACAGAGCAGTAATGATTACTAGGACCGGGCAACCAACGCGACGGCTAGTTTCTGGAAAAGGAATAACCAAGCCGGGAACTTTAAATTCTACTCGGCCACAGCTGATGAAAGACAAGTGGAAGGAGCTGCAGACACCGGTCTGCTGGTCGGTCAGTAATGAAGCCGAGCACCAAATTGAAGTAAGGCACGCCACGGCAGTTGGCTGGAATGCTAAACGAATGGCCGGAAGAAAGAGGTGCAACTGGTTCACAGAGAGAAAGGGAACTGAAGCATGAACCTGCACCTGGGGAAAGATGCACAGGAGCAGGACTGCGCTTAACGGAGTGGACACAGAGCCAAAGCAGTGCACCGGACGGAAGGGAATAAACGTCAAAGGCAACCGGTAAACCCGAGGAAAGCAAAAGGGTTATCAGCGTATGGATGCCGTGACACAGAATTAATACAGAAAGAAGGTAACGGAAGCAAGGGGAAGCTAGAGACTAGAGAGGAACCCAAATTATACAAATGGGATGCCAGATGGTCTTACAGGCTCTGCCGCTTTATAAGAAGCTAACGAGAAAGCACATTTAAAGTCATTGAACAAGTGGAAGTATTTGCCAATCAAGTTATGAATGGGACATTAAAATCCTATCTAAGGAAGAATGTATCTGTGTAACAAAATCCTGGAAGGGGAGTATACCAGGTGAAGAACAATGTGTGTACAAATTGTGATGGTCTTAAAGAAATACCATGCTTGAGACAATGAACTAGTGTGCAGACTGTTAAGAGAAACATCTCAAGAAGGGAAATTTCTGGGAGTGAATTGTGAACAAAGTGATTAAAAGAAAAGAAGTCTTTAGAAGTAAACCCCTTTGTATACAAGCTGAAGAGAAAGCTTGGGAAGGGAGCAAATTCCCAGAATAAAGTGAGGGAGAGAAAGCCTCTTGAAATTGAAGATTCTGTTTAGAACTTATGGTTATATTACAAAGAGTCTGAAGGAAAACTGAACATTGTCAGTGTGAAAACCTTTTTGTTGGATTTGAACTTGTGTTGAACTTTGAGCAGCTGAACACTTGGAAAGCAAGAGACATTACCCTTTTCACCTTGGAGTTACTTTAGAGTGTGAGGTCCAGCATAGGATTACGAAACGGGATGTACTTTTTGTTTGGAAATCTTAACATTGGACAGGCCCATTAGTTTTGGTTGAGGTAGGGAAATTCCTCCTAGATTAGGGATTGTGAGGCCTTTTCCAACCCCCATTGTTTTAATGTAGCCACAAACATGCATCCCCTATGTCTGTCTCATTCCTAGCTCCTCACAGGCGTTAGAAGCTACATAAGACAAAAATGAAAGGACATTGTCCAATGAAGGATGAAAAGGGTTAAATGAATGTTCCAACATCCAAAAGCAAAATCTAACCACTTACTCTTGTATTGTGACCTGGTAAGACTGCTTTCAGGCAGCGTGTATGTAGCACAAGCTGTAGAAAAGTTAGAGTACCAGAGGAGTATTCTGTAACAAGTATGTACTAAGCTTTTGTAGGTAAAACTGGGTTCAGGAAAGCTGGCAGGCTCTCCCTGAATGACCACAAGCGTTAGGCCTGGGCGAACGTCTATGGGCAAAGAAACGCGCAAATCACCTCCACAGCAGCACAGGAGTGGCAGAACGACTAGGTAAATATTTCCTTGACTCTCACAGTAGCTGGGCAATGAAGATGCAGGTGGACACCCTCTTGATGCAGCAGCTGCAGGACCAGGTCGCCGAATTCTGGGTCTTCTGATTAAAGGAGGGATACAAAGGGATTTTGCAGCAGCAGTCGAGTGGAGAGGCTCGCAGCAAAGGATTCTACGTGCCTTATCGCGGCTCTGTGATTTTGGTGCCCTTTTCAAGACACCAGATAAAGAACAGTTACTGCCCAGTCGATTCGCCTCGCTTTGTCAGCCCAGCACTCCACAGTGAGGGGACTTCAAGGAGTGGAATCTTGCCTCTGGAAGTCCGGAAGGAGTCCACCAAAGTTTTGGGAGGATTCGATCTTCTGAAGATAATGCACTGCACGATGGTGCCAGGTCTCAGGGTATTGGCAGTTTGCAGCCCAGGAAGGTTAGAGGTCATCATGGTATGGCTCAAAATGCAGGTCGTCTCAAGGCGGATAATGCCCAAAGTCCTCTTTGGTGCTCCTCTGTCGTATGGAAGAGCAGGTCTGCACGCAGCAGTCACTCAGCAGGCATCTCTCGGAGTAGCTGCAGGCATCTCTCGGAGTAGCTGCAGGCATATTTTTTCCTCTTCGGATTTAGTTCCAGTGGTGGACTGTGGGCACCAGGAATCCAGCCTCTTATCCAGTAACCCAGCCAATCAGCTACATTCAAACTTGGGAGGAGGGTAGTGGGTGTGGCTGTCCTGCCTAGTTGGAACTGGTTCCAAGCAGGCATGCAAGAAGACAAAGACCAGAAGTGTTTTGTGATACTACCTTGCTTCGTGTCCTCACAGACACACTGGCACCTTGACAGACTTCTCAAAGGATGCTCGCAGAAGACAAAGGTATGAGAAGAACCTCCCCCCACCCTGCAAGGCGTAAGGAGCACCAAGAAAGGACAAGCAACCCAGAAATGGCAAAAAAAGAAAACCGTCACCATTTTGGGTTCAATGGTGACCCTTTGTTGCATTACCACAGTTGTGAGCACAGCCTGCGAGTGAAAACAGAAGACGTCCACTGCCACCAGCCATTCAGGTATGTTTGCTAATGCAACAGAAATGTTACAGGAGCAGTGAGAAAGAGGATACAGTGTGACCCCCTCAGCACTCCACATAAGGTGGTGTGTGCTGATCTCAATATAAAAAGTAGAAAGGATAACAAGTATCCCATTACCATTGAGAACATGTGTCCTTAAAGACAAGCCCAAGGGGCTCCCCAGCAATACTGCACAGAAAGTGCTGTGTGCTGCAAAAGTACATTATAGATGCCTATAAAATTGGAGGAAAGCATGACTCGAAAAATAAAGTATCGAGAGAAACAGAAATGACTCACAGTCAGAATAAAATAAGGGGCTGGGGTAGGGGAGAAGGTTCCCACTAACCCAGGATCATAGGCAAGAAATCCATAAGTCCAGCAAAAAGTGCTAGGGTCCCACAGGTGTAGATTGGTCATAAAAACTGAAAATCTACTTAATTTTGATTTGGGCTCTGTGGTGTGGAGAGGTTCTATCTGGGGTTATCTGGTCTTAGGCCTGGGGGACTCCTGTAGAGCAACTGGAACCACAGGGAATATACATGCCGAAGTACGCCTGACAGATTCACATATTGATACTGAATATCTAAGGCTGCTTACTTTGGATCAGGTATATCCCTGTATATTACACTCTACACTATACCTCACCTCAATAAAACATACTAGCACACAGCGTATATTAGCTAACTGCTGCACGACGGACAACCTTTATGTCATAGGTTTCTTATTCTGGAGCACTTCAGTCAGTGTTTTGCATTTTGCTACACTGGCTGTGTATATTGGCATGCGTACTGCAACCACCAAACTTTACACTTGTGTACCTTCATTAGATCTTTAAACACCTGTATTTTAACCTCACTGCTCCCTGGTATTCCTTAACAGATTACACCACGGTGGTGAAACATTAGCAAAAAAAGAACCCTCCAATTGTTGGAAGAAAGGGAAGACGCGTGAGCAGGCATGGAATTGTCTGCCAGTAGTTTGAAGCAATCCACAATCAACTCAGCGCTCTACAGGCAGCAGGCACTTGGTAGTGCAGGGCCCTTAGAGGCCACTGCGGAGGCCAATATTATCTGCCATTCTACGGATGCTCCGACCACACCTGCAAAGGCCAATGACCAAGAGTGATGATCTATTGGATCCTGTGCTGACGCCTGTGGCCACTTTGGACGGCTGAATAAATTCCCCCCAGATGGATGGGGTAGTCTCGAGCAGGGTGATCAGCCAGAGTGTGTATATGCTCACCAAATCCAGTCCTGGGCCCTGTGCCAGACTTCCTCTGTGGACCAAGGTGTCCTAGACGGTCCCTCTGCTAGCTCGATCCTTGCGGAATTCGAGCGCTCCACTAACCGCCTCTATGAAGAAAATTGCTTCCAGCCAAAGAATCTAGGTAAACTCCCAAATGCGGTGGATTCTGATTTATCTGCAGTCAATGCTCCGATACTTGGATGCAGGGCAGATTGCCCGCTGAATGAGATAACATGCTGCACGGAAGAAAATGCAACGTCTGATGGCAGCGGGCATGAGATCCTTTGCCGCCATTCCTAACATTAAGGATAATTCCAGTAATCCATCTAGTAATGCTTAAGAAATGAAGGGGTTGACACGATCTTTTCTTGGATCTCGACTATAGTTCTTGTTTGGTGGATCCTGACCCTATGGTGCCGTTCTCAGCAAAATGGGGCACCCTCTATGCAAAATATATCCGGCTGATAAACCGGGTGGTGTAATGGGCAGCAGAATGTACTTCACCAATCATATAAATGGTTTTGTTTGCCTTGTTTCTGGAGGGGAGGGGCGAATAGTACTTCGAAGCAGACTACATTATCCTCTGCCCTTCCTACTGTGATGCAAGGTACATAGTGCGGGTAATAAGATATATGATCCTGACTGGATAAATTGGCTAATCAAATGTGATGTGATTCATCTATGGTAGACTTCGTTAAAGGGCGATACAGAAATTGGTGTTATCTTAAGATTTTTCGTGTGCAGCGATCCACCAAGAACTAGGCAGACCAAGGAAAGGCACTGCAATTTTAGCACGCAGACCTTTACATTGACAACCTGTCCCAATTATGAGCCCTTCTGATCAAGTACTAGCAAACTTCCTTGCCCAAAAGGACGGTGCCGAGAATAAGCTCATTATTATTAATGTGTACCTGTATTCAAATGAGAATGCTGCAAATTTCTTGGCAACCGAGGGTTGGCTGGCAAAACTGATTATATCTAGCTGCAATGATAGCATTATGAGGGATTTTAATGTTTAGTTTGACCGACATATGGAACCAGGCAAGGAAAGGAAACTCTTGGAAACAGCATGTGGTATCCCTGAGAGGAGCCAGGGCATGCCAGTATGTGACGCTCGTGGACATGTGATAAATTCCTTTTTGCAACACTTCTCCCTGGTCGATCTGAATAGGAGCTGTGCAGGGAATACCTCCCCTAAGGCAACCTTCAATACTGGTGCCAGAACATCAATAAAAGATTGCTTGAATTTCTTTCCCGTATGTGTGCGACTGTGCGGTGCATGATACACCGGAAAGTGATCATAACCCCATTGTTCTTTCGTTGAAGCTGGAATTACCAAATACCTCAGGGCAGGGGTGGGGGGTCAGTACCGTAAACAAACTTGCTCCATGAGACAGTCCAAGGAAAAGCTAGCCGTAGTCTTGAAGCAGATAGATGTGTGTAAATGGGGTTCATTTTGTCCGGTCTATGTTCAAAGGTTCAGATGCAATAATTCCAGTTTGAGGAGTTGGCTACATTCACCTCCAGTGAGGTACTGTAAGAGGCCAAGTAATGAAACTTGATTGTGGGCAAAAAAGTGACGGGATGCTCCCTGGTTTGATGGGGGTTTGGGGGGTGCTGGGGTTGATTGGTAAGGCGTGAATTATTCACCATTAGCAAAAATAAAAGCACAACGGCTGGTAATGTACACAATTTAAAACAATTGTATAAAAAAAGATTAAAAGGAAAAGTGTACATTGAGTCGCGATGGGACTTGGACAAGATGGTTAGAGAAAATAATGTAAAAGGTTTTTGGGGCCTTGTGGCGCAAGGTTTTAGGAAAAATTACGATTGTAGCTTCATTTTGCCAACAGGGCGGATGTCTCATTATAAGGATTCTGTTTAATGTGGATGTAGAGGCACCTCCGAGCATATCGAAGTCAAGGTTCCCTTCCATCAGAATTGTTTTTATGCTAGATGTACATAGGGCAATTGCTGGTAGCAAGTCAGGTAAAGCTGCTGGACCGGATGCCATAAGGTCGGACATATATAAATGGTTCCAGGTATGGTGGGCCCCAATCTTGTTGAAATTATTTAATGCAATCGCCCAGACCCAGGTTCTTCCTTTGTCATTGAACAAGAGTATAATTATACCTGTTTTTAAGAAGGAGTCGCCCGATGATCCACATTGCTACCACCCAATATCATTGCTTGATAGTGCCTCTAAGATTGTTGCCTGCAGTCTGGCTGTGAGATTAGAGGAGTGGGCTGTGGCTAATGATATTCTGCCCATCTATTAAGCAGGCTTTAGGAAAGTTTTCAGGGCAATCTATCATTTTGTTCTTAATATAATACTTGAAAACTATGTTTTAATTAGTCAGGGCCGGGTCCACACTGCATTTTTGGACCTGGCAAAGGCTTTGGATTCTTTGATCGGGGCAATGTTGTGGAGTAAATTGTATAACACTGGGGGTCCCTGCAGCCGTACTGCAGTTGATAAACAGTCTCTATTCCGACACCTTGGCGGTTGCCCATTGGCTCTGCTGCTTTTTTTTATTTTCCCTCCGATTTTAATCCCTGTTGCCAGCAGGAAACAATCTCCCTGTCTCACAGTTTTAGATATTCTTCTCTTCTTTACGCTGATGCTATTTTATTGGATTTTACTCCTAAGGGACTAGGAGCCAGTCTAAGTGATGCAGCCAGTTACTTCAAGTCACATAGCTTGAAGTGAAATCTCTCCAAATCAAAAGTAGTCGCATTTGAAAAAATAAATACATTTAAAAAATGGAAAAATCGCTCTAAGTATACATGCCAATTAATGTTATCATTGAGGTGGTGACCACCTACAGCTATTTAGGGACCATGTTCTCAAGTAATTATTCTTGGATTCTGCATCTTAATGTGGTGGAAAAAAGGCTACGAGTGAGTTTAGGTGGCTTGGCTAGGTTTAATTATAAATCTGGCAGCTGCTGGCTCAATAAGTGCATCCAGGTGATGAGGCCAAAGTATACTCTGCAGCACTGTATAGTTGCGAAAATATGGGAAAATACAAATTGTTCTGCATTAGATCGCATACAGAATGGGGTACAGAGGAAGATACTGGGTCTTAGTCCTAGCACACCCACCAGGGGAGGCACAACGGAAGGAACTGAGTATACCAAGCTTCAGGCTATGTGTGGAACAACATTTTGTTTGAATTTTGCTGGAAACACACAGCTAGGAAATCCCAACATTATGAATGCAATGGGGGAAAGTGAGTCCCAGCTTCCCCATGTTAACTAATTGTGGTTTATAAGTGTGCCACCCTTTACAAGAGTTGGGGAGTACATTTTAAAAAAACCTAACAAAGAGTCAAAGTGCTAGAACACAATCATGGTACGAGATCTAATGAGAAGCAGAGTTCCCTGAAATACTTAACTGTTGCCCGTAGTTTAGCTGCTGTAGGAAAAGCAATTAGCAATATAGGATCTCCACAGCAAAGGCAAATTATTTTAATGTTAAGACTCAATATTTTCCCTTCAAGGGGACGAATACATTGGCTGCTTAAAAATTGCTGTTCATCAGAAATTCGGCAGAGGCAAGGACATTCATTTTGTGCTGCAATGATGGCAACATTATTTTTGATTTGTGTGAATATGTAAAAGCATCTTTTAAAAGACTGGGGAGACAATTTTAATTCCATTTTATAATATATATCTTTGGTTTTAGAGAATGGAGAGTCAATTTTAACTTAATCCTATATTGTTGGAGTGTTAGCTATGAGCTAAACCTACCTCACTTGTGAGAACCCCAGAACTTTTTGCTGAACTGGTATATTAATTTACCCGATACCAGGGGAGTTGCTAAGTCTGGAAAAGACCCGGGGCTACGTCGGAACTGTCGGGACTGGGGGCTAGCTAGACTTTTGGCTGTAGCTCCCGAGATTCTATTCGGGGCTACAACCAAATGATAAGGGGCTATAGCCCCCTTAGCCCCCCCCCAGCAACGCCCCTGCCATATACCTCAGTGAGTAAGAACCTTTTTCCACACTCCGATCCTTTTACTCTTTATGGGTGCCATTTTTAAGACTCTTCATGGTGTCCTTTTAATTTTATCCTCTGCCAACTTTCAGTATATACCCTTTTATTGTTACAGGGTTGCCCTGTGGGGCTCCCCTTTTACTTTCTCTGGCTAACATTGAGAACTACAGTTCCTAAGGGTAGATATAATATTTCTATCCCTTCTATATCTTGTTAGGTGAAATCAGCACACCCCACCTTATGTGGAGTGCTGGGGAGATGCAATGTGTCCCCCTTCTCTTTAGCTCTGTAACAAATATGTTTCAGGGACAAGCTTACCTTAAATGGCTGGTGGCAGTGAACCATTTTGCAAATTAGGTGCACCTTTACTGCAGGCTAATTTCAGAGCACTACTTACCAAAATGGCCCCATTGTTGTGCTTCTTGGTCTTTCCCCTGCCCTCCACGGTGGGAAATTCCTTTGTGTCGTTTTGATCTTCAGCGGGAGACCACAGTCAAGCCCGCCCAGGCTCCAGACTGTCTGTCAAGGCAGAGACTGTTGTGTAACCAAAGCCTGCTGTTACCCTTCCTTCCAAGCGACCTGGGAACTCCGAAAACAACAACCCAGAGACTGGTGAGCTCCACTAGAGACTGCATTTTGAGCCATCCTACGTCGTGCTGCGACTTTGCAGGGCTTCAATCTCCTAACACCTTGAGCCATTGTGCAGTGCAGAGTCTTCCGAATCGAGCTGGACCTTTGGTGACATCCTGCTGGACCTCCAGAGACGTGATTCCAGTCCTTGATGTCCCTTCAGAGTGCTGGACCAGATTAGCGAGGCAAATACAATCAGCGATATTCAGTCTTCTGGCTCCAAAAAAGGGTGCCAAAACCACAGAGCTGCATGCAGCCGCGATGAAACTTGCCTGTAGCCTTACCTGTTGATCACTGCTGCAAAATCCCTTCCAGTGTCATGACAAGGAATTCAACGACCAGGTTTTTGGCTGCATATCCTGAATTCGGCCCAGTTGCAACAGCTTCTTCTGTGCGGAATGAACCATGCAAAGAACCTCTTGCCTAGAGCCTTCCTAGTTGATCCTGGCTGCAAAATCCCTTCCAAAGTCCCGTCTTCCGTCTTCATGACAAAGGAATCCATCTACCAGGCTTTTGGCTGCAGATCCTGAAGTCTCCCCTGCTGCAACTATTCTTCCATGCAGAGGTACTGTTTTGGCTGGGGTATTTACTTACCTTGAGCCTGTGTAATGTCTGTAAAGCGTTTGGGGCGTTTTCTGTGATTGGGAGTCCACATCCAGTTCACCCAGGCCCACTGCTGCAATCCTCGAGGGTGGTGTCTTTGAAGTGCATGGACCCTACCTAACTTTAAAGTGAACTACTTACTTGTTTGAACAGGACCTGTGACATTTGCTGCGACAGAACCCTATCTCACCCTGCCTACAGCTGGCACCTAGGACACCAGGGTCCCTCTTCTGCCCCTGACTGAACTCCTGCAATAGACTTGGGAAGGACTGGATAAGTAAAGGGTTCTATCTTGAAAAGAACAAGCGGTTAAAAGTGTACTTACTTGTGAAATTGTTAGTTGGTGACTAACAGAGTGAAGAGTTAAAAAATGTCTTACTTGCCTCAAATGTGTGTTGTGCCAGTCTGAAAAGTATATGTAAGCTTATTTTACTCACCTGTGAATTGGTTATGCCTCTTCCCCAAAGGTAATGCTGTTGGCTTCACTATATTATTCCGGTTAGTATATAAATGTATGGGTCCCCCAATTGGGTCCTGCTTCCTCTGACTTACTGTTAGCCTGTCTAGATAAGTCTGCCTTAGGTTATACTTACCTTTAAGTTGCTGGTAGCTCCTTTAAAAAGTATAGGGGTTTTATTTATCTTGAATAGCTGTGCGCCATCCTAAAATAAGTTAGAGAGTTATTGCTTATCTTAGTTTGTGTCCCACTGACCTGAAAAACATCTGTAATAGTAAATTACAACATTAGGTTTTGCCTGACTAGAATATCTGTGTGCCATTCCTAAAACATTTTCTGTAGGTGTAGCTGACCTTGGTCTGCCTGGTGCAATCCTAAATTAGTGTAAAGAGTTCTTGCTTATCTTAGTCTGTGTTCCACTGAGCTGAAAAGCAACTAATTGTATATTACACCAAAAGGCCTTACTCACCTAGTATAGCTGTTATTATAAATGTAGTCACAGGTATATACTGTTCCTTGAATATGGGGACCACTATTCAGAAAAATATCCTGTTACCAGGGTTGGTTGATTATGTGATTTCTTTGCCGAGTGTCACTGTATGACAGACAGGGTCTACTACCCTTAACTTACTGTAAAGTAATCAAAAATATAACTACTGGTTTTACTCCCCAAGAATAGGTGTGCCCTATACTAAATGGGGTTGATAAGGTCTGGCTTGCCTAGAACTGTTAGTTTTCCGAAAAAGGTCTATACTTTGGTCTGTGTACTTTAAAGCATAGTAGTGTGTTTTTATAATTGTGTTTATGACTATGACCAGTACTTACCCCAAGACTTGGCCTATTTGTATTTATAATAAACCTTTATTGTTTTAAATAATACTTCTGGTTGTGTTTCTATTGAATCCTTGGTATACTACAGGTTCTATGTACTTTCCTACAGTCCTCTCTCCCTCCTAAAATGAGCCTGGCTGCTCTGCGTACGCTACCATATACTCCGGTGGTACAGCTTTACACTAAGAGTGGAGTCTTGCACTGTCTCAGTTGCATGGTTTTGCTAAGCCCTTAGTTGGACTTCAGAAAAACTGTACTAACAATGAGGCACCAAGGTCACCATATGAATAGAATCTGATGAAGATACCTCAGGATTATCCTCTGCCACTCGGGACACTGATGCTGCAGGAGGTTTGATGCTGCAGGAGGTTCTTCTTTTCTGTGCTCCTTAGTTGCTGTTTTGAGGAAAGAAAGTGGTCTGTGTACTAGAAGGTTGTGAAAGTGCCCCACAAGTCAATGTCTGAAGAATCTGCAATCTGAGGCAACGTAGTGATACAGGGAGCTGTGCTCAATGTGGAGCTCTTATTTTTACAAGACCTTTGAAGGCCCTCTGGGTGTATCCCAGTAGCTAAACCCTCAGAGGAACTTCTGGATGGTCGAAGACCCTCAGGGCCTTTGGCTCTGGTAGGCTTATGATGCTGAGGCATCACCTCCGGTATGGAAGACCCAATAATAGACCTCAGAGGGCAGTAAGTGTTACCACTGGTAGAAGTCTGGATGGCCTCGCTGAACTCCCGGTCACAGTAGACATGACCTTGGTGCAAGCACCAGTAGCAGCCAAAACGGCCTCAAAGAGGACTCCGGTAGCGCGTTGGCTAACCGCAACAGTTCTACTGTCCCTCCTGCTTGCACAGGGTGCCTGACTTACCTGCTTCGATGACTGCAGACACACAAATTCCTTGATGTTGCTGGGCGGAGGCACGTGGAACAGAAAGGGCAAAGCAAGAAGAACATGCTACCCACCGATGGTTGGGTCTAGACGCTAATCAACGCACGTGGGTATCCGCCACCGCAAAATGCCTGTGGCACGAGGCACAGGTGGAAAAACTAGTAACGCCCGTCATAAAACTGATCTGGTGTTGCCGGAAGGCAAATTAATTAGAAAAAATGTAAAGTGAAAACAGGTGCAGAGACTAAAAATATGCATGTGCAGTGAAAGCATCCAGTCCCGTCAGTGCGGAAAAAAGGATGCTGGGTGTTGCCGGTAGGAGTCAGCGGGGCTAGCAATCCCCGACTGCTATGCCACTAAGACGATGGCGGGTGGGCTGCATAGAGGAAAAGGAACCATGAGCTAGAGTACAGTAGTCACTACAGTGAGTAGTATTTTCTTACTCCCAAGTCCCGTCCCCTTTCTTACAAAACGGTAATACCCAGTTTAGGAGGTTGGCAAATAAAAACAATTTAGTTTGTATATTTCCTCATTGGATATATACTGCTATGTATGAGAACCAGTGAGCACATACCTATGAACAAACTAATACCCACATGTCAGCCAAAGATGTTTTGAAGTCCGGACTGTTCAAATGATACATCTGATGTATCTGATCTTGCCTTGGTAACCAAGTATTGAGCTTGCAGAAGGGTTCACCCATGTCGCAGTCAAGAGGAATGTGCCTCTGAACACCACAGATGGCACTTCTGCTCTCAACCAATGCACTTTAAGGGCCTTTGGTAGTGAGAGGCTATTCCATGTACATGTCTTTAGGATCCAGTCCACCACCAATCTAGGAATCGTCGTCTTAGAAGCTGCCGCACCGGGGGTCTGTGTGCCGTAGGTGACAGACGTTCCGTTGACCTAATCCGTGAAGCTTTCTCCATGTAAAACTTTAGAGATATCCAAATTATCGAAGGATCAGAAGTTGGATTAGAGAAGTTCGGTTTACAAATACTCTGGTTCATGTGGAAGTCTACATTTTTCGGCAGAAAATTAGAGTGGGTTTTGTGCCGAATCTCACAATGTCATCACTCTCTCGGGGAAACCCTTCCCATGTGGTCAGGGAAGGACAGCTGCTACTTGATCACGAACCTGGGGGTGGCTGCCTGAGAGAAGACCATATTGAGAGGGAAGGAGACTCATCATCGCTGCAGCACACCACAGAGGAGGGCAGGAGCCCCAGCCTCTCAAGAGCCCAGGAGCGGCTCCAACTACACACGGATCAGCTGTGCACCGGATTGCCCCGTCACACACAAATCCTCAAGGGTGAGGTCTTTTCATCAGTATTATATAGGTATGCGCCTTGAGCACCCCTACATCCAACTGCAGCAGCCGCACGCCGTTATTTCCACCCGAAACCGAAGCGCACCGCATCGAGTGAATCACCTGAGCTTGGCAGATTCTTCCGCCTGACTCCGTAATGGCAGGTGCATTGCGGCATCAGAGCGAGGCTCTGGCTGCGTGACTTCGCTGCTGAGCAACAGAAGCTTATTTTTACCGCTCCACTTCCGCCGGCAGGCGGAAACGCCAGCCTCACAACTAAGGCCCATACAAAGACCCCTGTTTGCCCCATGTTTGCGCGCTGGAGCGCACTACTCTGCCCGTCCTCATACTCGAAGTATGTTCTCTGTGCCAACGTCTCAACTGAAGTCTAGAGGAGTAGGAGATCCCGCCATCCACTGTAGGAGTAGCAGGATCTAGGATCGATGGCCGCAGGCCCTGCCAGATGTAAGGTAGGCCATAGGCCTCCCCTAGTTGTACTCCAAATTTCGGAAGCATGCCTGTTTCTTCTCATTCCTATAGTGGTTGGGCACCCACATGGGCCCTCACTAGCAAACGGCATCTAGCCTGTTTTCTACTGCCACATGTAGTAGAAACGGTAATTGTACCTATTGTAATTGTACAATTGTAATTGTAACACCCCAATTTGCCAGCTCGTGCCTTATAGACTCGCTCTCTGACACACTACTACTGGTCTCACACATACCACCCTAGCTCTATAGCTTTAAGCATGACTCGGAACCCTTGAATGCTACCCCACTATATGACTACCTTGATTGTGTTGTGCCCTATGGTCGCTAATAGACCACATTTGATTTGTGTTGTGCCCTATGGTCGCTAATAGACCACATTTGATTTGTGTTGTGCCCTATGGTCGCTAACAGATTACATTGATTGTGTTGTCACTCGCTCGCCTTTACTGTGAAGTTTGCACATGCCATCTTTTAGCCTGAGTGTGACCTCTAATTTAGGTGAACCCTTTGTCTAATTGCATCTATTCACAATTTTAGCCTAAGTGTGATCTCTAATTTTAGGTGAATCCTTTGTCTAACTGCATCTGTTTGCACATGCCACTTTTAGCCTGAGCATGATTTCTAATTTAGGTGAACCCCTTCCACTGAGAACTCTCCAAGGTCTTAGGCCTCTGAATCTAAAACACTGCCGGCATTATACCAATTGTTGTGCCTTACCTGATATTGCCTTATACTAGTTTGCACCTAACTGCTGCTGCCACAATCACCACTAGACCTTACCTGACGTTAGTTGCCGCTCCCTTCTACTACCGCTACAGCCAGAATAGCCCCGCTATACAATATTCGATCCACACTACTGTCGCTGATCCCAGATCCAAATCGTACAATGTACCTTCGTAAGAGCCAAACAGCCACCCTACCATACCTCCTCATACCCTTACTACACCTTGCCATCTTTACTGCTGCCATAACTATGTACCCTGCAGAAAATGCACCTTGCCCAACCTTAGAAAGAAACACCAGACTACGAGCCAGACTACCCCGCCTCTACGAGCCTATCTACCATAACAAGAGACCCACCTCGCAACACTAATACCCGCCCGAACCAAACCACACCCTGCTACAACTCCACCCAACCCAAACTCATCCCTTTAACAATCCAGGACACACCCAACTCTACCATTATATCCGGAGCCTAGATCAACGCGAGATCGCTAGTGGCCCACGCCACAGAAATAGCAGACACCTTATCCTCAAACAATCTCGACCTCCTAGCAATCACTGAATCATGGCTGCACGAAGCAGCAGGCCCAGCACTTTCAATAGCCATTCCAGAAAATTACCAAATAATCAGAACGGACAGGCCCAACAATAGAGGAGGTGGCCTAGCCATCATAGCTAAAACAAACCTCGAGCTAAGAACACTGTCTCAAGCACCTCTCAAATCCTGCGAGCTCCTAATAGCCAAACTGCCTATCTCCAACTGTCTCGCCTTAACCATTTATCTAATATATAGGCCACCTGGCCCCATTGGCTCATTCGAAGCAGACCTATCCAGCCTCCTAGCTAACAATATAAAAGACACCTCCCAAATATTATTGCTAGGCGACCCTGATGACAAATCAGCACAAGCCATAGCCAACATGCTAGATGAACACGGCCTAATCCAAAGAGTGCTCACCCCCACCCATAATAAAGGTAGGACCCTGGACTGGATCGCCACCCTGAACTGCGATACCGTCATCACCAAAACCGCTCCCCAACACTGGGCAGACCATCACCTCATTGACTTCACTTTATCTCTCAATAAAGAAGTCAAAGAAAACATCATGGCACCACCACTGCCCACTAGAGCAAAAAAAAAATATAACCCCAGACAACCTCCTACCACTACTACTGCCAACCCTCAATGATCTTCCCGACAACCTAAATCCAGAGTGTTTAGTAGAAAATTACAACAATGCCATAAAGAAAGGTCTAGACATCATTGCCCCTCTTAAACTGCAAAAGAGTAAACAACAAGTCCATCTGAACACCTGGTTCACCCCACATCTGAAAGAACTTAGATTGCACAAAAGGAAACTTGAAACCCAATGGCGCAATTCCCCCACTGAAGAGAACAAATCACAACTTTTTGCAAACAACTATAAAAAAGAAATTCTACTCACAAAAAAGAATCTCTTCAATGAAGGAATCGAAAAATCTAGCTCCAACACCAGAGAACTTATTGCCATACTAAGGGAACTAGAATCCCCCATACCCCCACCAGACAATATAATCAAGGACAAAGCATGGTGCACCAGCGTCCAAAACCCCCTAACTAATAAAATCAAAACTCTCCAAACTAAAATCGCACTAAAAAAAAAAAAAGACTCCCTCACCATCAATGAAGCATCTCCCAGCAACCACGCCAAAACAACCAACCCTCCAGCTCAGAATCTCTTCAGGTTCACCAAAATATCTATCCCAGAAACAGAGAGAGTTATAGCCTCACTTAAACCATCTAACTGCAAAGGCGACAACTGCCCTCCCCAGATAATCAAGGATGCTGCCAGGGACCTATCCCCCTTATAACCAAGCTGATTAACGCATCCTTCTCTTCCAACACCATACCAAGCAACCTCAAAGAATCTTGGGTCTTGCCTCGCCTCAAGAAGCAAACCCTAGACCCTGCTATTCCCACCAATTACAGGCCCATCACCACGGTGCCTTTCCTGTTAAAGATAATAGACAGAGTAGCATACCTACAAATTCAGCAATATCTTGAAACTCACAAACTATTAGGCACCCGCCAATCGGGCTTCAGACCATAGCACAGTACTAAGACAGCCCTAATTGATCTTAAAACCCAGATCAATGAGATCAACGACAAAGGGAACACCGCCATGCTACTCCTCCTCGACCTGTCGGCAGCGTTCGACCTAGTGGATCACGCAGTCCTGTGCGAACACCTGGCCTCAGCTGCCCACTTCTCGAAAGAGGCCATAGCCTGGATCCAATCATTCTTGGACAATCGAACCATGAGGGTCTTCTCTACCCTAGCCTCAGCAGACCCCATCAAAATAACTTGCGGGGTACCCCAGGGTTCCTGCGTCTCTCCCACCCTCTACAACATTTTTACCAAGCCCCTATTTGACAAGTTGGACAGACTGGGTGTCTCATATACTAATTATGCAGATGACACCCAGATCCTCATACCACTTTCAGGCAACTTCGACTCAGATACGGCCTTGGTAAACAAAATATATCTCATCATTCAGGCATGGATGGCCACACACGGCTTATGCCTGAAGGATGAGAAAACCGAAATCCTGCTCCTCAGATCCAACACTAATCTAAAAAAACTCAGCTCCAATTATAAGGCCTTCAACATTGATGGCAACACCATCCCAGTGGCCAAAACAGTGAAAAAGCTAGGCTTTCACCTTGATGCAACCATGTCACTAAAAAAACAAGTCAACTCACTAGCATCCTCTACCGCCTACACACGCAAGCTAATCAGGGCAAGTAGAGCCTTCCTCACCCAGGCTAGCTGCATCATCATTGCCAATGCCCTAATACTATACAGACTTGACTATTGTAATGCCATGTACCTAGGAGCCAACAAATACATAACCAACAAACTACAGACACTACAAAATAACGCTCTCAGAACAGCCCTTAACCTACCCTTCCAAGGAACACATTTCCAACAAAAGGAGAGAACACAAATGGCTGAAAATCTGACCGCATCTCTCTCAAAACGGGATCACTCACTTTCAAATGCTTAAACAACGCAGCCCCCTCCCCATCGCGCATCCAGAATAAAGAAAAAAACCTCCACCCGCCCCACCAGATTGATTAACTCCTACTGCCTGCAGGTACCCAATTTCAGACAAAAGAAAACCGGCGGCAGTAACTTCCCTGTCTTGGCAGCCCAACATTGGAACGCCTCCCACTCAACGTTAGGACAGAACAATCCTACTATAACTTCAGGCGAAACATCCTCACCTGGCTGCTGTCTAAAGATCCCCATGACTAACCCTGCCATCTCACCTGCCCATGCCTTTGCTCAAACTGGGCTCCTATGCACAGCATTAAATATGTAAAAATGTAAGTTCAACCGTACTGTCTCTATGCACAGCACTAAATATGTAAATATGTAAGCAATGTATTAACTATATGTATATATGCACATTCCTGCAATGTAATGCTAAGCCTCTTTTTCATGTGTGCTTTATCCTGCAACTACGTTTTTATGTAATCCTACCTTCCTGCTCTCTGTTGCGCCCTGTTACCTCTGGGTTTTGAGCGCCATACCAAATAAATAAACAACAAATAAACACCAACTAGCAGGAACTTGGTATCCCTCTTTCCACTCAGGCTATGACACCAACCCCATGCATTCCCAATCTTGTATGGCATATTGTGACAGATCTAGTTCATCCAGTTCGCACTGACCTTAAGGCTTTCGCCCATTCACTCAACGGAAAGACAGACGAGGAAGAGCAGAGTAATGCTGAGCATTGAACTAGAGATGCGTTCCAGTGGTTGGATGAATCCGATGAGCGCCAGGACATTTAAAATGCTGGCACTGCGAGGATGATGGAGATTCACTATATCCAGACTCGGGTCGGGAAGCGAGGGAGGAGGCAACAGCAGTAGAGAACAGGAGAATCCCTACCGGCGCCGTCACAAGAAGCTTGGAGGACAAAAAGGTACACCGCCCAGGAGCCTGCACCAGGAGAGGCTGCGGAGAAGAGACCAAGCTGAAGCGGGTACCAGAGGGCAGACGGGACGCCAACAGCAGAGGAAGGTTCCCTGCTGGAGAGAGCAGAGACCACAGCGAAGACCGCAGAGAATGCCAAGGCAACCACAGGAGACCTGTGAGCCTAGGCGAGGGAAGTGGGACACTGAGGCGCTTCACAGCGTACTGCGCAACGAAGATAGACTGACATTGGTAAAGCGAACCTGAGCAAGGTAGCAGGCACGCTGAATGTGTTACGAAATAAAATAGATGTATAGGTGTTGAAGACCCCAAGACTACGTCCTGCTAGGACCGCCTTATCATACAACTGTTTGGCTCAGAGTACACCAGGCAACGTGTGGAGAGTACCCACACCCAAATAAAAAGTGAATATTGTGATAGCCATGTCAGGAGAGTACCAGGCAATGTGATTGTGGGTCTGTGAACCGCACCAAATTGTAAATGAACTGTGAGACTTGGGAAGAGGAAAGGCAGCATCTTGATTGTGGAAACTCCAGGGGAAGGCAACCATACCCACTATCTGGAACCTTGGATAGTTTTGTAAAGACAAGGAGCAACAGAATCCCTTGTGTGTGAGAGATCCAGGGCAAGGGAGCCATATCCCCATGACTGGAAAGGTACATATCTTTGAGAAAGAAATCGGTGATTGTGAAGTTTTATAAAAATAAAGGAGAGTGAGAGAAACCCCTCAAGTGTGAAATCCCCTGGATTGGAAAGTTGTCTACTGAGAGAAAGAAATCAAGGGAAGAAGCACCCCCCCTTGAACCATTGTGTTTTAAAAGTGTAAAGTGTCTAGGAAACTAAGGGGAAGGGAAGCACCTCCTGAGTGTTATGAAAAGTGTAAACTATCTGAGGAACTCAGGGTAAGGAGACCCCCTTGGAAGAATTCTGAATGTGAATTCTAAAGTGCCTAAGAAACTCAGGACAAGGGAAGCCCCTCCTGAGTATTGTAAAATTGTGAAAAGTATAAACTATCTGAGAAACTCAAGGGAAGGGAATTCACCCCCCCTTAACCCCCCTACTGAGGATTGTGCAACTTGATTGTTTCTTTTTGCACCCTTTTGGAAATTTGGGTTGGAACTCTGAAGAGCACCACAGTTGAAAGACTATATCCCTTTTCACGTTAACGTAGGTTCAGAATGTAAGGGTTAGATTAGGATTTTGGACAAAAGACTGCTTTTGGAATTCTGACATTGACATCCTTTAATTTCGTTGCAGGAGGGAAACCCCTCATAACGATAGCACATGATTGGTCTTTCTCCAACCCTCTTATTACTTTTATTAAAGTCTATAGCAATCAACCCAATGCCCTCGTATCAGAGTCTTTCTCCCGATTCATTACAGTTTACAGGACCACCTTGTCTCAAAGACGGAGAACACCCAAAGAGCACCCGCAGTTAGCCAATCATCGAGGCTGAGATGACAGCAATAAGGCATACGGTCTTCCAAGTCTTAAGACTACCATCCGTTCAGGCCATGGGCACAGAGTTCGCACATCAGAGTTTTTAAAACATTATGATCCAGTGATGGCTGCGGGATCCCTCTGCAAGGGTAAAACCACACCAACACTCCAAAATGTTTATTAATTGGGTTTGAAATGGAACCATCTGCTTCAACTTTTTATAGGAAGGCACAGATTACTGAAAGATAGGTCCTACAGGAGTCTGTATTAAGGCCTGACTCAGCCAACTGCGATCTGAAGGAGTTTACACAGAAAGACTGTTCCCACCCTCGTCCGCACACAAATGGCAAAACTTGGTGCATTAACTGGCATACTGGGATCTTGCGAAGATTAACAGGCTGCCCTCAAGGTCTGCATGTTTCTCGAATCATTCACATGTCATAAGTGGGAAATTGGTTGAGAACCCTCCCCCCAACTCCAGCATGAAAAGGTTCGACCTGAGCTGCAACGGATGATGAAGTATGACCAACATTTGAAGGTCAGAATACCAGAACCTGCTCAGCCAAATGGACTATGTTGACCCCCTCCCACCGGCTGCAGTAGGTTTGTAAACACTCGACAGAAGCGGGTGTGAGAGAGGTTGGCGGAACACAAGGGAACTGTATGTCTGATCTCAGGAGAAAGTTATTTCCCAAATAATCAGTCCTTCCGATGCCCAAGAGGTATACAGAGAGCACTTTCTGCTGAACCTTGAAGCAAACAGATCCACCAAAGGTCCCCCAAAGCTTCAAAAGATCCGACCCACCAGAGATTGAGAAAGCTCACACTCCTTTGGAGCATGTGTGCATTTGGAGGGAGTTTCTGCTGCCCTGTTAGGCTCTCCCAAGAGATGGGAGGCTAACAGAGAGATTGGGGGGGGATGTCTAATGATCCATAACCACAACTCCTGGCCTAACCTGTATGGGGGGGATCAGGGGCAGGTGGAAGGGCATTTTGTACCTCCATGCTTGTTGAGTGAAAACCTTGCTGTTAAATGTTAGAATGCAAACTCCCAACTCACTAGTGAGGCATGAAATGGAACATTATCGGTCATCTTGTGAAAAAGGAACTCCTGACAGATTAAGTGAGTTGGTTCATCAAGTCAAATCTCAAATGCAATCTAAGACTGGGGAGCTGGAAGGGAAAGGGGGGTGGGGGGGAAGAACAGCACCAGAGCCGATTAGGATAAATACCCGGTTTCCAGTGCTCAACTAGATGCTGATAGATATTCCTCAGAAGGCCTTGCATTAGAGACAGCCAGGACAAAAGAGGCCATAAGCCCCAGCAGCCTCTGGTAGGATATCCGATACAAGAACGGCGGTCACTAGTTTCTCATTGGAAGCCAACCTGAGCAGGGAACACGATCGCCTGGGCCATGTCCCATCGGGACCCTATCAAGGTGATAGTCTGGCTCAGTAAGAGGGAGAAATTCTACAAGGAGTGGATTCAATCCAGGATTCTTCAAGGGAAGGGGATGTCTCCAGAGCCTGTCACTGTATCAGCCAGTTGTCCAGGTAAGGATATATACACACAAGTTAACCCTTCCCTGATATGAGCTACAACAGCTGAATCTTCATGTAGACCAGGGGGAGGGCTTGGAGAGGGACCGGACGTGAATTGAGGCTGAAAGGAAGGACCCTCTTCTGGTGAGCAGTAGGGGAAGCAAATCTGCGGAACCTTCGGTGGGGAGGTGCCTAGAGACATCCCCAAGATGTATTGCACACAGCGAACTCCCCTCTTGCAGGGCTTACAGGATGTGTGCAGGTGTGCCAAATTTGAACTTTTCCCACAGGAAAAAGGGGTAAAAAAAAAAAATCAGAGAGGTCGAGGATGACCCACAGGTCTAATTCTTTCCTTTGGGATTGCAAGAAAATGAAATAAAATCCCTTCCCCTTTTTATGCACGGGCATCACTTCTATGGCTCAAGGGTAGAAGCTTCCTAACTTCCACAAGGAGTTAGCTGCTGGGGGAGAAGCAGGGAGGCGTTGGAGGGGGAGACGTGTTGGGAACAGTGGAAGACGCGAGCCCCTCTTTGTCACCGATAAGGTCCAGGGATACCTTGTTATCTTTTCCCACACATGAACCATCACTTCTTGGCATCAGGTTGGTGCTGAGGAAGGGGAAGAAGCATTTGCTTGTGCATTGCTCTTTACGTGATGGAAAGAAAGGAGGAAGTGGCGGCCAAGGAGCTTCTGTCGCTGTTCTCCTGGTCTCGATTGGAATCCTCTTAAGTCTGAGAATGTCCTTGACCGATGAGAACTACCGGTCAAGGAAGCCCTGGGCCTGGACTAGTTGGTAGACTAGGATTTTTCCATTAGCAGGTTTTGTCCTCCTTCAGGAGTTATTTATCTGCTGAGACATTGAACAACTGGAACATGAGCTACTTTATCCTCGCCTGAGCCACAAGGAACAGATTAGTACACTTGAACCATGCCCATCTGTGCATGCTTAATCTGGACCCTGAGGTTGTGTCTAGGTGCTTGCTGCCCCCTACCAGTGACGCTGCTCTGGACCACACTCTCCAGCTCTGGACTACACTCTCCAAAGCTTACCACGAGTTTCAGCGTTAGGAAGACGCTGTTGCTTCTGCCAAGATATGTAACATTGGTGTCTACACTGCAGACTGCGGAGCAACTACTTTACAGCACCCCATGTGGTGTTGAGCTTTTTTGCCTTACCGCACCACGAGCTACAGCCACGCTGATATCCCCTCACAGCGGAGCCGTGTCTTATTATACTAAACCACTAGGACCTACAAGCATCATAAGTTGTGAATTGAAGACTGCTATTTTGTCCAGCCCACCTCCATGAGTCACTAGCAGCAAGAGACTGACACCTGCCGACTACATCGGGCTCTCCTCCACCAACAGCTTCTACTGTTGACTTGCTCCTTCCCCATCCCTCCACATCCCGGACCTAAGCACCAGGGAGACTCAATCCTGAGGCCCAGAAGAAGGCACCACATCTGGAAGCCCAAACATCTGAGGACTAGGCACTCCACCAGCCTGTTTAACTTCAATCCTGGTAAGTTCTTTTCCCGACAGACCAATGATTGGTCAACATTACACCACAGTGCAATCCTTATCAGACAGGGTTACTCTTTTTCTAAAAAGGACAGTTACTCCTGCATTCCCTACGTTCTCTCCTTTCTCTTTCGCTACAGCACTATTAACTATGCTGTTTGACCTCCTATATCTGCTGATATTGATGTTCAAAATTGCAACACAGTTGTTGTGGGTTTTTAGTGTACCCTGTATAATTTACTAATTGTCAAGTCATGTTTTTTCTGTTTTCCTGAAAATGTTTGGCTTAATATTAATTTGAGACGTATGCTCCAACTTTGCTATTCACCTCAGATATGTTGGTATGAATTACCTTGACTGTCTCACAATCAACATGCTGAGAAACATGAAATAAAACTCATGTATAAGCCTTATGAATGAGACTATGAACTAGTATGTTATTTATTCACATATAGTCTAGAAGCTTAATGTCTCAATATCTAATGAAAAATATGGGCCACAGGTGACTTAATTAACACCAATATTCTACCAGAATAGAATAGCATACTTAACTAATGGTATGCTCTAATCAAAATTGGCGGCTAAACCCTCTGCAACGCTCTTGCTGCTCCCTACAGCAGGTCCATACCCAAGAGTTTGGCCTCAGCAACACCTGAGAGGAATTGCTCTCGCTTGCCCTCTAGGGTGAAAGGAGAACTCAAACTTCTTTCTCAGGTGCAAGTTGTTTGCTGCTAGGGTAGCCTCAGCATTCTTCTGCCTCAGATGCAGTGAGCTATTGGAGTACACTTCCCTTCCCATAGTCTCTATGGCTCCCTTTGCTGTAGGGGTCCTATTAGACGAGATTGAAGATCAAGAGAAGGGGCACTGAGCTACATAGTCACAGGCACTAGCACTGACTGAGCTGTAGGGTGGGAAGCCAATCCAATCTGAATTTGGCATCAAGTCTTATCTGCAGGGCCACTGGCACAGGAGCTTCCCAGAATTTGCACGACTCCTTCAGCAGATCATTTTTTAATGGACTTCTTTATTTTAGACAGAATCCTAGATTCCATGGGAGTCAGCTCCAGGAGGTCCAATTACTTCATAATGCCCATTACCTGTTTGTGGAACACAGACTATAACACCTTCCATCCTCATCCTGGGCATCATTGTCCCCCCAGTCGTGTCAGTCAATGCTGTGTCTAATTGAGGTGATAAGTATTTAATGATGCAGTGGCCACTGGAAGGCATCAAGAAGCAGGTACCAGAGCAACTGGCTGTGGTGTAACATATTGCTATAGTAAACAGTGCTGGGATAACCAGATGAGAAACTGGAGTAAGGGACAGAATAAACATTGGTTCTACTTGGTGAGGCACTCCCACAGATGTGGGGCAGCGTAACAGTGGTTAGTAGGGAATGGTACTGGCAACACTGGTTGAGGAATAACCTCTTATGAGGTCTGTGATGAGTGCATCATGGGTGTAGTTAGTAAGTGATGATGTCTCGTTAGCAGGCACTCTTCGTGATGTATGGAGTTGGGTGACAGATTGTATAGGGTTCCTAGGCCTCCAATGTGTGCTGAAGACAATGAAAGTGGTAGAATATTTCCCCATTTTCAGGGGTTCATCCCGGGTCATGTCAAATGATGGGCCGACAGCAAGACCAGGCCAGCAGGAAGAGCAAAACATCAAATCGGAGGAACCTGTGGTACATGTTGTAGTATGGGTTGGAGGTGGGTGTTACATTAGACTAACGGACAAGGGTGCAGACAGGAATCTAGCAAAGTAGCTTGCACAGGTCGCTGAGACTGCTCCATGTTGCTGCCAGAACCGTGACAACAGAAGAATGGGACGAACAGTGAAGTTTGGTGTACCCCTCCTTACCCCACCCCCGCCCCAAGAGGTGACTTAAGACTGGATGTGGCAGCTGCAAGACAACAATGCTACCCCACTCCAATAAAGTCAACAGTTCTTCTTTGAAGAAACGACAGTAGAGACCAGCCCGATGAGTCTATACATGGAGCACTTTCTAACAACAAATGCAATTCCGTTCAGTCTCCAACCTAAACAGTGCTCCCACTTCTTGGATGGTGATGCACACAGCTAAGGGCTTCAGGGGTTACAGGGTTAAACAGTAGGACTGTTCCCACCCTGGAGATGGAGTAGCAGAGCTTCACCTTGCAGAAGGACGAGTCGCCCAGCAAGTTGCTTCAAAAGGATCCTCAGTGAAGTGTTCTTACAGGTACACCAGAGCTGTTTCAGGTAATAGTTTTAGTTGCCACAGGTACACATTAAAACAAATATAATAAACATGACTGGGGAAGATACCAACCCATTTAAATCCACAAGCACCAGACAAATATGTGGCAGCCTCTCATTCAGAAGAGGTCAGTATCTCATCAGTGTGGACACACTGGTTTGTAGACGTACCTGTCTGGCAGGCTGTCCGGTCATTTGGTCGACAGACAATTGGTCGACAGACAAATGGTCGACACAATTTGGTCGAAAAGAATTCGACCATTTGTCTTTCGACCAAATTGCGTCGACCATTTGTCCTGTCGACCTTTTTCTTTTCTCGACCAAATGACCTGTAACCGTCTGGCAGACAATCATCCAGTCAGAATACATTCCCATTCAGCTAGGCTTCCTTTATGAGTTCAAGTTAGAGCTCATATCCACAGCCTTGAGAACTACACTAGAAGGGCAACAAACAGTCACCTAGTCACAGGACCTGAATATCAGAAAGTCATTTTGCCCCTGCTCAGGGAGAAAACTGGCCACAAAAATGAAACCTAGTAACAAGAAAAAAGCTACCAGCAGCTTGTAATAGACAGAGGGTGGGAAATCTCAACAAGGGACACTCTGGGGCACTTTAGGAATACCCCTCCCTGGACAGCCATATGGACTACAAAGGCATCCCATAAACAGAGTTGCCGACTGCAGTGGTGCTATGGATAAAAGCATAAATGATAGGATAGATGAGTAGTGTCTTCTAGAAGTGTGGGAAGCGCTTGTTATGTTATAGGTTCTTATACTTCTACAAGCCGCAAGGAGAAGGCCAGAGGACAAGCCCTGCACTCCTCTTTGCAGCTCCGCTGCGAGTGCCTCCATCAGCTGTGCTCGATCAGCTGGCAGCAGAATTCCATCTGCTTTTCGGAGCGCCAGCTGATCTCGCGCACATCGCGAAGGCCCCCGCCTTGGAAGGCATGGGCACCGACAAAGCATCTTTTGAATTTGGCGCCGAAACGACGCCGCTTCCCGCCCGCAGCCCGCAGCCTCATACGGCTTCCCGCCCTGCCGGCTCCACCCCCCCCCACCATAAAGAGAGACGGGGCTCACCGCCAGGCGAAGCCGCAAGGAGAAGGCCAGAGGACAAGGCCTGCACTCCTCTTTGCAGCTCCGCTGCGAGTGCCCCCATCAGCTGTGCTCGATCAGCTGGCAGCAGAATTCCATCTGCTTTTCGGAGCGCCAGCTGATCTCGCGCAGATCGCGAAGGCCCCCGCCTTGGAAGGCATGGGCACCGACAAAGCATCTTTTGAATTTGGCGCCGAAAGGACGCCGCTTCCCGCCCGCAGCCCGCAGCCTCATACGGCTTCCCGCCCTGCCGGCTCCACCCCCCCCACCATAAAGAGAGACGGGGCTCACCGCCAGGCGAAGCCGCAAGGAGAAGGCCAGAGGAGAAGGCCTGCACTCCTCTTTGCAGCTCTTCGCTGCTCGAAGTCTGCCGTTTACCACGGACTCTTGCTGGAATCACAAGGTAAGGAGTCCCGCACTCCGGAACTACCCCACACACTCGCAAAAAGGCGAGACCGTCTACGCACACGTACTCTACCTAGCGTATTGGTCACTCTGCCCATCCCCACAAGTGCACGCAATGCACGACTAGAGTCAAGAACCTTACCTACAACTAACCGAAAGGCCACCTCCCCAGTACTGCATCTATACCACAAACTAATCCACACAACGAAGCTGACCCCACTTATCAAGCACCACCGTGAGCCATTTGCATTGGATACAATGTCTAAGACTCTTGTTAATGTGTCACTCACACGTTTGAATGAAATTACCGCTATTTGCAATTCTTCTACCACTGCCTTGCTACCTAATGATGCAAATGCCACTTTATCTGTGTCTATGACCCCAGGAAACATGCCTCCCACCGGTTCGGATAGGCCACCCCCGACCATCGATGTCACCCCTGAACCGCACCTCAAATGTGCCCTCATCAACGCCCGCTCCATCAATGCGCATGCACTAGACATCCACGACCTTATTACCACCCTAGATCTAGATCTTCTAATGGTCACCGAAACTTGGCTACATGAAGCCTCAGGCCCCGCCCTATCCCTCGCTCTCCCACCTGGCTATGCCATCACGAGACAAGATCGCATGACCACTGGAGGCGGTGTCGCACTCATAGCCAAAGACTCAATCACCATCAGAAGGGCTGACAAAACTATCAACAATAACAGTGACTACCTTCAATTAAAACTCACCATCTCGCACCAATGCACCATCACCCTACACCTCATCTATCAACCACCAGGCCCCCTAGGAGACTTCCAGGCCTCCATCACCCACCTCCTGGCGGACAACCTCAAAAAGTCATCCAAAGCCATTCTCCTTGGAGACATCAACCTTGGCCTGAATGACGCCAAAGCCTACAGCCAAACACTTGACACAGTTCTAGCCACCCTAGGATTCGTCAACACCATCAACAACCCCACACACGCCCTAGGCAGATCACTAGACTGGATCGCCCACCACAATTGCCCCATCACAGTCACGGACAACACCCCCACCCCATGGTCCGACCACCACACCATCACCTTTAACATCCCCACCACTACAACCACATCCCACCCCCCTCCTCCCTTGCCTCCTGCCCTTACAAGGAGTGCCCGTCAACTGACCAAAGAAAGACTCCTACCCTTCTTACAGGGACCTGCCTTCACAGCCCCATTCTCCAACGACCCGGAAACTCTGGCAAAAAATTATGATACGGCCATCACAGCAGCAATCAATACCATCGCCCCACTTAAACTTCGGAAAACCAAACCCACTAGACACGCTAATGCGTGGTTCACCCAAGACCTTCTAAAACTACGCTCCGACAAACGGGCAGCATTAGCTCTTTGGCAAACATCCCGGGATGAGAAAGACAAACTCAACTTCAAATCCCTTGCAATTAATTACAAGAAAGCCATCATTAAAGCCAAAGCTAAATCCTTCGAAGAGTGAATTGCTGAGGCCAAGTCGAACACCAAGGAAATGTTCGCCATTTTCAGGGAACTTGAGAACCCCACACCCACCCCCCAAAACTTCACTAAGGACAAAGAATGGTGTGACAACATCCAAACAGCCATGCGCAATAAGATCAGCTCTCTCCAAGCCAAAATCTTGAACACCAAACTAACACTCTCCACCCACACTACACCCTCCCCACCACCACTGCCCCCATCACCCACTGAGGCCCCACCCACCTTCTTGTTTAAAACCGTCCAAGAAAACGACATGATCAACATTATGAAAAACATAAAACCCTCCAATTGCAAAGGCGACCCCTGTCCTGCCTCCATCATCAAAGACTGCGCAGACACCTTGGCCCCTTTTCTAACAGCCTTCGTCAACGCCTCCTTCACCACTGGGAGAGTCCCCGCCTGCCTAAAGGAAGCATGGGTCCGACCCCTCATAAAGAAACCCACACTTGACCCCACCTCCCCTAATAACTACCGCCCCATCACCACTGTCCCTTTCCTCCTCAAGATTCTAGACAAAGCAGCCTACCTGCAGGTCCAGCACTTCCTCGAAGAACAGAACCTCCTTGGACTGAGACAATCCGGCTTTCGCCCTAGGCATGGGACAGAGACCGCCCTACTCGACCTAAAAAACCAAATGGACGACGCAAGGGACCAAGGCAAACCTGTCTTGCTCCTTCTCCTGGGTCTGTCGGCAGCTTTTGATCTTGTAGACCACGACATCCTCTGCCACCACCTCTCCTCCACAGCCAACTTCTCTCAAGAAGCCATTACATTGATCACCTCCTTCCTCCAAGGCAGGACCATGCAGGTCTTCTCTGACCTAGCCACTGCATCACCCTCTATCATGCTATGTGGGGTGCCCCAAGGCTCCTGCCTCTCCCCCACCCTCTACAACATCTTCACCCGCCCCCTCTTCCTCATCCTTGACGCCATGGGCATCTCTTACACCAACTACGCCGACGACACACAGATCCTTCTCACTCTGACAGGCGACTATGACACGGACTCTGCTACCCTCAACAACAATTCAAATGTGGATGGCTATCAACGGCCTCTGCCTTAACTCTGACAAAACTGAGCTCCTACTCGTAGGCTCCCCTGACACCATCAAGAAACTTGACGCTCAGTTCAGCCATTTCACCATTGACTCAATCACGATCCCAGTACTTGACACGGTAAAAACACTAGGTGTCTACTTAGACTCCAATCTATCCATGACCAGACAAGTAAACGCCATTGCCTCCTCGGCCGCTTACCATGCAAAACTCCTTAACGCAATCAGACCTTATCTGTCAAAAGACACCTGCACTAACATAGCCAGGGCCATAACCGGCTCACGACTTGATTACTGCAATATTCTTTTCCTTGGGACCTCCAACAAAAATCTTGAGAAGCTCCAAGTAATACAGAACAGTGCCCTACGCGCTGCACAAGGCATTGCCAAGAGAGAGCACATCACCGCTGCCAGAAAAGCTTCCCACTGGCTCCCCATAAAGGAGAGGATCCTATTCAAAGCTCTAAGCATCACCCACAAATGTGTCCATCTTGCCGCCCCAATGTACCTTTCGCAGAGGATCCACCTGGTCTCCTCCACAAGACCCACTAGATCACCCTATGCCAGCATGCTCTCAGTACCCAGGGTAAAAAGGACTAAGCAGGGGGCTCCAGTTTCCCGTACCTCGCTGCCGTACACTGGAACACCCTCCCTAGCTCCCTGCGCTCTGAACCCTCACTGACAGCCTTTCGGAAAACCCTGAAAACGACCCTGTTCATCTAACAATTACATGGCCTAGCCCTCATAATTGTATTGTATGATGTATTATGTGATATATCTGATCACAGGTCACTGCCTTACTGTAACCCAAGGCACAACCTGCTCACATTGTAACTAAGTCTTCCTTGCAAGTAACAGTGCCACAATGCCCCTGGGCTGCCTGCGCGCTATATAAATTTAATAAATAATAAATAAATAAATAATAATACCGTGCACTGTTGCCACCTTTGTGGTTTCTTGGTGCCCTGCGGATATGTAAAGTAAGGGCAGAGGTTAGGAGGGGGTAATTAGTAGGACTGAGCGGGAGAAAGCAAGGGAGCTGTGATGTGTTATCGGCAGCTTCAGTTCAGTTGACAGCATTCGCTGAGCGTAAATTTATATTTCGGTTGGTAGTCGCCATATGCTGTTGGCCGGGGCTATGTGTGGTTTGTTTCGTTGTTGTAGTGAAGTGCGTGCGGTTTGAGGTTCATGCAGATTGTTGAGGTTTTTAGTAGGCTTATGTACAGAAAAGGAATGACGGAAAAACTACCTTCCTACACAACCTGATTCAGCCATCAACAAGCCCACAGAACTCTGTCAAACATCCTTGTATATTTTAGAAAGTCAAACATCATTCCAATTAGCAAATTAGTTTAATGATTTTTTTAAATTAATCAGATCCAAAGATGCAAGAAAGTTTACAAAGTGCAGAGACACTGGTTTCCCCATCAGAATCTAAGGATGCTTGATAGCCTAGACGTTCTTTTACCTTTAAGGAAGTGCCTCCTCTACTGAAAAAGCTTAAACATGGTTGTTCCAGCTCAGCTACTCTACTTGCTCTAGTAGCGCAATCTCATTCCATGGTTTTGACCAAATACATCACTCAACTACTTAACCTGTCTCTTCGTGGGATTGTTCCTTAAGCACTAAAAACCACCCTCCTTACTCCTCTTAAAGAAATCCTCTGTGTATCCTGAAGAACTATCAACCTCCTAGCCAGCTTTCCTTGGATGGCCACGATTCTTGACAAAACAGTGATGCAACAATTTGAGGTGGTCATGGAGAATAATCAGATGCTGACTCCTTTCAACCGGCTTCGGCTCAAAACATGGCATGGAAACCACTCTGGTCTCTGTTTGGGATGGCGAATTGTATGATTCTAACTTAGGTCACCTGTCTTTGTTGCTCATGTTAGACCTGCCTACCTCTCTGGAATGGTTTCAGAGTTTTCTTCCCGGAAGGTCACAGGCAGTTGCAAGGCATAAATTAGTTTTCAAAAATTGATCAGCAGAGTTTGCTAATTACATTTTTCTTGATAAACAAACAAACCCATTTGATTAGCAATTTTGTTTTTAATGCCACCAGAAGATACTTGTACCCAAGATATAAAATGAGCAACAATACCACAGTTTTGTATAAAGCTGAAGTAAGACATTAGTGAGATAAGTCGGGCCTTGCAAATTCATTCTGTAAAATGGTGCATGAGACCACAAATCCACTTTAGTTTGGCACACTAGTGTCACCCACAGGCTGGCCATGCACCCAAAGGCCGGTCATGCACAGTGAAACCTTTATTTGACATTTACTGCAAATAAAGTAAAGGTTAAATAAAGGTTTGCAACATCCCCAGCAAATGGTACTGGCCCTTCTTAAAATCTAATCGACTATGCAAGTGGGCAAAAATGCTTTGCAAACCCTGCATGAGTGTCTGTAAAAAGGTTAGCTGCATGAATGGCCACAAATAATGAATATGATAGAAAGACGCTTAAAACGGTTTGGCAAGCTGTCTCTACTGCAGGTGCAAATATATAATGCAACCATAATCATAGAGCAAAGTGAGCTCTGTAAACCAACTACAGTGTACAGTTTTGAAGTAGGTATGTATGTAGATGTACAGACTGGCTGAAACTATTTATCACTACTTTAAGTAAATATCGAGTTAGATTTGTGTATTCATTATGTAAAAGACTAAGCAGAGTGGATGGCATAGGCAGAGAACTGGGCAAACTAGGCAGAATATTGTAGTTTGCGGCTATCTCACTTTCAGGGTAGCGGGTATAAACCAACCTGGTAAGATAGAATGTCCAAGAGTATGGGATCAGCTCATGGGTTGACCACCAGTTGAAAGCTGTATGTAACCAGTAGGCCACAGGACTAGGTTTGCTATCAAAGCATTTGGCCGAGTGGTCATGTACATTTTCAAAAGTCTTCACTCGTCAACATGATGCATCTTCCCCAACAAAATGAAATCTAATGGACACAAATTTACATACACTTCACTGTAAAGCATGCAGACAATGCAGAGTTTTACAGTAGCAATACTGTAATTATGCATTACATAACCTATTATATTTTTAGAAAAGTAATTGAAAGCATTTTTAAAAAAACTAACATACTGGTCTTTGGCAGACAGGATACAGTTAGCTTAATAACATTATCCTGATTATTTCTGGTTTGCAATTATTTGAAAAATAAAATGTGCCTAGCACTTCCACACAGGCCTTTTGGCACATGAGTGAAGGGGGTGATACTGCTGTACTCTCTCTCCATTAGCCACTTTGAACTTGCAGTGAACTGAGAAAAGCTGGTGGAAAGATTTTTGAACGCAAGAGAGAAATGCAGGGTGAGCTGTGCTTTCATTGAACAGGGTAACAAATAGCTAACTTTGCTATACAAGTGCCAATTTAATTAGCAAACCTACAGAATTGCATAGCAAATTTCTCTGCAACACTGCTTATTTTATGCCTTGAGTTAAGATTTGCCCTTTTATGTCGGCCTCTCAGATTACTTGTGAGGTACCTTATGGCTCCTCTCTTCCACCTCACATGTTTAACATTTATGTTCTGCCCTTGATGACCATCATCCACCACTTCGACATTCAGTTTCACATGTTGTGGATGCTACACAATTTAAGGTTTCTGGTCCTCGGGAGAGTTTGTCCCTACTCCAGTCTTGGCTTGATGGAATTAAACTATGGCTGGACACCAATAAACTCCAACTAAATCCCTCCATGACCAAGGTCATGCTCATGGTGCCTAAACACCTACGAAAGAACCATTTGAGATACACTTTGCCTACCTGCTCTGTTCAGCCTGGCAATATAGTTTTCAAATAAGGTCAAAAACCTTGATGTAAATTGGGACTCAAAAACTGAGCTAAACCCACCAAGTTAATGAAGTTGTAAGATCCTCGTTTTTTGTCTCCGGATGCAGAGATGCATTCTGTCCTACCATCCACAGACAGCCCAATGAGGTGGTGGTTGGTACTTTGGTAAACTCACATTTAGACTATGTCTATGCTTTGAAGGCGCAATAACCAAATAATCTGTTGAGTCATCTAAAAAATCACTAAAAAACCCAGCTGTCTGGCTTACATTCAAACTCACTATGATTTCGTCAATATCTGCCATCAGACATACCCTGCATTGGTTGCCTATGCAGCAATGTATTACCTTCAAGATACTTGGTCTAATTTTTAAGTGCATTCACAGTCTGGCACTGTAGTACCTGACTCAGAAAATTCAACAGTAACATCTAGCGTGGCCCCTTCGCTTGACATTTACAGTTGTTGAACATCCCTCCTCCTTCCGTTGCACAACCAGAGGGTATGGCTGTTCTCTGTGCTGGGCCCCGGTCTGTGTAAATCTTCTACTTCACCTTTGCTCACTAAACTCTTTAAACTTTTCATAAAGATTTGAACATCTCTTTTCTTAACCTGTTACCCGGTTTGAATCCCCGGGTTATATGCATTACAAATTCTCAATCAATCTGGATAGTTTGGGGGATATTCACCTAATAAAGTGTTTCAGGATGCTGCAGAAAAGATGTTGAATGTGTAACCAAAATGGTTTTCATAGCCATAATCCCAAATTCATGTTTTAAAGAGGTCAGAAGTACTGTGTTACCTAAAGAAACGAGGTTGGATTGCCAATTGATTTTGCTGAGTCTAGTCAGTAAATCTATGGTGTCCCAGACAAACCGGTTAAGCTGTCACAATGTTAATTTGTCAATGCAGCCGATTTCTAGATCAATCCCTTGGAATTTCACGATTTAGATTACGTCATCTGCCCTTTTGTTGGTAGAGTTATCTTTTGCACTGGCTCAGTAAATGAAGTCACCACATAAGCTCTATTGACTTGCAGATGATTCAGAACATAAGGATATATGTTTAGTTTGATCACTGCACTATTTCCATCTGTATGCAGCAGCCATGTTTCTTCTGCCTTTTTACAAGGTTCAGTTTTTCCAATGCTCAGTTCTTGGTTCATCTGCTTAATTTGTTTCAGACACTATGGCAGTGTGTCAGCTATGCTACAATTCAAGTAGTTTGAGCATTGTCTTTGGAATCGGTCATATGCTTACTCACAGGTTTGTCATTCAACTGTTTTTCTTGTGCAGGGCCATTTCTATTGGTGTAAAAGGCAGCTACAAGGGCTTAAAACGAGAAAGGGACATGCAAAGGCAGATGTGAATTACTCTCTGTACTGTTTACCTAATGAACACCCTAATTGAGCAGGGGCAAAGGACAGAAGCCTGCACTAACTGGCCTGTTTCAATATTCCCCCACACACCTTCCGACATGCAGACAGCGCAACCTTGTTTATCTACCATCCCAAACAATAGCAATTCTTTGCAAGCCCTTGAGGAACAATCACCTGTCAAAGGGAAAGGTTAACTAGATGAGTGATGCATTTGATTAGAACCATAGTATAGTATTGAACTTAAGATGTAGAGCATCTGAACCTGAACTCTGAATGAGTCTTGCCGTCCTTGAGTGATGCAAGACCATTGGCACACCCAGAAAAAGAAACAAAAAAAGCTAAATCATACTGAAGAGAAAGCAAATTGAGAAGGGAAGGATATGAGGGGGCAGGAGAAGGTTCAGAGTAAGAGGTGGTGAAAGAAAAAGGATGATTTACTTAGAGAAGTGAAGGCTGGGCAAAGAACATGGAAAAGTTGAAAAAAGAAACAAAACGGAGAAAAATAAGAGTGGCGCAAAAAAAGATACAAATCAGTAAATTTGCATGATGTTGAGTCACAGTGAATCATAGCCACCCATACAAACATCTGCCAATTCTGGTAATGGCTGCCCAACCTGAAGGCCAATCCTCACTAACTGCTCTTCCCAACTCATCCTGGGCCCCTTTTCCTCTCCTACTTCCCTCTCCAACCATTTCCCCCAGGGCTCTATACTCTCCCGCTGGCTTCAACATCAACCTTGCTCTCCTTGCACGCCTCTTTTTCCTCCAACTTCCAGTGTTACACAGACACACAGCTCTTTTCAGACTCCCTGCTGACGCTCTTCACCCTTCATCATCCCCGACTGCCTCTTTGCCATCGACTTGTGGTGCACCTCCTGCCCCAATGCCTGTTAACTGAGATCCTTCCCACCGGGACCCATGCTCCCTCCTCCTTCCCCTCACTTTGGCCTTCCTCCTTGGGCTCTCCGCCTGCGCCTTCAACTGAAGCCAGAAACCTTGAAGTCACCTTCAACTCAGTCTCTCTCCTTCATCCTTCACACTCCGGACATTGCCAAGAAGTCCCACTTTCAGCTCTTCCTTCTCTCACCTTTTTTCACTTTCCCGGAGAGGCTCAATGTGGCTCAAACCCTGGTCCTCTTTAGACTGGACTTCTGCAACAGCCTCCGCCTACTTCTACCATCATCCACTCTGAAACCCCTCCAGCTAATCCAGAATAGGGCAGCAAGATTTATCTTTATTATCATTATCCTTGGCCTTAAGCCAGGGGCCGCATCTCTCCTACACTAAAAAGTCTTCACTGGCTCCCGGTCGCTGCACAGATTAAATTCAAATACCTCTGCATCATCCACAAGGCTGTCTGCGCCCAGGCACCACACTATCTTCAACTTTATCTCAGTAAATACTCTCCCTCTAGACAGCTACGTTTCTCTGGCAACTCTGTGTGTAAAGCGTTTTGCTAAACAAAGGGCAGGGGGTCATTCACTCTGCTCAGCGTGCTCCCTACTTTGGAATAGCCTCCATGTCCCCCTGTGCCTTGAGCAGGATCTTCTCAAATTCTGTAAGCTCCTTAAGACCTTCCTCTTTTCCTACTCCTTCCTTCTTCTATCCTTTGCTAATCCTGCAGTTGCTGAATCTGTGTCCTAGGCCCTTATGCATCCTCGGGGCTCCGACCTCCCACACCAATTCTGCCCAGCTCCTGTCTATCCACATCACTTGCATATGCACACCATCCGTTCTGAAGGTTCGCACTTACACCTCCCATAGCCCCAGTCCGTGTAGCACTCAACATTCCCAGCACTTCATCTGTGGCTCCCCCATGAGCTCGGACTCCCCAGTACTTATCCACTCTTCCCTCTTCCTTGCTATACTTGCACGTTCTGAACACTCACAAGGTATAGTAGGTTTGTCCCACTCCCTCTTCCTAACAAATAAAAAATCTGGCTCAAGCGGCCCATGACCATATATGGCACATACTGGTTTCCATGTTTACCACTTAAACACAGCCTCCTTGTTTACACTCTGGTTGTGATTTTAATGGGATGTGTTTCCTTATCACAAAGTGCTTGAAGCCAATGAGCTGCCACCAGATAGGGAGTCCTACAAAGGGCATGGCGACCTGCTTGAGGAAGCAGACTATACGGTACCCTTCGGGCACCCCAGCGGGGAATTTTGGAACTCCCACCGAAACTGAAATATAGAGCCTGTGAGGCTTTGGAAAGGAACTCGCTGGAAAAATGATTTGTGAACTGAGGGGGAAAATGTAATCTGTGTCAAGGGACTGGCGGTCAAACATTTTACGACTTTCATCACATGGGCTCAGCATGCCAAGACGCAACAACGGTGGGTAAAAGGGACCTACCAGCCAGTTGAGTGGAGTGTTGCTGATAATGTAGTCCACCATATCATCCAGAGATCCCATCATTTTGTCAAGCTTTTCTTTAGTGGTTGCAAGGAGACTGTCAGACACTTCTCTGAAAGAAGCCAAGTGGAAGTTTTGGTACAGATCACCTGCCATCATGCTCATGTGGCAAGCATGCCTCTGGATATTGTGTGGCAGACCTTGTATGCTGGAGAACATTGTGCTACATGTGGTCTGAAGATTCTTGGCAAGGTTGCGTGTGATAGCCAGAGTGCGAGACTCTACATCCTAGAAGGAAAACAAGTCAATGTATGAAGACTGCATTGTTATTGTCCACCAAATATACCCCTTATCCCCACCCGTATGCTAGCGATGTGGTAGATCCATAGCTAAGAACCAGATGAGGCCATGTAAGCTAGATGGGATGTTCCTCCGACGTATTCCTTATCTTTGATAGATCATCTCCCAGCTTGCTGGCCTCGGAAAACATTCTCAGCAGAGGGCGCTGCGCGTCGACGTCCCTCAAGCCAATGTCCCTTGACGGCCTCTGTATCGGCGTCACCACGCGTATAAATAGACTTGCGCAGCGTCCGTTGCTCAGTTCCGTTTTGACGTTAACAGTTGTATTACATGAATTGGTTATTGACCTTGAAGGAGCGTAAGCTGCAACCACAAGGGAAGTATTACTGCAGGGATGGATGGGAGGGGCGATAAGGAATACGTCGGAGGAACATCCCATCGAAAGTACGTTACAAGGTAAGAAGTAACTTGTTCTTCGAAGGGATTGTGTCCTCCGACGTATTCCTTATCTTTGATAGACTCCCATAGCACTGGTGTGCAATTGGAGGTGGGAGTAAAACGCAATGTTTCCTTTTAGGAATGAACCGAATGTAATACGGCTTTGCCAAACCTAGTCTCTTGACAAGAGGAGGAATCCAGGTTGTAAAATCTTGTGAAGGTATGTGCGGACGACCATGTGGCAGCCGCACATATGTCTCGAACCAGAACCCCTCTTTGGAGGGCCGAGGAGGCTGCGATACCCCTGGTTGAATGAGCCCTAAGATTTTGAGGAGATTCTTTCCCTGCTAGTTTGTAACATTCCAGGATGGCCAAAATAATCCACCTGGAAATGGTTTGTTTTGTTATCGGTAGTCCTAATTTGTGCCCTGAGTAACCTATGAACAGTTGGCCTGCTTGCCTAATCCTAGCAAGTCTGCTGATGTAAAAGCTTAAAGCCTGCTTTGGGTCCAGCCTATGTAGCCTTTCTTGCTCTTTCCCCGGACGGGGAGGCGGATAGAATGAAGGTAAGGTAATTTTCTGAGTGATGTGGAATTCAGAAACCACCTTTGAGAGGAAATTAGGCTTCACCTGTAGGACAACTTTGTCTTTATGAAAAATTGTATAAGGGGGTTTACAAGATAGAGCTTGTAATTCGCTCACCCTTCTAGCAGATGTTAAAGCTACTAATAAGACAGTTTAAAGGGTAAGAAATCTTAGCGAACAAGAGTGGAGTGGTTCGAAAGGAGTACCCATCAGGAAATTTAAGACTAAATTTAAGTCCCATAAAGGAACCTGGAAAGGTCTTGGAGGGTAGACATTTGTTAATCCCTTTAGAAATTGTATTACTAAGGGTAATTTGAAATACGAAGGCTCCTCTGCAGTGCGCTTGAAGATCTACAGCGCTGCGAGATAGCCCTTGATAGTGCCAACTTGAAGGCCTGAATTTGCCAAGTAGAGTAGAAAGGATAACACCGTTGGTGTACCACATGAAAAGGGGTCGATATTCTCTTCTCTACACCAGCTGCAAAATTTGTTCCAACGGCAGCGGTATAAAGACTTTGTTGCTGGCCTTCTGGCCGAAAGCAACACTTCCATGACATCATCAGGGAGGTCCCAATCCTTGTATTTCAACCTTTCAGAAGCCAGGAGTGAAGGTTGAGAGTTCTGATGTTTGGATGGAGAACCTGACCTCCCTTCTGAGAGAGAAGATTCTCCTTGAGTGGAAGACGAATTGGAGGGCAGATGGACATGTCCAGAAGGTCCAGGTACCACGTTCTCCTGGCCCAGTCTGGGGCAATTAGGATCATGGTTCTCCGGAATCTTCTCAACCTCCTGATCATTTGAGGAATGACAGGGACCGGTGGAAACGCGTACAGGAGTGGAAACTCCCAGTCCACTACGAACATGTCCCCTAGAGCTCCTCTCGGGGGAAATTCTCTTGAACAAATCAGATCGCACTTTCTGTTGGTACTGGTGGCAAACAGATCCACTTGAGGGGTTCCCCAAAGGGCGAAAATCTCCTGAAGGACTTCCTGAGCTAGTTCCCACTCGTGGGAGACTGTGCCCTGCCTGCTCAGAGCGTCCACCGTCAAGTTCTTCTCTCCGGCTAGGTGAACTGCTGATGGAGAGAATCCTTCTTCAATTGCCCAAAACCAGAGCTGCATTGCCTCTCTGCACAGTGGCAGTGATCCTACGCCTCCTCTTTTGTTGAGCTAGTGCATGGCCACTGTGTTGTCCATCATCATTAGGACATTTTCCCCCTGTACAGATGGCAGAAAAGCTTTCAGCGCTAGTCTGATTGCTCTCAGCTCTAACAGGTTGACATGTAGTCTGGACTCCGATGGAGAACAACAACCGCTGATGGTCAAGCCGTTGTTATGGGCTCCCCACCCCGTGAATGAGGCATCTGTGACTACTGTTATCTCTGGCCATGGTTGCCGAACAGTTCCCCCTTTAAGATGTTTTTCTGTTAGGCCCACCACTGAAGGTCTCGAGCCACCTTGTCCGGAATCTGAAGGAGGTCTGTCATTCTCCCTGAGTTCTCAGTGCCTACTGAAGAGATCTCATTCTCAGGCGAGCCTCTGGCACAAGGAAGATGCAGGATGCCATGAGGCCTAGCAACCTCAAAAAGTCGAAGGCTGGGAGACGTTGGGCATTTTGAAACCTGGTGACCATCTGCAGAATATCTTGAGCCCTCACCTCTGGTGGCAAGGCTTTTCCCAGGGAAGTGTCCAGGACCGCTCCAATGAACTGGAGTCTCTGTGATGTTATCATCTGTGACTTCTTTAAATTGAGGGAGAAGCCCAGTTTGTGAAGGAAGTGGCAGACATAATCTAGCTGGATCTGAGCTTGTTCCGGCGATACAGCTCTGATTAGCCAATCCTCCAGGTAGGGGTAGACGTGGATCCCTTCCCTCTTTAGACTTGCAGCCACTACCGACATTAGCTTGGTGAAGACCCTCGGGGCGGAGGTCAGCCCAAATGGCAGAACTCGAAATCGATAATGAGAGCCGCCAATTGCAAACCTCAGGTATTTCCTGTGTTTGAGATGGATTGGCACATGGAAATAAGCATCCTGGAGGTCCAGAGATACCAGCCAGTCCTGGAGCTGGAGGGCCTGAACGATCTGAGAGAAGGTTACCATCTTGAACTTGTCCTTCCTGAGGAACTTGTTCAATTCTCGTAAGTCCAAGATGAGTCTCAGTCCTCTGTCTTTCTTCGGTATGAGAAAGTAGGGGGGAGTACCAGACTTGTTCCTCTCCGCTACAGGTACCGGTTCTATGGCACCTTTCTCTAGCAGGTCTACAATTTCCTGCAGGAGGAGTAGATCTGGAACTTTCAGAGAGCTGTTCCCCGGTGGAGGACTGAGGGATGCGTAGAAAAGGCAGGCAGTAACCTTGGGCAACTGTCTCCAATGCCCAAGCATCTGACGTAATAGCCTGCCATTCCGTCAGATGTTGAGTTAACCTGCCCCCTACTGGTGTAATGTGAAGGGAGTCCTCAGAGCGGTTTGGAGGCGGATGATGCAGATGCCGAGGGTAAAGAGGCACCTGCTGCGGCTTTAGTATTTTTACCCTGTCCACCTCGGGAGAATTTTTTCGGACCCCTTTGAACCGGCTGTCCTCTGCCTTTTCCGAATGCGGAATAAAAGCGAAAGGACTTACCGCTCCAAGAGGTTCCTGAGGGGCGATATGGTGTCCGATGGATTGCAGCTCCTAGGGATTTTGCTGCTGCCTTTGATGTTTGTAGTTTTTCTAAACTGTCATCCGCCTTCTTACCAAACAAAGAAGAGCCGTCAAAGGGCATATTAAAGAGTCTGCTTTGCACATCTGGAGCAAAATCAGACTTTCGCAACCAAGCAAATCTCCGGGTTGTTGTACTTGCCGCCATGGCCCTGCTGATGCTGTCAGCAGAATCGATGCCAGTTTGAAGGGATTCGCACATAGCGTCTTTACCATCCTTGATGACGTTTAGGAATGCTTCCCTTTATTTTCCCTCCGGGAGGCAGTCAGCCGCTGATGAAGCACACTCCCAAAGTGTGTGGCTGAACCTTGCGAACGTACAAGTAGCATTGATGGATTTCAACGCCATGCTACATGCGGAAAATACTTTTTTGGCCATAGAGTCATATCTCTGATCATCCCTGTCCTGTGGAACAGTAGGGTAAGCCGATGTACTCCCTGCTGAAGTAGCTGCCTGAACAACCAGACTCTCCGGAGTTGGGTGTTTGGATAAATATCCAGGGTCAGCAGAAGACACCCTATATTTAGCTTATAATTTTTTGTTAACTGCCGGGATTACCTCAGGTGTTTCCCAGTTTGCCAATATTCTCCTTTGTAATGCCGCATGAAATGGCACCACAGGATCCTCCTGTGCACCTTTGACCAATATGTCTGTGAGGTCGTCTTGCTGATCAGCAGGTGAGGGTGTGGACCACCCCATAAACTCTATTATCCTTGCCATCAAGGTTCTATAAGGTGTTTCAGCATGTTCCCCTGGGTCTGGTGTGGCAAATTCCACTTCTGGGGAAGTGTCCAACCCACTTGCTTCCTGTAGTGATTCATGGAGGTCTTTCAACCTACCTTCCTCAGAGGTAAATTCCTCTGGTGCAGGAGTTGCAGATCCCTGCAACTCAAAAGGTCTTTCCTAATCCGAATCTTCCCCTTCTTCATAAATAGAAGATAAGACTCTGGAGTGATCAGGTCTTGAAAATGGTATAAATCCCATTTCCAGAGCAGAAGGAGCCAAATTTGTCATGATTGGCTGAGAAAACGTTGACGTCCTCGACGCGGACGTTAAAGGCTTCGAAGCCGTCGAGAAAGGTGGTAGAGTCTTCGATGAACTCGAGAGTATCGGGATTCTACTCGAGGTTGTCAACGACATTCTCGTGCTCGAGGCTCTGGCCGTGGGTTTATCCTTTCTCAGCGTCGAAGACGGCGTCGACGCGACTGACCTGTGCGTCGAAGAACCCTTCGGCGACGACAACGCCGATCTGTGTCGAAGGGATCTTCCACGACGGCGTTGAAGATGCAACTTTGCCTTTACTGAAGGGTTTGTGACGCTCTCGAGTGGCTTCTTTCGCCGGGTACTGCGACTCGCGGTTTTTTGATTTTTCGAGTCTTTCACCCAGGGTATCACCCTCAGCAGTCTTCAAGGGGGTCGAGGCCGCTTTCTCGAAGACGCTTAGCATTTTTTTCCTGAATTCCTCCCACTCAGCCTGAGAGCTATGTTTTGTGGGGCAGGAGACCCTTTTTGGGGAAATGGAAGACGAAGACGAGGAAGGGGATCTTTGACGTCTCGTTTTTGAATGCTTAGATCTCGAAGAGTGATGGGAACTGCTTCGAGACCTAGAACAAGAATGTCTTTTGTGATGGCAAGGAGACAAATGTCTCGACTCCGCCGAGGAAACTTTCGGAGAAGTTTTGACTGCCTTACCTCTTTCGAGCTTCCCCTTACGCTTCTTCAAGGCTTACGCCGTCATGGACATGCAGTCCTCGCACTCCGAACAATGGTGCTCGATTCCCAGGCACCATAAACAGATCCTGTGAGGATCCGTCAACGACATTTTCTTTCCACAGTCTGAACATTTTTTGAAGCCGGACCGTGGAGGAGTCGGTTCGGGTGAGGAAGCCATCGAGTACGAATCGGTATTCACGAGGAATAATTTTATATTTGACTGAAGAAATGAGCAGCGATATTCCGAGGCCCCGCGAAGCGCGGAAAAACGGAACTGAGCAACTGACACTGCGCCAGTCTATTTATACGCGTGGTGAAGTCGACGCCGATACAGAGGCCGTCGAGGGACATCGGCTCGAGGGACGTCGACGCGCAGCAACCTCTAATGAAAACATTTTCCGAGGCCAGCAAGCTGGGAGATGATCTATCAAAGTTAAGGAATACGTCGGAGGACACAATCCCTTCGAATATGGATTTACAATATATGTGCTTAGATTTCTGAAGATTCAATACAGTCAATAATATAAGCTTGCATACCTCTGTGCCTTTACACTGCTCAATGCCATGGCCAGTGTTTTCTTTCCACTGCAACCAAGACTGATACAGCTTTTCCTGGGCATCGTGCAGCTTCTGGTTGGCACTGTTCATGTTCTTCCTGGCATACTCGATCTGTTTCAAATATATTTAGGCCATATTAGAACAATCTAATTCTGAGAAGAGTTACATTGATGATTATTTACACAATAGGGCATCTGCACAGTTTCCCGAGTAATGAGAACTGCACATAAAGAAAAGTTCAAACTACCTGAAACATGTCTCAATGGGGCTAGGAGTGGGGAGGCAGGGATGGGTTAATTACTAGGGCAGTCTAACTTAATTTCACAGCAGCATTTAATACTGTGGGCTTTAGCTCCTGATTCTGACTAGCAACAATCTGAATTGAAGGCAACACTGCCCTAAAGTGTTCAACCACCTTCAAGGACCAAACATCTGTATAAAATTTGAATGTATATGTGAATCGCCCATATCCTCTAGTGGTGCCCTCCAAAATCCTTCCCTTGGCCCCTGCATCGTTTAATGTGCACATGGTAACACCCATTAAACAAATACAGCAATTTAAATGCAATTTTCATACAAAGACTGGCAAAGGTGTAGATTTGAGTATAGGATTAAAAGGATGGGATCCTTAAACAAATGTATTTACATCGAATCCAGTAGAACAAGTTACTTACCAACTGGTAACGTTCTTTCGACTGGATGTTCTTCCAACGTATTCCACATCTTTGACATGTAATGTTCATAACAGTGCACTTCGGAAAGTTTTTCAGCAGAGGGCGTCCTGCGTCGATGACGTCAGGTCAATGTCCCTCGAAGGGCTCCGCCGAGGGCAACGTAAGCGGATGTTATAAATAGGACGCACAGCGCCCGTAGCCTCAGTTTGTTTTTTCCCTCAGAACGTGTGGCACCAGTTTCATGCCTGCTTGACTGCACATAGCCTTGCGGAAACGGAAGCTGCAATCGCACAGGAAATTCTCCAGAGGGGCAGGCTGGGAGGGTGATGTGGAATACGTTGGAGGAACATCCAGTCGAAAGAACGTTACCAGTTGGTAAGTAGCTTGTTCTTCGAATGGATTGTGTCCTCCAACGTATTCCACATCTTTGACAGACTCCCCAAGCAGTACCATGAAATGAAGGAGGGAAAAGAATTTAGAGTACCCAATCAGATTGCGGAATAAAGAATCGCCTTCTCAAAGGCCATATCCTGACCATGGATCGTATCCAGGGAGTAATGTTTAACAAAGGTGTGGAGCGAAGCCCATGTAGCAGCCTCACAAATATTCCTAATAGGAACAGCCCGCTGGAGGGCGTGGTAGTAGCCACGCCCCTAGTGGAATGAGCTCGTAACCCTTCAGGAGGGTCCTTACCCGCCAATCAGTAACACTCCGTAATAGTGAGGAGAATCCACCTGGACAAGGTCTGTTTGTTAACAGCCTGGCCCAATCGGTGTCCAGCATATTCTACAAAGAGTTGATCGTCCACTCTGACCCTGGATATCCTAGAAATGTAAAAGCTCAGAGCTCTCCTAGGATCCAACCGATGAGTCACTCCTCTTCCTTACCAAGATGAGGAGGATAGAAAGATGGAACCACCTTCTGACTCAAATTAAATTCAGGTACTACCCTAGGTAGAAAGGAAGGTAACCCTTAATGGTACCCACTTCAAGGCCCCTGTCGGCCAAAGAAAGTAAGAAAGACAAAACCATAGGAATGGAGCACTGAAAAGGACTAATATTGTGACCTCTGCACCAGTCGCAGAACTTACAGCAAAGTTACAGGTATTTTGTTGCAGGCCGCCTGGCCGAAAGCAACACCTCCATCACGTCATCCGGGAGGTCACAATCCTTCTACCTCAACCTTTCAGATACCAAGCGTGCGAGAGCAGATCTCTCAGTAGGGAAGACAGTGTGGAAGGGCAGATGGACATTTCTAGAAGGTCCGGGTACCACGCTCTCCTGGCCCAATCCGGAGCAATGAGGATCATGTGGGAACCGAACCTCCGTAACCCCCGCAACACTTGAATGACTGGGACTGGCGGAAACTCGTACAGCAGCGGGAATGACCAATCCACTACGAACGCGTTTCCTAAGGCTCCTTGAGCTCCTTCAGCAGAATCTCTCGCACTTCCGGTTGACACTGGTGGTGAATAGATCCACTTGTGGGGTTCCCCAAAGGGCGAAGATCTCCTGAAGGACTTCCTGAGCCAACTCCCACTCGTGAGAGCTCGTGCTCTGCCTGCTCAGAGCATCCGCCACTGCATTTTTGTCTCTGGCCAGATAAACTGCCAAGATTGAAACACCCTGCTGGATGGCCCAGAACCAGAGCTGCATTGCCTCTCTGCAGAATGGGAGTGACCCTACCCCCCACCTTTTTTGTTGCGGTAACACATGGCCACTGTGTTGTCCGTCATGATCAGGACACTTTTCCCCCGCACAGACGGCAGGAAAGCCTTCAGGGCCAGCCTGATGGCCCTCAGCTCTAACAGATTGATGTGGAGTTTGGACTCCGACGGAGAGCAACGACCGCTGGCGGTCAAGTCGTTGGCATGGGCGCCCCATCCTATGAGGGAAGCATCCGTCACTACAGTCACCTCCGGCCATGGTTGCCAAAACTGCTCCCCCTTCATCAAGTTCCCCTCGTTGGCCCACCACAGAAGATCCTGGGAGACCAAGAGTGGAATTTGAACGGGATCCGACATCTTGCCCGAGAACTGCGACCACTACATCTTGAGGACCCATTGCAGGGATCTCATCCTCAGCCGAGCCTCTGGCACCAGAAAAATGCAGGATGCCATGAGGCCGAGCAACCTTAAGAATTCAAAAGCCGGGAGAGACTTCTGGGCATGTTGAAACTTGTCCACCATCTGCACAATGTGATGAGCCCTCACCTTGGGATGCAAACACTTCTCCAAGGACGTGTCTGGCACAGCCCAGATGTACTGGAGCTGTTGGGAAGGGGTCAGATGCAACTTCCTGAAATGAAGAGAGAAACCCAGCCTGTGGAGGGAGCAGCAGCTGAGACCGAGGGGATCCAATGCTTGCTCGGGAGAGCGCGCCCGGATCAGCCAGTCGTTCAGGTAGGGGTAGACATGAATCCACCCCCTCGGCCTGAGGTACGCTGCCACCACCACCATGAGCTTGGTGAAGCCCCCTCGGGGCGGAGGTCAATCCAGCCGCAAACCTCAGGTACTTTCTGTGCTTGTGATGAATCGGCACATGAAAGTAAGCATCCTGTAGGTCCACAGACACCAACCGATCCTGAAGTTGAAGAGCCTGGAGGACTTGAGATAGAGTAACCATCTTGAACTTGTGCTTCCTGAGAAGTTTGTTCAACCAATGCAAGTCTAGGATGGGTCTCAATCCTCCATCTTTCTTTGGGACCAAAGGCACCAGTTCTATAGCGCCTTGCTCCAGCAAGGTTAAAATCTCCTGCGCAAGGAGCGGATTTGGAAGCTTCAAAGAGTTTCCCGGGTGGATTGTCGTGAGGCTGCTGTAGGAAGGGAAGTCCAGAACCCACGCAAAGTAATGACGCGCCACTCTTTGAGATGCTAAGACTGTCTTCCCCCAACCGGAGAACCATGGGAAATGGCCTGATGACTGTTTGGAAGCGGTTGCGGCAGTGCCTGAAGGTAAAGAGGCAGCTGCCTGAGCGGCTTTGGCAACACTATTTCCCCTACCACCACGGGTACTCTTTCGCTGGCCCCTTTGACTGGCGGCCCCTCTTATTCTACCAAAGGAGGAGTAGTAACGAAAAGAACCTCCCCTCCACTGCAGCACCCTAGGACAAAAAGGCAGAGGTTGGCGCACAGCTGCGCTTAAAGATTTTGCCACAGCTTTTGAGGTTTGCAACCTCTCAAGGCTCTCGTCAACCTTGTTGCCAAACAAATGTGCGCCATCAATTGGCATGTTCAGAAGATGGCTTTGCACATCCGGAGCAAAACCAGACTTCCGCAACCACGCAAATCTGCATATAACGGTGCTCGCAGCCATGGACCAGCTAACACGGTCTGCCGTATCCAAACCCGACTGAAGGGATTTGCACATAGCATTCTTGCCGTCTTGCACGAGAGCCAGGAAACCATCCCTTTCTTCCCCCTCGGGAATATGCTGAGCCGCTAAAGAAACAGTTCCACAGAGTGTGTGAGAACCTTGCTAAGGCACAAGTGGAGTTGGCCGATTTCAAAGCCATGCTCCCCGCAGAAAATACCTTCCGAGCCCAACCGTTGAAGCGTTTGTCGTCCCTATCCAGAGGGATGGTAGGGTACGCTGCCTGCCTTGAGGTGGCTGTGGCCGCCTGAACCACCAAACTCTTGGGAATGGGGTGAGTGGATAAATAGCTGGGGTCGCTAACTGAAGGGCGGTACTTTGTCAAAGATTTATTAAAAGCCGGAAGAGATTCCGGTGACTGCCAAGCAGCTGCCACCCTTTTCTGTAAGGTAAGATGAAACGGTAACATCGGGTCAGAGTGTTAGGCAGAAACCTGTGCAGTTCCTTTGGGGACCACTGCAAAAGATTTAGGACTACAGGTGTTGGCAATAAACCCACTTGGTAGCAGTCTGTACCACCCAGATTTACCTGGTAGCTGTGGCTGAGCAGTCAGACTTCCCTCAAGAAGAGTTAGGCAGTATGTAAAGTATACACAATAGGCACTCAGATACAATAGCACAAGCAAACACTGACCAGAGCTTTGGTATCAAGGTATATAATTATTTATTTAAAATCACACTTTTTGAAACACTCCAGCACTATTATTGTACATCACTCTAAACACAGTTACTATTATTATATATACATTCCTTATTCCTGATCAGACAAGTCTTAGTTAACACCACTTATTTCCAGACACAGGTGAGCGCTTAACTATAGATGGCACTCCAATAAGTTAACGAAAAAGGGAGGGAAAAAGGCAGAATGTAGGAAAATACACCACACTAATACTTAGGAACTCTTGAGCAAGGCAGGAAAGTCAAAAGTTACTTGTGAGAAAGTCCATCGGTCGGCCCACTCTTGGAGAGAGCAGGGCACAAATGCACCCGAGATCACACAATGACAACAGGCTTAAAAAGTCCTGCAGGGAGTTCAGAAAGGTTTTAGTTGGGTTTCAGAAAAGTTTAGCCAGGGTGTCCCAGGCTAACTCAGGGTCCAAAGCCGGGGGCTAAATCTACCCCGTACAGTCGGTTGCAAGGGCTGCCTGGCGGAACACGGTACCTTATGTGGAAAGGATCCTCCTGGCAGCGGTTGCAAGTCACGGCGTCGTCTAGAGGAAGAGAAGATCTCGACGTGGAGGAAAGATGAAGGTCGTTGCACTGCCAAGGAAGAAGCCAGCCGCAGAGTTTTCCGGTTGAAGGTACTACCCTTTGATTTGCGGTCGTGGTAAAACGTGGTACCCCGGTTGCCGGGGTGCTTGGCACAGGCAAGGCGGCCACGAGATGCTCCAGGGAGCGAAAAAGGAAGCAGACTGGTTATCCCCACCAGTCGAAGGAAGAAGACTCTCCGGGCTGGAGATCTCTGTCGTTGGGAAAAGTAGCGAGACGGTTCAGCAGGGCTCCACCGGTGGTGTCGTCGTAGCAGGTCGGCTCAGCTTCTCCCTCGTCAGATTCTTCGGTCCTGTGGCGACTTCTAAAGTTTCAGTCCCAAAAGCCCTGCTTTTATGCAGAAAACCCCCATTCACGCAGCCTAGCTGTCACTCAAACATGCTAAGTGGTGAGCCGGCCGGCTCACCACTTGGGCCAATCAGGACGGAGTGTGACTTGAGTTGCTTAGGCAACTCAGTCCAGGGTGCCTATATCCCCCTCCACCCCTCCTAAGTACCCCAGACAGAGTGGCACCACTTTGGAGGGCTTCTGTGGAGAAGCCCGCCAAAAAGTGGAACAAAGAGCTCAACTTGGGTTGGAGTCACAGAAGCGAACACAAATGCCATTTTAGAACAGAGTTCTGGCAAAAAATACCAACCGGAGAATTAATATTAAATAAATAAACCGGCGGTATGTTCGAGGGTATAGGAATTAAATAATTAAAGTTGGTAGCCTCGAACAAGGGGAAATCCCATAGGGATATATTCGCGGTCGAATATAAAAGGTAGTATCCACTGCCACCAGCCAAAACTATCAGGGGGGACGGAGACGTGCCCCCCTCGACTAACAGACCCCAGGGCAATCAAGTTGCCCTGGCCAGTAAGTCCACAACATGATGGTTTGTACTGGTTCTGTTCAGAATTTGAGACTAGTAAAGTCTATGGTGACTTTACATGCTCTGGGAGACAGTAGTCAGTCCCAGGGTATGGAGTCTATACTGGGGGGTCACTATGACACCCCTGTGTTACTGCACTGAGGGTGCTGTGTAACACACATAACAAAAACACATGAAGCCATATGGAGTAAAAGACCCCATAGCCCATTAAACGCATCTAGAATCAAAGAGACACACTTAAATCATGTCCAAGAGTGAGGGTAAAAGAGCCTTACTCTTGGCAGGAGAAAAAAATAAACCCCAAAAATCCAGCAAAGCTGCTGGGGGACTCACTAGGTTAGGAAATTCAGCCTAAACAGAGAATTCTCCCTAACACAGAGGACTGACCTAGATCTATGATGTCAGTTAGATCATCCTGCACAAAGTCTTTTAGGAGGAATGGACCAGTCCAAATACTCGGAGACCCTAGCTATGAGCCTCCTGTATGAGGATTCCGCGTGAGCCCCAGACTCAGGCCTACCAAATTCCGCTTCTGGGCAAGTATCCAACCCACTGGCATCTTGAAGGGTTTGCCTCAACTCCTCCAACTGTCTCCAGAAGAAAAAGATTAAAAAAAAATAAATAAAAAAAAAAAATAAATAATCGGAGCCACATTAAGTTCACCAGGGTCCTCAAAATCACCTTTTTTCCTCTTCATATATGTCATCCAGAGGGAGTTGAAACCCTGGCCTGGGGACAGAAGAGGGCCTGGAGTCCAATACAGGCCTCACAAATTTCACAGGAGCCTTCCTAGGTGGATCAACCACATCGGGGTACTCCAATAGCAAATTTTGGACAAAAATCCCCAAAGGCTTCGAGTGCCGAAGGCTTTGGAGTCAATACTGGTGCCGACGGCGCCATGGGCTGATGAGACAGAAAAGCGTTGACGTCTGAGTCGGACAGACAGCGCCAACCGAGTCGACGTCGGCTTCGGGTCCTTAGTAGGTTGCAGCGGTCTCGCCGGGGACGAGGACCGAGACCTAGAAGCAAGAGACGTCTCTTGCGACACTCTGAAACCTTGTCTGAACGGGACCTCTAAGGTTCCCGATGCGAGACACTTCACGGACCCGAGCCCGAAGGAGTGCGACTCACGGTATGAGACCGATCCTGGCCAGCTTCGCTAGAAGGCGCGACCGGACCCATACCCTGCAATTGAAATATCGTTAACATTTGCTCCTTAAAGGCAGCCCATTCCTCCGGAGTCGAGGACTTTGTTGGGCATGCACATTCATTAACCCGTGATAAAAAAAACATTCAGTGTTATAAGATGAAAGGATGTTCCCTTTAATCCATGGGAGTATTGGCCAGTTGTCAGTTCTGCAATGGACTACTGGAACTCTCCCGAGACAAACTAGAAACTGCAAAAAGGTTAAATGCCATTGTCTCACTGATCAATTCCCAAAAAACGCCTACACTGGCATTACATCCTTTGTAATGGTTAAATTCTGATCTGCATAGGACTCTTGAAGGAAGCCCCACTATATGTAAAATACACTTACTAGACAGTTGATGTCTTAGATTTGAGTTTTATTGTAGTTTTTATTCGAACTGTCACAAGTGATGACTTTCCAGTCTAGGTCATAAATGTCAGGAATCAATTTGACAAAACTATACCTTTACCCAACGGAGAAAAGTATCTTTATCCAACTTCAGCTTGGAAATAGGATTGGAGTTTGGCCTATGATACATGGTGAACTTTGAAAAGGATAGCCGATTCAAAAGGTGTGGCCGAGGAGGGATACATCAAATGCAGGGCCTGGGCTAAAGAAAAATAAGAACAAGTTACTCTCTTACCTGGTAATGTTCTTTCGATGGGATGGTCCGACGACGTATTCCATATCTATGACAGTAATCACCACAGCTGTGCTGCTTCGGAAAATCTTTCGGCGTCTGCGTCGATGACGTCGATACGCCGCCCTCGAGGACCTCCTCCCACGGCCGACGTCACTGGATGTTATAAGTAGGACGCATGACGCCCGTAGCCTCAGTTGTAGTTTTTTCCCCAGAACGTGTGGCACCAGTCTTCTACCAGTCTGACCACAGAAAGCCTTGCGGAAACGTAAGTTGCAACCGCATAAGAAATTCTGTAGCGGGGAAGGCAGGGAGGGAGCGATATGGAATACATCAGACCATCCCATCGAAAGAACGTTAGCAGGTAAGAGAGTAACTTGTTATTCGAGGAGATTGGGTCCTCTGACGTATTCCATATCTATGACAGACTCCCAAAGCAGTACCAATGCAAGGAGGTGGGAAAAGAATTTAGCAAAAGAAATTTAGAATGCCCAATCAAATTGTGGAACCGCCTTGCCAAAGGCCAGATCCTGCCCACGCATGGAATCGAGGGAGTAGTGATGTACAAAAGTATGGACCGAAGACAAGGTGGCTGCGTCACAGATGTTACGAATAGGAACATCCCTCTGTAGGGCAGGAGAGGCAGCCATACCCCTGGTAGAATGGGCCCGCAAGCCGACCGGTGGGTCCTTACCCGCCAAGCGGTAACACTCAGAAATAGCCAGAATAATCCAGCGAGACAAAGTCTGCTTAGTCACAGCTTGTCCCAAACGCTTACTAGCATAACCAATGAAGAGCTGATCGTCCACTCTGACCCGGGACATGCGTGAAATGTAGAAGCTTAAAGCTCTCCTAGGATCCAGCCTATGGAGCCTCGCCTCTTCCTTACCAGGGTGCGGAGGAGGGTAAAACGCCAGAAGAATAACCTTCTGGCTTAAATGAAATTCCGACACCACCTTCGGAAGAAAGGAAGGACGAACTCTAAGGACAACCCTGTCCTTGTGAAACACAGTGAAGGGTGGCTTAACTGAAAGTGCCTGTAACTCACTCACTCTGCGAGCGGAAGTGACCACAACCAAAAATACAGTTTTAAGAGTTAACTGTCTCAAAGGGCAAGAATGCAAAGGCTCAAAAGGAGCATACATCAGAAACGTGATGACAAGGTTCAAATCCCAAACGGGCACCTGGAAAGGTGGCAAAGGGAACACATTAGTGAGCCCTTTTAGAAACTGAGAAATTAAAGTAATTTTAAAATAAGAACACTCTTCAGACGAGCGCTTATATATGGACAGCGCCGCCAGGTAACCGTTAACCGTACCCACTTGCAGGCCCCTGTGGGCCAAAGAAAGCAAAAAAACAGTTGCAGAACTTACACCAACGGTACAGGGACTTGCGGGCCGTCTGGCCGAGAGCAACACCATCATGTCTTCAGGGAGGTCCCAATCCTTATACCTCAACCTTTCAGAAACCAAGCGTGAAGGTTGAGAGATCTGACCTCTGGATGGAGAACGCGACCCCCCTCCCGTGAGAGCAGATCGTCTTGGTAGGGAAGACGACGTGGAGGGCAGATGGACAAGTCGAGAAGGTCCGGGTACCACGTCCTCCAGGCCCACGCCGGACCAATGAGGATCATCCGGGAACCGAACCTCCGCAGTACTTGCGGGATGATGGGGACTGGAGGAAACGCGTACAGCAGTGGGAATGACCTCTCCACCATGAACGCGTCTCCTAAGGTTCCTTTTGGAGGAAATTCCCGCGAGCAGAACCTCTCGCACTTCCGGTTGACACTGGAGGCGAAGAGATCCACTTGAGGGGTCCCCCAAAGGGCAAAGATCTCCAGGAGAATCTCCTGAGCCAACTCCCCGACGGCCCTCAGCTCCAACAGATTGATATGGAGTCTGGACTCTGATGGAGACCAACGGCCGCTGTCAACTCGTTGGCATGAGCTCCCCATCCTGTGAGGGATGTGTCCGTCACGATCGTCACCTCCGGCCAGGGTAGCCAAAATGGAGCCCCCTTCATCAGATTGTTTTCGACAGCCCACCACAGAAGGTCCTGGGCGACCGAGGAGGCACCTGAACAGGGTCCGACAACCTGCCGGAGGACTGAGACCACTGGCGCTTGAGTACTCATTACAAAGATCACATCCGCAACCTGGCCCCTGGCACCAGAAGAATGCAGGATGCCATGAGGCCGAGCAAACTCAAGAACTCGAACGCTGGGAGACCCTGGGCAAGCTGAAACTTGTGCACCATCTGCCGAATGTGATGAGCCCTCACCTGGGGAGGAAAACACTGCCCCAGGGACGTGTCGAGCACAGCTCCGATGTACTGGAGTCTCTAAGTTGGTGTCAAATGGGACTTCTTTAAGTTGAGGGAGAAGCCCAGCTTGTGGAGGGAGTGGCAGGTGACTGACAGATGATCCAGAACTTGCTCGGGAGAACGCGCCCTGATCAACCAATCGTCCAGGTAGGGGTAGACGTGAATCCCCCCTTTCCTGAGGTGCGCTGCCAATACTACCATGAGCTTGGTGAAGACCCTCAGGGCAGAGGTCAATCCGAACGGCAGGACCCGAAACTGAAAGTGCAAATCACCAACCGCGAACCTCAAGTACTGCTTGTGCTTTGGATATATCGGCAGATGAAAATAAGTGTCCTTGAGGTCGAGAGACACCAACCAGTCCTGAAGTTGAAGCGCCTGTAGGACTTGAGAGAGTAACCATCTTGAACTTGTCCTTCCTGAGGAGTTTGTTCAAACCGCGCAAGTCCATGATGGGTCTCAAACCCCCGTCTTTCTTGAAAATAAAAAAATAAGGGGAATACCATCCCTTGTACCTCTCCGCAACAGGCACCAGTTCGATGGTGCCTTTCTCCAGCAGGTATTGAATTTCCTGTGCAAGGAGCGGATCCGGACTGTTTAAAGACAGATTCCACAGTGGATTGTCTTGAGGCCTCTGCCGGAAAGGAAGACAGTAGCCGTGGGTTATGATCTCCAGAACCCACACATCTGAAGTAATGGCGCGCTACTCTGCGAGATGCTGCGCCAGCCTTCCCCCAACCGGCGAACCATGGGACATGGCCTCATGACTGAGCTGAAGCGGTTGTGGCGTTGCCTGAGGTCCAAGAGGCAACAGCCCGAGCGGCATTGGCACCTCGAGTACCTTGTGTTCCACCTCTGGCACTCCTACGGTGGCCCCTTTGACTGGCAGCTCCTCTCGCTTTACCAAAGGATGAATAATAACGAAAGGAACCTCCCCTCCATTGCTGTCTCCTAGGACGAAAAGGCGGAGGTTTGGCGAACTGCAGCGCCCAACGACTTCGCTGCAGCTTTGGAGGTCTGCAACCTCTCAAGGCTCTTGTCAGCCTTGCTGCCAAAAAGAGGTTCCCCGTCAAAGGGCATGTTGAGGAGCCGGGCCTGCACATCAGGAGCAAACCCCGACTTCCACAACCACGCAAACCTCTGTATCACGGTGCTCGCCGCCATGGACCGGCTGACGCAACCTGCCATGTCCAAACCCGACTGAACGGCCTCACACATGGAATCCTTGCCATTCTGAACCATAGCAAGGAAACCATCCCGTTCGTCCCCTTCGGGAATATGTTCAGCCGCTAAGGAAACAAAGTTCCACAGAATGTGCGTGAAATGTGACAAGGCACATACGGAGTCGGCCGCCTGAAGCGCCATACCCCCTGAAGAAAACACCTTCGCCCAGCCGTCAAAACGCTTGTCGTCCCTATCGGGAGGGATGGTAGGATACGAAGCCTGCTTTGCCGGGGCCATAGCTGCCTGCACCAAACAACTCTCCGGAGTGGGGTGCTTGGTCAAGTAGCAGGGTTCGCTACTGGCTGGGCGGTATTTCCGCAGCAAAGACTTGCCCACTGCCGGGAGACTCTCTGGAGCAGTCAAAGCCGCCGCCACCCTCCTCTGTAGAGCCATATGGAACGGCAGTACCGGGTCAGTTGGTGGACCTTGGTCGAGGATATCCGTAAGGTCATCCTGAAGAAAATCCCCTGGGGGAGCAGACCATCCCAAGTACTCTGTGACCTTAGACATAAGGCACCGGTACGAGGAGTCGGCATGAGTGCTAGGTTCAGGCCTACAAAACTCCACCTCTGGAGAGGTGTCCAGCCCACTGGCATCGTGCAGGGACTGCCGCAGGTCCTCAATCTGGCTATGGCCCGAGAGAATCTCGTCTGGCACCGTATCAGGAACCATGCCATCATCAGAGCCCTCATCCACCTCTGAAATAAACTCAAGATGGCGGCAAGGCACAGAATGTGGAACAAAGCCATGCTTGACCTTGGCCAGAGCCTTTCTAGGTGGGTTCCCCGTGCCACGGGGTACCTCCGACACCACAGCCTCGAAAGGCGTCAAGCGAAACGGCGTTGAGCGCAGCACCGACAACATCAACGGCTTTGACACAGGCCTCGAGGGCGGAGCCCCGATCGTGTCCTTCGACATCCAGGGCGCCGATGGCGTCAACGACTTCGGAGGCGGAGCCTCGAGAGAGTCCGTCGACCTTGGCGCCAACGGCGTCGCCGTCTTCCTCGAAGACACCACAGGTGCACACGGTCATGAGTGCAACGAGGACCGGGACCTGGATCGGGAATGACGATAACGATTCCCCTTGTCCGAGCGGGACCTCTCCCGCGAATCGTGCTGACCACTACAGCCCAAACAAAGCGTGTGAGCAGTGTCTCTCGACCGATCACGACCAACCCCACTCGGAGGCGCGGACGGACCAGTGCCCTGCGATTCGAGAATTGCTAACATTTTCTTCCTGAAGGAAGCCCATACCTCTGGCGTCGCATGCTTGGTGGGATAAGCGACCCGCCGACAGGCAGAGTCCTCGGATGAGGACGGGGAAGGCGACCGACGACGGTGCTTCCGGGAGTGCCTCGAAGACTCCGGGACCGAGACCCACTGGACTTCCGACAACGATGCAGAGACTCGCCCCTCGGATCGTCCGTCAAAAGCCTCGCAGACCTCGACTTCCGTGGCTTGGACACCTTACCTACCGACAACAACTTCTTGCGTTCCCGCAAGGCTTTGGACGCGAGCGACTGGCAGTCGACAGTCATCCGTGTCATGGGCCTCCCCGAGGCACCAGAGGCAGGCGTCGTGCGAATCCGACATCTTGGTCCCACAGTCCCCGCACTTCTTAAAGCCCAGACGCGGGGTGGAAGACGAGGTAGACATCTTCACGAAGAATATACTTCGCAATACGAACAGGTTCGAAGAACCGAGAAAGAACAAACTCCAAAGAGTCGAGGCGTGCCCAGATCTCCGAGCGAACACGTTTGCGGAAAAAACTGAACTGAGGCTACGGGCATCGTGCGTCCTATTTATAACTTCCAGTGACGTTGGCCGTCGGCGGAGGTCCTCGAGGGCGGCGTATCGATGTCATTGATGCAGGAGGAGAAGATTTTCCGAAGCAGCACAGCTGTGGTGATTACATGTCAGATATGGAATACGTCAGAGGACCCAATCCCCTCGAACAGGTGGTAAGAGTGAAGTAACTTGTTCCTTCTCCAGCATGGAGTCGTACATGGATTCACATGCTCATGTATAGGATTACACAGCAGTACATATACACAAGCATGGGGAGTGGGCAAGGCTCACAGAAGCAATACACTTACCTCTGGAACAGACTCAGCTCAAGCAAACTTATAAAGCACGGCTTCGCCGACCCGGGACTCTTCCATGCAATGCTTGTCGAAACAGTAGAATCTTGTGACGGTGTGGGTAGACCTCCAAGTAGCAGTCCTGCAGATGTCGAGCAGGGGAACACCAAAGAGAAACACTGCAGTTACTGTGATGCTCTGGTGGGATGTGCTCTCGGCCGGCCGGGTAGTGGTCTGTTGTCCAGCTGATGGCAATGCAGGATACAGCCGGAGAGCCACTTGGACACGAAATCGTTCGACAGGGCTTCCAATGTGCCATAGGTCCAAAACTGATGAAAAGCTGAGAAGTCTTATGAAAGTCCTTTGTGCGAGCAACATAGAACCCCAAGGCCCACGCAACGTCCAGCGAATGCAAAGATCTTTCTGCACGGTGACGACGGGTTTGCAAAGAAAACTGGTAGAACAAATGTTAGTGCAGATGAAAATCCGACAGGACCTTTGGAATGAAGTAAGGATGGGTTTGCAGTATCACCTTAGTTGATTGGAATGACAAATACGAAGGCTTACAAGAGAGCCTGCATTTCCCCACTTCGCCTGGCCGAGGTGATTATCACCGGGAAGGCGATCGTCCAGGACAAACTCCAAAGAGGCCCGATGCATAGGTTCAAATGGAGGCCCCATCAGTTTCTACAGCAACAGATTCAGCTCCCACGTAGGGGCAGGAGCCTTCACCAGAGGGAATGTTCTGAAGAGACTCTTGAGGAGCTCCTTAACAAGCTTGTGTAACCACAGGGAGAGCTTGCCTGGAGCACAGGTGTACCAGGATATGGCAGCCAGGTGTACCTTTATGGATTTATGGACATAGCCAGACTTGGCAAAGGAGAGCAGTTAAGGAAAATGGTGTGGCGCTGTTACGCGCAGCGGAGACATCTTCTGTGACTGACACCACACTGTAAAGCGCATCCATTTGTGTTTGTAGCAGGTGTAGTGAAAAGGGCAACCCGCACCCCCCTGGGGCCAGCAATAATCACTCCTAATCACTTTCCCACACAAGTAAGAATCTATGCAAGGCACAATGAACTCGGTCTGGAAGAAAGCCAATCACACGGAAGATTTGATGCTTGCATTTATTACTACAGTGACTAATTAGAATTAAGCAGCAGTTTTCAATAGCATGGGAATTAAAGTGCAAGCTAAATAATACGAATTATCAGTCACAGATGAATATACAATTCTTACGATACTAGGAATCGTCGATGTTGATACGACAGAATCACACCCAGGACCCACGACACTCAGTGTGCCAGGCACCACTCAGGGACTGGCCTAGCCCCCAAAGCCTGCACCAGAGCGGGGATGTGATGCCAGGAGCCTTTGCCCTCTAGTGCTGGCTGGTCATACGGGCGCTGTTGCTCTCCGTGTGCGCGTCTCGCCAACAGCCCAGGAACAGTCCTCCTCTAACTGGCCCAGGTACAGATCTATTAGGGACAGCACGTCAATCACTATGATGTACCAGCTCTTCGAGAATCTTCTAGGCTAACCCTTCCAGGCAGCAAAACATGTTTTTTACTGGAAAGTTACTGCCAGTCTTGGCTCCCAGGCTCTGTGTACGCTGTAGTGGGAAGCGCCTGTTACATTCCTGTGTTATCAGTGCACCTGACAAGCGCCGAGCGCAGAAGAGAATGGCAGTGCCTGGCTCCTTAACGCTGCGCAGGGCTTCTGGCAAAACTAGATATTTAGGTCTCAAGAAGGGCCTTCGCAGTTAACCCCTCGCAAGCATGCTGGCTCACTCAGTCTTAAAAGCCTGGCTGGTTCAGCATTTTCCTCCACACTGCGAATAAGCTCTAAATACACGCAAGATAGCTCAGTAGGTTAAGGCAAGTGCAGGTTACTGCAAGTGCTTAGATGCTTTTCACGACAGCAGGCCAGTATAGAGTAGGCTCTGGCCCTGGCTGGAATGTTCTTGCATTTCAAAAGGCAGCAAAATGTGTTCAAATTCTAGGGTTGAAGGAGCCAGGCTGTGAGGCTCAGACGCTGGGTCGTGGTGCAGGATTGCACTTACTTCTCTGGAAAGCAGGTACGGAAGGGGAGGCAGTTTGATGGCTGGTACCACCGACAAGGTCCGAGTACCAGATCTGCCTGGGCCACGCTGGTGCAATGAGGATCATCTTGCAGTGGCACTGTCCAAGTGTGTTGATCACTCGTAAAAGGAATCTGCGGGAATGTGTACAGGAAGAGGTCCTCCCAAGGGAATGAGAAGACATCCCCCAGCACCTTGGCTAAGGATACCTGCTGGCAATCTTGATACTTGGTGTTGATAGCTGTGGCAAAGAAGCCGATTTGAGGCAGACCCCAATCTCTGAAGAGACGAAACCACAGCTCCCTGCTGATAGAGTCCGCAATGATGTTCTGAACGCCTCCCATGTGAAATGGGACGAGAAATATCCGCTGAGAAAAGGCCCAGTGCAACAGATTCTGCGCTTTCGGAGAGAGAATGTGGGAGCGCATCCCCGCCCTGCTTCAGGATGTAAAGCATGGTGATGTCTGAAGATGTGCACCACCTTCAAATGGAACGGAAGCTGAAAAGACTTGATAGCCCAGAAAACTGACCGCAGTTCTAGGACATTGATGTACAATTCCTTTTCTTCCGGGAGCCAGAGGCCTCTGGAGTATGAATATCCTGTGTGAGCGCCCCAACCCTCTAGAGAGGTGTCATTCATGACTGTCGCCCGATACGCAGGGATCTGAATAAGGTAGCCCCCTGTGAGATACGGGCGAATTGACCACCATGGCAGGGCCTGACGGAATGCCCGATTCGGGCAATCTTGTTCCATGCATCATTGACTTGCTGCCATGTTGCACCCAGAAACTCCAAGTGGTCGAAGAAATTGTACCAACATACAACAATTTGATGAACATGCACAGGACCTCACTAATGGGTTTAAGCAAAGAGGGTACCCGAACAAATGCATCAGAAATGCTAAAAGAAATAGCAAGGAATGTGAAGAGATACATGCCTCACGAAGTACATCAAAGAAAAAGAGGAATAAATAACATGCAACACTATGTATAGCCCTGTGAGCTCTGCTATCAAAAAACCCATATTTTGATATGGCCACCAGTGGCCCACATTGGCCACTGGTGAACACTTCAGATTTTTATCCTATGAAACCACGATTTGCCTTAAAAAAAAAAAAAACAACAATCTTAAACAAATGTTGGTGCACACATATAAAGAACACCACCACAAAATAAGTCACACACTAAGGTCAATGCCACCCGTAATGGGACACCACAAATGTGGTCAATGTTCTGTGTGCGATTTTACATCCAATACAAAATGCTTGGAACTAAACAAGATCACGTTTAATCAACGAGTTCACTAACTGCAAAACTGCCTGGGCAATTAATGGAATCAGGTGCCCGTGTAACCTGTGGTACATCGGGAAAACTAAGACCTGTGCGACAGCGGATATGCAAACATCGCTCCTGCTTAAAAAACACACCAGACAAGCCTCTCATAGATCATTACTAGAAGAGACATGCATACTCTGATTTTAAAAATTGTACAAAATACAAACCATCAGAGCTAAAACTCGGGGAGGAGACCGAGATCCCCATTTGAAAAGACTAGAACATTTCTTTCTGTAGGTCTCCAAAAATTGTCTTTGAAACACCTTCACATTATGTCCACACTATTCCAACAAACATTGCAGATCTGTAATTTATCCAACTTGGTTTTTTTTGTCCCTTTAATCTCCCCATTTTGCAGCATTTCTTAGCTTTAAGACTAGCAATCACAAAAATGTTGTTTTGCATTAATTTACACAAGACCAATATATACTATTTAACTAATACAGCACCACTGTCAACATTAACAATGAATTGCAGTTATTTTATACCCTGTATAAGGTCTCATTGAGGTTTTGTCTTGTATGTATTCTGAGTCATCACTATCTTCCATGGTTTGTGTTAAAATGACAAATTTAATATGGTGAATATAATAACTGAATGCAGACACGGAAATGAAGGTCAAAATAACAGTGTGCACCACCTAAATAATCTGCTAAAAAATGGCACGTTGGAAGTTTTCCGTTTACGGAATAAGCAAACTACTTATTTGATGAATTATCAGACATTCTAGATTGTGGTTGTGAATCCATAAACCGGAGAGGCTTCTTCGTTGATGTGATGCGACAGCTTTTGCATCTGAGTATCTTTAATAGCCATTACACAGACCACCTATCTGAAGGCTTAATCTTGCACCAATACATGCAATCCACACCGAGTGACACCCTATGTGAAGGGCCGTCAATTTTCTGCGGCCTCCGCCACATTTTTTAAGAATGACCATCTCAGTCCCATTTCTTTATCCATGATGGATCATGGCATGTCATGGTACCTTTAATTGCAAAGCCCGGAAGTCCCGCGTCCTTAGCGAGTGTGCATTACAGCGCGGACGCAGTAAAAGTGACAGTTCCTGGGATCGAACGGATGCCCTAAAGACACCGGTAAGGAATAAGAAATGGAGCCGTGGGGGAACGGGCACACACCGAGTACCGACGGCACGTTTCTGATTTTTTCACAATTAAAATAGGATGGACCACGCTCTTGGAGGGGAGGCAAAGTCACATCATGTTACTCTATCCACACCACTCCATCACGCGGATAAGACCCAGCTATGGTGGTGGAGATTTGGGAGTGAGCACAACACGTGCACCACACGTGCACCTTCAACATGTATAATTACAGTCATTCACAATTGGGCAAAGCATGCTCCGGGGTACAAGGTAAAACATCACCCCGCAGGGTTTTTCTCAAAAGAAATCTCAATCCTAGTTTGAAAGATAAGGAATATGGTTGTCACCCTTATTAGAACCAGGTTGTTCAGCCATGAAGCAGTGGTTTCACTGTATGCCCACACCGGGGCTTTTAGAATACCACAACCATGGCGGTACACTCTCTTTCTATATAAGTAATGAAGGCTGATAGTCAAGATCAGGTGGTGCAGCCACACGCCAGCTGACTAAATGCAGCTCCGTTTTTCCCATAGGTTCTGCACCTGATGGGGAGTGACCCACGTTTTAGGATGAAAGACAAGATTGGCCTATGGCTCACAGAAGGTAGAGATTGCTCTCACCTTCCACTTTGTAACAATACCAGCCAGTCATACAAATTGATGTTTATGGTGTAATATATATATTCAATACATACCCCTCCTGTCATTTTCAGAACAACAAAATTCCTCTGGCATTGTATGCGGATGTATGCTAGACCCCGCTATCAGTCGACTCAACAAGGTGAGCAGACTCACACTTTCCTTTTGAGCTATGTGGCCTCACAATTCTCTTACCCTTCTGATTTAGTGTCATGACCCTTGCCCCTGGCCCTCACTGGCAAGTCAGCCTTCCAGTTAGGGCCAGGTCAAAGGCCTTAAAACCTCATCCAAGACTCTCTTGGAGTCAGTCCTGGTGCCTTTGGCTCATGACCATCATGAAGATCAACATTAGAATGTGACTATTTACTTGGGACTATTTAATTTAGGGGGGGGGTTCAGCCAACATGGAGGCACACACATAGCTCAGTTACAAGGAACTGAGCTATGCTGTCTAGTCTTTTGGGTGTGGCAGGCCTGGGACTATTTTACCTGGACTACTTTGGGCGTGGCAAGCCTGGGACTATTTTACCTGGACTACTTTACCCGAGACTATTTAAACCACACCCAAACAGCAGAACATGCTTTGCATTATTCTGCTGTGGGCAGCGTAACGCTCACTGTGTCCAGTTCTTTGATGCCAGCTTACCTGAAACTAAGGACCTGCAGAGAGAGAAAGAACACTACGAAACTTACCTGGAACAGTATCATGTCTTCAATCCATCGCTGACTTCAGTTCCATTCACCTGAAGGTACGAACTCCATCATCCGGCACTGCATACATCCTGGAATACCAGAACCTGGAAAGAGGAGAAAGAAAGACGGCATTAGTAAGCGTTTACTCACGTTTCCTCCCGATTGAAGAAAGCCACACAATTCTTACCTGGGTAGTCATCTCCTGGTCAGTATCATTGCTGGAACATTACGGCGCTCGGCGAGGAACATCGCAACCTGCAAGCAGAGAAAAGACACGGGTTAGCAATATAAAAGGCGCAACAGCGCTGCGCATCGCGCATTAATCACCGGACAGCATCGCGCACACCGCGCTTTCGCCTACTGGCCCATGCTCATCTTCAAACTGCATGACAACATTAAAATACCTTTCCATACCTAAAAGGACAGAAGCAAGACATTCGAACTAAGAGGAACATAAGAACTGCATATAAAGACTGTAAAGCAGCAAACCTACGGAGTCGCAGCAGGCCTGGATTCCCACAGGAGGGCCTGCACCAGTGAAGTAACATGGTCGCTGCTCGCCCCCCATATCTATGCGCGCCTGCCAAGAATCTGGTATTGAATCCAGCTCTCCTATATTGCAGACCCATCTTTAACCAGAGGCCTTACCAAGGGACCGGGAGAGGGTTCGAGAGTGCAAATCATCCAACCAGGGCTGGGTGGCGTCCCCGTGGATACTTTTAATATGGTTTAAATGAAACGAAAGATAAATAAATGTTATATATATTTTTCTAACTCCAGGCTTGTGTGTGTCCACAGTTTTTTGAACAAGTCACATATGACATAAGAATCCAAATAAGTTTATAGTAAGATACAGAGCGGGAGACGGGTAGTTCGTATTTCATTTGCTCTCCTTTTACAGTATTCTTGCTCGGCTGCAACACGTTCCCACCTCATTAACAAAAAACTTGAGTATGACCTACCTTTGATTGTGTGCAAAGGGCAACCAGATAGATGCAGGAGGACATCATCTGCAGCAAGGACTTGATGGACCAGACTGTTGCAACAGAAGCGGTCTATAGCCATTGGACCTCTCCCAGGATGGCCTTCACTTTCTCTTCTGAAGGAGCCGCTATACAGGAGACTATGCTGACGCAGGATCCCAGGAATGGCACGTTCAGAGATGGTGATATGCAAGATTTCTGATAATTTATCAAGAATCCCAGTGAAGTTAGGGTCTCAATGGTCTCCATGATGTGCTGGATTGCCAGCGAGTGATCAGGATAGGATCAGCCAATCGTCCCGGTAAGGACAGACCCATATTCCCTTGCGACACACATGCGCCGCCACCAGAGCCAAACATTTGGTGAATACCCTCAGGGCAAACTTCAGGCCATTCTGCAGGGAACTGGTAATGTCTTCCCTGAATGAAAACGCAGGAACATCCGGTGTGTGCAATGAATGGGGCTGTGGAAGTAAGCATCCACCAGGTCAAGGATCACCAGGAAATCTCATTCCTCCAGTTGGTCGAGCACATGCTGCAACATGACCATCCTGAATTTTTGGGACTTTAGTTGAGGCGTTGCAAGTCTTGAATGGGTCTCCACACTTCTGACTTATTTCGCGCCAGAAAGTATCGAGTCGCTGAGGGACTGGTTCTTGCCCCCTTGTTTAGCATGGCTCGATCCTCCTTTAGGAGCTGCGCTACGTGCGGTTATCGCCTGGGAACGAGAAGAGCGCAAGGCATTTGTCCTGGAATTCCAAAGATATTACCTGTTGAAAGATATTGTGCACCCCATTTGTCTGTGGAGATGTTGCACCACTGGTCGACAAACTATGATAACCAGACTTCCACTGGGGTGCAGAAGTGAGGAAGCAGGCCCTGGGCTCGGTCATGCTTGTTTGGTGTCTGCGTTCTGGATGCTGAGGCGTACCAACGCTGGTTGCCACTTCTATAGGCCTGGGAACGCTCCCCTATATGCCGCCTGGGTGGTGGAACGGGAGGGCTGGTGATAGGGTGAGGTGAACCCTTTGGAGGACCTCAAGACTTCAGAGCAGGTCTTCATGGATGTTCAGGAGAGCAGTTTCCGTGGTTCTGGCAGCTCTGAAGCCAGCCTGATGGTCATGAAGACAACCAACAGATTCAGTGTGGAGATTAAGCTGAGAGATGGCCAGTTTCTCGAGGAACTTGCCCAGGAAGGGAGTGATGGAGATTGGGTGATAGTTAGCTGGGCAGGAGGGGTCATCGGAGGGTTTCTTAAGAAGAGGGTGCACAAGGGAGTGCTTCAGGGGGATGGGATGACTCCAGTGGTGAAGGAGTGATTGCAGAAATCAGCCAGGGCAGGAACCAGTGAGTTGATGTGGTCCTTGATAGTTTGAGGAACAGGGGTGTACCTGTTTCAACAAGCCTTTCATAGATCGGTCTAGAAACCTCTTGGGCAAACTACCTATGTGGAGTGTTTGGGGATAAAATGTATCGCCTTGCCTACTTAACTCCAGCTTTTTGGTTACAATTGCAAGTTTACTTGAATGGCTGGTGGCAGTGGGTTTACCGTAGAAACCTTTGTCTTATTACTATCAGGCTGTTAAATCAGCCTCACTAAGGCACAGAGGGACCATCATTTTTCTGCAATGGTGGGCTCCTTTTTTGCCATTTGTTTGCTTGTAGTCTGAGCTCTTCCCGTACGATTCTAGGTGGGAACGACGTCAGTGGGAGTTTTGTCTTCGGCGGGAATCCTTTCTTTTCCTTACCAAGGCTCCAGAGTGTCTGAGAAAGCAGGTGGTGTCGAGGAAGGAGCCCTTTGTCTTTCACCTTGCCTGAAAGTAAACTCCCAGTGGGGGCAGCTGACAAGTTGACCACTGGACCTGAATCCAAAGAGGAAGATTAAGAACCATGGCTGATATGATTTCCAGCGACTGGAGAGACTGCAGTGTAACCAGAGCCTGCTGTTACCCTTCCTTCCAAGAGAGTTGGGCACTCCAAAAACAACGACCCAGAGCCCTGTGCGATCCACTAGACTCAGGAAGAGCTACATTTTGAGCCACCCCACATCATGCTGCGACCTTGCGGGGCTACAATACCCCACTACGCTGGGACCTCGAGCCATTGTACGGTGGACTGTCCTCTGTATCGAGCTGAAACTTTAGTGGCATCCTGCAAGACCCTGCAGAAAAGTGAATTGAGTCTGAAAAGTCCAAACAGGGTGCTGGACCTTGCAAGTGACAAGAACCCAACCAGCGATATTCAGTCTTCGTCTGGCTCCTGAAAATGGCGCCAAAACCACAGAGCTGCATCCAGCAGCGAAGAAACTCTTGCCTGGAGCCTTCTCAGTTGACCCCTGTCGCAAAATCACTTCCAAAGTCCTGTCTTCCGTCTTCATGACAAAGGAATCCATCAACCAGGTTTTTGGCTGCAGATCCTGAAGTCTTTCTGCTACAACCCTTCTTCCGTGCAGAGGTACTGTGTTGACTGGGGCATTTACTTACCTTAACATGGGGTGTTTTCTGTGATTGGGCGTCATCTCAACTAGCTCACTCAGGCCCACTGCTGGAATCCTTCCAGGATGCCTTCTTTGAAGTCCCTGGACCCTAACCAACTCTATTTGAACAGTCTTCCACAGGAACTCTGAATAACCCCATCTCACCCTGCCTACAGCTGGCACCTAGACCACTAAGGTCCCTCTTCTGCCTCGGAGTAAACTCATGACATAGACTAGGGAAGGACTGGATAAGAAAAGGATTCTGTATTGAAAAGTATAACACGTGTTTAAAAGTTATTTACTTGTGAAATAGTTGGTTCGTAACTAGCTCAGAGTGAACATGTGTGTTGTGCCATTCTGAAAAGTAGATGCAAGGTTGTTTTACTCACCTGTGAATTGGTTGTGCCCCATCCCAAAAGTAATGCTGTTGGCTTCACTGAACTATTTCTTTCAGATTATTAGTGTGTAATTTCACCAACTGGGTCTTGCTTCCCCTGACCTGCTGTATAGCCAGTCTAAACTAGGTCTGCCTTGGGTTTTACCTATTTGGAATAACATGGAGTCATTCTTAAAGTGTAACATTGGGTTTTGCTGTCGTTGGTGTGTTTTATACAGATAGTAAAACAGACTTTGGTTATTACCTAACGAAGTTGCTGGTAGCTCCTTTAAAAAAGTATATGGGTTTTACTTACCTCGAATAGCTGTGTTCAATTCTTAATAAGTTACTGTGGGTTATACTAACCTTGGTCTGCCTTGGGCCATCCTAAAATAAGTTAGAGTTATTGCTTACCTTAGTCTGTGTTCCACTGAGCTGAAAAGCAACTGTAATTGTACATTACACCAAAAAGGTCTTACTCACCTAATAGAACTGCTATCCCGAATGTGGTTATAGGTTTCTACTGTTCCTTGAATGAGTGTTCCACTATTCAGAAAAGTATACTTGCAGGTTGGTTTACTTAGTGCTTATCCTACAAATAATTTGCCACATATATTATTTTTGAGTCATTAACAGACAAATGATCGCCATGTCGAATTTAATGTTAACTGAAATCTTACATTTTGCTGACACGTGTTTTGATCTTTGGTCGTCTTCAAGGCATTACATTGTATATTTACGCTTGCTCATCTAAATATTCATGATAGGTAATTTTTCAAAATACAATCAAATCAAAGCAATAAAGACAATTATCCAAACATTGCCATTGCAATACCAATTCAAATGAGCTCAATAATTATGTTGAGGAAGAAAGGTAAAATAAGAATAATAAAAAGAAAAAAGATGAAGAAAAATGACAAAATTATAGTTCGCCATTTTATCTGCTCGGTTAACATTTATAGAGTCTTATCCTAGTACCTTATACATGATAATTACCTGTCCTGTGTTTATATATCTTCATTGGTCAGTATTCATTCCACATGCAGTATTGCATGCTTGTGTCTTTAGGTCACATATGTTCATCGAGAATCAGTGGTTCACCCACACCCATGTCAATTTAAAGTGTGTAAAATGAAATGGGATTCCTGATTATTACTATAGTGGTAGATATTCCCCTCCGTGCATTCCAGTCAATTGCATGCATTATAATTCTTGTGTTTAGACATGTATTGTTATATGTTAACCATTGTGTCTCACACCTCATAGGTATTGAGTGAGTCTAACAGAAGACATTTTAGGTGTTATTATATTATTCCATTACGAGGACTCAACAAGCTCATCTGCCTCTTATATTGTCCTTAATTTGGACTCTCAAATTTCTACATGTAAAAGTGCAAACAAGTTTTAGTTGATCATGTTGGGGCATATTGAGATTAATTTATGTGGGAGATAAAAGTGAAATGTTAGAGAAATAATCTCACCCTGTATTCAATACAGAAAGTCAATCCTTCAGTGGTTGTTGACATGTTCTTGAAATATATCCTTGATTGAGAGGATTGTCAACATCATCTGTATACAGTAGAATCACAGTATATTAGCCACTGCTAGGACGCTCTTAACAAGTGTATTCACCAGGGATTAGATAATTACTAGTCATTTATCTATACAAACAATTTTTTCTTACCTCTGTCATTTTCAATTCACCCGATCGGAGTTTAATCCTGGTCGCATCTGCGTTATTCGTGGCAATCTAACGCGATCGCCAGTTTGAAACATTATAATTGACAAACTACTCAATGACATCATAGCGCACGCTGCGTGTGAATGTGCAAGTCTTTCTTCATTAATTTTGAGGTTATCAATAAAAAATATTAAGTAATAGTTATTGGCTGATTATCAATATTATATCCTTCACTTACAAATCATTAAGATGTAAATATAAAGACTTGTATATGATGATTAGATTCCCAAAAACTTCCATTACGCTTAACTGATAAGGATTTGATACCCGATCCTGCTCAATCATAAGATGCATGAATATGTTTTGGTAAAATTTGGTTCCGTCATTGTCCGGTTTGTATGCCATATCTAATCGTTCATATCTATTTACACATATTGAATATTCAAACACAACAGTAGACCATTGACTAGGTGATCAATTTGAATTGTGTCATTGTTCAAGTAGTATACTGTGACTATATATAATCGTTATCTGTTGATGGAAACTGTAAATGATTGTCGGAAGCAGAACATAATTTGCTTAATCTAACAAATTGGTGACTTGGTCTGGGTGAGCAACGGATTCTCAAATGAGCTTGATACATTGAATCCAATTAGGTAAATTCATCATAAGGTTTGTAGTTATATGTAAATCAGACATGCATTATATTTTACCCAGTTTTCACTTTTTACATACGTAAATGTCATACAAAATTGACTGTTCTAATCCATACATTATAAAAAGACATTCATCTCATGTTCCAGATTCAGTCCAGTTCTTAGACAACATAATTGACATATCATTTTGGATTCTATTTGTCTCAACAGTAGCTTCTGATCTCCCCCACAAATACCCATTACTACCTTGTGTAGTCCAATGAAATATATCATCTTAATTGTCCACTTCATGTTCTTGCCAGTGAGCTGCCAGAGGCAGTTGCAGGTCTTGTGAATTAAGACTTGATAAATGTTCTCCGATGCGGATACGCAACTCCCTTATAGTACTGCCCACATAAATGCGGTGACAAACAGATGATGGCATATACCACATATTTTGATCTGCAATTGACGAGATCCAAAATTCAACCTACGGTTCCATCAAAGTGTATGTGTGCATATTTGCACATGCTACAATTAAGACATTCCTAAAACCCTTCTGTGCATGGCATCATCCATGCACAGGTTCCCAAAGTTTCTGTGTTCATGGGTTTGAGAAATGAGGGCTTCACTTTATTCTTAATAGTACATGCTCGAGTTTATATAAATGTAGGTTTGTTATCTATATACTCATCCGGATAATTATCTGGAAAAGATGCCAATGCCGGTTAACTATTTTAAATAGCTGATTCGTAGCCTCTGAGAATTTGGTGACTAGACGCACCTTAAGTTGCTCTTTAGTTTTCATTGATGTTTTAGGTTTCAGTGCGTCATTTCAATTCATACTTTTGATTTTGTTATGGGCTTGAGAGAAGCATTCTCCACTGTACCCTCTCTTACTGAACCTCTTACTCAACAGATCACTCTAACTCAAAATCTTTGTCATCACTGCAATTTCTGCGGGCTCGAAAGAATTCCCCCATAGTATGTTGTGAATGGTTGATCTCTTGTGGCAGCTAGAAGCAAAAAGGGTGGAGTTGAACTCAGTTTGTTTCCTGCATCTGCTCGCAATTTAGTCAACCTGGATGTAAAGATGCAGGTTTAAAAATTCAATGTGTGTGGGATCACTATTGACTGAAATATCAACCACCATAGTAATCACCAGGAATCCCACTTGATTTTACACTCTAAATTGACATGGGAGTGGATGAGCCACTGATTTTCGATGGACAATTGTATGTGACCTAAAGACACAAGCATGCGAGCCTGCATGTGGAATCAATACTGACCAATGAAGATATATAAACAGATGACTGGTAATTATGTATATGGTACTAGGATAGGACTCTATAAAAGTTAATCGAGGCAATAAATTGGCGAACTATAATTTAGTTTTTTATCCTTTTTTTCTTTTTTTCATATTTATTTTCCTCTCAACATCCTCATAATTATTGAGCTGATCTGAATTGGTATGACAATGGCAATATTTGGATAATTGTCTTTATTGCTTTGACTGTATTTTGAAATATTACCTATCATGAATATTTAGATGAGCAAGTGTAAATATACAATGTAATGCCTTGAAGACGACCAAAGGTTGAAACATGTGTGGACAAGATTTAAGAATTCAGTTAACATTAAATTCGACATGGAGATCATTTGTCTATGTTAATGACTAAAAACTAATATATGTGGCAAATTATTTGTAGGATAAGTGCAATACCAAGAAGGGAGTAGTTTCTTACCTGTAACTCCATTTCTCCAGTGTTGGTATCTTTCATGGATTCACATGCTGTGAATATTCCCAGTCAGGCTGGGAAACCTCGGTAACTTTAACTTAGCGTTTCCCTATGGAAAACTTGGACGTTCTTTTTGGGTGCTTTAGGCCACGCCAATAGGACGTCCGATATAAATAACCCCGCCCCGCAGCTTGAGGGAACCCAGGTTTGCCTGCAAGGGTGGCCGGCAGGTGCATGTGAATCCATGAAAGATACCAACGCTGGAGAAATTGAGTTACAGGTAAGAAACTACTCCCTTCTCCAGCATTGGATCCTTCATGGATTCACATGCTGTGAATAGATTACATAGCAGTACGACCAATGTGTGGTGGTGTATCATAGGCAAACCAACCAATAGCACCTTATCATGTACATGCAACCAACAACCCAGCAAGTGACAGAGCAAAATAGAAAACCCTCGAAGCTGCTGGGCCTACCTTACTGAAAGAGGCATTGGAGGACCGCCCGCCCCACCTGCACCTCTTCCACATATTGCTGCCCCAGACAATGCCTGGTGAAGGTATGCAGCGGCGCCCAGGAAGCAACCTGACAAATGTACACCAGCAGTATCCCAGACCATTGTGTCGCCGCACAGGCCGTGGACTGCGTAGAATGAGCCTTCGGAGCACCCCTCAAAGGCTTGCCAGCTTTTGTGTGAGAAAACGAAATTGTAGATGAAACCCAACAGGAAAGTCCTTGTTTGGAAATAGACTGCCCCTTGTTGGCGGGCCCAAATGCCACAAACAGCTGCTTTGACTTCCGGAAGTCCCGTGTAGGATTCAGATAGAATTTGAGTGCCATCTTAACGTCCAGAGAACGAAGGACCCTTTCTGCCGGCGTGGATGCATTAGCAAAGAACAAGGGTAAGGCAATAGAGGAAAGTTTGTGCAACTCCGACAGCACTTTCGGGATAAAGTGCGGGTTAGTAGCCAGGAGAACCTGGTCCTTCATAAACCTCAGATAAGGTGGGTGAATGACCAGTGCCTGCAATTTTTTATTTTATTTTTATTAAGTTGTTTTCAGTTCATAAAACTATACAACTTTACATACATATCAATCACATTAACTCATAATACAATATTAGCACAATATTAAATACTCATTCATACTTTAGTACAAAAGTGCAATGCATAATACAATGAGGTGATAATTACCTTGAATCATGGTTATCACATTTCGTCACCAATTTATCTTTGACATTTTCATTATTTCTAGGCGGAAATGTTTTCCATACTCTATATAATGCTATATAGACTGCCTCAGATTGCACATTCAGGCACCATCTCCAAAATTCCTCCGACTGTATATAACTCATGTTATGGACTAAACGACCATAATTCAACAAATGGTGATTTTGTCTTTCTGGGCATGAGGTTCGTACATGCCTAACAGTCTCACATTCATCCATGTCCAGACACATTCAACAATATCTCTCTTTTTCAGGAATCTTCCACTGAGAACCAAAGGTAGACTTCACCGGAAGTTGATAATAAGAATAATGGACTCAATCATTTTGGTGGAAAATGAGATTGGCCATTCTCTACAAAAGGGTCTTGAGAAGTTCGTATCTAATCTCTTATACATGGTGTTATTAATGTGGATAGTCCACGTTTTCTCTCCTATCGAGTTCAAAATACAAGCTTTATTCACATTTCTTACATTATTTAAGATTTTCCAAACAGCAATAGACTCATTTTATTGAAGGGTATTAAACATGGTCTGCCATTTGGTGTTTAATTTGGACCATTTTCTACTTTTACACCAATTGGTAAATCAATTTTTCAACCACATTTTCTAGTTAGTGATCTCGATGGACCCCATATTGGATTTTATCAAGAGCCGAAGAGAGCGTAAATATTTACGTTTTACCAACAGCTCCCCATCAAAAGATCGATTGATCTCGTTTCCAGTATTAGTTTTCGGACTTCCCTTCACAGTCCCGACATAGTCTGTAATGGCTTTAATCATGAATTCAATCTCATTGCCACTAAGGGAATGGGCATGTTTATAGACCGACTCAAAAAGGCCATGTAAATTGTGTGACATTATCTTACATTTTTTTATGTTCCACTTAATGTTTGTACCCTTATGGTTAGTGTAAATATTACCAGTGGCACTCGTTGGTATCTTAATATCCATGCCTAATTCCAACTTAAAACACAGCATTGCATGGTCACTATATTTGTTCTCCACTATTTCAAAGTCACTAACGAAATCGAGCATTTCAGTATTACCCCATATGTAATCAATCCTGGAAGACTTCTTACTGCACGACCATGTGTGTTTCCCTGGAGTATCCCCGACTGTTCTACCATTAAGAAAACTAAGTCCCCATTCATTCATATATCTTACCCATACACTCCCTTGTGTATTAGACTTGGAACACAATGCTGTGTTGTTAACTGCCAACTTGTGAAATTTGGCTTTCATGATCATTGTTCCACATTGTGCATTCATATCTCCACCTATCAAGATCATAGAGTTATTAACATCAGATGGCCATGGTTTTACTCCCACCTAGGGACTCATATACATTAATGATCAACATATTAACAACATGAGATTTTTGTTTCAGACCAATAACAACTGCAAGGACATTATAGTTTGTTTCTGTGGGTATGAGGGGTTCAGAGTCAAATTCATGGCCGACTCCAATAATCAGACCTCCAAATGGCCTTCCCTTAATTCCCTTTTTCGCATGGTTATGGAAGAGGACACGAGAGTCTACCAAAAACTCCTTCAACAGCTAAGTTTCCTGTAAGAGAAATATTTGATGGTTAAGAATACCATTTAAGAGTGCCCTGGTCTAATAAAATGGGCATGTCCCCTAGTATTCCACAACACAATCTTGCATACTCATGGACAGGATTTTTTCATCATGTCTACAAGTTGTTGCAACCAACTTATTCCAATTTGATTATCTGTGTCCCCTTTGGGAGCAATATTTCTCTAAATCTAAATCATAGCCAAGGAAGTCGAGAGATTCTCCCTGGGCTCTTATACCTTAGCTGTTGCAAGCAAAACACAGTGCACTCTAGATATTGCCCCAAACTGCCTCCTGAATAAATTCAAAATCACATGATTTAAACATTCTCAGTTCAGGAATTTTAGCAAATAAAGTTAGTAAAGAGGGTTTGTTAATGGGATTCTTTGTTCTTTTATCTATTTTTTCACTTATTATGAAAGTCTGTAAGTCAAGATCTTTATCCTTTTTGTCACCAAGTGGGGCATACTTGTTCTCCACACAGACCTTCACCTTTTGACCATTACTTTTCCTTTTTATGTCAGTGCGTAGTCACAGAACTGATTGAAGACCCTTCCAGTTCACTTTCTGAATCAGAACTGTCATCTTCCAATGGTAGTTCTTTTTTCCCCCATTTGCCTTGTTATTTTGAAGTAACCAGCTGGTTAACATACCAGTTTTCATTTCGTGTTTTCTTTTCCGATTTGCCCGCTTTCGGGCTCGCCTCTTATTGATTTTCTGATCTTTACAAGATGTTGTGGTTGAATTAAGATGATAGGGTACAATCTCATCTTCTTTAATATTTTTGGTCTTTTTGGTTCCACTCAGTTGTCTTTTCTTAGGTTGTTCAATTGTTTAGGTTTTTTTTTTTTTTGAGGACCATTAGAAAGCATTTTTTTCATCAGGGTAATTCAGGCCTTTCACAGGGTCAACAATCACTGCCGAGTTTCTGCTTTCATCCATTTCAACAACATCTGGAGCTTTATTGTCAATGACTATGGCCTGATGCGTTGTCTTCACATTTTCCATCAGGATGTTTAAGTATTGACTATGCACCTGAGTCTGGGAGTAAATGTTATCACATAATTTAATCAGGATTTTAAGGGCAAAATGCAACAGATTCAGTGATGGGGTGGAAATACTAATCGTGTGGGGGCATTTATATTGTCAGATTCACTAATTTCTCTTGTGGACCCTTCATGATTCAGCGTATCGTTTATACCCTCTTCTCTTCCTGTGTTGGGTAGCGTTTCAGGTATGTTAGTTGGAGGAAACATAGAAGGGGTACTGCATAATCTGTCAGTTTTTTGTTGTATACTATGTTATTTCCCAATACCACCATTATTAAAGCCACATGCCACTTGACTCAAACTGTTTATTACTTTGCTCAATAGCACGTTGATTGGATCCACATAGCTGACAACACAAATTCAACAAAGAGTTATCGTCTATTGGCCGAAATGATGGAACTGATGCTACACTCCGGTGACCCAAACCAACCTTACCATGTACCGGGGCAGTCAGTATTCGTGGCATTATCGGGTTTAAAAAAATCTGTGATTTGAATGGGAGATCTTCCAGGAAGTATGGTTGATTTCTTAGGTTCACTATTTCTCTCACCTCTATCTCCACTAAGCGGCGAGTCACTGCACTGTGATGCAGCATTGGATTTAGCAGTTTTCCCATAAGGCTTGTTTTTACGTAAATTATAATGTTTACTTCTCCCCTGTGCTTTTCCAGGCATAATAGAAAAGAAGGTAGATCACCAATCAAATATAAAATCAGAAGCCGTCCAATACAGGAAGTCGGCAAAACTGCAAGAGTAGCCTAAATGCAACAATTCAAAAAAGTAGTAGATATAAATAAGTAAAATGATTTATTATACAAATCAATTCTGTGTAGAAAAATCAAGTCCAGAAAGGGAGGGTGGGGGGTGAGACACTCTGGTCTCACAAACCTCAATAGCCCCCGTCTGACACTCTACAACTCACTCCGCAACACGTGTGCGGCTGAGTTTAACTCCGTAAGCTCCTTTTCTACAATACCAACGCGGCTCTCAACGACCGCGTAACTCTCCTTCTCCGCTGCACCACCCAAACACAAACCTCTAAGTGGTCCTGGATCGGTCGCGGATCGCAGGCACCAGGCGGGCACCCAGCCAGTTAAAGCCGCAGGATCAAAGAAACGCTTCAGCTCTTTGCGCCACACCTGACTCGCAGAGGCACAGGAGGACTAGAAGAAAGAATCTCTCAACATGAACAGAAAGCAGAGACTGTCAAGCCGCACGGTACTCTGGCAATCTCTACCGGCCGCTTCCAACAATCCGTCAAAGTAGCAAAGTGCCTGCAATTCTGACACCCGTCTGGCCGAGGTAATCGTCCACTAGAAATGCCACCGTCCACGAGAGGAACTTCAAAGAAGCTGTCTACATGGGTTCAAATAGAAGTTTCAACAAAGCCGAAAGTACTACATTGAGACTCCACACCAGTGCAAACCTTTTCTCCGGGGGAAATGTCCGAAACAGTCTTTTCAAAAAATGTTCCACCAAGCGATCACTAAAAACAGATGAGCAGCACGGTGCCTTCTCGTGAACCTAGAAATTGCCACCAAATGCACCTTGATGGAGGATAACGCCAGGCGCCCTTGTGCAAGGTGTAACAAGTACGGGGTAATCCGAGCCGGGAGACGTTCAAAGGCTTTATCTCAGGGTGACCCTCACACCTGGCACAGAATCGCACCCATTTATGACCATACGAGACATTGGTAGAAGAGGCTCTTGCCGCCTCCAAGATCGGCCACACTCCCGGGAGATAACTAGATGACCGAACTCTGAGTGTTCAGGAGCCATGCCGCAAGGCTGAGAGATGCCGGATCGTGATGCCACACTCTGCCGTCGTCCTGAGACAGGAGATCCGGATCCGCTCCTAGTCTAAACGGCTCTTCCACCTTTAGATGAAGTAGGTCTGAAAACCACGTCTGCCTGGGCCAGAATGGGGCTACCAAAATCACCCTGCACCAGTACTTCCGCACCCACTGGATGGTCCTCCGAAATAGTGGAAACGCATATGCGAAGAGGAACGTCCACGGAAATGAGAATGTGCCCCCTATTGACTCCGACTGAGCCCCCCTGCTGGCAAACTCCAGACACGGTTTGTTTTCCATCGTAGCAAACAAGTCCATCGGAGGTGACCCCCATTGCCGGAAGATTCTTGCCACCTGTTGTGCTTTCAGCCTCCACTCGTGCAGCTGACTGGCGTCTCTGCTGAGCATGTCTGCTTGAACATTCAGAACCCCCAGCAGATGGAAAGCGACAATATTGATCCCTTGAGCTAGAGAGCAAAGCCAAACGTCCTGCGCCTCCTTTGACAGGACTCGGGAATGCGTGCTGCCCTGCCTCCTTAAATAGAAAATTGTGGTGGTACTGTCCGTCAACACCTTATCTGGGACGCGTCTGCCGCGACCGTGAATTGGAACTCCGGCTCAAGCAAGGGCATGTCCCTTACGAGATTGGTTGTGCAAGTCCACCACCGAAGGACGTCCACCAAGCCCTCGTCGACCACCAGCTTGTCTGACCACAATCCTCGACTCTGCGACCACCGGTCTGCGAGGAACTCCTGCACCGGCCTCATGAACAGGCAGCAATTGGGAAGAAGTGGGATACACAATACTATGGCCCCCCCCAACAGCAACATGTAACCTCAGACAGAGATCACTGTACCCCCTCTCCACTCGCCTGCCTTGGACCGCAACGTTCCCACTCGCTGGAAGGTTTTTCCAGTTTGTCTTGGATAAGAAACTGCGCCCTGAGGAACACCAATTCTCTGGACGTGTCAAATATGATTTGTTGAAGTTCACGGCAAATCCCAGCCATTGCAAAAGGCCCATGGTCGCCATGAGAGACTCCCTTGCCCGTTCCTGCGACAAACCCCTTACCAACCAATCGGCCAGGTAGGTGTACACATGATGGCCCTCTCTCCGGAGGAAGGCAGCCACCGGAGCCAGACACTTCATAAACGTCCTGTGGGACGACTTCAGGCCAAACAGGAGTACCCAAAACTGATAGTGATCCTCTCCGACCACAAAAAGCAGGAACTTGTGTTTTTTCCTCATCGGGATGTCAAAGTAGGCATCCTGCTGATCTAATGATGCTAGGAACGCGTCCGGTTGCACCGAGCGTATGACATCTTGAAGGGTGAGCGTCTTGAACTTCAGGCGTTTCAGATTCTTGTACAACGCCTGAAGATCTAGAATAGGCCACCACTTGCCATTGGGTTTTTTCACGACAAAGTACCAGGAGTACACCCCCCCTGGCCCCGTTCCGTGACTGGAACTGGTTCTATCGCCCTTTTTTCTAGCATGAGCACCACCTCCTGCCGCAAGATTGGAAGATGCGGCTGCACCACATACAATGGCGGAATAGGGACCGGAGGACGCCGAAACTCCAAGTGGCCGAGATGTACCGTGTCCAGCACCCAGCGTTCTGATGTTATCCGTTGCCACTCGTCGACATGGTTCGCCACCGTGCCCCAGCAGATTGTCCATATGGTAGTCATTGTTGAGCTTTTGATTGCCTTCCGTTAGCCATCGAGGACTGCAAACCTTTCTTTCGTTGAGCTTGAAAGTCCCTGCTCTTCTGAGCAGACTGGACTGATCGCCATTAACCTTGAGACGAGTAGCTGGAGCGCCCGTAACTGCGATCTCTGGAGGAGACAAACCGGGCATTCCCAGAGGCTCCATGAAAAGCTCGAAAAGAGCAAAAAGAGAACCACTTTGTAAAGAACCCAAGGACTTTGCCGTCTCTGTATCCTCTCATTACTTTCAGGGCCTCATCAATTTTTTTCCCTGAACAAGTGTTCACCCTCACAGGGCATATCAATGACCTTTTATTGGACCTCAGGACGAAAATCTGTATACTTCAGCCAGGCCAGCCGTCGAAGCACCACCCCATTATTAATTTGCTTAAACCCGACTCCGCGAGGTCCACTGCAATATTGATGCTGTGGTTGGAGGCCCCCCCCCCTCTCACACCAACAGCATTGCCTCCTTACGGTGTTGCTCCAGATGATGTTCAATCGGGCCTAGGCGGCGCCACATTTCTCGATCATGTCTGGCCATAATTGCCAATGAATTTGCAGCCTTCACAGTCGTAGCCCCCACCGTCAGGACCTTCGGCCCAAAGGCATCCTGTTTTTTGGCCTCACTGTCCGGAGGTGTAACATTTGTGTTGGCTTCTGGCCTCGCGGCTGGCAGCCGCCGAAACCACGGACTCGGGCGTAGGCTGTGACACTATATATTCTAAGGGTAAACTCAGGAGTCTTGCATTTCTTTTCAAGGTGACCCTTCACTGCCCGTTCTGAAAACAGGTTGTGCATCGTGCGAAGGCCCTCCTGCCACACGTGGTCCAGAATCGGCACCGAAAAGACAGCCTTCCTTCGCTTTCCCATATGGTCGAAGAGAAAGCAGTCCTTGATTCCTCTTCAAGCGGAAGCCCAAACTCCAGACACGCCTTTGACATCATGGCATGGAAGGCCCCAATATCATCTGGCGGAGATGGCTGTGCTGGACTACGTGGCTGTTCCAGCTCAGGGTCCGTGTCCCATGCGTCATCCCTCGTTGGCGACAAAGACACCTGATGGGGTGTCCTGCAGAGCACTCTCAGGGTTTGATTCAGTTAACTCCCCCTCCTCAGGATGACTCAGTGGATAGCCCAACCCCACCAGACTTCCTCTGCGCCTCACCGGGCAAACTGTTGACCACCGGCACTGCCGGACTCGGAGGTGGTGGCAACCTCGCATCCAGTTGCCCCAACAAAGACTGGAGCATAGATAACACCTGCAACGACAGCAGGGATTGCTGTTTAACCAACGGGAGAAGGGGGGGCCCAGCCCCCCCTTCTCCCGTTGGTCCAGCCCCCACCCCACTCGACGGCCTTGCACTCTGCAGACCCCCGAGCCGACGGGTCAAAATTCTGCTCCTGTTACTCCTCCATCGCACAGGAAACAGAAAATGTAGCTGGATCCTGCTGAAAATGTTCACAGGAAGCATGGACTCAAAGACGGCGGACTGTCACACCCCACCCGTCGTCAACAATCCTTCCAACTCCATCTGCGATGACAACAGCAATGGACCACTGTCTGTCAAAGTCGTGGACGGCAGCGATGACACCGTCGATGACGGAACCCGTAGATTGCATCTCCACTGTCAACAAAGGAATATCCGTTGACGAGCTCATCGTCGGAACCACGCCCTCCCCGCTCTTAGGTTTCACCGGAGACCCAAACCTTTTGGAAGACAAACCTGACCGGTGCTTTGAAGACTCCCAGCTGGACAAAGACTTGTGGTGATCCATGGACGAGTGCTTCGATGAAGACTCCTTCGGCTTCACCTGTCCTTTTCCCAACACTGTAGACTTCTCGGGCCTACTACCAGACCCCGTGGACTTTAGCGTAGGGTTCTGCTGACGCCGCTCGGCGATGCTCCGAGGCCTTCTCTGCTGTCCCTTAAGACTGGCTCCCCCGGGCCAAACCCACCTCCGAAGCCAGGTAAGTTCCCTCATTAAGCCAGCATATGAGCCGTCGATTACGATCTTTCAAAGTCTTCTGTGAAAACCCCTGGCATATCTCGCAGGCATCCGCCAAGTGATGGGGTAGAGACAGAGACAGTCCATATGGCCATCCCCTTCATACACCACCTCCAGGCCACAGGTAGCACAAGGCCGAAAGACTCTTCTGGGCTACCGAAGACATCCTAGCCCACAAACCAAAAGCACGTACACAAAGTGATCCCAACAGTTTGGAGACGGTTGAAATCTGAAGGGAAGCTGCTGGGACAGGGCTATTTATATCAGACGTCCTGTTGGTATGGCCTAAAGCAACCAAAAAGAATGTCGAATTGTGTAACGCTCACCTGATTCCCGTAGAGGCGCCGGTCTTGACTGGGCGTATACCGTATCTTCAAAGGTGATGTATAACACACGGCTGGCTCTTTGGGCTGGACCTCTGTGCACTGTATGTCTGACTCGAAGGGTAAGATGTCTTAGGTAAGTGAACGCCGTGCTCTCCATCTGCCTCGGGGCAGGGTGCTGTAACCAGTTTCTTCACTGGATAAGGGGAGCAGGCCTCTTGACTTCAGAGGACTGCTGTCCGTCGTTTACTGCACGAACGGTAAGTTTCGAGTTATTCTAATGTCTTTAAAGTCTTTAGTAATGATGTTTCTTGTTTTGCAGGGTTCCGGCGATGGCGGAGGACGGGCTGAAGTGAGTTGAAGATGGAGCCTGTGTGATGAATAGAAGCGCCTGGAAGCACGTAAGTAAGCGCTTGTTGCCTGCTTCACGATGCGCTCTGTCTTTTTATTTTGCAGGTACAAGTTCGGAGCGGCTGCAGGGTGCCGGAATACCCACTGGGTTAGATGTGGAAAGGAGTAATGACACGTGAGTATTAAAGTTCCCCAATGTCTTTAAACGCACCTTGTTTTGTCTTTCAGATGCGGGATGCAGCGCCGAAGGCCTCCGGAGCGTGCGAAGAGTTGGTAAGCTTTTGTCTTTCAGATGCCAGAATGCAGTGTGAAGACCTCCGGAGCGCACGAAGAGTAGGTAAGCCTTTGTCTTTCAGATGCCGGAATGCAGCGCGAGGCGTTGGTGACAGCCGATGGACCAGGTAAGTGAAGAGCTGTCACTGAAGACCGTAATGCTAACCTGTTCTTTCTTGTCTTTATAGGTGTTGCTGAAGACTGGATTCAGGATGGTAAGCCTTTTTCCTTAGGCCCAGGATCAGATGCAGAAGACACGATGAGAGTTCTGCTGCAGAGGATGCAGAATAACGCAAAGCAAGATTCATCCATCGGGTGTGGTTTAAATAGCCTCCTGTAGTGCTTAGGTGTCTCCTTCCACAGCCACGCCTAGGTAAGAAAAGAGTTCCTGCTTTCCAGAAGAGTTCCAGTGTTCTGAATCTAGGGAGTGGCTCCTGCCCCACCCAACAGGAAAAGTAGTTCCAAACAGAAGAGGATCAGAGGCTCAACTGGCAGGCAAGTAAGCAGCATGGTCTGCTGCAGGCAAGTCCACCCAAGCATTATGAGCCCTAGCGCTTCCAGCGCTGCGACTGGGCATATTTATGAGCCTGGTGCCACTGGCGCCAGGACTGGGTCCAAAAGGTCCCAATTGGGACTGGTTGGCACTCGGAACCTGGGTTATGGATCTGCTTCCAAGGGAGTTGGGAAAACCCTGACCTTTTGGAAGCAGAGATCATGACAATAGGACACTAAAGTATCAGAGTTTTCCATATGAAAATGCTGTTTTTGTTGTTTTTTTAAAACAATTTTTTATTAATTCCAACTTGGTAACAATACAGTATAGCAGCACATATACATTCCAATTCGCATGTACCGTTTCATGTTTTCTCCCCCCTGCCCACCTACCCTACCCCCCCCTTACCGAGCATACCACCCCACCAGCCTTACACAACCCCTTCTATGGGCATCTCTCCTTCCTCTCCCCCTGAAGGGCTGTCTTCCTCCAGACTTGCCTGGTCAGATCCAGACAGTGTAGCTACTATTTGCTTCCAGGCTATCAACATGTCTGCTTCTTCCTCCCCACTTCTGTTTTCTGCTTCATTCCACACCACTGTTTCAGCATTCACCCATTTCTGGAGATCATGCCACCAGGTCTCAACTTTCAGTCTTCTACTTGCTTCCCAACTCATTGCTATCCTACGTTTGGCTAGTATGTACTCCAGATCCTTGAGTTTACTCATGGGTTTAATTTTACGCGGCCTGGGGAACCCCCCCACCCTAACATGCATGCCCACAGGGAGTCTACATCCAAATGTATCTTTCCTCGCCATGAGGTGGGCCACCTCCCTCCAGAATCTCCTTATTGCAGGGCATGCCCAGAACATATGTACCATTCCTGCGTTAACCTGCCCGCATTTTGAACAGGTCTGTGTTCCCAGGTTTTTAAACTTGGTTATCTTCTTAGGGGTCATGTATGCTCTGTGGGTGACATAACTGAATCTGTTGCAACCTCATGTTCCTCGGTACATTTTTGTGGTTTCCCTGTACCCTGACCCACAACCCATCTCCCATTTATTCCCCAGCCTCCTCCTCCTAATCTCGTCTCGTCTGGATGACTTATTTTCCCACCTTGGCCATCACCTGTGTTTACCTCGTGGCCTCACTCCGACACATCATTAAATGTTTCTATGGCAGTGTCGGGCTGTTGGGTCAACACTGCCTCTGCCCATGTACCTTTTATCATTTTCACCAGCCTAGCGTATGTGATGTATTGTCATCGATGTAATCCTGTGTCTTCCACTAGAGCATTAAACTATCGCCTTCCCCTCTTGCCACACATCCGAGGGTCGCTATACCCATCGGATCCCATTGCCTTCTGATAATAATCCTCTTTTGCCCATCCATCCCATCGACTGCCACTAGCAGCATCTGTGGGGAGCACGGGAACGGGTTCTCATTTACCTGGCAGGCTCTCCGCCACATCTTCGCACCCAGATCCAACAGTTTTGTCCCCTCTACTCGCTGTGATTTTGGCTGCCACATCCATTAATTCAGGTAATAACGAGTGCACTCGGCTCTCAACAGTTTGGACTCTGATGTAGGATCCTCCGATAGGCACCTTGCTACATACAAGTTGGCTAACCAAATAGTATACTTCAAAGTTGGGCAATCTAATGCCCCCTTGTGCATATGGGTTTTGAAGCTTCCACAATGCTATTCAATTCCTGGAATTGTGCCATATGAACCCCCTACATATACTCTGAACTTTAGCGAAGAATCATTTGGGTATAATATGGGGAATATTCGCGAAGTAGTGTAATAGCCTGGGCAGTACCACCATCTTTAACAGTGCCACTCTCCCCATCATGGCCAGAGGCAGCTTGGCCCAAAATGTCATGCTATTTTCAATTTTAGACACCGCCTTCTCTGTTTTGCTTGTGTTCAACTTCCACACTGTGGTAAACATCTATTACCAGGTATCTGAATGTCTCAGTTTCCCACCTTATCTTTAATATCGGCAGTTTATGTTGTGGTATTCCTACATATCTACCTAGGGGGAATATGCCAGGCAGCATCGCATATCGCTCCATAACCTCCAAAATATACTGTAGGTTTTCTTCAGGATACTTCAAGTACAGCAGTATATCATCTGCGTATATAGATCTCAGATGTTGCCCTCCATTAGTGCTGATCCCTACTTCTCCATATTGCTGCCTCAAGTATATCGTTAGGGGTTCCAGTGCTAAAATAAAAAGCATCGGGACCACAGGCATCCCTGTCTGGTACCACTGTTAAGTTGCCACTGTTCTGATATGGTCGCTCCCGTTCTGACTCGCGCCAATGGTTTGCTGTATATCAATTGGACCCACTTCAAATATGTAGGCCCAATACCATATCCCTTTAAAACAGCCATTAACCAGGGCCATTTGACTGAATCTAAGGCTTTCACTGCATCTAATAAGATTATTGCCACCTCTTGGGAGCACCCCCTCTGTCTGTTGTATAACGTGATGGAGCCTCCTAAGGTTGTCAGATATACTCCTGCGCGGGACATACCCAGTCTGGTCAAGATGTAAGAGTTTATTTATAACTGGTCTCAACCTATTGGCCATCACTGCTGTATCATACCTTCCTGGTTGAGCATTGATAGTGGTTTGTATGATCCGCAGTCCGTGCTTGGTTTATTGGGCTCAAGGAGCGGAATGATGAACGCTTTCCTAAGGGACTCAGGCATCGTACCCCTGTCAAACGCCTCGTTTAACATTGCTAGCATCGGGGGGAGCAATTGAGACCTGTATGTTTTGTAAAATTCACTTGGGAGTCCAACCGCCCCTGGGGCTTTATTAGTGGGTAGTAGCTTAATCACTCATTCTAAATTCTTCCAACGTAATTGGAGCCTCCAAGTTCTCTCTTTCTACTGCTCCAAGTTTGGGAAGATTAATCTGTCAATGTTTCCAGCACATCAATTTCCTCCCCCTCTGTTATGTCTGTGTATAATCTCTGATGGTACTCAAAAATAACTTTTGTTCACACCTTCTTGGGTATCTTGTGTCTGCCCATCCATCCACTGCATTGCTCCGATTGTTTGTCTGGGGGTCTCACTTTTATATAACCAGGCTAGTAATCTGCCCGGCTTATCTCCTTCTGCATGTTGCTTTTCTACTTATTTTTTATAGTTTAGGGTGCATAGTCTTTCCCAGTGATTTCTGCAATCTTGTTGTAGTTGGTGTATGTCTCGGCCTCCTCTGGGGAACGCCCACCCTCTCACATTTTGGTCTCCACTTTCCTTTCTGCGTCATGTAATTCCTGTATCATGCCACTTTTTAACCCTTTTGATTTTGATTTTGCCGCCCCTCCTTACCACCAGCCGATCCTACACTATCAGTGTTATGTTCAAAGTACTCTCGTATTTCTTTCCTCAGGTCTTCTCTAAACACTGTCTTTTAGTGCCTCTGCCCGACTCTCCATGTCCGGATTCTCTCCCTAGGAGGCAAGTATTGCCATGTTATTGTCAACGGCGCATGGTCTGAGAGGACCACAGCTTTGTATTCCACTCTCATTTCTCTGGTTAGCTCTGATGCAACAAATATTTCCATTTCCTCGTCACCACCTCTTGCCTATCTTTGGTCAAATGAGTTTCCTGTAACAAGGCAATGTCTATTTTCTGTCTTTTCAGGTACATCATGACCTTATTCCATTTTCTATAATTATTTAGCCCTCTTACATTCCAGGTCACTATCTTCAGGTCTCCCATCTCAACCCATCCCATGCCATGCCCCCCTGTGAGTGTCTGTGTGCCCCCATGCCCCCCCCATGGGTGTCTGGGTGCCCCCACCCTTACCTGCCTTCTACCCTTTTCCCCCCCTCCACAATTCCCTCCTCTTCTACCATCTTCCTACTCCCCCACCTACCTATTTCTCTCTCCTCTCAGCCTTCCCCCTCCTAGCACTTACTCCTATCATCTGTTCCCTTGACTTTTGAAAGCAGCTTGTCTGTCTCCCCTCCCCCCCTTGTTCTTCTGCCTCCTCCCCCCACCCCCACTTTTTAAATTTGTCACCGACAAATTTGCTCAGTAGCGTGCCCTGTTCATCTCCTTCTCCCCACTCATATCCCCCCGTCCCCACCCCTCCTCCTGTATACCACCTGCACTACATCAATTGTCGTCAGACATAGTAATGTTACTGCTTGCTTTGTTCTCCTTCCTTTCCATTACCTATTGCCTTACTTGTTCTATGCACTTGCACTATCAGAAATGTCGACAGGCCTATTACGATAGTTATTTTTCTCATTCTGTCAAGGACTGTTTCAAGGACTTTTCCTGAATGTAACTTTATTTTCCTATGTTCCCTCCCTTCTTGAAGCACTTTGAAACACATTGTGTATAGGCGCTATATAAACAATCAATCCGTTCCCTACACTGCCTGTCTCTTCTACTGCCCTCCTCTTCTTACACAGTGGCTTGCGATTGTAGACTCGTCCCTTCTTAACACTCCAAACTACCCTTCCTCCCTCCCTCCTCCCTAACCACCCCAAGTCCCCCAACTTTCACCCCAATTATCCCCAACTATACCCAACTGTTACCCAGCTCCATCCCTGGATTTCAGGCTACCCGCATCTAGTCACTTACACTCAATTCCCCATGCAACCCTTCCTATCAATCACAACACAGTCTGCATTATAGTCTAGTCCCAAAGTCCACCTCTACGTAATGTTCATTGCTTCATAACATCTACTTACACAACAGCACGGCCAGGGAACCCCCAAATACACTTACCTGTTCCGCTCTCCGTCTGGTCACCTGCTCTCGCTGCACAGTTCCTTGCGTCCAACCATGCTGTCACGTCTTCTGGAGTCTCAATAAACAGGCTTTGTTCTTATGAAACACCTTCAGTTTCCCCAGGTACATCAGCATATATTTGTAGCCTGTTTCTGGAAGCCTCCTCTTGATCGACACATAACTTAGTCGCTGCCTCTGCACCAAGAAGGCGTAATCTGGGTATGCAGGGATGGTCGCTGATGCTCTACTCGTCGTTCCTCCTTTCCGAAAAAAATGCTCCAAGATCTTCTCTCTATCTTTATAGTTCAATATCTTGCAATGAGCAGCCGTGGGGGGGGGGGGGGGCTGTCGGGCTCCCGGTGGTGGCCTCCTGACCAGTGCCTTGTACGCTCTCTCCACTGCGAACCCCTGCGTGAGTACTCATCTCTTGTAGGAACATATTCAACAGTTATGATCCTTCTCCCTCCGGGAGCCCCACAATGCGTACATTATTCCTGCCTGCACCCCCTTCTGCTTCTTCTGCCCTGCTCTCCAGGTTGCACACTTATTGTTGAAGTTTATGAACTTCTTTGACATTAGCTGCGCAGGTGGCTGTGTTAGCCTTCACCTCATTTTCCAGTTCACCTGTGCGTTCAGTTAGCGCCCTCACATCTTGCCGCAGCAAATTAACGTCTCAGGATCAGCAGGAGACAGTTTGCCACGTCCCATCTCATGGCTACTTAGCCACGCTCCGCTAAATTAACGTTCCTGAGGTGTCCCAGCCTGACGACGGGGGAAATATTCAAAGCATGTGAATCCATGAAAGATCCAATGCTGGAGAATTTCACTTATCCTGCGCCCTGAGGTAAGGCCCACCAAGAGTGCTGTCTCAATAGCGACCAATCTGATGCCTACCGATGTCCTGGGCTCAAGCGGTCTATGGGCCAGGGTGCCCAGAACCATGTTGAGATCCCAGACCGGGTGTGGACACTGGACAGGAGGGTGCAACCTGGTTAGTCCTGCTAAATGCCTTTTGACACCAGGTTGGAGGTGGAGAAAACATTATCGCCTGAGTTTTTGTATGCACCTATGGCTGCCAGGTAGGTGCGACATGTCCACCTGCACCCCAGTGTGCCAGATGTGCAGAGAAGGTTAGCACATGGTCTAGGGTACACCCTAATGGGTATATGCCCTTTCCCTTGGCCCAATGGCAGAACCTGGTCCATTTGCTTCTGTATTGGTTCCTAGTGGAAGCGCTTCTTGGCCCTTGCATGATGTCCAAGTTGTCCTGTGCCAAATGGAGGTGCTGCAGCGTTGCGTGCTCAAGAACCAGGCTGCTATGGCCAACTTCTCTGGGTAGGGTTGGACTACCACCCCCCCTCCCCCACCCCTTGTTGGGATAATAGTGGATGCAACCCCAGTGGGAGGGGTATTGGCGGTTGATGAGACAGTCGTAACAGCTCTGAGAACCATGGTCTGGCAGGCAACTGTGGCCCTATAAAAATGAGGCGTAGTCAATGCGCCTCCATGACCTTGCAGATGACCCTGTGTATTAACGGAGTCAGTGGGAATGTGTATGCCCACATGCCGTCCCACTGAATATGCAGCGCATCCCCAGTGAAGCTCTGCCTTGTCCCATTCAGGAAGCAAACTGGTAACACCTCCTGTTGAACAAGGTGGTGAATAGGTCGTGGATCACCCCATCCGTTGAAGATCTCGTTCAATTGCTACTCGTATTTGGCGAACCCCAGCTTGCTGAGCGCCTGTCCACCACTAGGTCGGACTCCCCCCGGCTGGTGGATGGGCAAGAGCGAAATGTTGTTCGCTAAAGCCCACTCCCATAAGTCGATGGTCAGCCTGCACAGAGGAGATCCTCTGGAGACCCAGTTTGTTGAGGTAGTACATGCAGGTGGAGCTGTCCATCTGAATGCAGACTGGGCTGTTGATAACCGGAAGGAAAGCTTTCAGATCCAACCATATAGCCATCATTTCGAGCCAATTTATGTGCTTGTCCTGATCCACCCTCGACCATATGCCGTGCACACAGTGGTTGGTCAAAGTAGCTCCCGAGTCCCCAAGGGAGGAGTCTGTCGTGATGATGTATGTGGGCTGGAGCTGCCTTAATGGTCTGCCCGCCAAGAGATTGGCGTCAGTCCTCCACCATCGTAGGTCCTGGTGACGATGAGCTGGTATGCTGACTAATGCCGCTCGGGAACCAGTTTCCTTGCTCCATGAGGCCGAGAAATGTAGATGCAGCCTCCTCATTTTGAGCCGGATATAAAAGCACAGCCAATAGGCAAGTTGCCATAATCACTAGTAAGTGCTGGAACCACCATCCCGAAGTCACCGGCCTGCTTAGGAAATGCCCTGTAGCCGCTTTGATTGCTGCAATCTTGCCCACGGTGAAGAATATATAATCTCTGCTTTCGTATCCCAAATGAGACCCAAGGTGGTCAAGGACTGAGGAGGCTAGAGCTGAAACTTCTTGAGGTTAATTGAGAACCTCACTTCATAGAGCGTATGCATAAGCCTGGCTGCTGTGTTTGACTCCCACTGGAGAATCCGCTCGAATCAGCCAGTCTTCGACATGGTGCCCTACGACCTGAGCAGAGCCGCCACTGCATTCATTAGTCTCGTAAACACCTGAAGGGCTGAATTGAGACCGAATGGGAGAACCTTGTATTGCAAGTGGAAGCCCATGACCCGGAACCGTAGGAAGGAATGACAGGCCTGCCAAATCGGAACGTGGAGGTATGCATCCTTCAGATCCAGGGAGCACGTCCAGTCTTCCCCATACAGGGACTCCGCTATCAATGCTGTCGGAAACCATCTTGAACTTTTTGAAGGGGTAGGTAAAGGTTTAATGCCGACAGATCTAGACAATTCGCAGGCCTGCCTAGTGGTTCTTCTGTATTGCGAAGATGAAAGAGTAAAATCCCAAGCCTCGTTCTTAGGGGGGAGAACTTCCTCTACTGCCTCGCTCGCTAGTAGAGAGCCCAGAGAGGATTTCTGTAAGGAGAGATGGCGTCCCGATCTGCGGGATTTGGGAGGGTGAGGAGTAAAGCCCTGAGAAATCAAAAAGTATCCATGGGTCCGTGAACAGTGTCCGCCAGGACTGAAAATGAAGGGCAAGCCCCTCACCAGAGAGCTGTGGATCCTGATGACACTGTTGCTGTTTCTTTCCCTCTGAGGATGGTGCCTGGGAGGGGGACTGGAAGAAGCCCTTGTGTGCAGTCTTCTTCTAATTACGCCGGTGTTGGCTGGGAGACCTGTTCAGCTGTCTAGTGCAGCTGTCCTGGAAGTCTGTGAATCCACCAAAGGTACAACCTCTGTCAGACCGTGATTGGCTCTGGCCACTGCTCTTAGCAGCCGGCTTTGCAAGTATTGCCAGAAATTTGGCTTTTTGGGAGCTGTTCTTTTTCTTGTCCAACTCTTCATCAGTGGAGGAATCCCCTCCCTCAAATGGTAGATCTAGAATACGATCCTGTACATCTGGATTAAACACAGTGTCAATGTGAACCAAAGATGATTCCATTAAGTCTTAAGCCACCATTTTTGCTTCTGGAAGACCGGCCCGGAACCGAACCTGCCTATGAACTTGGAGATCCAAGGTGGTCAGAAATTTCCCTCCACAGTTTTTGGTTTACGGCAGCTAGCGTGGTGTCCGCATTGTCTTGCCATAGGTGGACAGTGGTATTTGAGAATACCTTTTTCCATCGGCCTCCAGGACCTTTTCCTCCTTGCCTAATAGGGCCGAAGTGGATGAGGACGTGGAAGTCTGAGGCTTAGCATACATTGATGCTGCCACGATGATGGCTGTGGGTGCACGGACAGGATGAGAATCACCCTCTGCCTGCATTTAACATCTAGACGCTTGTTGGTTGGCTGAGTGGAATGAGGTTTTACCCAACCCTTCGATTCCAGGTCCTCTGCATCCTTTTGCAAAGGTATGCCCTATTTGGTGGCTCAGCAGATGGTCAGTACCTCTGCTAGGACCCCCACCTCTGGCTGCTCCTTTTGTGGTGGAGGAATCCCTAGGTACTCCGGCAAACCTTTCATGGAAAGCCCTCGCGGAGGTGTCCTGATCCTCCTCGTCCTCTGTGGCCTGCTGTGTCTTGCAGGTCTGTGCAGTCTGCAGGCAGCGTATTTGGGGGAGCTGCAGGAGGCTGCGCTATTAGGCTGAACGTGGGGCTCTGCGGGCTGCAGCGAGGCCACCACAGTATTTGGTAGCGGGGACTGTACCATAGCTGGAGGTTGCGATGGAGCCGGTGTTTGGACTGGAGCTGGCTGTTGCAGGAGCATAGGGAAGGGGGATGTGGGAAATCATATCCTGAAGTATATTCCCATTTGTGGGGATTTCATGAGTGTGAGGAACTTTTCAAAAAGCGCTATTTCACATGCTGGTGAAGGGCGCTCCTGCATTGGTACAGCCGTGTGGGCCGGCACGTACTGCTGAGATCTCCCTGCCTGCACTGGGCGTAGCCCATGTAGAACCCTTGCCCCGATGTGGTCGGGTAGGAGGTGCTAGAAAGGTGCGCCTCCGGACGAGCCACCATTTTGTCTGGCTGAGCAGCCATTTTGTCTTGTACTGCACCACGTGCTGGATGCGTGTCATCTACAGTACTAGCCCAGGCCTCTGCCCGTTTGCTTTAGTGCGTAGGCTTGGACCTGTCCTGCACCTCATGTGTGAACCTGTCAGACTCAGTGCCCTCAGACATTTTACTGGTAGCGTTTTCTGTACTGCGTGTAGGTGTCCCCTCAGGCTTGGGCCTGGTAGTAGAGCGGAACCGCTCTGAGGAATTCCCCGGAACAAGAGCCATGTGGCCCCTCTGCGTTGGGACCAGGTGGATCTGTGCACCCCTCAGCAATGTGGCCAGTAGCTCGAGGAGCCGTGGTCCCCTTGCTGGTAGTAGAGGCTGAGAAGGAGTCGCCATTGCAGGGTGCTTTAGAGATACTTACCTTAGATTTGGTCTTCCTCTGTACATACTCCTTGATATGCTCCTTTGGTGATCTGGAGAACAGCACCCTCCACCTGGCCAGCCAGTTCTTTAGGTGACCGGGGAGTAAGTGCATTGAATGCCGAGCAGCCGTCCCAGCTGTGGTCTTCACTGAGACACCGGGAGGCAGAGCACGTGCGGGTTAGACATAGGAAATGATCCATCGTAGGCCAGGCACCTTCTAAAGCCCGTCGCCGCCATGCGCCGGGCAGGGGCGTGGCACCAGAGGACAGTGTATTGATATCTCTAGAACAAAGTAGAATGGTTAGTACAGAATGAAATAAAGGGACAAATACCCCTGGGGACGATCGGATTGCGTAGATCACTAAGGGGAAAAAGGGCTTTAACCACAGCGTAGGTGAAATAGGATGCGCCCATCGACGAGGAATAAGGTGCGGCGCCGGTGGGCAGAGTCAAGGAAGTGCATGCTCCCGTGGGCTGCGCCCAGGTAAAGGACCTTTTCTGGTGAAAAAGGTTCTGTTCCCGTCCCTAGCAAGGGACGCGACGTAAGAGTACAATGTTTATTATAGAGGTGTTATTTGGATTCATAGCCATCTCTATTTCTATGCTCTCCATTCGTTCTGGTGGGTTAGTGGGGAAAGTGAAAACGCACAATTGCTGTTGTGATGCGTGCATACTGGAGGGAAAAAAGCATCTGCTTGCAGGCCAGTTTCTATGCCTTCTGTTTTGAAAGCATAGAGATCTTTGCCCCCAGGGAAGTCTTGTGTCCTCATGATACAAGGATGCTTTCGCTGTAGTAGGTAAGCTGGCTGTACTGTGTTAAGTTCTCCAGGGAGGGGTGTTTAATTGGTTGGCTTAGTATGAAAATTGTGTTGCACAGACTTGATGGAGGGGGGGGAACAGTCAGACCAGGATGGGCAGTGGCACAATCTTGAAATCACATAGCAAATTAGAACATGGCACACCAAGGTAGTAAACTTTTTTTTTTTAAAGTATGAAAGTCACCAAGCAATGAAACACATGAAAGGTTTTGCGGCAAAAGAGCATGTCCTTCCCACACTAATACAAGTGTTCTTTTGCAGACAGATTCCTTCTCACTTTCACACAATGCCACAATATCTCCCTAATAGATAAATTGTACCCAGGTGCATCAAGGATCTGGGAATTGGCGGATGGGGGAGGGGAAGTCTGGAGACCCTACTCAAAAGTCATACGCTAAGGGCCAATGGAGACGAGTGTGTTCGGTTCAGAAAAAGGGCCATTTCATTTGGAGTTGTCCCAGTCACAGTGGCATTTTGGGAAATGACTTGGTGGATCTGGCGGCGGGTGAAGGTATGAGGAGGGGAACGGTTGATGTGAGGTTGCCTTTGAGTGTGGATGAGGTGAAGGCTGTGGTGGTGAGACGGGTCATGGATGAGTGGCAGGAGAGGTGGGTGAGTGGGGTGAAGGGCAGGTGGATGTTTGGTGTCCGTGGGAAAGTGTCAGTGAAGGTGGACGCGGGAAGTCTGGAATGGAGGAGGGGGGAGGAGGTGATGCTGAATCGGTTGAGGATAGGGCATGTGGGGCTGAATGACTGTCTGCATCGAGTGGGGAAGCGTTGAGTCGAGGGACTGTGCAGTATTGGGGTGCCCGAGACTGTGGGACATATTTTGCTTAGGTGTGAGAGACATGTTGTTGAGAGAAAATTGATGAGGGTTCGGTTGTCTGCGCTGGGGGTGGCTGAGATGAGTGGGAAGGCTTTGCTGGGAGGTGACGGGGTGAGAGGCAGGAGGAGGAGCAGTGTGTTGTTGGATTTTGTGAGACAGACGGGGCGGTGGGAGGAGTTGAGTTTATGTGGGCTATGTGTTGATTGGTGGGTTGGTGCAGATCATCCTATTGGATGGGGAAGTGCCTGCGTGGGTCCTCCCACGCATTCAGTAATGAAGGAGAAGAAAGAAGGGAGAAGGGAGAAGAAAGGGCCATTTCAACTCCCTTACGTTGGTTAGCAGCCTCAGTGGAGTCTTGAATCCAACTCACTTGCTCAGGTGCTGTACACAGTGGCCTTGGGGGGCATTGAACAGCGGCTATTTATCAGGGAAGGGGGCAGAGGGGAAGAGGGCCGTTTCTCCCAGAAGAATACCACAGTGTCTCACTTTACCACCGGCCAAAATGAAATCTGTCCTTGCTCACCTGGTTTGGAGACAGCTCATTAACTCCGGTTTCAGAATAACATTGAAACAGTGCAGGGGATTCATCACGATGAAATGACAAGAAAGGGTCGAGTATGAATTCCTTCAAAGGCCCCACAAAGCTGACTGCACCATACCTTGGCCCAATGGGTGCCAAAGTTGCACGCAGGGGAAGAGAAGCATACAGACAGCGAAAGCATGGGGATGCAGGGGAATGGGATGGGCTGTCTAACAACATTGCAATTTTGAGCGTATATCACCAGTCCCTTAGTAGGTACGGAAACTCTGCCTAAACTCCTTTAAAAAGGAGCTAAACATTAAGACTAAGGAAAATGCAAAAATACAGTATTTCTCTTACCCATCAGCAGCTATCTGCACAGTGAAATGGGATAGGGGCAGCCTATCTGGAGTAAGGTGGGGTTCACTGAGGGTGCTCCAATATTTAGACTTTCACACAATTTAATATGATAGGACTTCTGTGATGGGCATTACAAATTGTGTTTTTGAAGCTAGTTCCAAAAGAAAGCTACGAAAGGCCGATTTTGTGGACACCTTTAGACTGCCTGGACCTGCTTTCTTTTCAGACTCCCCTTCATGGGACTTCCCTTTTTCCTTGCCCCTCTATTACTAGCCCAACTTAGCTGCAGATTCCCTGCTTTCTCCCGACACCGTCCCAGCGAGATATCAAACTGTACCTTTGCCTGTGCATATTCTGCTGTCTAGATCTACATAGGCCCTTGCTGGTCTTTTGATTACACACAAGCTCTTCAAACTGTCAGTAGACCGATCATATTTTATTTATTTTAGGTTTGTATAAAGCGCAAACAAAGCACAGATGCATCAGAGCTCCGTACACAATTTTAACATATACAATAAGAGAATACAATAAAATGTAATTAAATAAAACCCCAAACAATTAAAATCTCTGAATATTCCATGCTTTCAGCGTTTTCCTCAATCTAAGATACTGCAGAATTAGATAGCAAGGAATTCTAATATGACACTGCAGCACCTCAAAAGGATTTCAACGAAGAGTCCCGGTTGCAAAAACCTCTAGAACCTCAAGAAATTATCTGTTAATAAGCCAGATAAGGGGTCTGAAAATAGATTGCTTTGTAAATGCATAACAATGTAATCTAATGGCATCTAATAGCAAACAGTGAAGAGACTAAAATGGGAATAAAACTATCACATTTCTGTGCCCCTGAAACTAATATTGCAGCCGCATAAAAAACAGCTTTGAGCGGAGCCCAAACGTTTTAAGGAATACCCACTAAAATTAAATTGCCAAAAATCAATCCACAATAAAACCAGATTGTACTAATAGAAAACGTGTGGGTGAGAAAAAAGATTGTACAGATCTCGCAGTAAAAAGGTAGACGTTTCCAGATTTCACAGCAAATTGATGTGGAGGTAGAAGACATTCTGGTGGCCAGAGTGAAACCCAGCAATTCAGCAGTATAAGAAAACAAAAAGACCAGAGGATTTTAGCATTCAATAACCGACTGGAAAGCATAGCCTGATGGGAAGAATTCGAGAATAAATAACTTTTGACCGTTTCAAATTCAAGAATTGAGAGGCAATCCAATGAGCAGTTACAGAGCTGCAACATAGATTTGTCTGGAGAAATTAAGAGATGGAGCTGAGCGTCATCAGCATATTGCATGAGGTATCTCCTAAATTTTAATAATCTTGTTTGAAAAAACATGGGGAAATTTTGACATTGCTGTCAGATACAGGAAGCCGATTTTTCATCACTTTAAACAAGGCAAAGAGTGCTTTATACCAAGAATAATTTGCCTAGGAAAGGTCATGAAAATAGCACTGTTCCTTTTTTAGATTACCTACATTATCAACCAAAGGAAAGGAACGCCAAATACATTCCAAACATCAAACAGACTAAGGAGTTAAAAACTACAGAGAACAAAGGGGCTGACCCATTAGGTTGCATAGTTTCCATATGCAATGGGTCTATATGGACTATCTGTCAAGACACTAGGTGTCTAACTCGACTCTACCCTGTCCATGACACGCCAGGTCAGTGCCATTGCCTCAGCCTCTGCCCACATACGAAGCTCATCAACGAGGTTAAACCCTACCTATCCAAACAAAACTGCATTTCTATCGCCAGAGCCACTATTAAAACTAGATTACTGCAACACCCTCCTTGCAGGAACCTCCACAAAAAAATCGAAACCGTCTGCAGGTTATCCAGAACAACGCCCTTAGAGCCGCTCTCAAACTACCTAAAAGGGATCATATCACACAAGCAAGGTGTGACGCGCACGGGCTCCCTGTGAAAGATCAGATCACGTTCAAGATGCTCACGCACAAGTGTCTCATATTGAATACCCCACCTCTCCGGCACCATTCGACGAGATGTATTCACTCGCCCGAAAAGCTGTCACGCCAACAAACTCCGCACCCAGACCATAAAAAGGTAGAAAGCAGGAGGCATTGGCTTCCGCCATATTGCACCCTAACTCTGGAATGCACTCCCCAATTCACTGAGAGCAGAACCATCCCTCTAAGTATTCAGTAAAGTGCTAAAAACTGCCCTGTTCCACTAACCTCCTGCCCTTTCCACCTTCCTAGTCCGTTTCTCTTTTCCCCTCGTCTCTGCAACTAAGTATGTATGTATGCTCTTGCTCGTTCATGTACTATGTACTTAAGTTTGAATCTCCTGTAACAGCGCCACGATGCCCAAGGGCTGTTGTGCGCTCTACAAATGTGAATAAATACGATCCCCTGCAGATTTCATATCATCTTGACCAAACAGAACAATTCTCTACTTTCAAAATAGCAACATTTACCAATGCTAAAGAGAGACGTCATTGATTAGCCTAGTTTCTAATAGAAAGTGTTTCTTATCTTTACCTTGCAAAAAGACTTGAATTGTTAGATAAATTAATCAAAATGATCCAATCAATCGACATTCTGACACTCTGGTTTAAAGTAAACATTGCGTGGGCTGACAATCCAATCAATTAGATTCCCTTTAACACAGGTGGGAAAACAACAATTCTGTCGAAAATCTAAACGCTCAAGTGATGTGTCTAAAGAGGTAAAATAAGTGCATGCCGTATTCTCAAACGGAACATTAAAATCCCCTACAAAAAGGCAAGACGGTGATAGCAAACGTGCGTTGGTAATGATATAAATCAACAACGACACAAATGCATCATTATTCCGCGAAGAATGATATATCCAATAAACTAAGGTTAAAGAAGAAGGAACAAAAACGTCCATGGCAATAAAAGGACAATTAATAGTCATTTGAGAAAAGCTAGCACTTCTTAAAAATGATAGCAACCCCCAGCTCTATCAGACATGTTCTTACGTAAAATATAGAATAGTCAATCGGTACCAAAACGTCTAAAAGGTACCGAGGATACACGTGAAACCAAGTTTCCATGATTAAGAGAAAATCTCTGATATGTAAAATGATGCCATAAAGAATTGTGGAAGCATGTGCAATAGCCGAACGAGCATCAATCAATAGCCATTTGATCAGTTTGTTCTGAACAGTCGTATGCTAGAGCCCGATATTAGATCGGACCTGGTCTGTCGTCTCCTAGGCTTCATAAAATGAAGTCTAACCAAGCGACTCACACCATGGATGATGGATTAAAAAAACGAAAAAAGACATTGTCGGAACAAAGAAAAATTAACCTTCAAATGGCCCAGGAAACAATAGCTCTTAGCGGTCTCAACAGCTTCTCCAGCTGCCAAACTGCAAAGGCAAATTTGCGCGACGCTGGCCCGCCGAGCGCTGCCACCTCCAAGGCTTTGCTATGCATAACATGTTGCAGAGAGAGTTCCTTTCAGAGTTTTAAAAGCATTCATCGTGAAAGTAACCATTTAAATTGCAGTAGCTAAAGATGCATTGTGAACGGAAAAGGGAATCAATGCAGCAGCCGCTTAGATTCATATGGATTGTGAAATAACATCACATCTTTTGTGGCTGGATGTGACACGTATGAGGCAATCCCTTTGAAGAGTCGTATTTTTGGCAGCGGCAGCAGGTGAAATGTGCAAGTGGTGGGGCGCTAAGCCTGGAATGAGTAAGTGAATGTGACCGAGCATAGCAAGCAAGCCGAAAACCGCATCATTGGGGGGGGGGGGAGGGTGGCTTCCCCTCTGCCCCCAAAATATTTTTAAAAATGGGGTTTAAAATATGCATTTTACAGAACCGTTTTCAAACTAGCAATATGCTTTTATTTCTGAAACTACAGATTAGGATTATGTTGGCTGTCAAAAGAAATAAACTCCAAGCAAGTACCAAGGATGTCACTTCAGGGCAGGGATTGGCCCTGGTAGTCCGGCAGGTTGAGTCTACTGCAGAATTGCCCATAAGTGCAATAGAGCAAGCCCATTTACCTGGGATGTCTTGAGGCAGGAAAGTAAGCATTTTTCAAGTCTTCAAATTTGTTAACAGGGTTCAAATCCAACAAATGAAAAGTGGGGGTTTGGGGTGGCTCAGAAATATATACATAGGCACCAACTGGGGCAGATGGCGTAGGTGCACCCATTGAGATACTGCCACAGTAATCATCTACTCTACTTTTAAAATTGCCAAAGACCTGTGTGGGGATACTAGGCAAGAAACATTCTCTTTTTGAAATAATTGTGTTAACTTTCTTTTTTTTTTTTAAAAGACTGTCCTGCAATTGCTTTCCTAAAGATTTAAGTTGTCACAAAATGCATAATTACAGTACAGCTACTGTAAAAGGCATCATTATCGCCATGTTTTTCAGTAAAATTTAAGCAAGTGTATCTACATCTCAGTGTAAACTATTCCTTTTTGTTGGGGAAAGAGCATCATATACACTAGTGAACACTTTTGAAAATGTACATGATCACATAATCAAATACTTTTAATGGTAAACCTAGTTCCGTGTCCTGCGGGCTGCATACATCTGTGCAACTGGTTCTCAATCCATGAGCTGATCCCAAACTCCTTGAAATTCTATCTTATTACCCTGTTGCTTTACACCAGTTACTCTGAAAGTGAGATGGCCGCAAAAATAAAATATTGCACCTAGTTTTATGCCCAGTTCTCTGCCTGCTACACTTTCCAATCTGCTTAGTCGCTTACTTTCTTTCCTCTTACATAATGAATACATAAAGCCAACTATAAGTTTACATAAAGCAGTGATCTTTAGTTCCACCCAGTTTGTACATTTAAAGAGCTACTGCAATACCATAACACTGTAGTTGGCTCCAGAGATAGCTTTGCTCTAGGATTATGATTGGATTATATATTGGCACCTGCGGGAGAGAGCTGGCTAATCCAGAGCCTGGGAATGCAAACCGAATCTCAAGTAGCTGTGTGAATTTCATGCCAGGCTGCTGAGCCAATGCCCAGTTTTGACCCAGTCCTTGGAGGCAGAGTCCAAGGCCAAGTCTTCAAGGATTGACACACCTCAGCCACCTTTTCATTCACTTGCACACCTCCTTGTTCACATTCAGGTTCTGGAAATACTCATTTCCGATCACAGATATTTCTTTTTAAGGAAAGCATGAATTGCACAAAGCCTGGTTCCCTTCAAAACAAAAAGTATCAGCACCCTGGGTTCGAGTCCTAACGGTGATAGATATCACTTAAATTGGTGCACAGGGCTGGAATGCTGCACCTTTGTGCTTAACCGACTCAGCCGATTGTGTAAACTATTGATATCAATGACAGATGAGAGCATCGTATCCATCAGAAGTTGACAATTACCTTGCTCACCACAAAATGTACTATGTTTTCAGTCTCAGGCTAGGACTTTCCTTTAACATCGTGACCTTTTTGGTTTTACGAAATCTCCGAACTTCCGTACATGGAACATCATGGGTCAAGCACACAAAATACAGGACACTGTCCTGTGCAATACTGACAGCACCCAGCTGCATAGAGCGTTGCACTGAAAAATGAATTCAAAGTATTTTTATCTAATCTATTTATTTCTCATGCACCTTAGCTTTTACAGACACTCGCACTGTCTTACTTCAGCGGTACACAAAAATGCTGCATTTTTGATAATTGTATGACTTTTGTACAAAAACTTCTGGTGACATTTAAAATATTAGTACCGACATGCTAATCAAATCAGTTGGTTTGCTAATTAAGACAATGTTAATTAGCAAATAATGCTAAACAAATGTTAAAAACGAATGCATGCCTTGATTGGAAAGGAGCCTCATTAATGGACCACCTAACCTTTGATTGGAGAGTATGGGCAGGCCAAAACTGCTTTGGGGGTGCAGAAGTAGCGGTGGATACTATAGGGGAATGCCGCAAACAACTCAGAAGGTTAGGTAACTGTCGCTGAGATGTTATATGTTTAGACCCGCTTTCCTATAAATCATATGGCATTTTGATTTTTTCTATTCCTGATGTAAAATGCGTTTCATTTCAACCTGGGGATGGGTACAGCTCCCTCACATCCCTCAGTGTGGTAATCTCTGCCCACTCGTAGCAAAAATCAAAAGCTGCCACCCATTAATATACGCACATTAAGTGAGCATAACTTACAGTGAAATATACACATTTAGTTCAATTGACCTTTCCCTTTAGAAGAAAGTGCACAAGACAAGTATTTGCCTTTCAAAAAAAGTATCCAACACTGGAGAAAAAAAAAGAACCCGAGAGGAGAATTTCCAATAATTATGCTGGCACCTTTTAAACCCAACAATTGATATTGAAATAGTCCAAGGAAAACAAAATCCAAATAGGAGACATGTGCTTTGATGACACTTGTGTGGTGACTAGTGCAGATGATGCTTGCCCGCAAGTTGTGGGTAAGCGTCTGCACTGTAAACATGACAACCTGGAGTGAAATACTAGTAGCTGAACACTTTAACGATCCAACTTTTTTCAATGCTACCCTCAAAAACACCTACAAGGGGTTGAGTTTGCCCCCTAAAAAAGGGGCAGGTGCTGTCCACCCACATGTATACTCTACTTGTACCCTGAAAACCAGCACAGGCCAGAACCAGAAAATATAACCCCTCCAGTCTCCAGGTTAGAAAATTCTGTTGTCACATCCTGGGCATATAGGCTCACTTGCCCCTCATCTTTACACTTGTCACACCACACATTTAGCTGTCAAAAATACTATTTGAAACAAAGCCAAACGTGGGGGAGAGAAAGCTAAGGATAAGAGGGCAAGTGAAATACTCCGATTTACAAAGATAACTTGAAATGTACACAAAGCATGGTAAAGCACTCACAAAAATATATAAATCCGTTTACAATTGTGGCATTATTCACTCCACCTTGAAGTTGAATGGAAGACTACTAACACCAGAATGCAATTCTGTAGAAAGCAAACACTCATAACAAAAGGTAATGTGGGAAAAGGTTACCTGTTTGAAAAAGGCATGATGCTTCCTATATAATGTGAGGAATATATTGCATTATACCTAAAAGAAACTTTGTGGGCGTGGTAAATATCAACATGCGAAAATAAGGCATTACGTTTAAAACAGTCTTCTCTCTAGCGCAGAAAAGCCGGATTTGTAGTCCCAGATTTCTCGCTCGACCATGTGTGATCCTGCACATATAACTATCTGTCTGACAAATATAAATATTTGCCTTGCTGTAAAAAATTGGGGAGCATTTGGAAGCAGGCGGAACACTGGTATCAGTCGCCCGATCATAATTAATCATAACTAACTCCGTTATGACTAATTATGATTGGGCCATGAAAGAAAGGATGTACATACAGTACGGGATGATGAGGGAGCAGTTCAGAGCTGCCAAGACTGTCAGCAGCTCCCAAAAGCTTGGCTTTTTGCTGCCTGGCTGATCCACAGAATTGGCTCCCTTTACACTTCACGGAATTACAGTCCACGATTAAAACTAAAAAGAGACTCCCTTTTGGGTTGTAATCAAGGCGGTGGGCCATGAGGCAGGGGTGTTGCTTGGTCTGGAAAAGATCTGGGGCTACGTGAAGGACGGTACTGTCGAGACTCGGGGCTAGGTATCCTTTTGTTTGAAGACCCCGAGCTTCAATCCGGGGCTACAACCAAAAGACCCGGGGCTATAGCCCCCTCAGCAGTGTAAACTCCCTTTCGGTGACTCTCCATCGCCGTCCCCGGACCACAGGCTGCACTTGGCCAGCACACAGGCCCCAGTTGCTGCAGCAGCAGAGTTGCAGACTGCACTTTGCTCCTGCTGCGGCCTGTGCTGAATAACACCCCGAGTGTGCGTGAGTATCAGGAGGAACACAGGGGCCACAAGCATGCCAGGCACTTGCCTTCAGCACCAGCCTGCGTTGGGGCAGGCGTAGTGCTGGAAACTTTACATTTGGGATGAAAAAGAAAAACCAAGACTTGGTTTATCTTTTTCCAACAAATCATGTATAATTAATCATAGGTTGAGAGGTACCAATTCGGCAGAGTCACGCCACTGGACTGGAGTGGACTGGTGGTCTCGTTGCTTGCACGCGGTCGGAGCAGCAACTAGCAAGTCAGGCTGAGGCCTGCAAGTGTGGTGGTGATTAAGTTTTAAGTCAGCCACGGCCAGGCAGTGATGGACAGTGACCTGCCCATTGCCTATGCATTTCACAGCCTGGTGTGGGTCCAGCAGCAACCCAGGTCCCACCCCAGCCTATGAGAGCCATAGGCAGTGGGCAGGGTCAAGTAGTCCAGAGGGCATTAAGCAATCGCCCCACTCTGACAGTTCCTAAACATCTCCTGATCCTGCAGTCTCAGCGGCACATGAGAATTGGGTGCTGTGCAAAAAAGGGCCCCTCTTCCCACACATGCGCCTGCGGCCATACATTTTTTGTCATCAAAGGCCCTGCATTTACGGCTGCATTCCATGTGCGCTACTCCACGTTGATCTCCCACCCGTTACACGATTGTCCTGTCTTCATGAAACCACACTCTAGTCTCAGATATCCCTCCCTTTGTCTCCTTCATCTCCTCGCACTACCTTACATTCTGCTTGCTTCCCCCCTTACTCCACAGCTACATGGCAGAAATACGTCATGACTGCCCTTGCTACTATTCTCCGATTCACTCTCTTTACCATGCCGCCATCCCTCTCCTTCACTTCCTTCCTTTCAGGCCTGAGCCTCACCCCCAGAAAGCTCTTTGCTCAAGCAAACTACCCTAACCTCAACTATCACGCGCCTGCCCTCCGGCACTGCACTCATTCCCACAATCGCTTATTACAATTCCACTCTAGCTCTGGAATTCCCAATCTGTATGCACAAATCTATGCTCACCAATCATGATCTGGCTCAATGCACCCCATTGTAGCTGCAGCCATTACTCGGACCTGGAACAAGTGCCACAACTCTGCAACCCCAGCTGCCTTTCACGACTGTCACATTTGTTCATTCCTCCTGTGCATCTAAGGTGGTGGGTTTGGACAATTTATCAAGAAGGCTTATTCGTTGGATTAGTTCCTCCAACTTTTTACCACTCGTTTCAAATCACAGCTACCAAATCTCTCCCATCCATACCGCTCACTCGCAGTTCCCCAGGTCTACAGCTCCCCCACCGCGGGTTCTATAGACTCGACAGTTCTTGACCTCATCCAGACTGCTTTCCAAAGATGTCCCCATAGGGCTCACAGGAGATTACAACCTCTCCAAGATCTCCCTCACTCACCAATTACAGACCTTAATTGAGCTCCTCTGACCACTTCATAGCTTCCTTTTCGAAGACATTTGCTCCTGAAAGAAAAAGAACTCTCGACATGGTCTTCATCTCTTAATCCAATCACACCCTGGACCCTTTCACCCACTGACCACTATTCTCCACTTCAATATGTTATCCGCACCCCCATCGCATCCCATCCATGTTCTAACCAGACCCTGCCTAGCCAGAGTCTGATCCTCTGCTCTTGCCCGAGCACCGAGATGGCATTCTGACTTTAGTGCGGTTCTCTGTTCCCATCTGGACCACTCTATTCCTCCCAAACCTTCACTCCTCCATCTCTCACCCCCAAACAAATTATCAATCTCCCTATAAGCCAGTTTCTTTTGGAATAGGATCTCCTAACTTATCAAACCACCTTCACGCAGCCCCACTTTATCACTAAAGAAACCAACCTCTTCCAGGTCTCCAATTAGCTTATCTGCTCACGATCAAACTTTCCTTTGTTCCAATTCCGTTTGTCCTCTCGGCTGCCTTTGATGCAATGGCCTCCCTCACTATCAAAACTCTGATCTGGGAATCTATGGCATGGTTTGACTATACTGCTTTTGTTGACCGTTCTTTCTCCACCTCCTCGAATGTGGACATTACTCACAGCATGTCCCTGTATGCCCCTCAAGGTTCCGTCCTTAACCCCTTCCTCTTCACCTTCACCTTCTGGCCAATTTATCTCCTCCTTTGGCTTCTATCATCTCATCGGGATGAAAGAGAAATCTGCCCCTTCCTACTTTTAATCCCTGCCCTTCCTCAAAACCTCATTACTTCCTGATATTCTCCCCCTCCCCAAAGCATGCAACCTTGTGGTCATTTTTGACAGGGATGTTAAACGTCACCATTTCACTACTCCCATTCTGGCAGCTAGGATCAGAAAGATCCATCCTCTCCTCCCTAACTCCACCAAAACCCTCATATCAGCTCTTGTGTAGAGTCAGCATTACTATTTTGACAGCTTCTTTCTGGGTCTAGCACTTATCCCTGCTGGACAATACTCAACTTCACCATCCGTGCCTGTCACAATCTTTCCTGCTCTTCTCCCACTTCCCTTCACCATCTCCCTACGAGCCATCACTCCATGTAAAATGGGTCCTTACAAATTCCACCTCGTCTTCAATCTCTCGATGGCCTTGCACAACCCTTCACGCCCTCTGCCTTACTATCTCCAGTTTCTCTCCTCCACTCAAACTCTGATCAAGTGTACTGCACAATCTATTCCCCAACCACCATTCACAGTGTGATGTTGGAAATGCATCAGTGGGACAGGGCCTCCGTATCCTTGTCCTTTACTGCTTTTTATCGTGTTTTCTGTTGCGTTTTCCGTGCAGGAGTTCATGTGGGACTCCTGGCGGTGCTGCTCTCTTTTGGTTTGGTGAACAGACCCATGCGATACCCTTATGGCACCCATAGGTGGGGGTACAACCCTGTGCCCCTAGTGTATGATTTTGGGCACCTCTGTGTGGCCCACAGAGCAGGGTATGGGCTGGTGGCAGCTCCATGCTGAATTTGACAGGTGTTCTGAGTATCCTCCATTTTTGGATACCCAGGCCCTACCTTTGGAATCAGTTGATTCCTAATGGGAAACAAGATGGCCACTGTGGCCTCTTGCCATCTATTGCCTGTTAACTTGTTTTCCCAAAGTCCTGGGAATCCCTAACTCTGTCCCTTCCCCCTGACTGGCTGTTGGGTGAAATATCCATATATGGTGTTGTTGTGAAGTCCAGGCCAGACTGGCTGGAGCCTTCCTAGTGACTATGTTGTGGGTACACCCTGTGGGTGGGACCTGGGTGAATGGAGTGTGTGACGAATACGCATTCTGTGTTGTGGATGTCTAGTATCTGGTGTTTGAGACAATGACTGAGACAGCCCTGGCCGAAACTGGTATTAATGCAGTGTGGAGTGTTGAATGGCTGGGTACTTGTCCCAATACACAACTTGTTGTGAGTGTCTGGAGAGAAGTGAATGGCCTGGATGCCCTATGCACCTGATTGGATGCCTGCCTGCATGAATGCCCTTCTGACCGATTGGTTGCCTGAGTGTGACCCAGCAAAATGAATGGGAGATCAACTAGTATATCTGGGGGTCTCTCACTGCTAGAATTCGTGTTCAGAAGCTGAAGTCCACTACGAAGAGTAACTGGAGTAAAACCGAAGCTTAACCTGGAAGCCCTGCTGGACGAGAAGAATTGCTGCTGTTCTCCTTCACAATCTGAAAGCTGCTGTGCCTGCAAGGACTGACCCAGAGAGGACCTGATAAGGCGCCCTCTTCCCGAGCTACGAGGGACCATTGTACCCCAGCTGATCTTTGCCAAAGCTCCCTGGTAGATGGACCTACGACAGGCTGCCGACCGGAGACGGGGACTGCCGCGGAATCCCAAGGAGAAGCGCCCGGACTGTTGTCCGCCACTGTCAACGACCACCGTCATTTGATCCAAGGACGCTCTCGTCTGCATCGCCGCCCGCTTTATCCTGCTGGAGAAGGCCCGACCGTCGAAGCGCCGAGGAGCATCCGCTGGTGGGTTTCCCGCCACCTAAAGACCACAGAGACACCGACGACTCAACGCCCTTGCTGGGCCACAGTTCTTCACCAAATCTTTGCGGTCCAGAGCTATCGTCACTGAGGTGCCCCGCATGCCTCTTCCTTGAAGGACGCCAACGTTCCGTCGTCAACGAGCACCGCTAGGAACGAAGCTACCACTTCACTGCCGTAGTTCACCCTGTTCTCTGAACGTTCGATGACCCGTGACTCCTGCCTTAAAGGGAGGGCACTCAAGAAGGGCTGTCGATTCCCCGATGATGAACGCTACATTCCAGGTACATTGGGCTTGTAGAACTATTGTAGAAGGAAATAAGACTTATAGAATATATGGACTGGGCTTGTGATACATCTTTGCTTTACAGGTTACCCAGGTGGGAGGGGAAGGGATATCCACACAGAACTGTACCTAGTTGGTAGAGGCCAGTATTCTGCCAATTGTTCAACAATCTTGCTTTCCTTCCTCTCTCTACTGATGGTTTCCTCTTTATTGATCTGTGTGACATTTTGACAGTATAGTTGATGCACTTTAATGAGATCAGATAATATTTGTGGTACCACTTTAAAACTGTATATATTTACCATTGTTGATTTTCTGAGCACAAAGTGAGTTATTGTGATATGTAAATAACCTTGAATATTAATTATATAAAGACTGTTTTAACCAATACAGTGTGTGGACATTCCTTTGTGGGGGGCTTGGGGATTACAATGTACTTAAGAACCAGCCTGCATCACCTCCCGAGAAGCTAGGCCTTGATTGCTCGACCACAAACCAATAATAGAGAATCTTGGCTGGGGTCCTCTGTGCCTCTCCTCTGCCATATAGAGAGCAGAAGTACAGACACCTCCCTCCAGTCTTTACAAACAGCCGCTCACTTTTGCTCCTTTTCACATCTCGTTCAGCACACTGAGAAATCCATACCGCCTTGTCAAACTCCCTACATGCCTTCAAATACCCAATTACACGTCCCCTCTATTCACCACCACATTTCCACAGCAAGCCCAACTACCCAGCACTAAAATCCTCTGTTTAGAGCAAACTGCACATGTATAGACTCCGCAAGCCGTCTTTCCTGGTTTTGTCCCTGGTACATCGAACTCCACTAAATATACTTATCATTTTCCTTAACATATTTCCTGGTGATACACAGAAACTGTTTCAAGGTTACACCTTTTCTGTAGCAATGCATTGTGCTTCTGTGTGAAACAGCTTGTTCCCTCAAAGAGAAATACAAAGACAAGCATGGAACAAAGGAAAGTCAAAGGTATTTCTTTTATGACCAGTGTTTTTCTATTGCATTGTGACTAGAACTCTAATGTACAATGTTGGGGATCTTGCAGAATTCCAAAGAATGCCAATGATATGGAAACATGAAGGGCCTGATTCATGGAACATTTTCCCATGGGATTGTGCCATTATAAAAACACTTCCATGAATCGGGCCCAAAATGTTTTTTCTTACAATATACGATTTTAGAAGGCCTTCCTTACTTACCAGGTCAACAGTATGGTGGAGCTGAGATATAGCTTCCTGACTCCTTAATTTTGCATCTTGCACACCGCTGATGGCTCGCTGGTAGGCACGCTTGCGGACTTTAGTAGACAAGGACCCAAGTCGAACATAGCAATTTGGCTTCAGTGTCTCTATTGTACAGTCTTTATCTGCAGCTTCCTCTGCTACAAAAAAAATACCACATGTTACAAAAGCACCCATCCCCATCACACCATCCCTAGTCAAAGGAAAAAAACCTGTTCGAAATCATAACAGGAGTACTAACAGAGACCGTGTTCTCTTGAATCCTGGAAGAATTTATCTGGTAGAAAACTTTATTCAGAGGGCTCGAGCAGGCAGCACAGAAAACCCCACAATATTCGATCAAATTAACCATTGCACAAGTGACAAGTAAAATTGTCGACAATACGAAGCTTATGCTGTGCAACCAATTATTCCATTCACATTGGTCCTCTCAGATACGTGCTCTAGAAATACCCCCACTACATCAAACACGCTTTTTCCACTCTGCTCCTTAATACTTTAACTGCTGTGGGTTTTATCCACCAGTGCCAAGACCTTTCTTTTGGACATTTGGGTGCTTTGTTCAAATATTAACATCGAATTGGATTCCCTTTCTCTAACCCCCCCCACTCGCCCCGCCCCCACCAAGCCAGCACTCGTGGACGTTGGCAGTGTTTGGCAGAATATCACGCGAGACATTTGCAAAAACTACAATTTGTTTTTTCAATTTTTAACTGAAAAGGATGCATTTTATTTGACTAAATAGTTTCTAGCCCTAAAATTGCTGTACTTCATCAGGGTGAGGGACAGGAAATGATAACTCAGAAAAGTGTGCTCAACATAGAGCAACCTTTTCAGGCAATCTGCAGCCAACAGATGGGTCAGTAGCTGACAAGGTACTATGACAACGTTCCATGCCTGATTTGGAGGACTTCTGGTGGGGGTGTGCTGGGGGGGGGCGGGGTAGAGGGTCTTGCCAGTACGTCCCCAAACCAGAAGAGGATGTACCTAAAAGGTGACCTATTGGGGATAAATGTCATCTACACATAAAACGCTTCCACATCATAGTCATCCAGTTCAAAATCGAACTATTAATCAACATCCCTGTGCAGTCAATATGGTCACTTAAAAAAAACATAGCTCAGGAATATACAGCAACAGGCAAGTGCAGGAATAAAACTCATACAAACCTCTCTGAAGCCTATGAGAGTCACTCAGCAGGCAGTAGAAACATTGTAGTTCGGGAGTCCATACTCACTGTGGAGAGTGAACCCTTGGCAACGCAAGGTTTTCCCCAAGTTCCCCACGAAGTGTTGCTGACTTAATGGAAACATTGTAGCACAAGAATAACTTTCCCTTGCAATGAATGAGAAGGCCCTAATTAGGCCCCAACAAACACAGTCAAAGGTCTCAGGCAATCATGCGTTAAGTTACAGGGATAAGACAAATGTTACTGATCCAGTAATCCAGTAGAGACTTGGCCTGGAGCACCACCTCCAAGGACAGGGCGAAGGCTTGACAGATGCGCAGCAGTCCCAGCATAAAATGCAGGTGGCTACTTGCAGATTCTGCTAGTGTTCCTGGGTTTCATATTGGCAAGCTCTCTACAGCAGGTGCTGATGTATAATACAATCAGAGCAAAGGGAGCTCCGGAGGCCAACTACAGTGTATGGTATTGTGCTAAATCTGTAGATGTACAGACAGATGGAATTATTGATCATTACTTTACATCTGGTTAGCTATGTGAACTCATTACGTAAAAGGAAAGAAAGTAAGACTAAGAAAACCTGTTGGAATATTGTGATTTGCACCATCTCACTTTCAGGGTAGCTGGTATAAAGCAACAGGGGGGCGAGACGGAATGTCAAGGAGTATGTGATCTGCTCATGGATTGAGCACCAGTTGTACAGCTATATGTAACCAGCAAACCACAGAAGTAGGTTTTCCATCAAAACCATTTAGCCCGGTGATCATGTACATTTCCAAAAGTGTTCACTCGTCAATATGATGCACCTTTCCAACAAAGACATAATTGACAGGTTTAGATACACTAACCTAAACTTTACTTAAAAACATGCAACATGCAGCGTTTTACCCTTGCAATATTGTAATTATGTAACAACTTACATTTATAATAATGGAATTGCAGGACTGTCTTTGCAAAAGATTAAAGGTAACACATACTGGTCTTTGATAAACCGGATACAGTTAGCCTAATAAAAGTCTCTCTATTACTTCTGGTTTGCAATTATTTGAAAAAGAAAGCTTTTCTTGCTTTGCCTTCTCACAAAGGCCTTTGGCAATTTTAAGAGTGGAGGAGACCATTACTGCTGCACTCTATATTTGCCACTTTGAACTTACAGTGAACAAAGAAGAGCGGTTGGAGACAGCCCTTACGGCAAAAGGCGAACGCAAGGTGAGCTGAGCTTTCATTGAACAGTCTCATTGAAATAGCTAGCTGTGTTACACAAGTGTCAATTTAATTAGCAAACCTACAAAATTGCAACACTGCCTATTGTAAGCCTTATTGGTGGTGAGAAGTAGGCCCAGAAGTATGACCAAGGTCCAAGTTGCAGCCGTACTAATCTCGTTTTAAGGGACATTAGTAATGAAGGATAAGGTCACCCTGGTGCTGCATGAGAGTGAGCTTTTCAAGTAAATGGTAGTGCTTTATGTGCTAGTGTGTAGCACAGTTGGATACGTTTGACAATCATCTTGAAACAGTGACCTTAGAAACGGGATCCCTGATCGGCCTGTTGCGAATGAAACAAAGAACTGGCTGGTCTTTATTATTGGTTTTGTCTTGTTAAGGTAGAACATTACTGCTCTGCGCACATCTAGTGTGTCCAATGCCTTTTCACCCCTATTCTAAGGGTTGGGGGAATAAACAAGGTAGTTCAATGAATCAGTGGATACAATTTTTATATATATGTTGGTGAGAACTATGATCTGTTCTTAATACAACCTATGTTTGTGAATGGCAGTGAACGGTTCTGTAACAGATCGTGCTTGTAGTTCGCTTACTACTGCAATAGATGTTACAGCTATTAGGAGAGCCACCTTATAAATTAGATCCCTTAGAGAAGCCTTGTGAACAGGTTTGAAAGGGGCTCCCAGAGTCGCCGAAGAACTGTACTAAGGACCCACCCTGGCAGCGGATGCACCAGTGGGGGTGCATGAGTTTAACCCCTTCCATGAACGCCAAATAGTCAGACCATGAATGATCTGACCATTTCCTTTTGGAATGGGATAGGTCTCTACCTGCGCAGTACAAAATCAATCCAGCAAAGTTATGGACGTCGTATAGAAACCAGCGCAAGCTGTCCCCTGCGGCAATGATACCCCTTCTCTCTCCTATGACAGACAATCTAAACGATTTGTATACATGAGATGAATTTGCGAGGGCCTTTGGTAACACTTGAGAAGGCAGTCAATATGCTAGCCAATAAAAACTAGGCTGCTGAAACGCCAACATAAAAAATGGTATTGCTCGGAGATACAAACGTTAGGATAACAAAGGAGAACGCCATGAAGCAATGGCAAAAAACGCAGGCAGTTTAAGACAAAATCACCTACATTGCGGTAACCAAAAAACATAAAAATGCCATTTTAACAGCAAAAAAATGCTGCTATAACATGAGGATTGCAGGGCGGGCTCAAGCACAAAGGAACTGTTAAGGATTCTCAAAGAGCAGGAGGACTCATGTCATGTTCTATTGCAGGTCACGAAGGATGCCAAGTGGTGTCGGACCATCCAAGACACCATGTGTAACAAATTGTTCGATACCCAAAAGGACATCTCTATTAAAGCCAAGCATGCACAGGGAGACCATCTGATCACTCCACACTACGCCGCTTGTGTGGAGCACCCTAAATATGCATTTCAGCCTATTAGCGAGGAGCATTTTAGGCAACTAAAACCTACAAACTGCAAGGTAGATATTTGCCCTGCCCTGACCATTAAGGAGTGCGGCCCGCAACTGGTCCCAGTGAGCACAAAATGTATAAATGCCCCTTTCAGGGAAAGCTCTGTCCCAGCGTATCCAACAGGCCTATACCCCCCCCATTGATGAAAAAAAAAATCTACCTTGGATGCAAATGTGCCTGGGAACTATTGGCCAATTAATAATGTGCCCTTTCTACTCAAGATCCTGGATAAAACAGCCCAAAAACAAATTGAAGAGTTCTTCTGCCAATTCCACATCTTAGGACAAACAATCCACCTTCCGCTGTGCCCATAGTGCAGAGTCTACCCTCAGAAATGAAATCTAACATCTTAAACATTTTGATAAGGGGGGCACAGCTATGTTGGTGCTGCTAGATCAGTCTGCAGCGTTTGATCTTGTTGATCACACCACCCTCATGGATATATTGTGTAGCACAGCGCATTTCTCAGCTGAAGCGGCACACCGGGTACACTCATTTCTATCTGAGCGCAAGGCCAGCGTTTTCGCCCAAGATGTTTGTGCAGAGGAGTTTCACGTTTCTTGTGGGGTGCCTGAGGGGTCCTCAGTGTTTCCTACTCCAATATCTTTGCGTACAAATTATTTGACCAACTGGATGCTGCAGGCATAGTTTATTCAAACTATGCTGATGACACGCAGTGCCTTGTGCCACTGTCTAGTGATTACAAGGTAGACTCCTCAACTCTAAATAGCACACAGACTGATACAAACGTGGATGCTGGCAAATAAGCTAGCACTAAATGAATCCAAGACAGAATATATGGTGGTCGGTACTGGTCCCCAAATTAGGAAACTATGGTAAGAATACGAGCAATTTGAGGTTTCTCGCTGTCCAATTAAAACACAACCCAAAGTAAAAACGTTGGGTGTGACCCTGGATCAGAACCGGCCAACGAGGGCTCAGGCGAATAGTCTGGTGGCAGGCACCTCATATCACCTGAAGTTGCTCGCACAAGTACGGCCGTTCTTGAATGTCAACAACTGTGCCATGGTGGCGTGTGCCATCATAGGATGAAGACTAGACTATTGTGCCAGTCTCCTGCTAGGCATCACCAGTGGGGATTTATCAGTGCGCATAGTTGAAGTACTACTTAGAACAGACCACGTGTCCGCTGCTCGCAGAGCCCTACATTGGCTCCCTGTAAGCTATCAGATTTGTTTTCGGGTCCATTGCATTTCTCATCATTGCATCTATGAGCAAGGTCCTGAGTATTTGGCTAAACATCTCTCTTGGCTTCCGGCCCCCGTAGGGCTCGACGGTCTAACACTTGCCTGCTGCTCACCCCACGTGCTAAATTGTCCTGTGTTGCTTGTGGGTCTTTTCCACATGCATCCCCGGTACTGTGGAATGCCCTTCCATCTGATTTGCGAGCATGTGCGTCGCTACCAGAGTTGAAAACCAGGCTGTTTTGCTGACTCACATGCTCCGATTTCCATGGTTTCTGTCTGGCTCCATTTATTTGTTTGAGTTTTGAGAGAACCCCTTGTTTGAGTTTTGTAAGAACCCCTATGCCTCCGGGCTTTTTTCCTATCGTGCTATAGATATAAATTAAATTTTAAAAAAAAAATAACTCCTTCACAACTGGTACCTTCCACAGGATGTCTTGTGTTGGGAAGTAGGATAGGCCACTAGCAATGCCAGATGTACCTTGAGAAGAGTTGTAGAACAACCCATGATGCAATAAATGCAATACCTATATCACAAAATCTGCTGGGGTACGGTTGATGGGGTTAATCTGATTTGTTTTACACCAAATGACAAAACGCTCCCATTAGTTGGAGTAGTAAAGCATTGGGTTTGGTTTTCTTGCTTCACTTAGAATTTCCATACATCTTTTCAGAAGTTTTAAGTGACTACACTGCGATTTCAGGAGCCAAGGTGCCAAATTCTATTTGTGTGGGCAGGGATGTGTTAGTTGCCGGTGTTGTTGGGTTAACAAGTTAACAAGTTGTGTGTTCTGTAACTTAATTGGTGGGTGCATGACCATATTCAAGATATGCAGATACCAAGTTTGTTGTGCCAACTTTGGGGTTTGGGGGAGGGTGGGGCAGTGAGCAAATATCCTTCAAGTTGCAATGGTAAAAAATTTAAAAGATAATCTATAGGAGTGAAGAGATTTGAGAGCTGGAGAAATGTGGACATGTTAAGGAAGGTTCATAACTATCAAGCTGCAGTGTTTTGAGCTGCTGTAGCGTACGCATGTTTAGGAGGGATTGTGGACAATATATATATTCAGGACGCCATCATGCCTTGCCATTTCATTACTCTCTGTACAGATATCCTTGACCCAATCAGATATGTTTGTGAGCATCGCCTGCTGCGATGGGAAAGCTAGTGCATTATTGCACCTAGGCACTTTCTTTTCCTGAGATGGTACTAAACTATTTCGTCTCAATGCTAAATCCTAGTTTGTGAAATTGGCTTTCCACTTTGTGTGTTCTCTAGGCATGACTGCAATATCTCAACAGTTGTGAGGCAATCGTTTAGATAGGGATAAACAGGTATGTTCTCTCTGTGTAGGTGCGTCGCCACTACTGCGAGAACCTTTGTGAAGGTTTGACCTGAAAGTGTTGTGCCACTACTTGGAATGTTGGGAATCTTCTTTGACTGGTGAACACGGAAATATGCATCTTCCAGGTCTAATGTGGTCATGTATGTTCCTCTTTTCAGTAAGAGAATGACTTCATGAAAGGTGGTCATTTGAAACCTTTGAGGTCTTAAATTCTGGTTTGCTGGGTGCAAGTCTAGTACTGGTCTTTTTGTGTTGTCCTTTTTGGGACTAGAAAAATAATTAGTAAATGCCCTTCCTTACCAGATTTTGATGTACGAGTTCGATAGCCATCTTTAGTAGTAAGACCTTAAACACCTTCTGTAATAGTTCCTTGTGTTGTCTTGGCATTATTCCGCAGTCGTAGACTGCATGGAAGCTTTAGTAGCTCTTGCAGTACCCCATGGACATTTTAACACCCACTGGTCTGATGTTATGCCCGCTCATGCGTGGGTGAATAGTTTTATATGCCGTCCTACTGGGGATGCATGGAAGTGGACCCAAACTTTGGGGTCATTGTTTCCGAGTGGAGGACGACCGTTGCGTGGGCTGTCCTCTACCCCTAGTCTTACCCTCTGTGTATTGTGACGAATCTTTGGATGTCGTCTTTTCTCCCCTAGGGGGAGCCCCTTTCCATAAATCCAGGGAGGTGAGGCTGCTACCCAATAGTCTCCCTGGGGGTGGTACTCAGCAGGGGGGCGGTGGGCACATGGGGAGGGATACCCCCTATGGGACTAGAGGCAACTCTCAAGGGAGACTGAGGTATGGCCGAAATACAGCCCAACCTCCCTCATCATCCTCATTCCTTTACACAGTACACTAATCTCCCCACACTTACATGCACTTGTGTAGAGTAGACAGCCCAACACTTGAAAGAACCACTGAGATGACGAAGAATAGGCAGTACTTGCCTGAAGTATCTGGAAACTGAGCCGAGGAAGAGTCCAACAAACCCAATAAGAAGTGAGCATACTTGTACTAGAACGAAGATATGTGGAGCCATTAAGAGCACCCCACTAAACCACAGCAAGCATTCCAGTCTATATGGACATTAAGTATAAAACTGAGGAGGGACTCATAACAGAGGCAAGCCCTCCCTGGAGGAAGCGCTAGAGCCAGCGTGGCCCCAGGAAAGTGGAAGGCAGCCGACTGGCACACCAAGGCGTGAGCAAGAATGTCCGGAGCAGGTCCAGAGCGGCAAGGATTGCTCGGCAAGCCAGGAAAGGCAAGCTCTGTGTCCCTGAGAACAGGGAAGGAAGAGCCACGCTACCCAAAAGAGAATTATCGCTGCATAGCTGCTGCAGACCAAAGTAGGACCACGAGGGTTGGGGAAGCGCCACAGATGACCGCAGGCACCAAAGGAGACCTGGAACTACCGCGGACCACAAGAAAAGTTATGCAGGTTGCTGGGAAGATGCCGGGGCCCCAAGGAGGTGGTGGGAAGCCCAGAGGGGGGAGAGGAGCTGACTGAGGAAAAGGAACTCTTACACTTTTGAGCGGCAAGATAGTACGTGGCAAGAGAGTGAACCAAGTCCATTAGCACAACCAAGCAAAAAGGGAGAGTCTGGGACCCGCACCGTAAGAGGACTTTAATTTTTTTATTAGCATTTGGTTAAATTACATTTCAACCCTTTTGCCACTCTACCAATGAGAAAAAGAAACAAACCATAAAATCTATCAATTTACAAAACAGAATAAAAAACTAAGACGCAAATGAACTCCCAATTTAAAGATGCCAAAACAAGTTCACTTCCCCACAATTCTGAAGTCAACACATAACTAATCTTTCTAAAAACAAATTCATTTAACCACAACTTTCATCAATTCTAAAAATAAAGAACCCTTTAGAAGCAAGCAATTCACTTTCAAATTTCATCAGATATGATTCCTAATTTTACATAATTAAAAAAAATGACAACTGGTGGGGGAACCACCCAATAATCTGGACCAGGCATTCTCACTGTCAATTATCTTAACGCTAAAAACAAGTTTCTCAAAATAAAGTATTTGCAGGATTATTAACGCTTTACGAAATTGATATATGTGCTGCAGGTTTCCCATTTCATTCAGCTCATTGCAAAATCTGCAGTAAGCGTCCTCCCTGGAAATAAGACCTCTGCGAACCAGATTCGGTCTAGTTGGATGTATGAGGACTCTAAGATCACACTAGAAGAAACATTCAAATACGGTGTCACAATTCCCATTAACTTATGTTCATGATGTAAATGTTCAAGTGAGAGATAACTATGCATAGATTCAAAGAACTGTATCCAGTCCTGCTGATGCAATCTCTATTTTACCTTAGATGGATCAGCCAATAGGCTTTCACTGTCAACCCCAGTTTTTTTAGCAGTTTATTGCAGGTTTCCACCAAGATGTTTACAGTGTGTACACTCTTACCCATCAAAAAGCGATTGAAATCCTTCTAAGTCGTCTTTCGGTGGACCAAGTATGCTACAGTATCATGCAAGCATTCGCCATTCCATACGAACCATTAATGACGTCAGACCCAGTTCATACCCAATTAGAGATATAGGGATGTAATTAGGTAGGCGCAAGACCTTCTTCCATAACATTGCTTCCACCAGTTCTAGGTTGCTCTCTGCATAACAACTTAGGCACTTGGACCTCATAGAATCTTATCAATTCTCTCAATGAAAACTTGCCATACTTGTTAATTCTTTGCATCCGACCTATGAGTGCCAAAGCCATACTCATCACAAAACCTTACACATAGGTTTTAGTTGGCTTGTCCAAGACAAAAACCCAGAACATTTCAATAGATCTCCAGCATAGAATTATCCAAGAACCAAGTAACTTTCGTCCGTCTGCTGGACTTTGTCAATCTTAGAATCTGTTATTTTTGGGTTCATACTACGAGAATTCTCTCGAGCATACGCTGAAAAGGAGGTTTCTGTAGACCGATTGGTGTGCAATCGAACAAGATGAAGTCATCGGCGTAGGCCGTGCAGGTCTATTTTATACTTGCCGTGGTGCAAAAGCCTCCCTGGTAAGCAACTCCTCTGCATCTGAAATGTACAGGATGTACAGGTTAAAGAGACATGGGGCTAATATGCACCCTTGTCGCAAAGAGGTTGTGTTTGTAATCTTCCTTCAAAGTCCCCCTTTATATTCAATCAGACTTGAATGTTTGAGTTATGTGAGCCCACCAATATATTTAAAAGGTGGGGGGAGAATACCCCATGAGCAAGCTTTGACCACAACCTGTGATGGCTAACCATGTTAAATGCTGCTGCAATATCTATTGAAACTACATAGATCGAATCGCTTTTACCCACCCAAACTAGATCCTGTAGACTTCTGACCAAGTGACCATTTAATGCAGTACCCTGTTCCTTACGAAAGCAGGTTTGAAACTTTCGTAGACTTCCCACACTCTTGGTCCAATCTTAAATGTATAAGGATGATGGATGCAAATATTTTACTATCCGCGCCCATCACCATGTTAGGGAAGTACTTTTTAGGGTCCGATCTTAGACCACACTTATGAATTGGCACCACAAAGGAAGTCTCCCAGGATGATGGATAACACCCCGTCATAAGATTGTCATTGAATAAGTGGCACAGCATTGAGGCCTGGCTTTCTGAATCAGATTTGAATACTGAAATGTGTTCACCTGTTGGGCCCCCAGCTCTGGGGCGGTTTGCTTTCTTAATACAGGCCAAAATGTCATCTTGCTCGATTGTACAGAACCAGATTTAATAAGTTGGTCCCACTACAGATTCAAAATTAACTATACCGTTGTCCCCATTCCAGCGTAGATCGAGAGAAAGTGTTCCACCCGTTCCTTTTTGGAAATCTGATTAAGTTGCGCAAGGACTTGGGCATTACCCAATGAATTGAGACCAAAATCTCACGGGGCCCTTCAAAACCAAGAAGTTCAACATCAATTCTCCTTCCCTTTGATTTTGCATGACCCGGTGGTTCCTAATCCAGTTCTTATAAGACTGCTTTGCCTTACGAATTTCCAGTTCCACCCTCATTGGAGACTTTCCTAATTGTTTTAATTTGCATCTTCAGCAAATCCTTTCTACCCTTAATTTTAGGGACAGAAGGATGAGGGTGTGACTTTTTATTATTTACCATCCCAACGTCTCCCAGGGATCCATTTTTCTGCACCATGAAGATCAGCCCTTTACTTCTTTTTTATTTAGACAGTAAGGGAAGGGAATGGGTTTTTGACATGCAATGGTGGACTACTTGTTTTTTTGACAGACATCCTGACAGAGTCCTTAATATTTGGATTAGGCAGGAAAACCCCTCTTGGTAATTGGGATAGGTAGGGTTTTCTCCTTTTATTAGTCACTAGTTTATAACCAAAAATATGCCACGTTTGGGTCAGCCTCCTACTGCTACACCCTTACAGTATAGGTTACATTTGCTGCTGACTCCGAGATCTTGTGAACCAACAAGGCCCAGCCTGTTTTTGGTGGGTGCTTGGCTGTGCATAGGTTGCAGAGCAAAAGGCGCATGTATTTGTAGGGAACCCTCCATTTTGAATAGCTCGCCCAGAAATGTTACCTACATTCTTTAGGGTATTGTGATCTTTTTAAGCACCCTCTAGAGCTTCATCTACCCGTGTCCCAAACAGATGTACTTCATCCCTTGGCTTAACCATGAGTCTAGCCTAAGTCTCTGGCTTACATTTTGTACTCCAAAGCCAAGCAGGTGTTGACGATGGTTGCACCCACTATCTGTCGGCCCGCTGGCTAAACTGCGTCCATACTATTTTTAATGATAGTGTTCAGAGTGTTTGCCATCTGCAATGGTCTTCCTAAAAGCTCTCTGCATTTCTTCAGGTATCTGCTTGGCCAGTCCCTCCAGGTTATCCTTTTAGAGCCATTATATCTGGCAAGGAATGCCCCTGCATTTGCAATTCTTGCGTTATAGGCAGCAGACCTGGCTGCTCTTTTCCCCAGACCATATGTGAGTCTTGTCTCCCGGTCTGGTGAGTACTCCGTAACTGCCATAGGTAGGGTACCTCTTCTGTGTGAAGCATCTATGACTAAAGAGTCTGGGATGGGATGGCCTCTTATGTACACTGTGGGTGAGGGTTTGTATTTCTTCTCCACTCGTGGATTAACTGCCTTAGTGGTGGCAGGGTTCAATAAGGAGAGGTTAAAGTTCTTAACAGAATCAAGTAGGGGTATACATTCGGAAACTGGTCGCTTTTCCTTTAGTACATTCACTATGAAATATAACTCTTTGGTAGGTTCCTCTGTCATAATCCAAAAATCACTGTGCTGCTTCTGTGACTAGGTCTGTATACAGGAATGTGTGCTCTGTAGGGTATGGCGACATTGGCGGCACTTCCTCATCTGAAGAGGCCATTATATAATAAACTGGGTTCAAATACTCTGGAGGATCTAGGTGTGAGTCGAAGTCCTGTATGTTCCAGTAACTCATGAGTTGAGGAGGTGTTCGCGTGGGAGCTAGTCTGGTCCTCGAACTGTGCCTTCTTTGCAGGAGTCTACCCTTGTGGAACAGAAGATCTCTTTTTGTGGCAGTCATGGATCTCCATGAAAAACCATTTCATTTGCACTAGTCAACCTAATCGTCGACATGGACCACTCTTTCACTGGGCTACCCCCCTTCCTCACCCTCCTAGTCCTGCTGAGTTGATGTCCACTAATGCTTTCTTTTTTATAGTGCTGGAAATGGAGCTAGAACCTTTTGTGTAGGTCTGTTTTGTGTAGTGGATGGTTTATGTCCTGAGGGTGTCCTTGGCCTCATGTTTTCCCCTTTAGGTGTCGGGTACTATTGTGTTCGATGTCTGGGAAATGTTGCTGCCTTTGTGTTGATAATGTCACACCCCTTGGAGTATCTCACACCTCCAACCTTATCACAGAAGCCAAATGCAGTTGACCCCTCCCACCTTGGTTGGCACAGGCTCCTGATTTTGTTTAACAGGTTACCTCGAGGCAGCCAATGGGAGGGGAAGCGGGTTAGGGAGAAGATGTGGATAGGGAAGGGGGTGTTTAGGGTAACCAGAATTAGGGCAAGGATCTTGCGAAGTGGATGGGTATTGGGGAAGTAAGGAAAGGTACATACAAAATCTATAGAAACACCTGAATTTGTTGCACCTGACCTCCTAATACCAGTGTTCAGTCCCTTGATCAGCGTAAGCACACTCCTTGATTAGGACTATGCTCACATGAAGAAGCAAACGTACATTGAGTCATAACATAACTGACAAGCAACCAACAAGCAAGATAGCACCAGGAAGACCTGGAATAAGCAGTACATGAGCACACATACAAAAGACAAGAGCGTACTCTTAGCACTGGCGAGCTTGCTGAACACAAGAAAACATGGCAGAGCATAGTATTTAGCAAAGAAGTACTGTTAGCGCGCACAACCAACATTGCATTGTTCTTAGCCCCTGTCCAAACACATCTGGTACTTAGAGCGTTCTTTTAACTTGCTGAACAACAAAGAAAGGAACATTTCGTATGCCAGATGAAACGTTCCTGGTTGAGCTTGCCAGATTATCTATTCTGGCCATAGTCTTTCCCCCACGTGTCCTCAACCCACACACCATGAGACGTGGAGCACTCAACTGAGGCCTGGAGTGGGGGGGCAGACTGCCACCTTCCCAGGCTCTGAAGATGAAGCCTTGAGCGGGACGAACCCGCGGTCTGAGCAGTGAGATCTTGCGCACCATGAGGGAATTCTCCTGTTGCCTCATCCTACGGTTACCCATTCGTTCACGCTCACCGTCCTGCCGTCATTAGTGGTCCTGCCCGCACTCCTCCCGCCCATGCCAGATGCCAAAATCAACTAGCGGCACGGGCCGGGGCTTTACAGGCAGTCTTGCTTGTGCGCACGCACCCATGGTTCCCATTGCCTCATGGGAACTGTAGTCTTCTGGGCCCCACGGACCGCACATGGAGTCTCCGTGCCCCCGCAGTCTTCTGGGCCCCACGGACCGCACATGGAGTCTCCGTGCCCCCGCAGCCACAGAGCTAGCCCCACTCATCTTTTTCTCACATTACCCACTCTCCCAGGACCCGGTATGTCCGGGTGAGCAAGATGATTAAACCCTTACCAAGCGAGAGGCGTGAACAGCATCTCAAGGCTCCCAAGAGTCATCCTCCAGACCATAACCTACCCAGGAAAGCAAATGCCATAGCTTCCAAAATACGATGCACCTCGAATTCTTCCTGACCATCCCGCAACACCCCGGGAGACTTCTATGTTGCTACACCAGGAGCTGCGCGTTTAACCAAAGAAACATGAAACACAGGATGTACCCTCATAAGGGATGGCAATCACAAACAAACTGCTGTTTTAGAAATACACTTTACAATGGTATATGGCCCAATAAATCGAGGTAGCAATTTGAGACCCGGTCAATCTGATATGTTGAGTGGACAAGCAGACAATCCCCTACAGCATACTTAGGACTCTCCAGTATCCTCCAATCCGCCTGTTTCTTATAGGCATGCTTGGCCCTGTTGGGATGTTGGCGTGCCCTCGGTCTGATGACCACAAGCTCTTGCGCATGCTCAGTAATTGCAGGTATCTTATTGTGTACCGGAGACTCCTCTGGCAACATCTTACAGTATTGTCAGTATAAACAGAAATGCAGGGACATACCCAGGGAATCATGCTGCTTATTGTTATAGCAGAAATCCGCCAGCCACAAGGCACGCACCCAAGATGACGGACCTTCTGCTAAAAAAACCCTCAAGTACTGTTCTATGGTTTGATTTATTCTCTGCGTCTGCCCGACTTTTTGGGATGGTAGCTTGTGGACAAGCCACAGGAAATTGAGCATCTTGCAGAAAGCATGCCAAAACCTGGACATAAACTGGGAACCACGATCAGACACTATGGTTCACAGCAACCCATGCAATCTCACCACATGTTGCAAGAATAATTCAGCCAACATTCCCGCAGTCGGAATTCCTTCATAAGGAATGAAATGCACCTGCTTAATCAAGTAGTCCACCACCACCCAGATGGAATCAAACCACCCATCCTTGGGTAGTTTGATAACAAAATCCATAGACAACCAGGACCAAGGCTCCTCCAGAGTAGGCAAAGGTTGCAGCAATCTTGCCTTTTTCAAAAGATCAGACTTGGATCTCACAGGTCTCACAATGTGAAACATAATCAGGCACATCAGCGGTTAAGCCCTCCCACCAAAAATACAGCTGCACCAGATCTTCGGTTTGTTTGTTTTTTTATTTGTAATGCGGGCCAGACCCAGGGTATCAGGGCGCAGAGGAAACATGAATATTTTCAGCTTAAGGTTACACATTTACATACAAACGAAAGCCGGTATTGCAGAAAGGTTAGCATCGGTCAGCTATTTGGGAGATATATACATACAATCAGAATGGTCAATTACATAATACACAATGTTACGGTTCATCAGCTACTAGGCATTGTAGCAACTGTATAGTGCAGGATAAGGGCTGGTGCAAAGGTGAAGACGGTAGGACAACAACAAGTGTGTGTTACTGGTCATTTCCTCTAAGCCAGATGAGGTTATGTCTGAAGTTCAGGTAAGTTTGGTCTGCCCTCAGGGATGGGGGGAGGGAGTTACACGTCTGAGCTGCTTTGACTGGGAAACTGCTTCCTCCGACTTTGGTCAGTTTAGACCTAGATACCACTGGACAGTTTGTGCTTGCAGTCCTGGTTGGACGATTGGAAAATTGTCTATTGATTCTCTCCATGAGGTATCGAGGTGCAGTGTTGTTGAGGCACTTGTGTGTAAGCGAGGCAGTTTTGAGTAGAATTTTGTCACTGGTAGAAAGCCAATTGTTTTGTCTTCTTACCTCAGAGATGTGCTCTTTTTTAGCTATGCCCAGTGCCGCTCTAAAGGCATTATTCTGGAGAATTTGGATTTTGTCGATAAAGTACTTATTTGCACCCAAGTATAAGGAATTACAATAGTCCAATCTCGACAAAATTAAAGGCTCTAGCCAGAATGGTGCAACTATTCTTAGATAGGAATGGTTTAGTTTCTCTGTTTGACTTGAATGTGTATGCAGAGGCAGAGGCCATGGAATTGACCTGTTTGGCAAAGGTGAGGGCGGAGTCTAGGTAAAAACCAAAGGTTTTACCTCTTTGGCCACTTTAATAGTGTTGCCATCAATATTAAAAAGGTGTATATGTGGCCACGTTTGAGATTGAAAGTAACTCCCAGAATGATGAGTTCAGTTTTGTCATCATTCAGGCATAGACCGTGAGTGGCCATTCATGCCTGAATGAGATAGATTTTGTTTACCAAGGCCAAATCCTTGTCATAATCCCCAGTAAGTGGTATGAGAATCTGGGTATCATCTGCATAGTTAGTGTAGGTGACACCAAGATGGTCCAGATCATTGAAAAAGGGCTTCGTAAATATATTGTACATTGTGGGTGAGACACAAGAACCCTGTGAGACTCCACATGTGCTCGGGATAGGGTCAGCTGCTGCTGATGGTGAGAAGACCCTCATAGTTCCTTTACTCAGAAAGGATTGGATCCAGACTATGGCTTCATGAGTGAAGTGAGCTGCTGAGTCCAGGTGATTGCATAGGACCTTGTGGTCCACCAAATCGAACGCGGCTGAGTGTGACGCTCACCTGGTATCCACGGGGACGTCACTCAGCCTTGTTCTGACCTCTTACGACCTTGAATCCTTCCCTGGAGTTTACTCGACTGGAGACTGGGCCTGAAACACAGGATTGGTAGAGTTTAACTCCCTATTGTCTCTGTGTGCTTGAACCCCTTCTTCCCCGGGGTCCAACCCTTCCCTTTGATCCACAGCTCACCTTGTTTTCTTGGAAAGTGTGCTCTCCGTTCTGCTTTCAGCGCAGGGGCGCGTTGATTGATGCAGGCTCGTTGCTACCTAGTTACTTCACTGGCAAGAGTCCGACAGGTAAGTATAATGAGTCTTTTGAACAGTTCTCCAACTTCGTTCCTTTCCTTCCTTAGATGATGGCCGGCGTCCAGGGATGGCGACGTGCTGCTGAGATGAGTAGCGCTAAAGGTGAGTGAGAGCGCGATGCGACTCTTTCGTATTTGTATTCTTTTTCTGTGTCTTTTAGGTGCTGCAACGTTTTCAGCCTGGATGCCGGTTATGAAGAAGAAATGCGGTGAGTAAGTGCGGTATGCGGCGCCTCTAGATGTTTCCACGCTAACCTGGAGTGTCTTTTCCCTCTTGCAGATGGATGAGAAGTTCCAGAGACAGAGTTCCCACAGAACGGCTGGGATTCAGGAAAGCGTTTGAAGCTCGTACAGTCTTTAAAAATAAGCGAAGATTTGCTGAATGCTTACTAATGCCTTTTTTCTGTTCTTTTACCTTTTCCTTAGGAAGCGGCATGTCGGGATGGGAATGACACCGCCGAAGATGCCCGCAGAACAGAAGAAGCGATGAATGATGGGCAGAAGCGCTGCAAGGTAAGGCTGTTCCTAACGGTGTTCTTGTTCTTGCAGGAGCTGAGCACAGAAGAAAGATGCAGGCCTACTGGAGACTGATCCAAACACAGTGAGTATCACGCTGCAGGTGCAGAAAACACAAAGCATGTTTCTCAGCCTGGGCGTGGCTTAAATAGTCTCTGGGTATCCCAGGTGTCTCGGGGCTGAACCACACCCAAAAGACTAGCCTGCACATGCAGTTCTGGGAACCGAAATATGTGGGGGCATCCATCTTGTCCCCATCAAAGCACTACAAGTCCAATCCCCAATGTTATCCTATGGGAGTGAGTGAGTATGGTGCCGCAAGCGCCAAGTCTGACTCCAAGTGGGTCTTTGGTGGGATGGTAAGCCCCTTGAGGGCCATGTAGGTGAGCGTGGCCTGGCTCCAGCCTGACATCTTGGAGGGCTGGGGACATGAGGGGCAGGAATCATGACACCGAGAGATCTAGGAGAAGTAGTAAAGCCGAATTTCCCTTGTCTCGAAGTTCGTCTATTTGGGCCTTAAGATCAATTAGTGCGGTTTCAGTACCGTGTTGAGGTCTAAAGCCTGATTGTCGTACTCCTAGGACTGGTTAATCTCTAAATACTCCTGTTTCTGGAGATAGGCTACCCTGTCTGAGATTTTAAGTAGAAATGGCACGGTTGTGATGGGCCTGTAGTTAGTGGGAATAGATGGATCTAAAGACTTTTTTTAAGGAAGGGGAGAACATAGGACTCCTTTAAATTGCTAGAGATGGTGCCAGTATAGAACAACATTAATGAGCTTAGTTATGAAGGGTGGCAAGTCTCTTGCAGCATCTTTAATGATTTGGGCTGGCCATGTATCTCCCCGACAGTTCGAGGGTTTGAGGGAAAGGATGATTTTTTTCCACACCCAGGATTGAGACTCTGGTGAAACTAAAGCGTCGAGATGGTTTATGGGAGGGCGCAGGGTTACTAGCTGGTGTGTCAATAACAGGTAAGCTTGCTTTTTTGTCAGTGATCTTATCCCGCAACTTAGTTACTTTGTTGGTTAAAGCCTTCTGTATATTAGAACACCAGGTTTTGTCCTTGGCACAGTTGTCTGGTACAGGAATCGGGGCTTCAAGCTCTTTCAGAATAACAGAGTTCCTTTGTGCTTGAATTAGCTTGAGAAATGTATTTCCGCCCTCAAGGTTTTGAGGTGAGGAGTGAGCCAAGAGTTCAAGTGTGCTCTGGGTTTACCCTTCCTCATTTTTAGGGGGGGTGATAGTATCTAAGGCTTCAGTCATGATTTTGTTATATTCATTAACTAAGGTAGTAGGACCAGCTGTCGCTGGTAGTGAGTTGAGAGTTGGCAATATTAAGGGTAAGAGCTTATCTGCGGTGACTTTTTTATTCCTTATCAGGGTGGGAGAGGCAAGTGGGTTATTTTTAAGGATTTTAGCAGCTAGTGAGAATGCTACAAGGTGTTGGAAGTATCATCCTGGGAAGAGGCCAAATTCCGTAAGAACATTAGAAATGACTGTAGCTTGCTGGTCTGTGGTGTCATTGAATCCAAAGTTGAGATCCCCTATCAAGATTGTCAGATAAAATGGTGGAGATGTCCTCCTCAAATGCACCAATGGGGCCTGGAGGTCTGTAAATAAGACGAATAGTAATCGTTTGGGAGTTGGAAATGGGTAATTTGGCAGTATGGTATTCACAGGATTTAAAGTCAGGTGAGGGGACTAGTTTCATGGTTAGGTTAGACTTAGCTATGAGGGCAATGCCTCCACCCCTTGCCTCGGTTCTGTCTGCTCTGAGAATGGTAGAATTATCAGGTACTGCGAGCATGAGGGCAGGGCCTGCTGCTGCATGTAGCCATGATTATGTAATGGCTAGAAAGTCATACTTTTCTGCCTGAATTAAGTCCACTATCTGCGTGGAGTGCGCCACTAGAGATCTAGCGTTTATTAGGGCTCCCTTAAGGTCTGGAGTAGGGGTTCCTGTAAATGGATTGAGTGAAGTACAATTACTTGTTTCTTTGTCCAGTATCGCAGTCAAGCGTTTATTCTGCTGATTTATTTTGTGGGTAAGACCATTGGTCGTGGGTAGATTAGTGGGGCTGGTTTTTTTGGATATGTTTTGTTTGTAGTGAGGGCATTCTCTCCTAGGGCCTGTATTAGTTATCAAGGAGCTGGCAGGTAATTCGTAAAGTTTGGAGAGTCTGGAGCCGAGTCTAGTGTTTCTAGAAGATATGTGGCAAGGTCTATTAGTTTTAGGTAAATCCTGAGTGAAGTTGAGCCCAAATGGTAATCGTCATTGGTCCATGATCCTAGGATACTGATCGTCAGATGGAGAGGTCTCCTCTATTCTCGCCTCTGTAGAATTTCTAGTCAAGGTATTGAACTTATGTTTCAGGTTCTGCTTGGATATCGGTAGGGTGAATATAGTACCCAATATATCTGCCATATTACTTGTCATGGTAGAGTAGGGTGCAAGTATAGTGGAATGAATTGTAATACTAGTCAATAGACCTGCTACCAGTAGGGCTAGCAGTAGGCATGTTCGAAGGACATTGGGGAGCATAGTGCCCTTGGGTCCGTTTCTATATGTTATATCCAAGGGAGTTTTGTACCTTCTTCCTGCATGACCTCCCAGGGGGGACTTGTGGCACCAAAAAAAGGTTTTCTTCTGCAAAATCTCCGTGGAGAGAAAAATCTTTCCTCTCTGATAAGGCAACCCCTCCTTAATACTCTTGGCTCTGCTTCCCCGCAACCCCTACTGCCACCTCTTCCTAGGGAAACCCTTGCACACCTCCCAGAGCATATCCTTTGTGACTGCCCCCACAATCTTATCCTCCGATTTGATACTTCTCTCCACCAGACATTGTCCCCCCGTAGTCTCTTGCCGGGACAGGGCAACAGCCTTCCCATTAATCCTCCAGGGATGGTAAGTGACCACGAAATCAAATTCCTCAAAAAACTGAGACCAACGTAGTTGGCGGGACTCAGGGTTTTAGCTGATCTTAAATACTGCAAATTCTTATGGTGAGTAATAAAACCATAGAACGTCGGGCCCCCATCAAACATGGTCGCCATTCTTGAAAAGCAGTTTGAATGGCTAAGAGATGCTTATCCGTGATGGCATAATTCTGTTTGCAACTGGATGCATGTGTCTGTCCTTTTCTGCCTGTGACAAAACCATCCCTGTGGCCATATTGGATGCGTCCATCTCCACTTGAAACAGCCTCTCCAGATCTGGATGCCTTGGTAAATGCTCGTTTTAACTTCTTAAATGCTTCCTCAGCCTCTGTGTCACACTCAAATTTGCTTGCCTTTCTTAATAACCTCATAATGAGTGTAATAGTAGCTGAGAAGTCTTGACTGAACCTGTGATAGAAGTTCGCAAACCTCAGGAATGAATGTCGTTCACACTGGGGTTATGGCCACTTGGTTACCGCCTGAATCTTCCCGTCATCACTGACCGCCCCAGTAGGTGTCAAAATGAATCCTAGAAACCACTAGTGTGCTTTAGCAAAGATTTCATTTTATATGTAATTCATTTTCCCTCCAGTGGTTTAACACCCCTGACCCAAATTTTTGTGCTCTTTAGTCTGATTTTGCCAGGTGAGCACAGCCTTCTGCTGCACTCCTCTGGGCTTTTGCTCACTTTTTATGGGGAAACTGACATGCCCCCAAGACAATCAGTACTGGGAGACTGTTTCCCTTAGTCCTTGTCCACTGTTGCAACCCTTCTGCAACATGTAACAAGTGTGCAATGTATCTTCCAATACAGCACACTTGGGTCTCAGTCATTTCCAAAGGCCATCTATGCTCTCAAAGGAATTTTAGGAGATTTGCAGATGTGTCCTGGACAGGGCTGGTGGCAGCTATCTTTTTGCATATTTTTTTAACACTTTCCTGCCAGGTAAACCGTGATTACCACGTTTGGCACAAATAGGTGGCCTACCTCCAAAATGGCCATGCCACAAGGTTCTTTGTTCAGTCCTTTGGCCATCTTGGGCCTTCACCTTCAGTCCTTATTTGGTCATGCATTTTTTTGCGAAACGCTAAGCTTTCGCGGGCTTCTGCATGCCTTGTATGTGTGCCTCCAGGATGTGGGCTGGGGTGTCTGTCCCCAATACACATCCTGGGTGCCAGAGTCTAGAGTGCGGTGAATGCCTGGGACCACCATGGTCCGGGATTGGTCCACGTATGGAGTGTGTTTGTGAGCAGATCTCCCATTGGGTCCTCTTCATTTTGGCACGAAGGAGACTCTGGATAAGAGGAGGCCCCAAACACCCATGCCATGTTGATCTCTGGAGTTCTCACTGAACGAAGGCTAGGATCCAAGTATCCTGAAACTAAGAAGCCAAGTCGAGGAACTGCTGGTGACCCGCTGGAAGGTTTGGCACCCTGAGCCCACTGTCGTCCCGTGGGACCCCTCTGCATCTGGTCATCCTAGAAGGTCTGCGAAGACGCTTCGACCCATTAGAATAGTGGGACCAACTATTCTCGGCACCTTCATCAAAACCTGCAAGTAAGCCTTCTCGGAAGTGTCCCTGGGCCAACCAGTGGGCTGGCCAGCTTACACAGGACTTTTGCTGGTTCCATGTGTTAATATCCCTGCAAAAATATCCCGATACAAAAAGAAAAATGGCCATATTTTTGCGGCAATATTGAGCCATGGACCCTGCGGGGGACACCCCTGCAACACCCACTCCCACAAATTATCCCCCCCAAAATATATCGCCTATGGCGAGACAAACAACCATATTTTTGGTGGGGAGAATATGTAGGGATACCCTTTTGCTCTGTCTCTGCCGCCGTTACGGGGAGGCCCTCGAAACTCGGTAGATTACAAGCTCCTTGTCCGCGGCACCCTCACACCGAATTTTCGAACTCTTGGCATTCCCAGGTCTGAAGTGAGACGAGTGCACCCGGCCCGGAGCCGACACGGTTATCGTGTTGCCCAGCCGCAGCAACAATCTTTGCAGGTGCGCTGCATTTGTACCCCTCTAGACCCTGAAGCCTGCTGCAGTGAAACTGGCCTGATCCATCCATCGGAGGCGGAGAAATCGCCACTGTCCCGTTTGGGAAGCATCACTATCATCATAACTGAAAGTCGCAGTACCGTCATATTGCCGCATTTGAACCTGCAACCGAAGTGGACTCGACTGGTGAAAATTGGTCCGCAGTGCGCTGGCGAGTAATTGCATTCCTGACCAGTAGCCTGTAGCGCCTCCATCCATTTTTACGCACAAGTGGCCCCTCGGGGCCCCTCTCCTTTCCACTGCTAGTAGCAAAACTATTCCCGAACCTTGGAATCACCTCTGCCTTCAAGTGGAGGCCCTCCTCAAATAGTGGGAATCGATTCTTTATCGCCTCACCCACCGTCCTGAGCTGCTAGAGACCCCTGAAGAGACCCAGTTTTGCCCATTGGAACAAACGCGTGCACTTGCATTTCATGTACTATTGAGCATTAGGCTCCTATCTTCTTAGGGATTGGACTGCCTCTTAGTTAGGTGTATGTTTGATGTTGAAGGGGACTAAAGACTATCTGCACTGCCTGTTTCCTTCCCGTCTAGGTTGTGGACATATTTTGTGCCTTTAAACCCTTTAGACCCCATTGGTATTGTATACATCTTGTATTGATATTGTGGTGTTGGTTTGGAAGTATTGCTGTGATTCTTTACTGTGTGTTGTTTTACAAAGGCCTTGTAATAAATGTGTTTATATTTTTGATATATACCCCCGTCTGGGAGTTATTTCTAAGTGTCCTGGCTCTGTGTGCTCATTGAGGTCCTTCAGTCACCCTCACCACTCCCGAGACCTAGTCTTGACCGCAGACCATAGCTACCCTGATTGGTCTGGCCTGTCCAAAGGTTACCCCGTTCCAAGAAACTAGGCTGGCCTTCTGAAACTCTGCCCACCAGGTCAGAGTTCGGAAATCCATCTGAACAGCGATTCAAATTTCTCCAATTTTGCAAACAATTGATACTTCTGCAATCTCCTCAACACCGCCTTTATGTGCAGAACATGCTGTTCGGCAAACTGAGTAAATCAAAATGTAAACGATTACAAATAATTCCCAAAACTCATGTAACACCTCCTGCATGAAGTGTTGGAAAGCCGCTGGGGCATTACATAATCCAAAAGGTATGACCAAATATTCAAACAGACTGAATTTAGTCTAGAAAGCGGTTTTCCACTCATTGCCCTCTTTAACTCTAATAAGGTGATAGGCAACTCTCAAATCCAGCTTAGTATGTGTCTTAGCTGCCTTCACCAGGTCTAGCAAGACAGCAATTAATGGTAGTAGGAACCTATTTTTGATGGGACCCTATTCAAGGCCCGATAATCTATGCAAGTCCTCAAGGTACCTTCCTTCTTGGGCACAAACAAAGAAGAAGGGTTAAGAAATAGGTGTTTAGGAATGTTCAAATAAACACACAAGTCAACATTTTGTCGAGATGCTGATGCAGATGTTGTCTTTTTCCGAGAGAGCATAAATACAGCATCACAGCAATTAGCATTAGCCTCCAATCAATTACACAGTCAAATGGTCTGTGTAATTTGAATGGTGGTAACTCTGCTTTTTGTCCTTTATCAAAAACCTGGTGGACACCGCCCCAAAACTGCTCTGTGGGCATAGCCCTTCCACCAGAAAATGGGTAGGCCCCCCAGCAGCAGTCAAGTGGGAACCACAATGCTTCGTCTCAAAAGTCAATGTCCTCTCCCCCCAGTCAATTGCTTGGGTTATGTTTTACTAACCACAGCATTCCCAAAATGACTCCAAACTGGGGGGCCGCAATTAAATCTTATACAATAACCTCCTCATGTGCTGTCCCACACCTCATTGTCATACCCTGGGTCTGTGTGGTGATGGGAGCCGAGATCAAACATTACCCATTGACTGCTTGTACCGGCTCACTCTTCCTTCAGTACAGTAGCTATACCCAATTTGGCAGCTAATGAGATGTCTAGAAAATTCCCAATAGCCCCAGAATCTAACATTGCAGAAACAGTCTCCCTGGAATTGGCAAAAAAGTAAAGTTACCAACAGGTATAAATGTGGTGCCTTGAGCAGAGTCGTATTCGCCACTGACGGGAACTCTTCCCTCCTAAGGCTCGGCACAGTCGTTCCCCCCCACCTCGGACTGCTTCCTCTCCGTGTTTCTGGCTTGTGTATTGGGACAATTCCTAATAGAGTGCCCTGCCTTACCACAGTATAGACACAAGTTGCCTGCTCTCCTTTTCTCACTTTCCTCTGCAATGGTACCTGGACACTACCAATTTGCATATGCTCCCCTTGTTCACTCCCGTGATGTATTGGCAGAGGTTTACAACAGAAAGCCATGTAAAGGCATTTAAAGCAATCAATATACGCAGGAAGCACAGGGCGTTTTCAGGTAGAGCAGTACAGCCAGGAATACATGGATATTTGGTTATGGAGTACCAAGTCATTAGACAGTTACTGTGGGGCTGGGGGTGAGTCTCTCCGATGCGCTCTCCTCTTGGTTGTTCAGGTAGCTGTTGAAGGCAGCCCAAATGTTCTTAGGGTGGGAATGTCCAGGGAGCATAGTTAAATATTCCTCTTTGCAATTCCGGGACCAGTAAGTGCATTGAGCCACTTCTGAAAGGTCAGGGGAGTGGGGTTCTTGCAGCTTTGGAGCATACATTTCTTGGCCACCATGCAGCTTATGTTTAGGAATTTGGTCATGCGTTTAGTCTCATCCGTATTCCACACTCCAAACAAGGCTCATAGTGGATTAGGATCAATTACAGTACTAGTAATGCCAGCAAATGGCCCCAGGATCCCATCCCAGAAGCTCCCCAGTTTATGGCACGTCCAAAACATGTGCAAGTGATCTGTGTTCTCCACCTTACAGCGAGCGCAGGAATGTGTAGAGGTGTGAGCAAACTAGAGATTTTAGATGGAGTGTAGTATAGCCTGTTCAGTAATTTATATTGCATGACACGGTAGCAGAAGTTGAGGGATACCCTCTTAGTGTGTGTGCATATCTTTTCCCATAATTGATCAGTGATCTCAAAGCCCAGTTCGGTCCCCCACTCGGAGCGTGCCTTGGAAGGTTGGGCCGGGGTGCCCGCCAGTAGTATTTTATATAGGGAGGAGACTATGCCTCAGACCCTGCTCGAGTTTGCAATGAATACCATCTCTGGTGTATCGGGGGGCTCACCAGGGAAAGTGGGACATCTATTCCTAAAGTATTGCAGGATCTCGAGTGCGGACCCGAAGTGTCCCTGCTTCCATGTCTGAATCAATGAACCTCCCGTTGGGATATAAATCTGTTAAAGCCCAATAGCCTAGAGCCTCCCAGTGTCAAGCCAAGGCCACGTCATTCGTCGGCTCCAGGTCGGGGAACCTCCACATGCAGAGCCATTTATAATAGGCATGGGATCTTGTGGTTGCCCGCAGTAGTCGATCCCAGACGAGTAGAGTAGTACCGACTGGGTCAATGGGGGAATCTGGCACGTAACGGTGGTGTAGGATAAGGGTCATTATGTTGAATCCATCCGCTGCCAGGGTTTCCAGCTTGACGTGTGGGCGAATCAGAAAGCTGGGGTACCAGATAGTGGCATGTTGGGCCTGTGCTGCTATCCAGTACAGTGTTAGGTCAGGGGCTGTGAATCCCCCACTTCTCGTATTGGAGTGCCAAAGCGGACCATTTCTTACGCACCGTGCCAGAGTGCAACAGGAACTGCACGCAAGAGTTATGAAGTTTAATGAATTATGTTTTCCCAGGCCAGACAGGTACGTTGCTGAAGCTGTAGAGCAGCTTGGGGACCAAGACCCTTTTAACAAGGGAAAGCTTCCCTGCTAGTGACAATGGGAGAGAGCGCCACTGCGCCATTTTCGACTCAGCGAGTCATGCTACAGCCAGGTAGTTGTACGCCAACAGAGAGGTCTTGGATAGAGACACCCGGATTCCCAGATACTTGACTCCGTCAGGGGACCAGCGGAGTGGATATTCTGTGGTGGGTGGAGTTAGTGAGTGGGAAGATCTAAGACTTGGAGTAATTAATTACAAAGCCAAAGTGGGTGCCCAAGCGTGTAATGTCACGTAGTATGGGATCAAGATAGGTGGTGGGATCTCTGACGTATAGTAACACATTGTCAGCGTATAGGGAAATTATCTCAGGGGTATCGTTCAATTGTATTCCCCTATGGTAGTGGCATGTTCTGATGTAGTCTGCCATTGGCTCTATCACCAACGCAAAAAGGATCGGGGAGAACGGGCAGCCTTGTCGGGTTCCTCTAAAGAGTGTGAATAACGTGGATGTCAAGGAGTGGACTCGGACGATCGCCACTGGAGTGGTATACAGTATTTTGATAAACCCAATCATGTTAGGGCCAATGCCCACCGTTTCTAATACTAGCCACATGCATTTCCATGACACCATATCAAATGCTTTTTGAGCATCGAGCGTAACCGCAACAGTGTTCGAGTCCTGGTCAATTCTGGCCATTACATTAAAGAGTCGCCTGATGTTGTGAGAGGTGGATCTCCCTGGCACGAAGCCACCTTGGTCCTATAGAGCAGGTGCGTCATGATCGGGAGCAAACGGTTTGCTATACCTTAGCAAAGATCTTAGTATCAGTGTTCATAAGAGAAAGTGGACGGTACAAGCCGCATTCGTCGCTAGGTTTGTCAGGCTTGAGCAACACTGTTATGGCAGCCTAACGCAAGGAAGGCGGGAGGACGGACAAGTGAAGTGCTTCATCCCAAACCTCTAGTAGTTTTGGGGCGAGGATGGCAATATGTTCGTGGCAGAATTTGGATGTGAGCCCGTCCGGGCCCGGTGCCTTACCCTTGGGTAGATCTGAGATGGCCCGTACTATATTATCCAATAGAATCGGGGAGTCAAGTGGTCCCTGGTAGAGGAGGAAATGTATGTTGTGGGGATCTGATCAAGGAGATCTCTCGTGTTGTTCACTGGGTTCCGGGGATAGGGCATATAGATTTGTGTAGAACTCAGTGAAGATATCTAGTATTTGCTGGTCTGACCAACAAAGGACACCCTGGTTTATTCTTGACAGAGGTGATTTGTGCCTGGCCCCAATCCTTTTTAGTCAAATATGCTAGTGTTTTCCCGGGTCTTTCACCTTCTCCGTACTTCCATGCTGCCTGTGGGCGGCTGAGGTAGCAGACTTCTCTCGTGGCATGCGTCTCGAATATCTTAAGTTCCTCGCTAATTAATGCCAATTTGGCTGGATCAGCCGCCTTTGAGCAGTCTTGTTCCAGCTCGCGCAGTCTGGATTTAGAGCAATTGAGAAAATTTCTTATGGTTTTCAGTATGCCCGCCTCCCTAGGTATGGACATCCCCCTAATATATACCTTGAAGGCGTCCCAACGGGTACCTGCGGTGGTGGTCAGGGGGGAGTTACACTCAAAAAAGGTCTCAATGGCAGCTAGTATGTCCGCTCTGAACACTACGTCCAGGAGGGCTGCGGTCTTAAAATGCCTAGTGCTAAAAGCTTGCGCCGGCGTACCAAACTCCACCGATAGGGTGATCAGACAGCGTACGGGTAAGTATCTGCGCCCTATCGACCCTACCCATTATATCACTAGATATTAAGAACAGAACGATCCTGGAGGAGCTGTCACGGACAGATTAATAATGAGTATATTCCCACAATTGAGAGTGGAGAGCCCTCCAGGCATCCCGGATGTCAAGCGATGCAGTGTGTGATTAGTCCGGTGTGCGGTGCATGATAGGGGTCTGGGTGCAGGTCCCGTCCTGTCCAGGCTGGTGTATAGTATCGGGTTCATGTTGCCCCCGCAGATGATCTGAATTCCCACGTAGCCTAGCAGTATTGAGGAGATGGTATCGATAAAATCTGGGGTATCAATGTTGGGTCCATAGGTGTTCACCAGAAGGTACTCTGTTCACCATCGTGCAGTGCAGGATAACATACCTGCCCTCGGGGTCTATATAGCTTTTGTGAAGTATACATTTTATGGAATCCCGAAATCCTCCCGAATTAAGAAAGCCACACAATTCTTACCTCGGTAGTCATCTCCTGGTCAGTATCATTGCTGGAACATCACGGCGCTCGGCGAGGAACATTGCGACCTGCAAGGAGAGAAAAGACACAGGTTAGCAATATAAAAGGCGAAACAGCGCCATGCATCGCGCATTACTCACCGGACAGCATCGCGCACACCGCGTTTTCGCCTACCGGCCCATGCTCATCTTCAAACTGCATAACAGCAAAATACCTTTCCATACCTAAAAGGAAAGCAGCAAGACGTTATTATTCAAACTAAGAGGAACATAAGAACTGCATATAAAGATTGTAAAGCAGCAAACCTACGGAGTCGCAGCAGGCCTGGAGTCCCACAGGGGGCTTGCACCAGTGAAGTAACTTGGTCGCTGCTGGCCCCCCACAGCTACGCGCCCCTGCCACGAGGAGCAGGACAGAGTATCCACATTTTACAATATTAAGACCAATCTTTAACCAGAGGCCTTACCAAGGGACCGGGAGAGGGTTCGAGAGTGCACATCATCCAACCGGGGCTGGGTGGCGTCCCCGTGGATACCAGGTGAGCGTAACAGTTAGTACACCTCTGGCCTGTGTAGAGTAAGTTGTGTAGTACCTGTGGGGTCCCCATATTGGAGCGATGGTCATTGCCAGTCGGCCACAGGAGTACATTTCTTGCAGCATCAGTATTTTGCTGCTGTGTCTATTGGCATATGCTATGATCTTACGGGCCTTGGTGTAGTTACTCAGCCCCCGAATGTTTCAGGACATTATAGTAGTAGGCATTACGTTATTCTAGGGTACATCCCAATTTATATGTCCTAGTATGTGTCTATGTATTGGATTGATGCCCTGAGTCGCCCAGCAAGTCCCAAATTGTCGGCTTGCCTCCATATACTCAATGTACATCCCAGCAGATGTAGCTTCGTGCGTGTAACCAGTAGGATTTGTCCTCATCATAATGCACTTCCACGTCGTGGACTGCTGTTTTGCCTCCGCCATTTTCAATTTCAGTTCCTCTATTTTGTCCCTCCTCCTCCCTCACTACGTGACCCCAACCGGCAGTGTCCCTCCCCTCCCTCCACCCGCAATGAAAAATCACCCCGCTCAACCAGCTGGCAGTTGACCCGCTCCAGCGCAGTCTAGCTGCCCTTTGGGCCCAACAATTAAAAAAAAAAAAATCACTAAAACCGTTGCAACTGCAGTGGGGTGAGCTGTTGCCATCATACACAGGAGCAATGAGGCATCAGAGTTGGTGCATAGATCAGCGAGATGTTTTGCTATTGCATGTATTTAACAGCCCAGTCTATGTGATGAAAGAATCGGCATTGAAGCATGAGCAGGCGTAGCCCATCAGTACCACTCAGAGATAATAGGTGTGGTCCCAGATGGGGACATCCGCTAGTATCACATCAAGGTGCATAGAACTGGGAACGGGAGCTGACAGAGCTTAATCAAAAACAGTTCAGTGTCAACCAAGTCAGCACCACCCATATATATGAATATTAACAGTTGGAGCAGCAATAACAAGAATGATATGCAGGCGAACAGTGTATGGATCAGTCGTTGTCCATAAGGTCATCAGCTGGTCTGTGGAGCGGTATCTGTGCTTCTATAAATTTCACTGCCTCATCAGGAACCGTAAAGAAATACAACTTTTCCCGAAAGGTGAATTTGAGTTGTGCTGGGAACAATATTGCATTGGATGTTCCGCTCTCTTAGAAGCTTTTTCACACCAAGAAACTGACGTCTCTCTTGCTGTACCCCTACAGAGAAGTCGGTGAAGATCCCGACAGTCTGGGAGCCAAGACGCAAGTCCCCTTTTTCTCGTGACAAGCGGAGGATGAGGTCCCTGTCTCTGTAGTTGAGGATTTTGGCAATGATGGGCCTGGGGAAGTCGCCAGGTTTAGGCTGTGGTGAGTGGGCGCGGTGTGCGCGTTGCACAGTGCAGGGAGACCGGCCGGTGTTGTCCAATAGTTATTTGAGAAGGTTTTCGACTGCCAGCTCCATCCAACCCTTTAGGGCATTTTCAGGGACCCCCAATGATGCGTACGTCGTTTCTGCGTGATCTGGATTCCAAATCATCGCATTTCGCTTTTACAGTCTTCATATGGTCAGGGAACCAACCGTGTCTTGAAGGGTATGCAGACTGTCCTCGTTAGCTCCAATTCGAGATTCTGCCTCTGTGTTCTAGTCCCAGCCTGATAAAGTTGGGATTTCAGCGATGCGACATTGGCCTTTTTATCATCCAGCTTTTCATAGAAGGAGGCAAAGTTCTTAGCCATGGACCATCATTGCCGTGAGGTCAGGAGCTAGATTGTTTGGAGGTGAGTCGGGGTCTTCCTGGTTAGAGGATGCATGTGCCGATTCTGGTCTGGGAGTAACTTTGGCAAATTTATCCATAGCCCCGGCTTTATTAGCACCACAGGATCTGTTCGACATGGCAATGTATTAGAGAGCGGTGTCGTGCCCAAGGTAATGGTGTCTGATGATATGAGGTAAGCAGCCAGTTATTGGAGGCAAGGAGGAACCCAGATGTAGAACCTGCAAATTTGGGGTCACACGGCAGCCAGCGCCAGCCAGGCAGCGTGCAGACAGAGGTCTTGGCCAGCAGCCGGCTCTCAGATCTGAGGTGAGCGGAGGTAGAGATGAGGCAGGTTGAGTTGGTGTGTGCAGCACAAGGGGTGGTGGCCAGGATCACAAGAATGTATGGGCGATTTAACAGAACTGCAGGTCTCCAGCGACGTGCACGAGTATGCTGCCTGTTTTGTAGGGGCTACTGTTGGCTGCCGGCTGGGGTGCAGCAGTGTATAATGCAGTCTGACACCAAAACACGAGTGAAAGGAGATGTTCATTGCAGGCCCAGAAGACATTTGCCACTCAAGACAGTCGGGTATGCTCAGAGTCTCCACGGTCTGTATCCCGTGGGCCCACCAGGTGAGGAAGCAAACGTGAGGCCCTAGTTGAGATTGAGGAACATATATTTTGCAGTTATTAGGCCCATCTATGGCCTGGGGCTCAGCCGGCTGGTAGAGATCTTGTAATGTCCAGGCCCGGAGCACGCTGCAATGGTAGCAGGTACCCGCAGCAACAAGGAGCCAAGCACAGCCCCGGGAAGAACAGGGGCACACCCCCAGGCCCGTGGCTACCGCCGTGCACGCAAACGGGCACCAGGGAATATGCGTCCAGGCCCCCGCGGCTGCTACTAGATGCGAGGGCCAGCTGCCGCAATATGGCGCCAGGCCAGGGTTCGGTGGAGCCTCACCAAAGCTGCCGTGCACAATGCACGCCACCCACCTGTGCAGGGCACCTGATGGGCCGCCACGGGGGCCAGGCCAGGCCGCTGAGGTGGCCGGTGCGAGGGTTGGGGAGGTAGTCGGTGCCCAGCAGGTCGCCCGCAGCACCGGTCCTCGTATGCAGTGGGACCCGCCTCTTCAATTGCCTCCTCCTCGCATGACTCCCGCAGCATGGAGCGTCGGCCTCACACGGGCAGCGCAGCAGCCAAGCTCCACAGCTCAGCCCCTCCCCCCAGTCCAAAAGTAGTCGCAGGCAGCGGCTCAGCTCTCTGGGTCGCAGACGGTCAGGGGGGCCGTAACAGGGACGCGGAGCTCCGATTTTCCCCTAAATTAAGTTTGACTGTTCTTCAGTACATCAGCTACTCGCTGTAGCAGGCATGAGTCAGGGACATTAACAAATCCGCCGATGTAGTCGGATAAAGCTGGATGGCTCACAGAGCCATTAGGCTAGGCAGCCATTTTTCAGGCTGCTCAACAGCCCCCCCCCCCTCTCTAGTCCTCTCTGGCCTCAGTTCTTCTTTTCGCCCCCCTACGTTAACTCAATCGGGGATCGCGTCTCAAGGCCAAATCAATTAGAGCGCCACATGAATCTGCTTGAGGTTCCACATGGGCTATCGCATCCTTTAACTCATCCCTCAATCCTTGAGGAAACAAAACAGTCTGCTTAGGCTCCGGCCAAGCAGTCTCCACTACTAAGCAGTTAAACTGTGTCACGTATGTGACCAAATCCCTGGGTCATTGTCGCAGGGCCAATAATTCCTTGTCCTGTGCAAAGGAAACCATGCGCTGATCAAACAAGCATGCAAATTCAGCTGAAGCCCCCCGGTCTCATAAAATCATCGGCTCATCTTTCTGTACCAATCTTTCTGTACCAACGGAATGGCCCAAGCCGCAGCGTCCCCGGACAAGTATGATAAAACAAACGCTGTAGGCGCTTGGGCTGACTCAAACGATGTTGGCTTACACAGGATATGTAGCTTACACTGGGTCCAAAAAGGTAGAACATTTCTTGTAATCCCCTAGAAATCCCTCAGGGGCCGCCAATGGTACCCCCAAAAGTTGCTGCTGCACCACCGCTGTGTTGGAGCGCCCCAGGGACCCTGAGGCTGATATGGTGTGGCAGCACCCCCCTGCAGTGTGTTCCTTGAGCTCTCAATCCACAGACCTGCATCTTCAACATGTCAGTCTCCTGCCTAGACTGTACCAATTCCGCCTGAATATCCTGCAGTGCCTTGAGCACCTCAGTTAAGGGTGGAGGGGACTCCATATAGCTTAGGTGTTATCATCTCAATTTGGGGGTTGGTGATGTCACACCCCTGGAGTATCTCAACTCCTTCCCGACCACGGAAGCCAAATACAGTTGACCCCTCCCACCTTGATTGGCACAGGCTCCTCATTTAGTATAACAGGTTGCCTCGAGGCAGCCAATGGGGGTGGGGGGGGGGGGGGGCTAGGGAGAAGTTGTGGATAGGGAAGGGGGTGTTCAGGGTAACCGGAATGAAGGTAAGGATCTTGCCTAGTGGATGGGTATTGGGGAAGTAAGGAAAGGTGCATACAATATATTTACAGCTATTTAAACCAACACTAATCTCCATGTAACAACAACAAGGGACTCTCTAGTCAAACCTCCCCCTGAAGAACCGCTTTACACCTACAAGCGGGGAAACGCGCGTCGAGGACTTTTCAAGAACTTTGAGTAACCAGCCCCACATAAGGACACCTAACAACTATTTTGAGCAAAGACAGACGCATTAACCCTAACAGGAACCCTCAGGTTATTGATGTACTCCAACCCAATTGTCTGACGTGGACAAAGAAGAATTTGTTCGTATGATTTAACCAACAGGAACCCTTAAAGGAACCTACAGACAATTAGTGAATTCCAACTAAAATGTTTGGTGCAACTTACAGAAGCAAGGAGGATAGCACTCTTATTTTGTTCCATTTTTATATTTCTAAAGATTTAGTGAACACATTAACTAAACTAATTTGTTTTTTCACAATACTGAATTAAAGTATTTTTTCTTTTCAACCTTAATAGTCTTATGTAATTATTTTGAAAGAGCTCATACCAAAGACTCAACAAATCTTTGTACTGGTTTCCGCTACTCAGGTCAGCCTCTGAGTCTAGGACGCAGCCCTTCCGTTACTTTGTCTACATTTCCAAGTGGTAAGCGCAAGCATTGCCCTCAAGGCTGATACCCCCCTCTTTTTAGCTATCTTGCAAGGCGTCAGTAGTTTTCCCCATTCATCCATTTGCTTCCTTTATTTTTCCGTCATATTTCACCTTTTTTGCATTGCCTCTTGCGAGGCATTAGTAGTTTCTCTTTATTTTTCAGAGATTTAGACTTCTCTAGTGGTGCTTGTTTTACCTTCCTACCCTTATCCCAGCGTTGACTGTCGTATTTTGTCATTTATTATTGGTGCTACCTATACCTGGCACTGCTTATGTAAGGGAGGGAGGTTTTTATTCCGTTTTCTTGCAAGTGCGAGCAGTCTTGTGTGCATGGAGCGCTGGTGCAAATGGAAAGGGGAGCAATGGAAAGGCTACCTTGTCCAGCTCGGTTATAGTCCCAAAAGGGGCCTGAGGGCAGGTACCCCCCCCCTGCTACATTAAAGGCCTGGTGTCCTCCCTTCCGTCTGGATGAGAGGAGGGCCTTTGATGTAGCTGTCAGTGGCAGGGACCTCCTGTATGACAGGTGCATGTTACTTGTCTCTGCCACCTTCAGCCTGCTCGGGCACCCAGAAGGGGTTGGAGGGGGAGGGTTATTCTTTGGCACCTGTGTGCCTTGCCTAGATGGAACAGTTTGCCGTGTTGCAAGGAAATCTTAAGAACTTCTATCCTCCCCCCTTAGTGAATGGAACTCAGGACTGATGGATTGGGTGGTGGTGTCATTGACCTATAAAACCCCACTTTCCCTCAATAATCATAATTTTATTCAGTCATTGGCGTCTGCTCAACCACACTTCGGCGGCAGTAACCTCCCCCTTCGGGAATAGCACAGGCCTGCTGTCCTTAGAGGTGTTGTCAATGGCAACCTAAACACATTTTCCACACATCCTCATCCTTTTCTTCCAAAGTAGACATTGCAGGGTAGTTCCATCGACCACCTAACTATCAAGACTGCCATCATTAGTGATGCCTCTATTCCTACTTCATTTTATAGCAGTTATATGTTAAAAGGTACCAAATATCTTGTGCCAACGTCCGGGGTGCTTGCCTCAGGCCTATTTAATGCTCCTTTATTCCTGCTTATCCCTTACCGTTCCTTATTATCCAGCTCCCTTGTTAACCTTTGCAACAGTGCGCTGTATAACCTTGCCCTCTGGGCGGCCCTGCTAGCTGGTACCTACCTTTTGTCTGCCCCCCTCTTGTGCTTGGCGTCCCCCATATGTCCCCCCCTCACTCCCCCTCCCACCATCTACTGGTTTCTTGATGGTGTGGTAGGGCCGGGGGCATGGGGTCTATTTTGCTCCTGATCGACCTTTAGAAGAGCCCAATATGCTTGACCCCAAACCCTAGCATACCAACACTATGTACCCTTTGAAACGTTCTATAAATTGAAATTCGGACCCCTCTACCTGTCCTCCAATGCATGGGTGTCATGGATAATTGACCCACCGATATACAAGCATCTCATGAAGTCACATTCCTCTGCGCATATTCAAGGGCAATCGTGAATTAACATGCGCAGTCTTCCTTTTTAGACAATTAGCTATGTTTGTACCCAACCGTGTTGGATGGACTGTTGAGCCATGCCTGTAACTACCTTTACTTTGCCAACCTGCAGTGCATCTGCAATGATCTCCGAGTGTTGGCCGACGGCTGGCGTTTCACTGCAGGCTTCTTTCATCTTTCACAGTCTGTTGCAAACCAGCGAGAGCAGTATTCCGTTTCCTTGCCAGTGCCAGCAGTCTTGTGTGCACGGAGCACCGTTGCAAATGTAATCCGGATGAGAGGAGGGCCTTTGATGTAGCAGTCAGTGGCAGGGATCTCCTGTATGACAGGAGTATGTTACTTGTCCCTGCCACCTTCAGCCTGCTCGGGCACCCAGACTGGGTGCCTTTTGTGCCCAAGGCCTAGTGGCCCACCCTGCGCACATAGGTGTGAATGGACAAGCACCTGGTAGGTGCTGCCCATGTCCGCTTCCCCTGCAATCTCACCTCCCATCTTATGCCCCTGGGCCTTCCACTTCGGCGGGCCCATGTAAAGTGTCAGCTGCAAACTCCGCTGCTACATGGCCAAGGGACTTCAAACTGCCCAGTACTGCACCTGGAATATTCCTACAGGAGGTGCACTTGAAATGCACTGCAGTGATGAGTCCAGGAATGCCAGGATCTGTTCTGCATCAATTATCAAGGTGCCCAGGAGTTTAAAGTTCACAGCCATCTTGGCTGGGCTTGGTAGCGCACGTGCCCCCCTCCCGCCCCAACTAAACTATCAACTTGCCACCAACACCCTGCACCATAGCAAGACCATTCGGTCAAAGGTTGCTACATAATTGGCATAAAACCTCTAACAGAGATTCTGAACACCAAATAAAATCTCTTTTCATCTGACCAACAAGCCTCTGCATGTGTCCCAAGCCACAACAGGATGAACACTCGCAATGGATAGAAATCCAGGGGTGCAAGCTGCCATTTCATTCGCTTTTCTGATGATGAACAGAATGTGCTGTTTTCTGTAGCTGCAAATGGACCCTGTAAAAGGAGGACAGTTCAAACCCTGTCCGAAGCATTAATCGCCCGTATCAGCCTCCCTGGTTCAGAGCTGAAAGACTAATGAACTCAAACAAGTGATACCAGGTCCGAATTACACAGTGCAGCCTTTTACAGGCATAACTGCTGGCAATAGGGCAAATGCATGAGGTCTCTGTCTGGTCAAAGGCAAGGCAGTTCTTGGACAGCAGCTCTTACACACACAAATAAGTCTAGCAAAGTTTTGAAGTAGTTTATAGTTGCTTCTGATCTGCTTAATTTCTCTGGATGTGGCAGTCCACATACTTGGCTAGAACTTTGTTGCTCAAGACATGAACAGGCACATCCTTGCGGAACCAGCTGTAATTGTGAGTCCCGCACCGAATCAACAGCCAGTATCACTCGTTTGGTTCCAGGCCTGAAGAAAGAAGTCATTTTTTTGTGGCAAATGACTAGGCAACCATTAGGAGCAGAACGAGCACTTTCCTTTAAAATTTTCCTTCTCCCATTGGATTTGTTTGCAACAGAGGATAAAGTAATAGCATCTTTATTTAATGTTTTCAAGTTAGACATGTGGAAGTATACAACAATGAACTCTTTTTTTATTTTTCTTAATAGGATGGGAAGCCTGCTCTTTTTATATAATTGGTTGGCTGGACTGACCAGATGCTCACATGCAATTAACTCATTCAGGTCTTCCATTGAATCTCTGCTTAGATAGAGTTTATTTCAATACCTCACAAGTGAGTGACCTTCACTAGTGAATGCAGCCTCATATTGCATCTTTCACTATGCAACTGACAGTGTTAGGACTGTATGCAAACAAAGGGGGGTCTGGGAATCTCTCTACCAGCACGAACACAGCCCAATGACCTGTTCTTGGGAGAGACTCTACCAAGTCTTTAGCTCACTGTCCTTTTCACAGAGAAGAAATTTCCACGCATATCAGCCTTTGTCCTGCCCAGGGGCAGTCCAGTGCCGAAATGCTAGGCAATTCTCCTCTGAACAAGAGTACCATCAGTAACCCCATACACGTGTTTCAGCCTTGTTGGGCATCATCAGTGAGGTGAAACTGTTGCCTCTCTGGTAGAGAGATTCCCAGACCCCCCTTTATTTGCATACATTAACTTTGGGTTTCACCCTAAGTTAACAGGGCAATCCAGACGTGGACCCCTTGCTCACTGTTCTTAGAGAGGCAACAGTTTCACCTCACTGATGATGCCCAACAAGGCTGAAACACGTTTATGGGGTTAGTGATGGTACTCTTGTTCAGAGGAGAATTGCCTAGCATTTCGGCACTGGACTGCCCCTGGGCAGGACAAAGGCTGATATGCGGGGAAATTTCTTCTCTGTGAAAAGGACAGTGATCTAAGGACTTGGTAGAGTCTCTCCCAGGGGTTATTCACCCAAGAACAGGTCATTGGGCTGTGTTCGTGCTGGTAGAGAGATTCCCAGACCCCCCTTTATTTACAGCCAAACCCTTCTCTCCATTGCAGACAAGCTCCCTTCTGCACCAACGCCAAAATTTACACCCAGCCCAACGCATTGTAATGAAAACCTAAAAGTAAGGCAACTATGTAAACGTTAATTAACTATACAATGAAAACAGTTCTACAGCAATGCACAAACAGGGCTATCAAAGTGTGCAGTAGGTTTTTATTTTTTTTTTAAAGTAAAAGCTTACACAAAGACTGGCCCATCGGTTTATAGTAAATAAAACTACACTGCCCCTTTGCCATATTTCTGTCATTGTCTGTGCCTGCTGCCTATTGGCTTCCTTGTAGTTTGTTCTACAATTCTGTTGCCACCTTTCTGCAGCTACTATGTACTGAGATGTGAGTCTATTAAATCCTGTTTTGTTAGCGAAGGAGATTGTGCAATTGTTGTTGTTGCCTTCTAGCTTTCTTAAAGCATGGTTAAATCCCGTTGTTTATTCCTACGGTCTTTGAGGGATTCATTCTGTGTACAGATTGATCAGTTTGGTGTATTGGGCGTTTTAAGAATTCTATGTTGGTTATTTGTTTTATGTAAAAGTGATGTGAAGCTGTACACCTGGTTATTTTGCATCTGGTATCTCTTTATGTACAGAGGCAGATGCTCAAATAACTACCAACGCTAATTTAGCAAGTCATTTTTCTGAGGTTCTCACAATGTCTAGCATCACTGAATTGAACTGATGGACTATCTATAGCCCTCTGCACTGCACTGGATACCCTCTTCTCCACCAAACCTCAGGACATCCTGTCCTCACCTTCATCTACGCCCCTCCCTATGCCTCTCCTTCGTTGCCTCCCTTGCCTACCCCACCCCACTCTGATCCCACCCCATACTCTTCCTTCTCTCCCATTGCACCGGATGAGGTCTCTAGAATAGTCCGCTCTATGAAAGTCCCCAAACAGGTGCTCCCCTGCTCCTCCAGAACTATCCAGAACAAAATCTCGTCTCACGTCCCTCCCTTGGCTGACTTCTGCAACCATTTCTCTGCAACTGGCTCTTTCCCATAACCCCTCAAGCACTCTTGTGCACCCTATCGTAAAAAGCAGTCTGATCACCCTTCCTGTCTGGCTAACTACCGCCCTATCTCCATCACCCCTTTCTTGGGAAACACATGGAGAAGTTTGTCATCCGCCAACTGATCCACTACAATGAATTGGTTGGATGCCTCCACAACCACCAGTTTGGCTTCAGAGCATCCAGAGGCACGAAAACTGCACTCCTGAACACCCGTGAAGACCTGCTCTCGAATCTGGATTCCAACTCTTCCTCTGTTCAGATTCTTCCTCCTCCTTTGACACAGTCCATCATGCCATCCTCATAAATCGTCTGTGATACCCTAGGCTTCAGGGACCAGGCACTGGCCTGGCTGACCACCTTCCATTCTAACGGACCCTTACAAGTGGAACTGGCCCTTTCCTCTCCTCCACCCCTCTCCACATGCAGCCTCCCTCAGGGTTCAATCCTATCGTTGTGGCTCTTCGATATCTACCTTGCCCCTCTGAGCCACTTGATTCTCCACCTTCTCTCCTCAATTCCAGTATTATGCTGATGACACAGCTCTCCTTTAACCTTCCTCTAGCTCCTCTTCTTCCTCACTCTTACCAGACTGCCTGTCTGATATTCTGGCACGGTTTTCTGCTAACAATCTCTGCCTTAATGCCAGTAAGGCAGAGCCTTCTCATCCGGACGCCCACTCCGTTGCCCTCCCACTCTCTGGCCACCCTCTTGGGTCCCCTCACCCTCTTGTGAGGCAAAAAAAAAACCTTATGGTCATCTTCGACTCCTCGCTCTCCTCTCCACACAACGGACCTTGCCAAGAAGTCCATCTTTCAGCTCCACATCCTCAGAGGCATTCTCGCTTGCCTCACCTTTCCCCAGAAGCTCAATGTCTACAGAGCTCTGGTTCCCTCTAGACTGGACTACTGCAACAGGATGTATACTAATTGACCTTTTCAAAATTGATTGTGAAATGAAGGTCTATTAGGACATATATGCGGGATAAACCCCCCGCAAAAACACACTCAATCCCATTATATCATTTATTACCCCAAACCCACCACACATATATAAAAAGTCTAATAAAAAAAGTAATGGCCAATTGTGCAGAAGGTCAATTAGGACCACTATTAGGTCAATTATGACAAATGGTCAATTGTAAAAGGTCAATTTGGGTAATACCCTGCAACAGCCTCTTCCTCAATCTGCACCATCCTCCCTTTGCCCTCTCTAACTCATCCAGAATAGGGCTGCACAATTTATCCGTGGCCTCAAGGCCAGGACCGCATCTATCCAGCCCTACAATCTCTCCACCAGCTCTAGGTGACTGCAAGGATCAAATTCAAGATCCTTTGCATCATCCGCAAGGATGTCTGGGGCCCGCTACATCCAGCTTTCTCTCCCTAAATACCTCCCTGCTAGAGTTCTTTGGTCCTCTAGCTCCAACTCTCTGCAGATCAGACATTTCTCAAAGCAGAGTGTGGGAGGTAGATCTCCTTTGGCAGGAGACTCCCTCTGACATGGCCTCCCTGCCCCCCTAAACTTGAGCCCTTAAGTTTCAGAAACTTCTCAAGACTTTCTTTTCCTCCTCCTCCTCCTCCTCTCTCTGTTACGCTCACCTGGTCTCTGCGGGGACGTTGGAGCCCTCCCTGGATTTGACTTCCCTGGATCTTGCTTTACCCCCACCGAGTTGGTCTGGTCAGGTTGCTGGCAATGCCCTTGGGGGAAGTTAAGAGGCAGTGAGAATGCTGCGACTGAATTGCGATCCCCTCGTGCCAAAATGAGATGTGCAAGCGTTTTCCCATACGCTCTCACCTGTTATTTTGCAAAGATGAGCTCTCTGTCCTGCTTCTCTTCAGCAGGGGCTCAATAGACAGACCCAGTTGATTCACTGGTCCATATGCGTAATGGCCTATACCGGCTGCGACCAATCCTCGTGGGAGGTGAGTGGTGATAACAATGATTATTGTCCGTATCCTTAATAATGTCTTTCTTTTCCCCAATAGGTGTTGAAGATGGATTTGCTGAGTTGCGTTGCTGACGGTGTACCCACGCGGTGTCTGAAAAGAATGTAGCGGACCCCACTCGAAGGTAAGCAGGGTTTTTAAATGAAACGCAAGGCTTAGGTGTTACGTGGCCAAGCATTAAATGTTTATGCGGTTTCTAACCTTGTGCAGTCTTTATTTCTTGCAGGGATGGCCTGGTGTTGGAAAATGGAGAACGGCTATCCGGGAAGCTGTTCACGGCTGCGAGATGGAAGAACCACGTGGATGCCTGACGAGAAGAAGACTTCTGCGTGAATGAAGACTGACAGGTGAGGAAGAGGCACCCAACAGAAGATGGATTCGAGGAGACAGGTAAGATGCGCGCTGGAGATACTGGCATGAAGCTCGTAATACTTCAAGCAGTGCTATGGCTGGTTTCAGGTAAGGTGCGCGCTGCGGATGCCGGATCGAGGTTGGATGCGTTCCGGGCAATGGTATAGCTGGAATCAGGTAGGTGCGCCGAAGATGTGAAGCTGGAATCAGAAGATGCAGAGCTGGAGACGGGTAAGAGCTTCAGGTGGTGTTAAGCGTTACGCTGCATACAGCAGATTAACGCGAAGCCTCAATGTGTGGGTGGGGCCAGCTTAAATAGTCTGACCCTAGCCACTCCCCTTTAGCTCTGCCTTGTGGCCCTACCTCACCACTCCCATAGATTATTGCACGTGCCTTCCAATGCTTTCTAATGGCCACACCCGGCCCGGATACACGTGCCTTGGACCCAAAGTGTGCAGAGCACACACTATGAGCCTGGCGCCAAAGGCGCCAGGCCAGGGTCCATTAGGACCCTTTGGAAGGAGTAAATAAGGGCCCTTGGTTAGTGGCCATGACACTCTCCCCCTCCCATGGCAATGCCCCCTGCGACTGGTGCTTGGTCCCTTATGAGTCTTACAGGGGCCAGGCCCTACTGGACCAGGGTACCCCAGCACCCCTATCCAGCACTTGCCCTTGGACACCCTTCCGAACCAGCCTGAATCTAGGCCACTGTCCATCGCACTCGTTTTTCCCTTTCCCCTCATTTCCCCTGGCACTTGCCCTCTATGGCTCCCTTAGTACTTGCTCATCCCCTTGGGCCCACTGCACCACCCCCCGCCCCATCCCAACCTTTCCTCCCTGGCCTTCACGCTCCCCTTGCACTTCTGTCACTGCACCTGCACAGTCAGAATGTCTCGAGGCCTTATATGACCTTACTGCCGTTTCTTCCTCTGGGCGCCCCCCCCTTAGACCCCCCCACACACTTTTCTGCCTTGAGGCGCCTGGAAAAACGTGTATAGGCGCCATACAAATGTCCACTAAATAAATAGCTCAAGTGATGTAGCTCACAGTCGCAGCCACAAAAGACCAAGAAGCTAAATTTATTTACTGCTCGAAAACACACCCTTTTCAATCCCTCCTGAACAAATCCCTCCTGCACATTTCCAATGAACACCAACGTCTCCCATCCATGTTAATTTGCAGGCTTCAAAATACTGCAGCTAGACTCATGCTACTGTGCAAAAGCAGCCACGTTTAGCCCAACATCATGATTTTCACAAACTTGGTTCTCGCACAATCTCAAAATGTAAACCCTGCCATCGGATCTGAAGCCGTTGTGCATTATCCAGAAACCAGTCCCCCTAACCCCCACCATAAAACTATGCTCGGGCAGGACTTCATTGGTCTTTCAGTGTGTTGCCCTGCACTTCGCATTGTCGCACTTGCACAATCTGAATGTCATAAGGCCTAGTAAGATAGTTTGTCTTGTCCTCCCTCAGTCTTCCCTCTTTTGTCTTGACGTGCCTTGAAACACTTGTGTATAGGCACGCTATCAATGACATACCACATAACTGCTTCCAACTTCAGATCAGACCGCAATTTAACTCCCAAGAGGTCCCTGAAAACATGGCTCCTCAAATCTAATCTCCACTGGCATAGGGATAGCACCAAGGACTACCGGGTAGGCAGCTTCTAAACCTTCTCAACAGCAATGATATGATATGATATGATATGGCATTTGTAACACGCCTGTACACAAGTGTTTCACAGCAAGGTTACTCGCCTGAATCACCCTTTGTTGCTATTGCCCCCATGGTTTGAAAGCAGAAGTTCTTCTGTTGATTGGTTTCCCTGTTGGTCAATTATGCAACATTGTTGGGAGGAGAATTAGAGCTGCTACAAAGGTGTGTAGGAATTTGGTCTTGAGATCCTGCCGTATGTGCAGGTGTCTTGTGCTTGGTACCAAGCTGAGTGTTGCTGTACATCTTTGTAAGGAGTTGGATTGTGGCCATCCCTGAACTAGGCTTCATTACAGATCGCCTTTCACAGATTGTGCATTTTGCTCAGCAGTTAAAATGTATACCTTACACAACCATGCGTGTGTATGGTGGGGATGGTAGCAATTCAGCAGTATTTATGTGTGGGTTGGGTAACTGGCATAAATTGGTAAACAGTGTTCCGTATTGGTTAGAGTGCTATTGCATGGCAGGGGGTGTGCTTGCAAGTGGCATTCATGTCAAGATGGTTCTGTGGATTGAAGGCACTTATGTGGGCATGTGGGTCAAGTATTCTGGTAGGGATAGCCACTTCAAGCTATGAACCAATTGAAACCTTTGCAAATCCAGATGTTCTGGGTATAATGAGTGGATTGGCCACATGGTACCATCAACAGTTAATAAATGCACTCCTTGTTTATTCTGTGAAGAACCAGCCTGGTGGTTTAACAGAACAGATGTTTTATAGCACCAATAGATCTCTTTTTTCTCAACACCAAAACACACCCTTTGTTGTACTTACCCAAATCTTCCTCAGTAAGTGGAAAATATTCGTCTACTAGAGTCTCAGATTTGGTGAGGGCACTTTCTACACCATGGTTAACAATTTTCACCACATGGCTCGTCAGAACTGTATTAATACCACCGTTTACAACAGATTTGCTCATTTCCACACCTTCATTCACAGCTTCTTTAGTCCGGTCGAGTACACCAGTGATTGTATGGGCCACAGTATCTTTAGCACCAGTTACTGTGCCAGATAATACAGCTTTGGCACCAACTACAATATCGGAGGCTCTAGAGACTATCTGTAAAAAGAAAAAGGAAATAAAAATTGTTTATAAAACCCAGAGGATAGCTAAAAGCCAAGTTCACTTTAATTACTTGTACATTTCCAGCGTCACATCCAAAGCACCTTAAAAACAAACTATAACGCAGATCTGGGACAAACTTCCTGTATATGCTGTTCATCTACTAAAAACGCTGTTGCTTGCACATTGGGGTAATGTTACACTTCCCCGCTCGAGTCCACAACAAAGAAACACAAGGATTGACAAAGACAAGAGCTTTAGCTTCATTTTAGGGGCTTTGTTAATTGGTTGGGAACAGCAATCTAACCCCTACACACCCGGTATAAAGCGTCAACTCCGACATTCCACTGAACATGCTCACCTCAGAACAGTTGACTAGCATAGGGAAAAGGAAGATTAGGACAGTGATATGGACAAAGAAGAAGTATGTGGACAGGCTAGAGAAGGGCATTAAATGGGAGGAAGGGAAAAGCGAGAACAAAGGAAACAGACACAAGATGACATGATGCAAATAAAATGGAGCAGGAGAAGGTAACCCACAGCAAGGCAACAGGAAGATAAGTCGAACAAGGGAGCTCATTTATAAGATTGGAGTGGAGGCAAAGAGCAAACTACAAGGAGATATATATTCCCATATAAGGGAATGAAAGCAAAGCCAATCTTGCACTGCTGGAGAAGGAGAAACCGAGGTGAGGGAACGGATTGGAAGGCTTCCCGATTATCCAGAACTCACAGCTGCACTTCTCCACTTACAAAATTACTTTGACTATAGGCATTGTGAGATGGCACTTTACTTGAAATTATGAAGTCTAGGTGACACCACCATTTTATCACTAGGCACCAGTTTTACATCCCTGGTGTCAATGAAATAATGCATTCTTGAGGTAATCTTTGTTAACATGAAGGGGAAGGATTAGGAAAGGGAAATGACGAAGCATTTGCTTCAGAAGTTCTAAATGGTTTCCTCAAAGTCAATTACCTCATGGTAACTTACTTTACTGAAATTACATTAAGCACAATTCAATTTACTTTGACGAAACAGGGTGAGCTCTCTGGCTAATGTATCATTTGTTCTAGCGCCATCTAATGTGGGAGAACAATATTTGGCTTCACAAACATCCATATGTACAAAAGTAGATTGGCATTTGCAATGCATCTGCATGCAGAACACATCCTGGCAGAATGAGATTGATTAATGAAAATTAGTACTAGCAACAAAATGAAACCCTACCCTAGCACTGCTGTGGTAGGCCCCTCATTTTTCTGGACCTGGCTTACCCGAGGAGTCTTCATTTGAAGTCACATATAGTAAAGTACAGCCAACTATACCCTGGCAGTGTCCTGATCAGAAGAACATGTTAAATCCAATAGAGTATTATGGCTAGGTATAGGTTCTAAGACGAGTGTGATACAACTGATGCTTAACAGGGTAATCTTCTGCCTCGCAGAGCAAGATGCTATAACCAGATATTACCCTTTTGTGAATGAGCAGATTCAAGTTTCGACCCATGGTTGGAGAGTCTGAAAATGTAATGTGGCAGACCACCAGCGACAGGGTGGACAAAGGTTTGAATCAGGGTGCAAAATGTGCATGCACTCGCCACTAGCTACTGAGGACTCTTGGCAAGTAAGAAATGGTGTGCCATATGTATAGAATTGAGGCGGCGAGTACCTTATGGCTGGCTAGTAGCTTGCAGCTTGAATTTTTTCACTTTGTTTGAATGAATGCAATCCTATGATTGGAAGTAGTCAGCCCCTAATTTTATATATAAAATGAAGGTTTGGCTACTCACCTCGTCTAATCTAATAATGAGCCCATGGAATTGTGAGGAGGCTGTTGATCCATGCATTCTGATAGGAATTATCCTCCAGCAAAGTTCTATGCAATATATTTGAACACTGGTTTGCTAATGTGCAGAGGGACCTCTCCTACCAGCTACCAGGAAAAGCTGAATCACAAAGTCTCAAGTATCACCTGCTCCAAGGTATGCATTGTTCTCTAGTTCCTGTGCTAACTTAAATCGAAGAGGCAGAAGCCCTGCACACAGAGGGATCTAGGTTTTGTTCGCAAATCCCAGAGGGCCAGAAGTTTCCAGCTAAAATATATTGCTTTTAAATGGGGACTCTCGCCGTCCCACGTACAACTAGTCCTGCCACTGCTTCAAACTACCAAAATGCATTTATGGTTTCAAGGGAGTTTTGCTTCTTTGCAGTTAGGTCCATAAACCAAATGAAAAAGCACTCAACTCATTGAGACAGAGGCCTGTGGCTATGACTATAAGCTCAAGAAAAGGCTACAACAAGAAAGAAGCCATAAGTAACGCCAGAGCACGGGGGTTCTCTTATTCATTAATATTTATAGAAAAGGCTATTTTGTTAAACACTACACATTAACATAAAAATGGAGTGAAGCAGTACATTTGCAGGATGCTCGGCAATAAGACAAGCATAATGTGGGTCTAGATAGTGGGGATGCAGGTGGAAACATGGTTCAAGGACTATGCAAGTTGGCAGTTTATTTTAGACTTTATATGAATGGCCAGCGTGTGACCACCGAATCCTACTGGTACTGGACATGCATGGTCAATGAACCAGACAACTGCCTTGCTACCATGCTCCAGCAGCTCCCATTCATCACAGCAGCATTGCCAGAGGTGCCTCAGCAGTCCTTGTTCTATAATTTTACATCACAAATGTAGAATTTAAGTACAGAGACCCCCCTCCTGTTGTCCCCTGTCCTTTTAGACCCAAGTGTTGACAGCCAGTGGACAGAAACAGCCCAATATCAGACCGTGATGTTGCACGTACACAGAGTGCCTTCAGAAAAACATCCAAATGTTTCCAAAGAAAGATCTTATCTTCAGCATTGGCCCGAATACTTCCATTCAGGGACTGTGTAGCATAAGTATTGGTATCTCCAAAAAGAAGCAAGTTGTCTACCCAATCATTCCTAGGAGTATGAATCCCAGTTGAGGCTGCAAGTTTCAAGGCGCCCCCATCTGTCAAAATGGGCACCATAGGGAGCCAGATGACTGCCTGAGGGACCCCATCCACAAAGCTAAGTGGCACACTGATGCTTGAGCTAAAACATGGCACTGGTGCGCAGCGCATTCTGGAGGCACTCAGAGCCATAATGGATATTTATTCCATGCCTCAGTGAAAGCTGCACTTGCTTTGCTGAAAAAACATGTTTTCAAAGTTAATCGTTGCTGAGCCTGGTATCCAGGCCTCAGCCAAGGACACTGAGTTGGGAAAGGTAGGATCCACAGGTGCCGGCTGGTACCAGATAAAAAAGGTTCGTTATGGCTTGCTATGTTTGTGCAAGGTCTCAGGATGAGCTATGGAATTGTTTTCCGTGGTGCTTTAGGAGCGGGAAGCGCTTTGCTCCTTGGGGTTACTGTTGGTTGGCCCGGCCGGCAGCCAACGGTCACTCATCAATGCGCAAGCGCTAATGCCAGAAGGTTCGAGAAATTGCCACCCCTTTTGAGGAGTGCATATATGCGGAGCTCTGGAAAGGTCAGGCGGAAAAAGCACAAACACCTCAGTCGGAGGGGGGACGTCTTCTTCCGACATACCTTTGGGCTGTTGTGCTCTCGGCCTGGCTGTTACCAGGGTCTCCACTTTATATAAGGCTAGACAAAAAAGACCCCTTTTCGAATACTCCCTCTCTCTCACGGTCAGGGAATGACCAAAAGTGTTAATATGTCAAGGAGACAGTTACACCATTCATAAAATGTACTGATCTTTTGCAGATGTATTAATGCACACCCCACCCTCCTGGTACATTTAGTCTTGAAGAAATAGACCCAGTACGTGTTACTTCAATTATGAAAAAAGTTTTGTTTTAATCAAGTATTCACAACGATAAAAACACTCATAAAAGTGTTTGGTATGAGTATGACCCAACCTCACACAGCATGGTATAAAAAACAATACAAATCACAAATTTGACATACATATAACCACATCCAATAGTAAAAAACTATACACGACACACAAATGGATTTAACAATTTTCCAAACAAACTGAGTACACTGACTCAGATACACAATAATCCCAACATGTTTCAGTTCTTCCTTGCACTAAATGCACGAACTTTCTTCAGGGCAATAGTTCCAATTCATAGTTTCCACCAGGCAATCCAGAGCCACACCCGGAAGTTCCCAAATTGTTCCTAAACCAGGAAACACAAACAATGGGGGCGGTCACCAGGCATTGTTCATCATACACCTACACAAGTCAGAATAGACTGGAAATCAAATTCCACATCCCAGTACCAAATGCTTTTTAATCACAATGCATTGGGTTGACAGGACAGGTTTGTTGTCAACCTGTCCCCATTATCAAACTACATACCTCTTTAATTGGTATTGGTAGTGCTGGTGTTTCAAAACACCACAGGTTAGCTGTAGACTCCACAACTCAAGTCTCTATTACTCAATTTGTAGCTTCAAAATAGCTGTCGGTCCACTTCAGTACTGCAAATCAACCAAACAGACAATCTCATCAAGGTATAGCCATATGGGACCCACCACGGACATATCCCATCACCGACATGCACCACCAGCACCTCTCACTAAATTATCCGGATTGTGACGCAACATTACATGTCTGCTTAGTGAGACTACATTGTCTAACTTGTACCAGATGCAATAACACACCACCTAATTGTGAGAACAAAAGTAGCAGTACCTCCTTTTTCAAAATATTCATCTCCGTGACTTCCATCAAGATTTTCCTTCAATAAACCGAAATCCCTATACTCAATAGTTCCAAGGGTCGGTGCCCATTTAAAAAAACCATGCGTATATGTATCAGTATGCGGTCTTGCCACTACAATACAGCCTCACTCTTACATGTATGGCTATGGGAAAGAGCCACCAATTCAGAACAAAACGAAATGCAACGTACCTGTATCCCACGGAGTGTTTACATCTCAGTGTGACCAACGCCTCAAATCTTCTGCATGTATGCGAGCCGCGCTAAACTTTATTTAAGTGTGCTCGCGTATAAACATTCAGATGTGTCAAACGCCATAGACAGGACTGCGTGCACTACAACTATGGATACAGAAAGAGGACTTGCACAACAGAGATCCAAGCCATGCAGAAAAACGGCAACCCAACGTCACCACATCGAACATTTAATGAATATCCGTAATGGCTATGTGAAACCAATTCAATCCCACAAGGGGAAGTAATTAGAACCCAATGGAGAAAGAACGAGTCAATCTACTGCGATATCACAAATCATAGACATCGAAAGCAGACCAACAATACCCACTACACAATAATGATGAGGACAATGCAAGTGACAACCAACCGAATTAGTGGGTGTGTAAAACGGCGGCGCTGGATTATATGTTGGGAAACGCAGTGCTTTTTCAAACCCATAGGTGAAAAACATTTCAGAACACCACTTTTAAGTCAAGATTGATTTTCTGGTTGTAGGCTCTAATCATGTGTATGCTGCCACTCAATTTCTTCATTTAAACCAACGACATGACTGACATTTGAAAATCATTTTCTGTTCAAACAATAACAATTTCCCATCTGTTTCTGACTTGCTTTTGCCCAACACGTTTTTCAAAATCGCCCATCTCAAATCCTCATGTGAATGCTTCATTTGTATAAAGTGTTTAACCATAGGTGCCGTTAAAATCTGATTTTTTATACAGCTTCGATGTTCCACCATACGGGTACGACACTTCCTGTTAGTTTCGCCGATATATTGTAGTCCACATGGACATGTGATTAGGTAGACCACCTTTTCCGTGTTACAATTTGTCATATCGTTAAGAGACCACATAGTGGTAGGATTGAGCAAGACCTGTTTTGTTTCTTTGGTGTAAGCACACATGATACATTGTCCACAGGGGAAATGTCCCTTAACAGGGGGAAGACCCCACAAAGTGGTTTGTCTACGTACTGTCATATATGTTTCACCGATATATCGTTTTTAATCAACATGCCTCTGATGTTCTGACTTTTTGAAAGCCACTAAAGGCGGTGGCACAGATTTATCATTATAAACCTTTGTCCAGGTTTTGTTGATGATACCTTTGATTTTATAAGATAAATTCGAAAAGGTATTCACAAACACAATACGGTTCTCTCTATCTTCTCTCTTCTTTTTTTCTAGTAGAGCCTCTTGATTATTGTTAAAAGCTCTTTTGGAGGATGTTTTCACCAATTTCGGCGGATAACCTTTACTATGTAATTTACTGGATAACAAGGCCGCACTACTACGATAGTCTTGCTGTAAACTACTGTTCCTTTTGAGTCTTAAAAATTGCCCAAAAGGCAAATTTGTTTTAATGTGGTCAGCATGATGGCTGGAAAAATGCAGCAAGGCATTGCTTGTCAGTTTTTTTGTTGTAAGGTTTCACTTTTAGATTCCCTTCACGATGGAAGATAGTGATGTCTAAAATATGGATCTCATGTGTATTTATTTCCTTTGTAAATTTTAGAAAAGGATTTTGTGTGTTTAGCCATTCCATAAACAGCTCAGCCTCAACTTTAGTACCTTCCCATACTATGAAAATATCATCTATGTAACACAACCACTTTTCCAGATGTTTTTTGAAAGGATTGGTGTCGGGTTAGATGACCAGTTTTTCAAAATATTCAACATAAAGATTGGCAAGATTAGGTGCCATTGCTGCACCCATTGCAGTACCTTCTATTTGTTCATAGAAACTTCCTTGAAATTGAAAGAAGTTTCTAGTCAGAGCAAATTCTGCACACCACATTATGAAAGCATTGCTAACCGGATGACCATCTTCTCTGTCTCTCAAGATTTCTTCGACTACTTCTAGTGTCGCTCTTTGTGGGATTACTGTATACAAAGATTGTATATGTCGAGGCTGATCAGTAGAAAGTTGTCGGAATTATAAGACAGATTTTCAATTTTATTGATGGCATCCGAGGTGTCCCTTAGATAGCTGCTCATTTTCAGAACAAAAGGTCTCAAATAATCCACAAATTTGGACAGTGGTTCTAGTATGGAACTAACCCCCGATACAATGGGTCTGCCTGGTGTATTAATCAGACTGTTGTGCACTTTCGGTAAGATGTAAAACACCGGTACTCGTCCTTGCTTTCTGATGAGATAATCACATTCCTGCTTGCTAATCATCTTGGCCTCATAAGCACTTGATACCTTGATTTCTATAATAGCCATCAAAGTACTCGATGGATCATTAGGGATGGGGCGATAGCTTCTAGCATCATTTAGTAACCGTAGACATTCACCAACATAATCTGTACGGTTAAGGATGACAATGGCCCCACCTTTGTCAGCTTGTCTCACAATGACATCTGCCCCAGCCAGCTTGGAAATTAGTGCCCTTTGGATATTACCAAAGTTGGAGTGATTAGGTATGCCTTGTTCCAATTTATAAACTTCTTTGAGGGATTGTTTTTCAAACACCTGGCACTCAGAGGTGCAACTGTGAGAACAAGCGTTGAATGTAGATGTATTTCTTAAACCCGTGCGATTAAGATTTTCATAGATGTTATTCTGGAAAAATTCATTTAAATGAACTTTCCGCATGAAGCTGTGGAATTACGATCTAAACTCCAAAGGATCATGGAACTTAGTGGTGACAAAATGTAAACCTTTATTTAGTACTTGTTCTTCATTGCTACTTAAGGTATAACTAAACAAATTGATCACCACCGATTCCTCGCCCTGCTGCGCGTTTGTATCCGATTCCCCCAATCCCCTCGGTTGGGTCCATGTCCTAAAAAAGGACGTCCTTGGTTTTGTTTATTTTGGTACCGTTGTCCTCGACCTCTACCTGTACCCTGTTGGTTACTTTGGTCTGTGGACTCTGTACTTCCATCGTCACTTGAGCTGTAAGAGGTATTACGAAAGTGGATCCTCTTTTTAAAGGAGGTCTGACTATTTGTGCCATGATAGGTGTTCCCAAATTTATAGCCATCAACAATGTAGGGGAAGATCTTCTCATGCGAAAAATTAGAAAGATCTTTTGTCATTCTCTTTACCCGCTCAGAATTCGTGTCGTTCTTGAAGTCTAGTAATTCTCTGAGATGTTGATCTAAATTATTCTTGAAATCCTCGAGATCCAAGGCTTTCTTCAGTTCATCTTGTAGTTTAGAAATATCTATTTCTATCTGTTTAGATACCTCTGTAGCTATCTATAATAAGCACTAGCCAGTCTCGACCACATTTGTTAGATATGTAACTCCAGTTGCTCTTAAATTCTGATTTGTCCAGAAATAACCTGGGTTCATTCCTAGCAATCAATTACCAGGGTCTTCCAGCCGCTTCTGGCGGGATGAGGGATTCACTTACGCCCATGGTGATGTATTCTTTCTAATTCACTATCTTTTCTGTGATTTATTTCTGTGTTATCACTTATTGCTTTATGAATAAATAGCCGTATAAGTGCTCATTATCCTCCAACTGCACGTGTGGGTGTGAGTTATTGTTCCGTCTACCTGCGTTCAAAGTATTTGCTCAGCTCTGCAAATGTACTGGTGATAAATAACTGTCCGTGCACTCTTGGTGAGCAACACACACCAAACTAGTAAATACTTGCAAACAAAAACTTGGCAGCCACATACGCACATTTTCCAAGAATACGTTTTCATAAGTAGTGGCAGCATATAAAAAATTAAGGATCTTGAATGTGATTGACTGACCTGAAAATAAACCTAAAAGTAAACGTTTTGGTTTGCAAGAATTACTAGGTGTGAAGTCGTATGAATTAATGTATTCCATTATATATATATTTTTTGAACTTCTGTTTATTGTTTTTGAATACAACTATCATATACATCTTACACAATAGCAAAGATTTCAAACAGCAAGATCAAAAGATCCATAGGGTCTCCCAGCTTACTACCAATGCAGATACTTATAATCTTGTCCGTGTTTCCTTAGCCACCGCCTGTTGTGTTAACCAGCGTGGTGTTCCTTGTATACTCGACTCTTCTCGATCCCCTAGGTCAACGTGGCCTCTCCCTACTCCTCCTCCACCCTCCTAATCCTACCTATTTAGATACTACTCAGATGGAGACCGGTAGAGTGAGAGTAAAGTATGGATGCAGTTCTGTATCTTATGGCTTGGTGATCATCACATATGGGCTGTCCTGCGTGGGGTCATCTGGGTATTTGTGGGCAGACCCAAGGTTGCTCGTCGGTGGGGCCTGGTTATCAGTGACATATCTTCCCGTAGTAGTATATATGTATGGCGCTATATGAATGAGTCTAGCAATTCTCAGAGCTTGCGTGTACGTTCTGCGTTAGTCGGTTTTAGGCGTTTAAATGCATTTTTCTCCAGTGAGCATATTTTGGTGAGGTAGTCTGTCCATTGCAACAGTCTATCATAGGCAGCGCTATGTTTGGGGTTAGCCAGTAATCTATACTCTAGTAGCCCTGGTGCCTGTGTGAATAGAACGTATAGTCTCTGCGGACCCCATGGAGGTGCCTCCACGTGTCTCCCAATCCAAGGTCTGTCAAAAGTGCACTAAGTGTGGATTGTTTTTTCTGTTTCCCCAGGTTGATGTCACTCGTGCTCAGGCGGTCCAATGTAGGATCGATTGCGACATTGAGGTCCCCCCCAATAAATGTTAGTCTTCCCATGAAAGGTGCACAGGCTGTGAAAGTGTGGGTGAAGAAGACCGGAGTGTACGTCCTGGGGGCATAGATGTTTTGGAGTGTGATAGGATGATGCAATTGTCCTTTCATTAAGTACATATCTGCCCTCCCCGTCAGATATAGTGTTCTGTAGTACGAAATGGATCCGCCTATGGACACCCCTCACTTTCCTCGGTACAGGGCGTGAGCAGCTGCACCCACCCATCCCTGTTCCAGCATTTTTGATTCACCCTCATTTAGGTGGGTTTCTTAAAGAAACACTATGTCCCCTTGAAGGTCCATCAAATGGTTTAATAGCCTTCTCTTGATGGGGTTATGTTATTTTTTCTGTTACAATCAAAGAACGGACTTGAATATAGCAGCGATCTACTGAAGAAAAAAAAATTCCAATGCTGTTTCTTTAATGTAACCATACGCTAATAGTGCTGTAACAAGTGAAATGTTTCATCTGTTTTTTTTTCTTTTTTTCTTTCTTTCTCTTTATGTTGCCTTAAAACCAATAAAACCAAATTTAAAAAAAAAATAAAAAAAGTGTAATCTTGGCCATCATCGTATGGGGGTGGGGGGAGAAGGAGTCTAGGTCTGTCCCGCCAGTATCGGGGGCCGAAATGCATCTCTTTCCTAGGTTTGAAGATGTGGCTTAGAGGCACATTCCGATTGCTCGGCCTCCATTTCCCTCTGCCCGATCCCAGTCTCGTAACCACCCCAATAACAAAAACAATAACTATCGGGAGCAACATCCCCCATATAAACCAAGTCTCTCCCAATACCAGGCAATATAGCCCATGCATGGTTTTGCTGGGTGCGGAGCAGATTAGCCACACTTGCTCCCATGCATTGCGAAGACCCCTCATCAGAGGGTGTGGGTTCACAGCATCCATCCAGAATGTTTGGCCCGTGTGATCACACCTAGAGTCTGCACAGTGATTGGAAGTCGGGCTGCATATCAGATTCTGGACCAAATTTGCATCAGATTTGAAGTCAATAGCTTTGCCATAAACAATGTTAGTGGGGGTTTCGATTGCTAGCGGGACCGCTGTCGCCACCGGAGCCCAGTGCCGTTGACATACCTGTATGTTCATGTCGCCCCCCTCTAAGCTGCAGCCGACAGCGTCTGCTCTGGTCCTGCATCAAAACCTCAGGCCATTCCCGCCCTGGTGTCATATCGAGGAGCGGTCCTCGATCTCAGGGGCTCATTAATCCTTTTCCCTTAGATCGATGTATAGATCGTGATGCCCGATTTTGAGTAGGGAGTTTAATTTGTTGGCCCCTTTTGCATATGGTCTGGCGCCCTGAGGCTCCTCCCAGGCCTTTGCCTTCTTCCCCTGTTCCGAGGAGATCCGTGGTCAGACGATGTCATTGGCTGCAGTGCTTGCGTCCTTTGTTAGTATGTTTAGCCTTTGTAAGTATCACCATGTCTCCTCCGGGTCCTCAAACGAGTGCCACTGGCAGTCAATTTGTATGCACCACACTGCCAGGAATTTTAAGTAATGTCTCTAGTCTTGTCCCATAAGTGCCTCAAAGAGGGGATTGAATCCTTTCCAACGCCGGGAGACCTCCGCTGAATATTCATGGAACAGTCGTATGGGAACTTCCCCCTATTTTCACATGGCTGACAGATCTGTATGCCTTCAAGATGGCCATCTTAAGCTGAAAGTTAAGTCAGAGCATAATCACTCTTGGTCGTTCCCCCGTCACAGGTTTGGGGCCTGCGCCGGGTGGATCCTCTCAATGGTATAGTCCTGGGGGTTCTCTATGTGAAGCACATCCTGCAGAAAATTATATATGAATGTTCGAGGTCCGGGCCCTCTGCGTTTTCTGGGGGGCCGACCACCCTAAGATTGTTGCATCTGGACTAGTTTTCTAGCTCTGCACCAAGGCGCTGTACTTCCCTAAGGATCCCGTCTAGCTCGGTCGCCGTGGACTCTGTTGTCCTCAAGCAAGCTGATGCGCTGTCTTTTCTTTCAGCCTGGACATTGAGTCTCGTTTGAACATCTGGGAGATCTCGTTTGATGGCTTGGACCGTGGTGTTAGTCTCTTTTGTCCGCTGGCCAATGATCTTCATTTCCGCCAGGATAGCCTGAAGTCGTGGAGCGACGTGGGGTGGGGTCGGCTGTGTTGAGATTTTCTGTTGGTCTGGCTGGCTTATCAGGGTTCCCCTGTGACATAGCCCTCAGGGCCCTTTTTTATCCATCTCGCCCATCGGTTGTGTGCATGTCCCAACTCCATCACTTCAAAGGGCTAGATGCCTCTATGGGTCCCTGTGCAGCTGTCCAGCGCTCGCAGGCCCCGAGGTACTGGCCAGTCTCTATCCAGCCCTGCCAGTCCCAGTAGTTATGATGAAGGCGGTACTGCAGGTGCTGAATTCACCCTTAGCGTCGTGGCCGGGGTGTGCGTCGGTATCCTAGCGGAGGTTTGGTAGCCCTGCTGTGGTGTCGGTTACACTGTCCCGTTTTGGGTTGTTTTCTCACTGGCTTGCCACAGCATCAATGGGGTATGTAGATCTTCTCCCTAAAGGATATATCCCGTCACGGGGCCCCACGGCACCCTAGAACAGAGCAGACTGGCCCTTCTGGGTTTTGGCAATAAATCTGCACCATTCCAATCGCCTTGGTCAGAGGTGAGGGTGCCCCCTTCTGTTGGCCTTCGACCTGGGCCCGTTTCGTAGTGCTCCCGGGAGCCCGGATGGTGCTTTTCAGGTAATTGGGGGGGGGGGGGGGGGGGGGCGCACCTCAAGCAGTGTAGGTGTGGGTGGGATGTCGCCATTAAGGCAGCATGCTGGAATATTTTCTCAGTGCAAGGGGCCCTCTGCACTTAACGGGGGCATCAGGGCATGGGGTCTCTTACCTCTACATAGAGGCTTGCATGTGGTCATATGAGCGGGAGGATCCAGCTTCACGAATTCATCCGCACCTCATGGCTGTCTCCGGGGCCCAGGATATTGCCTCCGTTGACGTCTCTGTGTCCCCCTCACTGCAGGGGCAGTGCTGTCTCCTCCCGAGGCTGCTGCATGCACGCCCGGGAGCCGCCGCCTGCCTGGTGAGCATCTGAGGCTGCGTTGCCAAGATTTTGCTTGGTGGATAAGAGGGCAGGTGGGGGCTGACAGTTGAGGCTGCTGGCCGACATTGTTCCTCAGGCACATAGTACTTTCCGCGGTTCACTGGATGGAGTGTACAAACTCTGCCTCCCCTTCGGATGTGTGTTACCAGCAGGGTGGATGAAGTTATCCGCTTTTGGAGACCTCACTGCCAGTCTCCCAGCCCTCCTGCTCTCCGAGGCCGACATATTCCAGCTTCTCATTTTATATGAAGCCGTTGTCGTTTGCGGCTAATATTGTCATCGAGTGTTCTAGGACCTGTAACACTGCTGTGGTGCCATTCACAGCAGCGTTTCGGGGCTTTGAGCAGGAGAATGTTGCCGGTTTATGGTAGGTTCGGGCAGAGCCTCAGCACCACGCAGCCATCTTTGCTCGGGCTCTCAAGCACTCCTCTGTTCCATTACATTGTTAAGTCTGAAAGAAATGCACCATGGGCTTATCGATTACTAAACTTTCTAAAAAATTCCAAACTTTAAAATGAGTAAAATATTGCCACTTCAAAATCGTACAGGATGAGCGATGTAGGGTTGTTTGTCCAAATTTAGGTAAAATAACTTCCACCCAGAAAACCAGGCTATGGGAATCCTCAAATGGCACAAAAGTAGACTTGGGCACTCATTCTGCATTTACCCTGCTGCAGTTTCAGAAGTCAATATTTTCCATCCTCTAGCAGGGCCCCACTAGTTAAGCAGAGCTGAACCTATGCTAGGTTAGGCTTGATTAGCTAATCCAGTTTCTTTGTATTCAGAGACTTCATTCTTACACTTCCCTCACTCTAATATAGGGCTACAAGTTCAAGTATTGGGGAAAAGGCAAAACTGGGCCACGTGACCTACTCACACAGTTGGCTTTATACGAGAGATATAAGATGTATGCAAGGGATCTCATTCACAATAAAAGCAATACTAAAAACGGACTTGGCATATCAGTCTAAAAACCCAAGAAAAATAAATATTGCCCCGTTCCCTTGTCTTGTAGCTCCCCCAATAGTTGTTTGACATTTGTAATGAGTTGATGAGCCATTAAAAGACAGTAGTTAGCTGTAGCGCAAAGGCACACCTCAGTTCAGTGTGCCTGTACACAAATGATTGCAAACCAGTCAGGGAAGGTCAGGTTAAGGATATTGTCTTTCAACTAAGCCACAGTGTCTTGGGCTGCTGAAAGGAAAAGTAGAGTTCACTTTACTTCTAGCAGCAGCTGCGCAGGAATCGGGGTGAAGTGCACACTTGCCATTTATTTAATTTACTGAATTGAGGAATGCAATACAGCGTTGTATGCCTGTCACAAGGCCAATCAAAAAAGGGGAAAACGCTCTTCGTCATGGGTGGGGGGCCACCAGGGAAGGATACAGAGCCAGTCCAACCTCTGAAGTGGACAGGGTAGCATACATGGCTCCAGTTCTTCCCCTCCCCAATTTCATCTGTGCAGACCCACTTATGGAGCCTTGCCTCAGAGTACGTATACTCACCAGTGTTCTTTTCCCATTTCATATACAGATACTGACGAGAGGGCAAAATAAGTCACGGGGACCCAAGAATAACCACAGTGTTGCAGAGGCACAACCACTGCTGCGTAGCAGCGGACGAGAGAGACGCCAACAAACGCCACACGGCAGTCCAAAACAGAAACCACCAAAAGGAGGACCAGCAAGGCTTGCCGGTAAACCAGCCACAAACAATGGACAATCCACTAGAGCACCATGGACTCAAAAGGGTAAGGTTGCCTGACCTTCCCAAGGGGGTCCAGATAGCAGGATTCATACCATGAACTGCGAGACAAATTGGAACACTGCCAAGTCTACAGAGCTGTACAGGAAAAGTGGGCAGAGCTAAGCCTGTTTTTGAATCTTTTCCCTGCATATAAATGTCCTGGGAGGGGAATGAGGCAAGAAGGTTGGTTAATGACAAACTGCCAACCAGCACCAGTGATGGTTCACTTAAGCAGGGGACAGGAAGAAAAAGTTAACGGGTGAGGTCAGAGGAGGAGGTGGACAGCGACCAAGAAACCAGGAAGGAGGTAGCAGCGGTTTGTGGAGAAGAATTGTGGACTAGGTGAATGATAGTGTGTAGAAAGGGTAGTGCAAGGAGTACGTGTGACTGAGTAGTAGAGTGGGAGAGGAGTTATCATGAAAGGGTGGAGGCAGGAAATGTGAAACACCGGAGGGAGAGACGATCAGTGGGAGAAGCGGTAGGCAGAGTAGAAGAAGGCAACAGTGAGTGTGCCCGACTTAGGGAACACTAACCAGTGACTATTCTAGAGAGAGTTAGGAAGGCCCAGAGGGAGTCTTAGGCAAATAAGGCCAAGTGCTGTATCACTGCAGCTCCGTTCTAGCATACAGAGGGTGTAACAATTGGTAGCATTAACTAGGGAATAAGGATGCTTGAGCTAGTGAGGGTAGAGAACTCGGCGAGGGAGCAACCCCCTGCATAGTCTTTGTTTTTGCTTTGTCACCCCGAGTGGGATGGTTATGCCCAGACGTGGGTCCCGTGCCTGCTGGTCCTAGAGACCCAAGCTACTCCTCACTGATGAGCCCCAATAAGGGCAAAACATGTTAGGGGATGCTTGTGGTCTCGTGCAGAAGGGATGTGACCTCGTAGTTCAGGCTGGACTGCCCCTTTTGGGGTGGGGCCAAGTCTGATCTGCATATGGTCTTTCCCCTTCTGTTATGGTTTGGCAGGCGAAGAACAATGGTCTGGAGGTTTGCCCCGAGCAATGCCAGTGGTTAAGATTCAGTCTAAACCTTCCAGCCATCACCTCTGTGTTTTTGCTTTGTGACCACCTGCATAGTTGACAAAAACCCTAAACTGTCCTGCAGAGTGGTTTCTGCGACACTACACAAAGGTTTAAAACACACATAAAATATTTTGATCTGCACCTCCTTTCAGATAAAACTTAGAAGAGTATATGCCACGTAAAAACACAAGCGTGCAATGGGGCATGGCATAAACTCCACTTTTACAATAGCAATTGGAATGTTTTTGGGGTGCTCCAGTATTAAATACCCCTTGAATCAGTTGTGTGGAAGGTAAAAGCAAAGAAGAAAATAATGTGGCTAACCCGCAGCTAAAACCTACCTGAAAGATTGCAGTGCCATTAGTGGGTTGTACAAATGTCTGTTTGGTTGTGAATATTTTTCTTTTAAAACCTACGGAGTCACTGGGGCCCAAACGAAACAAAAATCACTGCTCAAGTCCCAAGCTCATGTCCCAAAAGCCTTAGCCTTGCTCCGTTGAGCCACTTACCGCTCAACTTGGTGGCTGCAGGGGTAACTGGTTACTCTGGTGCCGATTACACACCTGTAGATTTGGTCCTGTCCCCAAACAGTCCACTACAACAATGACACTGCCACCACTGCCTCAGATACTTGGTACTGCTGAGCACTGGTGGGCCGGACTTGTGATAAGTGCGACTTTCTTCCACAGTGGAGCTTTGGGTTGAGTGGAGTCGATGTGCTTCTGCATCAGGGCAGTCGCTCCATAGGAGCATATGCCTCTGCTCCACACAGCTCGGCATGGTTCCTAATGCTACAGGGCCTGCCACTTCCTTGGGACTGGGCCAGCAACCCAAATATGTAGATGGGCGGCCTGCATGCAGCCCTCGGTTGGCTTTTATACAAAGTTGTGCTGGCCTAGCCATGGAGTAATATTCCCAAGCTGAGGAATGCTGCAGCAAAGAGCCAAAATCCTTGCTGAAAACTAAGCTACTTACTGGGTGCATCGCAGCCCAGGGGGTTTCCTCCTAGTGGGCAGTGTGAGAGGTTGTCAGAAGCAGGAGTCTGACATAGAGGTGGCATTTACAGGAATTTATTAAAGGATTTCCAAAGAACCCCTAACTGACCCTACTATTGAAGCATAACCCTACCTAAGAACTAAAACTCTGGTGCATGTCATCAAGATAACTCAAAAGTCCATCCTCTGTCCCAAAACTCCTCTGTCCATATCAATATAACCATAGCTTAAACTGAAGGTGACCAGGAGGAGGACTCCATCCACCCGATGAAAGGAAAAATAAGCAATAGTATTCTTCAAAAACAGCTCCTCTGAACCAAGATCCCAAGAGGACTCCCCCCTCCCCTTGATGCGAGAACCCAGTCCCTTCTTTAACAACCAGGAGGATGCCGCCCTCCTCTTGGTACAAAATAAACAATCCTCATATGTTATTTCCGCTAAACCACGATCCCATCAGGAGAATGACCCCCCTCCCCCGATGCAAAGTAAGCACAGTTCTCCTCTTTGTGCAGTTTGCATGAGCCTGTGCAGCTCTTTCCAGAGTTCTTTCCACTTGAAAGGAAGTTTACTTTCCGCCCCTTTTGTGCATGCCCTTTCCCAGTTATTAGCCTTGGTGAAACCACTGGGACGAGGGAGATTACCCTCTGTTATGCGTCCAGCCTTGTGCCAGTAGTGGTGTGGATACAACTGGGACAAGGGAGAACTCCGGATGCACAACTCAAAATCTTTTCCTTCCAGTAGCTTTGATAGGACGACTGGGACGAGGGCGATTACTCCCAATGCAACCTTCTACACCCAACCCCCTACCAGGTCTCCCAGGCCTGCGTGATCTTCTCATAGGGGCAACTCCATCTCTTGTTCTTCCTAGGGTGTTGTAGCTGTGGTTGCCTTTCTTTGCTTTTTGCCTCTCCACCCTGCTTCCACAGTGCCTGAGATCTGTTGGTCTAGGCGTTGCTGTGGGACCACCAGGTCCACCTCGCTGAGGTCTCACCACTGCCACTCTCCTTCCAGCTGCTTCTCTGGTCAGCTTTTCCACCTTCTTGGGTCATTGCCACCAACTGCTTCTCGCAGACCTGCTGCTGGGACTTCTATTGCCAGGTTCGAACTTCCTGTGGTTCCCATCTTCCTTGCTGGACTCTTTCGGATTCAAATCCTTAGTCCGTTTTTAAACCAGATAGCTGGCTCCTCCCCATCAGACTGTTAAGGTACGTCTTGTTTCCATGGAGTGATCTTCATGTCTCCTCAGGGCCTCCTCGTCTCAGTACTCGGGGAAGTGATCGTACTACAACATAGAAGACTAATATTATAGGTAGTAGTGAGGGCATGTGGAGAGGAGCTTGGTGTGCGAGGAAAGGGGATCAGTAAGACGAGTCATGGAATAAACGTCCCTTCCTCCAGAGGAGAGTCCTACCCTGGAAGGTCCTCCTGCAGGTTACCACCCTAGGGGTATTATTGGTTAGCTTCCGCACCACAAAGGGGAAAGACCATATGCAAATCAGGCTTGGTCCACACTGTTTTACAAGCCGTAGTAGTTGAAAACGGTTGTTGGGCAAAATCCCGCATGTTTGTCTGGTGCTCGTCCTTAGATACTTGCACACTCCTGCAGTAGTAACCCTTCTGCCACACCATTTTGGTGCTGGCTGTCAGTGTATGATGATGGTTAAGTTATGCTACAAGTAAGAATCAAGTCCGCTTTGACTAAGGCAAAGTAGATTGGGCCCATGAAGCAGTTCACAAGGGATATCACAGAGAGGGGTGATCCAGATGCCCAATGACAACCCTGATTCCATTACTGCGATTTGGGAGGTGGAGATGGGGTTCACCTAAGTGGCCAAGAAACTGGATACACTCGTTTTCAGGACTGAAATAATACAAAGCATGCTGAACAAGGTTAACATCCAGGCAATCGCAGCTTATGACAATCGGCTATGATCTGGCATCTATAATGCCCCTGTACACTATATAACACGCCTGTACACAAGTGTTTGAGTGGTCGAGGGCAGTAAAAACCGGCAGCCAATCACTGAAAAAGCATCCCACGATACATGAGGCATGTAAGCTAAAAAAAAAAAAAAAAAGAAGATCTACAGGAGCGATCCAGACCAGTCTACTTGAAATTTCATTAGAGACAAGCCCAGTTACAAATATGAACTATTCATCAAACAGAAGCTGGTACAAATATTGAACAGCTCCTGGTGGAGAGTGCCCCACTCCATGGCCCCCAGTCACAAGACAGAGGTGCCTTTGCAACCATTTAATGGAGGGGTTCCCCTCCCCAGCCCCCAAACCCCACACCACTCACCCAACACTAACCCCCCTAGGGGACCCTGACGTCTATGGAAACAAGGCAGGTCACCACACATAATAGAGATGCCAGAAACGAGGTTGTATTCCCAAAGCTAGGGTTTTATTGAAAAGCAAAAGTCTCAGTTGGCCAACTCGGTCTCACGCCCCGCGACGTGTATCTCTAGACCTCGGGGACGCAAGAAGAGTGAATTACGTACATCAGTTGCATAGATACAAAATGCATATCAAACAATCAGCTATGACATGTTTAACACCCCCCTTCATTGGGTTTCGTTGAACTTGGTGTGATGATGGACATCGACCACTATGACACCTTCAAACATCTATTCTAGTAACAATTTGCAATTCGTGAGTGCGTAGGCATCTTTCGGTTCTTGAATAGAACACGGCGCTTCTGTTCTTGGAAGCGAACTACATATGAGGGGGGAGTTGCATTCCGGACCTTGCTATATATCAGGTGCTATTCTCGTCCTGGGAGCCGACATGCTCTTTGCGGGCTCAGCAAAGGGTGGCTGTTAGAAAAGCATAATTCAAGCCTTAAGCGGTATTATTCTAACATTCTACCATATAACAAGACTGGCTGGCAGCTGTGAAATGATTAAATGCCCTGCAGCTCTGCTTCAAGGCTACATTAAGGAGGGAGCCGGGCATTCTTCCTGGCGCTGCCTACGATTGTGTTTCAGCGAACTCTTGTTATCCTCTCGGCCCTGTGGCCTTGTCCTTTTCACATACAGACAACAATGTTCCACAGTCGAGCAGTGTAAGCGGAAAATATACTGCGAAGCAATAGGAACAGAAAGCAATGAGTAATGGTTAGAAAACAAAATGGCGATTCTTGTTACATCAAAATGGCCGTTCATTGGCAAACTCGAAAACCTATATTGTGTATTGTGCATGAGACGGTTGGTCCACGGCCACCAAAATGCGTTTGCGGTCTCAAAGTAGAGGTATCCGTATTTCTAGACTGACAAACCCTCCTTTGGCCGTATGCCAAACGTCTCATCTATTTATTGAAACCTCCTCTAGTGATGATGAATCTGAAGTGCTTATATCGGAGTCTTGCATGCTATCGTGGACATCATTGTCTTCATCAATATCTATTGCCATCAACTCTTTCACTGCTCTCATCTCATTTGGGTGTGGGCTAGTTCGATCATGAGGTTGTTTTTTCTTTATCATATGCATACATCCTTCCGTACATCCCTCAGTTACCTCTGCACAAACTATGGGTAAACAATGTATACAACAACAGCACGTTAGGAATATTCCGAACACCACTACTAATATTGAGATCAACTTCCATCCCCAAGATCGTAGTATTCCCCAAAACCAAGATCCTATTCCCCAGCTCCCTTCTCCCGTGGGGAGTTCAGAGTTTAGAACGTGCATTTTCTTTATTGCTTCAAAGATCGTGGGGGAATAGGCAGCGACATAAACGCAACATGCTGATCCCACTATTTTGCAAATTCCTCCACGATCAACCAGGATCACATCGAGAGCCATTCTATTTTGCAGCGTCATTAACCCGATTCCTCTTTCTTCCAACGTCATGTTAAATAATATATATGTTGTTGTGTTTATTGTATTCTTTAGGATTCTGGACAGTTGCCTTATATTATAGGAGTTCACTATCTGTCCTAAGAATGGAATGAATGATTTCGCTACATCAGTTGCTATTAAAACACCTTCGTCAATCCTCTTGACTCTAGTTCTGGATAATCTGGCCATGGCTGCTGTTTCCAAGAGGAATACTCCTGGGAACAGTAGCCCTAGGTATCATGTACCTCCCCAGTTTCTGGGCAACCAAGGGTATGCTTTCTCTCCACATATAAAATAAACTGGATCACCTACGTATACTGGTTCTATTTCCCATTTTAGTACCACTGTATTCATACAACCAGTATATGTTCCGACTGAAAAAGAGCCTTTCTTTTTTAGACAAAAAGGGACAGTTCTTGGGCTATAATTCACCGTGTAAGATGGGGGAATTGCATCTTTGTCCCCTTCTATTCTTACACAAAACGTCATTACAGATGTTTTTCTGGCGGGGACAATCTAGCTCGTCTATTTTGTCGTGTTATCTTCCATGTACTTTTCCTCGTGGGCTCTGGGGCTATTACTTGTGCTTTATGGAAAATGGAACAATCCACAGGCTTCATTATTATCTCCTCAAACTCATTCATGTTGGTTCTGTCCAATTGACCCGTATTACTCTCATTCCACTTCCCATAGAACATTGCACCTAAAGATGCACTACATGCAGAACTTAATGGTAATGGCTGCACATACCACTCTATTCCTTTTCCGCATGCTGTGGTAAATGGGCACTTACCCAACAATTTGTTTTCTTTAGGATTGCATGTGTCATCTTCATTATAAGAAGTAAGGTGTTATTTCCAAAACCTTCCCTGTGTTTTTCTTCCATTGGGGGTAGGGTATAAGTGATCACCTGAACCGGGCTTTCAGTAGTGGATATATTAATTATTGGTAAAAACATTTCTAATGGGTGTATTGTTTCTACCCACCATAATATTAGGGCTGTCGATATTGGTGTACCACGCTCATTAAGCACATTATTATCGTTGTTGCCAGCATAAAATTTGTTTTACCATGCGTTTTTCTTAAACTTATAGTCTTTATAACTGACTCACTCTCAGCGGTGGTGGTGGTGCAGGAGGAGGCTGGAACCAGTCCCAGCATGTTTCTCGTCATCCTTCTTCCTTATCACAGTTCGTTGTGGATATCTCTCTTCATCGCGCTTGCTCTGGTGTCTAAGTTCAATGGAATTCTCACAATTCAGTTTTGCCTGTCCTTTTTAGCCTGGATTCGATTATTCGTTTTTAGGCGAGATCACTTGTCCCTTCTTATACTGCTCAGAGGACCTTTGATCAGTTATCGCCTCAGTATCATGTGCGCCCAGCTTGCCCGCTCTGGTTCCGGACACATCTACTGTTAATCAATTATCTCACTTGCCATAGTACCATGTGCGCCCAGTTCATCAGGTTCTGGTTCAAGACACATGTACTTTTTATTATCGCACCGAGGAGCCGCAAGTCTCGAATTGTCCGATTTGCACAATTCTCACGCTTCTCTCCTCTACACCCCTGGTTCCTTCTCCGTCCATGAGCTGAACCAGAGGTTGACATAAATATAAAAAAAAAGAACGCGAATCACTTTGCCTTCAGAGGCCGCAGGTTGTATCGCCTTGCTCCTGGTATCGTATGATCCGTGAACAGTGCTGGTGCACTTTCAGATTCAGGCTTGAAGTCAGCCTGTGGCGCTACTGCAGGTGCTGGTGTGTGCCGCGCCAATGATGCAGATTTGTTTTTTGGCGTGCTGGCAAGTGCTGGTGGGCGCCAAAGGGGTACACGATTTGGTTTTGCTGGTATCTGCAAGGCAGATTTCATGTCGGTCAGCAGTGATGTCGATTCTGCTGGGCAATGTTGGGGCACTTTTTGCCCTTCCCCTTTTTGGCAATCGTCTCAGGCTTTGTTTCGAGTTTCACTTCTTGTTTTGCCAGATTAGGTGACTGCTCACTGGCAACAGTTTTTCGTTTCTGGGACCGCTGTCTCTTTCCGGTCAGCAGTGTCAGGCAAGACTTTCAGTGCAGTTGGAATCTTTTTTGCATGGGTGGCATGGATCCACAACTTCCTTCCATCCACCCGTATTGCCGTCTCCGTCGCCAAAAGTACTTGATGGGCCCGCGCCACCTGGGTGCTAATGATGACTTTCTTTCAAAGTTTTTTTAGCAGCACCCAGTCTCCTGGCTCCAGCGTGTGCCCCGGACCGGTATACCGTGCTGGTAATGCCCCCTGCACCTGCTGATGAATCAAACGCAATTTCTGCATTAAAAGGCCACAATAAGTACTAAGCACAGGATGTTCTATCTCACTGAGTCGTTTTGGCTGAGGTGCGCACCAAACATTTGCCGGCCTCCCCATTACGATCTCGTATGGGGAGAGCCCAGTTTTAGTCTGTACAGAAGTAAGCATGCATAATAGTGCTATTGGTAATGAATCCACCCAACTCAACTTGCTTCCCGTACAAATCTTGCTAATCTTTGATTTAAGGATCCCGTTGTGCCTCTCCACAAGACCGGCAGAACTCGGATGCCTTGAACTATGGAATCTCTTATCAATCAGGAGACCAGCACATATCTGTAATACCACTGCACCCACAAAATGGGGTCCATTATCAGACCATAGGACCCGGGGCAAGCCAAATCTGGAAAAATACTCCTTCAACATTACTTTTGCCGTAGTCATTGCGGTGCAATCTTTTAAAGGATATGCCTCCACCCACTTACTGAATGCACAGATTACCACCAAGATGTATTTTAAGTTTTGGCACCTCTCCATCTCTATGAAATCAAAATGGACTACCTCAAACGGCATCAAGGGCGGGCCAAAACTGCCTGTTGGTGTCACTGTTCCCTTTCCTACATTGTGTTGTAAACACGTGATCCAGTTCTGCACCAACCTCTCTGCATTCTTTTTTATGTTTACATTCTGCCATACTGTAGAAAGGTGCTGTATCATTTTCTTTGCACAGATGTGCGTAGGGCTGCGGGCCATTGTGACCATTGCGGTCACATATGAATTTGGCAACATCCAGTTTCTAGTTCCCTTGTCCACCCAACAACCCTCCAAATCCAACTCAGCAGATCCCTCTGCCCATCCCTGTATTTCATCGGCCATAGCCTCGGCCTGCATTTCTTTGACAGTCGCAACTCTATCATACAGGGTACTTCCTCTGTCTGAACCGTCATCTTGGTATTTAAATCAGTGGCAGTTTGTTTCGCAATTCTGTCTGCAAACGCGTTTCCCTCTCCTATTTTGCATGTTACTTTTTTATGTGCCTCGCATTTCACTATTGCTAGGCGCTTTGGAAACGTGAGTGCAGACAGCAATCGTACAATCAAAGGGCCATGTTGACTTCTAGCACCATGTGATGTCAGAAACCCTCTCTCAGCCCAGAGTCAACCAAAGTTATGAACCACTTCAAACGCGTACTGACTATCAATATATATATATTCACATTCAAATTTTCAGAAATCTCGCAGGCTCTGGTTACTGCTATTATTTCCGCGGCTTGTGCGGAATTATAGGGGATTCTTTTACTTTCTACAACACTCTCTAGGGTACTGATAGCGTATGCGGCAGTTGTCGTGCCATCTGGTAATTTAAAACATGAGCCGTCACAAAATAACTCTCCATCCGGCTCCTTCTGTGGAATATCACTTAAATCAACTCTCTCCTTGGTTTCTTCCTCAGTGACCATTAAGCAATCGTGGGGGGGTGATTCATTCTTCCCAATTTCTTTTATGGTTAGTGGCATTAATTCTGCAGGATTCAAAGCGCTACACCTCATAATTTGGATATGGGGCGCGAACAAGATAATCTCATATCTTGTCAATCTGGCAGAGGTGAGGTGTTGCGTCTGTGTCCTATTTAATAGAACGTCTATGGCATGTGGCACCATCAGAATGAAAGTGTGCCCCAATACCATCCCTTCGTTTCACTGACGCAGCAGCCGCCGCGACAGATCGCAAACATTGTGGTAGTGCGCGCGCTACAGGGTCCAGCGCAGAAGAAAAATAGCCGCACGGCCCATTTCTTCCACCTTGTTCCTGTGTCAAAACCGCCAATGCACATCCTTCACTTTCACACACAAATAGTCTAAAAATGTTCTTATAGTTCGGCGTACCCAAAACTGGAGCCGAGCATAATGCAGTTTTCAATCCATCAAACGCTCTCTGATGTTCCTCAGCCCACTGCAAAGGCATAACCGCATCTTTTCTAGTCAAATTCACTAATGGTTTCACAATTAACGCAAAATTACCAATCCATTGTCGGAAATATGAAGCCATGCCTATTATGGCTCTGACTCATTTTTGTGTCTTTGGAATAGGCATACAAGAAATACTTTCTATGCGTTCTGGCGTTAGTCTTCTCCCTCCTTTCGAAAGTAGGTAGCCCAAATAAACTACCTCCTTTCGATTATACTGAAATTTCTTCAAACTAGCTTTATGGCCGTGTTCCGCTAGGTGTGACAGTAGTAATACAGTGCTTTCTTTACAAATCTCCTCTGCCTGCAGCTAGCAATAAATCGTCTATGTATTGCAAAAGTACACAACCCACGGGTAATTCCAGCATGTCTAGCTGTTCTTTTAATGCTCTACTGTAAATACTTGGACTTTCCGTATAACCTTGCGGAATCCACGTAAATGATCGCCCTCCTAATGTGAACGCGAACAAATATCTACTGTCCTTGTCCACTGGAATATTAAAGAATGCGTTTTTCAAATCTATTACACTAAAGTATTCTGCTGAAACAGGTATCATTGTCAATATTGTAGTAACGTCTGGCACTAGAGGAAATTGCAGATATACCACCTTATTCAATGCGCGTAGATCAATTATGAAACGGTATGGTACCTCATTACCTCCTTTTTTATAAACCAGAAGAATCAGGCTGTTGCATATACTACCTGTGATTTCCTCTATTACCCCTAATTTCACCAAATCGGTAACAATACTCTTCAATCCTTTCTCACCTTCAACCGAAATTTTGTATTGGGGTATTTGCGGTAGGGTAACACCTTCTTTTAAAATAATCTTTACTGGCTCTATCTTTAAACATCCCACATCGTTGTCATGCATTGCCCATATACAGGTTGGTACTTTACTTAGTTCCCCTGGTAACGCTTCGGACATGAATTCTGACACAGGGGCATCATGTGGCCATATCGTTAGAAACACTCAGTCTGCCGTGCAATGTATAACAGAACCTAGTTTTTTCAACAAATTTAATCCCAACAAATTTTCTCCTCAATTTTCTGTTAGAAGGAAAGGACAATGCTCGGTAAATGGTCCTATGGTAACTGGGACTCGTTTGGACACTGGGTTTATGACTGGTGTACCTGCGAAGCCTACGGAAATATTCTTTTGCCCTGACAGTGGTATATTCGGTACCAAGTGATGGTCTATTGAACACTTCTGTGCACCTGTATCTACAAGAAAGCAGTGCTCCTCATTCCCGACTCATTTCTACGTAGGGTCCTCTCTGATTCACGGGAATAGACACTGGTTCCGACCCCTGTCCTGGGCTGTCCTACTGGGGAAATAACACATCGTCCGATGTGTAATCATTACTATTACTGTAATACGTGTTTGGCTGTGTATCGAAAACATTTCCACTCTTCCCTCTATTTCCCCCCCACTCTGATTTCCATATTGTTGATTTTGCTATCCCCGACTCCGGTTTGGGGCATTTTGGTTTTGGCCTTGGTTTTGATTACCTCTGTTATTATGATGCTGCTGCATACTATTCCTATTTGGTCCATTCGCTCCTGGGTGTCCTCTATGCTGTCTCCTCTGACCAGACCCATTTCTATTCTGTAGATGCGGGCATTGCGCTTGCCAATGTCCTTCCTCTTAACAATATGCACACTGATTTGGCCCCACTGTTCCCCCATGCATATTCGAACTACTCCTTCATTGTGCGTTCCCTCGCCCTACATTATGTCCTGTTACTTGCTGCAATAGTACCTGTGTTCTAATTAGACATTCCTTCAAGTCTTCCCCCACCTGTTTTAGCAACGATAATTCGTTCACCATCTCCTTCTGCCCCGGCGATGGTAACTGCTGCCGTTTATTATGCGACCCCTTTTCCCCCTTCTCAGGTCTCCCGATATCCCTACTCCTGTACGCAGGTGTAGTAAACATTGCGACATAATCATTATCTAATTCATCTCGGAACTCAAAAAGTCTATGTTCTCTCACTTCTTCATCCCTCTCCCTACAGCGTGCTAATGCATTCAAATCTAACAATCGCTGCGGTGGTAATTTGCCAATTAGCTGTTTCCATCTCTCCACCAAATATTCACCCATGCATTCCAACACTACCCGTCTTTCGTTGCTTCTACGAAAGTCATAATTGAAGACAATGTTGCCGTTCCATCATTCCCGTCTATATACATCTCTGCCTGTTGCTGCAATTCCACCTTCCTTTCTTTGCTGATTGTGCTGTGGGTTACCCTCGTGCACTCCCGTTGGTCAGTCCCGCCTCTTGCCCCGTGGTTTCAACTTCAACCCCGGGAGGAACGGACGGTACTGAGTCTGTGTCTAAGGCGGGAGGTGCGGATGGGACAATGGGAACAGCGAGTGTCGTTTGTGGGCTTGGTTGGCTAGTAGGAAGTGTTACGCGCGCGGTCTGGGGCTGTGGGAGGGCTTGAGCTACCGGAGGGGGGAGCTTGGGCTATGGGCGGAGTCTGGGCAATAGCTACTGACGTGTCTGGTCTTACATCTGATCTTGGGCCTTGTTTTGTATGGGTCAATATATTTTCTATCAATTCATCTGCTATGTGTAATTCTCGTTGTGGGTATATCTTTTCTATATTCAACTGGTCACGCCTGCCTGCCCTTCTTAGACTCTCAATCCACTCCTCCTCTTCTTTTTCTACCGCTACCTCACCTTTTGATTTATGCCTGTGTGCATGCTTTGCTCTGCTTCTAAATCGGAGCATTGCTTCCTTTCTCCAGTCCTTAATAGTCTCAAATGCTGCAGGACTCGCTTTCTTTCTCATCAACACCCTTTCCAAATTATCTATCCTCGCCATCTCAAAACTACCATTAATCGGCCACTGATGGTCTTGTTGCTTTCTGGTTTTCCTATGCCAAGTCTCACAGAATATCATTGCACCCACTCCATACTTCACATACATCTCATACGCCGGCGTTCCCCTAGGTGGTACCATCTGGCCATTTTCCAAAGATTGTCTATCACAGTGGAAAAACCCTGCTAAGGTGGACAATACCCCAGGCATGTTTCAACCTTCCCCCTGGTTAATCAACCTTACCTAGGGCGTTTGATTTTGCAAAGTCAACTCTCAACCAATATCAGGATGCTTTGAATCGGGGAATGACTCACCTGATAAATCAAGTCGTAAGTATACTGACGCACCAAAAGAAGTGTCTGTTTCTTGGCTTCCGCCTCGTTTCGGGAGCCTCGCCTCCTTGTTCTCTAGCCAGGCACGTCGATCAGGGATCAGATGAGTGCAGATCTGCAAAGGAATCTCTCATTCACTTTTACAGGGCGCCCCGAACACCTCTTGATCCTGGCTCGATCGTCCCGTCCTCGCCGTTCTCTGCCTTTCTCAATTACAACTTTACGCGAACGAACAAGTGGGGGAGGGTCCCTGTTGGGCGCCATCTTGAAAGGGGCCCCTAGGGGACCCTGACGTCCATGGAAACAAGGCAGGTCACCACACACGATAGACGCCAGACACGAGGTTGTATTCCCAAAGCTAGGGTTTTATTGCAAAGCAAAAGTCTCAGTTGGCCAACTCGGTCTCACGCCCCGCGACGTGCATCTCTAGACCTCGAGGGACGCAAGAGAGTGAATTACGTACAGTTACATATATACAAAATGCATACCAAACAATCAGCTATGACATGTTTAACACCCCCCTTTATTGGGTTTCTTTGAACTTGGTGTGATGATGGACATCTCCCACCACTATGACACCTTCAAACATCTCTCCTAGTAACAATTTGCAATTCTTGAGTGCGTAGGCATCTTTCGGTTCTTGAATAGAACACAGCGCTTCTGTTCTTGGAAGCGAACTACATACAGGGGGTTTGGGGGGAGTTGCATTCCAGACCTTGCTATTTATCAGGTGCTATTCGCGTCCTGGGAGCCGACATGCTCTTAGCGGGCTCAGCAAAGGGGGGCCGTTAGAAAAGCATAATTCAAGCCTTTAGCGGTATTATTCTAACATTCTACCATATAACGAGACTGGCTGGCAGCTGTGAAATGATTAAATGCCCTGCAGCTCTGCTTCAAGGCTACATTAAGGAGGGAGCCAGGCATTCTTCCTGGCGCTGCCTACGTTTGTGTTTCAGCGAACTCTTGTTATCCTCTCGGCCCTGTGGCCTTGTCCTTTTCACATACAGACAACAATGTTCCACAGTCGAGCAGTGTAAGCGGAAAATATACTGCAAAGCAATAGGAACAGAAAGCAATGAGCAATGGTTAGAAAACAAAATGGCGATTCTTGTTACATCAAAATGGGCGTTCATTGGCAAACTCGAAAACCTATATTCTGTGTATCGTGCATTAGGCGGTTGGTCCAGGGCCACCAAAATGCGTTTGCGGTCTCAAAGTAGAGGTATCCGTGTTTCTAGACGGACACTAACCCCAATTTAACCCTTAAACTACGTTAGGCAGAAACCTGTGCAGTTCCCTTGGGGACCACTGCAAAAGATTTAGGACTACAGGTGTTGGCAGTAAACCCACTTGATAGCAGTCTGTACCACCCAGATTTACCTGGTATCTGTGGCTGAGCAGTCAGACTTCCCTCAAGAAGAGTTAGGCAGTATGTAAAGTATACACAATAGGCACTCCGACACAATAGCACAAGCAAACACTGACCAGAGCTTTGGTATCAAGGTATATAAATATATATTTAAAAACACACTTATTGAAACACTCCAGCACTATTATTGAAAATCACTCTAAACAAAGTTACTATTATTATATATACATCCCTTATTCCTTATCAGACAAGTCTTAGTTAACACCACTTATTTCCAGACAGAGGTGAGCCCTTAACTATAGATGGCACTCCAATAAGTTAACGAAAAAGGGAGGGAAAAAGGCAGAATGTAGGAAAATACACCACACTAATACTTAGGAACTCTTAAGCAAGGCAGGAAAGTCAAAAGTTACTTGTTAGCCAAAGTCCATAGGCCGGGCCCACTCTTGGAGAGCAGGGCACAAATGCACCCAAAATCACACAATGACAACAGGCTTAAAAAGTCTTGCAGGGAGTTCAGAAAGGTTTTAGTTAGGCTCAGAAAAGTTTAGCCAGGGTGTCCCAGGCTAACCCAGGGTCGAAAGTCGGGGGCTAAATCTACCCCGTACAGTCGGTTGCAAGGGAAGCCAGGAGGAACACAGTACCTTATGTGGAAAGGATCCTCCAGCGGGGGCAGTTGTTCCTGGCAGTGGGTGCAAGACGCGGCGTCGTCCAGAGGAAGAGAAGATCTCGACTTGGAGGAAAGATGAAGGTCGTTGCACTGCCAGGGAAGAAACCAGCCGCAGAGTTTTCCGGTTAAAGGTACTACCCTTTCATTTGCGGTAGTGGTAAACGTGGTGTCCCGGTTGCCGGGGTGCTTGGCACAGACAAGGCGGCCACGAGATGCTCCAGGAAGCGAAAAAAGGAAGCAGACTGGTTATCCCCACCAGTCGAAGGAAGAATACTCTCCAGGCTGGAGATCTCCTCTGTCGTTGGGAAAAAGTGGTGAGACGGTTCAGCAGGGCTCCACCGGTGGTGTCGTCGTAGCAGGTCGGCTCAGCTTCTCCCTCGTCGGATTCTTAGGTCCTCTGGTGACTTCTAAAGTTCCAGTCCCCAAAGCCCTGCTTTTATGCAGAAAACTCCCACTCAGCCTAGCTGTCACTCAAACATGTAAGTGGTGAGCCGGCCGGCTCACCACTTGGGCCAATCAGGACGGAGTGCGACTTGAGTTGCCTAGGCAACTCAGTCCAGGGTGCCTAAATCCCCCTCCACCCCTCCTAAGTACCCCAGAGAGAGTGGCACCACTTTGGGGGGCTTCTGTGGAGAAGCCTGCCAAAAAGTGGAATAAAGGGCTCAACTTGGGTTGGAGTCACAGAAGCGAACACAAACGCCATTTTAGAACAGAGTTCTGGCAAAAAATACCAACCGGAGAATTAATATTAAATAAATAAACCAGCGGTATGTTCGAGGCTATAGGAATTAAATAATTAAAGTTGGTAGCCTCGAACAATGGGAAACCCATAGAGATATATTTGCGGTCGAATACAAAAAGTAGTATCCACTGCCACCAACCAAAACTCGATCAGGGGGGACGGAGACGTGCCCCCTCGACTAACAGACCCCGGGGCAATCGAATTGCCCCGGCCAGTACGTCCACAATATGATGGTTTGTACTGGTTCTGTTCAGAATTTGAGACTAGTAAAGTCAATGGTGACTTTACATGCCCTGGGAGACAGTAGTCAGTCCCAGGGTATGGAGTCTATATTGGGGGGTCACTATGACACCCCTGTGTTACTGCACTGAGGGTGCTGTGTAACATCACAAAAACACATGAAGCCCTATGGAGTAAAAGACCCCATAGCCCATTAAACACATCTAGAGTCAAAGAAACACACTCAAATCATGCCCAAGAGTGAGGTTAAAAGTCTCACTCTTGGTAGGAGAAAACAATAAACACCAAAAATCCAGCAAAGCTGCTGGGGGACTCACTAGGTTAGGAAATTCAGCCTAAACAGAGAATTCTCCCTAACAAACTAACCCTAGCCCCAACCCTAACCCTTACCATTACATGATGGATCCATCGAATTTTATTCAACGAAATGGCCATTCAATGAAATGGTATTTCGATGCAAAAAATTCAATGGTTTGTCATTCGATGCTTTGTAATTAGACGGAATGATCGGATACCTCACGATAATACTTGTGGCCACCGGGCCCGTTAACCCCAATCTGGGGCAACCCAGGTTTCTTCCCGGACTCTGCATCCGCAGCTTTGCCAAATGGCCAGAGGGCGGCCTCTATAAAATCTCAGACTTTCTAAAAGAGGGCCGGCCACTCTCCTTTGAGGACTGCAAGGTGAAGTTTAAGGTCACCCAGGAGGAGCGTTTCTGCTATACACAGATCCGTCACTGGATCTCGCAGCGCATCGTTAGAGCGCGGCTCCAGGGACCTCACACCCCTCAAACTCTCACTGACCACATCCCCGCCAAGGGGCAAGATCTCCACCCTCTATAAACTCTTGGAGAGATCCAGTCCGGAACTGAAAGAAAGATACATGCTGAACTGGGAAAAGGATCTGGGGCGCTCCCTGTAGCCAGAGGCATGGGACAAAATCTGGACTAGACTCCATAGGAGCACTCAATGTGTCACTGATAGAGAAGGGGGTTACAAAGTCTGCTTCAGGTACTATGTTACCCCAGTACAGCTGCATAAAGCAGGCGTGAGGCCCTCACTGAACTGTTGGAGGGGCTGACCGTGGGAAGGTTCGCTCTTCCACCTTCTGTGGGACTGCCCTAAAGCGGCACACTTCTGGAAGGGGGTTCTGACACGTCAGAGCAATCACAGGCCTCAACATCCCGTGGGACCCCGGTATCATTCTGCTGGGAGACTCAGGGGGAGGGGATTTGCCATTGTCAGGGAACGCGGCCCGTCTGTGCACACACCTACTATTGGCGGCTAAGATAGCCCTTGCCCGTCTTTGGAAGCATCCTGAGGGCCCCTCTATTCCACTTTGGTGGGCTAAGTGTTGGGACATTATCACGGCGGAAAGAGTTGCGGGACTTCGCCTAGGCAACCTTACTCCGTTCCAAAACACCTGGGCTCCATTTATGAACTACGCGGACCGCTTCCCGGCTCTTACCCTAAAGCTGCCCAGTGTCTGCTGGCTGAGCTGATTTGCACATTGTAGCGCCCCGCTCTAGCTAAGAAACAACCCCCACCTCCAGCGACTCTTCAATCAAGTACAACCGCGAGGGGTTTTGGGCTGAACTCCTATGCTCTTTCCTGCATTTTCTTATAATCATCTTCTCACTATAATGAAATGTGCCTTATACGCTCATCTCATTTCTGATGCCCGTTTGTTTATTTGTTATCTATTTCAATAATGAATAAAATACCTATTTTGAAGAAAAAAAAAAAAAGTAAAGTGCAGGCCCCAAAGATGTCGGTCTCTAACTTGAGGAAAGAGCCAACCGATTTTATAGTGGAGAACTCAAATGAAAAAGAGACTCCCTTCTTACACCAAAGGGTAACTTCATCCCCAAAGTCCAGTTTTCAAGCGGTCCAAACAAAATCCGAAATATAGAAAAATTCTTCCAGTTTCCAAACAAAATTATCTTACAGATGTCTGCCTGCTGCACTCTTGTAGGGTTATTTGCTCCTCTGTCTTTCTTCTCAAAGATGGTCATCTGCTGCGGTCCAAGTGCTCTCCAGCAAATTGATGTTCGGTGGTCTGCCAGACCTTTGCCTCTCCTAGGCGTTTTCCCAGTAATTTGTTCAGGGTTTTGCTTGCTGGGAGGTCGTGCTGGCACTAGTTGGGTCCGATAGGCGCAGGGCCATGCTTCTCGAACTGCCCACTTCACTTGACACTTTCTCACATCTTTTCCTAGTCTTTCCTTCAGTCTCCCTTTGGCTACTTCTGGTATTTTCTCTTGGTCCCAAATGGTCTACCTCCATGTCAGGCCCTTGCTTTCCTCCCAACTCAACAGCCAATAGCTACCACCTTTGTCCCATGCACTCGCTTTCCCTTGGTCTCCTGTGAACTTGGACCTAAAGAGCCGGTGGCACAAGACTTCCTCCACAGTGTCTCTTCCAGTCCTTCTTTGAACGGCACCCTATTTCAAGTTAACTTTTCAATAAGACTTCTAACCTGTGTAACCTCACTCTTCACAACTGGTTCTCTCTCTTTCTCTTGACAATTGCTCACTCTAGCTCTTGCAACACTCCCTTTTGTTTCACGTTCTCTTATACTATCCCTGGTTTCCCTCACTAAGCCAGCACCCTTCTTGCTCTCATCCTAAAAATCTTCCTCCTGCCCTAAACACTTCTTTTGCTTTTTACTTCCCATATATTACCCCATGCTACACTCCCCAAGCTGGTACGTTTCCCAGTAACTATCCTTTCAACAGGGGGGGTGGGGGCGTGGCCAAGGAGGCATAGAATAGGACACGTCCCGAAGTGTCTCCTGCTGATCCTTTAATATCCTTGCGCACACTGGTGCTGAAACTGATGCAACCTTAATACGACCAACACTTTTGCTGTGGGAATACGAGAGGAAGAAAATGGTTATACTCTGGAGGCGATTCATGAGGAACTGAAATAGATGTGTCGTGGAGAGCTACGCGAGATTCCAAAGAGGAATACTCAAAATGGCCTCCATATGAGAACAAAGGACGGAGCCTGAATCTGCAAACACAACGAGGTGTGAAAGCAAAATTGCAGACTGCATCCCTTGTGTGGGCGCAAGCAAAGAGGGTAGTGCGGGCTTGCACGGACCGACGCCAGTACAGACTACAAACAAATGAACAGGGCGTAAGATAATGTCCCCCGATGATGTAGTGCACCTTACAACAATACATGCTGAGCCTCCGAAAGTCGAGATAGATGGCATGATGGTGACCTGCAGCGCCGTATTCAGAGGAGGAGGCCAGTGACTAGTACTGTGGAATAGCTGGGACACGGCAAAGCGAAACTGGCGGGGAGTGCAACCATGGAACTGTACGAGACGAGCAGACCGCAGTGTATGTTCTGGAGAAAGGGAGCGCGGTGGAACGACATTGACATATGGTAAACGTGGGCGGTGTGACACGAGATACAGGAGAGTATACGAAACTAACATTGTAGCCGTGAGCCCGCAGTCACATTAAAGCGAAGCCTTTCACATACAGAACGGGACATAGTTCGCCCAAGTCAGAGCTACCCGCTGTCTGAGATGCATGGAATGTTGACGCAGACTTGCTACACTGTGTCTGGATGTTAAATCAAGCTCTGAAGCCAGTGAAACTCGATACTAGCATAACACCGGCTAGTACAGTAACACAATGGAATAGGCCTGTGAAGGCTGACACAAGGTAATAACCCTACAATGCAGTGTTCCCAGCCCCTGCAGTGGATGCCTAAGCAAAGTGGAGGGCTTAATAGTGACACCCAAAGCAACAGGGAGAGGTGCAAACAGCCGACAACATTGGCCAGGTGACCTGCCAGTGGAACTGGATGCATGATGGTACATGAGCGCTGCAAAGACATATGGACATCATATCAGTCAGTGACTTCGGACTTACAGAGGCTGGAGGAGAGCCACATGACACTGGGACGAGAAGTATTTAGACATCCAAAGCAGAGCGACCCCTCCTAAACTGACATTGCCTCCAAACTGACTAAGGTCAAGGGAAAGCAGCCAACACTTGAGGAATTTGCCAAGTCGCCACAAACAACGGAGGTTGCTAAAACCAAGGGTCAGAACACGCAGGGCGATGCGACCCTGGCACGAAACGACCAACAGATCCTGGAGGGAATCGCAGACCCGAAGGCATTGTGGGAGAACAAGCTCGACACCGCTATGGCTGAGCTGAAGACCTCGCTGGAATTTAAAATAGACACTAAGTGTGGACGTCTACTTGCTGCAACAGGATGTGAGGGCGCTGGCCGAACGCACAGATGTATTGGAAACAGAGGTGAAGGCTATTACAGCCACCTGCACAGCGAATGCCAAAGAAGTTTATACACTACAACAGCAAGTGCGCAACCTAGAGAGCAGGTCGGAAGAAGCAGAAGGGCGTGCGCACAGGAATAACGTACGAATTGTGGGGCTCTCGGAGGGAGAAGGAGCGGACCCAACCAACTATGTCGAGACAATGTTGTTACAGGAAATTAAGGGAGGAGCGAGAGAGCACACAGAGCCCTAGCTAGAAAGCCACCACCAGGGCCCCGTCCAACGCCGATTATCGCCAAGATACTGAATTAGGAAAGAGAGAAGATCTTGCAGTATTTTCATAAAGGGGGTACAAGAAACAGAGCGTCAGCGACCATCACAGCATACCCAGATTACACCTTCTTGGTACAGAGACAGCAACTAAATTATGTGGCAATCAAAAGGAGACTACGCAAAGCGGGCTACAAATACATGCTGATGTAACCCGCGAAATTGAAGGTGTTTCATAAGAATAAGGCCCCATTTTTGAGACTCCTGAGGACGTGACGGGGTGGTTGGACGCAAGGAAATGTCCAGTGGGAGCGGAGGATCAGACGAAGAGCGGAATGGATAAGTGAACCTGTGGTTTATGTTGTATAGGAAATTGACTTTAGCACTAGAATATAACAGTATATAACGTGACTAGCAGGAGAGGTTATAAGAGGACGAGGCTAGACGTAAATTGTGCAACATAATGTTAGCTTGATGCAGGAGACAGTTGTCGCTTCAGATCAGCAGCACCAAGAGACACACTATTACCCCCACATAGGTAGTTTAGAAGTGATACTGGTAGCAGAGTACCCCCCTGCTGAGCTCCGAATATTGGTGGTACCGGGAAAGGGGCTAGATGAGGGTTAGCCTGAGATCCAGGGATGGAGCTGGGCAACAGTTAAGGACGGTGGGGTTGGGAGAAGGGGCGGGAATGGGGGTAGTTCGGGTAGGAGGGAGGGGGTTTGGAGAGTTCTGCAACCAGGGTTGGTTTGGGACGCAAAGGGGAAGGGAGTTGGGGTAAGGGGAGGAGACGACCTACAGACACATGCTAAGGACGCAACAGTTTGTGACAGGTAAGGTGGGGGAGTTGAGCGAGGAGGGAGTTTGGGGAGTTGTAAAAGGGCAAGCCTACAATCACAAGCCACTGTGTAAGAAGAGGACAGGAGAGGAGGCGAGCGGAGTAGGGAACGGATGAGATGGGAGACCTGAAGATAGTGACCTGGAATGTGAGAGGGCTAAATAATTATATTAAACAGAATAAGGTCATGAGATACTTGGAGACAGAAAATCGATCTTGCCTTGTTACAGGAAACTCACCTGACCAAAGATAAGCAAGAGGTGGTGGCGAGGAAACGGAACGGGACTACCCTAGGAGCAACGTACTCAGCATATGCCAGAGGGGTTATAACGTGGATAGCACCATATGTTCCGTTTAAGCTATTACAATCCACCATAGAGACAGAAGGGAGGATGCTGTTAATAGGAGGGCTGGTGGAAAAGAGAAGTAAGCATCATTAACGTTTAGGCCCCGAATCAGGACACCACTGTACTTTAGGAACCTATATGTCAAGATTAGCCAGTTTATGGGCGGGGCAGTTATATGGGGGGGGGGGAATTCCAACTGCACATTGGACCCAAAGCTAGACAGATCAGATGAGAAGGTCGTGAGGCCTACCCCAGTAGCAAAGGCCTTGAGGGCCCTATTACAGGAATGGATTAGTGGACGTGTGGAGAATGCCACCCACAAGACAGGGAATACTCTCACTATTCTGCCCCACAAGACCTGCACACTCTATTAGATTACATATTTGCTGCATCAGAGCTAACGGGAGAAATGATGAGAGCAGAATACAAGGCTGTGGTCCTCTCAGACCATGCGCCACTGATCGGAACATGACAGTACTTGCCTCCTATGGCGAGAATCCCGACGCGGAGACTCATGGCCGAGGCACTAAAAGACACAGGGCCTCATTAAGAGTATGGAGGCAGCCATATAAGGGCATGGCTGCCTCCATACCGGGTTCCAGTACCAGGTTCCTCCAGTGAGGACTTACCGGGCTATTCCAACCATGGAGGACCCGGTAAGTCCTAATTTGAAAAACCCATTTCCATTTGAGCCCCCATAGGGCTCATTGGGGCTGGAGCTAATATCGGGCCCGTTATTAAGCGTCTTGGTCCCCTCGCGGGACCCGGCAAGGACGTCTGGTTTTAACAGACGTCTGTTCCGGGTCCCGCAAGGGAACCTCGTAATTGCGCATCCCCTAACGAACGGTGCAGGTCCCGTACCGCCACCCTTCATTACGGTAGCGCAAGCCTCGTGATGAGGCCCACAGTGTTTAGAGAAGACTTGAAAGAAATACGAGCTTTGAACACAACATCAAGCAGTGTAGGATAGGCTGGTACACTATGGGAGGCATTTAAGGTGGTGGTGAGGGGCGACGATATCAAAGTCAAAAGGGTTACAAGGCGATATAGTATAGCAATTGCATGATGCAGAAAGGAAAGGAGACCAAAATGCGGGAGGGTGTGAATTCCCCAGAGGAGGCCGAGACCATACGCCAACTTCAACAAGATTGCAGGGTTCACTGGGAAAGACTATGCAACCTAAACTTCAAAAGATACCTAGAAAGGCAACACGCAGAAGGAGATAAACCAGGCAGATTACTAGCCTGGTTGAATAAAAGTGAGACCCCCAGACAATCTGAGCAATGCAGGGGACGGATGGGCAGACACGAGATACCGAGGAAGGTGGAACAAATGTTTTTTTGAGTACTATCGGCGATTGTACACAGACATTACTGAGGGGGAGGAAATTGGATACATTGACAGAGATTAATCTTCCCAAACTTGAGGCAATGGAAAGAACTTAGAGGCTCTGATTACGTTAGAAGAATTAGAACAAGTGATTAAGCTACTGCCCATTAATAAAGCATCAGGGGCGGATGGACTCCCAAGTGAATTTTACAAAACATACAGGCCAGAATTGCTCCCCCCGTTGCTAGCAATGTTAAACGAGGCGCTCAACAGGGGCGCGTTGCCAGAGTCCCTTAGGGAAGCGTTCATCGTTCCGCTCCTTAAACCCAATAAATCTAGCACAGATTGTGGATCTTACAGACCACTACCAATGCTCAACCAGGAGAGTAAAATACTTACAGCAGTGATGGCCAATAGGTTGAGACCAGTTATAAATCAACTCATTCATTCTGACCAGACGGGGTATGTCCCACGCAGGAGCATATCCGACAACTTTAGGAGGCTCCATCACGTTATAGAGCAGACAGAAGGGGGCACCCAAGAGGTGGCAGTAATGTCATTGGATGCAGTGAAAGCCTTCGACTCAGTCAAATGGCCCTGGCTAATGGCTGTTTTGGAAGAATATGGTATAGGGACCGTATATTTAAAATGGGTCCAACTGCTATACAGCAAACCATTGGCTCGAGTCAGAACAGGAGTGACCATATGAGAACAGTGGCAACTTAGCAGAGGTACTAGACAGAGATGCCCGTGGTCCCTGATGCTTTTTATTTTAGAACTTTAACCCCTGTTGATATACTTGAGGCAGCAATATGGAGAAGTAGGGATCAGCACGAAGGGAGTGCAACATCTGATATCTATGTACGCGGATGACATGTTGCTGTACTTGGAAGTATCCAGAAGAAAACCTACAGTATATTTTGGAGGTTATGGAGCGATACGTGATGCTACCTGGCATACCAATTAACCCCCAAAAACCTAGCCTATTTCCCCTCGCAAATACGTGAGAATACCACCATAGAAACTGCCGGTATTACAGATAAGGTGGGAAACAGACGTTCAGATACCTAGGGATATACATAAACCACATGGTTGAAGTCGAACACAAGCAAAACACAAAATTGAAAATAGCATGACATTTTGGGCCAAGCTCCCCTTGACCATGATGGGGAGAGTGGCACTGTTAAAGATGGTGGTGCTGCCTAGGCTGCTAAACTACTTGGCGAACATACCATATAGGATACCCAAACGATTCTTTGCTAAAGTTCAGAGCATAGGTTATATTACTTTGCATTTATATCTCAAAGCGCTGGTAGGTTGAACGCCCTCGGGAACCGTAGTTCAAATCAGTTGAGAGAGAGAGCGCGAGAGTCGTAAGGTGCGTGGGTGCACTAGATGTATGCAGCTGGTGTGGTACTTGCATGATAGCTGCTTATTAGCGGTAGGTGTGGTGGTTGGGAGGTCAGGTTGGGAGGTCAGGAATATATGTGTTCATTCTGGAGGGTTTACACCCAGACTGATTTCTGGCTGCATTAGGCCTGAGGAGACGCTTAGGCTAGCGGTGTGTGCTCAGTTAGCTGTGATTAATTAGGATGTTGAGGAGTAAGAGGCAGGTGTTAGTATGAGAACAGCTATACCGAATGCGTCAAAGTATTGCTGTGTTCTAGTAGAGTGGTGGTGTATAGGAGAGAGTAAGCGTGGTAGTGTGGTATTGTGTTTTCAGTAAGGCTGTTCCATCTACTCCATCCTGTCCATCCATATGTAGGGGGTTCATATGTCACGATTCCATCCAGGAATAGAATAGCGTTATGGAAGCTACAGAATCCATATGAACAAGGGGGCATTTGATTGCCCAATTTTGAGGTATACTAGCTGGCTAGTCAACTTCAATATGTAGCAAGGTGGTTATCAGGTGACCCTACCCCAGAGTCTAAATTGTTGAAAGCCGAGTGCACTCCTTATTTTCTGAAAGAATGGATATGGCTGCCAAAATTGCAGCGGGAAGAAGGGACAAGACTGCTGAATCTGGGTTGGAATATGTGAAGGAGAGCCTGCCAGATAATGGAGAACCTGTTCCCGTGCTCCCCACAGATGCCGCTAGTGTCACTGGAGGGGATGGATGAGCAAATGAGGAGCATTGTCAGAAGTCAATAGGAACCGACCGGTATAGCAACCCTCTGGGATGTGTGGCAATAGAATTCAATACACTGGTGGAAGACACAGGGTTACACCGAGGACAATACATCACATACGCTAGGCTGGTGAAGATGATAAAAGGTACATGGTCGGAGACAGTTGACCCGACAGCCCGACACTGCCATAGAAACATTTTATGATGAGTCAGAAGAGGCCATGCAGTCTCCCGAATATACAAATTGTTGATGTCTAAGGTGGGGAAGGAGGTGATCCAGACGAGACGAGACTGGGAGGAGGAGGCTGGGGAATCAATGGGAGACAGGTTGTGGGTAAGGGTACAGGGATACCTCAAGAAAGTATCAAGGAACGTGAGATTGTAAAAGATTCAGTTGTATGTTACCCACAGAGCATGCATGACCCCTAAGTGGATAGCCAAGTTTAAATACGCGGGTATACAGACATGTCCGAAGCATGGGGAGGTGAATGCAGGAATGGTACATATGTTCTGAGCATGCCCTGAAATAGGGAGATTCTGGAGGGAGGTGGCTCACTTCATGGCGGGAAAGTAGATACATTTGGAAGTGAACTCTCTGTGGGCGTGCATGTTAAGGGGGGAGGGGGGGGGGGTTACCCAGGCTGCGTAAACTGAAACATGCGAGTAAACTCAAAGACCTGGCGTACCTGCTCGCTAAACGCAAGATAGCAATGAGTTGGAAAGCAAGTAGAAGACCGAAAGTAGATGCCTGGTGGCACGATCTCCAGAAATGGGCGGATGCTAAAACAGTGGTGTGGAATTAAGCAGCAAACAGAGGTGAGGAGGAAGAAGTGGACACATTGATAGCCTGGAAGCAAATAGTAGCTACACGGTCTGGGTCAGCCCAGGCAAGCCTGGAGGAAGACAGCTCTTTGGGGGTGGAGGGGCAGATGAGGGAGGATGTCCATAGAAGAGGTTGTAGAAGGCTGAGTTATGTGGTAGGCTCGGGAATGGGGGTGGGAGAAAACCAGATGAAACTGTACATGAAAATTGAAATGTATGTGCTACTACACTGTATGGTTATGAAGTTGGAACTATTAAAAAAAAAAAAATTATATATATATATATATATATATATATATATATATATATATATATATATATATATGGTGAGAAAAAAAGGAGGAGAGGGGCGCACTCCAGTTCCCTGCACAGTACACCTTCTCAGCCACAGGTGTTCTCCTCCGACCGGTTTCTGTGCCAATACACGTCATCAGGGAGGCTGTCTTAACTTGCAGCTCACAGCAAGTGCAGGTGTTAACACTTAGTGAGGATTGTGCTGCAAGGACTTCTGGTAGCTGTAGTCATCAGGTTTGCAGGGAACAGACTCACACCCAATCCCACAGTGGGGAAAGGGGGGGAGTAGCCTACAGTGAGGCACTCCAAAGTAGGGCATAAATTACCCCGGTGCAGCACCCAACAAGATTTCTGAAGATTCCACCCTTCAGAAAACTTGGAAATATGGTGAGAAAAAAAGGAGGAGAGGGGCGCACTCCAGTTCCCTGCACAGTACACCTTCTCAGCCACAGGTGTTCTCCTCCGACCGGTTTCTGTGCCAATACACGTCATCAGGGAGGCTGTCTTAACTTGCAGCTCACAGCAAGTGCAGGTGTTAACACTTAGTGAGGATTGTGCTGCAAGGACTTCTGGTAGCTGTAGTCATCAGGTTTGCAGGGAACAGACTCACACCCAATCCCACAGTGGGGAAAGGGGGGGAGTAGCCTACAGTGAGGCACTCCAAAGTAGGGCATAAATTACCCCGGTGCAGCACCCAACAAGATTTCTGAAGATTCCACCCTTCAGAAAACTTGGAAATATGGTGAGAAAAAAAGGAGGAGAGGGGCGCACTCCAGTTCCCTGCACAGTACACCTTCTCAGCCACAGGTGTTCTCCTCCGACCGGTTTCTGTGCCAATACACGTCATCAGGGAGGCTGTCTTAACTTGCAGCTCACAGCAAGTGCAGGTGTTAACACTTAGTGAGGATTGTGCTGCAAGGACTTCTGGTAGCTGTAGTCATCAGGTTTGCAGGGAACAGACTCACACCCAATCCCACAGTGGGGAAAGGGGGGGAGTAGCCTACAGTGAGGCACTCCAAAGTAGGGCATAAATTACCCCGGTGCAGCACCCAACAAGATTTCTGAAGATTCCACCCTTCAGAAAACTTGGAAATATGGTGAGAAAAAAAGGAGGAGAGGGGCGCACTCCAGTTCCCTGCACAGTACACCTTCTCAGCCACAGGTGTTCTCCTCCGACCGGTTTCTGTGCCAATACACGTCATCAGGGAGGCTGTCTTAACTTGCAGCTCACAGCAAGTGCAGGTGTTAACACTTAGTGAGGATTGTGCTGCAAGGACTTCTGGTAGCTGTAGTCATCAGGTTTGCAGGGAACAGACTCACACCCAATCCCACAGTGGGGAAAGGGGGGGAGTAGCCTACAGTGAGGCACTCCAAAGTAGGGCATAAATTACCCCGGTGCAGCACCCAACAAGATTTCTGAAGATTCCACCCTTCAGAAAACTTGGAAATATGGTGAGAAAAAAAGGAGGAGAGGGGCGCACTCCAGTTCCCTGCACAGTACACCTTCTCAGCCACAGGTGTTCTCCTCCGACCGGTTTCTGTGCCAATACACGTCATCAGGGAGGCTGTCTTAACTTGCAGCTCACAGCAAGTGCAGGTGTTAACACTTAGTGAGGATTGTGCTGCAAGGACTTCTGGTAGCTGTAGTCATCAGGTTTGCAGGGAACAGACTCACACCCAATCCCACAGTGGGGAAAGGGGGGGAGTAGCCTACAGTGAGGCACTCCAAAGTAGGGCATAAATTACCCCGGTGCAGCACCCAACAAGATTTCTGAAGATTCCACCCTTCAGAAAACTTGGAAATATGGTGAGAAAAAAAGGAGGAGAGGGGCGCACTCCAGTTCCCTGCACAGTACACCTTCTCAGCCACAGGTGTTCTCCTCCGACCGGTTTCTGTGCCAATACACGTCATCAGGGAGGCTGTCTTAACTTGCAACTCACAGCAAGTGCAGGTGTTAACACTTAGTGAGGATTGTGCTGCAAGGACTTCTGGTAGCTGTAGTCATCAGGTTTGCAGGGAACAGACTCACACCCAATCCCACAGTGGGGAAAGGGGGGGAGTAGCCTACAGTGAGGCACTCCAAAGTAGGGCATAAATTACCCCGGTGCAGCACCCAACAAGATTTCTGAAGATTCCACCCTTCAGAAAACTTGGAAATATGGTGAGAAAAAAAGGAGGAGAGGGGCGCACTCCAGTTCCCTGCACAGTACACCTTCTCAGCCACAGGTGTTCTCCTCCGACCGGTTTCTGTGCCAATACACGTCATCAGGGAGGCTGTCTTAACTTGCAGCTCACAGCAAGTGCAGGTGTTAACACTTAGTGAGGATTGTGCTGCAAGGACTTCTGGTAGCTGTAGTCATCAGGTTTGCAGGGAACAGACTCACACCCAATCCCACAGTGGGGAAAGGGGGGGAGTAGCCTACAGTGAGGCACTCCAAAGTAGGGCATAAATTACCCCGGTGCAGCACCCAACAAGATTTCTGAAGATTCCACCCTTCAGAAAACTTGGAAATATGGTGAGAAAAAAAGGAGGAGAGGGGCGCACTCCAGTTCCCTGCACAGTACACCTTCTCAGCCACAGGTGTTCTCCTCCGACCGGTTTCTGTGCCAATACACGTCATCAGGGAGGCTGTCTTAACTTGCAGCTCACAGCAAGTGCAGGTGTTAACACTTAGTGAGGATTGTGCTGCAAGGACTTCTGGTAGCTGTAGTCATCAGGTTTGCAGGGAACAGACTCACACCCAATCCCACAGTGGGGAAAGGGGGGGAGTAGCCTACAGTGAGGCACTCCAAAGTAGGGCATAAATTACCCCGGTGCAGCACCCAACAAGATTTCTGAAGATTCCACCCTTCAGAAAACTTGGAAATATGGTGAGAAAAAAAGGAGGAGAGGGGCGCACTCCAGTTCCCTGCACAGTACACCTTCTCAGCCACAGGTGTTCTCCTCCGACCGGTTTCTGTGCCAATACACGTCATCAGGGAGGCTGTCTTAACTTGCAGCTCACAGCAAGTGCAGGTGTTAACACTTAGTGAGGATTGTGCTGCAAGGACTTCTGGTAGCTGTAGTCATCAGGTTTGCAGGGAACAGACTCACACCCAATCCCACAGTGGGGAAAGGGGGGGAGTAGCCTACAGTGAGGCACTCCAAAGTAGGGCATAAATTACCCCGGTGCAGCACCCAACAAGATTTCTGAAGATTCCACCCTTCAGAAAACTTGGAAATATGGTGAGAAAAAAAGGAGGAGAGGGGCGCACTCCAGTTCCCTGCACAGTACACCTTCTCAGCCACAGGTGTTCTCCTCCGACCGGTTTCTGTGCCAATACACGTCATCAGGGAGGCTGTCTTAACTTGCAGCTCACAGCAAGTGCAGGTGTTAACACTTAGTGAGGATTGTGCTGCAAGGACTTCTGGTAGCTGTAGTCATCAGGTTTGCAGGGAACAGACTCACACCCAATCCCACAGTGGGGAAAGGGGGGGAATAGCCTACAGTGAGGCACTCCAAAGTAGGGCATAAATTACCCCGGTGCAGCACCCAACAAGATTTCTGAAGATTCCACCCTTCAGAAAACTTGGAAATATGGTGAGAAAAAAAGGAGGAGAGGGGCGCACTCCAGTTCCCTGCACAGTACACCTTCTCAGCCACAGGTGTTCTCCTCCGACCGGTTTCTGTGCCAATACACGTCATCAGGGAGGCTGTCTTAACTTGCAGCTCACAGCAAGTGCAGGTGTTAACACTTAGTGAGGATTGTGCTGCAAGGACTTCTGGTAGCTGTAGTCATCAGGTTTGCAGGGAACAGACTCACACCCAATCCCACAGTGGGGAAAGGGGGGGAGTAGCCTACAGTGAGGCACTCCAAAGTAGGGCATAAATTACCCCGGTGCAGCACCCAACAAGATTTCTGAAGATTCCACCCTTCAGAAAACTTGGAAATATGGTGAGAAAAAAAGGAGGAGAGGGGCGCACTCCAGTTCCCTGCACAGTACACCTTCTCAGCCACAGGTGTTCTCCTCCGACCGGTTTCTGTGCCAATACACGTCATCAGGGAGGCTGTCTTAACTTGCAGCTCACAGCAAGTGCAGGTGTTAACACTTAGTGAGGATTGTGCTGCAAGGACTTCTGGTAGCTGTAGTCATCAGGTTTGCAGGGAACAGACTCACACCCAATCCCACAGTGGGGAAAGGGGGGGAGTAGCCTACAGTGAGGCACTCCAAAGTAGGGCATAAATTACCCCGGTGCAGCACCCAACAAGATTTCTGAAGATTCCACCCTTCAGAAAACTTGGAAATATGGTGAGAAAAAAAGGAGGAGAGGGGCGCACTCCAGTTCCCTGCACAGTACACCTTCTCAGCCACAGGTGTTCTCCTCCGACCGGTTTCTGTGCCAATACACGTCATCAGGGAGGCTGTCTTAACTTGCAGCTCACAGCAAGTGCAGGTGTTAACACTTAGTGAGAACTCCCCCCCTTTCCCCACTGTGGGATTGGGTGTGAGTCTGTTGCTGTGAGCTGCAAGTTAAGACAGCCTCCCTGATGACGTGTATTGGCACAGAAACCGGTCGGAGGAGAACACCTGTGGCTGAGAAGGTGTACTGTGCAGGGAACTGGAGTGCGCCCCTCTCCTCCTTTTTTTCTCACCATATATATATATATGTTCACATTTCTGCCGTGCGTGCAGGGGATTCAAGCTGCACTCTCCACAGCAATTCAGCAAACCAATCCAATTCGGATAAAATGCTGCCGGGGCCACACCTCTGTTATCAAAAAATATCTTCCTTTATTCTTTTGACCAGGGAAAATCGTAATATTTACAAAACATGGAAGTCCATTTAAAAATGCAAAAAGATAGATATATATATCAAAGTACATAGGTGTGTATATATATATATATATATATATATATATATATATATATATATATATATATATATATATATATATATATATATATAGCCTTCCAACAATCCCACTGGTCTAGACTGCTCCATGCTTTTCCCCAATTCACCTCACAGAGCTTCCTCACACCAGTACTTCACATATGCGTTATCCTCCTTGGTCCAAAGCTCCCAGGGCCTGCTGCTCCCCATTGGCCAACTAGCTCCATGTTAGTCTCCATCAGACAAGCCTTGCTGCTTGGAGTCCCTCTGGCACTTCAACCTTCCTATGGGCAAATTTCCCTCACACTGAAATTCTGGCTGGGCCAAGTAAGTGTTTACCTCATTGTCAATCTTCCCCATGGATGCGCTTTAGGCTGATGGTGGGCACCAGCGGGCTGTATGTTAAGTTTTTCCACAATTGGGTCCTGTGTCCCTGGTCATGTGCTCAGGGGGCCATCCCCAAGTGACAAGGGCCAGTCACAATTTGGATTCTAAATTGACTTCACCTCATCCCCCTGGATTGTGTGCCCATGTGTGCACAGCATGTGTTTTTCTCAAAGAAACACTATAGGAAGTGTTATATTGGTTTCTCATTCCAAGTTTTTAGATTGCATAAATTGCAACTTTTTTAAATCTCCTGCAACGCATGCCAGAGTGAGTACAATGCTGGATAATTTTAACTTTGCACATGTTTGTTCTCTCAGCAAAGGAAGCACTAATGCATTGTAATAACTATCCCCACGGGGCACACAGAGGTCTTACCGATTTTCATAGGCAGTGGTTCCTGGGAAAATAAAACAAGAAAGAAAATGCTGGGTTGTTGCAATGTTTTCCCTTTGTTCACTTAAAGCAAACCGAGCTGTGTCTAACCTCAAGCAACTGGCTCTGGCTAGAGGGAGCCAACAGCTCTCTGGAGCCTACATGCCTCAATTATTTGAAAGGTGTTTTTTGGGCACTGGGGTCTACTAACAGGTACACACTCTTTGCAGTGGTGCTTGGCCAGTATCCTTTAGGGCACCTCTGTCCTAGGCCAATTCAGTCTACCGCCTCTGAAGGTGGGCTATACACCATCTAACAAGCAGCACGCCATTTTAAGATCCACAACAAAGATTTGTGTGGGGGTGGGCTTGGAGTTTGTCATTGGATGGCGGCTCTTAACAGTTGCCTTCCCTTTACTCAGGGCGGACATTTGTAACCTCCTTCTAGATGGGTTGTATCACTGCATAGTTTGGGTTTGTAGTAGGGGTGGGACGGTCTAATAATGTTAAGAAATGTACCACATGTTAATTGAAGTGCACAATCACATCAGCATTGGCTAGGCCATCATTTGCCCAATCTAAAGTTTGCACTGGAGTGGTGGGACGCATGCTTTGCACAATTTACTTCTGGATTATGGAGGACACCAGGGAGCCAGTGAACATGGTCAGTTGGAATGTGCATTGGCTAAACCCAACGAAGGCCAGGAAGATGACAACATAACTTAACAGATGGGTTCATGACTTCTTGTTCCACTCATGCTCCAAAATCTCTCTTTATCCAAGTCTTCCCCCACTGTTGCTCACAATCCTTTCTTCAACTCCACCATATCCTTTGTTACCTTTCCAACAACCACATTATTGTGTACACCTCACACTTAATGATCCCCATTGCCTAATGCTATACTACAAAGCAGGGTTTAGGACCGATATGCTACTGGAAACCTTTTTAAGGGGAGGCGTTATTACTTGCCCAAGTTTGGGCAAAGTGAAAGTAGAAGGCATCCTCTATACGAACGAGGGGGTAACTCACTCAAGTTCATAGAACCATTTCATCCATGGCAGGAGCTTTGACTGTATGCAAGCAAGTGTGATTTGCTGTGGTCTGGTTGGTGATCCGGCACCATTGCCTTACACTAATCGATAGATGGCCCAAATGTTTCTACACATCAATTGCTGATAGTTGATTATGTTCATTGATGCCTGGCATGGATGAGAGATTATAATAGGATTCTTGATGCGTCACTGTATAGATAATTAGCATTCATCTGTGACAGCATATTAGGTGGAGCGATGTCCTTTGTGAATTTAGTGGATCCCAGGCGATTGAGTCACCCATCACTAGGAAAAACGATCTAAAATCAGTGTACAACATTCACTCTTGCATTGACCCATTTCTGGTGTCCACATCCAAGGCTTCTAATGACGGTGGAGTGAAGTGCTGACAAGTACGCTCCAACGATCTTCCTGTTAGGTATCGATATATGCCTACTCTTGAAGGCAGATTTCAAACCCATCTGATAGATTTTGCATTTACTTGCCAAGTGAGCAAATATTTCATATATTCTGCAGTACAACATTCTGTTAGTTCTGTTCCACTATTTTCCACCCAATGGTATGCCTTTAAAGTCTTTGTATCGAGGCTGAAAATATGGTGCTCGTCAGATCAGAAAACAAGTTGTTGGGCCTACTTTTGCTAAATCTGGTAGTCCTCTAGACACTTTGGTATCCAGATATTTTTGCTGACAGGGAGATTTTCCCCAAGTCTCCCTGAAAGCTACAACAGAAGTTTGATGTTATACCCAAAGTAGCCCATATGGCTGCCAGGGCATAGGTGTTTCGAGGTGCCCACTTGTGTCTATGAACAAGTTCCCCCTCACAGAACAAAAGTTTGGATGATAGGATGGAGGCCTGTGCACTTTACTTTTGGCTGCACCACTTTGCAGCCTTTTTACTGCATTGGTAGCCAATTAAAAATGTTTTTTTTTTAAAAAACACCAAGGCATTTTCATTCCTGTGAAAGGCCCGTTTTGTTGTTATCCTATGTATTAACACGGCAGCCACTTCGGCTATTCTATCTCAGGCACCTCAATCAACATCAACATCTGTGTCAACGAAAGTGTAGTTGGGTTGGCTGACCCAGACTGGATTGCCAGCAAACCTAGCCACAACCTTGTTGTGTATGAGAGGTCACACACAATTCCTCAGAAGCTACCCAGGACTACGTCCCGAGCAGCTGAAGAGAACATTGCTTGCGACACCTTGCTGTTGGAGCCAACTTTCAAGCTTCCACATGCAAAGCTCTGTCCATCTGGTCTCCATGGGAATCCAGATTCCTCCGCTTATCTGGAAGGGATAGCTGGATCCTCAAGCAGAAAGCCCTGTGTGCAAGCAGCCCTTGAAGCTCAATGGGGGGGGGGGGCGGGAGGAGGGGTGTAGGAGAGGAGTTAGTTCCCCTTGCTCGAATCCCAATGACTTGCTACTACTCCAGTGCCTGTACTGGCCCAGATCTCAGAGGCACCCTTTTATTAAGGAGCCCTCCGGCGCATCCTATCCTGCAACCCTTTACCTCACCACAATCACTGGCCGGCAACAGTATTTTTGTAACTCTGCTGCTGTACTGCCATCCACTACCTTGAGAGTCACCTGTGAGCCTGTGGACCCATTCTGCATCACTGGATCTATTCTTGCGTGCAATCCGTGGACGAAGAGACAAAACCATGGCAAGGAGGAAAACCTGACAGTCACACCTCACACTTCTGCACACTCAAAACATTGGAGAGTTTCTTGAGTGCCCAACAACCTTTCACACATCCTTGAGGTCCTAGCTACCAAACCACCAATTACTGCATTCCAATTTCTCCAGTCACGAGGGTAACCTTCCTTCCAATTGGTTGACCTGGACTTGAAACTCCTCTGCTGTGGTCCTCCATCACCAACCTGAAGGTGACCTTGTATCAGTCTAGACCCGAGAACGATGCTATGACCTACGGGGTCTTGCCTTCGTTCCCTGCCATGACTAATGATTATGCAGCCACTGAGCTTTTCGTACTAGTACTATTGAACACTATCCCTGGAGAAACACGTCATAGATGTTCATGACTGTCGTGGAAAAGGACTTAGACTTCTTGTGCCTGACTGAAACTTGGCTGAATGATGCATGCGGCCCAAAAATAAGCCTCAGTCGCCCTCCGGTTTACGACTTCTTCAGCAAAAATCGTGAGCATGGCCTTGGAGGGGGTGTTGCTTTTCTGGTCCAAACCAACTGGAAAGCCTATGGCATTCCCATTATATGCGCTGGCTGCAAGATAATTAATTTAAAACTTATTTTGAATGCCAACTGCTGTATAAACTTACTAGCCCTCTACCGCCCCCCGTCAATATGCCTAATTTTAACATACCTTTTATGTCTTCTTGCTTCTATTCATATTGCTCTTCATACTGATTTAGATGGCCTTTCGGCTCCGGGCACCCTTCAGACAGGAAGCAGGAGAGGTCAAAATATCTCAATTTCTGGTTTTGACATGTGCAATGAAGCCAGAACACCACCATCTCACCACCCCGGGCCACCGTAATGCACTAAGGTGCAGCAGCCCTCCCTGCACACATTTCAGCGTGCAGTACCGCATGGCTGGAAAAGCAAAATGCATTGCATTGCCGACTGAGGTACTGTATGTAATGGGAAACCACATTTCCCTACACTAAAAGCCAGCCCAGGAAAGCATTGCAGTTGCTTGCTGCAGTGGAGGGGGTTTTGATTAGACTGGCTTGCTTGGCTCCTCCATAATGGGTGGCAGGGTAGCGCACCGGCGCTCATTATGGATGAGTTGCCCCTGCCCAGAACCCATACTTTCTACAAGGGAAAGCTTGTTTATCTCTGGACGAATTCCCAGAACCGACAATTCATACAGGGGAATGATTCTCCATTCTTCTATGAATCCATCGAGCCATTCAACAGACAACATGTGTCAGGATTTCACAGGGCACGGTTAGGTTTCCAAGTGACAGTATGCATGCTAAAGGCACATTTAGATTCCCACATTACGGTACATGATTTAAGCATTCTTTCTGGAGGTCTAGGAGGGGGGATCTGTAGTATTTTGCAGCCGGAGTTGGGTATGAGTTTTGTTGTAGAAGGGCAGTGTTTGGAAACATGATATTCTGTTTTCCTTAATATGGCAACTAGGGAACCTTTATCTCCCCAGGGCAAGATGGAGGCTTGACTTTTCAGCAGTGATTGGCTGAGCTGAATGTGAGGTAGTTTGGAATGTCTGAGAGGATTCTAAACTCTCTTTCATTCTAGTTTCCCAAGAGGCAGGTTGCGTCTCAACAGTTCTGTAAATAAGTTCATAAAGCACTCCAAATATCTTGAACTAGAGGAAGACGCACTGAAAAGACAATTTTCAGAAGACTCCAGTGAAGTTTGGGCGTTATCTTGAAGCAGAAGATCAAAGACAGATGAAGCAAGCTAAGTTACTTTAAACTCCAAGTTACTCAGTTATAAGTTTTGATATGGGTTTGAACATTTAAAAAGAGATAAAGCTGTTCAATCAGATCTTCCTGAATGTAAGACTGAGTTAAAGACCCTGTTACAGTGAGAATTTCCGTGTGAGCAATTCCAAAACTGGCAAGTGTGCATGTGTTTTTAATGAACTGAACTTGTTGAGCTAGAGCGCGAGTAAAAGTATTAACAGGCGCGTGGCTGGCATTGCTCGAGTAAATAGAACTTCGTTTTGCACTAACCCTGTAAATAGTGATGAAACAGTTTCTGCAAGCATTTTTATTTTGTCTCGCGCGTACCTTCATTCGAGCAGCATTCGAGTAAAGGACCCCCTCGTACGTTGCCTACGTGCCGAGCAAGCGTCGAAATTATTCTGAAAAGGATTTGAATGAGAACTCAACTGCAGTTTCACGTCGGGGGCAGCTGTCTGTAACAATGAAAAACTATGAGTAGTTGCGGAGGTGATTTAGGCAGTAATTCAATACACTAGGAAGTGCTCCAAGTAAAAAGAGTTTTAGCTGCAGATTGTTCTGCAGTACCCGGTGTGATGCTGGAAATGCATTGGAGGGACAGGGCCTCCCTGTCCTTGTCCTGTAGTCCTTTTTCATTGTGTTCTGTGTTGGTTTCTGCCCAGGAGTCCATGTGGGACTCCTGGCAGTGCAGCTCTTCCTGTTTTTGGTTTGGTGTACAGACCCATGGGATACCCTTATGGCACCCATGGGTGGGGGGTACAACCCTGTGACCCTAGTATATGTTTTTGGGCACCTGTGGGTGGCCCACAGAGAAGGGTATGGGCTGGTGGCAGCTCCATGCTGAATTTGACAGGTGCTCTGAGTATCCTCCATTTTGGGATACCCAGGCCCTTCCATTGGAATCAGTTGATTCCTGATGGAAAACAAGATGGTCCCTGTGGCCTCTTGCTTTCTATTGCCTGTTACCTTGTTTTCCCAAAGTCCTGGTAAGCCCCGACTCTGTCCCTTCCCACCGACTGGCTTTTGGGTGGAAGTTCCATATATGGTGTTGTTGTGAAGTCCAGTCCAGACTGGCTGGAGCCTTCCCAGTGACTATGTTGTGGGTACACCCTGTGGATGGGACCTGGGTGAATGGAGTGTGTGACCAATATGCACTTCTTGTTGTGGCTGTCTGGTTTCTGGTATGAGAGACCAAGACTGAGACAGCCCTGCCCGAAACTGGCCTGAATGCAGTGTGTAGTGTTGAATGGCTGGTTACTGGTCCCAATCCACATTCCTTGTTGCGAGTTTCTGATTGGGAGGAGGATGGCCTAAATGCACTGTGTGCCTGATTGGCTGACTGACTGCATGAATGCCCCTCTGTATGATTGGCTGCTGAATGTTACCCATCAGTGTGGATGAGAGACAGGAAAGTATATCTGGGGACCTCTCGCCACTGGAGATTGTTGAGAAGCTGTGTCTACATTTTAAGAGTAACTGGAACTGCTGATCCTCGACGCCCAGCTGGAAGAAGACGACTTGCTGTTTCATTTGCTTTGACCTGATCTGAAAGCTGCCGAATTCGGCGAAGACCGATCCGAGAGAGGACCTGGTAAGGCGCCCCCTTCCCATGCTCCGAGGGACCATCGAGCACCGCTGACCTTCGCCGAAGCTCCCTGGAAGTCAGACCCTCGAAAGGCTGCCGACCGGAGACAGGACCGCCGAGGAGAACGAAGTGAAGCACCTGGACTTCGCCGCCATCAAAGTCCATTGCCGTCGACCAGGGTTCGCAGGTTTGTATAACCGCTGGAGGCCCGTCAAAGTTGGGTTGCCCCAGAAGAGGGGACCGCTTGGCACTGTGCCGCCGACCAGAGCCGCCCGCTCCTTTGCCTAAGAAAATTTTATTCGAAGGACTCCCTTGTCCACACCGACGACCGCTTTATCCTGCCGGAGAGAGTCAAGGCCGCCGACGCGAATCCGCCGGTGGGTTTCCCGCCACCTGAAGGCCACAAAGACTTTGACGACTCAACCCCCTTGCTGGGCCACAGTTCTTCTGAAACTATTTGCGGTCCAGAACTATCAAACGCCGAGGTGTCCCGCACACCTCATCCTCCCAGGATGTCGCCGACGAGCACCGTCTGGAACGACGCCGTGGTCTCGGCACCCTGAAACTTCTCATCGACACCAAGTTCACTTTCTTCGACGGCTCTCGACAATCCGTGACTCCTGCTTGAAAGGGGGTCACTCAAGAAGGATCCATCGACGCTTCTTCGAAAAACTCTGTTCCACCAGGTACATTGGAGGAGTAAAAACATTATAGGAGGAAATAAGACTATTGAGCATTATATGGACTGGGCTTGTGCTATATCTTTATTTTACAGGTTGCCCAGGTTGGGGGGGGGGGGGGGAGAATCTCCACACAGAACTGTGTTTAGGTAACTGACTCCGTATTCTGCCTATTGTTTCAACCATCTTGCTTTCCCTCCTCTCTCTATTGCTGGTTTCCTTTTTATGGATCTGTGACATTTTAACAGTACAGTTGATACATTTTAAAGAGGTCCAATAATATTGGTGGTACCACTTTAGAATTGTATATATTTGCCATTGTTGACTTCTGAGTACAAAGTAATCTATTGGGATAGTGTACATACCTTTGAATATTAATTATATAAAGACTGTTTTCAGTAAAACAGTGTGTGGACATTCCTTTGTGGGGGCTTGGGGACTACACTGTACTTAAGAACCAGACTGCATCACCTCCTGAGAAGCTAGGCCTCGATTGCTCGTCCATTGCTACCTTATAGAGAATCTTGGCTGGGGTCCTCTGTGCCTCTCCTCTACCATATAGAGAGCAGAAGTACAGACACCCCCCTCCAGTCTTTACACCGGGCGAGCAAGGAGAAGCAATAGAACTGGTCAGTTTAATAGCAGAACATATAGTGAGTTGAATGAAAGAGACAATACATGAAAGTATAGCTGCAAGTATAAGTCAAGCAGAAAGCAGAAGAAAATACAGAATTTTGTAACAGAAACTAGAGTTAGTCAACGTGGACATAAGGCTGAGTAAGGTTCATGGAAGAAAGTTTGCTATGAAAATTCAGTGAGAAGAAGAGACTAAATTAAAGATTACAGAAAATAATCAGCAACCAATAAAGAAAATCTATCAGCATCTGTGCATAGACAGCAGGTACTAAGGAGGGTGGCAATTTTTTTGTCAATTACAATAAGTGCAGAGTAGATGGTAACCTGTATTTATTATTGTCTTTTAGATAATCACAGACACTGAGGAGTCCAATCCAGTACCTAAGGGCATCGTCAGTGTGTGCCAGTGAATATCTGCATTTTTTATTTTCTTCATTCCCCTCGGGTTTGCCAGCTTGGTAGTTTTATCTGGTAAGAGACTGTTGGGCAGGCAGATTTAGGGGGTCTGGTGGGCCAGAATCCCTCCTGCAAGAAGATTTCAGACTGGACCTGACAGAATGAAAGGCCCATGTGTGTAATCCTGCCTGAGTGATAACGGACCCAGAGTCAGATTTGAGTTTGGGTGTGCTAGGGAAAATGTTAATGGAGATTAAGGAGGATTTAAGGGTGGCCAGAAGTGAAACCTTAACTTTGGGAATAAAGGTGGAGGAATTAAATAGTTTGGTACATAGATCTGAGGTCCCAGGGCCATCAAAAGGAAGTAGAGCAATTGATCTAGAACCACCAGTTTTGTATCCGGAGCGTAGTGTTAAGGGGCAGATGTCAGAGTTAGAAGGGAACAAGAGTATACATTTAACTCCAGGGATTTCTTTGGTTTACACACCTTTAGCACCTCCAGAGAGGTTTGGTGGTGATAGCAAGAGATTAAAAACTTTTTTTATTGCAGTGTGAATTACACTGTGTAGACCAGAGGCTTTTCCCACTGGAACTGCTAAGGTAGCATTCCTTCTTTCGTATTTTACAGGGGAGGAGTCAGCCTGGTCAGTACCTTTTGTTGAAAGGGGAGCAGCGGAATTACATGATTGGATGGAATTTAAGAGTCAGTTTTGTAAGATGTTCGACAGGAGAACGTCCTCTTTGAGTGTTGACAGTGAGTTACTGGAGTTGCGTCAGGGAAATAGAGAGTTGGTTGCATACATTACGCAGTTTAGGACGCTTGTACAGGAGAGTGGGAGGCCTGAGGGAAAGAGCTTTCATATTTTACAGAGGATTACGGGAGGAAGTTAAGGATGCGTTGGGCACCATAGTTGAGACCCACAGTTCGTGAAGATTTCATTTCTTTGGTAATACAATTGAATGTAAGATTATCTGAGAGGAGGTCTGAAAAGGAGGAATTTTTCTGAGGGAAAGGTGTGGAGTAGGAGTGGTGAGCGACCAAGATTGGAGCAGTCGGGAAAGGAAGTTAAGGGGCAGATGGTAGAAGGTCAGACAAGTCAGATTAGGGCTCCATTGTCTAAGGAAGAGAAAGACAGGAGGCATAGGGAGAAGTTGTGTCTTTATTGTGGAGACGGAACACACTTTGTAGGGAGATGTCCACGCACACCTCGATGATTTCCACCTGTTGTAGGAAGAGGACAGTTGGTGGCAAATTGCATCCAAACAGCGGTGCCACATATCACGCTCAATGTATTCTTGTTTTGGGAAGGTAAGCTGAGGTGTGGGGATCCTTGTGTGATTGACTCGGGAGCTACATGAAATGTCATGGATCTCGCTTTAGCAAATAGGTTGGGAGTGCCTGTAGTAGAGAAAGGAGTTCTGGAACAAGTGAGGGCGGTGGATGTTACACAATTAACATCAAGGCTAATTACACAAATGACTGACGTTTTAAGGATGAGGATTGGGGAGGAACATGGTGCAGATATAGTTGAGTGGATTGAGGCCCCACAGCTACAGATTATTCTAGGTATGCCTTGGCTTACTTAATACAATCCAGTAATTGATTGGCGAAAACAGACTGTAGAGTTTGGTTCAGAATTCTGTAAAGAGCAATGTGCTTCGGTGTATCTGGAGTGGGGTCTGGAGGAAGTGTCCAAAATTCAGGGCGTGTGTCTAGCTGCTGGAGCTGTTAGGGAACACAGTGTTGGAGCAGTGTCTGTGGTTTTACCTGAATGTTATCAAGAATTCAAGGATGTATTTAATAAGCAGGTAGCGAGTGAGTTACCCCCTCATCGCCTGTTTGATTGGAAAATAGATCTTGAAGATGGAGCGCTGATCCCTTGTAGAAGAATTTACGCACTGACTGAAAAGGAGAACAAGCATTTAAAGGAATATCTAGATGAGAATCTAGCAAAGGGCTTTATTCGACATTCCCAGTCACCCGCAGCCTTGCCCTTATTTATTGTACCCAAGAAGGATAAGACCTTGAGGACATGTATCGATTATAGGCCCTTGCTTAAGATCACGATAAAAAACAGATACCGTTGCCTTGGATTTCAGTCATGCTAGATAGAATTCAGAGGGCGAAGATTCTCACTAAGTTAGATCTTACGGGCCTGATCATTTGGTGAGAGTTAGAGAAGGTGACGAATGGAAAACAGCATTTAGAACCCGCTATGGGTTGTTTGAAAATTAAGTCAAGCCATTTGGTCTCCAACGGCCCTGCCGCTTTTCAATTTTTTATCAATCATGTTCTTTGGGAATATTTAGATATTTTTGTAGTAGTTTGTATTGATGACATCTTGATTTTTTCAAAGGAGTTTAATCAACATGAGGAACACGTCCAGAAGGTATTAATCAAGTTGAGGGAAAATCAACTATTTGCGAAATTAGAAAAGAGTCGGTTTCACTCAGAAAGAGTTGAATTTGAAGGATCTGCAAAGTTTCATTGGATTTGCACATTTTTATCGCAGGTTCATTCAAAAATGTTCACAAATTGACTATCCGATTACAAGACTGTTGAGGAAGTGGAGAAGGCGTTCCAGTTCTTGAAGGAAAGATTTATTTCGGGACCAATTTTGCTGCATCCAGATGTGGAGCAACCTTTTTTCCTGGAAGCAGATGCTTCTGATTGTGCGATGGGCACATTGTTGTCAGAGCGTCATCAAGTGACTGGTCAGTTGCATCCGGTAGCCTTTTTTTTCTCAAAAAAGTTTTCTCCAGATGAAAGAAATTACACGATTTCAGATCGAGAATTGCTGGCCATCAAGGCAGCTTTCACCAAGTGGAGGCATTATCTTTTGGGTGACAAGCATGGAGTCAAGTGTTGACTGATCATAGGAATTTAACTTTTCTTCGGTCCGCAAGAACTTTGACCCCGAGAAAGCTGCGTTGGTCTTTGATGATTTTGTAATCTTGTTCAAGCCTGGGCGTCAAAATGGAAAGGCGGATGCGCTGTCTCGATGTGTTCCTGGGAGTAAAAAAGTTGATCATGGGGTGCCAATGCCTTTGCTTGCTGAGAAGAATTTTGTTGTATGAAAGATTGAGAAGGTAAAAGATTAAGGTAAACTTGTATTGCCACCTGTGGTCTTAATTGTGTGTAGTTGTCCATAAGGGAACTGCACAGGATTCTGCCTAACAGGGGGTGTTCAAGAGGGTTTTGTTCTTGTTATTCCAAGTAATCCTGGAATCAATGAAGGGTTGGGGTGGGCTCTGTATTTCTGGGAAGCCCCGATACTGGGTGGTGAGGGCGGTACTAAGGGATCCCAAGGGGGAATGTGAGCAGTAACGTCCCCTTTAATGGAGGATAGGCTTCAGCGGTTGACAGTGGGTTCCCTGAATGTGCGGGGTTTGAACTCCCCAACAAAACGGTCATTGGTGTTGAGAGTTTACTAGGCTACAGCTTCGCTTCTTGTTTTTACAGGAAACTCACTGGGTCAAAGGTAAAGAACCAAAAATGAGGGGCAAGGCTACTCAGTATGTATGTACCTCCTGCTATGTTGCTAAAAAAAACGGGGTGTTGCCCTCTTGGTTTCTCCCAAGGCGCAGTTTGCGCTTAAAGCCCAAAAAATGGACCCAAAGGGCCGGTATATTATGGTCAAGGGTGACGTGAGGGGCTCAATGTTAACACTCGTAGGTGTATATGCTACCAATGAGGCACAGGATGACTTTTGGAGGGGGATGAGCGGTAGAATTGTAGAGTATATTGAGGATAATTTGTTAGTGGGAGGGGACTTTAACATGACTCTGTCCTGACGGAGATAGGTCGCCCGGAACTTGTCCGGATTGGCAAACTCCGAAAAAACTGGCAACCGCCTTCCAGGAGGTTAATGGGGATTTGGGGCTGTGGGATACAGGGACACCGGAGGAGGGTCGGGATCCGTACTTTACCTACTATTCTAAGATGCATGGAGCCTTCTCTCGGATTGACTGCGTCCTGGTAGATATCAGTGAAGGAAGAGATTAAAGAACATGGGGTAGAAGTCATTCCTTGGTCCGATCATGACCTGGTTAAGGTTAAACTGGGAATCCCCTCTCCACCGGCTGGTTCCTATTGGCGGTGCAATGATTTTCTGTTGCAGGATAAGGAGGTGCGACAATTGGTTTTAGCCGCTATCGCAGACTATTTCGCTAATGACAATGGGGAGGTGGGTGTCATGGGAGTTTGGGACGCGTTTAAGGCGCCATTAGGGGTGCCCTCATTGAGGTGGGCTCGAGGAAAAAAGGAGCGGGAAGAAAAGCAGTTGAGAGATAAGATCGCAGCTATCTAGCCTGGAGGGAAATTGAAGAGACAGATGTTTCTGCGTAAATGGGGAAGAATTACAGCAGCTGCGCTCAAGGCTTGCGGCTTTTCTTGGGGGGCGGACAGAAAGAAAGCTGTCTTTCTTGAAGCAGAAATACATGGAGAAGGGGGGAAAAGCAGATAGGATTCTGGCGTGGAGGCTCCGGGAACTTAGCAATAGTAGGAGAGTGAACTCTATTCGCATCCCCGAGGGGGGTAGGGCTCTAAGGGATGGAGAGATAGCGGAGCAATTTAGGTCATACTACGAGCATCTATATACTGCTGAGTACTTTCAGGATGGTGCTGATACCAATAGTTTCCTGGAGTCCCTCCCCATCGCCCGTCTGCCCCCTGAGAAAGCTGACCCTCTCGAGCAATTTATTACCCCCCAAGAAATAGTCAACACCATTGCTTCCCTGAAAAGTAGTACCTCCCCAGGCGATGATGGTTTTACTGTTAATTTTTTCAAATTGTATCGCTCCACCTTGGCTCCCTTCATGGCTAAAATGTTTAATGCAGCCCTGGAGCTGGGTACCCATCCACACTTCAGGATATCAGCCGTCATTGTGGTCCTCCCCAAATAAGGGAAGGATCCATCCCTGTCGATCGTGTCGCCCCATTTCCCTCAATACGGATGTCAAAATTTCAGCTAAATTGTTGGCAAACAGACTCACAAACTCCTCCCGTCGTTGGTCCATGGGGATCAGGTGGGCTTCATTCCTGGTCGTCAGGGATCTGACAACTTTCAGAAGACCGTAGATCTTATGTACGAGGTCTCGAGGCGGGATTAGGAGGGTTACCTTCTTTCGCTCGATTCAGAAAACGCATTCGACCGCGTCAAGTGGCCTTATAAGGGAAAAGTGCTCCGGAAAATGGGTGTGGGAGAACTTTTGTGGGTGGGTCTCGGCCCTGTACAACGGCCCCATGGCGCATGTTCTAGTTAATGGGTGCGCTTCACCTCCTCTGGCTCTTTCCAGGGGTACTCGTCAGGGGTGTCCCTTGTGCCCGCTCCTATATGCCCTGGCAATGGAGCCTCTGGCCATTGGTGTTAGAGCCGATCGGGAGATCACTGGAGTTAGGTGTGGGGACTGTGACTTCAAACTTTCATTGTTTGCGGATGACATCTTAGCCTACCTTACGAATCTCCAGTTCACTCTACCTCGGCTGTTGGATCTTATAGCGCTTTTTGGATCTTTCTTGGGGCTCAATGTGAATGCCTCCAAATCCTGCATAATGCCGATGGGCAATAGAGATGGGGATACACGGGGGAGATTGAGATTTTGTGCGCGAGACTAGAACGGAATTCTACCCTGTATCTGGGCGTCACCATCCCTAGAGTGTTAACACAACTTTTCCAAGCTAACCCCCCCCCCCGATTTTGGTAAAGATTGGTAGAGATCCTAATCGATGGGCCCCTCTTACCCTCTCCTGGTTTGGTCGTATGGTTTCGATAAAATTGAACATCTTGCCCCGTCTTCTCTATCTATTCTCTGCTCTCCCTGTGGTGATTCCGGAGGCCTTTTTTGAGGCGTTGCACTCTAGTATTTACCGACTTATTTGGAACGGCAAAAGAGCTAGAATTAAGTATGCAACTTTAACCCTTCCCAAGCTGTATGGCGGCTTTGGCCTTCTGGATTTTAGGTTGTACCCTAAGGCAGCTCAACTTTGTGTGATGCTGCAGCATATTAGAGACGATAAGAGGACATATTGGACCTATGTCGAGGATTCACACCCATCCGAAGAAGGTGCGGGATCTGTTGTGGGCCCCACCAAAGTCCCTCCCTCCCTCCCTGCCTTAGAGGTCATCCTACCCTTGCCGTTTTGTGGGACCCCTGGAAACCTGATAGGTTTAATAAATGGCTTTCCTCCTGGCCTTCCCCTTTGTCGTCACTTTGGGGTCCCCCTTTCTCTTTAGGGACCAGGGGGTTCAGGGACACCCAGGTGTGGTCGGATGTGGGTCTGGAGAGGGCAGCTCAGCTTTTGGGCCAGGGGGGTTTCATTGAATATGATCAACTGTCCAAAGCATTGGGTGAGGGGGGTCTCTCTGTTTTTGAATATCTTCGCCTGAAGGGAATATTCATGCACCCAAAGTGGGTCACCGATTTGAAGCAGCCTTATTCCCCCCTTTGAACAATTCTTGGCTTGCGCCCCGACCAGAAAGTGCTCTCTTTAAGATGTATAAATTATTGGTTACGGCAGACCTGGTGGGTAGGCAGCCATTTTAGCAAATTTGGGAGGGGAGATTGGGTATAGCAGTGGAAGACTCTACATGGAGGGCTATTTTTCAATCCATTTTCTCGGGGGAGCTATAAGGTTCTCCATTCATGGCACCCCCACCGGTTGTTTTGTCTAAAATGTTTAAAAATGTGTCCGCGATGTGTCCCAGGACGTGTTCGCAGCGAGGTACTTGGTACCACATGTGGTGGGAATGCCCTGTGATCCAGGTGTATTGGGCAGAAGTACTTAGCTGGATTAAGTAAATTGTGGGGGTCTCTCCATTCCTACTCCCCCTGGAGGTCCTCTTGGGCACGCCTATGCCGGACGCTGAGATGAGTGGTTTCCCAAAAATGGTAGGGGCGATGTTGATAGCAGGGCGGTTGGCACTTGCTCAAAAATGGAAGAGTCTGGTGGCCCCTTCTAAAGCAGAATGGCTCAATAAGCTTAAGGCGATCTTTATCTACGAGAAGATGGCGGCTATAGCTAATGATACTATGTCTTCTTTTGTGCAGGAATGGATGGCAGTCCTCTTGAATGATGAATGTGACTCTGAGACTGTAAATTCTGGAGGCCTGTGGACTTTTCAAAAATCTTTGTGCTTTCCTTTGAGTTCACCATTACCTGAAAGTTAAATATGTAGGGGTTCTCCCCACTTTTCAACCTATTTGAATGGTTTTTGTTGGCCCTTACTCTTCGTTGTTCGTCCATACCACAGTTGTTGTACCACGCCTCTTCCTGGATTTTGGAATGTTTTTGGGCAGGGGGTGGGGTGGGAGGGGTTGTTTTTGTTTTCTCTTTAAGGCATTTAATGTAAAGATAATGTCTTCTTTCGTTGTGGGTGTTCTGGTGACAGGGATTTCCAGTGTACCCGTTTGTATGCTCAAGACGTTAATAAAAACAAAGTTAAAAAAAAAAAGACTGGGAGGCACATCTCGGAAGCATGGAGAATATATAGGTGCACGAAACAAGGCTTCCCGCTGTCCCCAATGCTCTATATATTCGTTTTGGAACCCTTAGTGGTTTTCCTGCAAATAACATATGCAGACACAGGGATACACATAGACAATTGTATGCTCTATAGAATGATCCCCATTTCCATCTTCCTGATCACCCTTTGCTCCACAATGACAACAGCAAACCACCACTGCAGTCTATGCCCACTGCAACATCAAACTCTGATGACGAGCCCCGACCGACCAGAACCCCAGACACTAACCCACAACCCATAAAGATACCTATCACCCACCACCTCATAACAAATATCCCATGCGATACCTTAAGTAGAAATGGCAAGTTACGATGAAGACTACCCAAAATCTATGACCCCCCCCAGCCAGACTAGCCACCAAACCTAGCAATACAAGAAAACTCCAACGCAATGCCCCCAAACTAGACACCTCCCCCACCAAAAGAGACTCCAACGCTAACAGTCCCATTAACAAACACTGCAAATCAAGCAATAGAGCCACCAAAAAGAAAAGCCATATCACCCCTGCGACACCCAAACCAACCATACCTCTGAAGGGTGCCCTTATTAATGCTAGATCATTAATAGCACATGCCACCGAAATTGCCGATCTCATCCAAATAGGTGATTATGACCTTCTAGCCATAACGGAAACTTGGCTTCACCAAGCAGCAGGACCCGCTTTGATGCTTTCCCTGCCCCCTAACTACAACATTCTCAGAGGACAGAACCAACTCTCGAGGAGGCGGCCTAGCCATCATCGCTAAAAACAATCTCGCCATAAAAATAGAAACGCCCTCAATCACCAAATCTTGTGAATCGTTAACCGCCAAACTCTCAACATCACCTTCTCAATCTATCAACATACACCTCATCTATAGGCCACCAGGTCCCCTTGGAACCCTTGAGGAGGACATCTCTATGATCCTCTCAATCTAAAAAACTCATCGCAAGCCATCCTCCTGGGTGACATGAACTTAGGTTTCAACGACCACAAAGACTTGCAAGTGACTAACATCACCAATATCATCACAGAACTGGGATTTACCCAAAGAATCTCAAAATCTACCCACGAAAAAGGTCGAACACTCGACTGGGTAGCCAACCACAACTGTAATGTAACAATTACCGATGTCTGCCCACAAATCTGGACAGATCATGCACTAATAACCTTCCTCATAAATGAAAACACCACCTAACCCAAGGAAAATATATCCCCCCCCCACCAACCAGAAATAAAAAAATAACTGCGGACAAACTGCTCCCACTTATCCTGCCAACTCTAAATTCCTTATCTGAATCACTAAACCCAACAGCCCTAGTGAACGAATTCAGCTCAACCATGGCCATAGCCTTGGACACTATCGCCCCTCTGAAAATAAGAAAAAGCAAGCCCAGAGCCCAATTAAACACTTGGTTCACCCCTCACCTCAAATCCCTAAGAATTGAAAAACGCAAATGCGAATCCGCCTGGCGACTAACTCCATCAGAGACTAACAAAGTAGCTCTCATCAGTGCCTCTTAGATCTATAAAAATGAAATAAGGAGGGCCAAAAAAGAAGACTTTAACAACAGAATACTACAGGCTAAATCTGGAACCAAAGAGCTATTTCTTATACTAAAAGAACTGGAAAACCCTATCCCTGCTCCAGACAACTACGACAAAAATAAAACGTGGTGTTCTAACATCCAAAAAGCTCTAAACCACAAAATTGCCACACTCCAAACCAAAATTGAGAAAAAGAAACAAAATCTATCCCCTTCAACCAATCAAAGTGGTAAACCACCTACCTCTACAAAACCAGAACATAAATTCAACTTCACCAAAGTAACCATCCTAGAGATTGAAAAAATAATACTCTCGCTCAAACCAACAAACTGTCGAGGCGACATATGCCCAGCCCAACTGATAAGACGCGGCCAGAGACCTATCCCCATTTATCACCAAACTTATTAATGCTTCCTTTGCATCAGGCACTATACCAGACAATCTTAAACAATCATAGGTCCTCCCCCTCCTTAAAAAGCAAACCCTGGACTCTGCCATCCCGACTAACTACAGGCCAATCACTATGGTTCCATTTCTGCTAAAAATCCTAGACTGAGTGGCCTACCTACAGATCCAGAAATATCTGGCGATGCACCAACTATTAGGCACCAGACAGTCAGACTTCAGGCCTCAACATGGTACCGAAACTGCGCTCATCAATCTCAAAATCCAAGTCGATGAGCTGAGAGATCTTGGAAAAACTGCCCTACTCCTCCTACTGGACCTCTCGGTGGCATTTGACTTGGTGGATCATGATGTGCTCTGTACCCACTTGGAAACCGCGGCCCACTTCTCCACACATGCCATTGCATGGATCAGGTCGTTCCTAAGCGGCAGAACCATGAGTGTTTTCTCCACCTCCACAGCGGCTGACCCAGTACCCATCACATGTGGCGTCCCCCAGGGATCCTGTGTCTCTCAGACTATGTATAACATCTTCACGAAGCTCCTGTTCGATGATCTGGACCTTCTGGGTGTCACCTACACAAACTATGCAGATAACACTCAGATTCTCATCCCACTTTCGGGGGATTATGAACAGGATTTGGCCTTGGTCAACAGAATATACCTCATCATCCAGGCATGGATGGCCCGTCATGGTCTATGCCTGAATGATGACAAAACGGAACTCGTCATACTGGGGAACACACAAAATATCAAAGACTGAACGATGACTACTCATCATTTGTCATAGATGTCAACACCATTAAAGTAGCGAAAGAAGTAAAAACACTAGGTTTTTACCTCAACTCTTGCCTCTCTCTAACAAAGCAAGTGAATGTGATGGCCTCTAGCACCACTTACACTTGTAAGCTGATTAGAGCAGCTAAACCATATCTATCCACCGCCAGCTGCCTCACCCTATCAAGAGCCCTGGTATTATCCAAATTGGACTATTGCAATACACTATGCATAGGGTCCAATAAACACACACTGCAAAAAATCCAAACCCTGCAGAACAACGTCCTTAGAGCCGCCCTAGGAATCCCAAGAAGAGAGCATATCTCGGACGTCAGAAGACAATCTAACTGGCTATCCACAGCTGACAAAATTAAACTCAAAACAGCATCATTGACTTTCAAAAGTATTAATGACCTAGCCCCCAAATACCTAACAGAAAGATTCAAAAGAAGAACTTCTAACAGACCTACCAGAGAAGCATACACAACCAACTAACTGTGCCCCCATTTAGGTTGAGCACAGCCGGAGGCATCAGCTTCTCCGTCAAAGCGGCCCAGCTATGGAACTCCCTCCCATCATCCTTAAGGTCTGACCAATCTTATCCACACTTCAGACTTAATTGCATTAAATGGCTCAAAGAAAATGACCTATAACTGACTACACTAAGACCACTCACGTCTGACCCACCTGTTAATCCGCAGCTGAACGCATACCTCCTTGCTCATCACCCCTGCTTAATCCACCTTGCTCCTTGACATTCAATGTATACTGTGTATACACCCCTGTGTACAATCACCTGTGTATGTAACCATGTATTTTGTCATCATTTACTGACAATGCACCCTGCAACCTTCCTGAAATGTGTAACTGTAACATGTAAGCTTAAAGTATTTTTGAACACACGCCCGATACCCTCGGGTCTGGCGCGTGCTATAAATAAATCAACAATGTCACGCATTTCTTGTCATTCTAAGCTGATGATATGCTCTTGTTCATCACTAACCCTCGTGTCAACCTTCCTGACCTCCTAGAGGCAATAGACGCTTACGCCAACCTATCGGGCATTTCTATCAACAAAGCGAAATCATTATTTACCCCCTCGCAGAACTGACTGGTTCCCATAGAGCAGCTCCCACACCTGGGCATTGCGTACCTTCCGATATTTGGGTATAGACCTAAATCACGACCCTGTGCGCACACACTGCTAACAACCAAACGGCCCTAGAAAAAACAATGAGATCCATGGAATTCTGGAAGACCTTGCTTTTGGGGATGGAAGAGAGCAGCCCTCTTAAAAATGACTGTTCTACCTCGTTTGTTATATTGTTATAATTTGTTATAAACATACCTGGGATATTTTTCAAGAAATTTAACATGATAGTGCGGCATTTCCTGTGGGGTGGAGGGCGGAATAGATTGGCGGAATAGATTAGCTCTACATGTTTAACAAAGACTACCTGTCCGGGGGAATCGATGTGCCAGGCTACAAGATATATACTATCTGGCAGGACAGCTGCAATTTGTGGTGCAATGGCTAGGGGTCGAGGAATCCATCGATTCGCTGCTATTCCAGCCGGCACTGCGGAACTGCTACCTACGAAATCTCATCTGGATGGACAAATCCTGGGCCAAAGGCCTCCCAACTCTGCGCTCGGATTGGGGCTGGCGCTATGGAACAGGGCATGGAACATGCAGGGGACCCAAGAGCCATGCTCCCTGCAGATCCCCCTGGCGGGACATGCGGCCACCAGGCCAGAAGCTCTGACTGCATACAGGACACACTGGGACACTAAGGGAGTGGCTCGGGTCAGAGACCTATGGAAGGAAGGGAAATGGGTAGATTTCAACACCCTTATAGAAGAAAGCGATATTCACAAAGGACAGTTCATGCTACACAATAGTATGGTCCAAACTATCAAGAGGAGGTGGCTGGACCATACTGACTGTTAGGGAGAATTCTCTCTTTAGGCTGAATTTCCTAATCTAGCGAGTCCCCCAGCAGCTTTGCTGGATTTCTGGAGTTTTTCTTCTCCTGCCAAGAGTGAGACTCTTTCTCCCACTCTTGGACATGATTTATGGTGTTCCTTTGACTGTTAATGTGTTTTATGGGCTATGGGGTCCTTTACTCCATAGGGTCTCATGTGTTTTTACTATGTGTGTTACACAGCACCCTCCGTGCAGTGACACAGGGGTGTCATAGTGACCCCCCACCATAGACTCCATACCCTGGGACTGACTACTGTCTCCCAGGGCATGTAAAGTCACCATTGGCTTTACTAGTCCCAAATTATGAACAGAAACCAGTACAAAGCATCATATTGTGGACATACTGGTCGGGGAAATTCGATTGCCCCGGGGTCTGTTAGTCGAGGGGGCACGTCGCCGTCCCCCCTGATCGAGTTTTGGCTGGTGGCAGTGGATACTACTTTTTATATTCGACCGCGAATATATCCCTATGGGATTTTCCCATTGTTCGAGGCTACCAACTTTAATTATTTAATTCTCATAGCCTCGAACATACCGCCGGTTTATTTAATATTAATGCGCCGGTTGGTATTTTTTGCCAGGACTCTATTCTAAAATGGCGTTTGTGTTCTCTTCTGTGACTCCAACCCAAGTCGAGCCCTTTGTTCCACTTTTTGGCGGGCTTCTCCACAGAAGCCTCCAAAAGTGGTGCCACTCTGTCTGGGTACCACAGGGGGTGTGGGAGGGGGTTTAGGCACCCTGGACTGAGTTACCTTGGTTACTCAAGTCGCACTCATGTGTGATTGGCCACCACTTAGCATGTTTGATTGACAGCTATGCTGAGTGAATGGGGTTGTGCTGCATAAAAGCAGGGCTTTGGGGACTGGAACTTCAGAAGTTGCCACAGGACCGGAGAATCCGACGAGGGAAAAGCTGAGCCGACCTACCACGACGACACCACCGGTGGAGCCCTGCGGAACAGACTCACCACTTCCCGACGACAGAAGATCTCCCGGCTGGAGAGGCTTCTTCCCCTGACTGGTGGGCACAACCAGTTTACCTTCTTTTCCTCGCATCCCCAGGACGTCTTGTGGTCGAATTGCCCGTGCCAAGCACCCCGGCAACCGGACAGCCACTTACCACTGGACCGCAAATAAAAGGACCGCTCCTTTTACCTGAGAACTCCGCGGCTGGTTTTTTCCCTGGCAGTGCAACGGACTCCTGTCTTCCTCCCCGACGAGATCCCCTCTTCCCCCGGACGAAGCACCGACTTGCATCCGCTGCCAGGAACAACTGCCCCCTCTGGAGTATTCTCACCACTTTAAAGGTACCGTGTCCGCCAGGCCTCCCTTTCTAAAGATTGCTACAAGGTAATAATAATCCCTTAACCTTCTGGACTGGGCTGGCCGCCTTGACCCTCTAACTGGTCCCTTCCTTTTGGTCCAACTCTTTCTGAACCTTTGCAAGACAGTTGTGCACTTCAACCGTGTGACCTTGGACACATTTCGTTCTGATCCTCTTAAAGTGGATCCGGCCTTCTGAACTCTAACCTCACAGTTTTACTTTGCCTTCCTCTCTTGTTGTGGTCTTGTGAAAGTGTTGGGATCTGTTTCAAATGATACTCTACTTTTCTCTCCCTTTTAAAACTAATTATTAGAGTGCCATCTCCGTTAAGCGCTCACCACTGTCTGAAAATAAGTGGGGCTTTACTTAAGACTTGTCTAATATTCTTCTATGGGAGTGTATATCTTTTAGTGATCATGTTTTTGAACTGCTCAACATTAGTGCCTGTGTGTTTTTCTAGATCTGGTTTTAAATAAATAATTATCTCTTCTACACCAAGCGCTGGACAGTGTTTACTTGTTCTACTGTGTTCTTTTGACCTATTGTGCATACTCTGTATACTGCCTAACTTCTTGAGGGAAGTCTGACTGCTCAGCCACAGCTACCAAGTGAATCTGTGTGGTGCAGACTGCTACCAAGTGGGTTTACTGCCAAACGCCTGTAGTCTTAAATCTTTTGCAGTGGTCCCAGAGGGAACTGCACAGGTTTCTGCCTAACACTGACGAAGAGGAACTGCAAGAAGACCTGGATAAGTGGTAGGACGTTTGAGAAGGAGGACATAAGACATCAAGGCTGTATGAAGAGCTCATGAAAACTAATATGACACTGCAAGTGCGGGGCCAATGGGAGTCCAAACTTCACGGATCAAGAATGGTCAAGGACCCTCAGATATACAAAAACTGTCTTGAGAAACGCGAGATTCAAGCAGACGCAGCTCTGCGTCATCCACAGAGCGTATCTCACCCTGAAAAGACTATCCAAAATGGGGAATAAAGATGCTCAAATCTGCCCCAGATGTGCCGAGGAAAATGCAAACATGCTCCATGTTTTGGGGGTGCCCAGTGATACAAACATTTTGGGAAGGCATCAAAGAAAGAGCGACAGGAGGCAAAGTGCAAATGCAACATGGACACCAGAAAGCTACTTGTTGGGACTGTTCCCGAGGAGTGGCAAACAAAGGACACACATAGCTAAGATGAAGGACTTGATGTGAATTTTGGCGAAACGCCGGATTGCTGTGTCATGGAAGACCGACAAAGGGACCAGGGTACATGCATGTGGGCCCACTTAAATCGTTGGGCATTGGCAGAGACAGTTGTATGGACCAGTGTAGTACAGAGAGGGTCGGGCGAAAGTAGCGACAAATTGTTGGCCTGGAACACAATCCTATAGGATATGCTAGGACCTAGAGACGACAGAGACATTGCAGACCCCGATGGGCCGGATAGTGTGGTCATAAACACGACGGATCGACAAGATGGCCCTAATGGGTGCATCTCACCAGCCGTGGGGCAGTCCGAACACTAGTCCACGAGGTTGGGCGAAAGGACATGCAGCCAGTACCCAAATGCCCGATAAATGTGAACACTGAAAACTGCAAGAGCCACGACTATCACCATCGTGAGAGACTCCCCACAAGCTGTGCCACCTGTATGTTGTGTTATTGTATTTGTAGTTTTGTTGTTTACATTGAATGTTTAAAATATCTGGGTAGAAGGGTCATTTTGACAGCCATAATTCATGCGAACAAGGCAAACTCCTACAGATTGCACCTCTTTAGGCCCCCCCACGCCTCCCAGAGGTTCCTCAGAAGGCCTGGGACATTGGCAGCAAAGATCCCTTTGTGCGGGGGGGGGTCAATTCCACCCCCAGATATTCTAGAGAGTCCCGCTCCCAAACAAGTGGGTAAGACTCCCGCTATACCCCTACTTCAGCCTGTTCCTCCGTGACATTAAGTGCCTTAGATTTCGCATAATTAATGCGGATGCCTGATGCCCATGCAAAGATCCTCGGGAGAGTACTCCCGCCGGTCTTTCTCGGGAACAATAGTACGTCATCCCCATACAATGCAATCTTGTGTTCTGTCCCCTTAGCAACCACACCCTTTATCGCTGCGTCAGCCCTAATTGCTCGGGTCAGGGGCTCCATGGCCATTGCAAAAACTAAAGGAGAGAGGACATCCTTGTCTGGTGCCCCTCCGAATGGGTGTAGGTTCAGAGTCTTTCCCGTTAACTTATACTTTCATGGATGGGGCCTTAAAGTTGGCCAGGATCATTTGCGTAAAAACTTCCCCACTTCCTAATCCCTCTAGCGTGATTTTAAGGTAATTCCAGTCCATGCTATCGAACGCTCTTGAAGGGGCTAATGCCACCAATGAGAATTTCTGCTTCAGCCTCCTACCCCATTCAACCACATTTATTGCCCTGAGACATTGTCCTGTGTATGTCTACCCATTATAAAACCTGCCTGGTCTGGGTGAATAAGTTTGGGTAGTATAGACATTAATCTAAGGGAGAGGACCTTTGCGTATAATTTAGCATCCCCGTTAAGTAGGGAGATAGGACGGTAGCTAGAACATGAGGTGGGATCCTTTCCTGACTTCAGCAGCAGTATGGTTGTCGAGGGGCCCATATCCCTGGCTGTTTTCCTTGTCTCCCTTATGTGATTGAATAATCTAGTCATAGGGCCTATCAAGAGGGCTTGAAACATTTTAATAATTCCCGCACCCATCTGTCCTGGAACCATGTTCCTTGTTTATAAATGTATTGCCCTGCTGATCTCCTCCTGAGTAAAGGGAGCCTCTAATGCCTCTGTCTGCCTCGGCTATCTATGGCAGGCTAAGCCACTCCAGAAACGCTTGCTGGTCCTCTTCCTTTAGACCTTCCCTGTCACTGCTTTAGCGTAAAAGCCATGGATAACTTCCATCTTTTGGGTCTCCCCTTCAAATTACCTTCCCCATCCCTCAGTTGTGTAATGTCATTTTTTTGCTTGCTGTTTTCAAAGCTTTTCTGCCAGAAATCTATTTGCTTTGTCCCCTTTTACATAGAATGTTTGTTTTGTTTGTAACTAGCTGTGCTGTGCCAATCTATCTGCCAGATATGCTTCCAATTTGGTCCTGGCCTTCATCAGGGCCCTCCTGGCCCTCTCAGTCCCTGTGTCCTTGTGCATCCCCTCGGCCTCCTTTACCACATTTTTCGAGTGCTATCCTCACCTGCTCTCTTGCTCATGTATGCAGCCTTCTTGGCTATGTAAATTCTCCCTGCATGACCGCTTTACTTTTATCCCATACCACTCTCCAGTTCACTCCCCCAGTGTCATTCTCCCTAAAGCAGTGTCTTACAGTTTCCTCCTTATGGGCCCTCATTAATGGGTCCTTCAGGATCATGGGATTCAAGGGCCAGGGTTTCCGCCGCTCCGGTGCTGCGGTCATGGGCTCCAAATGAAGGATCGCCGGAGCATGATTCGATGGATACCTTGTGCCAATTTCTATGCGTCACCTGGGGCATAAGTGCCTGAGACTAAAATCATGTCTATGCGGGAGAATCCCCTATGGACTGCTGAGTAAAGTGTGTATGCCCTTGAATGCGGTTGAAAAAAAGTCGCAATAAGATGTAATTCCCTGAGAAAGTGCGCCTGCCTATGTGTTGGGGAAGTGTCTTGTCCATATGTGGGTTCATCACGCAGTTAAAGTCCCCCACACCCTAGTGAGGAAGTGCTCTTGTTTGTCTTTAGGGCCATAGATTGCTGCCAGCGTCACCAATTGATCCCTTAATACTCCCACTACCACCACGTATCTACCCTCTAGATCTTTGTGTATAAAGTGTTTGGTGAATTACGCCTCTTCGCAATTAGAATCGCCACTCCCCTTTTCTTTGCCCCGCTGGAGTCAAAGAATTGTTTTGGTATTTGCTTGTGTCCTAAGTCACGTCTTTTTCTTCAGGAGCAAGTGTTTCCTGTAACCACTATACCGTGGTATGCAGCTCCATCAAGCGCCTTAATACAGAGTGTCTTTTAACCATGGAATTTAGGCATTGGACGTTTTGCAAAACCATATGTAGGTCATTTGTCATCCTACCCCCGTTTTAGACTCTTCCATCTGACCCCTTTTGCCTCCTCCGAGAGCCTTCTTGGATTGCTTGCACCACTATTCCCTCCCCCTCCCCAAACTCAAACATGTGAAACATAAGAACTGTCTTCCCCCCTGTCCCCACCCCATACCTACTTAAGCATCATCCACTGGGTATCGTACCACCCAGGGTTTTGAGGGCTTGTCCGAACCTACTCTCCCTTTCCACCCCTGTTCATGTAGCCTCAAAATGTCTCCATTATATCGTCCCTCATTTTAAGATGCCCTTTGATTTCGTGGCCGAGTTCCTACCATATCTTCCGGCATCTATTTGCTGCGTCTTTCAGGAAGGGGCCCCCTCTTCGGCAACGTTATTTCTGTTTCTTCCCTTTGGCTGCAATCGGGCTGATCTCCATCTCTCTTTCCTCCACAATGGCTGAATGTCTATTTTATCTTCCGGACCTTTTCCCGGATCCTTGGCTTGCCCCTCTTCTCATTCATCTATTAAAACGTCTATCTCCTCTTCTTTGGAGATCTAATATTGTCCTCGCCACTCGAATCGCAGGGCACACGGGAATGGCAGTCTGTATCTAGTCTTATTTGCACAGAGCCAGCTTGTTACCACTCGCAATTGCTTACGGTTGAGAAGCGTTGCCTGTGCCAAGTCCTGAAAGAGGGCTAATGAAGTGTCTCTAAACCTCACTGGTTCCTGTTTACGTGCCTCCTTCATTATTTCTTCCTTTACTTGGTACACATGCACCCTGGTCAAGACATCTGGAGTGAGTTTCCTGCTGATCTGGAATGCTGAGTACACTCAGTGGGTGCGGTCTAGCACAATTTCTCACTCACTTCTCGTTCCCAAGATAGTTTGAAACGGATTCCTTGCAGATCTCAGTCCGGATTCGAATGTCGTTCTGTCGTGACCTGTTTGGACTCCCTGCTTGTCCAGGATTGTTTGAATTTGCTGTTCGATGGCATTCACTTGATGCGCCAGCTCGTCGTCGGAGTGTCCCTACACACAGGCTTCCGTCGGAAGCTCGTCCACTCCCCTTCTCCACCGCCATTACATTTTTGTTAATGTCTGAAATGACCTTTGTTAGGTCCGCGGTGCTCTGCATGGTCTTTCTTAAACTACTTCAGCAAGGCCTGTAAGTCTGACCTTCTAATCGGAGTGTCGTCCTCCTCCAGTTGTATGGTGGTTGGCGAGTGGACCTGTACATTTGTCTACTCTTGAGAGCGCTTTTGTGCCTCTTCGTCCTGCATAAGCGCCCTAATGTCCCCCCGATTGTGGGCCCTGTTTGTTTAGCCGCCATGCTGGATTCCAGGTGGGTGCCTGCCCCACTCCCTCGATGGGCTGGCGTCTCCTCTCGCTATCAGTGTCTTTTGAATGCTTTGCCCGAATGTAATGGCTCCTATAATGCTGCGTAAACTGGGAGATCACTTTCCCTAGCTGCATTGGGAACGCAGCCCGATCCTGGTTGACTACGCCTGTGTGTGCAGTGATTATCTCAACTTTCCCCGTGGGACGTCCTGCTGAGGTGGGCCTTAGATGCTCAGAAGGCCTCAACACAACCTCCCTTATGCCCCCATGCCAGATATGCTTGCTTCTGCTGGTGCGGCTCCTCCTTTCACCCCAGGGTCTCAGGTTTCTCAAACTCCACCAGCCAGGGCTTCTGCTGCTGATGCCTGTGAGGGCGCTCCTCTCTGCTTCTCCCTCCTCCACCTGCAGCGCGATGCTAATGTAATGCAGGCTCTGTTTCTAACAGCCAGGCGCCCCGGGGCTCCCCTGTGCCTGTCACGCCTCCGCCTGTCACTTGGCCTCCTCCTGCCACCCGGGCTTCTCTGGGGTTCTCAGGCCTCCTCACATTAATCGCTGGCTCCTCTCCCTCCCCCGCCGAGACCGCCTCCTTGCTGGGATCCGCTGCATACCTCCCACACGCCTCCGCTGCCGACCCCCACTTCCAGCCGCCCAGTACATACTGCAGGGGGTGGGGGGGGGGGGGTCACCGATCCTCCATCTCGCTCCTACTCTTCTTCTGCACCTCAGGGGGTTCGGTCAGTCTGGGAGCGCGCTTTCACTCCTTCCACTCGGGGCCACCCACCATCTTGACCAGAGGCTGCTGACGCCTCTGTGGAGCACGGTCTCCCGGATCCCTCACTCGCCTGCCTCCTCCACAACTCTGGATTCCGGTGGTGCTGCTTACATTTAGGGGGGTGTTTAACGGTTGGGCTGGGATCACGTAGCTGGAGCTCAGCGGAGCAGCATCTGCTGGCGCCTCCGGCTAGCCACTTCCCCTCCCCTCCGATATCTTTTTACAGAGAAGGGGTAAGATTCTTAGTTTGTGATCCACAAAACAAAGTGGGGTATGGGGGGGGAATCTCTTCCCCTGTTCCCTCAGCTTGTCACAATTTCTGGCGGGTGTACTCCAATCCATGTTTTACCCTCCTGCCAAGGTTTTTACTTTGCTACTACTTCGGTGCGGGTCCCAGATTTGCTGAGTACCTAGTTTACTCTCCTTCCAGGGCTTTTTAAGTCCATTTAACATATGTATGCAACTTCTAGGTTTACTTTCTTTATTTGCATTTGCTCTTTTTTTATCTAGGTAATTATATTTCTTATATTTCAGCCTATAACCTTTCTCTAGCTAAGACTAATGTCCCAATTTCCTTGTAAGGACTTCTGCTAGTTGCTAACGGTACGCTACATTCATCCTGAAGCGCCCTGTTATCCCATTCTCCTTTTCTGGGTTTACTGGTTGTCTTTGGCAGCTTTGGTATCTCTCTGGTTCCTTTTGTGGTCCGTCTGCTGGCTGGGAGTGCATCTGGTCGGCCGCTTGTGTCCGCCTTGCCTTCTCCTTCGGTCTGCTGCTCTTCTTGGCAGCACAGCCAACACTTTCGGCCTTACCTGTCAGGACGCAGTTTTTTCCCGTCTCCTTGCTTCGGACTGCTTCACTTCCTCCCGTGTTCCAACCAGCATTGGGAGGCCCGAATTGCTCATTCTGCTCAGGTGGTCTGAAGTTGTGAACAGGTGTCGGGACATTCAAAAAAAAACGACTAGCCCATGGTGTTGGTTTGTCACTCTTGGCCATCTTCATCACTCCTCTTTGTTTCTGTGAAAAAGGGGGTGAGGAGTACTGAATTTTCATTACTGATTGTCTCAGTGTAATAAAAGGGAAGGGAACAGGTAGGAGATTGATCAACTATTAGTGGAGGCTCTTTATCCACAATACAATAGGCCATTCAAGAATGGGGAACATATAAATGGGTGCTACCCAGAAGTAATAGGTAAAAACATGTATGATGCCATGGTCTCACTTCACTTCCCAAAGGGTTGTCCTCCCCCATATGGTCCTCCCACAGATGGCTACCCCCAGGGTCAGTCATGTAGCTTCTGCCCATCCCTGGCCACATGAGGGTGGATTTCCCTTAGAGAAATAGTGACGAGTTCGCTAGATTCGTCACACAACCAATTTAGACTGTTGCTCAGATGAGGACACTGCTAAAGTCGCTCTTGGGACCCGTCTTGTTACCGGAGGCTGGTCGGGTAGCTTTTTGTTTTTAAAGCTAAACTGCTTAGAAGAGGATCATTTCCAGATTCATTGTCGTGTATGAAGTTGAGACCACCCTTATTGTCTTTTTCGATCACTGCAGTGCTCCTGCTCTCTCAGGGTAAGGCTGTGTCAACAGTAATCGGGTGGTGATGCCAATTAGCAGAGAACAAAGGGCTCCCAAATAGTTAATGTGTTGGTGTTTATATAGACTCTATTGTTTGTGATTGACTAGTGCCACAAAAATCCTTCATATGTTTGCCATCTCCTGTTGGTTCCTGGAAGTGTCACTTGCTTGTCTATGTGAATGGAGTAAGGATCTAATAAAGAAATTAGGACTCTTGCGAAGGTCCCTTGATAAACTTATTTGTCTATAGCCATATCTGTATTTTGTCGCACCTTAACAGCTTACCTATCCTGTGTTTTGGGGTTGGGCATGTGATCTTGCATGTATGTTAAGAGTTGTGACCTGGCAACGTCCGCTGTGGTAAAACATTGTGGGATTACACCCCCTTTTAATAGCCTGAGTTTTGACAAACTGAAACCTTGGCTTCTAATTGCAAGTGTGAATCTATGTTTAACTGTATTAAAATACTGCCACAAAAAGAAATGTTAGGCATTAACAAGAGCTGCAATACATGTGTGCATTCAATATATGTGAGTAGATATACAATAGATGCACCTAGAAGAGCATTCAAGTGAAAATAGCGAGGGACCTCAACTAAGAGGGTAGCCAGGATATAACCAGAGAAATGTCACTTGTAGCAGTGGGATTTTAAGAATTCTTCTTAGACAAACCACTGTTTACCCCAAAGGGTGGATGGATTCTGGGCATTGTCTCTGGGACAGAATGCTAGATTGCATGTATTTTGGGCATGCCCTTCTCGGAGGAAGGGTGACCTGCATTTACCTGTTGAAATAATAGGTTCAGGCGAATTGTCGGGTCCAAGGAACAAAGTATGACATGTCGTACTACCTCACATTCAGCACAGCCAATCGCTGCTGAAAGTCCAGCCTCGATCTTGCCCTGGGGAGATAAAGGCTTCCTGGTTGCCATATTAAGGAAAACAAAATATCATACTTCCAAACGCTACCCTTCTACTACAAAACTCATACCCAACTCATGCTGCAATATACTACAGATCCCTCCTCCTACACCTCCAGAAAGAATGCTTAAATCGTATACAGTAATGTGGGAATCTAAATGTGCCTTTAGCATACATACCGTCACTTGGAAACCTAACCATGCCCTGTGAAATCCTGACAGTACCCCCTCCGTAAAGCCCTATCCCTGGGCCAACTTTCTCTGGATGTAATCGATGAAATTTTCTAACCAAACTTGGGGCATGTAGATTTTCCACCTTCTCCCAAGATCTCTCCTCCGGCCCATAACCCTTCCAATCAACCAAGTACTGAAGTTGTCCCCGAACCACTCTTGATTCTAATATGGCCTGAACCTCCTATTCATTCTCATTTTCAGAAAACACTGGGCCTGGTGCTTCACAAATTGTCACTCCTACAAATTTTTTATAAATTTACATGGAAAGTCAGATGAATCTTTGACCCAGATGGCAACTTCAATTTCACTGAGACTGGAGAAAATACCGGCTCCACTTCAAATGGCCCAATATAACGGGGACTAAACTTACTTCTCCCTTTCAAGGCCAAATACTTAGTGGACAACCACACCCGATCTCCAACCTGATATTCAGGAACACTCTGATGTTTCCTGTCAGCAAATGTTTTATAACTCCACTTACTTTTCTCTAATGCCTGAACTGCCCGTTTCAAATTTTGTCCCCTAGCCTCCAACCTACTCGCAACATCTGGCACCTCTACCTCCTTCAACACAACCCCTCTTAAAAAGCGTGGATGAAGCCCTTGATTCACAAAAAACGGGGACATTGACGTAGAACACTTTGCTGTATTATTGTAACAGAATTCAGCAAGCCAAAGCAGTTCTAACCAACCTTGATCTGAGCCCAGATAACATTGTATCTACTTCTCTAATTCTTGGTTGACCCTCTCAGTTTGACTGTTACCCTCTGGAAGTATATACTTCTCTAATTCTTGGTTGACCCTCTCAGTTTGACTGTTACCCTCTGGATAACTCTTAGTTAAATTAATGTCTATTTTGAATTCTTTTCAAAATGCTTGCCAAAATTTGGAGACAAATTGGGTTCCTCGATCCGAAATAACCTGACTTGGTAGGCCATGTAACTTCTCCACATTCTGCAAAAATGCCTGAGCCAACGAAGTAGCCGTAGCTGCCCCTTTGATGGGAATAAAATGCCCCGCCTTCAAAAAAACATCTACCACCACAAGAATAGTTGAACAACCCTTATCAGGCGGCAAGTCCACAATGTAGTCCATAGAAACTGTATGCCAATGGTGAGGTGGAACCCGAAGTGGTACCAACAAACTCGCTGCCTTCTGATGATCAGACTTAAAACGTATAAATACTTCACAAGTTCTTAAATAATTCTCTATCTTCACGCATTTCCTTCCACCAAAATTCTTTGTAACAAGTCTGTCTTCTTGAATGCGGGGTGCTCTGTCAACGGAGAATCATGGCAATCCTTCAAAACTTCCATTCGTAACTCCTCCGATGGCAAATAGTTTGGCTTCCACAAAAGGTAAACCCTCCTTGATCTGACATGTAGGATCCTCTGTCTCCCAATCCAAGAGCTGCTTTTCGGACATCTGTTGTCGAATCATCACCCTACTAAGTTATAGTGGTAGCAGTAGCAGAGCAGCCAGGCTTATCTCAAGAGTATCTGAGCAGTAGCAGAGATTACACAAAGGGACCACAATTACTGTGACTCAAGCAAACACTGACTCAAGGTTTCAGGTAAAAAATAGAAGTACATTTATTTTTACACCATCAGGTATAAACACAACACCTCTATTAAACTTTAAACAAAACCACATGTTAAATCTACTACAACTAATCAATTCACTTTCTACAGTATGTCTCAAGGTAAGTACCCTGTGTTTGAATGAACCAGTGTTATGAACAAAACACGATACCGCGGATACGGTTGTTGCTATCACTTTTTGACAGTTCCGTCTACTTAATAACGTGTATCCGTGACATGGAATGCTACCGGGTCAAAAACACACTTCGCACCTTAGATACCCAGAGGGAGTTGGGGGCAAAAATCACAGGCAATATTTAGGTTAGGCAGGCAGTATCGAGAAACACTCAAACAGGAGTTCAAAAGTCAAAGGGTCAGAGCCAGGTTTAGGTGACATCGGAGACCTGTGCCGAAGATCACACCATTACAGTTCACGATTCAGCGTAGCCCAAAAGTACTTGGATATTGTCAAATGTTCGGAAGCAAACGTTATAAGGAGGGAAGACAAGGACGAGCCTTGAAGATGAAGAAAAGGGGTTCACCCAGTTTCCTCGAGTAGGACACAGTACCTTATTCCAACGATGCAGCTGGTGCCCTGGCAGTTGTTCCTGTTGGTTTCCCGCAGACCCACGATTCCTGGAGCTTCGTTGTGAAGGAGGACGTCTGAAGGGGGTCTGCACCACGCAGGGATGAAGACGGCAGCAGCGACAACGAAAAGGTGTGCTCCTTAAAAACAAGAGAGGCTCAGCCGGTCCACTACAGCAGTGTGCATCGATTTAGACCACGGCGGAGATCTCTGGCTGAAGAAGACGAGCTGGTTATCCCCACCAGGCTCAAGGGACAAAGACTCCGGACTGGATCTCCTCTTAGTCGTTGAAGGGAAGATAGCTGAGGACTGCAGCAGGGCTTCACCGGGACGGGGTAGTTGCAGCAGCCGTCATTCTCTCCGCTTCTCTTCGGATCCTTGTAGTTCCAGAGGCGACTGACTTCTAGCCCAAGAGACCTGCCTTTTATGCGCAAAACCCCCATTCACATAGCCTGGCTGTCAATCACGCAGCAGGGGGGTTGTCCAGCCGGGACAACCACCTCAGCTAATCATGACAAAGTGCGACTTGGGTTTCCTAGGATACCCTGTGCAGGGGGTGACACCCCTTCCCCACATTCAGTCTACCTAGACACCCAGGCGCCAAGAGGAGGGCTTCTCTGCAGAAGCCCTCCAAAAGACGGTGAACAAAGAAGGCGAACCTAGTTTGCCGCGCAAAGTAAAACACAAGAAGGACTTTAACAAAAAGAAATGGCGAAAAAACCCAACCGGCAGTTTGCAGGAGGACCCGGCGACGCTGGAGCCACTTTTCTGAATTTCCTATGCCCCCGGACCTTACGCCTTTCCATGAAGTATTAGAGCCTAGAGGGCCAGACGGGACTCTCTCGTGCCGCTTCGGCGGGGACAACGTGTGGAGCATCCAAAAGTTCCTGAGACACCCTCTGTATATCATCTTCTGTAACCAGTGCATATTTGTAGCCCTCAAGTTCAAAGGACAAGGAAAAGGGGTACCCCCACCTATAGCGCACTCCCTTCGATTGAAGCATCTTTGTCAGGGGAGAGCACTTCCGGCGTCTAGCCAAGGTGAAAGCCGACAGATCCTGATAAAATGGAGATCTGCAAACCCTCCCAGACGATCGGCCCGCTCTTTCGTGCAAGCTCCAGAATTTTACTTTTCTCTGAGAAGTAATCAAAATGCACCAAGACGGACCTGGGACCCCTACCGTGAGCCCCAGCTCTGTGCACCCTGTCGATGGTTGGTTCGTTGATGTTGGCATCCTTAAAAAGAGACCGAACCACAGCGTTAATGGCCCTGGCTAAATCCAGTTGTGTTTCACCTTCTCTATTTTCGAGATCGCCCAGTTTCAGGGCAACCTTCTCTCTCCTCTCCAATTCTGCAAGGCGCATATCTTAGTGAGTTTCCAGAACCTCGACTGAGGAGGAGTTGGCTTCCCGTGCCTGGACCCAGTCGTCGATGGTGTTAACTTTCTTGTCCAACGTGTCCAGCCTCACAGCTATATCAGCTCTGAACCCTCAGATTTCCTCTAGAAGGGCGGCCATACCCTTGGTAACGGCGCTGCCATCCACTATATCTGGACTCTGGGGGGCCGTCATGGTGAGGCAGGGATGTGAACTCAACGGAGTGCAACAGAACTTCTACAGGGATTCCGACTGAATCATAGGCACACCAGTTAGAATGAAACTCTGACCAGACCCCCTAGAAATACTACATGTGTGGAGGAGCACCACTTGGGGTGGAAGGAGAAACGGAATAAAGGATCACCAGAGGGCAAAACCACTTCTTCTAGCCAGCCTAGGACGCTGCGTGGACCAACACGTGGAGGGGGGTGACCACCTCCAATGGACTCCGTACGAGTTAGAGCCGAGGCCTAGGCGGAGGAACAGCAGCTCAGGAAGGTACTCTGCCTAATCACTGTGCAGTACCTGGGACGTTGTCTTTCAGCCTTCAGGTCCAACCCCCGGCGCCCGGGCTTCACCTTCTCCATCCCTGGTCGACTTGATGGAGGACTCCAGTGTATACTCCTGGCCCCCAGGCTGTGGCAGCTGGGGGGTCCCGTTGCCGTTGCTCCCTTAACATGCCTTGCCAGAGCTCCTTCATATATGTGGTGTGTCAACTCCCTGGACACTTACCAATCTTGAAGCGCCACAGAGCTATGTGGCGGCAGAGAGGTGGGGCAGGGGGGCTCTCGTATATTAAAAACACTGTCCTGTTCAAGTTCTATACCTGGATTGGGTCATCTCTATTATAACAAGTTATGCTTTGCAAATGTCCTGCGGTTCACAGCAGATTCCGAAGCAATTGTTTAATTATGATTTCACTCCCTTATAAATATGCTTGTCACTGAAACTGAAAACCTCGGGCTGGATACGTGTCGGGCCCACAGGTGATCCACTGTCCAGCGACTCCCACCCGCAGCCCGGCCCTGCACCCCACAGACCAACAGAAGGCCGGGGCTCACTCCCACGCGCCTCTGCAGCCCCTCCACGGGCAGTCAAGGGGACCGCCCGCTCTCTCCTCCAGCCACCGCTCCAAGGGGCCGCCCGTGCCTGCAGGGCTGCCCGACTGGGGGGGGCGCAAGGGGGGGTCACACACGCCACCGAACAAGGCTGACAGGCCGCACCAGAGCTTCGGTGCTCCGTGGAAGTAGGCTGGATGCCGGCGCCGGGCGGGAAGTGCACTCGTTCCGCCTCCTCACACAATGGCCCGTATCTTCAATATTTCGGTGGTTAAAAACGCTGGACCCAGATCTGGGTGTTCTCCTGTGGACTGGGCAGCCCCCGGTTGGGTCCGATGCTCACTCCTGAGGGGTCAGGGGGGGGGCTCTATCCCCTATAAAGCGACCCAAAGGAGGAGACCGACAGAGATGAGTCTGTGCATTTCAGCACCCCCTGGCGGTTCCTCGTGCCTCCCAGTCTTGACTCTGGCCTTAGGGTTTCTGTACAGCAACCTGATCCATGCAGGGAAGCCCTCGCCCACACCAAAGTGGGCCGGGCCCCGAGCAGCAAATTCCAACTCACAGAATCGAAGGTCTTGACCGCGTCTAAAGACGCTATCGCGCCTTCGCCCTGTTGACCGTTGGTTTGATCCACCACGTGGTGTTACGGCCCGGGACATAGCCAGTTTGGTCCGGTTGCACTAGTGTGTGTATTACCCTTTTGAACCTGATGGCTAGAGCTTCCGTTAGGATTTTGCAGTCCTGAAATATCAGAGAAAATGGTCTGTAAGAGCCTACGCCTAAGGGGAGTTTACCTGGTTTCAGGATCGATATTATTTTGCGCATGCTCTTTGGCAACTGGCCCAATTCGAGCGCTTCCTGGTTCACTTCCAGCAATTTGGCGGCTAAAGTAGTCTTATATGTCTTGTAGAACTCTCCGGGTAGCCCATCGGGTCCCGGGGTCTTGGACGTCGGCAGGCCGTCTATCACCGCTTCCAATTCCTCTGCCGTTAAGGGGGCCTCAAGCATCTGTGCGTGTTCTACTTCGAACTTCGCGAGGTCAACCTGGTCTAGGGCGTCTGCTATGTCCAAGTTATCTGCCTCACGAGTGCTTGAATATAGTAGAATTGCAACAAAAAAAACTGGTTTAACCCCTCCTGGGTTCTCGCCTCTTCCGAAGCCTTATTTTTAATCACGTAGATCGGGACTTTCTCAACCTCTTGTTTGGTTAGCCAGGCCAAAAGCCTTCTCGGTTTATCCCCTTCAGCATGTAGCCTCTTTGTGCATTTTGTGCAATTTAGATTCCCCAGCTTCTCCCATATCGCCTTGCACTGTAACCTAAGGGATACCAGTTCAGGTGGTTCCACCCCCTGTGAACCTGCTTGTGATTCCAACTTCCCTAGATCCCGTTCTCTCTCCCATGTTCCGTCAGGACCCTCCCCTTGAGTCCTGCTGTCTTCCCAATCACTGCTCCACTGACTACTACCTGGAGGATGTCAGAAAGTATGTACTCTGTATTATGCTCTGTTCAAGTATGCTATGTCAATTGTACTGCATTCCTTGTAATTATGTAACTAAGCCTACCACAAGTAAGAGCGCTGCAATGCCCTTGTGCTGTATGTGCGCTATAAAAATGCAAAAATAAAATAAAGGCGCCACACTCCGTTGCCTATCTGTCTACGCTACCTGTGTTGAGTCAAATGTAATCGTCTATCGTATCCTGCTGATACCCTTGGACCTCCCCCTCTAGCAATGTCCCTGCTCTCAATCTCCAGGTCGGATTTGGGGCCTTCCTGTGCGTGTACGCCCATTTTGCCGTTACCGGGGTGTGGTCTGAATGTTCTTGCTCTGTGGTGCATGCTAGTGAATTCTCCCAGTGTCTCACTCCCAGTAAAGAGGTAATCTATGCGTGTAAACGTGCAGTGTGGGGCGCTATAGTAGGAGCATCCCCTCTTGTCCTCATGTAGGCTCCTCCAGACTTCCTCCAGCTTCAGTTGCTCCAGAATTTTCTGGAGTACTTTCGCTGGCGGGTCCAGCCTCTTGTATTGGTCATCTGAACAATCTAGTAGCTGGTCCAGTGCACAGTTGAAATCCCTTGCCCAAATAAATGCTGCCTCCCTGTATGGGCCAGTCATGGTGCCAGTTTCCGAAAAAAAAGTTGTTGCGTTCGGATTTGGGCGCAAGTGTTGACTAAGCACACCTTGTTTTCCAGCATCCAATGCACCAGCACCCACCTGCCCTCTTGGTTTTCTTCTTGCGTTAGCAGTTGGAAAGTGACCCCCGGCGCTATCCCTGTCAACACCCCTCTGGCATAGGTTGAGCTGAACATTTGGCCGCTATCTTGGACTGCTTATGTCGTATCAAGTGTGTTTCCTGGAGCATTAACTGTTTTAGCTTTTGATTTGTTGAGCCAGGTGTGCACCCTCAACCTCTTTACATGGGAATTCAGTCCCAGGACATTCCAAGTTGATGCTGTGAGTTCATATCACTTTGTCTCAACAGGGCCCTTCAATTCCCATGTGCCTATCCTGACTCTTGTCTGTGTCCTGGTCCCTGGTATTTGCGTTAAGCTTCTTTATTGCTGCCATGATCGACCTCCAGGTGTCTACATCCTCTATCTGTCTTGCAGCTCTTGTAGAATCTCCTCTCCTGGGTGGCACGTCACACGGCCTTTGTCACTTTACCCTTGTATACTTTGTTTCTTGCGCCATCATAACGCCTCATCCTTATTACGTGCGCTCCCCTTCTCGTGCCTCTAACAGAACAGAAAACATTAACTGTAAACAAATGCCCAGCCACCCTCCCCCTGTGTGGGCAGCGCGGCTTCTCTTGCACTGCCCTTCGAAGGTGTGTTAAAACTGGCATCTCAATTTATGGAACAGTGTGGGGGTTTCGTGTCCTGTCGTCTTCCGTGGCAGAACCAAAGCTTGTGGCTCCTCTGATTATATAGCACCTGGCTTACGCTATATCAATAGTGTTATAACGCTCTTTTGTGGTGTTCGGTCCGCACATGTCACGGAGGGTGGTTTTCATTGTCACCGTTTCTGGGTCTCTGCTGAGGTATGCCTTGTTGGCCAACCCACGCATGGGCTTCCTCCATCATTTCGAAGTGCAAACTGCCTTCTCTTATCACCTTCGGTTTGGCGGAGACAGTAGCATGTAGCACATGTTCGCTACCCTAAGGCGTTCGTTGATGGGCCAAAGCAAGCCTGTTGTCTCTGGACCAGAGCTGTATAGTCGGGATAAATCGTTATTCTAAAGGAGTTCCTGGTTATCACCACTCCCTTCCCTCGAGAATTGCAGTATTTTTTCCCAGTCTTTGTAGTTCATGATCTTCGAGGGACTCTTCCTGGTCAGGGCCCTGTGGGCACTCGACCGCGAAGCCGTGGGACAGCACCCCCACTCTGACCTCTTGCAATAGTAGATTCTCAACATAGTTTTTGGTTCCCTGCCCTCCTCCCCCTCAGGCAGGCCAACAATCCAGACATTATTTCTGCGAGCCCTCCCCTCCGCATCTTCCGCCCTGTGCTCTAGGATCTTCACCCGCTGTAATACATCTGACATTTGGGACCGGGTGGTGACTATATCAGTATTCTGTACCTGCTGTTCTGCCATGTTCACTCGGCCTGCCAGGGTTCTTACATCCTGACGAAGGAGGCCTATATCCACCATAACCGTGTCCAATTTGTTTTCCAGGGACGCCTTAAGGGCTGCTATAGCCTCCAGTATAGGGCCATCGTCCCGGCCTCCTCCTTGCTGTTCAGAGCTAGTCGAAGCCATGCTTGTGTCCGACAAGGTGGGTTGGTTTGTTTGCCTCTTCCGCCTTTTGGTTTGTCTGGCATTTTCTTCCCCTTGGCAAGATCTAGGACTCGGTCACCTCATAAGATCCTGGAGCGCAGTATGTCACCCCAGGTGGCGTTATCACTTGGACGTCCGAGGGCCTCTCTGCACAACTATGCAGTCCTCTGTGAAAGTTCTTGACGTGAGTTCAGCGCTGCCGGGCCGGACTGGGGTCACTTCTCCCCCCTCCACCTCCTTGCAGGCTCAGAGGGCTGGTTTTTATACCCCTGTGCGGTTTCCCTGCCCCTACCAAAATCTCCTGGGTGGGTTTGCCTTACATTCCAATTGGTGTATGTAACTGAATGTCCTGCTTCGCAGGTGCGCTGTGGTGGTCAGGGCGTCATACCTTCCTGTGCTGGTTATGGCCTGGTACCAGCTCCTCACACGGGGTGCATTTAAGCAGGGTGTACCTGTTCTGCATCTGCCTGGCCCAGCTGGACAGGTGGAGTTCAATCTATGCTAAGAGACAAGAGTTGTGGTCTCCCAACTATCGGCTTAGTGTACTCCCTACTCCCTCCTTCCCATCGTTAACCCCAGGTAGTTTGTCCAGAGGCCTTTAACTTCTCTCTGCGTTTGGCCAGATCCTACAATGGCCTGGCATCACGCTCCTTTATGTGGGTCATATACTCGGGATTATGTGCTCAAAGGGTGTCCCTGACATCCATGTGCTGTGCTGAGCGGTGCGGTCTAGTTGACATCTGGGGGTGTGGGGGGGGGTGATGGACTGCACCCTCCCACGTATCAAACAGTGTTTCTTTACTAGTTTCAGTTGCTTGTCTCAAATTTCATACAGAGGTATGCTGCCTCCCTTGTCCTCCGACAGGTTCTTTGCAGCCTCGGTGGTGAGTGCCTCATCTGTGTAGTAGCCTGTGGTGATGCGTGTCCCCTTTGAGCGGAATTCCCATCACTGATACTGCTGCCGTGTCTCAAGGGGCCAGGGGGGTTCTCTTTATGTCCGATTCACTCCAGAGTGCCCGTGCTATAATTGGGCCTTCTGGTTAGGGGACTTATCAAGCACCCTCGTAGCGTTAGTTCGGCCCCTGTTGCGCTGCTCTAGCAGCCTGTCCTGGCCCAACACAGAGAATCCAAGTTTGTGTTTAAACAGTGTAATGAAACGACAAATAATGTCCCCCAACCCCTGTTGCCGGCGGGGGTGTGTGTGGACCTCGTAGTGGGCCCAAAGCCTGCGCTGTTCTGCGGCATGTATCCGTTTCTGTACCGCTCTCCCTCACATGCATCTGGGTGGCCTCTGCTGGTACCTCCTGCTTCTCTCCCTGCCCCCGGGTGCCGTGTTAGCCCAAAGGAGCGGACCTGCTATCTTCCCCGTCCTGGGACTGCAGACTTTGTTGCTGTTGTAGTGCATGAAGACAACGTGGAAATCGTCCAGGTCTCGTTGTGGCTTCTGACGGCCTGCGGGCTCGACTGCTCCCGATGAGTGATATGGACATGGGTGCTGCGTTGCCCTCGAGCCATTGGCCCAACGGGGCGGTGTGCTGCTCTCACCCCCCGGGAGGGGGCTGGTGTTGCCTGCTGTTGGGGTCCATCTGGACTTTGCTGTCCCCCACAAAGGGGGAGGGCCAAGGATGACTGGTCTCCCCAGTTACCCCTCCACTATGTCACCGGTCCTGTGACCACCACCGCTGAATCTGCACTAGTGCACACATCTCCTATAGTCCGGGGCCGCTGCCAAGCCGATTTTCAGCACCAGCACTTCCACACCTGGGGTCCCAGCGACCCATGCACAGCGCCCAGCTGGCGGTTCTGTGGACGCCGTTTGCCTTACGGTTAGCTCATGCCGGGCGGCTTGGGTACCTCCCAGTTCACCGAGGTCCTGTCAGATGTCCTTTTGTTCTTAGCGTATTTCCTGGAGCCTGCATGCGACGCGGCTCTCACTGATCCTGCTGCCGCGAGTCTCTCATTTCCGGTAGGGCCGCCATCGGCCTGCTCACTGCAAGGGTCCTCCTTGGCAAGCCGCACAGCATGCGCCTGCCATCTTGGATTCGGAAGGAGGTTTTTCCAATGTTCTTAATTTGCATGTTACTTCCTCCGATTCTCAACGGAAAGCTCTCCAGCTGTTCCCTGGATGTTACGCCGCTGGTTTGTTGCTTTTTAGTTGTATTAAGTGGCGTATCAAGCCATTTTACTTCAGGATCATCTTGGAGCTCCTGAGCTTCACTGTCCATAACATGGCCACAAAGCCACGCCCCCCCTCCCCGTACCCAGATTTCTATACGTCATGAGCTCGGTCCCGGTATGGATTCCGATCCCCCCGCCCCAAGAGGATTGCACGCTTACAGAAAGGGATATCCCAGTCTATACGGGGCAGTAAGAAACCCCGAGTGGCCAGGAGAATACTGTTTAGGGGACCAGGAACAGGGGGGGGCGGGAATTGGGGGTCCCAGTAATGTCTAGATATCTTACGGCAGCGCAATTGGCACCAATGCTACACTGGTCCTCACGTGGCATGGAACGGTGGACATCCCGTTGGAGTGTGTAGGGTGTATGAAAGGTAAGGAGGGGCGTGGGGAGTCCACTATTAGAATCCACAAGAATGACTCTCCGCTACTGAGACAATGCACTCAGCGAGAACTCAAGCCGGGGTGAGGCCCCTTTACACCAATGGACCCTGAGGGACTTCTTTTAAGGGGGTTCTCCCCTGCAATTCGAGGAACGCAAAACCAAATGCTCTCTACCAGAACAAGAAAGGTTCCATTGCATGCAAATCAGACATTGGATTACATCTAAAGAGTGTAGCGAAGCAGGGGATATACTGCCATACATGAATAAATGGGAACAGGACCTGGCGGTGGCGAGTACAGGGGAAGGATGGGGCAGATATGGGGACAGGTGCAGAAAAGCTCCCGATGCTCTATGTTAAAGGTGTCAGTTTATAAAAAGGTATATATGAGATGGTACATGACCACACACAGACTGCACACAATGAACCCGGATAACTCGAGGGAATGCTGTATGGGCCGTAGCCAGGTGGGGGACATTGGGCACGGCCACCACACATGTCCCAAGGAAAAAAATGTTTTGGAAGGAAATTGAGCCACATTCGTGAGATCGTGGGGGTGCAGTAACCCATGTGTCCAAAAGTGATCCTATTCTGAGTGGTGGCAGAGGGGTTGTATTACGCTAGCGGTGCAAGGGCCACACTAATCACCCATATGCTCACTCCAGCGAGGATTACTGTGGCACACAACTGGAAATCGGAACAAGGACATATATCGGCAATGTGGTGGGGGTCATGGCTCTGGACAAAGTCTGGGCGTTGGCAGAGGGTAAATACCAAAGTTTTGGAAATACAGGACTCCCATTTCTTGGGTTTGTAGCCAAAAAGAGACCAACAGTTTCACAAACCCGCCCTGCTCAGGAACTCAGTGTTGCGAGTCTAAAAATGGGCCGGACTGGACACAAGAAAGGGAAACCTGAAGGAACAAGGCGACAGACTATATATGCAAGAGCACCAACAAAGTTAAAATTTGTTAGGAGTTGGGGGAGTGGAGGGGGAAGCAGCAGGGGGAAAGGTGGGCGGGTATATGGAGATGGAGAAAACCCAAGGGAAGAACCAGCCTCTTTGTGGGGGATTGTGAAATATATACAAGTGACATTGTGTATAACCAGAAAGACTAGGGGAAGGGGAGGATCCTTCTCTGCTGGAACCTTGTTTCCTTTTCTTTCCCTTCAGGACTATGTTTGGAACTTTGGGAGGAAGTTGGTGTATAGCTCAAAGACATTCCCCTGTCACGTTAGTGTGAAAAGGGTCAGCTTAGGATTTTGGGGACAGGACAGAGCAATCTTGATTGAACATCCTGACACAGATGCTCAATAGTTTTGTTGCGGCAGGGAACCCCCTCAGAGTTAGGGATAGGTAGGATTTCCCCAACCCCTCGTTTTCTTTTGAGAATAAAAGTCTTTGATAAATATTAAAACGGAACTGCATCCCAGTCCTGATCCCTTAGAGTTACCATGAACATCTGAAATCACTTTAGACCCAAACAAAGTGCCAATATACACCATTATCAAACACTGAATGGTGCAAATCACAGATAATTTCTTAATCCAAATATCATGGACAAAACTACTCCTATGCAATACACAGTAACTAGGGAACAAGCCCAAAAAGTGACAAAACAAGTAGGTGCCAAACAAGCCATGCAAACTCAAGTACCAGCACCCTTAGTCCTCTATCACTAAATGTAGCCTTTAAAGTAATCGTTTTTGTTTTTATTAAATGGCTAAAGCAAAGCAGAATCGTCATAGTGTCACAAACACTTGCCAAATGCAATAATTGAGGTCATTCAATATTGACAGAATCATGAGTGTGGAATGTTAAAGCGCATTAAATGGCATACACAGGAGGGCAGCAGTTTAAAGGAAGACCTGCAATTATGAAAAGGTTAAAAACAAAAGAACTAACAGGCTGGTCATAATGAAATATTCTTAAAAGTGTGGGGCTTATTCATTTTGCCCATACACTCATCCACAGAATTGGGTTGATCTAGCTGCTCTTCATCTTCCTTAACATGCACTGCAAAATTTCTTAAAGTCTAGTAGAACAGGCTATGGTCGCAATATTGGCACCTACAAAGCAAGTTTGAAGATCGTACCTTGTCCGATGGCTGATAAAATATTGGCAGTCTCTCTTCAATTTTGTCCAGCCCGATGCATGCGTAATTATTGGCAACTGAAACTAGAAATTAAAAGCATCTATTAGTTTCTCATTGTGAAACCTAAAATGCATGTGGATAATCAGTGGAAGTGGGGGAGGGAGGGTCCCACAAAGGTAACTTGCTCCAAACAAACTAATTTCTCCTTTGGTTTTAGCTTCCAATGAATGATACAAGCACAGCAAGGGGAGAATAAACGTAGTCGACAAGGAGTTAAATTAAATTGATAACTTTTATTAAAAAAGGTACTTGTGTACAAATCCAGCAGGCGACAAAAAACAATTTCAAACTAAATACAGGCTCCGTGGAGAACCCGTCGGTGCTGGGGGAGGCATACAAGACGGAGCTAAGAGGAGAAATATCCTGGACCGCAGCCCACAGGAAAATGCGCTTATGCATGCTCCGAGCAGTGAAGGGGGTACAGAGCGCAGAGGCGGCTCACCTGGCCCAGGACCAGCCGCAGACACACTGTGCGGTACAATTAGCCCAAAAACAACTGCAAAACTAAGCCCTAGATAATGCCAAGAAGGCACACACAGCAATGTGCGCCAGGGTATACGAGACAGGAGACAAGGAGGGCAAGATGCTAGCTTGGCTGGAGCGCAGGGATGAGGGCCTCAGCCAGGTCAGAATGATTAGCGTGGAAGACTTTGAGCCGATAACGGCGGACCGGGACATAGCGGAGGGTTTCGCAACCTACTATGCTGAGTTATATAGTACACCAACCTCCCCTATGGACACATCAATCCTATCAGAGATCACCCTTCCGACACTTAAAACCGACCAGATAACCCTGCTAGAAAAATATATCACAGACGACAAACTAAACAGCCATAGCAGACCTCCAATCCGGTAAAACCGCGGGTCCAAACGGCTTCCCAATCGAAGTGTGGCAGAAAATAGGCCCGAATGAAATAACACTGCACCTGTTGAAAATGTTTGAAACCTCACGTACAGAGGGCTCCTTACCACAGGATCTCAGGAAAGCCACTATTGTAGTTCTACCCAAACTAGACAAACCCCCAGACAGATGTAGCTCATATAGACCCATCTCCCTTATAAATACCAAAACCAAAATACTAGCAAAGACATTGGCCAACCGACTGCAACAGGTCATATCTTCACTCATTCATCCAGACCAATGTGGTTTCATACCGCAAAGATCCACCCGAATGAATATACACAGGCTGCACTCTGCTTTGGAGAGAGCAGCCACCATCCAAGGCCCACTAGCCCTGCTTGCAATAGACTTCGAAAAAGCCTTTGATTCAGTCTACTGGGAGGCAATTTGGGAAATAATGCACAGAATGGGCTTCGGCCCGCAATTTAGGAGCGAGGTAAAACTGCTGTATACATCTCCAGTGGCAGCAACAAAAGTGAATGGACACTTATCCGACCCCTTTGAATTAGGGAAGGAGACAAGACAGAGCTGTCCCCTATTGCCCATGATTTTTGGAATAGCGTTCGAACCCCTTGCTGAGCTATTGAGATCCACAGGGACATGGAGTGGATTTCGCTGGTCGGCCGCGTGGGTGGACAAAGTGTCCCTATATGCGGACGACCTGCTGATATACCTAAAAGATCCAACAAGATCCTGCCCTATAGTGACATTTGTTGGAAAGATATGGTTCTTTCAGTGGACTGTTAGGCAGAATCCAGGGCAGTTCCCTTAGGGAGCACTACCTCAGATTAGGACTACAGGTGAGAGCAATAAATCTCCTTTGGTCTGTACCACAAAGATTTAGTTGGTAGCTGTGGCTGAGCAGTCAGACTTATCTCAAGAGGGAGATGAGCAGTATTCAGGGTTGACACAATAGGTAGTACAGTACTATGGAGCAAGGAAACACTGACCAAAGTTTGGTATTAAAAAAGAGAATTTATTTATTTTATACACTTTAAGTCAACACATAGATCACAGTTAATAAAGTAAGTTAAGTTTAGTCAAAAGAAAAGCATATACAACTCCCTATTTAATTGTAAACAAGTTTGCGGTATAGTGAAAACTGAGCAAAACGGCACAGTGAAAACCTACTACAAATGGCACTCTACCAATTCAACGAAAGGGAGGGAAAGTACAAGTTAAACCGAAATATCTTCAGACACCCCCTAGCAACACTTCCCTGATGTGTTGTTAACAAGTAATGCACAGTAACACTTTAACAAAAAGACAAGTGAATGAAAACTGAGCAAAATGGCACTCCACAAGTTAAAACAGTAGGAAGGAAGAGGGGTTTAGAAGATTTAGGTGCATCAACACATTTCTCATTGAAAACTAATCTAGTGAGAGCAGATCTAACAAATCAGCCAGAGTCAATAGGCCTGAGCCAGAGTCAGTGGTACAGGACCAAGAGCTTAGGAGCAAAAATGTTCTTGTAGCTGCAGTCAAATCTTTAGTAGAAAACTTTTGAAGAGGTAGATGCAAGACGAAAGACAATGTTAAGAGAGAGGGCGGCCGACCCCACAAGTAGTTAAAGGATTTAAAACACCTTTAGGGCTACCACGGAGAAAGGGCGGCCTGGCGGAACAATGTACCTTAAACGTGAAGAAGTGGCTGCTGCGGTGGCGGTTGTTCCTGCAGGTCGAGGGGTCCAACAGAGGAAGCAAGGCTCTCGTGGAGGAAGGTTCGAGTCGCTGCACTACCCAGGGATGAAACCAGCCGCGCTGCTGCCAAACGAAGTTTAAAAAGGTACGCTCCTTTTAATCGCGGTCCGGGTCGATAGCTGCCTGGCTATCCGGTCTTCGAGTGCGGGGCACTGTGGAGTCGACCAAGGCAGGTCCGAGGATGCGATAGGTGAACTGGTTTACCCCACCAGCTCAAGGGAAGGAGGCTCCTCCGCTGAAGATCTCCTCTCGTCGTGTGGAAGAAAAGTGGTGAGACGATCCGGCAGAGCTTCACCGGTGGTGTAGATGCTGAAGATGTCTCTGGCTTCTCTTCCCTTCGGTTCCGTAGTTCCAGTGGCAACGTCTTGCTCTTCCAGTCCTCAGGACCCGGCGTTTATGCAGAAAGAGACCCATTCCTACAGCCTAGCTGTCACTCACACAGTGGAGTGGTCTTCTTGGTGGGAGACCCTCCAGCCTATCAGGTTAGAGTGCGACCTGAGTTGCTGTGGCAACTGTCTGGGGGTTCTACTCCCCCTCCAAAACAGACCCACCCCAGACTCAGTGGCGCCGAAAGGAGGGCTTCTTGGCAGAAGCCCGCCAAAAGGACGAACAAAGGATCTTGGACCTGGGTTAGGAAAATGGAGTAAGACTCGAGAAAGAAGTTTTATCAAAGTTCTGGCAAATAAAACCTACCAGAGTAAAGTTAATAATAAAATAAACCAGCGGTATGTTAGAGGCTGTCAGTAAAAGTGGTAGCCTCGAACAATGGGAAAGTCCAATAGAGAAATATTTGCCGCGGAATTTAGTAACCACTGCCACCAGCCAGAAACTTTGTAGAGGGGAACTTTAAGGTACCCTCTCGAAAATTAGCATAGGGGAAAAACTATTAACCCCTTCCAGTACTTCCATATTAAGATGGGGTGTACTGGTTAAGTTAATAAAAAATCGACTAGTAAAGTCAATGGGGACTTTACATGCCCTGGGAGACAGTCAGTCCCAGGGTATGGAGTCTATGTTTGGGGGTCGCTACGACACACCTGTGTCACAGCACAGAGGGTGCTGTGTTACACATGTGCATAAAGATGGTTCCTATGGGTGAGAGAAAAGATCCCAAAGGCATTACACACAAAAATAGCCTAGAGAACACACAGCAAAAATGCCTAAGAGTGGGAAAAAAGAGTCTCACTCTTAGCAGGTAAAAAGAAACAAACCCTTCAAATCCAGCAAAGCTGCTGGCGGACTCTATAGGCAAGGACCAAGTCCATTCTACTCCCAATAAAACAGCAAGCGGTCGTGTTGCCAGCCCAATGCCCCCACCGAGTAGTAAGGGAACACTTTAGATGAACAAGTTACTCTCTTACCTGGTAACGTTCTTTCGATGGGATGGTCCGACGACGTATCCCATATCTATGACAGTAATCACCACAGCTGTGCTGCTTCGGAATACTTTCTGCGTCGATGACGCCGATATGCCGTCCTTCGAGGGCCTCCATCGAGCCGACATCACCGGATGTTATAAGTAGGATGCACGACGCCCACAGCCTCAGTTGTAGTTTTTTCCCAGAACGTGTGGCACCAATCTACTGCCAGTATGACCACAGAAAGCCTTGCGGAAATGTAAGCTGAAATTGCATAAGAAATTCTGTAGCGGGGAAGGCAGGGAAGGAGCGATATGGAATACGTCGTCGGACCATCCCATCGAAAGAACGTTACCAGGTAAGAGAGTAACTTGTTCTTCGAGGGGATTGGGTCCTCCGACGTATTCCATATCTATGACAGACTCCCAAAGCAGTACCAACGTAAGGAAGTGGGAAAAGAATTTAGAATATACAAATTTAGAATGCCCAATCTTGCAGAGTAAAGGACCGCCTTGCCAAAGGCCAGATCCTGCCCATGGATAGAATCAAGGGAGTAGCGACGTACAAAAGTATGGACCGAAGCCCAAGTGGCTGCACCACAGATGTTACGAATAAGAACACCCCTCTGCAGGGCAGTAGAGACAGCCATACTCCTAGTCGAATGGGCCTGTAAGCCTACAGGAGTATCCTTACCCGCCAGGCAGTAACATTCAGAAATTGCCAAGATAATCCATCTAGACAAAGTCTGCTTAGTCACAGCTTGTCCCAAATGCCTTCCAGCGTAACCAATAAAGAGCTGATCATCCACTCTGACCCGGGACATGCATGAAATGTAGAAACTTAAAGCTCTCCTAGGATCTAACCTATGGAGCCGCTCCTCGTCCTTACCAGGATGCGGAGGAGGATAAAAAGCCAGAAGAACCACCTTCTGGTTCAAATGAAATTCCGACACCACCTTCGGAAGAAAGGAAGGACGAACTCGAAGGACAACCCTGTCCTTATGAAACACAGTGAAGGGAGGCTTAACTGAAAGTGCCTGTAACTCACTCACTCTGCGAGCGGAAGTGACCGCAACTAAAAATACAGTTTTAAGGGTTAACAGTCTCAAAGGACAAGAATGCAAAGGCTCAAACGGAGCACCCATTAGAAACTTGATAACAAGGTTCAAATTCCAACCGGGCACCTGGAAAGGTGATGGAGGGAACACATTAGTGAGCCCTTTCAGAAACTGAGAAATTAAAGGAATTTTAAAATAGGAACCCTCCTCAGACGAGCGCTTAAATATGGACAGCGCCGCCAGGTAACCTTTAATGGTACCCACTTGCAAGCCCCTGTGGCCTAAAGAAAGCAAAAAAGACAGAACTACAGGAATGTCACATGAAAAAGGATCCACATTCTTAACACTGCACCAGTCGCAGAACTTTCTCCAACGGCAACGGTACAGGGACTTTGTTGCCGGCCGTCTGGCCGAAAGCAACACCTCCACCACGTCTTCAGGGAGGTCCCAATTCTTATACCTCAACCTTTCAGAAGCCAAGCGTGAAGGTTGATGTATCTGACCTCTGGATGGAGAACCTGACCCCCCCTCCCGTGAGAGCAGATCGTCTTGGTAGGGAAGGCGATGTGGAGGGCAGATGGACAAGTCGAAGGTCCTGGTACCACTCCCTCCTGGCCCAAGCCGGAGCAATGAGGATCATCCGGGAACCGAACCTCCATAACCTCTGCAGCACCTGCGGGATGACGGGGACTGGAGGAAACGCATACAGCAGTGGGAAGGACCACTCCACCACAAATGCGTCTCCTTAGGCTCTTCTTGGAGGAAATTCCCACGAGCAGAACCTTTCGCAATTCCGGTTGACACTGGAGGCGAAGAGATCTACTTGACGGTCCCCCAAAGGGCAAAGATCTCCAGGAGAATCTCCTGTGCCAACTCCCACTCGTGAGAGATCGCGCTCTGCCTGCTCAGAGCGTCCGCCGTCTCGTTTTCGTCTCAGGCCAGATGAACTGCCGAGATCGACATTTCCTGCTGGATGGCCCAGAACCAGAGCTGCATCGCCTCCCTGCACAGAGGAAGTGACCCTGCCCCCCCCCTTTTTGTTGAGGTAGTGCACGGCCACGGTGTTGTCTGTCAGGATCAGGACATTCTTTCTTCGCACAGTCGGCAGAAAAGCCTTCAGGGAAAGCCTGACGGCCCTCAGCTCCAACAGATTGATATGGAGTCTGGACTCCGACGGAGACCAACGACCGCTAACTGTCAGCTCGTTGGCATGAGCACCCCATCCCGTGAGGGATGCGTCCGTCACGATCGTCAACTCCGGCCAAGGCAGCCAAAATGGAGCCCCCCTCATCAGATTGCCTTCGTCAGCCCACCACAGAAGGTCCTGAGCGACCGAGGGCGGCACCTGAACGGGGTCCGACATCCTGCCGGAGGACTGTGACCATTGCATCTTGAGAGCCCACTGCAAAGATCTCATCCGCAGTCGGGCCTCTGGCACCAGAAGAATGCAGGATGCCATGAGGCCGAGCAGCCTCAAGAACTCGAACGCCAGGAGACTCTGAGCATGTTCAAACTTGTGTACCATCTTCTGAATGTGAAGAGCCCTCACCTGGGGAGGAAAACACTGCCCCAGGGACGTGTCGAGCACTGCTCCGATGTACTGGAGCTGCTGAGTTGGCGTCAAGTGAGATTTCTTTAAGTTGAGGGAGAAGCCCAGCTTGTGAAGGGAGCGACAGGTGACGGACAGATGATCCAGGACTTGCTCGGGAGAGCGTGCCCTGATCAACCAATTGTCCAGGTAGGGGTAGACGTGAATCCCCCCCCTTTCCTGAGATGCGCTGCTACAACCACCAGGAGCTTGGGGAAAAGCCTTGGGGCGGAGGTCAATCCGAACGGCAGAACCCGAAACTGAAAGTGCGAGTCGCCAACCGCGAACCTCAGGTACTTGTGCTTTGGATGGATCAGCACATGAAAATAAGCATCCTTGAGGTCGAGAGACACCAACCAGTCCTGAAGTTGAAGGGCCTGGAGGACTTAAGAGTAACCATCTTGAACTTGTCCTTCCTGAGGAGCTTGTTCAAACCGCGCAAGTCCATGATTGGTCTCAATCCTCAGTCTTTCTTCGGAATCAAAAAATAAGGGAAATATCATCCCTTGTTCCTCTCCGCTACAGGCACCAGTTCTATGGCGCCTTTCTCCAGCAGGGATTGAATTTCCTGCACAAGGAGCGGATTCGGACTCTTCAAAGAGAGATTCCCTGGTGGATTGTCGTGAGGCTTCTGCCGGAAAGGAAGACAGTAGCCGTGGGTTATGATCTCCAGAACCCACACATCTGAAGTAATGGCACGCTACTACCAGATGCTGCGCCAGCCTCCCCCCAACCGGCGAAGCATGGGCCTCATGACTGAGCTGAAGCGGCTGCAGCAGTGCCTGAGGGCAAAGAGGCAACTGCTCGCACGGCCTTGGCACCTCGAGTACCTTGTTTTCCACCTCTGGCACTCCTTCGGTTGCCCCTTTGACTTGCAGCTCCTCTCGCTCTACTAAAGGATGAGTAATAATGAAAAGGAACCTCTACTCCAATGCGGTCTCCTAGGACAAAAAGGCAGAGGTCGGCGGACTGCAGCGCCCAATGACTTCGCTGCAGCTTTCGAGGTCTGTAACCTCTCAAGACTCTCGTCAGCCTTGCTGCCAAAAAGATGTTCACCATCAAAGGGCATGTTGAGGAGCCTGCTTTGCACATCCGGAGCAAAACCAGACTTAAGCAACCACGCAAACCTGTGCATTACGTTGCTCGCCTCCATGGACCGGCTGACGCAATCAACCATGTCCAGAACCGACTGAACGGATTCACACATGGCGTCCTTGCCATCCTGCACGATAGCAAGGAAACCATCCCGTTCCTCCCCTTAGGGGATATGATCAGCCGCTAAGGAAATGCAGTTCCACAGAGAGTGCGTGAACCGAGACAAGGCACAAAACAGAGTTGGCAGCCTGAAGCGCCATACCCCCAGAAGAAAATACCTTCTTTGCCCAGCCGTCAAAACGTTTGTTATCCCTATCAGGAGGGATGGTAGGATACAACGCCTGCTTTGCGGGGCTGTAGCTGCCTGCACCACCAAACTCTCCGGAGTAGGGTGCGTTGTCAAGTAGCAGGAGTCGCCACTGGCTGGGTGATATTTCTTCAGCAAGGACATGCTCACTGCCGGGAGACTCTCCGGAGAAGTCCAAGATGCAGCCACCCTTCTCTGCAAGGCCATATGGAATGGCGTCGATGACTTCCTTGAAGGCGGGGCCTCGAGAGAGTCCGTCGACGACCTCAGCTCCGCCGGCGTCGATGTCTTCTTCGAAGACATTACAGAGTCTTGCGGTCTCGATGGCGTCGAGAACCGGGATCTGGAACAGGCATGCCTAGAGAGACCATCCTTGTCCATCCGGGACCACAAAGGCGCCCGGTGGTCGCGACGACTGCTCGAGACAGAAGGCGGACGAACGGTATCTCTAGCGCGGCCTCAACCGGCGTCCTCAGACGGTGCGGCCGGACCTGAGCCCTGCGATTGAAAAATCACCAACATCTCCTTTCGGAACGAATCCCATTCCTCCGGAGTGGAATGCTTGTTGGGACAAGCTACCCGCCGACGGGCGGAGTGCTCGGAAGGCGACCTGTGACGGCGCTTCCTGGAGTGCATCAAAGAGGCAGAGGAATGGCGGGACCGACTCCCAGACAGAAAATCCCCGGACTCACGACGATGATGCGGAGAGTCGCCCCTTGAATCGTCCGTCGAAAGACCAGTGGAACACGACTTCCGGGGCTTGACCACCTTACCGACCGACAGCTTCTTCTTACGCTCCCGCAAGGGCTTCGAAGTGAGCGATTGGCAGTCGACACAGTCATCCGTATCATGGTCTTCCCCGAGGCACCAGCGGCAAGTGTTGTGCATATCCGTCAGGGACATCTTGGACCCGCACACCCGACACTTCTTAAACCTGGGGTGGAAGAAGCCGAAGACATTCGATAGCAATGAAGAAACAGGTTCGAAGAACCGAAAGAACAGGATTCAGTAGAATCGAGGCACGCTGAGATCTCTGAAGCAAACAAGTTTGCGGAAAAAACGGAACTGAGGCTACGGGCGTTGTGCGTCCTACTTATAACATCCGGTGATGTCGGCGCGACAGAGGCCCTCGAGGACGGCGTATCGACGTCATCGACGCAGGACGCAGAAAGATTTTCCGAAGCAGCACAGCTGTGGTGATTATGTTCATAGATATGGAATACGTCGGAGGACCCAATCACCTCGAAACCTGGGTATACAAATTACGAACAAACTTAACGACAACATACCAAAAAACCTGCACCCGGTGATGATGAAATTTGCGGATGATGTACGACACTCAACATCCCTTCCGCTGACACTCCTAGGTAGAGCAGCGCTCTTCAAAATGATGGTCCTGCCCAGTTTCCTATACCTATTACAAAACGCTCCACTGTACATCCCATGAGATGAATTTTGTAAAATAGACCAAACACTCAGGAAGCTGCTGTGGTGCGGAGGCCATCTACGCCTAGCGCTTGCCACTCTTCAGAGATCCGTATGGGAGGGCGGGATCGGGCTCTTCCGGCTACAGACATACTACTGGGCCAGTCAGATGGCAGTTGTGAATGATAAACTGCACGGAGACACCTCACTACCACACAATAGACAACTGGCACCCGACATCTGGGAAAAACCCATCATGAAATACCTTTATATTGGGAAAACCCAGACAACCAATCCAACCATGCAATCACACAACATATGGGCAGACGCACACCAGAATGTGGGATGGGGACACAAACCAACCCAGGCGCAGCCACTGTGGAACAATGAAAACCTTCCAGAAGTGAATAGACTCCCAAAATGGCCTACCTGGGCAAGGCAAGGGACACTGCGGAAAGGGGAGGTCATGGAGGATGGCAATATAATCACATTCGCGACACTAGCCCTCCACTTTGATCTCCCGCAGACCGAACAGTATCACTACGCCCAGCTGAAGCACGCATTACAGACCCACTTCCCTGACCTAGACAGCCTGCCAGAATACACCCAAATGGAACGCAACCTATTCCCAGAGCAAATCAAACACAAAATAACCTCGATCCTTTATACTGCAATAACCTCCTTTGCCACAACTGAACTGTCAAGCCTGCAAGCAAAGTGGGAAAATGATTTGGGTGCTATACTGCCGGAAGAATGGGTCTCCCCACTAATGTTTCCCAGAGAAATAGCCATATCGTCTAGGCTTAGGCTAATTCAATTAAAGATACTGCACCGGATATAATATCGTAGAGTAGCGCTCTATAGCTGTGGAAGGATAGGTGATCCAGCCTGCCTGCGCTGTAGAACCGAGGAAGGCACCTTTTTCCACATTCTATGGAAATGCACCCACATTCAACAATTCTGGCAGGAGTGCTGCAACAAACTATCGAGAGTTATGGGCAAAGTAGTCCCGAGAGACCCAAAACTGCTGCTGCTGGGCGTGGATGATGGGAATGAACTGTCCAAATATGAGAAGTTATTATTCTTTACTTCTACTGCACTGAAAAAAAGGAACATAGCGCAACTATGGGGCTCCGATGTAGCGCCAAAATATAAACAATGGGTGACAGACGTGGACATTGTGTCACAATGGAGCGCAGGGTTATGCTGCTAGAGGATGCCCTGTGAACGCTTAGAAGGTATGGCAGAAATGGGCGGATGCCCACTAGAACGCGGCCTAAACTGCACAACCAAAGTGGACTATAGGGAGGCATTCTGGTAACCTGATATACTCCATGTCTTGTAAGGAGAATGTAATCTACAGAATCGTGAATAACTAATTGAATAATGGTATGACTTTGACAGCACTCAATTGACGACCCTCTATGTGTTATGTTGCTGTATTTGTTTAAAATACAATAAAATGTTTTATCCCAAATAAAAAATAAAAAAAGGTACTTGTGTGCACAGGTAAGCATCAGAATGAGTTGGAAATGGTAGACTAAGCCTTGAAGAGTGGCACTTATAGGGGAACTTCTGGGGGAGGTTTGGCTTTGGAGGGGGAATAAAGACTGTCTAAAGCAAGAAGGGGAGCATGTGGGTGGGGACTTGCCCAAAAGGCAGCCCTGGTGGCAGGGGTATGTGCCATGATGCATGCTGCAGGAATACACTGCAAAGTGGAAATTACAGGGGCCTCCCCCTGTGCTGGTTACCTTTCTCACGCGTTGGCACCATCAACAATTCATGCTTTTTTGCGCATGCTGTAATTTCTGCCCTTCAATACACTAAACGTCTAGCCGAAATTAGTGGCCAAGCAAAGTATTGAAGCATTCAGACGGTGTACAAAGGAATCCATCTGCTCATTTATTTGAGAGGATATATACTTTGCTTGATCTGGCAGAAATTAACCTTTACCTGAAAAGACGATTGGGCCATCGAAACGCATGTTAAGACTCTTTTGTTAAAGTTAACCAACAGAATACCCTCAAACACCAGTTTTTCCAGTTCAATTGACTTAAGTACCTGGGTTCTCCAGTCTCACCTCCTCTACACTTTTGCCCGAATACTAACATATTTAGTTTTAATGTGTAAAAAGTCATGTTTTTTAATATCGGTAAAAGTACAAGCAGAAGAAATTCTTGATATTTTCCGATTCAATTACACTCAAAAATATTTGAATTCCTAAAAGAGCATGCATGTGTATTTACCAAGGGGATATCTTTTACATGTTCCGAACCTTTCAGGGCTAACGCATGGCAGCAGACACCCACCTAAAAAAATGGTCATACAAAGCTAAGAGTACCAGTCCCTTTTCTTTTACACGATGCCAAAAGCGAAAAATCATAGCTAACAGAGCGCGTATTTGCTAAACCATAAAGTAAGAATACACAACATGGTGTTGGGGGGGTGTTGGGGAAGAAGACTAAGCTAGCAAGGAAAGTGGGTGATAGGTTACAAATAGATTCTCGAATTGATGCAAGAACAGCATAGCAACCTAAAATAAGTGCATGTTGGGAGTGAAGGTTTGCTAAAGGACAGGACTTCTTGGATGCATTCTAAAGTAAGCAGTGGTAATCCCATCCGAACTATCCCATTTCGTCGCAGGCCAGTTTGTTCGAGGCCCATTTGTTCTGAAGTTTCTCTTTACCACATTTCACCACAAATCTAGATGGGGGTTGTGTTTAGGCATTTAGAAAAGGTGTGGGGGAGGGGGAGGATTTTTCCCGGGGTAAATTGGCTAAATTAATTTGTTTTTTTTAAATGGGCCTCAAGCAAATTGCTGCGAGGAAATATAGATCCAACCCCTTCTGGTGCAAGTGTAAAAGTCAACATTTGGTATACCCCTCTCCTTCAAAATGCAAACCAAAATCCTGCCACGGGTTCATTTTAAGCCATTCCTTGGATTTAGGATATTCTACGTGGGTCATAATTGAGCAGACTTAATTTGAATTTACTATCTTGACTGAGCAGTGCGCTGGCCCAAAAGACTTCAGGGGTGAGAATGGGGTCTGTGGGGCTGCAACAGCTTTAAAAAGAGGTCAAGAGAGTTTAGTGCTGGGTGAGCCCTGCAGTGGGAAAAGAAAAAGAAAAAAAAATAAATAAATGGCGCCGGCTTCCTTTAAGGAGGGACTGAGGAGGAGTAGCAAGTGGTTCCCCATAAAATTACAGATGCCAAGTGTATAGCTACTCAAAATGCCACAAAAAAGGCGCTTAGGATTAGCTGGTACTTGTAAACATAAAGGCAAAGGCCAGTCATGAGCGGTGGGCCAGAATATAGGGGAATGCATGAGCTTAGTAACACTTCTTTGCTGAGCCCACCTTGACTTTTTTTTTATCCCTACAATGGGTCAGAGGAAGAGGGTTCTAAGCGCCCAACAAGACAGCTGCACATGGGAGCTCTTAAGTCTGATCTCAGTTGCAGAATATCTTGGGTCAGCTAGACTGGATACCTTCAGAGAATGGTTTCAAGAAGACATTTATTGTGAGGCATTTATTGTGGGGGAGCATCAGAAGCACTCTGGCATGCACATTCGCACCCTATTTTTCCTGAATCCATTTTTTTGATAACAGTGAAAATGGCATTTAAGAAACACACCACACACAAAAGCATCACTCTGGGTGGGACCATTACATATATGGGAAAACAGCATTTGTTTCCAGAGACAGTACTGGGACTGCTAAGGCCCTGCAAAGTCAAAGCCATGAAAACCTCCTAATCGGCATATGTATGGACATCAGAAGCGCCTTCACAAAAAACAAAAGCAGTGTCAGGGGCCAAATTTGTGTTCAACTGCCCACTCCCATCAGCGCCCTCCTGTAATTAAGTGTGCCCCGTTCCTGTGCCGGAACGCCCAGCGCCAGCATGAGAGCGGGTGCATTTAATTACAATAGGGCGCCTACCACACCTCTCCCACCACGCCAGCTCGGGGAGCCCTTGCTAATGTGGCACCCTGGGCGGTCGCTTAGCTCGCCCGGGGATAAACCCGGCCCTGCCTGTGCGCACTGGAGGGAATTCCAATTCCCCTAATTTTCCAACCATTCAGCTTTTCTTGCATTACCAATTCCTTGCAACATCAACGATTCCCCTCGATTTGTGTTGCAATAGTAAGAAAATAGCCACGTCAAAACCTGCAATGGGAAGGCCTCAGATTTCTGCTCTGCCCTTTGTTGGCCCACATTGCTTCCTATGCCTTCGACGTCCCCACGGTTTTGTACCCTGGGATGCTGGGCGGTTAAGTCCCCACCCTTCACTCAAACCCACGACTGCAGGACATTTTTGGCCCAACAATGCACACTCCTTGGATACAGCAGGTACAATGCGCCTAAACTCAACAGCTGCTATAGAGTTGTCTAACCTTCCTCCTTTGCTCACCCATTACTTGCTAATCTCCCACTATTCAATATTCTTATTCCATTTAATTGCGAGAGACATACACTGTCCCTTAGATGCTTTTTACTCAATAGTATCAAAAGCATTGGCAACATACAGTAGCATTAGGAAGTGCTTCAACAAGCATCTCAAGTTGGCCGCACCTGTGGTGCACAATAGAGGGGTTACTTATATACCAGTTCTAGTAGCTAGTTCTAGTTGACAATCTGCGATGGGGACTCCCAGAAGCTTCTCAAGGCTGGCCATGTATCCTCAGGCCATGGATGTGAAGATATAAGGTCCTAATAAGTAGACTCCATATCGCAGCTTTAGCCAGCCATCTTTTGAAGATGGAAATTGTGCTTCCATGAAAGCAGAGTAGAACCCTCTGCCAGCAGGAGGCATATTGCCAATAGCTTACTATGGGCCTTGGGGAGTCTGCTTGGCTTTCCAAGTAGACAAGAGGTTCCAACGAGATAGTATGTTCCAATTTCTTGTCAGCGTCTACAAGGCTAGCCAACCAAAACTTTTGTAATAGTTGGCAGGACCATATCAAAAGAAAAAAACCTGCACTGGTTATACCACACTTCAGACAGGCCCCACCACTGGTAAGTCGAATTTAGCCTTTCGAGCTAGAGTCACATATGCCCGGTGTAACACCTTTAACTGAATCAATTTGTATGCAGCGTTTAAGGACACCTTGCTGGTGTATAAACACATTTTTGACCATGCAGACTCGTACATTGTTACCCCAAATCATTTTTCCATTAGGAATTGGAGCACTGTCGAGGTGAAAAGTGTGTGTAATTTTGTATAGCATGCCGACTACGTACCTACAACTGGCAGATCCTGTGATGTACTTCAGCAGAGAGTTGGGGGGTGGGGGGGTTCAGAGGGAAAAATCCGTGGTCCAGGCATGAACGGACTTCATACGGTAATGCTGGAAGACGAGACAGCTTACCACCCATTTTGGCTACAAATTGGTCTTTGGTCACAAAACGTGCCCTCTGGGTACATGTCACTAAATTGCACTATTTCCTACTGATTCCAAGATTCTGCCACTCACTTGTCGCATGCCTGAGCCAGAACCCAGACACCCGAGAGTGTAAATTCAGGGGCGTAGGGGAATACGATGGGTTTGTGTAATCCTTTTAGGCATGGATAGTACAACCAACAAGGTCGAACCTGCACTCATCTCAGCCGCTACTGGAGATTAAGAGGGACTGCAAGGGGTGATGCTGCTCAGAGGTGCGTTCAGCTCAAGTGTGGATGCGGCAAGCTCCACAGCATCCAGTAACCTGTATATTGGACCTGTGCTACTAGATAATAAGAGCTCCATGTCAGGGGCTAAAAATCCTCCTCCCCACCTCTCGCCCTGGTCGAATGGTCTTAATAGTGTCTCCCACTTAATACAAGTGCTCTTGGGCTGCAGAGTTAGGTGTACCTAGAGGGAGCGGAGCTGATCAAAGAAAGCCCTTCCCAGATACACCAGGATGTTAGGAAATAAATACAGCATCTTGGGAAGAATGATCATTTTGGCAAGTGAGATCGTGCCTTATGTAAAAATCGGAAGCAGCGCCCACTTAGAGACTTTATGGCATAGGGAATAGAGTGCATTCTAAGATTTGTCCCTGAGCAGCAGTGTATGCTTAAGGCTGATGGCTAAACCCAAGTACTTAACCAAGGTCGCTTCCCTTTTGCAGTCACCTATGTTTTGGCAGTCTTTGAAGGTTACTGGAAAGTGGAAACAATAGGCAACTACACCAATTAATTTTCAGGCTGGAGTGGTGCCCAGACCAAGCCACCTCACTCACTGAATCAAGGTTAATCCTTGGATTGTTTATACACAGTAGGCCATCGTCTGCGTATAGGGATGCCCCCACCTCCGACCCCACCCACAAAAAAAACAGCCTGGGGCCGTCGTAATTGTAAGGGGTTCTATTGCTATGGCTTGGTGCCACGGCCCAACCAAACTTCAGACTCACGCTCCCTGCTATGAAGATTTAAGGTCATGGGTTAGAGTAAAGCAGTCTGACATAGTCCAAGAAATAGCCAGAAAACTCAACCATCTCGAGAACAAACAGGTACTGCAACAATAAGGCAGTCAAATGCCTTCTCGACATCCATAAAGGCGGGCACTGCCTGAGCCACAGGAACGATTTGTGCCATTATGGCAAAAAGCCTACACACAGATTCAGGACAGTGGCTCTTCAGGGAGAAACACAGATTGGTGCAATATATTTGATTAGGCGTATGGCCTGGACCTCAGCGGAGATTTTAGTAAAAAGGTTTAGTAACGATATAGGCCTATGGGGGGGGCACAACCATGTTGGGTTTCACAGCTAATGTAATAAGTGCCTCATTCATCAATGAGGGTAGAGAACCTGCTGCTTGTGCCTCCTTCCATATACTCGCAAGATGAGGGGCGAGGCTGGACACAAACTATTTGTAGAATTCGGCACTCAAGCCATCCGACCCTGGTGCTGTAAAACAGTGTGGAGATCCCTGATGGCATAAGGATCTCAGTGGCCGTAATGTGCGAATGTATTGCCTCGAGATCGGCTTCACTCAGCCTGCCAGGGCGGGTGTCCGATATAGGAGCATGTTTTAAGAAGACACTCGATCTTAGGCTGCGTAAAGATTAAGGTAATCGGTGTGAAGCGTGTCCAGGACTGCGCCAGAGGAGGTGTGTATTGTGCATTACTTTTTTTTAATTTTTTTTTTAAAGGTACTATTTCTGTGCCTCCACAACCTTCACCAGCCATGCTAATGCATGGTCAGTTAAACTGACTTCACCATATTTGCGTGCCCGAGCTGGCCGCTTCAGGAATCGCATTTCCCTTTCAGATGCAAGCCTAAATTGGTCCAGTTTGTCTGAGTGGGAAGAGTAAGGATTTATCATGAGTCTGTGCCAACCGCAGCGTCTTGATATTTTTTTTTCAAGGTGCATCATCTCGTGCTTTACTGCCCATATGACCCCAGTCTCAGTGCCCATGCATATCCCTCCCGGATGTAAATCTTAAAAGGTTTCACACGCTGTGGACATACGCGAGTAGAGCCTAGGTTAATTTAAAAATAAAAACTAGAAATAGCAGTAGCCTGCTCACCTTTAAATGCCACATCCAAAAGGGATTGTGGTTTAAAACCGCCACTGCAGGAGTGATTTGTGCAGACTTTGAAAGTGCATTTTAGCAGTGAATTGTCCGAGAGGGTTTAAAGAAGCAATGGGCAGGAAACTGTTATATGCACTATGGATGGGGTGATGAGAATCAAGTCAATGTGGGAGTACATGTCGTGCACTGAGGAATAGAATGAGTTGTCTGACGTCTCGTGGTTGAGCATCCGTCATACATTGAGGAGATTGAAGATGGATTTCTGCATTTCCTGTGCTGCTAGCATGAGGCCCCTGGGTCTTTTATTCAAACTGTCTCTTGTTGCATCTAGTGGTGAAATGAAAAAAAATGTAAAAGAAAAAAAAACGCAGTGTCCGAAAAGAATTGCAGATTATCTATATTGGGCATAGATATTGACCAGCGTGATCTTTTCTCCACAGTTCCACTGAGAAATACATAGTGACCTTCGGGGTCAGTCTCCCATGAGACCGGTGTAAATGGTAAGGATTTATGGATTAAAGTGCGATTCCCCTATGAGTTAGAGGACTAGGTTGTGTAAAATCGGGAGGAATCCAAGATCTGGAAAAGGACATGGGGCCTGACCCACCATAATGCGACTCATACATCTTAGCTCCCTGCGGCCACGAACGTTACAAATAATCACTGAACATACCTTTCTTAAATCGTGAACTTTTAGCTTATGTGTAACAGACGTCGTAGAGAGGAAGAGAAACCATAGAGTAGACAGGCAACTCTAAGTCCAATTTACAGCACTGGGATGGGTTGTAGAACATGTAAAACTAAACCACCAAACCCAAACTGCGCCACCCTAGCCCCACTGCCCAACCCAAACTTGCAGTGATACACACTAACCAAAACAATATAAACAATGGGCCAATGCCCTGGGGCAGCAAGAGTGCTGGCGCAGATCTACCCACGGTCACAGGGGACAACACTGGGAAACTCTTGAACACTGAATACACAGGGATGGACCGATACATACTGGATACGGATTATTCCAACTTGTGATCTACAAAAGCACATCAATGTGAAGCACCTAAGGGGACACATACCAGGGTATTCCCGAGAAAGGACTTCACTAGGGATTGGCGTCAATGGAAGCATCCAGGAATGAAAAGACCTCCGCGGGTGTTCAAAAGAAACGTTTTATTGTTGCGCACCACTCTTCAGCTGATTGGGAAATACCATGGCATACTTTTGGCACTTCTTGCAGAGCCGCTGTTTAGCTGCAGTGAAAGTCTGGCCTGTTGGGTGGCCGCTGTCAGATCTGGATAAAAGGAAATGCAGGCATTTTGGCATCTCAGCTCACCCAGTTCAGGTGCACGACGTAGAATAGTGTCTGCCCTGGTAATTTAGAAGGGGAACAATCACCAGTCGGGGTTCCAGCAGGTCTTCAGGGCAATCTATGGGCCTGTTCCACCAAAAACTGCAGTGAGAGGAAGGGTTGCACAGAATCTCTGATGAAAGTTTGCACTGTATGGTATTGTATTTGAGAGCACCCTTTCCCCATTTGTATGGCCTCAATGCGCTTCGTGGTTGAACACCCTTGGTGTCTGCAGTCCATGTGTAGGAGGTTGTAAGAGTATAAATTAAAAGATGTGTGTGCATTTTTGCCAGGCTGTGACTTTGGTGGGCTGGCTAGGCTCCAGTAAGCAGCCCGGAGGTCAGGCACATGGGTGGGCGCTGTTGGTGGTTTAGTATTTGAGTGCTATAGCTGAAGATGCAATTTGTGCCCAGCTAAACCGAATTTATTTTTCTTGGTTGTCGCTGTAAACTGATGGCAGAGGTGTTGAGGTATGTCAGGGGTTTCAGTGTGGACGGCAATGTGCACTGCTAGACCGGAATAGAATAGCCATAGCTGCATTCTAGGGTGCATGGATGGGTGGCCGTGCCTGTGTCCACAGATGGGGTGCCGTATACGTACTGTATGCTTGGATGGAGTCCGACTGTGTTTCTTTTTCTTGGTTCAATGCGATTGGCTGGTCTCCCTATTCGTGGTCTCCCTGGAACGAAAGTCTGAGCAGTGGGATAGGGGCCCAGAGGGAAGGGTGGGGCGGAGGATGAGGGAGGACGATAGCTTGTTACTGTGTGCCTCTGTGAAAGCTGCCAGCATCCATGAGGTATTGACAGGTAGGAGTGTTGTGTTTGGGTCAGCGTTCTTGTGCACCTACGCAGAGTGTAGATTGGGGGGAGGGTCAGAGGGGGAGAGAGATTTCACGAAAAGGGAAGAAAAAGCCAAGTTTTGAGGGCCTTTCTGAATGCAAGGCGATTGTCAATATTGCGGATGTGTAGAGGTAGAAAGGTCCAGATGATCAGAGCTTGGATGGAGAAAGAGGATCAGCCCAGTCTGCAGTAATTGTAAATGTGGGACAACTAGGAGAGATGCTGTGCGAGATCTGAGATTCCTTGAAGGGTGGTAGCAAGTGGTTTTGTCTTGAAGGAATTCCAGGCCAGTGTTGTGGATGGCCCGGTGGGTGATGCACATGGCTTTAAAAAGGTAGTGAGTCGACCAATAGGGAGCCAATGGAGGACTCTTAGTGTAGGGCTGATGTGTTCTCTCGGAGGAAGGTTAATGAGCAGGCAGGCGGCAGTGTTTTGGATTCTTGGCAGTTTCTTTAGCTAAAACATTGGTGTGCCTAGGTAAAGGCAGTTTGCGTAGTCTAAGCAGGAGAGGATGATGGCAGAGAAACAGCGAGGATAGGCGAGTTAAGGGAAGATATGCCTCAGTTGATGTGTCTTGATGTGTTGGGAGAGGGATAAATCAGTTTTCAGTGTGCATCCAAGGTTTTTCACTGAGGTGGAGGTTGCCGGTGGGGAGCCTAGGGATTGTGGTCAGGGAATGGGTTGGGGGCAGGAGCGCCGTTTTCCCGCAGACTATGATTTCATTTTCCCCAGGATTGAGGATGTGGTGGTGGTCGTCATCCAGTAGTCAATTCCGAGAGGCATGATGACAGATCTGGACGGTTGGAGCCTGCCAATTCTGGGATTTTAAGGATGATCTGGGTGTCCATCTGCGTAGATGTAACAAGTACAAGTAAGACTGTGGGAGCGGATGAGTGTGGGCCAAGGGTTTTGATGCATGTTGATGAGCAAGAGATATGGGGATATTCTTTGTGGGACCCCTTTCATTACTGGACGTGAGGTGGAGGAGCAGGATTTGGAAGCGATTAGAGATCAAAGAGGAGATCCAAGCGAGGGCAGTGTCTTCGATTCCTAATGAGTGTAGCCTGTCTAGAAGGATAGTGTGATCGATGGTATCGAAGGCAGCAGAGAGGTCAAGAAGAAGGCATACAGTGCAGCCTTCTGCATCAGTTGTTGGGTCGAGTAGGGAGGATTCTGTTCCCCCAAACAGTCTGAAGCCAGATTGAGCAGGGTCCAGGAGCTTGTGGGCTACCTTCAGTGAAAAGGCCAAATTGCTTGTATGCTGTGCGGTCCACGAGTTTGGCCATGAAGCGGGTGTTGGAGATTGGGCGGTAGTTCTGAGGCGGAGGAGTGGGACGAGTAGGTTTTTGAGGAGGGGTTTGATGCAGGAGGTTTTCAGGGCTTCCTGGAAGATCCCCAATGTTAGGGAGTGGTTGAGGATTGAGCGTGTGATAATGCTTGCACATGTTGAGGCTAAGTGTTCAGATATGGCATCACATAAGGATTGGGAGATGGGTGGGTTAGAGCAGGCTGGGGAATTGAATTCGGAAAGGATTCTATGCAGTTCATTGCTCTGGTTCAAGAGTTTAAGGTTCTGTTCCCATAAAATGCATTCTTGGTTTTTCTGATTTGCAGTCTGTATGATCTGGTTAGTCTTGCTAGGGCGTTTTTGTTCTTGCCCGTAGGGATGGTTCTCCAGGTCCATTAGAGATGGTGCTTGATGGTTTTTAATGATTTGAGGTTGGCGGTGAAGCACGTGGGTGTCGGTCCTGGACTTTGAGAGGTTTGTTTTGTTGGGCTCAGGGGTGCAAGGGTGTCGAGTGCCAGAGGTCGAAGATTTTGATGGGGTTGAGGGGTGTGGTCCTTCCTGGAGGGAGAGCGTAGGGAAAGATGTGAGGAGGGAGTTGGCTAGATCTTGGGTAATAATAACTTTATTCCATATGGGAGTGAGAGGCGTGGGGGTTTATGGTAGTCATGCGGATTTGGGGTTGAATGGCCGAAGTGGAAATGTTCGAGGGAGAAAACACTGAAGATTATTTTTCCGTCTTTTCTCCCCTAAACATTCCCGATGTGGCCAAACCCCCACCCACACCCACACCCCCTTAACTTGCATTCCGTCTCGCTGTGTCCCTGCAACGCCTGTTCTCTTTCACTTTTGTGATCGGGAACCGGCACTGCAGAGTCCTTTCCTTCCCCCCACCACCCTTTGGGTCAGCTGCAGGGGTGTCCCCCGCAACCTCGGTTCACTATACTGTATAGTAGAGTGAGCGGGCCGTTGCAGGGTACACCACTGCAGCCCTTTTTATGTTCTACTTACCAAAAGTAGAAACATTTGGTAAGTAGAACAATTAGTGGTATCCGTTTTAGAACTTTTAGTTGGGTCGGACATTTGGAATGGGTCTTTTTGGCCGAAACTAGTCGTGCATGGGCTGTGGTGGTCAGTGGTACAGAGAAGAAGATTGCTGAGTGATCAGTCCATGATAGAGGGTGTGGGGGCAGAGTGCATATGTTTGTGGTGCTGAAGATAGTATTGAGGGTGTGACCTCCAATGTGGATGGGTGTGGAGATAGATTGCGTCAGGTTGAATACTTCTAGGTTGTCTGTGAGAGAATGAGTCAAGGGGTTTGAGGGAGTCTCAGAGCAGATGTTGAAATCCCCTAGGAGGGTATGTGTTGGATGGCGGTTGAGGTTGGTTGTCAGAGCATGTCTGCAGAGTTTTTGCTGTAGTCAGGGGGTCTGTAGACAAGTAGGGAGCTGTGCAAGTTGGAGGGTGAAAGTCAGAGTTTTACCAGAAGGGATTTGTAGTCTGCGGTGTTGGTCTGGTGCCCTATATTAGTAGGAATTGGTCTTTGTGTAGTATTGCAAGTCCTCCACTCCTTCGCGATCTGTTCCGCAGTAAGGTAGTATCCGGGAGGGAAGGCCTTGCGCGCAATGGGCTCATGATCGTCAGCAATCCAGGTCTCTTATGATTTTCTTCTGTGATGAGGTCAAAGATGTGGAATTTATTTTTGGAGACGGACCCGACATTGATGAGGGTGCAAGGGAGTTGGTGGGGTATGCTTCCAAGTGCTGGACGGGTGGGGTTGGGAATGGTAGGAGGAGCTGGTGTGTAGCAGGGTGGGGTGGCCAGGGGGGGGGAAGGGTGTGACCAGGGGAGGGCGTTAGGGAAAACAGACTGTCAGGGTTGGTAGGGGCAAAGGGGTGGGCGGTTGAGTTTGTGGGGCTGAGGAAATGGGTGACTAAGGGAATAGGGCTTGGACCGGGTTGGGTGCCAGCGGGGAGGTTTGGGCCCTATAGTGAGTTTCCATGTTGCCAACTGTATAGGATTTGGCAATCGGACCACCTGCACGTTCATCCTGCGGGACCTTGCCTCAAGGTCTTCTCTCCTGGCCGGGACAACCTTCATGCTTAGTCATAATGGTTTCAAGACTCACTGTGTCTGGGTGCCATAATTTTCTAGCACATTAATATGTGCTTCTATCTCTGTAATTCTTCCACTTTACTCCTCTAGTTGTTGCATCAGCCTAAGTTTGCACACCAGATTGTCAAGTATACTATTCACAGAGTCAAAACCCTCCTTTGCGTGAGGATCAATGAATTTTCAGAGGAAAAGGTTGCAGAATCACTTGTTGCGGCTCCACTTGGAGATGGGCCAGGGGATTTGTGCCATATTGCAGATAGTTAACTTATGCAACTGCCTCTGCAGTCGCATACATGCTTCTCAGTACAGTGTGGCATGGTTTTTGAGGCAATGTTTAACTGGCTTTGGCCTTCAGCTATATGGGTTGATGCAGATCTGGGGGCACAGAGAGGCACCAAGGTCAATATCAAGCAGAGAGTTTAAAAAAGGAATAGGGCAGCACTCCACGCAGATAAAATGAAACTGTTCTCTGTATAAATAGTTCTAGGGATGCCCCTGCTGATCCGCAGAACCTTTTTGCATTTCCCACAGTCTACATACTCCGGCCTGGAATGTAAAAGGAGGATTCTTCAAGCATAGGCAGGAGTTGGTGAGATTGCACACTCAAATGATTGCTGTGGTAACCCTTGCAGGCCCACCATCATGCGCTCAACAGCTCCTGACTCAGCCGCAGGCAGCGTGGCAACGGCAGCAGTCTCCAGCACCTCATGGCGAATAGTGGAGATGGCGGGGGGGGGCGCCCCTGCAGTCCACCCGCCTCCGATCCCCTTGCTGGCCGTGTCCACACTTGGCATACCCAGTCCACCGAAGCTGTGGCCGTGGAACCAGGCAATGCAGTTTGCTGCAGATGGGAGGAGACCACCTTCGTAGTGGGTTTGGCGACTGAGCACCGGGTGGAGTAACTTACAAGTGGGAAGATGAGATGGTCAGGCTCCCGGCGCTGTCCTCCATGGACAGAGGTCTCATACCAATCTGCCATTTCCTCAGCGGGCATCTACCGCCCCCATCTGCTTTTTCCGATATCTTCCTTTATGGCTAATAGCCACTTCAACTTACCTCATCCCATAATATATTGTTCTGAATGATCTTCCACCATTCAGTTCCAAAGCAAGAGGCATTTTTGTTTTCCAGTGCAAACATTTTTACTCTTATAAAATATTCCCATTGGGCATTGGACTTACATTTTTACTCCCTAAAAAATCATTTAACTCCCAATTTAAAATAAAGATTTTTTTTAAAAAAGGAACTAAAATACTCCCACTTCAAAAATCTTATCTGGAGCACTAACTACTGTTGAATAAGGTTACACTCTGTTCTAGATCCTAGCACCCGCTTTTGCTAAGTTTCCCTTAAACTCGTATATTGGACATGAATTCAACATGTCTCCAAATACGAAGCACAGTTTCTACCCACTTAGCATTTGTAGTCTCCATTCCACACACACTTCCTCAACCCTATTGCTTGCTCCACACGCATTTTTTTTAGTATATCTTTTGTTTTTTTTGTATTATCCTTCTAGCAATTCCAAACCATTCACCCACTGAGAGGTGACAGCTTTGCCATGGTAGTTTCATGCAGTGCCCTTCATTCAGATGTGATGGTATTACTATTGTAGAATTTTAGATACCTTTAACTACAGCCAGTGGTGATGGCCTGTTGACTTCTTTCATTGCCATAGCACTCAGTCTCATGACGCAGCCCACTGCAATTTACCAGTTAGTGTGGACTCTGCAACAATGATGTATATACAAAATAGACTTGACCCTGCTCTGCTACCACTTAATATATCCATACTCGCCCCCCTGCATTGATGTACTATGGGCCTTTATGCAACACTTGAAACCAGCTATAACTTTGATCTTAACATGTTACACTATCCCTTAGTAAGCACAATTAAACCAATTGACTCTTCTTAGGCTGGCTTGACCCCAACAGCTACATTTTGCTCCATAGGGCAACTGGTGCCTTACAAAAATATTCATATGACAATAGCACCGCGCATTTAGCAAAGTGTATAAATGAGCATTAGAACACATTCCAAGGACATTTAAAGCATAATGGGTGATCTATAAATGACAGAAACTCAGTTTGCATCACATGTGTGAGTTAAATTCGGGGCATGCTACCTAATGGCTCCTGGCTCCCAAAAAGGTAGCTCCTGGGATGCTGTTGCGTAGAGAATGGCGTCAGCTCAATTACTTGGCCTCTTTGCCTCGGAGAGGACCCCCTGCTTTTTGCAGTCCGAGACCTGTTCAGACATTTTGTACTCCTCCAGTAATGGCTAGAACCTAGGTAATTGACAACAACCACGGGCCCGGCACCGTTACGAGACACAATCTCCACCTAATAGAGCCAGGAAGCAACATGTCAGATGTGACACTCTGACTAGTCAGCAAAACGCAACTACTCCTACATCGTGGTTACTCACCACGATCTCCACACTTGTGTACGAGCGCGATAGAAATAAAATATCAATCAATCCACAAACACTGCAGCTCAGGACCAAAGTGGTCTTAGAATTTTCATAGAGCCAAAAGAAATTGCCCCGATGATGGACCATGGTCTGAAATGCATCGGCGACGTTGCTGTACCTCTAGCAAAGCATAAGAATATTAAAAAGAAGATTTGTTTTATACATTGGTTTTCTGGACAATTGTCGTTTCATACTCAAAATATACACTATACGAGTGATCACATTAATTCTCGATTGTAGTGTATTCTACTCCTTTGGCAGGACGAGGTCTGGTAGAAAGGTTTACCCAGACTTCTCTTCTGTAGAAAATGGAGTGGCCACACCATGTCGTTCTGCCCCAAAACGTGGTTCCAAGCCGTTGAAGGGCTGTAAAAAAAAAATAAAAAAATGGTTCCAACTCCCATACTTGAGACAGCAGCTGGGAGGTGTATGGCATAATCAGGCGAAGTTTGGAACAGCTGCAGTATAGGGAAACCTTAATATATTATCCTAGCATCAGTGGTGCGACAGAGCTGGGAAAAGCCAGACCCAAAAATGGCAGTGAGGGAGGAGGGGCAGTGATGCGTGCACCGGCCAGTGGCTGAGAAAAATGTGGGGCAACAGACACCGGAAGAGGAATCCCGTGCCAGTTAAGTGTGGAGCAGTGGCTGCTGATTCCGCACCAGCTCAGCAGGAAGGCCAGTGGCGGTGGGGGCGGGGGGTTAGGGGAAGAGAGGATAGCCCAGCAGGAATACTGCCTCCCAGCCACCCGCAGCACATGCTCCCCAAACTGGTTTAAGCACACAGAGGTGAGGGAGAAGCGAGGCCAAGACCAGTGGATGCAGGCTTCGTAGAGGCCCACCGCTAACAGAAGCAGATTGTGGAGAGCAGCTCCTGGAGCACAAGAACCTGCTTCCCCCTTTCTTGCCAAAGTCCACTGTAGACCCAACTCCCCCAACCCTTCATGTCTGTGCCTCGGCTGTCCTTCCAGGTGTTCCTGGGTGGGGAGAGCGCTGTTTCTTTGGGGGAAGCTGAGCCCCTATTGTTACCACCAGACGCTCCTGCCGCTTATGCTCCCAAGAGGCGCTGGTCTGAGAAGAGCAAAGACCCTTCTGGCTTTCTCCTGGCTCATTCGGAGTCTGTCTCTTGTGCTTGGTCGCCCAAACACACACCACAGGTGGGTTACCGTCCACTGACTGTGGCTCCCCCTTTCCTTATTTTACATTTCCAGGAGTTTTGTGCAGATATTCCAATAGGAGGGAGCCATCCCCATTGCTGACAAATGTACACCGGCCTTTAGATAATATTCCGGGGATTTCAAGTGAATCAGGCCGTGCCCGATTTGTGGAAAACCTCTGTCCCTGCAGAATTTTGACATTGCACAATTCAATTTCCACCTTGATTTTTCAACCGCTGAGTGGCTCTCTGCACCCCTCCACTCCTGTCTTGGAATTTTCTGACCAGATGATTTCGGTTTCACCCAATTGTGCCGCCAGCTCCTGTAACGAGAACATCTCCCCTCATCAAAGCCCCCCTCCCCAGGCTCGTCAAGTCATTACTACCCTAGATGTAGGATCACAAAGTCCAATTTTTGCTGCTTACCCACAAATTTGCGTATGTGCCTCTGTAACTGGGCCCATTTCAACCCAGGCACCCCGCACCACCATATCCAGAAGAAGTCGTAGTCGTCCTCCTCTTCCTCCGCTCTCCCCCACCCCCTGTTGCTGATGGGATGAGAAGGCAGCATGTTAACTCTACAGTTTCTCAGGTCTGACATATCTTTTGTAACACCCTGATTTCCACCTCCCGATTTGCTTGATGTCCTCTGACCCCCAAGCCCATAGCTGCAGCTGAAGTGGCTGCCCCTAATCCTAAAAGAATGTGTCTTGAACACCCCCTCTGTTACCCCTATTTTTCCCAGTGCCATGTCCATGACTCCTCTAAAATGGAAGCGGCTCAATGCGGACCATCCCGGTGAATGAGAAGGGGAACCCCCCCACCTCACCCCCCTGCCAGCAGCCTCTGTTGGAGATAGGCTGTCAGCGCCCTGACTGGGCATACTATACTCCCTGCGATGGGCCAGAGAGGTACTGTACACCCCCTCCCCTGCTGGGTTGGTTTGAGACCCCTTTAGTAAAAATGTTAACCGGTCCTCTGTCATGCGCACATCTCCCAATTGTAAAAAAACCAAGTTCCCTTGGCATCCCTATTCTCGGGGACCAGCTCGCTCACTCTGAATGCCCCAAAGAAAGCTAGTGTGAAGGCTGCCGTGAACAAAACCCTCTCATACTCGTCATGGCACACCTCCCCAAGGCATTTAACCAGGCTATGCAGTTTACAACATCGATGGGACGTCTTTCATCGGGCTTCTTCACCACTTGCTTTGCCCATTCTTCCATGGCCATTACAATGTAATGTTCCTTCGTGGATGTAACATTTACCACCCAACTTAAAATAATGGGCTATTGCAGCCAAGTGATAGGTCATCCATGCTCTGGTTTCCCCAACCGCCAGCACCAACCCACAAAGGCCCTTACTGGCAGATCCATCTGCCCATCCGACAAAACTTCCTCTTGGAAGGCCAAGAACCGTTCCCAGAATGCCTTGTATCTTCTTGCTGTGCACAGTGCTAGAGCTGTGTGAATCGGAGAACTCAAATCACCCCAATCATGCCCCACCACTGAGCTTTGAATGGGGTCATCACCTTGCTTGCTTCTGGATAGTTCCCCCGGAACTTCTCCCACTAAACGAGAGAGAGTCAGCAGCTACATTTTTTTGACCCCAGGAATATGCCGTGCTCTGCCCTCGATGTTTAATGCAAGCATGCTCTTGTTGAGTTCTGTAAGCAGTCTTAATACCTTGTATTGCTGGATGACCCTCGATTTATGATCTGGATGTCATGTTCTGTACGGCAGATCCTTATCCTGGGAGGTACTTCAACATGGCCGCCGTATCTGGCGATTATAGCACACACAACAGTCTAGATGTTATTTCCCAGAACACATTGCAGCTCACTGACGTCACATCCTCCCAAGCAGCTTATCAACAGGATCCTCCAAGAGTCCAGTGCGTTGCTACTCTCTTTGGAGTATACAAGCGCTACGTGAGTTAGTTTGTTACAGTTTACCTCTCCTTGCTTCCTTATTCCTGACTCCATCTGACAGTCTCTCACCTCGCTATTTTCCCTCCTATTCTTGATCTACAGACAGCGACAGCAGTACGGGAAAAGACATTACCAGACTTCGGATTAGTTAAACCACGCCCCTTTGGAGCGCGGTCCCAGCCCAGTCTTTCTTTAGTTCGGAATACTGATCCTCGCCCTCCACGAGGTATTCCGTACGCTTTATATTTATCCTTCTTCCATCGGCAGTCTAGGGAGTTCCGTAATCGGTTGTTCCCTTTTCATGTTTTCATTCTAGCGCGGTTACCTACCTCAACATCCCAGGTCTACTGCCAATCCCCCGTGAGCACTCCGGGAGTCTTCCTTTGTTTACAAACTGGTAGGCTTTATATTTTGTGGTTTTGCTACCGTTGTTTAGTGATCATTAGCTATTTCTCTCTCTACCCTTTCTTTTCTACAGTTTTCCTTAGCCCATCGATTCAGTACTTCTGGGAACTCCAGGTTACCTCTCCCTTCTTTCACATCAATTTCTCAGGACACCTCTCTTCCTACTAACTGGGGGTAAGATATAGAACAGAAGATACAAAGGGGGTCTGGCAAACTGATAGACAAGGAAATTATATTCTAATCTAACCTTATCTTCACCAGAACTTAGTCTCAATTGCTAAGAAGCTCCCAAACTCAGAAGGCGGAATTTCATCCCGCGCTGGAACATCTCGGGGAGACAACGCTCTCTAGCAGCTCTCCGCAGGGTTTTTTTCCCCCGTGAGGGTTTCCCTGGGAACCTCCCGGGGATCAAGCCTTTGAGCAGGACTCCGGAGGGGTTTTCAGGGGAATTCCTAATTTCTACAGGGAGATCCATTCCAGGCACTCACCGGGCCACAGGACATTTCTCTTCGTTCATCCAGCCCAGGTAGGTGATTTTCTGTTTTCCTTCTCTATTCACCTGGAGCAATTGTTATTTGTATCTAACATTGTATATTCGCTGACAATGGACCACTCTGACCAGAGCAACACCTTTCTGTCCTTTAACTGCTCACCCCACATTTTAACGGCTACCACAATGGGGAACAGCTCCAACAACATGATGTCCCTAGTGATCCCTCTTTGATGCCATTCAGTTGGCCAAGCCTTACCACACCAATTGCTGTCCAGGATTGCCCCAAAACCCAGGGAACCTGAAGCGTCTGAATAGTTTGAGCCGGTTGCTGCTGGTCCACTCTTACCTCCACAGCAATACCCCATTGAAATCTTCCCAAAACTTTTCCCACATCCAGAGATCCTCCCTCACTTCGGATCCCAGCCTGACATGTTGCAACCCCACTGTTTTGAGCTCGATACTCCTTGCAAACACTTTACCTGCCAGGATGACTTTTCCCGCGAAATTGAGGTTACCTGCCAATGACTGGAGCTCTCTCAGGGTCGCCTTGCTCCTCCCCCCCCAAAACCTCGATTGTCTCTTTCAATCTCATCACCTTATCCTGGGGCAGTCTGCTCTCATGAAAGAGGTAAAAAAGAAACCCAATACGGATTCCTCCCATCCCATGCACACTATCCGGTGGCCACAAAAAATGTGGTAAAGAAATGTAATTGTGCTTTTACAAATTCTGTGTAGAAGTGATACTTTTAAGAACATATGATTAATTTGCTTTGATCAGACTATTTGTATTGACTGCGATACATAAATTACATTTTTTTTACCACATTTATTGTGGCCCCCGGATAGTGTGCATGGGACGGGAGGAATTCGTATTAGGTTCCATTTTTCCTCTTTCATGTGTATATTGGGCTTTTGTGCCAAAGCCTTATTTCCTCCCATTCACCTCTAATTATAAAACCAGCTGTGCTGGATTACTACTACATTTAATCTGCCAATTACTATTAGGTGTGCACCTAATTTCCCCTTTTTTCCTTTGCAGCCTGCACTCACCCCTCACTGAGTCCATTTCTAACCCTAGGAATGTCAGGAACGTAACCAGACCCACTGTCTTACATTCTGCTAGTGGGACCCCCATACCCTTCATCAATCCCTGGAATATACGCATGAGTGTCCCGCACTCCCTGGTCCCCTCTTTGCCGTGAACAAGAAATAGTCGATGTAATGCAAGACCCCTCCCTTTTGCACCTGTTGCTTCAATGCAAACTCCCAGAAGGTGCTGAAAGACTCAAAATATGCACATGAAATAGCGCAGCCCATTGGCAAACATTTGTCATAGAAATACCGGTCTTGTACCTTGAAATCTAGCAAATGATTACTCTCTTTGTGAATAGGTAATAACCGAAATGCCGACTCAATGTCAGCCTTCCCCATTAGAGCACCCCGCCCGGCTGCTCTTACCATCTCCACCGCATTGCCAAAAGATGAATAATGCACCCAGCACAACTCTTCAGCTATGTCATCATTCACAGAGTCACCTTCTGGGAGGGAGAGGTGGTAGATCAAGCGATGCTGCCCCTGGACCAACCCCAAAAGGTGACGCCACTAAATTCTCCATTGGTGGGCAAGAAAAGGGGCCAGCAACTCTACCCAGTTTGATTTATTTTTCTACTTTTAGTGCCACCACCTCTGGCATCCCCAATGCTGACTGTAAATTGAGTGCCTCCCTACCCATCTTAATCCCCCGAGCAGGGGATTTTGAAACCTCACCTGAAACCTTCCCATAGTAGCTTAGCATCCGCACTGTTGTGGTATGTATCTAAAAAGGGAGTCAATGCTTGGAGGTTAACTTTAATTACAATCTGAGACACCATTGGGTAGGTATACCTTAAAATGAGCGCCCTCTTTTCATTCCTGTTTTCCTTTCTCATTTGTTTTGGAGCTACTCCTCTGTTTCCCTTCACCAGAAGAGGAGCTGCAGTCCCCTGCGTCCCTGCTTGAAACGACATGCTTTGCCGAAGGGGCAGTTCCCATCAGCCTTAAACCACCAGCATTTTGCTTGCTCCCCCTGGTAGCTGGCACAGCTGTTCTAGGAGGAGTGCCCGCGAAAGGACGCCCTCCCCAGTTTAGAATAACCCCCTCTGCCCCTCCAGACCTGAGGTTTCTCCCCTTGGGCCTTGTCCCCTCCCTCTCTTCCGGGCACCATCTTATCTATGAACCCCCAGATGTCCATCTCATCCCAGGACATGGCGGGCCAAAATTGCATTTTTAACCGAAAACCCTAGTCATACTCCAACCATCGCGCCCCACCATGCTTCAAGTACAGTCTATGGATATATTGCTCATATGCAATCATTGATAATGCATCCTGTGGGTGTTTGTCTAGAATAATTGCCATACATCCTAAACGCTTTCAGCCAGTTGTGGATGGTTGGCTCCACCTTGGGTTTTTCCCTCTTTTCCTTCTCTTTCTCTGACAAATCCTTCAGACCCTCCCCTGAGGGCTCCATTCCTACCAAGTCTAGGATTTCAATACATTCTTTTCTCCATAGTTTCTCCTTAGTGGCCCATGGGATGTGCCACACCAAGGTACTCACTGACACCCGGACAGGAGCAAAGCCTGGCATCAGTCTCCCATACTGGGTGACATTGCCCCAAATTCCCCCTTGCGTGTGATTGACTGTTGCTGATGCCGCAGTCTGGGGCCCCTTGATTCTCCCCACTAATGGTGTTGACCCCAGGCCCCAGCAACCCTTGTCCCCACCAGTTCGGCCGTTTTGTCCCTGCCAGTGCTGTCCCTACCTGAGGCAACATATTAACCCCCCCTAAGGAGCTTGAGTTAGCTAAGGCCATAGCGCGATAAACCCTGTTGGAGTTGTCCCCACCTGAGGCAACTGGACCACCGCCCCTGGTAGACCTGCGTTGGGTAAAGTAACTGCCTGATAACACCTTGGCCCTAGCCCTGCTGGTACCAGATTCACCCCTCGTTGTTGTACCACTGCTGCATTACTTGCCAATTGATTAAAATCATTACTATTTCCACTCAAAACCTGACCATTTCCCCATGATTGCATACATTGCATGACCATACCTTTCACTGCCTCCAAGGATGTGGGTCCCTCCTCAGCAACTACCACTGGTCTGCTTGCTGGAGCGCTGGGTGAACCACGGTTCCCTGGAGCCACAGCAGGTGCAAGTGCCGGTACGGCTACGCCCTCCCTTTTCCTTTCGCCCCATTTGATCTGGGCTTTTTGCTGGTCCTAGCTTGTTTGCTTGCTTTAGCCCTCTCCGTCATGGTCCTCTTTCTTTTTATTACTGGCTCCTCTTCCTCTTCGCCGTGATCCTCAACCTCCTCATCTCCTTCCAGTCCTTGTATTTCTCTCAAGGCCTCCTCGCTGTCGCTGTTGGGAAACAGAGGGGAATCCGCCCTCTGGCTTGGACCTGCCCGTTCCTCCCCCGGTGAGAGACCATTGCCTCCATCCAATTCGGCCCGTGCTTTGCAGCAGCCAATCTAGCCATGGCCATGAATGCTTCAAGATCTATTATTTAGCACCCCCAAAGGCTCCTAGTCACAGGCCTCTGTGACCCACGCTTGCAAGTTTTTGGCTGTACAGGTTTTAATCCAAGAGCATTACTCGTGTGCCTTACTTTGCCAGGCAGCTCTGCACGCAATGAGCAGTTTATAGTTACGCTTGCAGGTTTTGAATGTGCAGGTTTAGTCCAAAAGCGTCACTTGCATGCCTTATTTTGCCAGGCGGCTCCGCACGGAATGGACAGTTTATAGTTACAGCAGGCTGAAAATGAATAGTGACCCGCACCCTAGGCCCTCAGTTAAAAGTCGGATGCTCTCCGACTGCACTATCCGATCGTCACATAAGGTTTCACCCAAGCAATCCCGGGTCTCTTTCCCCCAAAATTGTCACCCAGGCTAGCACAGACCTCTTATTTCACCCTTTGGCAGCCCGGCTCTTTGATCAAGCAGGCACTGTGTCTCCTTCTCACTGCACGGTTGCCTTACCTGAAGTCGTGCCTTCTTCCAGCTGTGTCCTGCTTTTCGCTGCGTTGCCATCTCTCTGGCGGTGCTCCGCTTCTTCTGATTCCGCCTCAAGTCCCACAAAGCCTCTCCCCGGCACCGCTACTCCCACGAGGGGGACCCCAGCGGTTGGTTGCTCCCGTCTTCCGGCTCCAGCAGCAACAACTGCTCTGTGACGGTCCTCTACTTCTCAGCTGTTCCTCCTGCCTGACGACGGCCCCAGGCACCAGCACCGTGGTCTCGCAGCTGCATCCTCATCCCCGCCTTCTTGTTGTACCGCAACACCTCAGAAGGTGTAGGAAGGTCCTGCAACGAAAACCTCCTTCTCCTGGCGGGAGTCCATCTGCAGGGGCTGGATGCTTCCTGCAGCCAGACGTCTGCCCGTTATAAAGGGGCATCCCCCGCCCTTTTCTTTTGTTAGCCCTTTGCAGGCTCTTCTCTGTTTTGCTGCACTCCGGCTGGCTTCCTTCCCCCTTACCCAGCAGGGGTGGGGGGGGCTGAGGGGAGGGCGGAGGAGGAACCCGCACAAGTTATCGTGGCACCTCCTCCATTACTTTGCACCAGCTCGGCAGGAAGGCCAGTGGCGGGCGGGATTGAGGGGAAGAGAGGATAGCGCAGCATGAATCTCTGCCTCCCAGCCCCCCACAGCGCATGCTCCCCAAACTGGTGTGAGCACACAGAGGTGAGGGAGAAGCGAGGCCAAGACCAGTGGATGCAGGCTCCGTAGAGGCGCACCGTTAACAGAAGTGGATTGTGTAGAGCAGCTCCTGGAGCACAGAGACCACAGCACAGGACCGGACTAGCAGCAGGCACGAACGGAAGTGGGCATGATACGTGACCCGAGCCCAGTCCCCAAGCAAACAAGTACGCCTGAGGTCCCCCACAAGGAGACAAAAGACACAGCTCCGAGCATAGGGGCTCACTGAATAAAGGGAACTTCAATGTTAGGAGCCCAGTACACACACCAGGGACACCACCTGGCAACTGGTGGGAAGAGTGCACCGCCCGACAAAGGCTACTGAGGCCAGAGGCACAAAGCACTGCGCCCTAGAACAGTGGGGCAGAGGGTGAAAATGTGTGCAAATACAAGACATGGCCCAGGCAGGGTCTGCATAAAGGTAAGTTGGACAGCCAGGAAGTGGCAAGGGCCCCCAGCAAATACAATCCTACTCCCCCTACGCAACCACATAGTGCAGGAGGCCCACTGCAAGGGCTAGAGAAAAAGTTGAAAAAACACTGTTATTCAAGAGAGGAGCACCACAAGCATACCAGGGGCTGCGAGAGGAGATGAGGCGGCTATCGGGGCAGAGGAATATTACAGAGAGCCCTGGGGTGGTGACAGCTCAGAGGGATGGAAGTTCCACCACCCGGCTGCCTCACTCCCCAATACGCCCTGGAAATAAGCCCTGGAAATAAGCCCTGGAAATAAGCCCTGGAAATAAGCAGGGAAAACTAAGCTGAGAGCAGTGGCGGCGGTCTGGAGGAGGGGAGAGGAGCACAGGAGAGTGGAGTTTGAGTCTCTAACACTGAAACGGTCCCCAGCAATCACAACCCCCCCCCCATCCCCACAAGAACACACAGTGCAGGAAGCTGGCGTAGGGCACCATTACAGCGACAACTGCAAAACCTGGAAAACACAGTTTTAAGGAAGGAGCAGTATAAGGACATCAAGGGCTGCAGGAGACAGGAGGAGGCAGCAAGGGCATAGGAATAGAGCAGAGAGCCCTGGTGTGGTGGCAGCTTTGCAGGACGAAAGATCCACCACCCTGCAGGCTTGTTCCCCTCCTCTCCCCTACGTGCTGGGAGCACCGAACGCCCAGAGTAGCTGTATTGGGATGTCAGGGGAGAGAAGATACTGGGGAAGCGGTGGGGGAGCCCACAACAATGAAGCCGCAGAAGCAGCGAAGGAAAGGCACTGATGCAATGACCAACGAAAAAGAATAAGCCAAACGACCAGTCAACCAAACAAGAATGGGCGCATATACTACGGGGAGCGCGACAGGGCGAACCGCATCGGAGGCCAAGTGTAACACAGAACATCCTGAAGGCGATCCACAAGTTGAGGATGCAACTAGGTGACAAGATAGAGGCAATGGGTATAGATGTAAGGCTATTGCGCCAGGACCTTCGGAGGGTGTCTACAAGAGTGCAGAAGGCAGAGGACCCATTCACGCCACTACAGAGGGACACCCAAACCGGATCAAGAGGACTGCCATCTTGGAAAGCAGGATGGAAGATCCGGAGGGGCGGTGCTGCCGGAATATATGCTTGAGCTGTCTGCCAGAGAGAGCAGAGGGCCCTTCTATCGAGTTATGGAGTTCTTTCTGGATAAATGGATTGAGGAGTGGATGAGGCCCCACGTACTGTTGCATTTTTTTTCTTCAATCAAGCGTGCCCTTAGAGTCCCAGGAAGGGAGCTGCCCCCAGGAGCCCCTCCCAGACAAGGGATTGCCAAACTACCGCAACAGAGACACCATTCTCCAGGAGGCGCGGAAGAAAGGACTCCTACAACACAATGGAACGAATGTGGCAGTGTACCCGGAATTTACTAAAGCGGTTCAAAAGGCGGGGCAATCCTTTGATAAAGTGAGGAAGCAGCTCAGGGGAAAAAGGTCAAATTTGTCATGATGTTCCCAGCCACCAGGCGCGTCTGTGGCCCACAAGGGGTGTGCTTCTTCTCCAATTCCTCCGAGGCCTGGGACTGGGCGGAGACTATTCCTAGCTACACAGGAGACCAATTGCAACGGGAGACAGCAAGCAGAGCCTGCGCATGGAAGCTGCGGGCGTCCTGGCAAGCAACCAGGATGTGAGTGCCATTTTCTATCCTTTTCTTCTATGGGATAGAAACAGCAACATTACGATCACCAACTGCAGCCTGATCATGGGAGTAGCAATGGAGTGACCAATACACAACACCCCCCCCCCCCATACCAGAGGCCTTCTCATGCGCTTGAGGAGAGGATCAGTTTGTTAATGGGTTGACAGATGCTTCTGTTTTGGGCCAAGTACAGGGTGGGAAGGAGGGGGTAGTTGGGGGGAGGAGGGGGTCATTTGGGGGGGACATTACAGGTTAAGTGCACAGTGGGAGATGAGTGATAGCCAGTGGCATTCAAGCATGGTCTGGGTCAATGACATTGGAAGAGTACACAATACACCAAATTACGGGGGAGCGTAGGGGGCTCAGGTGCCTGACCTGGAAGGGATTGGTAATGCACTACATCAGGGATCACAAAGTGGACATAGCCTGGTTACAGGAAACCCAATCTAATGGGACCTGTGCATCATTGCCTTGGGAAGGGGCAGTAGAATGTGGTAGAGCATGCGGGATACCATAGGGGATCCCAGGGGGTGGCAGTCCTGGTTCACAAAACCATACTGTTGCAGGTCGGTAGGGCAATAAGGGATGGTGGGGGCAGATATGTGGGAATATTAGGGGACCTATGGCGGGGGTGAGACATGGTCCTAATAGTTAGCGTTTACACGCCTCCGCCTCTGCAGGCCGACCTTCTGGTAGAGATACAGACACTTCTAGCAACACAGGACTGATCCGACACGTAGGTGGCGACTTTAATGACGTGGTAGATAGGGGTCTGATAGACTGTCTCGGGGTGAGGCACGCATCAAACTGGCACACTTCTTGGCGGCGAGAGGGCTGCGCAATGTATGGAGGGACCTCCAACCCACCCAGCCCAGCCGCAGTTCTAGTCCAGTGCCCACGATTCCCGGTCCAGACTGACTATGTGTTGCTACCTTGAACGTCCATGGGTAGTGACGGAGGCACACTTTTTGCCAAGGGAGCAGTCAGGCCACGCCTGACTCAACGTACAAGTGGAAGGTAGGGCGATGTTTGGAAGAGGGGAATGGAGGCTGAATGAATGCCACCTGGGGAATGTTAAGATTAGGGGAGCGAGGTTGGTTGGGAGGGGGGGGAGTTGGGGTATTTGGAGGGGCGTTAATGGCAGGAGGGTGGAGAGTTGGGGGTTTTGTAGTGTTATTAGTCAAGGAAACGAGCTTACATACAGGCGCGTCTGAGCCTACAGCGATTAACCAGGAGGGAAAATAGAGGGGACAAGGTAGGACAAGTAAAAATGGGGGACCTTAAGATAGCCACCTGGAATCTTAGGGGGCTTAATAGTTACTTGAAAAGAAAGATTATGATGTACTTAAAAAGACAGAAGATAGACATAGCCTTAATACAGGAAACTTATCTCGCGAAAGAGAAACTAGAGGTAGTAAAGAGGAAATGGAAAGGGACCACTACAGGCACAACATATTCAACCTATGCTAGAGAGGTAAATACTTGGGTGGCACCACATGCTCCCTTTCAACTACTACATACCACATCAGATGAGGATGGGAGGATGGTGACAATAAGGGGACTGATAGAAAACAGAGAAATATGCTTTATTAACACATGCCCCAAATCAAGATACAGTGGCATACTTTAAGACCCTATACAACAAGAGGAGCCCGTGCCTGGGAGGAGCGGTGATATGGGGGAGGCGACTTCAATTCAACACTAAACCCGAGCACAGACAGATCAGACAGGAAAACGGCCAAATTCACCCCGACTGCCAAAACCCTAATGACCCTTTTGGGAGAACTCCAGCTAGAAGATGTGTGGAGATTGCACCACCCACACGATAGACAGTACTCACATTACTCAGCCCCACAAAACTTGTATACACGCTTAGATTATAGGTTTGTTTCACAGGAGATAGCGGCTGAAATAGAGCAATCTGAGTACAAAGCGAGGGTCCTCTCGGACCACTCACCTCTGGTCCTAACATGGCAATACTTTCCCCCAAGAGCAACTTAGAGCGGAAGCACTGAAAGATATAGTGTTCAGGGAGGACCGGAGAGGAAATTATAGAATATTTCGAAAAGAACACGGGAGTGTGGAATCGCCCGGTACCTTGGGGGAGGCTTTTAAGGTGGCAACGAGAGGAGCAGCCATAGCCAAATCAAAAGGGTTGCAAGGAGGCATACAAAGAGAATTGCAGAAGGCAGAGGCGGAACTGGAGGCAGTGTTGGGTAGAGGTAGTGACTCCCGGGAGGATGCTGAAGCAATAAACCAATTGCAGCAGAAATGCATAGAGCTCTGGGGGAGATTGTGTAATTTAAACTATAAGAAGTACATAGAGAGACAACACATGGGGGAAGACAAGCCAGGTAGAAGGCTAGCATGGCTATACAAAAGTGAGACCCCCAGGGCAACGATTAGAGCAGTTATAGGGGAGGGCGGGCAAATAGTGGATAACCAAGAGGGCGTGAACAGAGTTCCTTGAATTCTATAAGCGATTGTACCAGGACAAAGGAGAGTGAAAGTTGCGAAATGAAGGAAACAGAGGATATTGGGCTACCAAAAACAAGTGCTGAAGAGTGGGAAGATCTAGACGCCCCAATCACACTAGAAGAATTAGAAGTGGTAGTGGAGCAGCTACCCACAAGCAAGACCCCGGGGGCAGACAGACTCCCTAGTGAGTTCTACAAAATGTATAGGAAAGAAGTGATCCCCGCTCTGCTCCCAATGTTAAACGAGGCATTTTAAACAGAAATTGCCAGAATCCCTGAGAGAGGCGATTATTATCCCACTCCCTAAACCTAACAGACAGAGTACGGACTGCGGGTCATATAGACCATTGTCGATGCTAAACCAGGACAGCAAAATACTCACGGCTGTGTTGGCAAATAGAATGAGTAGTAGGCAAATTAATACACCCAGATCAGTCTGGATATGTCCCATGCAGGAACATATCATAACCTCAGACGGCCCACCAAGTCATAGAACACACAAGTGGAGATTCGAGCGAGATAGCAATTATATCACTAGACGCAGTGAAGGCCTTTGACTCTGTCAAATGGCCCTGGCTGATGGCATCTCAGAGAGTATGGACTGGGACCTGGGTACCTTAAGTGGGTGAGATTACTATACAGTTCACCGCTAGCCAGGGTCAAGACAGGAGAGGTAATCTCGGAGAGGTGGCAGCTCAGCAGAGGCACCAGACAGGATTGCCCTTGGACCCCTATGCTGTACATCCTAGCATTGGAGCCCCTAGCGATATACCTGAGGCAACAATATGAGGAAGTCGGGATCCACACAAAAGGACCACCACACCCAATTTCATTATACGCAGATGACATGTTACTATACTTGAGGTACCCAGAAGAGAATCTCCAATATATTCTGGAAGCGATGGAGCGATTTGCGGTTCTCTCTGGCATTGCGGTCAATCCTAAGAAATCATGCATATTTCCCCTGGGAAGGTACATAGGGGTGCCGAGGGAACAATTGCTAGTCTTGCAAATACCGTGGGTGACCAGCACGTTTGGATACCTGGGGATTGATATTTATCATACGATATAAGCGGAATATAAGTACAATACTGAGAAAGCAGTTGCGAATATAGAAAGCAGCATTAAGTTCTCGGTTAAGCTCCCCCTGACAATGATGGGGAGGGGGGCGTTGTTGAAGATGGATGTATTGCCTAGACTATTACATTTCTTTGGGAACATACCATACATGATACTGAAGCGCTTCTTTGTAAATCTCCAAAGCATATGTAGAGGCTTCCTTTGGCACAGAACCAGGAATATAATTGCCCTATGGAAATTGCAAAACACGCATTAAAAAGGGGGGATAAAATTACCTAATTTTGAGATCCATCACTTGGCCAGTCAATTGCAATACGTGGCCAAATGGTTAACAGAAGACTCGAAATCAGAGTCCAGATTGTTAAGATCAGAGTGTGCCCCTTTTTTCCTGAAAGAGGTGATGTGGCTGCCCCGTCCTGAGATAGTAGGGTGCCCAGGGATGTTGGAGCTTGGATGGAAGGTGTGTTGCAAGGCTTGCCAGGTCATGGAAAATCCAGCTCTGTGTTCCCCGCAGGTGCCGCTAGTGGCATTGACTGGAGGAGACGAGCAACTGACACGGACAATACGTAAGCACTGGGAAACGGTGGGAATTGAAACAATGGGAGCTATATGGCAGGATGGAATAGTGTGGGAATTTGGGGAGCTGACAGAGGAAACGGGCTTACACGTGGGACAGTACATCACCTACACTAGATTGGTCTGGAAAATCAGAAACATGGTCCGAATCAATACTGGAAGAGCAACCTGACACGGCTATAGAAACGATATACAACATAACAGAGGGAGGTCATGAAGTTTCCCGACTCTATGAGATGCTGATGTCCAGGGTGGGAAAGGAGGTAACCCAATTAAGACTAGACTGGGAAAAGGAAACTGTGGAATTTATGAGTGATGATCTATGGGAACGGGTTCAATGGTACCATAAAAAAGTATCTAGGATCGCCAGGCTACAACAAATACAGCTCTATGTAACCCATAGGGCAGATATGACCCCCCCCCAGAGGATAGCACGGTTTAAGGATGATGGATGACAAACGTGCCCCAAATGTGGAGAAGAAAATGCAGGGATGACCCACATGTTTTGGGCGTGCCTGGAAATTGGTAAGTTCTGGGGAGAAGTAGCCCACCGACTAAACGAAAAAGGAGTTAAGCTGAATGTTGGATTGGTGTGGGCATGTATGGTTGGGGGGGGGTGGAGGGGAGTTCCTAGACCGCGCCAACTAAAACATCGGCAAACTTAAACACCTGGCATGCATACTTGCCAAGCGCAGGATTGCTATGGGGTAGAAGGCATCCTATAGACCAAAAGTAGAAATTTAGTGGAGTGATCTCCAGAAATGGACTGAAGCCAAAATGGCAACATGGCATGAAGCGGGAGGGGAGGAGGAAGCAAAAAACCCTGACAGCCTGGAGACACCTAGTAGCCACATTGTATGGGCCCACCCAGGACAGCTCAAGCGAGCACAAATCTTCTGAGAATACAGAAGGTGAAGTTCCTCAGACGAAAGATAATCAGAAAGCGAAATGGAGTAAGCGCAAGTTGGGGGAGGGTAAGGGTAAGCGGTAGGAACGGGTTGATGTGCAAATGATGTTAATGTATTACACAAGTACTGCTGGTTGTATTGTTAATAGTGGATTGTTGTAAAAACCTATAAAAAAATTTTAAATAAAAAAAAAAAGATTAGGGGAGCGATCTTGGAAAGATTGGAGGAATACTTCAATTTGAGTACGGGAATGGTAGACAAAAGCTGCACGCTGTGGGAAGCCTACAAAATGGGATAAGGGAGTAGTGCAATCTGAGATATGAGCACAAGAGCATGGGAGAAGCGCAAAGCTGCGTGAAAAAGAGGGGGCGGTGGAGGAAGCGGAGAAACAGCATATGGAGGCTCCGTCGAAAGACACCAAGCAGGCACTGGCTAGGGCGGTAGGGGCTTACAAGGAGGTGGTGTCGGATGAAGCCTGACAGGCTTATCTGGCAATAAAGCAAGAGTGTACGACCTGGAAGATAAGAGGATCAGAGATTGCAAATTCTTAAAAATCCCACTAGACCTGCAGGGCGAGTTCCTTAGTTTGCATACTCTACCTAATAGAAATGCATTCGCCCCATGGTGAGGGCTGACAAAATATTTACAAGTGCTTTCTGTAAAATGGTGCAGGTCACCATAAGCACACTTCATATTTGGTGCATTTCTGCCAACCAGAGACAGCAATGCACCATGAAACCTAATTGACGTTTACTGCAAAGTTCTCAAAAATGTCAAATAAACGTTTCAAAACATCCACATAATCGCTAGCAGGGTAGAGTACCATGAAAATGGTACTCACCTTCATACAATCTCCTCGTCAATGCAAGTGGGCTAGTAGATTTTGCAAGCCCTGGTTATGCTGACATGGCTAGATGGGAGAGTGCGAGATGGGTTAGGGCCGTAACAGAGGGAATGGGGGCAGGGGTGTACACGAAAGGGGAGGATATGGCCCAAGCATTTGCCAATTAGTATCAATCCCCTGCAGACAGACAGATACCTGGCCTGAATAGAGTTGCTGAGCCTGTGGTGTGGTGGGGGCGGGGGGGGGGGGGTAAATCAGGAACGTCTGGGGCTAGAGGCAGAGATAACCAAGAGGAGCTGATGGGGGCGGTGAAGGGATTGCAAGCCGGGGAGTCATCGGGGCCCAACAGGCTCCTGGCTGAATGCTGAAGATGCTTCTGGGAGAAAGTCGGGGACCCCCATGCTAGTGATGTTGCGGGAGAGTCGAGACGGAGGGGAAATTCCCACAGATCTACGGATGGGCGATGTAGTTATCCACAAGAAAGGGAAGGCCCCGTGCAAATGCCCCTCATACAAACCAATTTGGATCCTAAATGTGGAGGCCAAGATTTAGCAAAGGTCTTGGATAACAGGCTGCTCCCACTAATAAAAAGGTTAATACACCCAGACCAGTGTGGTTTCGTTCCGGGAAGGGCCAGCTGGGGAAGAGTATGGGGCAGGGGAAGAGGACAAAACCTCCCTATACAAAGATGATGATTGGCATATCTGGGGGACCCGGCGAGGTCATGCCCAATAACTAGAGAGGTCCTACAGGAATTGCAGTGGTATTGCAGTCTCAAAGTCAATTGGGAGAAATCAGTAATAATGACTGTCATGGGAGGCAAGTATACCACAGGAATGTCCCCAAAGGTTGGAGGTGGAGAGTTTCAAGTATTTAGGGATCCAGGTGCACCGAGACATGGGGAAAATCCTGGAGCATGACCTAGACCCGGTAGTCAACAGGTTACGGGAAGATGCAAAACGTTGGGCCACACTACCGGTAACCCTACTGGCCAGGGATTGCTAAAGATGCTGGCACTCCCCAGACTGTATTATGTGCTACAGAACACCCCAGGAAAGATACCAAATAGGCAGTTTGATGAGATGAATGCCCAGATTAGAGGGGTGATATATGTGAACCAAAAGCCATGTATAGCACTGCACACACTGACCAGGTCGGTGTGGGAGGGTGGGGTGGGACTGCCGGATATCTGAGAATATTACTGGGCTGCCCACATGGTGGTAGCAAACAAATGGCTATTTGGGGAAGGGAGACCTATACCCTCAAAAAACTAGACGTGGATGTCCTGGGGGGAACAGATATGTTATAAACGCTGTACGGTGGCTGGAGAGGAACGCATTTTCATCCGGCAGGTCAAAAGTGCACATATGGGAGGCAGTCGCAAGAGCGATGGGATGCGAGTGGGGGTACAGTGGGGGAAAAAAATAACATGGTTACAATCACTGTGGGATAACCCAGGCCTGAAGGAGATTAGTAAACTGGGTGAACAGAAACAATGGGATCGGGCAGGGATATTGAAAGTTGGTGATGTACTAGAGCAAAATGCTCTAATGTCCTACCAAAGTCTGAGAGACAAATATGGTCTGAGAAAGAGAAGCATATACACAGCCATGCCTAGCATATGCGATGGTGACAAAGTTTAAAAGGGATTTCGATCTCCCAGACCATAGCCCCCTAGAGGTAAATATGCTCACTGAAGCACTGCAACAGAATGGCATAACAATCCTGTACCAGGCCATCAACAACTTCTCACCCCCAGTGAGCTGGGAGAGCGCTCTGGGTACCCTAGAAAACGAGGTATGGGTGGAGGCGATGGTGACGGCTAGAGAGGTCAACATGTCCTCGCTGACGAGGATCATCCGGTACAACAGTTTTCGAGGGACAGACTTTACAGAATGGGTTGAGCGGAGACAGACCCGTGCCTCAAATGTGGCAAGGCTACAGGGACCTTTTACCAACGGCTGTGGGAATACAGACAGATTTCGGAATTATGGCAAAAGGTAATTTCGAACCTGTCAAGGGTAGTTGGCAGACTCGTCCCCAATGACCCCAAAATGCTACTCCACACGTCAGCAGTGACTACGAAGGATCCAGGTGGGAGAGCAGACTAATAACAATAGCAGCAATGGTGGTCAAAAGAGACCTGGCGGTTAGGTGGTGGTCTGGTGACATGTCAGGGGTGACCAATTGGGAAGTTGGGATTGAACACTGGCGCTGCATGGAGAAGATAGTATATCCGTATAGAGGCATGCAGGGGAAATATTCGAAAATATGGGGGAAGTGTGAGAACAGTGTGGGCTATATAGAGAGAAATAAGAACTTTGGGACTGGTGCCAGCTTGGAACAACAGGGATGCAAAAGAGATGTGGGGGAAGGGAGGAGTGAACATGCGTGGGGCGGACAATGATAACCCACATTATGCAAATTGAAGTTGATGGACGTTACGTGAATATGAAGATGAAAAAATTTACCAAAAAAAACATAGCTCCTGCTTACTGGGTCATGCTCGATACCCAGGAGCTGTTTTTAGCCCCTGCTAATCAAATCTTTATTTCGAACCCTGCACTAATGTCATTGTGGGTCTGGTGCCTTGTGCTGCATTGTTCCTTCTGTGCACTATAATCCTAGGTATTCATACCCAGTTTCAGGTTCTCCAACATTGGCCTTATGAAAACTGGAAACATCTCACCCTCAAGAGGGACCACTTTCGCCCACGGCAAAATTCTTAACTGTACACATTTTGATGCTGTTAAGCATTCCTTATTACCTTGCATATACCGTGGTGATAAGGGATTTCATATGCCAAACTGAGTTTCTCTCTCCAGTCGTAAATTTACCTATTTTTCCTATCTACATAACTTAACTGTCTAAATGTAGATGAGCAAGGAAAATTCCAAACCCTATTAACAATTTTTGCTCCCCCAAACCCCACTTCTGACTCATCATTAACCGATTAATGCTTAATCCACCCTGCTGCTAATTTTATTTTGCGAAATGCATTTCCCTGTGATCCAAGAGTTCCCAACCCAGATCTACGTTAATGGGCACACTTGGTCAGTCGCTTTTCTGCAACATGTGTCCAGACCCAATAAGTTTGCCAAAAAAAGGCAAAATGCTATATTTGTACTTGAAACGGGCACAAATCACATAATAGGCCAACTAAACGATGTGCAAGTTAATCCAGTAACTTGTATGATGAGAGGGTGTCAGAGCACTGGAGAAAAAGCACCAAGTCCCTCAACTTCAGCTCCCTACACTCAGAAATGTGCACATGCCCAATATGCCCCCCGTTTACCAACTAATCGTTACAAATGCCTCAGGCGTAATGTAAGCATCCGTATTCTTGTAGCCAATTGCGCAGCCTTAAATGGTATAGCAAGACACCTCCTCCCAACCTCTAGCCCTCCCCCATCCATAACACCTTTTCCTCAGCTTGAAGAACCAGGCTTGCCAAGACATTGTACACATTGTTAGCAGAAATCCTCTGAACTGAATGCATTTGTGGAGTTGTCCTGTCTAGCTACCATAGGTGTAAACCACACTGGAATTATTTGCACATAGTATTATAGCCAACCTTGAAATTCGATCCCTAATGAGAACCAACTATTCACGCTCCAGAGTTATGGCCGATTATTTGGCCAAGGCTCAAAGCTACGACAAAAGTTTTAGCTTTCGCTTGAATCTTTGGCCAACCTTAGATGTACTGGCTCGTAGGAAACAAATTCCTTCTGTTGAAAATCAATGTCGGTTTTGTAAAAATCCTACTGAAAGGGAAACATTGGAGCACTGTTTAATACACTGTCCACTACTATCTTCTATTCGAAAGAAGTGGCAATGTATCTTCACAACTCTTACCTCTCTGTAAAGATAACTACCGTACAATTTTTGGATGCAATTTTTCCAGATTCGTAATAGCATTGTATTTTCCCTCTTAAACATCACTATTCATTATCAAATGACTTGGCTACAGAAGGAAGTAATTTTAGAGGAGAAATGAGTTGTAAAGATTTATCATGCTGTTTCTTTCTGTTCTCTTGTCTTATATTCTTGTAATTAGTATACAAGATGTTTTTCTTAAACCGAATGTATTGCATTGTCTATTTTTGTATTTCCTGTAACATTTGAAAGGTTGATTTTATCAACCAAACATTTAAAAAAAATAAAAAAGAACCAACTATTCAGCATAGCCATCTTACCCATTCATCTTGATAAAAACCCCACCCCATGTTTTCCAATGGCATGTCCTTATTCACAAAGATTTCTAGTTTCAAAAACGGACAGAGTAAAAATGTTTCTCTTGCTCTCCCATTTCCCCTTATCGCAGGTTTAATTCTGGTTCTACAATTTTATTATTGTTGCTGTAAAATGGCTACTCAGCACCGCCCAGTTTATGCATTGTTGCAGATATGGGCCATACTGTACTTCCACTTTGTTTGGATCATTAAAGTGGGAAAGCCGGAGCACCTTAAAATCGTTGGCCTGCCTTTCTACATTTTCAAATCATCTGTAGATTATCATTAATTCACTACCCCTCATTGATAAACCCTTATAATTAATATTCTCGGCCCCTCCACCCCCCCCCCATTTAGCACTTCATGCTATATTCATAGATTCATCTTCCTTCTATGCGAACACGAATTACTCTGGAAAACCCTGCAGACCGACCATTGTTCTTTGCCTGCCAAGCCACTGCAGAAAGAGGAAATGCCATATGCAAATAAAGCGTGGTCCCACACAAAAGGGGAACTCTAGCCAGAACAGTCTGGCCCGATTTGTATATGGCCTTTCCCCTTTCTGTAATGGCTTGGCAGGCTGAAGAACGATGGTCTAGAGAGGGTTGCCCAGAGCAATATCCAGAGGTTAAATATGAACTCTAAACCTTCCAGCATCACCTCTTGCTTTGATTGGTCACCCAGAGTGGGACGGATATGCCTAGACAGGAGTCTAGAGCATGCCAGGCCTAGATACAAAAGCTACACCTCACAGGCCCCCTCCCCCGCCCCCCAAAACATGTCAAAGGTTGCTATGGGTCTCGTGCAGAAGGGATGTGACCTAGAAGTTCAGGCTGAACTGCCCTCTTTGGGGTGGGACCAAGCTGCATTTGGTCTTTCCTCTTTCTGCAATTACTTGGCAGGTTGAATAACGATGGTCTGGAGGGTTTCCCAAAGCAATTGTCGGAGGTTCCATATTAATTCTAAGCCTGCCAGTCATCACCTCTTGCTTTACTTATTCAAAAACCTCGAAATACTGAACGGCTGTTATTTGCACTGCACTGTTACAGCTTGCAAAGTGTGGGCTGGGTACACCTTTCTATGCCTCAAATCCGAGAATCCACTGGAAAAACCTACCCACTGTTCAGTGTCACGTTTTCTATGTTTGACTGCTGGAGAATTACATTTAAAAAAAACAGATTCTCCATTATAGGCGAATAACCCTAAATAGTAAACTATGATCCAAGGTGAGGATTGCGTAAAACAGTTCAAGCATGGAACTAGACCCGATTTAACCAGACTTCTCTGTCACAGGTGCATTAACCCAAAATACAAAATCATGACCTACATCAAAGGCTGCAAAAATGAGTTTATGCATGTTGATTAAAGCACTAAAAAGGGGTTTTCTGACCACAGGTGGGATAGCATTCAACAATGATTTGGTATTTTAATTCAGACTTGTTTTAGGATGCGAGCAGCGTGCTTGGGTCAAACTAAGATGGTACATTCCAAAAGCATGTTGGTGCACACAAATTATGGCATGTGCCATAACGAAGCAAAGAACAACCAAGTGCTGATACTGCCGGTGTTCCAATACCAATACCATTGATTAACACAAAGTAAGATTTATTTCAGGAGAAAGAGCATTTCTGTACACAAAGAAAAATGCCATTGTTGGGAACAAGTTACATGTGATGGAAAAGGCAACAGAAAAATCCTGATGGAAAGCGCATCAAAAGGCATTCCATGCACAAAAGACATCAAGCAGCTTCAACTGTTGCAAATGAGCATTTGTTCAGGAGAGAAAAACTACGGCGAAGGGAGTGGGATGAAAACTACAGAGCAAGTGGGGGTGGGGGGGCATGCTGTTAAGCATTGCATCGCCCTATACATTTTCCTATATCATTGGGGTCAGACAGGAGGAGAGGTGTTAAATGAGTCTGCAGGAAAGTTGCAGTGCTTTGAGGCTTTCCTGGATTTTGGTTTGGCATTTGTGAACTGCTGGTTTTAAGCCCAAATGTTGCCAGTCTACTGCAGAACTCGTCCAAGCTTCCATCTTTTTGCTATCCATTAGTGATTGTACTTTCCTCAACTACTGACCAGCCCCAGCAGCGGAGGAGCTGGCATTTCATGTCCCAGAATTCATTTTCCAGACAAGCAACAGCTTCAGCATTTCTGAACAGCATCTGTCACATTACAAATGCAAGGCATCAATTCAAAGTCGACTGGTAGGTCATAACATGGACTAAATATATTTGCTCTAATTGGCACCAAGTCATTTTTGACAAACCAAAATAGTTAACTGCCACTACCAAAGGCAGTAGTGCACTCTGAATTTGTTGCTATGCTCGTTAAATTTAGCTGAATGTTTTTTTTCTCTTCTTAAAACAAACCCTGCACTCTAGCTTTCCACTTGATACTGGAACTCAATCCAAAACCTGTACAATTCTGGCGATCAGTAAACAAATCTGCATTTTCCTCCCCTCCGATTAGAAGCAAGGTTGCATTCCCAAGTCTAGCAAGCAGCAAATGTTCTCTCTGCTCTCGTTCCCCCATTTCTAAATGCACAAGGTGATCACCCTATTGCTCAATCTTTGTGTTATATTAAATGACGAGGAAGTGGACACGTAACGCGATCGAGGTTGCCTGATTGTTGGTATACCGTTTGGGCAAGCAGTAGGGCCTGTACGGGTTTGCATGTTTTAAGCAATTCTCCTTCCTGTCCACAGCAAAACATCCCTGGTCACAACCTTACAAATTGTGAAGTCCTGCCTTAGACAGTGACTCGACCACAATGCACGCAATAAACTGTGATCCTCCTACCTACCATCCGTGTCATCACCCATCATCAATTTTAAACTTTAAATCTGAAGACCAAATATCCTTTTTGCTTTATCCCTCAGCACTACAAAGCAAGTATTCATCAATGAGGCCAATAAACCTCCCGACTTCCCCGAACCTGCTGTTCAAATTGCAAACCCCTGGGCAGTTTGTTTGTTTATTCATTTGATAATGTGCACCAAGCCCTTGGGCAGCTGGGCGCAACAATACAAGAATTCTCAAAGCTTGGTTACAGTGCCCGTCACAGGCTGGTGCATACATGTGAATACAGTGTGTAGTACAGTAAATGAAACAGTACAGCCATTTGCCATTTGTTGATACAGGTGAATGCAATGCGAGTACAGTAAGTGAAACAATATAGACATTTGCCATTCGTGGAGCATGGAAAGGTATAACTGATCAGATACAGGACAAGGGTCAGACTTAGCATTGTTTAAAATTAGTGAATGCCAACGGCTATGGCTATGGACAAAACAGGTCTGGTGTGTAAGTCGCAGTAGTAATGTTAGGTGCAGTGGTTGTCAGGGTGTAGTGGCAATGGGGGGAGCAGTGGTTATGGGTCATTGGAGCGAAGCCATTTGAGAGAATCGATTCTAAATTTGGCGTAGGGTAGGGGACGTCTAAGGTCTATTGGGAGTGTATTCCATACTTGCGCAACTTTGACTGGGAAGCTAGTTCCTCCAGCCGTGGTCAGTTTAAATCTAGGGATTTCAGGCAAGAATGTGTTGGCAGATCTCAAAGGTCGGGTTGTAGATTTCCTGGAGATTTTTTCCGAAAAGTAAGGAGGTGCTAGATTGTTTAGACATTTGGAAGTAATAGATATGGTTTTGAGGAGGATTCTATCCTTTATTTTTAGCCAGTGGGACTCTTTCCGGAATTTAGCGATGTGCTCCCTATATGGGATGTTCAACGCTGCTCTTAGGGCGTTGTTTTGCAATCTTTGGAGTTTGTCAGTGACATACTTGTTGGCTCCCGAGTACAGGGCGTGGCAATAGTCTAGACATAAGAGCATTAGCCAAGGTGATACAGCCGGCACTGGAGAGGAATGGTCTGGCAGCTCGGATTAATTTACAAGTGTAAGCTGTTGTGGAAGAGAGTGGACTTGCTTTTTCAGGGTGAGAGAAGAGTCCAGATAGAATCCTAAAGTTTTTACTTCGGGCATAACCTTAATGATATTGTTGTCAATGTTGAAGGATGCATAGTTTGAGGTTAGTTTTTTTAGGTTAGAGTCAGATCCGAGGAGCAGAATCTCGGTTTTATCGTCGTTCAGGCAGAGGCCATGGGTCGCCATCCATGCCTGAATGAGGATGTATATCTTATTCACCAAGGCCAGGTCCGCTTCATAGTTGCCCGAAAGGGGTATGAGGATCTGGGTGTCATCTGCATAATTAGTGTAGGTGACACCCAGTCTGTCCAACCTGTCAAATAGTGGCTTGGTGAAAATGTTTTACATGGTGGGTGAGACACAGGATCCCTGTGGGACTCTGCATGATATTTGGATAAGATCAGGTGGAGGTAGAGAAAACTCTTAGTCCGGTTGGCTAGAAAAGATTGGACCCAGGCTATGGCTTCTCCTGTGAAGTTAGCAGCGAGCCTGAGGCGGCTGCATAAAACTGCAAGATCCACCAAGTCAAAGGCTGCTGACAAGTCCACTAGCAGTAGCAAAGCTATGTTGCCACTATCCTTTAACTCCTCAATTTTTGTCTTAAGGTCAAGCAAGGCTGTTACGGTACCATGGAGAGGGCGGAATCCCGATTGATTGATTATGAGGGGACAATGTTTATATCAATTATCCCCCCAAGGCCCCTTCCATTGACATGTGTGGCATCGTTTGCACTGCAAGTCTTTCAGCTCCTGCATTGCCCCTTGTCATTGGCACCAATTTCTATGCGTTTTTGCAAATCCTTTCACATATCCTCTGTAAGGGATCAAGAGTAAGACTCGGCCACAGTAGCATTTTCGGTTAAAGACATTGATAAAATAAAAAAGGGGTTTGGGGAAATCACACCTATCCCTAACTTTGGGAGGGCATTCCCTGCCTCAACAAAACTAAGGAACATCTGTGTCACAATGTCCAAAACAAAGTTCTCTGTCCAGTGTCCAAAATCCTAATCTGACCCTAAAGTTAATATAATGTGAAGTGGGGGATATCTTTTAGCTGAACACATGCAAGTTCTAAAGTGTAAAAGAAACCAATAATGTTCGTCCAGAAAGGGGGGCACTTCCATTCCCCCGGATTGCAAGGTCACATAAATATACTCCACAATCTCAAGGGTGATGACTCTTCCCCAGAGTTTCCTCTAGTTTGTCAATAGCAGACGTTCTTTCCCTGAACCTCTTTTGGGTTATACCAATCCACAATCTGATTGTGTATGATCCTTCCCTTCAAGGTTTTCATAATTACACAATTCACAGGCTAATGGAGCAGGGCTCTGCCCCTCAGCGATCTCTTAGCTTTTCTACCGTTTACAGATTTTACAGTTTCCAAAATGAGAGAAGGGGAGGTGGGGCGTGGGGGGGCAGGGGGTTGTGGCAGGGTGACGACCGTTTCCCTTTTTCTCAAGTTCAGCAATCTTAATGGGTGCGTATCCCAGACTGGCCTGGTTTACTCTCCTACCAGGACGTTCTTATTTCACTCAGTATTTGGGTGAAAGTCCCGGACTCACTTCTCATCAGCAAGCACCTCTTTTATACAGTTAAGATTCTTTAATCAAGCTTTTCATATACTGGGTCAGCATCTCCTTTTTATTGCGCCGGTGTCCCAGCTCCCTTGTTTGGGCTTACCAGGTTCATCACTGGTACGCAGCATCTGCCATGAATCACCCTGGCGCCCCAATCCCTCTCTTTGGGCTTATTGGCCTCAGTCGACGGCGTCCCTTGCCGCCCCACCGTTGTAGCTGCTGTCGGCCATCTGGTTCCTGCTTTGCCTCCTTCCTCACTTGACAGCTCCTGCTGTTCGTGGCATAAGCGCAGCAAACCTTCCACTGCGCTACTTGAAAGGCACTTCCATCAGCTTCTTCACTCCACACTACTGCCTTCTTTCCTTCGATGTCCCGACCAGTGTCAAGAGAAGCGAGTCTCTCCCCCTCTCCAGGTGTGGTGCATTTAAGTGTGCCAGCACCCGTTAACCTTTTCCAGCAACTCAAACACATTTGTGTTCCACTTCTAGAAATCTTCATTACTCCCATCCTCTTCCTTGTCTCAATGTTATTAAGCAAAGAGGAATGTGCATATGGTTGATGTTTAGTGGATTGGTCCATTTCAAGAATCCAGGCTGCTCTGATAAGTTTCTTCTGGGGATGCCAGTCCAAGAGCACTTTGTCCATCAAGTGGGGCAGAAGATTTGGGGTGTTCCAAGAAAGTCCAGGATGGTGGAAACTTCTCTGGACCAACTACTCTACTGCCCTAAGCCAACTACTCCCTCCTCCCCGGTCTTAAAGACTCCCACAAATACCACCCACCCTGGTATTACCCATCTACTGTTACAACTGAAGTTTCCTATTTAACACTGGTCCCCTACTTATCCAACACCCATAGGTACATTTGGTCCTCTTGGGAAGGAGACAAGCCTTCCTAGAGAACAGGGTGTTTCTATGGGTGAAGCCAGATTGTTTGTTTTGGATGAAAATCAGTCCCAGGCAGCTGATGGATGAAAGGCCCAGACAGTTGTGACAAATCTGACAATGTCACTGACTCTCTGGAAGGAAGTTTCTCCTATGTGGCCAGAGAAAAGCAGAAGTTACCCGACTCGTTATCTGCAGGACCACCACATGGATGAAGAAAACTCATAGTGCAACCTGAAGATCTTAACTCCTCATGACACCCATACAACAGAGGTGTATGGCTATTACAGCGCAGAGGACAATAGCCCAGGTTTTTGTCTGCAAACTACCCAGTTTGCCTTCCTCTACCCATATAAGTACTGAGACGAAGAGAGAAGGAGTAATGAAGCTGACTAGGAGGTCGCAAGTCAACCCTGGACTCTAGTCTTTGGAAACATTCCAACTTCTACCAGGAAGTTTAAAACCAACACAGCTGATGGCAATGTGGAAGCGTGGCAGATTAGAAGGATGTCTGTAATCCGTGAGCGTTGAAGAGTACGCCAAAAAGCGGAAGAGCATGAATTGCAGCGCAGAGGCAAGGACCGATGGCGTAAGGAGAAGCTGCGCTGAAAGCATCTTGCCAGCCAGGAGCAACTGATGCCGCCCAGAGCAGGAGAGACCAGAACGAAGACAGACCGGCTGAACATTGAGTCAGCAGACTGAATGAGAAACCACAAGGAAGCCACGGACACTGCCAGAGACGACCAGTATGCCCAGGGAGATTGACTGGGTTACCAAGCGGCAGAGAGCGGATGTTGGGACGCATTGAGAATGAAGAGGAACTCATTGAAATTAACAAAAAAAAGGATCTAAATGAGACTATTATGAAGAGGGTCAGTGACTATATTTCCCTAAGGAGAGGATAACGTATTAACCTTGGTGAAAGCGAAACAAAAGTGCACATTTTAATAAAAGGAACCTATATAAATCTAGACAAGGTTGAAAAGAGGTCAGACACCCCAACCCTCACACAGGGAAGTGAATGTTGGAAAGGGGTCAATGACTAGAATGTGGAAAGGTTTTGTGAACTAGATAAAAGAAAGAGTAAATCAAGAAGAAAGCCAGGACATGTGAACACCAAATAAATAGGGAGTCCGAGACTCATACTCAAGAGACCTATCAAGAGCAAAGCGACACCCTGGCAGGACAGCAAACCAAGGGTGAGAAATAAAATGACGTCCTGGCAAGAAATTGGAACAGGAATAGACAGTGAAGTGATTTCCTGGCAGGACAGTAAACCCAGAGTAAGAAGTGAGGTGGCATCCAGGCAGGAGAGAGAAAATCCAGTTATTACACGAGGAGGTGTGATAAGAAAAGAAGTGACATCCTGGCAAAGGAATAATTAAACCTGAACACTCATACCCCTTTTTAAGCACTGGAAAGAAAGTAAAAAAATACCCTGGCAGGAAAGTATACCAGGGGTGGAAAATTGATAATTTGTGAGAAACTGAACACTGTAAAGAAACATACGTGTAAAGGAAATACAAAAGAACACTCATGCCCTTTTGAATATAGTTTAATATTACAGGAAGAAATGTTGAACTGTCAGAAGGACTATGGGGGGGGGGAAGAGAGACCCCTTTTTCCTGGCCGAAATTGGATTACCTTTCTGTTCTGCACCATAAGACTATATGTTGAGAACTTCTGAAGTAAGCTACAAATCTATAGCTAACCAGACACCCCTTTGTACTTTATATCGAGTTTAGTGTAAGGGCCAGTTTAGAATTCTTGGACACAGAATGGAGGATGCAGACAGACGTTCCTTAGTTTTGTTAAGGTTGGGAAACCTCGCATTAAGAAGGGTTGGGGGGAATCCCATGTATCCCTAAACCTATTATTTTCAGGGAATAATCACTTAACATGCCTCTGTGTCAGAGTCTTACTCTTGATCCCTTAAACAGTTTAATCTGTCACTAGAAACTAGGCTAACAAAATAAAGGGTTTTGGCCAGTACAACTGTATATTCTATGGGATATAAGGGATACATTACTCACCGTAATCATATTTCTGATGCTTGTACCTGCTTAGATTTACATGCTCTGCATAGGCCGACATCTAGTGGAAGCTGCAGCGTAGTACAGTTCGTTTTTTGAAACTCGAAAATGGGCATCAACCCAGTAATACCATCCCTAGTGTGTCGTCCACTGTACCCATGATCCCTCGCGCGTGTAGGACCCTCAGATTGTATTTTTTCTGACATGAGGAGTAGCGCGAGTACAGATTATCCAAGCAGATAGATACGACTACAAGCTTCCATGCGCACTTTCTCAGAGGGGAGGAAGGGCGGGCGCATGTGAATCTAAGCATATACAAGCATCAGAAATACGATTACGGTGAGTAATGTATCCCTTCTGAGGCTTGTGGAATCTGCTTAGATCACATGCTATGCATAGATTAGTGAGCAGTGTTAGAAGGAGGTGGGATGTGAGAAGGGTAATGAGCAAATAAATGTCTTAGAACCGCTTGTCCCACTTGAGTGTGTGTCTTGGAATGAGTGTCAATGCAGTAGTAATGAGTAAAGTTGTGAAAAGAGCTCCATTTAGCTGCTTTGCAAATGGTGTCAAGGGGTACATTTGCAATGAAAGCGAGAGTGGGCCCTTGGCGTAAAAGGCAGAGTTTTATCTGAAAGGGAGTAACACAGCTGGATACATTGGACTATCCATTTTGAGATGGCACCTTTAGAGACGCAATCTCCTTCTCTGTCTGTAGCTACGTGTCAGGATTCCTGCCCCTCATGTCCCCAGCCCTCCAAGATGGCAGGCTGGAGCCAGGCCACGATCCCCTACATGACCCTCAAGGGCCTCTCCATCCCTCCAAAGACCCACTTGGAGTCAGACTTGGCGCTTGTGGCACCAGACTCACTCACTCACTCCCATAGGATAACATTGGGGATTGGACTTGTAGTGCATTGATGGGGACAAGATGGATGCCCCCACATATTCGGTTCCCAGAACTGCATGTGCAGTCTAGTCTTTTGGGTGTGATTCAGCCCAGAGACACCTGGGATACCCAGAGACTATTTAAGCCACGCCCAGGCTGAGAAACATGCTTTGTGTTTTCTGCACCTGCAGCGTGACACTCACCGTGTTCGGATCGGTGTCCAGTAGGCCTGCATCTTTCTTCTGCGCTCAGCTCCTGCAAGAACAAGAACACCGTTAGGAATAGCTTTACCTTGCGGTGCTTCTGCCCATCATTCATCGCTCCTTCTGTTCTGCAGGCATCTTCGGCGGTGTCATTCCCATCCCGGCACGCCGCTTCCAAAGGAAAAGGGAAAAGAACAGAAAAAAGGCATTAGTAAGCATTCAGCAAATCTTTGCTTATTTTTAAAGACTGTACGAGCTTCAAACGCTTACCTGAATCCCAGCCGCTCTGGGGGAACTCTGTCTCCGGAACTTCTCATCCATCTGCAAGAGGGAAAAGACACTCCAGGTTAGCTTGGAAACATCTAAAGGCGCTGCATACCGCGTTTACTCACCACATTTCTTCATAACCGGCATCCACGCTGAAAAACATCACAGCACCTAAAAGACACAGAAAAATAACTCGGTTCAATACAAATACGAAAGGGTTGCATTGCGCATCGTGCTCTCACTCACCTTCAGCACTACTCATCTCAGCAGCACGTAGCCATCCCCGGACCCCGTCCATCATCTAAGGAAGGAAACGAACAAAGTTAGAGAACTGTTCAAAAGACTCATTACACCTACCTGTCGGACTCTTGCCAGTGAAGTAACTAGGCAGCAACGAGCCCGCATCAATCAACGCACCCCTGCCCTGAAAGCAGGACGGAGAGCACACTTTACAAGAAAACAAGGTGAGCTGTGGATCAAAGGGAAGGGTTGGACCCCGGGGAAGAAGGAGTTCAAGCACACAGAGACAATAGGGAGTTAAACTCCACCAATCCTGTGTTTCAGGACCAGTCTCCAGTCGAGTAGACTCCAGGGAAGGGTTTGAGGTCGTAACAGGTCAGAACAGGCAGAGTGACGTCCCTGTGGATACCAGGTGAGCGTTACACTACGGAGACAAACAGTTGATCTGTCTTTCTTAGCGGTCTGGTCTTGTTTACATAATAGAGGACCGCTCTTCGCACATCTAGTGTGTGTAGTTTCACCTCAGCAGAGCTCTTGGGTTCTTGGAAGAAGACCGGTAGCTCAATGGACTGGTTAACATGGAATTTTGAAATGAATTTAGGTGAGAACCTAGGGTGAGTTTGTAGAACCAGTTTATCCTTATGAACAGTAAAGAAAGGATCTTGCACTGACAGAGCCTGAATCTCGCTGACCCTTCTTATGGATGTAATGGCTACTAAGAAGGCAGTTTTATAGGTCAGGTGTTTGAGACTAGCTTTATGCATGGGTTCAAAGGGGGGGCCGATGAGTTTAGCAAGCACCACATTAAGGTCCCATCCTGGTGGTGGGTTCGAAATTGGAGGGTGGAGTCTCTTTACCCCTTCCATAAAGGCTTTAACCACTTGTACTTTCCACCACAACACTTTGTTATGGGAGTTAGTGTAGGCTGACAGCGCTGCCAGGTGTACCTTGAGTGAATTAAATACCAACCCTGCGTCCAGCAGGTGGAGCATGTAGGTGACAATATTGGAAGGTGTGCAATCAACTGGGTTGATTTGTTTATTCTGGCATCAAATAACAAATCTCTTCCATTTATCAAAGTAACAGTGTCTTGTGTTTGGTTTCCTTGATTCTTTTAGGATATCCATGGATCTCTGTGGTAGTTTGATATGGCCAAACTATGATTTCAGGAGCCATGCCGCCAAGTTCATCGAGCTGGGTTGAGGATGCACCGTTTGTCCTTCGTGCTGGGATAGTAGGTTGCGCCAGCACGGGAGTCTGAAGGGCTCGTACACTGCCAGTTTGCGCAAGTGCGGGAACCACGGTTGTCTCGCCCACATGGGAGCAACCAGGATGTGAGTCATCGATTTCCTGTGCATCTTGTTGACCACCTTCCTCATCAGAGGGGTTGGTGGAAAAGCGTAGGCATACATCCCGACCAGTTCATTCATAGAGCGTTCTCCATGGAGCCTGGCTGGGGGAACATGGATGCGAATCCTGGGCATTGTCTGTTTTCGCTTGTGGCGAATAGGTCTATAGTGGAGAAACCCCACTGTGAGAAGGTGTCTCCTACAACTTCTTTGTGTAGACACCATTTGTGTTCTTCCGGAAGGGGATGTCTGGTCAAAGCGTCCGCTAGTGAATTGAGATCCCCTGGAACATGTTGAGATGACAGGTAAATGTTCTGTCTGAGTGCACATGTCCAAATTCTCTGGGCAAGCATGGACAGATTTGGCGAACGAGTGCCCCCTTGTTTGTTTATGTAAAACATCGCTGTCATGCTGTCTGTTAAGATCTGCACTGACAAATGTACTGTTACACATTTACATTAGAAATGTCGTGCCATGGGGCGTGGCCTGGAGCTCCGGCGACTCGGGCCCGCCGTGATGGGCCCGCTGCAGTGTTAAAATCTAATATTCTGACGGTGAAATAAACCCCCCAAAATCCACCTGGGGTGTCCGAACTCCCACTGCTCACTGCAGCCTCCACTCTGGAGCTGAACGAGACCAGGAAGCCGGTCCCCGGAGCTCCGAAATCAGCAGCCCCTCTGCCGCCTCCATCCAAAATGGTGGGCGGAGCTCGAGAACCTGGCATGTGGGGGAGGCAGGCTTCAGCGAGTGACTAAGCGACATTGGAGGCAGTCCAGACCACACAACAGCGAACCTGATCTGGGGGGCCCCCCCACCAGCCGCCATGTGCAGGCTTAACAGCGCTGCGCCTCCTCAGTGCCTTCCAGTCCCAACGCGGCACCCGCATTCATTCCTGTGCCTGCCGGCGGCCCCACCCCCACTCCAAGTAGGCTCTTGGGAGCGTGTGCTGGTGCGGGTCCCATGGGCATAAAACGGCGCTCGTGAGGGAGAACCCTTCTGTCCTCAGCGGTCCCTCGGGTGCCTGGAGGCCCACGGGTCATAAACAGGTGCGTGCAGAGGACTAATACGGGCACTGTGCCCTTACAGCAGGCTACCCACTTGGAGGACTGGACCTCCCAAAGCGGCCAACCCGGATCTCCCAGGAGGGGCCCCACAACATGGCAGGTGACCCCCCCCCCCCCTCAATATCACCCCGGAGCTCCTCTGCTCCAGGAAAAGGTGGGTTGCAACTGGTCCAGGAGACTCTCCGCTACTAACGGAGAGTCTGGTATTCACCCCGCAGGTGGCCCCGCTCCTCCGCCGGGAACCATACCCCACCCATCAAGCACCGGACTTGGCTGGCCCTGCCTGGGCACCCCCGCTGGGAGCTAGGGGATTTCATAAGCGGCCCTGCGCCCCTTTGGCAGCTCTTCCCCTCCAGGGGTGCCCCGGCCCACTCTGCCTTCCCCCACTGCCTCCATATAACAGTGGGGGCCCTCAACACACAGACTCCCTCATCTCAGCGAAGATTATCCGCGGAAGGTAGCAACATCCTCCACGCACAAAGCGAACAATAGCAAGGAGTCCATATCCTCCTGCCCAGATCAAGCCTCGGCCGTCCCTTCCCGGTCACCCAATCTGAACATTGAGGTTCATTAGTAGCCCCCCTGCTCTTCTCACTCTGCGGCCCATACTTCCTGGGGTGCCCCGGCCCACTCTGCTCCTGCCCCCCTCACCGTCACAGCATAACAGCAGGGGTCTGCATTCCACAGCAGGGGACTGCAATCCACGGAACCTGTGAGGCCGCCAATTACCAGCTGTAGAGCCACGTTTCCCACTTCAACATCCTCCACCCATGCCTCGGAGGGTCCTAGAGTCCACCTCAGGAACCAGATCTGAAATAATGGCAAAGCAATTGAAGGCGGGCAAGAACTCCGACATTGTGTCCATGTTCTCGACGACGGACAAAGGGAAGAAGCTCGACCCCCTGAAAGCCACCCCACCAAAAGCCCAGGAAGACCGGGGCTCCCTAGCTACCAAAGAGGACATACAGGCATTCATGGCCGACATTAAATCCGAAATCAGATCCTGCATGCGGAGCTTACCACTGTTAGGCAGAATCCTGTGCAGTTCCGTTAGGGAACAATGCAAAAAGATTAAGACTACAGGAGTAAGCAGTAAACCCAATTGGTAGCAGTCTGCACCACCCAGATTTACCTAATAGCTGTGGCTGAGCAGTCAGACTTCTCTCAAGAAGAGTAGGGCAGTATATAGAGTATACACAATAGGGCTAAATACACAGTAGAGCAGACAAACACTGACCAGAGCTTTGTATCAAAAGTATATAATTATTTAAAACACACTTTAGGCAATATACTAGCACTCTAAATCAAAAGCAAGTTAAAACACAGTCAGGTAAAGTATACACACCTCCCTTGATAACTATTAGACAAGTCAGAGTTAAAACACCACGATTTGTTAAACAGATGTGAGTGCGTAACCTGATGGCACTCCAATAGTTCAGTTAAAGAGAGAGAAAAAGGCAGAGCATAGAAATAAAACAGGTCAACACTTTTAGGAGTTCTCAGCAAGGGACAAAAAGGCAGTATACACTGTAGAGCCAAAGTTCATAGGCCAGGCCCACTTTAAATGGAGCAAAACGAAATGTGCCCAGGATCACACGGTTTAAAATGCACTAAAAGTCTTTGTAGAATGTTCAAAAGAGGTTGGGGCGATTCAAGAAGGTAAAGTTAGAAGGTCTGGGGCTAACCCAGTTGGAAAGCCAAGGATTAAAGTGTCACCTTGGGCAAACCGAAGAAAGGGAGGCCAGGCAGGACAGTACCTTAAAGAGAGGAAGCTCCAGCGGTGGCAGTTGTTCCTGGCAGCGGTTGCAGTTTGTTGTTTTGACCAGGGGAAGAGGATCTCGTCGAGGGGGAAACGTGGAATCGTTGCACTGAACACGGATGAAACCAGCCGTGGAGTTAGTCGATAAAAGGTGCGTTCCTTTTATTCGCGGTCAAAGTGGTGAAGCTTGGCTATCCGGCAGCCGGAGTGCTTGGCACGGGCGATTCGACCAAGAGACGTCTTTGGAAGGTGAAAGGGGCGAACTGGTTGGTCCCACCAGCTCAGAGGAAGACGACTTGTCCAGCAGAAGATCTTCTCTTGTGGTCGGGAAAGTGGTGAGGTAGTTGCAGCAGGGCTTCACCGGTGGTGTCGTCGTTGCAGATGGCTCAGCTTCTTCCCTCTTCGATTCCTAGGTCCTGTCACGACTTCTGAAGTTCCAGTCCCAAAAGCCCTGCTTTTATGCAGAAAAATCCCCATTCAACAGCCAAGCTGTCACTCAAACATGCTAAGTGGTGAGCCGGACGGCTCACCACTGGCCCAATCAGAACAGAGTGCGACTTGAGTTGCTAAGGCAACGCAGTCCAGGGTGCCAATTCCCCTCCCCGCCCATCCTGTGGAACCCAGACAGAGTGGCACCATTTGGAGGGCTTCTGTGGAGAAGCCCGCCGAAAAGTGGAACATAGGACTCGACCTTGGTCAGAGTTACAGAGACGAACACGAACGCCATTTTAGAAAAGAGTTCTGGCAAAAAGACCCAACCGTTATTAAATAAATGAACCAGCGGTATCTTTAACATTGCACCAAAAAGTGGTGCGTTTAAAATCAATGGGAAAATCCCATAGAGAATATTCCGGTGGAATATTTCGCGTGGTAACCACTGCCACCAGCCAGAAACTCGACAAGGGGGGACTGGACAGTGCCCCCTTGAAAACAGACCCAGGGGCAATATAATTAACCCCTTCCAGTACTTCCACAATATGATGTTTTATACTAGTTCTGTTCACAATTTAGGACTAGTAAAGTCAATGGTGACTTTACATGCCCTGGGAGACAGTAGTCAGTCTCAGGGTATGGAGTCTATGTTTGGGGGTCACTATGACACCCCTGTGTTACTGCACTGAGGGTGTTGTGTAACAGAAAAATAGATGATACCCTATGGAGTAAAAAGAACCCCATAGTCCATAAGCACACAGAGTCAAAGACATACCTCAAATCATGCCTAAGAGTGGGAGGAAGAGAGTCTCACTCTTAGCAGGAGAAAAAAACAAACGCCACAAATCCAGCAAAGCTGCTGGGGGACTCACTAGGTTTGGGAAATTAGCCTTATAGAGAATTCTCCCTAACAACCACCAAACTAGAACACACTGATCAAAGGGTGAACGAGATGGAACAAAGACTGGGGGAGATCGACGACCGCTCTCAGGACCAGGCAGTCGCGCGGGGGGAAAATCCAAAGCTCGATAAGATCCCTACAGGGCAAGTGTGAAATCCTTGGGTTCAAGCAAGAGGATTTGGAAAACGGGGCCCGGCAAAACAACCTCCGAATCCATGGGGTTCCATCTTCTGTGCCATACAAAGACCTGGCCAAATACGTGGGGTACTACTTTCAAGCTCTGCTTCCACACCTAGATAAACCACATCTCCTTTTGGACCGCACCCACAACGAGGGGTGGACTCGGATCTCCCTCTAGATGTGATTATAAGAGTGCACTTCTTTGCCACAAAGGAAGCAATCTCAGCTATCAGCCGCACCCGAGACGAACTTTCCTTTCAGGGGTCACCTCTCCAAATATACCAAGACCTCTCCCTACTCACCCTCCAGAAGAGGAAAGCCCTCCGGCCCTTGCCGCTCTTCCTGCAGGAGCAACAGATTCGGTACAGATGGCTGTTCCCAACCGCTCTACAATTTTCATACAACGCCACGCCACGCAGAATCAGCCACCTCGAAGACGCCAGCAAGATAATGCGACCCTCCACACCTATAGAGGACACTTCAATAGGCCGGGAATCGGAGGTCCTTCTAAAGCCTAGACATTCCTCATGGTCCAAAGTCCCGCGAAATAGCAGGAGAAAATAGAGCGCAAAAAGATTCTCTGCTGGAGGGTTGCCCCCTCCGGGGCCGCCCTCCAAACACCGTTACGGAGATGCCTCGCCGTCCTTGACTCAGCACGGATGATCACATATGACGCAGCGGGCCCCACCCACGGCCCATGCCCAGTTCCAAGGTACATTCCACCCCAGAGTCTTTGGAACTCTGTTACTCTCACATTTCCACGATTGGCCCTGTTGGCCAGGGGGATGGCGACATTTACAAAATTGGCCCCTCCACCAGTTAAAGTTATGCTCCCCCATTGGGGGCACGTGTTAAAACCCCAAGAGCAAGGTGACTTGGGGCTAACATTCCCCAGGGATGCTGGCTAAACACCTCACCGACCCTACCCGACCGAACCTAACAGCAGGGGCGGATCAAGCACAGGGACATCAGACCCTAAAGTTTCTTATGCTGAATGTTAACGGATTGAACTCTCCCGCTAAACGGAAATCAATCTTGAAAAAACTCCAGGACGAGGACGCAGCAGTAGCTCTGATACAGGAGACCCATTTGCTACCGGAAGATTGGGGACGGCTCCGCTCTAGGTTTTTCCCACTTCAATTTTTTGCTTCAGGGAGCTCCAAGAAAAGCAGCACAGCAATCCTTTTCAGAAAGGGCCTGAACCCTCAAATTCTGGATACCAAATCATGCACGGAAGGCCGATTCATTGCTGTCAAGTGTCAATTGCTGGGAGATAACTACTCTTGTCTCAATATATCCCCCAATACTGGGCAATCAACTTTCTACGACTCGTGGGTGCCACCTTATCTCACTTTATAGAAGGCCAAACTATAATCGGGGAACACTTTAACGGAGTGCCGGACCCCACGAGGGACAGATCCCCCAACCCCCCTACTCGTGGTAGACTCATGGTGGATCCTCCATCCTTCTGAAAAAAAATAAAAGACTACTCCTTCGACTCCTATGTCCATCGGACCTTCTCAAGGATAGACCTGACGTCTGCTCAGGTGGTCACCTACACCAAAGAGGTATCCATCGGCCCCCAGATTGTCACACCACGCCCCAGTAACCATGGAAATCCGAGCACACATTCCAAAGCCCAATTCTCCCCCCAGATGGTCACTATATGACCCAATGCTTAATGAAATGCCGCTCAGGGACACGATCGCAAAAGCGATCAAAAACGTTCAAGGAAAACCTGGTGGAAGACACCTCCCCGCAAACACCTGGGCCACCCTAAAGGCGGTGATCAGGGGTGAGCTAAACGCACAAGAGGTGGCATTTCATCGCAACAGACGGCAGGCCCGCCTAGCTTTGGAGGAGGAAGTTAAAACAGCGGAAGAGACTCATAAGGAAAAAGGCTGGTCCCCCAAGCCATCCGCATCGCCAGAAAATGACTAGAGGCTCATTACGCCAAACATACGCCCCACCTTATGGCCAAAGCTAAGCAATTTCACTACGCCAAGAACAACAAGGCTAAGAAGCTGCTGGTAACCAAACTAGCCAAGGCAAAACCTAACAGTACCATTGTTGGCCTCCGAGACTCACAGGGGATAATACAATACGCGGAACCCAAAAAACTACACGTGGCGGCGGAACATCTGTCCCAGGTAATGACGGCACCCTGCCGGAACCAGAGCGAACATAGGGAGTACCTACGGAAGGCGGCCCTCCCCCGACTGCACGACTCGCCTAGAGAAAGCCTGGAGTCCCCAATTACAGGTGAGGAGGTTGAAGAAGCTATTAAGTCCCTCAAACCCTGGGCCCCAGGCCCCGATGGCTTCTCCACGAGATTTTACAAAATCTTTAAACCCCAACTGATCTCCCCCTTGGTGGCACTCTTCAATTCCTTCAGGGAAAAGGGGACGGTGACCCCTTCAATGCAAGAATTCACCACAATCCTCCTTCCTAAACCAGGGAAAGTCCTGAGAGATCCGGCCTCTTATAGGCCGATAGCTCAGACAGCACACGGGCCAGACGGTTAGCCAAGATCTTGGAATATAGATTGCCGTCAATATTCAGTAGGGCTAATTCACACTGACCAAACAGGCTTTATTTTAAATAGATCTGCAGGCGATAACGTGCGCAGAACCCTGAACCCGATCAACCTAGCCATGCGCAACTCCCAAGGGCTGGTGCTGATGGCTCTTGACGCCACCAAAGCCTTTCACAAGGTGGACTGGTCCTTCATGCATCTTACGTTGGAAGCCTTTGGATTTGGCCCGACATTCCAGACAATTGTCCTGGCTAACTACAGAGCAACAAAAACTCTCCTTAGAATGAATGGTTCATTCTCTGCTCCGATCTCCCTGACCTGCAGGACCATACAAGGCTGCCCCTTATCCCCATTCGCCCAAAGGATCAGACAGAACAGCTATATCAGGGGCCCTCACTCCAATCTGTCACAGCACAAAATCGCCCTATACGCAGATGTGCTGCTCACAATCTCGGAACCCCACACCTCACTACAACATGCCCTAGTCGAAATAGCTAGCTATGGCGAGGTCACTGGCTTCGCCATTAACTTTTCCAAACCAGTGGCCCTGAGCATAGGTCTCTCCCCGGTGGAGCGGGAGGCCCTGATCCCAATGTGCCCAATTGCATGGAAGAGAAAGTCCATCCCCTACCTAGGGGTCCAGATCCCGGAAAACCCGAGGGATACATCTCAAACTAATTTCCCCAAGCTCTTCAAAGAATTCGAGGATGACTTGAAACGCTGGGCATCCCAAGAAATCTCTCTAATGGGTCGCATAACGGCCTGCAAAATGAACCTCTTACCAAGATTCCTCCACGCTTGTTCATCCCTCCTGGTAGCAATCCCAACATCCGAGCTAAATGAGCTGCAGAAGAAGATGCTCCGGTTCATCTGGAAGGGCAAAAAAACTAGAATCCCCCGGAAGACACTAATAGGGGACGCAAGACTTGGAGGTCTGGGGGTCCCCGATCTGCAGGCCTAAAGGGCAGCAGCACAACTAGCTCACGTCCGCGCCTGGAAAATAGCCTCAGACCGTCCAAGATGGGTGGAACTTGAGCAGGCACTGCTCCCGCTCCCCCTCCCCCTCAGATTCCTTCCACACATTCCACCCACCCTTAGAGAACATGGGGAGGGCCTCCTGCTGGCAACCAAACACACGCTGGCCGTCTCCTGGGACTGGGCTTTAAAAAGCAAGGGGATCCTGAGGCGACTGAGCCCCCTATCTCCAGTTTTCCACAACCCAACCTTCTCACCCGGGACGCACCCGTGAAACTTCCAGAACTGGATCGATGGAGGCCTCGAAACCTTGGACCAACTATATGAAGGCACCCTCCCCTGCACGTTTGAGCAATGGAAGGAGCGGTTCCAACTTCAAGAGAGGGACAGGTTCACATATTTTCAGCTACGCCATTGGTGCTCACATCCGCAGACCCTCCAAGCAGCTTCGCGCCCCCTCACAGCCCTTTAACTAACTCTCAAGGACCTCCCATCTCGAGGCAGAATACCTACTCTATACAGACGATTTTCGGAGGACTTCCTAACCACAAGGACCCGGCTATGGCTCAATGGGAGGCAGACTTGGGACACCCACTGGAAGACCAAGCCTGGGTGGACATCTGGTCACCAATAGAGAATGCGCGTATAAAATTCTACTGCGCTGGTACTACCCTCCATCACATGAACCACTCCCTCGACGCCCTTTGCTGAAGAGGATGCGGCCGACCGGTCTCTTTCTTCCACATGTGGTGGGCATGCCCGAAGGTCCCAACAGTTTTGGAAACTATGCCTAGCGGTCATCGAACAGATCACCCGGACCCCCACTTCCCCTTGACCCGTTCTCCTAGGGACCCCGATCCCAGGGATATACCCGCGCTCGGGAAACAAAGCCAATCTACTAACCCAATGCCTCCTGGCGGGGAAAATAGTGACCGTCCGCTTCTGGAGGGCCCCTCGATGATCCAATGGTGGGGGAAACTATGGGACATCCCGATTTCCGAAAAGGTGATAGCGGCAAAAGCCGGAATCCTCCACCGCTTCCAAAACATTTTGGCCCTCGTGCTGGAATAGGACCATAGATTCCATGCTCTGACCTTTAAACCCACTAACGCCCAGTGAGTCCTAGGGGATCACAACACCACCTGAAAGGACAAACACAAAACAAGGTGGACAGACCGAAGCACAAGCATATGGGAAACACCTGCACCAAGGGCAGGGGAGGGCGTCGGGAGGAGGGACATTGAGGGGAATGAATAAGAGCCATGCTATTTGTTGTACTTTCTGTAAACTTGTTACCTTGTCTTGGTTTAAAATAAACATTTTTTTAAAAAGATCTGCACCGACAGGTTCGACAGGTGGGGTTCGAACGCTCGAAGCAACCTGAAGACAGCTTGATGTGGTTCTTGGCCACTGTGTGAGACCAGAAACCCTGAGCTGTGTGGTGAATGAGGTGAACTCCTCACCCCAAAAGGGACGCATCCGTAGTGACTACCGCCTGTATCTCTGGATCGTAAAAAGGGTTTCCCCTTTGACAGGTTCTCTCTTGTCCACCAGCGAAGACTTTGTACCAATGTTGGCGAAACAACCCCTAGATCGTCCCACTGAGACCACTGTCGCCAACCATTCCTGCATGGGTCGCAGGCGCGCATGGGGAACCAGGTAAATACATGACGCCATCATGCCTAGCAAACGCATCGCTTTGCGCACCCTTATTTGGCGACTGGACTGATATTGAGGAATTTGCAGTAGTAGATTCCGAATTCTTTCCTCTGATGGAAAGGCCAACCCCTCTTGAGTGTTTAGGACAGCTCCTAAGAACTGTTTGGAGGTGCTTGGCACCAGGCTTGATTTTTTCTTGTTGATTGAGAAACCCAATTCGAAGAGGAGGTCAATCGTTCTATGGATGTTGGATCTGCAAATTACTGGGGTCTCCCCCGTGATGAGGCAGTCGTTCACGTAAGGGTACACTGGTATTGCCTCCCTGCATAGGTGCGCCGCCACCACCGCCAGTACCTTGGTGAATACCCTTGGAGCCCAGGCTATACCGAAGGGCAGCACCTTGAACTGGTAGTGCCGACTGTCCACCTTGAAGCGCAAGAATCTTCTGTGCGCTGGGAATATGAAAATATGAAAATAGGCATCTTTCATGTCCAATTTTGCCATGTAATCTCTTTTTAGGAGGGGGATTATCTCTTAGTCATGCAAAATTTTTGGGGCTTGACATAATTGTTTGCAGGGCGCAAGTCTAATACTGGGCGCATTGTCAGATCTTTTGTTGGCATAAGGAAGCAAGTTGAATAAATACCCTTGTTTACCTGGTTGCCCGGGACGAGTTCTATCGTGTCCTTTGCGAGAAGATTGACGATTTCCTCGAGGAGGATCTTTTGGTGGTCCAGGGAGTGTATTTTTTGTCTTGGAGGGTGGTTGCGGGGAGGCCCCAAAAGTTCGATGCTGTATCCCGCGGACACTGTGGACAGCACCCAACTGTCCGAGGTGATCCCTTCCCATGCCTGGGTGAAGGTGTAAATGCGCCCCCCTACTGGGGATGCATGGGAAGAGACCCCGAGTGGAGCGTCACTGTTTGCTGGGAGGCGTACCGCCTCTACCTGGGCTGCCTCTCCCTCTACCACGGCCCTTCTGGTTACCTCTGGCGTAACTTTGGGTAGTCTGTTGGTTTCCACCCCACGATGTACCCTGCCCCTGTGAGTAATTAGAACCCCTCTGGGAATTTTGGCCGTGTGTGCGACGAAAATTGTTATTCCCTCTTTGGTTCGTGGGTTTGTTAGTTAATTGTCCCAGGGACCTTAGGGTATCTTATTCTTCATTGGCAGTTTTGAGTGCCTCCTCTACCGCTTTTCCAAACAAGACATTGAGTTCCACCGGCATGTCGATGAGTAGCCTGGGTCTCTGGTTTGAACCCTGAATGTCTCAGCCAAGCATGTCTCTTGATGAGAGTTCTCTGCAATGAGCCGGCCTGCATTGTCTGCTGCGTCAAAGGTCGCTTTCATAATGCACCCGGACACCGATCTACCCTCCGACGCAATCTGGGCTAACTGGCCCTTTAGTGGTTCTGGTGTGGAGGCCATGAGGGCAGCTACTTGCTCCCATTGGTGACAATTTTAACTTGCCAGCAGAGTGGTGGTATTCGCGATTCTTGCCTGGTAAGCGGAAGTGGAAGCCACTTTCCTTCCTAGACCATATATCCTATTGCTCTCCTTGTCTGGGGGAGCTCCAGATGATGCTAGAGGTGTCCCCGCTCTTTTCCTGGTGGTAGTAACTACCAATGAGTCGGGCTTAAGCTGACCCCTTATGTAAAGTGGGTCGGAAGGGGCGGCCCTGAATAGTTTTTCAATTCTGGGGTTGACTGCCCAGGTGAGATTAGGGGTGAGGAGGGAGGAGTCAATTCTGCGCTGGATAGACTTCAGAATTGGTATGGCTTGGGCAACGGACTTCTTGTTCCCCATGATTTCCTCTGCTAAGTCCCTCTCTTGTTGAGCCCCTGGAGTGTCTATCTGAAAGTGCTCTGCAGCCCTAGCTAAGACATCATTCAGTAGTGGCTGATTATCCACAGGTGAGTCATTTACCGGTGGATATTTGGGAATAGGCGAGTCTAGACTATAGGCCCCTGCCTCGTCTTCTCCGTAATAAATCGACTCCTGCTTGGTCGTCCAGTATCTGTATGTCTGGATCTGCAGCATACTGATGGTACAGTTGAATAGAGAGTGTCTGAAATCAGGCCCTGAGCTGAGATCTCTTACTAGGAGGCTGAGGGTCCTTGGATCCTGAAGGAGTAGAGGTGTCGGGGGTATTCTGATAGCTCAGAAAATAATCAGGGTTTTTCTCATAGAAATTAGCCAAAGAAGACATTCTTGTCATCACCCTGTCAATGTCATCACCCTGTCGATGTCATCAGAGCTCCATTCCCTGGAACTGGGGATGAACACCTCTTGCTGAGGTTCCTCTTCTATTCCCATATCCTGTGGAGTGGGATGGAGCAGTTTAGGTCTAGTGACAGGGTCAGGGGTCTTAGATTTATCTATCTGAAGACCTATGCTTGTCCTTCTGGACATGGGGTACAGATGTTTTCTCTGATGACGTTTTCTGCTGTGTGTCCCCTTTACCATGAATAGAGGAATGTTTCCCTGATTGTTTGGCCTTCTCAGAATCTTTCCACGCCTGGCGCCGAGATTCAGCGGTGGGTTGGGAAGGTTCTGTAGCTTTAGAGGGCGTGCTTCGAGACTCAGAGACAGACATGGAAAGAACTGCCAGTGCTGACTAAGCGTGCTGCTTGGGGATAGAGGTCAGTTTCGTCGTCTGACGACCATACCTCTGTAACTTTGGGGAGCGAGGCACCCTTGGCAATCGTGGACGGTTGCTGTGTGTCGTGAGGCGATTTCGACCAGGAACGCCCAGAGGACACCGTTTCTGCGGACCGCTCTCTTTGTGCCCCCTTCTTCTGATCACTCGACACGTATGTCGATTCTCGGCTGGGGTTAGTGTGCTTAGGTGCAGTAGTGTGGGTAGTGCTCATGTCGCCGGGTGTGGTCCCATAACTGCCCCGCCGGACAATCCTCCGAGGCCGGGGACTCGCGCTCTATCGACACCCCTGTGCCCTCACCGTCCGAAACGGCGGCGTTGCTGCCATCACTGAAGGATCCCACCGCCTCCATGGCCTCGAGCTGCCTGGTGAAGTGGGCCCAACGTTTAGTGGAGCGGTCTTTTAGTGTTTTAGTTTAAAGAGCTTACACACTCTGCAATTGGCTTTGGGGTGATCCCTAGGCAGACAGAGATTACAAGTGTTATGCTTATCTACCCAAGGGAACTTGCGGTTGCACTTGGGGCAGAATTTAAATGGAGTACTCTCCATATGTTACTCTATGGCAGCCGGCAAGCGTATGTAGGAAATAAACCAGTGCGAGTATGTCAACCCCCCACTCTCCCTACTTGCAGGTCCGAGGCCAGAGGCCTTCCGAGGCCCAAAGTCCGTTGTGCAGAGTCGACAGCTGTTTGTTCGTCGGACCGGCGTCGATCTTCGGAATCTCGACGTGGGATTTAAAGAACGGGGAATTTTAGATGAATGACAAAATGGCTGAAAGCCAGGAACTCCGCAACTATGCTTCCGACAAATTTGGCAGGAAAAAACAATCTGGGGGTCCTACACGCGTGAGGGATCATGGGTACAGTGGACGTCACCAGGGATAGTATTACTGGCACGCCCTAGGTCGACGCCCATTTTCGAAAAACAAACTTATACTCTGCAGCTTCCACTAGATGTCGGCCTATGCACAGCATGTGACTAAGCAGATTGCACAAGCCTCAGAAAGAGGGGAAAAGAGGGGAAAAGAGGGGGAAAGAGGGGGAAAGAGGGGGAAAGAGGGGGAAAGAGGGGAAAAGAGGGGGAAAGAGGGGGAAAGAGGGGGAAAGAGGGGGAAAGAGGGGGAAAGAGGGGGAAAGAGGGGGAAAGAGGGGGAAAGAGGGGGAAAGAGGGGGAAAGAGGGGGAAAGAGGGGGAAAGAGGGGGAAAGAGGGGGAAAGAGGGGGAAAGAGGGGAAAGAGGGGAAAGAGGGGAAAGAGGGGAAAGAGGGGAAAGAGGGAAAGAGGGAAAGAGGGAAAGAGGGAAAGAGGGGAAAGAGGGGAAAGAGGGGAAAGAGGGGAAGAGAAACCTTTTCCTAATTCTGCATTTTTTCTGTAAAGTTTGACTTAAACAACCATAAGTGCCAGTTTTATAATCACTGAGTGAATTCTTGCGTTTCAAGAGAACATTGCCTTCTTATTCAGTGTGTTAAAGAAAATAAGATAGACATCCGTACACTGATATTTGAGAGAGCAAAACATATTGGCGTCACAAAGCAGCTGCTCTGTGCCATTTAATTACCGGGCAGTACGTAATCTGTGCTGGTACTTTGAAACGCAGGATCTCATTTGCATGCGTTTTCATTTAACATTTGTTTTCCCTCTTTGCAAGTGAGTTTTGCTGTGTGGAAAGAGCTTAGCACAATTGTTTCCGTTAGCTTTCCGACATGACTGCAGGGATTTATTCATTGTACATAGACCAGTGCAGAGTTTTTGTAAGATGCATTTCTTGCTTAAAAAGAAATGTGTCTGCTGGCAGAGACTCTAGTGTGGCTGTGGTAATTATTCCAGGTTGGACTGCTGCCCTGTACGATTTATCAGTCAAAGAATTTGCAAGTGTGGCAAATCTGTGTGAGCCATGGGAGGATTCATTAGTCAACGTAGGGCCTGCAGACGTGGTGTCTTGTTTACAGAAAGTCCCATTGCTGAAAGGGAGTAAGGCAGCAGCTCTGTGGAGGAGGGGCTGGATCGTACTCCATGCTTACCGTAGAGCACACCAGAAGAGTGTGCAATAAGAGGCAGACACCTTGCGCTTGGAAAGAGCCCTAGCTGCTGAGAGACAAGCTTCTTTAATGCAACAGCTGCAGTTAAAACTCTGGTGTGACAAATTGCAGAGAAGGCGGCAGTTAGGGTGGTCCAATTTAAATCTAGAAAAAGCAGAGGATGGGTTGAGACGCAAGGTGGCTGCTGTCATCGCCACTGCTGATGCAAATTGGAGTCCAGATTCCTGGAAAGCTGATATTTGGCATTCCTCTTCTGATAGCACAGATTCAAGCCCAGAGGTGAAGGCAGAATCTGCAGTGGAACAAGATGTAGAAAAGGTTACTGCTAATCCAGTGACTAGGCGTAGGGCAGGCCCTCATCCACAGAACCCAGGTGGCGGTATTGTGGATTTGACCACGCCTGAGGATTTCACTCAGCAGGAAGTGGGTGAAATTATCACTAGATTGAGTCAGAAGTCAGGTGAGCCTTTATTGGCTTAGATGTTGCGCATGAATGATGGCGGGGATGGAGGTTTACTATTGGATTCTTCTGATTCTCCACACTTCTTACCTTGTCCATGGACACCAATATTCAGGAGGTGTTGCGAGCGGGCCACCACCAGATGTGACTGGGCAGGGCTCTCAGGTATCTTGGCTGCACATAGCGGTACAGGGGTGTAATAGAAGTACCCCACTACAACAGATTGACCCACTGAGGAGAAAAAGTGGTATACTTTGAAAGAGGCTGTTCAAAAGAGCAAGGAAGATGCAATGAAGGAAGCAGTTCATGTAGATGAGCCAGTGCATTTCGGGGTGGAGTCAGTATCAACCAGAAATATGTTTGTCAGAACTGCCCCACCCGCATATAAAATTGTCATCATGACTTTGCTAGTAGGCATGACTGGTAAGGTAACTTATGAAGTGGTAGATGCTACAAGACAATTGTCAGATCTGGGTGAACGGGACAAAGGTGTAGACCAGCCTCGAGAGAGCAAGAGATGGGGGGGGCGCAGTGAGAGGAGAACAAAGGGCAGGAGACAAGATAGCCGGGATTCCAGAGTGTCAAGAAAGGACACGTTTTTGGCACTATTGAAGGATGGTGTGACACAGGAAGAAATTGATGGTATTGAAACCAGAAGAGTGCTTGCTGGGAAAGAGCGCTATAAACAAGTAAACAGACAGGTAGTGTCTAAGCCGAAAAGAGACTACCTTCAGCGCCTCCTGAGGAGAAACGGGGAGAAAGATCTAGGAGGATTCCTTCCCAGTACCAGCCAACATATGCCAAATAAAGTAAAAGTGCTATGTTGTGGTGGAGTCTGGTTACACTCTTTCTAAATTTGAATAGGCCAAGTACCAGCAGTGTCAGCTTGCATAACAATTGACAGACCACCTCATGTTAATATAAATATATTGTGGAAACCTGGGAACAGACAGGAGGTCTGAGCTTTGATTGACACTGGGGCAGAGGCCTCATTGATTCATGGAAATCCTTCAAGGTTTACAGGTTGACACACCATTACTGGACAGAAAAGAGACACCCATAGTACAGTCAGGAGTGGAAATAAAGATGGGCAATTTGAAAAAAAAGAAGAAATATCAATTGTCGATTGTCCCGATGCCTGAAGACATTGTTGTATTTGACATTTTGGAAGGGTTGACTTTAGGATTCAGAGGTGAAACCTATCAATTTGGAGTGAATGCATTGACTTGTACACCAGTTATTGTAGGGAAATTGAAGATCCCCTCCGGTGCAAGTGCCAATGGCCACGAAGCATGTGTCAATGAAACAATACTGCATTACCATGGACATAAGGAAATGTCCTACACCATTAAAGAATATGTAGATTCAGGAGTATTGAGGGCGGTCTATACTACTTAAAACAACCCTATCTGGCTTCTTAAAAAAAATTTTTAAAAAAAAGTGATGTAAGCGGGAGGACTATAGAGAGTAACACACTCCCCTTTAGTTGCTGCAGTGCCAGATACCATTACCTTGATTGAAAACCTACAAGAGGGAACCTAGTACGCTGTACTAGATTTGTCAAATGCATATTTCACAGTGGCAATTGCCAAAAAGTGGCAGGAGCAGTTCTCATTTTCTTGGGATGGGCGCTAATACACCTTCACAAGATTCCCTATCGGGTACTTGCATAGTCTCACCCTCTGTGCAGAACACAAACAAAATACTGAGTAAGGCCGACAAACAACAAATCTCACATTACATTGATATTCTGATTCCGGGCCAAGAGGAGCGCAGTGTGCGAAATCAAATAGAAGCAAGCATTGATAGATTGAAAAAGAAAGGCTGGGAAATTAACCCCAACAAGATTCAAGGGCTACTACACTGCCTGGGTCTGCCCAGACCTGCCTAGAAGACGATTCCTCGGGGGTAGCAGAGGAGGGAGTACCCCTACAGAGAGGGGCGGAAGGTGGTGAAGAGGAGTAGGCTCAAGATAAAGGGGCGGTGAGGTAATGGGGAGGTGGTGGACATATCATGACACTGTACGTAATACCTGAAAGCTATGACTGTTCACTGTCTGGTTCCTTTTGTTTATTTGTTACACATAAAATTAATACATTAAAAAAAAAAAATACAAGATTTAAGGGCCAGCTGAAACTAATATTTTTGGGAATTCAATGGCACAAGGCGCACGAGAGATCGTGCCGAAAGCCAAACAAGTTATTTGAAGTTACCAGTCCTGTAAACAAGAAACAAGCTCAGCAGTTCAAAGGGCGGTTTGGATTTTGGAGACGGCATATACCACATATAGGGCAAATTCTGGCCCCACTTTACAAGGTGACACGAAAATAAAAATGTATTTGAATGGGGGAAGAGCAGCAGAGAGCATTTGATTTGTCAAATGACAGTGCAGCGTGTGCTTAGTTTGTGACTTTTGAAGTCACGAAAAGTGGAGCTAAATCTGTCCAGGAAAATTATGTTAACTGGAGTCTGTGGCAGAAGCAATACAATAGGCAAGAAGTCCCTGAAATTTGTAGTCGCAAATTACCTGAGACAAGTGATACGTACACTGCATTTTAGAAGCAATTGCTAGCATATTATTGACCTTTTATTGATAAATTGAACAATTGGCTGTGGGTCATGATGTACTGATTAAACCCGAGATCCCATATATGCAGTGGGTGTTGAGATCTCCTAAAACACACAGGATAGGTCACGCTCAAGAGGCCAGTGTAATCAAATGGAAATGGTACATTCAGTACCGAGCCGAATCAGGAACAGGTGGGGTTGTAAAATTACATGAGCAAGTGGCTAATATACCACCTGTAGATTACATACCACAGGAAGTGACTGAAGTACATGACTGCAGTGAAATGGAAAGTGCCTTATCGAGATCCGACAGCGCAGACAGAGCATGTCTGGTTTTCCAATGGCTCTGCTTGCCATGTAGGAACGGCGAGCTACTGGAAAGCAGTGTCGTAATCCAAAAACAAAAAAGATCGGCAGTGCCAGGGAAAGGGAAGAGCAGTCAGTTTGCAGAACTCTACGCAGTCTATCAAGCGTTGCAACAAGAGTCATTTGTACACAGATTCATGGTCAGTAGTGCACCCACTAGTCCCCGGGGGATCTGTCATCCAGATGGCCAGGACACGGCCATCGCTTTTGGATCCCGTTCCTGGGGGTTGACCAGTGCGGGAGGATCACAAGGGTGAGGGGTTTTCGGGGAGTGGGACACTGGATGGCGAGACCCTGTATCCCCCCCTTAACTCCTTTATCCCCTTCTACCAGGAAGGATATATAGGAACTCTATCCCCCGCCCCTTCACGTTACAAACACTTTTCCACGGACAGCCCGCTCTGGGAGAAAACAGACTCACACCCGAGCAGTATACCCAACATTTCCCAATACAATGGTCAGGCAATTGCAGACAATCACTCACATCTGATGACTTCCATTAAACTTCCCGACACTGATAAAAGGCAGAGCACGAAAACACACTGAGCAAGGCGAAAAACATGAAGGAACAGCAGTTTCGAGCTGGTAACGAAATAAAGGGAGAAAGATGGCAAACCACAAAGGGTTGCAAGGAGGGAAATACCCTTAACCTTTTCGACAAACCGTTACTTTCAAGAAACATTCGACAGTGAAAACATAAGGCCAGGAAACCTGCAAAAAGAAACCTTCATGAAGTGTCAAAGATACCGAAGGCCCTCTTGCATGGCTGACCAAGGCGGAAAGAAGCAGCATCCATGGCAGAACTAAGGAAGCGCCAGAGAGATCAACACAGCTGTTGAGTTGGGGAGTCTGATGCAAGACCGGTCTGTGTAGAAGTCAAGGTTGCAAACGATAATGTTGCATAAAGAGCTCAGGAACGAACATTGTTAAAACGCGTGTGATGAAAGACGCAAATAAAGCTAACCAATTAAGGAATGTTTGAATGCAAGATACGATACCATTGACAGAGTGGTCCAGCCCTACGAAGGTGCTCAATCGAAGGTCTCTGTACGGTATCCCTCCAAGAAGTAAGAAACGAAAGTAGAAAATTGAAAGAACATGGCGTCAAGTGAATCCAAGTGGTCCTGCAATGGTTTAAGCAAAACCCAATGCACATTCGAAAGTCTTCGATCTTGATATCAAGAGGAAAATGTAGAGAGTAAGATTACCTGGTCCGAGCCCGAACGAGGGAGACAGTGTAAACATTGTGGTAAAAAGGGGTCCAAGCCTGAAGGAGGAATACCCCTGATGAACATTGAAAGCGAGAACTTGTGCATATGAGAATCCCAATGAGAAAGGAACTTTGATGCTGGTTTGTTAAGACAGGCCCTCTGAAGTAAGAGACTTTATTGGAAATCTACGCTTTGAACTGTGTCCTCATGCCAAAGAAGCCAGAGTGTGCACGAAATTTGAACGGGCCACCTTGTCCCGTGCTGAAAATGTGGGGAAGGGACACCAACTGCTCAACTATCCGGAAATATTTCTTGAACATTTTTCCTTTTTTGCAAACATTATCGTCCCACACCATTTTATATTAAGTAAGGATCGGCAATAGTTTTATTAGTATAGGCCCTTTATTTTGACAGACAAGGACTGCATTATTATTTGATGGTCATAGCTTGCTCCCATCCTTAGATTTAGCTTTTGATAGGCGATCAACCAACCCATTGAAGTTCAATAAACACCTCTGAACTGTGATCATTTGTCAGTCTTCACTGTTTGATACCATGCCTTCCTTACAGTAGCCAATGGGCTAGGTCTGTGGCTGCGAACATGGCAAAAGTATAGATGGAAAATTCAAAAGAATTGTGGGGAAAGGAACAGTGGCAAGATATTGGAGCAATGCCACCACAAAGTGCAGTATCAGTGTGTTATGTGGATGTACACTATACAATTGACTCATTAGAAGGTTGGTTTAATTCTGTTGCAGATGAACACACCAAAATGTCATCTTTGGATGTGGAGGCTCAGGACTACACTTTGGAGGTCTGGCCAAGTGGGCTCAACAGAAACATGGGTATTTTGGAGAAAAAGATACTCTGAGGTGGGCAGAAGCTCGAGGGATTAATAACCCTTTAGAAGTAATGAAAACAGTTATTTTGCAATGGCCTGTGCATCAACATCAACAACATAGACCCCTCCTACACTGTGGAAAGCACTTTGCGAAGAAGCACATTACCAGGTCAAATCGATTATATCTGTCCTATGGCAATCAGTAAAGGCTGTCAATATACCTGTACCATTGTGGCGCCTTTTCAGGATATTTGATGATGTTGCCATACAAGAGGGCCACACAATTAAACACCATCAAGATGTGAGATCAGATTATTTTGCATTGCGGAGTATACTTGCAAAGTCAAAGTGACAATGGCATACATTTCAAAGGCAAGTTAATTCAAGAATATTGTCAAGGGACCAATGTCTAGTGGCTCTACCATGTCCCGTACCATCCACAAGGGTCAGCCGGATTGAGTGAATTAATTGCGCAAGTCAGAAAATAGTAGCCTGGTAGGCTGGCGCGAGCCTGTGTTAGATGCTGTAAAAGTGTTGAACAAAAGGCCAGTAGCTGAGTGTGAAACGCCTTTGACACGCTGAACACCTACTGTGCAGATACAACCTAATTCAGCTACAGAAATCTTGTATTTACGCCAGGTGGCTTAGCTTCTTACCGAGCAACTCCAGGATCTGCAGAAGTAGACTTGCATGCTCAGAGAGAAATCCAATTACAATCCAGCGGTAGAATAGTAATTGGGAATGAGATTGGAGTACAAATTCCCTCAGAACATATGGGATTGATTGCCCCTTGATCTGGATTAGCATAAAGGCATCCAAGTACTAGGAGGAGTGATAGATGCCGACTATCAAGGAGAACTCAAAGTAATTTTAATGAACAGCGAAGATCAGATATTACCTATCCATGTAGGATATAGGATAGCTCAATTGATTGTCATACCCATTTGTCCATGGTCAAAAATAGCGAGCCCCCTACAGTGTTAAGTACTCAGGAGGGGGTGGGAAGGTCATCGGACCACATGGTACGGTGTGCAAAAATGTGGGTGGAGAAGCCTAGTGGCCCACCTGTACACGCAGATGTCATAACGTCAGAGAGAGACCACGTTGTGTTAGTAATAGAGCCTGGCAAGGAGAAAGGGGACTATGTCCCTGCTGACAAATGTTATTTAAGAGAATGATTATCAACACTGAAATGCTTTTTCTGGCTTGCTTTACAGATTCTTTGCCTGGCTGGTGTGAGGGCAATTCTGAATGGTCTCCATTTGGTAGAATCAAACTACACAGAGCAGAAGCAACATGTCAAGTGCCACATTTGTGCAAACAACCAATTTGAAATTGACGAGGGTGGAGAATGAGATTCGTAAGTCACTTGATGCCTACGCCGACATACCAGCCCAAGCAGGCACGAAGAAACTAATCTGGAAAGCTTTGAGGATAAACCAAATACAAAATTGCCCAAACAGAGAATATCTGGATCCATTTGGCTCGGGAAATTCAACATATCCCTTACCTTTGCTGATCAAATTCACATAATGGAATGGATCTACTGACAACCTGTCCGACAGCAGCGCCAACACCTGCTTCAACTTTTCAGTGTCATGCACAACGACTCTTCGGCGGAGGATCTGTTTTTGTTGACCCGTCAGCCAGAGGAGGTAAGTGTCGGCAATTGAATATGAATAAGGAAATCAACCGGACTGTGTTTGAAAAACAACTATGTGCACATGCACCAACGTGACGAACACCATGACTTGTAATCATACAATTGTAGCCGTAAGACATTTGAACCATGTCAAACTTCCACTAGGATGGTTATTCTCATGCAGGAATACTACTTTTACTTACATTCCTGCTAACATCTCTGGAGGACCCTGTGCAATAACGCAACTATCACTAACCTAGTTTCCTATGCAGCCATCATTACCCATAATTAAGAGATACATTTTTGAATCTAAAGGGCTTACCCCCAGATTGTGATTCAAATGTGCATTTATTGTTGGGACCAGAAGTTCTAGTTCTTGCTTATTCTTTGGTAGGAGCCTGGGGATTAGCTGCTGGGGGCAATACATCTGTGATTAAGCTAGCATGTTTAGTAGTGAAAGGGTTGAATCATACCTCAAGCTATAGAAGATTTGCTTTTAGATCGCCAAGTTATGAGTAAAGAGGTTTTGCAGAATAGAGCTGCTAATGATAACCTGTTATTAAAATACAATTTAGGAGGATTCCAAGATGGCCGCCGGAGAATGAGGTCGCACTCCCACTAGCTCCCAGCCAGGCCCATGCAAGGAGAAATAAAGATGCAGCGGATAGCAGTAAAATAGGGAAATAATACTTGCAACCCCAGTGAGAAAAGGTGTGGTGTCATCGAAGTAGCCCGATCGTAGTCGGCGAAGAGGACCAGGGTGAAGCAGGATGCTCTCCCTGACAATGGGAGAGGTGAGCAAGTGATGCCGCAAAAAAATAAAAAACAATTAAAAATAAAAATATGAAGCAGTCGGCCTGTTGAGAGGAGGCAGAGTCCAGACGGCCAAGAAATTCCTGCCGGAGACGCCAGGAGACCTGGCAAGAGCAAAGGCTTGAGGAGGCTGTCCCCCCTCAGCGGTGAGAGAGAGGGCGCAGTGGAGATCCGGCAACAGAAAGGCGATCCAGCACCAGAAAGGCCAGGGGAAAGGCTGATCCCCGGAGAAGCAGGTGATCGGGAGGAATGCCCCTGGCAGACGCACATACACGGAGAGAAGGCATTGGCAACCACAGCCCGCATAGGGCACTACACCATAGCGGAGAGGCAGACCATAGCAGAGAGGAAGAATGGTGCTGTAGGGGGCCTCCAGCACGGTATGTACTGGCAAAAAGAAACGAGAGCAGAACGCCCCCCCAGTAAGGGACAACTATGCACCCGGTCCTCTGGGGCGGACTTGCAAAGAGGCATAATGAGCATGGTTCTGGAAGTGGGCTCGCAGCTTCTGTGACCCTGCACGCAGGCCCCTCCCCTCCAGCCACTGCCAACCAAAATATAAAGACAAGGACGAGAGGGGGGCCTAGGGGTGATGCCGGGGCCCTCAACAACAGAGAGGAGAGTCAGTGGCCCAGTCCTGGGGACGCACAGGAGGTGGTGAAAAAGCGCAGCTGCAGGGGGAAATTAAAAGAACAGAGCAATTCACAGCCCAAGGAGAGCCACAAAACATCTGGCGCCCACTCAGATGCCCGGAACAAAAGAGAAGCGGACCCCAGCGTCGCATAGCATCAAGAAAAGTACAAGGAGCGGCCAGTTGGAAAGTGGCTGGCAACTGTCCCCAGCAGAGACTGCCTCCGGCGAAACGGGACAACTACATATGAGGCGATGCCCCCCTGACAACTGGCAAAAAATGGCCCTAAGCAAAGAAGATCGACAAGTGTGTTTAAAGGGCTTGGAGGAGAGAATGATCGCATCTCTCCAGGAGCAAATTTCAAATCTGAAGAGCTCCTTGAAGGAAGTCAGAAGAAATAAACTCCGAAAAATCAGGTGGAATTGGCAGATCCAGGCCTATCTGAAGTAGATAAGGAGGTGCAGCACAACTCGGAGCTACTGGAGCAAATCGCCTCCACTACGCAAAACCTGGAAATTCAGGCCGAGGACTTGGAGAACCATTCAAGACGGTCCAACATAAGATTCAAGGGCCTGGCAGAGACTAATTTGGAGGCAGATCTGAAATAAACGGCACAGCAGTGTTTTGCAGCCCTAGTGACGGACCCCGCCCAAGAGGAGATCCGGTAGATCGGATACATAGGGTGGGTCCCAAGAGGAGTGGGGAGGCAAACGGGCCAAGGGATGTACTGGCAGCACCGGCCTCCTATGAGGAGAAAGACAATTCGCAGGGCAGCTATGGGCCAAACCACGAATATAGTCAAAGGCTTGCAGGTGAGCCTGTTCCAAGACTTGGCCGCTACCACACTTCAGAAAAGAAGAGCAATGGGAACAGTGACGAGAACACTGGTGGGGAAATTAAAAAAAAAACATAAATGGACCCTCCCCTTTGGCTTGTTATTTTCTTGGGATGAAAGACATCAGAGAGCCACCACATGCGCTAAAGGCCTAGCAATCCTGGGATGGAGGATGGGGAGGCGGACCCCGAGGATCAAAGACATGGGGCCCAACAAGAGGGAATGGTCTATCGCACAGGGGAAGAGAGGAGATAAACTGAAAAGGTACTCATATCAGACAAAGAGGGATCAAAAAAAAAAATAACAGACATGATCCACAAGAAGTATACAAATGAGGCGATAAACGCCTGAGGCGAATGGAAGAAAGCAAAAGAACGGTGGAGGGAATAGATGGACTGAAGAGGAACAGTGGAATGCTAACCAGCAGGAATAAGCGGGCCTGTACAGGGAGGATTGGAGCATCGCTTGGAATCCTAGAAGGTTAGTGCAAGGGATCCAGGTGAAAACAGGGGCCGGTGTCCAAATTGGATTGGAAGAATCCTAGGACACCGGGCCTAGACCAGATAGAAGTGGGGGGGGGGGGTGCATGGAGGGACCATGAACATTCAGGGGACGGGGACCTCAGGGGTTACAATAGGAGACTGGGGGGGGGAGGGGAGCGACGGAGTAAAGATGAGGCCGTTGCAAATTCTCACATAACATACAGGGCCTGAATACCACGGTGAAGAGGAAGAAGCTAGGAGCACAGATAAAAAGGGACAGGCAGATTTGATATTCAAGGAAACGCATCAAAAAAGGAGATTGCCATAAGCTACACATACATCAGTTTACACAAATCTACCAGGAGAATGCTCGGAATAGAACTTCAGGAGTATTAGTGGGCATAAATAACTCCTTGGGGGCGAAGGTAACCAAAACCTTAGCAGATCCGAACGGGGGGTTCCTCCATGTTCTGTGGAGAATAGGGTGATGACAATAGGCACTATATATACCCCCCCCCCCCCCCCAACACTGGACAGGACGCTTGTATATCAGGCTCTGGGAAATTAGAATGCTTTGCAGAATGGGAGATTCTTCTCAAAGGGGATTTTAACATAGCTTGGGACCCTGAGAAGGATAGGAGTGGCTGGGTTATCAAAAGGGGCGAGTACCCATCAAAGGCAGTGCGGGACAGACTGGCTGGAATGGCAATGAGAGACTTCTGGCGTGCAAAAAAAGGGGCAGGAAACGGGCTATACATGTTTCTCCCAGGTTCACCAAACGTGTTCTAGAATAGACTGTCTGGGTTACCCCCGGTATATTAAGGATGCTAATAGATATAGAGGTAGATCCAGTTCCCCTGTCGGATTATGCACCGTTAAAGATCTATCTCAGGGGGGCTGAAACAGAGTAACCCACTGTGCTCTTGGAGAATGCCAGGAGAACTCCTTAGGGACAATGTAATACGAGAGATTGTGAGGGGTAAAGTCAGATTATTTCACATTGAACTATACACAATGGGTCCCTCTGCACACTGGAAGGGATGCCTTTAAGACGGTTCTGAGGGGGGAGTTAATCACCCTGAAGGGTCAAAAATGGAAGGAGAAAGACAGATTAGTAAAAGATTTGGAGGCCGAATTGGGAGAGGCCCAAAAAGAACTGGCAGAGCTCAAGAACAGGGAGAACTACAACAGACTGAAAGAAGCCCAAAGACAACTGAGGCTGCTTAGAACCACCAGGGCTCAGAGTGCTCTCAAATCTGAAGTACAGCTGTTATTTCAGGGCCAATAAAGTAGATGAAATGCTTGCAAGGCTACTGAAACAACAGAGGTTAGCGCCACGTAGGGGGAATAAAGCAACTAGATGGGTCTATAATCAGACTCAGATGCGATAGTACAGGCCTTTGTAACATACTACAAGCAGCTCTACTCCTCGGAGTGCCCGGACAGCCAGAGGATAAAGGTAATTTTAGACGGGGTGAAGTTGTCCAAGGTAACTGGAGAAGACAGGGAAAACTTAGAAATGTAAATTACAGAGGAAGAGGTGGAGAGAATGATAGAAAGTCTCCCAAATAACAAGGCACCCGGCCCGGGTGGCTACTCTGGGATCTTTTATAAAAACGTACTGTAGTGAGCTAAAACACTTTCTCGCTAGATTATATAACAACTTTGGGACTGGGGAAGGAGTGACTCGTTCGATGATAGAGGCGAAGGTGGTGGTGTTAGAAAAAACAAATAAAGATCCTACAAGCTGTGGATCGTATAGGCTCATTGCGCTTCTAAATATAGACGCAAAAATGTATACAAGGATTCTAGCGGAAAGCCTAAAGGGAGTACTGCCAGGGGTTATAGGGCAGGATAAATCGGGATTTATCTTGCGGTTGTAAATATGGGACAATACCAGCGGGGTAATCCATCTATTAGAGAAATTGGAAATAAAATGTTTCAGAATCTAACTTTGAAACTCTTGTCGGAGCTATGATCTTGCCCAGAACAAACTACTGTAGCGCCCTCCATCTTGGTGCCAACAAAGGTAGTCTAGGCACTATTCAAGTCCTACAAAATGACGCAGTCCGTCTGATAAGAAATGTGAATAGGTGGGAGCCGTTATCAGAGCATAGGAGAAAACTCCACTCGCTTCCGGTGAAGGCCAGGATTCAATTTAAGGCCCTAAACGTTGTACACAGGTGCAGTTAGGGACAAGAGCCTAGGTATTCGAAAAACTGTATGAAAATACATTCTGCTAAGAGAGCTACTAGACTTAGTGAGGAGGTACGTATGATGGTGCCACCTAGTAAAACGCATCAGAGGAGCTGGAAGATCCTTCCCGGTGCAGGCTTCTATGGCTGGCTTGGAACAAACTTCCGAAGGACCTACGTACAGAAACAAATATGCTAAATTTTAGAACATTTGAAAACTTATTTTTCAGTGACCTGTCTTGGTAAAACAACCCTACCTTCTGTTTTAGTTTCTGCTTTTCTCTGCGCCCTGATGCCTTTGGGCTCTGGTGCATTATAAACGGACAAATAAATAAAACTGATCCCGGCCACCCAGATATCCGTAGATGCTGAAAAAGTCCTGTGTGAGTCCCCAGTCTCTGCAAGTGTGAGGAACTGCAGCAACGGCGATGTGACTTCTACTGTGTTGGCCCTTAATTTTGTTGATTCCACGAGATTCCACCTTAAAAGGTGTTGGCCGGCACAGAGTCCTGTGAGAGTGCCCAAGCTGCCCGAGTCTGCCTCAGAACGGCGAGGAAAAAGCAGACCGGGACCATCACGGTGGCCGCCGCCGCCGCTATTGACACAGAAATGGCGGCGCTGGGCCCACAGACACAGTTAAAGACTCTCTTCGAACGCCGGCATTTGACGGCGAGCAACATCGCTGAAGCTGGTCCTCACAACACTAACTGACGAGGTAAGCAGAGAAAAGCTGACTCAATGTAATTCACTGGCCGCCATACCCTCCCTACAACATCTTGCATTGGTCAGTGTTAACTGCAAAGCTGCCGAAACGTTTGAGTGTACGAGTACTACTTTGCAGTCGATTCATGTTCCATATAATGGATCTCCAAAGCTGAGAGGAGGAACTATGAAGCGCACACTGCAAAGAATGCAGATCCAAAATGATACAATTGAAGCTAATTTGCCAGATGGTAAAGAAAGAGTAGGAGAAGGTGGCTTACCTGCTAGTACAACCATTGATTCGATGCTCTGCCAATCTCCATTTGAGGTCAGAGATTTAGAATTACTGGAAGTACAAGTGCCTTCTATCTGACGCGAACAAAGGGTTGCCAAACAGACTATTCGCAAATCAAAGATAAGTTGATTAAGAGCTTCGTTCAAGCTGCAAAAACAACAACAATCAGTTGTAGAGGCCACACAGCTACCTCTGGAACTGGATAAAGCTACAGTACCTCGCCTCTCCTCTGAAAATAGTGAACGAACTGGTACACCTCACACACAAAAAAAAAATAAAACGAACCAATGAATGATTTCTCTCTGGAAAAAAGACGATTGTCTAACCTGTCAGTACAACATCACTGTTCTCATAATACGACCTTGGAAGTGTCCCAAAACAAAGGAAACGTTACAGCTGCATCCAGCTAACATCTGGTAAATATAAATCAGCTACCTAAAGAACCAGATTTGGAAAGTGCCATAAAGACTAACATCTCAGTGGCTGCTTCAATTCAGATACATAATGTATTAGCAGCAACGTCCCTGGCACTGATTCCATTAATAAAACTCTACCAATCATTGAATGATTCATTAAAGGACCAAGGAAATCTGTTAGCTCAGCTTGACACAAAACTATCAAATCTGTCTCATATTACTCCTTATTACAATCAAAGAGCGAAATGGAGGCTAATCTCTCTTTACAATGGCAAACAGACTAGTCAATCTTTCAATGAAAGAATACACCAACTCAGCAGACCTTATGGATGCCATCCTTGAGTGCATGAAATGGTTTCGCCATTTGGACAAAAATCGCCTCGTGGAATCATCCAATTCCAAGCTCCCATTTGAGTGTCTGCAGCCTGTGGCAAGAGTAACACCAGTCGTCAAAGTGAATCCTTGTGACGCATCAGCCACCAACAGTTTCAATACCCCAAAATCTATACCGGCTATATTGGCCGCCGCTGCATTACCAGCAGTGCTAACAGAAGCTACCGTAAGGACAGTTGACATAACTGACGAACTGGCGGCCTCTGAATCTCCAAGAGTCGTTGTGGACCTAGTGACCTCTACGGATCTAGTTAGAGGACAGCCAAAAAATGACTTTAAAAAAAACACAGTGCAACACATTTGGCCTCTTCTTGGGGAGTGCAAAAACACTTGATCTAAACCCAATAAAATCTAAAGGAAACATCCTACTTAAAACAGGCACAACCAAACGCCAGCGTATGCAAAACTCGGCAAAAACCAAACAATTTATACAGAACCTATCAACTCCAAAGAAATCAGGGTTCTTTCAACGCGCCAGTGCTGCAAAGACCAAAATGTCGGTATTAACAGATGCAGCAAAGGTCCCTGATTCAAATGTAACTGAGCAGGCGAATGCAAGACAGGTGGCCAACCCAAAAAAAGGTCTACATTTGGACTCCGAAATAAATGCAACAGACTCAGCAAATGAACCGTCGGACCAATATGAGTGGTCCACGTACTCTATTGATTCTAATGAGGATTCACAATCTGAGACAACAAACGAACAGGCGGCGATTCCTTTGCTGCGTACTATTGCGCCTATAACAGCCACCCATGAGACATGTCCCAACAAGGTGAATAAATGCATGGTCAAACTTAAATCTGGCCGTGGCGCAATTATCTCTGGAACCACAACCTTCACTTGGAGGCCTGAAAGTAACGAGGACACGCCCTGAAAATCACTCCAATGAGGCCTCAACAAATAAAACACTGAGTCAGACAAACCTAAATCCGAGACTACCATTAGCACAAAGAACAAAACAACAAGTTCAACAATCTCAGGTGGAAAATGAAAAAAGCAAAGCTCGACAACGAGTGACTGGGAAGGTGCGGATTGATAATATTTTCCCAGATGGAAATGAAGTAAACCTGAACAGAAGCAACGTAACGCGCCTACTACATGCTATTCCTTCATTGAGAACTATTACGTCGGAAGATATCCGAATTGTGGAATAGCTATCGGAGGCTTGTTCTGACCAAGTTGTTTCACACATCGGATCGCACGCAGTAGAAAAAAACATTACTATTAGCTAAAGACGAACTCCTCTCATATGGATTTGACATCTCAATCCAGAAAGATGAAAGTAAAAAACATCTGTCAGACAGCATGTCTGTGGAAGAAGATACCCGCACCACTAACGAAAAAAGAAGGAGACATATTAATGGACGTGTTTAAAATACATCCAGTGATGTCAGCAGGTGTCGGTCACTAGAATTGTCAGGAAACGCCAAAATTAACTAAACATACAAAACGGAAAACAAAGTGCAGGCTTATTTCCTGGAATAAACGAGGATTTATCCATCTCTATCAAGATCTGCCATTCTCCCTTGGAAACAATTTTGCTGTAGGTCTACAGGAGACTTGGCTACGAGAGTATCCAGTCAGAGATGGATACTCCATATTGTTAAATCCGGCCGGAAAACAACGGAGTGGCAGACCCTTCTCAGAGCTCTTGCCCATGATAAAGAACTCGTTTGGATACTCAATAAATAAAGTATACATGCCTAACTTGTTTGTCCAAGCAATCATGATGGAGCTCAAGTCGGACGACAACAAAGAAGTAAAACAGCTGTTACTGATAAACACTTATTGGAATCCAAAGATGATTACCACCACATGTTATTTGAATGCCTTAACCTCAGTAATAGATGATGGCTTACTGACATGCCAAAATCTGCAGATATCTGGCGATTTAAATTTTTCTTGGTTTGACAAACAACAGAGCAAACGGCTCACAAAAACGACTGCCGACTCCAATTGAGAGAGAAGACATCTCTGGCACTTAGCCATGGAAGCTTGAGACTGCGAAATGGTGAATGGGATGACCAAACGTGATAAGCCACCAAAGCCTATATGGCACTATGGGTCAACACATAAAACTCTAGATTATTTCTGTATTTCCAACAACCTGTGGCATGACATTGAAGATCTTGAAATTTGTAAATCCACAAATAGCGACCATGATCGTCTAGAACCATCATTGAGGCTTGACAACGCTATGCCAGACGAAAAATTTATGACATCTGTGGCAGTAAATCATGGTGGGAACAGATTACGAATAAACGCATCACAACTAAACAAACTATCAGAAAATATACGCTTTGGAAACGTATCCCAGAGTAGTAAAATAAACTTTGCACCGATGTTACAAAAATTTTGAATTGAAACTAAATCAGGCACCAGACCCTCACTAACAAGGAAACATGAATTTAGTTCCACTGTCCTGCACGAAAAGAAGTCGCTGCGAAGACATTTAAAGCAACTATTGAAACGTCTGGGCTGTAATGCCAATCCTGAGATTAAAAAAAGGAAAAAGAAATATAGGAATTGGATGAAATCCTTTGCCTCAATAAGAGACCAAGAAAAAGGTGAGCACATGATAAATAGATTACACATCACAAGTCACGAGAAACTTGGAAGATTCTAAATCAAGACGTGAGGCAGTCAAACGGAATTTCAAGGTGTAAATGGGAAGATTATTTCCGTAACGTATTTGAAACTGAATCTCATTGTGACAATGCTCCGATGGTTGCTTGTACTGAAAATTGGGATGTCATTGAGTGTGCTGGAGAAATTGCTCTAGTAATCCAGCATTTCAAAAAATTCTCATGCGGCAGGACCCGACAGCATTACCAACGTTATGCTGAAAGAAAAAAAAGAACAATGGTCCTGCTTCATTGCACACCAATTGGAACTAATCTCAAGATTCAAAAAAATACCCCTCATGGCTAACTGCGATTATTGTGCTGATATTCAAGAAGGGTGGTCGGGAAGATCCCTCAAATTACCGCCCGATCGCCCTTCTTGATACGATCGTCAAAATCTTCGCGACTTTCTTGCAATGCAAAATATCGAGGTGGGCAAACTGTGCAGGTCTGATGAATTGTCGACAAACAGGCTTCACCAAAGGCGTGGGGACGGAAGTAAATCTTACTATTAAATCTGTTAAAACTGGAGACCCTTAAAAATAAAAAAAAATTTAAAAAACCAAAGCTCTTTCTGGTATTCATTGATATGCGCCAAGCATTCGACTCGATAAATCAAGCAAAACTGTGGAGAAAGTTGGCTAAGTGGCAATGTCCATCTTCGCTTCTACAACCATTGATAGCCTTACACACTGACCACGATGTGCGTGCGAATAAATGCACCGGGTGAGCTTTCGAACGAAATCCCCACTAACAAGGGCGTGAAACAAGGTTGTCCCTTGGCTGCGTTATTGTTTAAATTATTTATCGCAGACATTCCATCAGCACTTGGTGAAGTTAAATGCTTTCCGCCAAAAGTGAACAGTCAGTCGATTAGTTGGGTAATATATGCTGACGATAGTGTTATTTGATCTTACACAAATTGGGCTACAGAGGCTACTCGTCAGATTTCAATTATATTGTGTGGAAAACGATCTGACGATTAATGAAAAAAAGACAGACTCTGATCATTGGCAAAGCAACGTCAACCAAAGACCTTGCATTTAAGTGGACAATTGGTCAAGAAAAAAAATAGAAAATGTTACTTCGATTCAGTACTTAGGAATACTATTCAACAATTCAATAAGAGAGTGGGACTGGTTCCTGGACCTAAAACATCGTATGGCTAGCTTTGCACTACAAGGTGCCCGCATACACGCTGAATATGGCAAATTCACAGTTATTCCCGTGATGACATTTTACAGGCAGAAAGTGGTCCCGGCGATTACCTTTGGTGCAGAATCGGGGTGGAACCTAAACTTTCATTGTTGGGACATGCTAAAAAGAAAGTTCTGGAGACCTGTCCTTTGTCTGCTGCCTTACATTTCGGTAAAAGCGATTAGGCATAAGTTAGGTCTTGATTCTTTATATGTTACCGTACTATGGCAATCAATTGCAACATTGAGGAAAATGTACCTGACCAATCCAGCGCCAGCTTACCGAATTTTGGTACTAACATCACACCATCCCGATGAAAGTATTCTGAGTTGTTGGGCTAACATAGTAAAATCAATTGTTGACATCGCCGAATGAAGTGGGAGACTGATGACTGCTCTGCAAATAGCTTAAAAAAAATTGCGCCTATGGAGTTAGAAACAGAACAATGAAAAGCGGGCAGAATTGAAGACCTCCTTGTTCTTAGGTAGAGCAGCAAACAGTTTAGACCTCTTACCAAAGTACTTGAAGAAATTTCCATCTAAATATCATAGCAACAAGTTTCTAAGATTAAGGCTGAACGCATATCAAACAAAAGATGTATTCTAGATCAAACATGATATGGCCACGAAGGATAACATCTGCAGATTTTGTTTGACTGCCGAAGAATCGTTGAAACATTTGATAACAGAATGTGAGTCTTTGGTGAATGAGAGATCTCTCTTTCTCGGGGACTATGCCACTATGAACAACAACATGGATGATTGGTGGTTCACAATGCTCTCAAGTAGCAACGTACATCGAACTTGTGTAGTGATTGACTTCTTAGATACGATATTAATAAATGAAAGGAAGTCGTGATGACACAGTGTGTCGGACTGTGTGGGGTTGGTTTTTTGTTTTTGCTGCTGTTGTGGGTTTTGTAATAAAGGTTTGAATAAACTGAATGTTACAAATAAAAAAAAGCTTTCGGCAGGTTGGAATGGCCATACTTATTTCAGGTGATGGAACAAAAAAGGGTTTGGATCCAAGTACATTCAAATGGTGGAGGCTGTGAGGTGGAAGCAGTGGCAGCCGCCCTGGATACTGGGAGAAAGGAGGGGGTTGAGGAAGAGTCCCGTCAAGTGCTGGCCATCAATGAAAAGAGACAAACTACAGGTCCCAAAATGCCCCACAAAATACTGCATCGGGGGGGGGGGGGCACACCGATGGGTAAACAAAGGAAAAAAAGGAAAGGGAGAACCAGGTTTCCTTATGTTAAAACCGCCCGAACACAAACAAAGTACAGGGTTAGCCCACAGTGGACGGAGCAGGGAGGAGGTGGGGAATCTGAATCAGGTGCGTTAAAACCGTTGCTGAGAACACATGGGGCTGATTACGGGGGAGGGGCCGGACAAGAGTTAAATGCAACTCCAAGAGACTCAGGAGGGGTCTTATTTTTCAGGAGCAGCACGTGGCGAGAGACGCCGCACCCGAGTGAAGTGAGACCAGCCAAGCATACGAGTGGGCTTACTAGTAGTAAGCGGAAAGTTCACAGATTGACACCGTACCCGGTCCAAGGCTCAAGACCTTCCAGTGGAGAGAAACGGCCGCCTAAGAAGAAGTATTCGGAGTGGTGAAGTGTATACTATTGACATTGTGTTCATTTCGTTTTCATGGCCGGCGGACAGGTTGAAGGGTGAAAAGCCTGTAATCGCCTGGCTGTTATCTTGGAACTAATTCAGGCCAGTTGCGGCAGTTGCAAGTAAAGTAAGGTAGAACGCCTGTGCCTATGAGGTGAAAAGAACTGTCATCAGTTGGCTGAATTTATTGATCTGTGACCAGAATTTGTTGTGCAATAAACCACTGTGAAAGAAAACCTCGTTTGTCTCCAGCTGACTACTTAACAGAGGCATACAGAAACCCATCGATTAGGTTGGCAGTTAATGCTCATATTTCGGACGCAATAGGCATTGAACGAGGGACTAGGCAGAAATGTCCTTTATCTCCCCATCTGTATTGCCATATATCTGGAACCAATGCTGGCCTCTATCAGACAAAAACAAGATATTAAAGGGATCCCATTTGGTGGGGAAACGCATAAAACGGGCGCTTATGTGGATGACATGTAACACTGGTGGGAATATTAAGGGAACAAGAAGGGCTCACTGGCCTAAGGATAAACATGGGCAAATCAGAAATGTTGGCAGTGGGCCTACCCAAAAATGGGATCGCCACCCTGCAGAGTTGCACCCCCTTTCGCTCTGCCGGGGGGAGCATAACATATTTAGGGATAAAATTAACCAGTAGAATTTCCACGCTGTATAAAGCCAAATACTCGGACTTAAGAAGTCACAAGCAGACTTCGACAGTTGGACCCCGATGCAGATCTCTTGGCTAGGGCGAGTAAATACAGTATGAGTTCCAAATACTCCCTACTGCTGTCCCCAATGTATTCTTTTAATAAAATACCTTGATTTCTAGATTCGTCTGGCAAGGCAAATGCCAGAGAGTGGCTTTAGGCCTCTTGACGACCCTAAGACAGAGGCGGAGTGGGGCTGTCCAACTTATATCGCTACTATGAAGCCGCTCAATTGAGAGTAGTGCGCTAATGGTTTTCTGATTTCAAGGACAAGGTCTGGGCACAGATGGAGAGAGCGGTGACGGGATGCTCATTGGCCGGACTACTGTGGCTTCAAGGGAAATATAGGCCCGCCCCCCCGAGAGCCAGGCATTGTAGAGTACTCCGTGCAACATGCAATATATGGGACAGGCCGCTCCAAAATGGGTCCCCCGTCGACTATTCCATCCCTATTCACACTGATGTTTGAAACTCCCAATTTCACTCCGGGCACAATAAAAAGAGTACATTTAGCAGGTGGAAGGAAAGGGGTGGGTGAAGATTAGAGACATGGCATGGGACAGGGAAATAGTGTCATTTGAGGACCGCAAAACACACGTAGGGAGATAGATACGAATACATACAACTGAGGCACTGGTTACAATGTAGGGAAATTCGCCAGGCAGCAATTAGGCCACTGACAAAATTTGAGACATACGCTACCACCTATGCAGGAGATCAACATCTGGTATCGGATATAGACACGATGCTTCAAGAGTGCTCAGACCATAAGATCTGGCCATACCAAATAGCCTGGGAAGGCACGTTGGGAGAAGCGGTCCTAGAGTGCCCTTGGGAAGGGCTGTGGAGGAACATCACAAAATTGACCAGGTCCCTACAGTTACGAGAGGCATGGTATAAAATTATGCTACAATGGCACTACACCCCTAACAGACTACATGAAATGCATGACTCGGAATCTCAGGAATGTTGGAGGGGGTGTAAAGGGATCAGACACATATATGGTGGGGGTGCCCCAAGATGAAGGGCTTCTGGGAAGAAGTTACAGGTAATTTGCAGAAGATAGTACCTGAAGGTCAACCTCTCTCTCAACAGGCGAGAGCCAATGTGGACTTTTAGACCCAGAGCAACACAGAATATCAAATCCACAGAAAAGCGCTTTGGTGACTTTGCCAATATCGGCCTGGCTGGTTATTGCAAAAAACTGGAAACAAAAAAGCCCAACCACGGTGCCGTGCTGGCTTCGTAAACTGAATAGTAGCAAGGGAGTGGATTACCTAAAAGATCCAAGGGGAGGCGGAGAGATTCCGGAATGACTGGGGAGAGTTTGCCTTTTTGTAAAGCGAGTTTGTGCAACAATGGTGCCCACAAAATATACAGGCGTTTGACATACAGTGATTAAAATAACCAGACGGAACCCCATTGCCGTCAACGAACTACATTTACACAATACTCCACAGCCAGACTCTGTAGTCCCCTGGGGGGGATGGAGGAGAGGTGTTGAGAGGGTGTGGGAGCGAAGTTGTCTGAAAAAATGCCAATAAAGAAATGTTTGAAAAAACAAATACAATTTAGGGCGCAATGCATTTGAAGGAATGTGTTTGGATTCCAAATATTGGAGAAACCCTACGTTATGCTTTGCTTGTAATAATATGATGATTTGGATTCCTTTCTGCTGTTATCTTCAAAGTATCTCTAGTTTAGCTATGATATTTCATGTTTCATAAGCCAACTCTAGTGCCACTGAGCTATGGAAGCCAAGTGTCCAAGGGTGGAATCTAATGCATTTAAATAAAAAAATGATATCTGTGACTCAAAGATGGAGTTTGCTCGAAACCCTTCTAAGTAATTTCACAAAACGGAACTCACCATGGTTACTACGATGCCAGGCTCCAGCAAGGGGACCTGAAATATATTGTGGTTCGAGAAACTGTGCACCGACGTGAATAGGAATCGGTAAGACTAGGACAATGACCCAAATGGGAACATGCAAAATGGATAGCTTGCCCGTATTGTGACCGATGAGGAGCGAAGAGGGTGCAGAGATTACTCCAGCGCATAGCCCTCTGATTAGCAAGTCGCAGCAATCAGAGTCAGACAGGCTGCACATTACAACCTGCGTTTAGACACCCAGCCAACCTGGTGGTTGAAAGACTGATAATGTAACTGTAGTGAATTTACGGTGAAGGCATTACGAGTTGGTGGAGAATATGGTGTACATGGTCTCTCTGCCTTTAACATGGTCCTGCTCACATCACACTTGCATGCACACAAACATGCACTGTACATAGGATGAAAGGATGCACTGCTCTCAACAAATAAGACACTGCCTGCACTGGCAATTCTTTCCGAATGCAAATGAGAACAAACCTGAGTGCCATCAGTGGCGCCGGACCACACAATTACGCCAGAACACAACAGGTGCTTCTATGTTTTCTATGAGAACTGTTAAGGATTTCAATCAGGCGACACACACCTTGGTCTCAGCCTAGTATGCCGTGCACAACTGAAATGCTTGTTTTTTATATTGATTCAATAATGAGATGGTACACCACTCATATCACACCCCCTTTTCAAATACCTGGGTCACAATGACCATGAACCAGGCTGGTTGGTAAAATACAATATTTATTTTAAAATTCCAAAGAAATCATACAATTTTTAATATGGGGCAGCAATCTCCAATGGGGTGATAATTACAATGAGAATGTGAGCAATGCACTGGCTTTAACCTGCTAAACCACAGCACAGCGCAACAGGAGCACTTTTTGTTTTAGGAAAGACAGCACCCAAGTTAGAATTTCCCCCTGCAATGTCCCTCAACCCACAAATAATCAATTCTGAGTGGATAAACAGAAGCAGCAGGTAATCAGGAATAAGAAACGGGAAACGTAATACAAATCTGACCTTCCCTCCCCAAATAAGAGAGAAAAACGGATTTTAAACCCCTTGCAATGTTATGAGATGACTCGAAAATGGACAAATAAATAATGAATGTGTGTTAAAAACCTTGAAGCAAACTTATTTCCTCACTAAAGAAACAATGCAAATACACTTAAACATCATGGATCACCAAGAGCATACAGTTCAAAAATGAGTGGCAAGTTTAAAACACGTTGCAGCAAAACGACATGTTGGAAACTTAGCAATTCCTGCCTGAAATTACCTAAACTTTTTTTTTTATTTTTTTTAATAAACTTTATTTTTGGTTTGCATGTCACAGTACACTCGCTGCAATTCTCATCTACATGATACGAATATATGTTACACATTGATAAACCGGAACCCATTACAGTCTTTTACATCAGGTGCATGTCTTTGTATAACTATTCAGTGTAAAATTACATTTGACTAATAGTTTGGCATGGTATATCATCCGCACTTTCGCTATCAGAGTTTTCCATGTCTGGTAAGGTATCGTCTAAGTATGCCCTGAACAGGTCCCAAATGTCTCTTGGTTTGCATGGAGCAGGCATCATACCCACATAGTTTTCTTCACATTCATTTACATAAGTCAAAGTTGCGAGGAACTGTTCTGCTGTTGGAGCCTGACTGCTCTTGCATTTCTGAAGGATGCATTTCTTTGCTACTGCGCAGGCGACGTTAAACCGTCTCCTCGTTTTTTCCGGAACCTTTCCAATGTCGCCAAAGAGATATTTAGTAGGGTTGAGGTGTGCAGGGATTTGTGTTATTTCCTCCAGGATGTTAGCCACTGTGCGCCAGAATCCTGCCATCTGGGGACAGGCCCAATACATATGAAAAGAGTCCGCACCAGGGCATGGCCTTTCGGGCAGCTGTCGGATATAGCATTGTAGAACTTTGCCATTTTTGCAGGGGTAAAGTGTAGCTTATTCAGGATCTTGATTGTATTAGGCCTGCATTTAGTGAAATCTTCTTAGAAAGGAGACGGTATCTGGACCATTTCCCTGTCTCGATTTTGGTGCCCGTGTCCTTTTCCCACGATGTCTTGATGGTGTTCAGTGTTTTCGTGTGAGCCTGAACTATATTGTATAGTTTGGATACCCCTGTGCCCGCCTGAAAGTACAATGACTGGTAACATGCATGTTCGGGGGGTTCATCTGGGAATGTTGGCCACCTTTCTTTGAACGCTGCTTTCATCCGATGGAATTGTAGGGCGACCAGCTGGTTTCTCCCAACCGAGTATGCAAAGTCTTCAGGGGTTACGAATTTACCGTTTGGGAACATGGTTTTCATTGTAAGATCGTATTCTGGGGTCCAGTTTTTCTGGATGGCAATGTTGTATGTCGGCTTAATGCCTGGGAAGTTCCAGAGCGGGGCCTGGGAGTCATAGGGGGTGTCTATGTGGAGTTGCTTGCTAATTGTGGCCCATGCCGCAACTGTGCGGGAAGCAGGATCAAACTTACAATCGTCTTTATGTAATTTTGTGAATATGATGGATCGCAAATCGGTTGGGCGGACAGAGTGTCACTCGATGGGTATATGTGGTGTTCTGTCCAAGGGGTCCTGCCAAAACATTGCATAGTGTGCCTGTGCCATATAGTAGTATAGTTCAAAACCAGGGGCAGCGAAGCCTCCCATTTCGTAGGGTTCGACCAACTTGTCCCATTTCATTCTGTTCGCACCTCCGTTCCACACAAAAGTGGTGGCCATGGATCAGAGATTGTCAAAGAAGGGTTTGCCCGGCCATATAGGTACATTGCAGAAGATATATAGGAGCTTAGGGAGTACTGTCATCTTAAGTACCGCTATTCGGCCAGCAAGGGATATGGGGAGTTTAGACCAAATTTGAAGTTTAGAGTATATGGTTTGTAGAGTGGATTCATAGTGGTCTATATAGAGGGAATTCTTGTCACGAGAGACCAGGATTCCCAGGTATCTGATGTATTCGGGAGCCGATGACAGAACATGTGCGAATGTGGGGCAAGTAGTGGCTTGTGTCAACGGAAAAGATCTCGGATTTAGCAGTATTGATCTTGTAGCCTGAATGCGTGGTGAATTCGGTGATCACGGCCAATATAGGGGATAAGTTCTTTTCTGGTTCCCGAACATATAGCAGTGCATCGTCTGCATATAATGAGATGGATTGGTATACACCGCCATTTTTATACCCTTCAGGTCTTGTTCAGCCCCAATTACAGCTGCCACCGGTTCAATTGTAACAGCAAAAAGGATGTGGGAGAAGGGGCATCTTTGCCTGGTTCCTCTGCATAAAGTGAATTGACTGGATAGGGTTCGATTGGTTAGAACTCTGGCTTTGGGAGAGGAATAGAGAGGTTTGACACAACCTATCAGATAGGGGCCGAATCCTAATTTGTGAAGGACCTTGAACATATATAGCCATGAAACCGAATCGAACGCTTTTTCCGGCGTCTAGTGATATGGCTGCTGCTTGTGCCTCTGGCTCGATCTGTGCTAGGATGCTGAATAGTATGTGCAGGTTTAGGGCAGTGGATCTCGTTGTGATGAATCCGCATTGGTCGGGGTGTATTAAAGTGGTAATTTTCGGGAGCAGTCTAGTGGCCAGTACCTTCGCGTAAATTTTGGCGTCTGTATTGATCAGGGACAGGGGGCGGTAGGAGGAGCGTTCATAGGGCGGGCGTCTGGGTTTCAATAGCACCGTAATAACTGCATCCGACATTGACTCTGGGAGTGAACCAGCGCTCATAGCCTCTTCCCACACGAGAGTCAATGTCGGGGCGAGTATCGGGGTATGTCTTGTATAGGTCGGCGTTCAGACCGTCCGGCCCTGGAGTTTTACCCGCTGCCAATGATTTGATCGCCTCAGCAATTTCCTCGCTTGTCATAGGTTGTTCAAGGGTCTAGTTGTCTTCTAATGTTAATCTAGGGAGGGCAATCTTACTCAGGTATGTCTTTATATCGTCTTGTGTGCATCTATCATGATTGGCATAGAGGTTAATGTAATATTCTGTGAATTCAGAATTTATTTCATCCTCCCCGTGAACAGCTATTCCCTCATCTGTTAGAATGCTTGCATTAGGGGTGTGGGTATAATCATTGGAGTATATGGGCCAGATGGTTACCTGCTCTATTGCCTTCCCCGTATCTGCGTGTCCTGGCTGGGATGGCCATGTATTGTTGTTCTTTGGTTGCCAGTTCATTAAAGGTTTGGATATGTAAGCTGTCAGCCAAAGTGTGCTTGTCATGGGTCATACTATATGCAGATTCAAGTGTTTGCAGGAGTTATTATGTATTGTCCAATTTGGTTCTAAGAGGGCCAGTTGTCTTGGACATCAAATTGCCCCGTACCCATACCTTAAATGTTTCCCATATGGTTGCCCAGCTGTCCACCGAACCTTTGTTCAGTTGGAAGAATTCTTCCATCTCAGTGTGGAGAGTTTCTACTACATTCGGGTCCTTTAATATGTTGGGGGGCAACTTCCATCGCTGTGCTGAGCGATTGATGTCGGTGAACAACATGTCGAGAATGACCGGGGAATGGTCCGAGTGTGTGCGAGGGAGGATTTCGCAGCACTCGATAGAGTTGATAAGAGGGGACGAGATGAGCCAGTAATCTATTCTGGATTCGGTATCGTGAACTGAAGAATAAAATGTGTATTTTCTATCTGTTGGATGGATCCCTCTCCATGCATCAGTCAGGGTTAGTTCCTCTTGGGCTTGGCGTATAATGTTGGCCGCTTTAGTAAGGGTTCTAGGTTTACTTGAGGACCTGTCCAGTGTGGTATTGAGGATAGTGTTGAGGTCCCCTCCCCACAATACCCAGGCATTCGTGGTCGGGCCTATCTCTGCAAAGCGATGTATGTAGAACTCTGGGTCGTCTAGGTCTGGACCGTATGTGTTAACCAATATAGGTTTTTCGCCTGCCACGGTGCCCCAGATCACAACATATCTGCCCTGTGGGTCGATTTTGCTTTTCTCGGTGGAGAACCCCAATGACGGGTGTATTAACCTGATGACACCTCTGTTTTGGGAGGAATATCCGTATAATGCCCATTGTTTTCCCATTGCCGCAGGATACTCTCGTTGGTAGATTTTAATGCACGAGTCTTTTGGAGCATAGCGATGTGCGGGTGATGTCTGTTGATGTATGCTCCTAATTTGCTGGCTTTCGCCCTATTGTTTAACCCACGGATGTTCCAGGTAAGCATTTTCAGTTTTATCCTCATGGGTGTTCTAGTTTTTTGCGCCATTTGCGTGCATAGTGATAAAGCTTGGGAGGGTGGGTTTTCTCATAGAGGACAGCAAGTGGAGCAGTGAGGGCAATTTTAACAATGAATAATCCAACTGAACATTGTGCCTGGTGCCCAACTGGGGCCTTCTGAGGCGTAAACATTGTTCTCGAACAATAGAACCGTCCCATGTTGCCTGTACCCACCCCCTCCCACACCATTGTGCCCAACTTGATGAACCCTTTTTACTAACTTGTGGATATTCCCAAAGAAGGGGGACGAGTGCACCAACTCCGCTTCGCGTTCGAGCGCATATCATCCGGCATTATTCAAGGATGGGGAGCAGAGGTGTTTTCCTGCTTCACCCTGCTTTCAGCATTTCCAGTGGCCAAGAGAGGCCAATTGTGACTGCGACTGGGCCCAAGGAATTGTGAGTCAGGCTATACCGGCTGCTGCAGATCGTTCTGTGTTAGGGAGAATTCTCTGTTAAGGCTAATTTCCCAAACCTAGTGAGTCCCCCAACAGCTTTGCTGGATTTTTGGGCTTTATTTTTTTCTCCTGCTAAGAGTGAGACTCTTTTCTCCCACTCTTAAGCATGATATGAGAAGGTCCTTTGACTGTGAATGTGTTTTATGGGCTATGGGGTCTTTCACTCCATAGGGCTTCATGTGTTTTTGGTATGTGTGTTACAAAGCACCCTCAGTGCAGTAACACAGGGGTGTCATAGCGACCCCCAAACAGACTCCAAACCCTGGGACTGACTACTGTCTCCCAGGGCATGTAAAGTCACCATTGGCTTTACTAGTCTCAAATTGTAAACAGAAACAGTACAAACCATCATATTGTGGAAGTACTGGTAGGGGTAATTGGATTGCCCCTGGGTCTGTTTTCCAAGGGGGCACTGTGCAGTCCCCCCTTGTCGGGTTTCTGGCTGGTGGCAGTGGATACCACGCAAAATATTCCATCGGAATATTTCTTATGGGATTTTCACATTGATTTTAAAAACGCACCACTTTTTGGTGCAATGTTAAAGATACCGCCGGGTTATTTATTTAATATTTACTTCCCGGTTGGGTCTTTTCGCCAGGACTCTAACCCAAGTCGAGTCCTTTGTTCCACTTTTTGGCGGGCTTCTGCACAGAAGCCCTCCAAATGGTGCCACTCTGTCTGGGGTCTACAGGATATGTGGGAGGGGGATTAGGCACCCTGGACTGAATTGCCTCGGCAACTCAAGTCGCACTCTTGCGATTGGCCCAGTGGTGAGCCGCCCGGCTCACCACTTAGCATGTTTCAGTGACAGCTAGGCTGTTGAATGGGGGTTTTTCTGCATAAAAGCAGGGCTTTGGGGACTGGAACTTCAGAAGTCGCCACAGGACCTAAAGAATCCGAAGAGGGGAGAAGCTGAGCCATCTACGACGACAACACTACTGGTGGAGCCCTGCTATACGAACTCACCACTTCCCCGACGACAGAGGAGATCTTCTTCCAGGAGAGTCTTCTTCCCTTTGAGCTGGTGGGACCAACCAGTTCACCTTTTCCGCCTTCCTGGATGTCTCATGGTCGAATCGCCCGTGCCAAGCACCTGGCGGCCGGATAGCCACGCTTCACCACTAACCGCGAATAAAAGGGTCGTACCTTTTAATCGGGAACTCCGTGGCTGGTTTCTTCCCTGGCAGTGCAACGACCTCCAGCTTTCTTCCTCGTCGAGATCATCTCCTCCTCTGGTCGAAGCCACGACTTGCACCCGCTGCCAGGAACAACTGCCACCGCTGGAGCTTTCTCACCATTTCAGGTACTGTGTCCTGCCTTTTCTCTCCCTTTAATGAATTATTGGAGTGCCAACTAAGGTTACGCGCTCACCTCCGTTTTGCTAATAAGTGTTGTCTTAACCTAGACTTGTCGAATAATTAACTAGGGAGGTGTATATACTTCTAGTGACTGTTTGAACTTGCTTGATATATTAGTGCCAGTGTATTTTCATAAGTGTTTTTAAATAAATAATGATATACTTTTTAATACCAAAGCTCTGGTCAGTGTTTGCTTGTTCTACTGTGTTTTTGGCCCTATTGTGTATACTCTATATACTGCCTAACTCTTCTTGAGAGAAGTCTGACTGCTCAGCCACAGTTACCAGGTAAATCTGGGTGGTACAGACTGCTACCAATTGGGTTTACTGCTTACTCCTGTGGTCTTAAACTTTTTGCAGTGGTCCCTAAGGGAACTGCACAGGTTTCTGCCTAACATTCTGGTCAAGATCCCATCTTCCAGGCGGAAGGGGTATTGAGGCTTCCATGCCGTTGAGGGAGATTCGATGAAGTGCGCTCTTCCACCATGCTGTACACGAAGCTTCGCCGGAAAGAGAAGGGCATACAGAACCTGTCTCAATCGCAGTTGGCGCTTGATGGTTTTGTAGGATCGTCTGAGTTTGGACACCTGCAGAAAAGTCTGGATACATATGGATGTTGTCATTGCCGAACCTCAGGGGACCTTTCTCTCTTGCCAGTTTAAGGACGGCGTCCCCATCTCTGTAATTCAGCAGTTTGGCTATAACTGTGTGGGGAGGAGCCCCGGCCTGGGCGGTGGAGCGAGGAAGTGATGTACCCGCTCAACAAGGAACTGAGGTGAGAATGCTTCTTCCCCAAGGAGAGATTTCAAAAGGCCTTCGATTCGGGACTCCATGGACCTTTACAGAAGGTCTCCGAGAGGCCGACTATTCGGATGTTGTTCCGTCTGGACCGAGATTCCAAATCACCACACTTGTCGCAGAGTTTATCCATTTCCCCTCTTAGGAGTGATATGTCTTGGGTGTTTTGCCGAGTAGAGTCCTCATTCGCGCCAATTCTACTTTCAGTCTCTGTAATCCTGGCACTTTCTTTGTCTAAACGGGTTTTGAGAGAGCCCATCGTGGAAACAATGTAGTCAAGCTTGACATTGATAGTCAGGAACCCATTTTGACCCGTAGTTAATAGATGGTCAAATTTCGTGTCTTCCGTAGTCAAAGATGAGGCAGGGACTTGTGGATCCGGACTTTCGGGAGGCGATTGTGAGCTTGTAAAGAAGTCCATGGGTCCTGTCTTTCTGCTTTTGCCCACGCTTTTTCCAGGCATTATGAAGGTGAAAAGGCAATATGAGCCAGTTAATATGAGAAGGCCGTATGATAAGATGTAGTAGAGGGTGGCACGGAAGGGCCGCGGGGGCCCGCAGGGGTCCCAATGTGTCTGCGACGTCAATTGCCCCACAACAGCGTGTTCTGTGGTCCACACGGGCCAATGTCCTTTAGAGCTGGGATGCACGGATTCTCACAGTAAGGTTGGATGGTGACAGGCTGAGAGCTGATCGGAGGGAAGCACAGGGCGACTCAGTGGACGCCAGCTGTGCCTGTCAGGATCTGTACCTGGATACGCCTGATTTGGACCAGATAGCCTTGCACTGAATGTATTGTGTCCTCCCACGTTTATATGGGTACACGCTATGCGATATTCCTGCACAGGAGCGTATTTCCCGTGTGGACTACTGTAGGGTGATTTACTGGTGTCTAGGTGGAAGCCTTTCTGGAGTCTGGAGCTCCGATTCCCGGACGATGGTTAAGGTTGTGTGGTCGGGCTCCCCAGGGGGATGGTCGCCGGGGTTCTGTAGTGGCCTCTGATGTGGTTAGGGGCATTCATCCGCTGGTATTGTGCACAGCCGGCGTCCGGGGGGGATGTTTCGCCCCCTGGTTCCCCAAGCTGAATTCAGGTGTGGCGTGTTATGGAAAAGCGCCAAGACCCCTGTGCGGGTCCCCGCGACCCACCTCGCACCCAGCCGTATTGTTTGCCTTCACCTCCGTACCTTTCTCTCTGCAGTCAAGGAGTGGGGTCGGGGACATCTGACCCAAGCCGCCGGGCCGTCACCAGGGATGTGCCTCGGGCTGCAGTGGGAGCCCAGCCAGTGTGTTGCACCCAATTGCGCGGATGATCGTGCCAGCCTCAGGCACAATTGAGAGGGAGATGGAGGCGGCACGCCCCGGTCACCACGGGCCCACGCTGGCCACCCCCCGCTCCGTGTAGCGAGGCGCCGACTCTGTCCCAGACGCCGGCAGCGAAGTTCTGGGGAAGACAGGTATGTCGCAGCCTCAGGGCCGCAAAGGCAGCGGATTAGAAGGATTTCACTGCGGACACAATAAACAGTGAGGAGAACGTAGCAAGGTGCTCGATGCAGGACGGAGCGCCGGATGTCTCGGAGTATGTGTGCCGCGACGTTCCGTGTCCGCAGTCCGTCAGCCCCGTTCCGTCCACTGTGAGGCCCGGTGCGACAGGAAGCAGCGGCACTCTCGTAGAATCTTGTGGAGCCACGGAGCGGCTCAGGTCCGTGGCCTCCAGGTCTGCCCAGGTTCCCAAGCTTAGGGTGTCCGATTTCGATCGGGATTTCGCCTGAGAGTTAGGGATAATATCGGGGACCAGCATGGATGGTTTTCGAAGCTTGATGCACTCTGAAAGCAGGATAAAAATCAGGTAGGATTTATGCAGGAGAGGAGCTCTTCACTCAAGCGGCAATCTTGTTGCGCAACAGCGCCCCCTTCCAACCCAAACGGTTTTTAATAAAAACGGGTGAAATACACCGATTTGGAGTGGGGTGTAGAGGTATATCCCAAGGACAATATGAAGTGAAATTAAGTATCTAGCTGGTAAATTGGATGAGTTAGGCAAGATATAAAAAGGTGCGCTTTGAGTAAAATGCTGTGAAATAGGAAAGGAAATCAGCTGTGACAAGAACAGTTTTACTTTAGACTAGAGTATTCAGGCTAGGCCACCAAAGAGGGACACAGTAAGCTCCAGGGTTGATTCACGAGTTCAACACTCTCACCCCAGCGCCCAACCCTGGTGGAAACAGTCTGATCACTCTAAATAGGATTAATGGCTTAAAATTACACAAGACAAAAATACTTAAGAGATGGAGCTAGCACTAGAAATCAAGAGCCGGATTGCAAGAATGATTCTGACAGTTTGAAAATGTTATCAGGATAAGGATAGGATGACTTAGAGAGTGGGATAAGGACAAAGACAAGATATGCTATGGGTTTCTATGGGTAGACTAAATACTCACAGTCACCTTTTAGTTTGGGATTTTGGACAGTCAACGGTTCTGGTCACTACACAGCAGGCCGCCTGGCAAACAGCTGGGCAGTTCTCGTCACCTGATGGCACTGGACTGGAATGGCAATTCTGGTCTCTGGATACTAAAGGTCAAGTGGATGGCAGGACAGCAAAATGGCAGGATGCTTCCCAAAAACACCAGAGCTTTCCCCTTTGTTTTTTTTTAAAATAATTTTATTTCACCAAACAATACAAACCAAACTTGTAGTGCATACAATAACATTATAAACATACATCGCTTCATCATGTCCACTGCTTCTCCCCTTCCTTCCCCCCCTTTCGAGCCTACTCCCTTTCATGTTCTGTTTCTGCATCTTGTAATGAGGATTCCTCCTCCATGATTTCCGTTGGGTCTTGTATTAACCCAAATAACTCTGCTATTAATTGTTTCCAGGCCGTCAGGGTCTCAGCCTCTTCCTCCCACCGACATTACTTGCATCTTGCCATACTGCAGTTTCCGCTTCGGCCCATTTCTGTAGATCTTTCCACCATACTTCTATTCGTGGTCACTGGCATGCCTTCCACCAGATGGCAATTCTCCTCTTTTGCAAGTGCATACGCTAGATCCTTTAATTTACTCACATGCTTCAGTTTACGTGGTCTCGGAAACCCTCCTATCAAACAGGCCCACACCGTGTCTACCACAATCTTGATTCCTTTTTCAGCTAACCTGTGCGCAACCTCACAAAAACGCTCAATGACTGGGCATGACCAGAACATAGGCACCATTCCAGCATTTTCCTCATCACATTTGGGGCATGCTTGTCCTATGTTTTTAAATGTGGCTATTCTCTGGGGCGTCATATACGCCCCATGGGCTACATACAGTTGTATCTATTGTAGTCTTGCGTTCCTCGACACTTTTGTGGTACCCTTGGGCTCGTTCCCACATCCCATCGCTCATTGGGGCTCCCACTTCCTCTTCCCAGTCCCGTCTCAGTTGTGCCACTTCCATCCCCACCTTGGACATCATCAGCTCATATATTCATAGCTCTCAACTCACAAGCTTTTGGCGGGTGTCACCCGCCTTGTAAAGGGCTGACTCACCCGCCAAGCATCCTGCACGCCCATTCATTCCAATGGGCATCTCACCCGCCAAAAACAAAATCGAGTGATTTCACCTGCCTTTGGAACACAGATGGTTGAAAGCTATGTATATTCTGGATATCTCGTGTCCCCCCTCTGCAAGGTCATATTGTGTCTATGGTAGTGTCCGGTTCTTCTTCTAGTTCTACTTCGGACCATGTCTCCTTGATTCTCCGCACCACCCTATGGTATGTGATATACTCGCCCACATGTAACCCAGTTTCCTCCTCCAACACAGCAAAGTCCCTTATATTCCCCTCCAGCCATATATCACCCATGGTTTCTATCCCCACCGGTTCCCAGTGATTCCTAATCATCCTTAGTTGCTTGTCTTTGCCCGCCAGCGCCACTAGCGGTACCTGTGGGGAACACAGGAATTAATCCACCATCAGCTGGCAGGCCCTGCGCCATATCTTCCACCCAAGTATCATCGTCTTTGGATGCCCTTCCATGTCTGGCTTAGGCAGCCACATCATTTCCTTTAGGAAATATGGGGTACAGTCTTGCCGGAACAGCCTAGACTCAAAGGTTGCCTCTTCAGAGAGCCATTTGGCTACATATTGCAGCTGGCTTGCTATGTAGTAGATTTCATAGTTTGGCAGTTTTATGCACCCTCTCTCATATGAGTTTTGTAGCTTCCAAAGGGCCACCCTATTCCTCGTCCCAAGCCAGAGGAAATCCCTGCACATGCCTTCTATCTTAGCAAAGGTCTGCCTTGTTATCAGGTATGGGATATTTCCAAAATAATGCAAGAGTCTCGGTAGGACCACCATTTTCAACATTGCCCCTCGTCCCATCATCGCCAAGAGTAGCGTCACCCAAAACTTCATGCTATTTCCAATTTTCCTGATCGCCTCCTCTGTGTTCTACTGGTGTTCCTCTTCCACCGTATGGTATAGATCTATTCCAAGATATCGGAACGTGCGAACCTCCCATGGTATCTGTAGAACCGGTAGCTGTTCTAACGGAATCCCTTGGTACCTGCCCAGTGGAAATATACTAGATTTTTGGGGGTTCACAGCTATGCCAGACAGCCTTGCATATCTCGCCATCACTTCCAGAATGTACTGGAGGTTTTCTTCCGGGTGCCGTAAATACAACATGTCATCCGCATACAAAGATTAGATGTGGTTCCCCTCCTACAGCGATGCCTATCGGGTCGTACTATTGCCTCAGGTATATGGCCAGGGATTCCAGGGCTAGAATATACAGCATAGGAGACCATGGGCATCCCTGCCTAGTGCCTCTACAAAGTTGCCACCTCGCTGATATCACCGCTCCTGTTTTAACTCTGGCCAACGGTGCGCTATATAACATTTTAGCCTACTGTAGGTACCCGGGCCCTATCCCATAGCCAGCCAGGGCCGCCATAAGCCACGGCCATTTGACTGAATCAAAGGCCTTTATTGCGTCTAGCAATACAATTGCCAGTTCGCCTTCGTCCTCATTTGCATGTTCAACGACTCGATGGAGTCGCCTTAGATTGTTGGATATGTTCCTGTTTGGGACATAGCCAGCCTGGTCGGGATGTATTAGTTTAGCAATAACCCTCTTCGTTCTATTTGCCAAAACAGCTGTCAATATTTTACTGTCTTGATTGAGCATTGATAAGGGTCTATATGAGCCGCAGTTATGACCAGGCTTATTGGGTTTGGGTAGAGGTACAATTGTCGCTTCTCTGAGGGACTCTGGCAGCCTTCCCACGTTATACGCTTCGTTGAGCATTTCTGAAAGCGGAGGAAGCACCTCATCCTTATATGTTTTATCAAATTTGCTTGGGAGACCGTCAGTCCCCGGGGTCTTACTGGTGGGCAACTGTCTCACTACTTCTTCCAATTCCTCTAAGGTAATCGGGGAATCCAGCTCCTCCCGCTCTTCAGCAGTCCTATATCCTCCAGTGTTTCTACTATTTCTTTACCATCACTTTCCTCATCATCACCGAACAGAAGTCGATAATACTCTACAAATTCCTGGTTAACTCCTTCTTGGGTGTCCACTATGCTCCCATCCTCCCTCGTTATTGTTCCGATTGTGGGTCTGGGGGTCTCATTCTTGTATAGCCTTGCCAAAACCCTCCCTGGCTTATTCCCCCGCACGCTGTCTCTCTATATACTTCCTATAGTTAAGATTGCACAGTCTCTCCCAGTGCCCCGCACATTTCTGCTGCAGCCTAAGTATTACTTCATTATCTTCCTTGGTGTTACCTCCCTCACTTAACGCCCTTTCCAGCTCCCTCTCTGTATCTTGTAGTTCAGCCTGGATCCCTCCGTGTAGTCCTCTGGACTTGGCTATAGCTACCCCCCTCATTACCACTTTAAAGGCCTCCCAAAGTGTACCCGCTGTCTCTACACTGCCAGTATTGATCTCAAAGTAGTTTATTATTTCCTCCCTCATGCCCTCCCTAAGGGTGGTGTCTTTCAGCGCCTCTGCTCTGAGGCTCCATTTCAGGATCTTCGCTCTCGGGGGTCGAAATTGCCACCTCAGGATTAGTGGCGAGTGGTCTGAGAGGACCCTGGCTTTATATTCCGTCTGCGTTCTCAGTCATTAGCTCCTGTGTGGCAAACATATAGTCAAATCTAGTATGTAGGTTTTGTGGTATGTTTACCTAGTATGTTAAATCTAGTATGTTTACTTTTGCTGAGTAGTGCGAATATTGGGGATGGTGTGACCTCCATACTTCCACAAGCCCAAAATCGTCCAACAGCGTATGCAGAGCTCTAGTGGCTGGGGTGGGTCCATCAATTTTACCATCTGACCCATCTACCCCGGGGTTTAACACACAATTGAAATCTCCTCCCCAGATCACCGCCCCTCCTAGGCACGTGCTGAGTTTGTTGCATAAGGTTCTAAAATATGCTGCCGTGTTTTGATTCGGGGCGTACATGTTTATGATGCTTATCTCCCAGTTTTCCACCAGCCCCCTCATCATGACCATCCTCCTGTCTGCCTCCACTGTGGCCTGTAACAGTTGAAAAGGGACATGCGCGCCACCCAAATGATCACCCCCCCTAGCATAGGCCAAATATGATGCACCTACCACAGTCCCCCTCTGTTTCTTCCGGATCATCTCCATCTTGTTGTGTGTAAGGTGAGTCTCCTGCAGCAGGGCTATGTCCATTTTCTGTCTGCGTAGATATAGCATGACCTTATTCCTCCTTAGATAACTATTGAGCCCTCTGACGTTCCAAGTAATTATTTTAAGATCCGCCATGGCATATTAGGGTCCCTCTCCTTCCACCACAAGTGCAGTCCATGACCAGGTATATTTCGATTCTGTGTAGGCTTGTTTCCCAACATAAACTTCCCCAAACAACAAACACTTCAAACTTCCCAACCTCCCCCCCTCCCTCCCGCCTCCCGCCTCCCTTCCCTGCCCTGCCCCAACACACAGCCCTCCATTTCCTTCCGCCCCAACACCCTACCCAACTGTTGCCCAGCTCCATCCCTGGATCTCATGCACCCCCGCATCTAGCCCTTTTCTGACAATTGCCTTTGCTCATGGCTCAGCAGGGTGAAGTCGCCCTAATGGCGGTCCTGCTACTCTAACTCCCGTGGGTAGGTCGCTCTTGCTGCTCCAGTTTGCTTCCAATTAGACGCGCTTAATGCTACCCAAGTTACATTCACATTTTATATTCTAGTCCAACAAGTCCAAATGTCCCTTATTGCAATTTTCAATGTTATCTGTCCTCGCCCCGCCCCCGTTACCTGTACAACAGTCCTTTTATTTTTTTTCCCCCAGGGCCCCCCCCTCTCCATCCTTGCATCATACATATTGTGTCCCCATCACTTATCGTGATCCCCGTGATCTTGCTTCTCGCCTTGTTCCAGACAACCCTGCATGTCCAACCATGCCGTCGCGTCCTCCGGGGTGTAAAAAAAATACGCCTTACTTTTGTGCAGGACTTTGACCTTTGCGGAATACAAAAGCATGTACTTGATTCCAGCCGTACGCAATCTCCTCTTGATCGCCACATAGCTATAACGCTGTCTCTGCACCAACATGGTGTAGTCAGGATACGCTGTGATGGTTGCAGATGCCCTTTCGATCGTTTCACCTTTGCGAAAGTACTCCAAGATCCCTCTATCTTTGTAGTTGAAAATCTTTGCTATTATCGCCCGAGGGGGGGCTCCAGGTCGTGGTTTCCTCATCAAGGCCCTGTGCGCCCGTTCAACAGCAAATCCTTGTGAGAGTTTGTCGGCTCCCATTTCTTGCATGATCGAATTCTCCAAGTAGTCCGTGGGGTCCTGGCTTTCTTCTCCCTCCGGCAGGCCGACCACCCGTATGTTGTTCCGTCTCGCTCTCCCTTCAGCCTCCTCCACTCGGTTCTCCAAGTTGGTGACCTGTTGCTACAGTATGTGGACTTCCATTGCATTGGTTTTCACTGTGCTCTCTAGGCCTCTTGTTCTTTCCGCCAGCGCTCTCACATCTTGTCGCAGAAGGTTTACCTCTAGCCCAACCGCATCTATTTTGGTTTCCAGAGCGGATCTTAGGTCCGCCATCACTGTCCCCCACAAGGCTTTCAACTCCGTAATGGCTGTTAGGATCAAGTGATCCTCTTTTGTCAGGGATGCTTCTGTAGGTGCGGCTACCACACCCTGTACCGGAGTGGTAGGAGTCTGTTGCGGCTTGGCAAAAATGTACATAGGGGCTGCTTGCTCTTGGTCTTGCCTCCTCTCACCGACATTGTGCAGTCCTGCCTATGTACCAGGGTCCAACTTTTCTGTAGCGTGCGGGTCCTGCTTCCCCGTTCCTCTTCCTCCGTGATTGCAGCACGCTGTGGCACTGCCAGGCCTATATGTCTCTTGCGCTTTGTCCCAGTCCACTTTCTGGGGCTTACACCTCTCGCTCTCGAGGATAGTCTGTTGCAGCTCACGTGCATCATGAGCAGCTCGTGCACTGTGTTATGATCCGCTTCTCCTTCCAAGTCCCCACAGGTCCTTCACGCTTGGTAGTCAAGCGAACCAATCAGCTATTCACCCCGTTCTTGTGCGCTGCTCCAGCCCCTTGTTTCTTCGTCTCGCGGCTGGGCCTCTTCGATGCCAGGCGTGCAGTGTAACAGTGTGTCTCACTGGTTCTATATTCCTGGTGCAGTTTTCTTGGCTGCAGTTGCCTTTCGCTTCTCATTCCTCACGCTGCACTCTCACTGCCAGCCTTCGTCCGCCATGGGTTTGCTGGGCCTACCTCAGCCTACTTTGTTGTAACGCTGTCGTGATATACAAAGTGCCAATTTGCCAATCAGGGCTTTAGATGACAGCATTAGCCGCTGAAAGCCAATAGTTTATTCAAAGTATGTGCTAAATGCTGAAAGTAATGCTGAAAGTAATGTGTGATAGCACCTCCATTATGCACTAGTGAGCTACAAGGAATCTGCAGGCCTAGTAGGGGTGGTAGGTCATATTATGCATAGTGCATAGACAGGCAGGGCGGAGGCCCCAGTTCTGTAACTAATAGAGACATTATTGGAGTGTTTGGAGCATTATGGCACCTATATCGCGTTTAGATAGCCAATCTTAAGCGCTATGGACACTGTGCTATGAGTGCAGGCCTGGTATAGCTTGCTTACATGGGGTTAATTCATCTTGGCTTCTGTTAGAATATTCTGCCTTTCTGTAGGTCTGCATGGCTATGTAAACAAATCCTGTCATGATCTCTGCTTCCAAAAGATCAGGACTTGCCCGACTCCCTTGGAAGCAGACCCATAACCCCGGTTCCGAGGGCCAGCCAGTCCCAATTGGGACCTTTTGGACCCTGTCCTGGCGCCAGTGGCACCAGGCTCATAAAGATGCCCAGTCCCAGCGCTGGAAGCGCCGGGCTCATAATGCTTGGGTGGACTTACCTGCAGCAGACCATGCTGCTTACTTACCTGCCAGTTGAGCCCCTGATCCTCTTCTGTTTGGGACTACTTTTCCTGTTGGGTGGGGCAGGAGCCACTCCCTAGGTTCAGAACACTGGAACTCTTCTGGAAAGCAGGAACTCTTTTCTCACCTAGGCGAGGCTGTGGAAGGAGACACCTAAGCACTACAGGAGGCTATTTAAACCACACCCGATGGATGAATCTTGCTTTGCGTTATTCTGCATTCTCTGCAGCAGAATGCTCATCGTGTCTTCTGCTTCTGATCCTGGGCCTTAGGGAACAAAGGCTTACCATCCTGGAATCCAGTCTTCAGCAGCACCTGTAAAGACAAAGAAAGAACAGGTTAGCACTACGGGCATCAGTGACAGCGCATCTCTTACCTGGTCCATCGGCTGTCACCAACGCCTCGCGCTGCATTCCGGCATCTGAAAGACAAAGGCTTACCTACTCTTCGCATGCTCCGGAGGTCTTCGCACTGCATTCCGGCATCTGAAAGACAAAAGCTTACCAGCTCTTCGCACGCTCCGGAGGCCTTCGGCGCTGCATCCCGCATCTGAAAGACAAAAGTAGTTGAGTTTAAAGACATTGGGCAACTTTATTACTCACGTGCCATTACTCCTTCCCACGCCGAATCCAGTGGGTATTCCAGCACCCTTCAGCTTCTCTAAAGCTCCGAACTTGCACCTGCAAGATAAAAGGGACAGTTAGTACGCATCGTGAAGCAGGCTACAAGCGCTTATTTACGTGCTTCCAGGCGCTTCTATTCCTCACGCGGGTTCGATCCTCAACTCTCATCAGCCCGCCATCCGCCATCGCCGGAACCCTGCAAAACAAGAAATATCATTACAAAAGACTTTTAAAGACATTTGAAGTGCCCAGAACTTACCGTTCGTGCAGTTAACGACGGACAGCAGTCCTCTGAGGTCAAGAGGCCTGCACCCTTATCCAGTGAAGAAACTGGTTACGGCACCCTGCCCCGAGGCAGATGGAGAGCTTGGCGTTCACTTACCTAAGGTGAGGGCGTTAACCTTTGGGGTTCTACAGGAGAAGAGAAAGGGAAGAGGAGAGAGGCACCCAATAACCCCAGTTCATTAATCCCATATTTTCTACCTGCAGACATCTTACTCTTCGAGTCAGACATACAGTGCACAGAGGTCCAGCCCAAGGAGCCAACCGTGTGTTACACATCACCTTTGAAGATACGGCATTCACCCAGTCAAGACCGGCGCCTCTGCGGGAATCAGGTGAGCATTACAATCCTTTTTCTCTCGGAAGGCACTGATAAGACATTCCTGAGATTTCACGGAGATGGGCTCCAAGCAGGGAGGGGCACAGAAAGGAGCACAGTGGAAATTCACAGAGTTGGGTTTTTCCATGAGCAAGCCTATATTTTGCACAGGGAAAGTTCTGGAACTGCGCGTTATGGTGACCGACAGCACGAGATTACACAAATCCATGCCCACATGGATCAGGTGGGAGATCGATCCGTACACTTGGTTCGAGCAAGATCGAGTGTCCGGAGCCTGATGCTCTGTCGGCACCCTGCAGCGCTGTCATCTGAGCCGGGCTGGCAGCAGCTACCTTATGAGGGCCAGGGTCTCCCAGTGCTGATTGAAGGGGCGCAAGACTGTTTCTCTAGGTTTCTCTATATTCTATATTGTGTTTGCTTTAATGATCTTTTGTAATCTTCGCTAATACTTGAATTCCAAAGTGTTGCTAAATTCACTGTTTCTAATAAATGCTAAACATTTTCAAGGTGTCATTTGTCAATAGCACGAGTTCACTGCTCAGCACGATATAACCTGTATTTTGGGCTGAATTGGGTAATTTTTGCTCTCAAGGGCTGGTCCCGAGGAAGATTTTCCCCTTTTCAAGACAAATGCGCCAGCTTTTTTGTCTGGGGCCTGCCGCTCCGCGGCTACAAACTTTCAGTTGATCTTGCCAATCCTTCTGTAGTCATCAAGGACCCAGCTCTTGCCCCCCCGCCTTTACATCTCCAATAGTGCATTTCTGAGCATGATCATGTCTTTAGCTTATTTTCATGCAGGATCATATCGGATTGTCAGGAGCACCTCGGAAGACATGTCCTACTCCATGGCCCTCTAGCCACGCCCCCCAGCTTTCCCCTTTGGTTATTTGGGATTTCAGAATTGAGGCCTTGCTGGGAATAGGATCAGCACTGCTTGGGTTTTGCAGTGGGCTTGAGTAGGGTCAGCAATGCTTTGGCCTTGTAGTTGGGATCTGGAAACTGGATGGTTGGAACAGGAACGCAGCACAAGAACATCAGGAAGAGTGTGTGTCTAGAGGCTTGTCAGGGACTCTCATTTATAATGCATAGTGACATCAAAGTATATGACTGGGGCAGGCTTACCTAAACACGCCTCTAACAGGATTGGACAAGGGCGACAGTCTCTGCCTTGCTCTCAGCTGGTTGGATTTCAGGAAAATTATGTCAGATTTATGAGGTGAGTTTTACAATGTCCAAAAACCTCCCACAGTTACTTTAACTAAAATCCGATTTTGCCACAAACATACATTTACACAATTGCAATCTCTTAGCAAATTATATACACAGGTTACATATTTTATGCAGCACATAGTCCAATCCTACAGTCAGTGAGACCTTGTTTTGCCCTTCTACCAGTTTTTCGCACTTTTCAATGAGATTTATATTACTCAAAATTCTATAACTTTATACATGGGTGTGGATTATCATAAGGGATGTATGTACACAAATTAGCATTTGAAACATGGGATGCTTTTCTTGTAATCCGCCATCCTTAGCCATTTCTGTCCAAGGCGTCAGTGAATTCTACCAGGTCTTAAAAGAAAGCCCAACAATGCACTTTTACACTGCGAAAATTCTACATTTTTACAAAGTCTTGCTGCCGAGATAAAAGTCTTTACAGTTTATTTATTAAATAGTCTTTGGAAACAAATGGCAGTCCTTTGTCACTGGATCATTTTTTTTCATTCCTTCAATTTCTACCAACTGTCAATTCCTTCAAAGCAAGGTGGGGGTTTCTCAGCTTGATTGAGGGTTTTATTGCCTCTTCACACTTCCTTGCTCTGGGAGTTCCATTGTCAGTGGGTTAGCCTAGCCTAGATTCTTTTCAACCTAGTAATTATCATTTAGGTGTTAGGATCTGCTGCGAGTTTATGGTGTGGCTCCCTTCCTTAGGGGGAAGCTTTTAGCTCTGCCATCTGGAATAACTTGCTTTTGAGAGCTTGCAAATTCAGCCCATGTGTTTTAAAATCTTTATTTTCCTATTTCGGGTCCTGAATTAAAACAAACCTGTGGAATAAAATAGCGCCTGTGTGTATCACCAACACCACAACCCCTTCACATTGCTAGATAATGCAAGCTTTCATTCAACAATTTACTTTTAAACTGGCATTTTTTTTTCCTTCAGTTTGCAAAGGCCAATTTTTACGTGCGTGGTGAAAAGCTAGCATCTCTTTATTTAAATTTGGTTTGGCAGCTCCATCAGATTCCCACACTGTCTTTGCAGCCAAAGTCATTTTCTTGAAAGCAGGAGTTTTTTCTGAAGCACAGATATATTGAAACTGACCTGGCTCAGAGAGTTAGAGTCTATTTGAACTGCTGAGCTTTGGATACTTTTGGAAAGAAATAAACCTGTATGAGTAAAAGTGAAGTTCCTTGTTGATTTCTCTCAGAGTTGGTTTGACAGGGCCTGTCATTCAGAAATCATGCCTGGTTTTGCTGAGGCACAATGAAATATCCAGGGCATGGCAGGACCTTTTTAATCACAGTAGTTTAAGACAGAACAGATGGAATTAGCGTAAAAACAGCATTTTTAAAGGGTGAAAAAGTTTCATTTTGAAGGAGAATATTGGGTTTTCAGCAAAGCAGTGCTGCCTTTTCACTTTATTCCATTTATATGTTTCAGAACACACTGGTACGGTCCTTCAGTGTGTCCCCTTGTTCCATCCTGCCTGAAGTGAGCTTGGCAGGATGGTGCAGCCATCTTTTTGTTGCTGCAAAAATTCAGTTTCAAGGCCCTGGTGCGTACAGGAGCCAGCGCAGCCATATTGCTGTTTCTTGCGCAAATGCAGCTTAGTGATGTGGGGAAATGCTGTTGAGTGGGTCAATATATCCCACAGAACGTACACTTACAGAGCCATGTTCAGTTCAGCTGTCTTTTCAGAACAGAATGGTAAAGATGAAGGTTTGTCCATGCCGTGCTGGACAATCTGTTGGACTGAAAGTAATTCAGCAAGCGTGACTTGTAATAGTAAAGCTAAATACAGGAAATCTGAGTGTTACGGAGTATTAAAATAAGCAAGATTTAATCTACCTAGGTTAATGCAAGGAAAACGCTCTGTCTCATTTCATTTTTACAAGGACTGTTCCAGGTCGAGTAGCCAAACTGCTTACATTTCCATAATCAGTATATATGGACTTCAACAAAGGAATGGCTATTCTTATAAGTTCGTTAGGAATGAAGCCTGGATATCTTGTGCTAACAAGTACCATAAATGTATCTTAATTTCCACAAAAAGAATTAGTTTCAATTGGTCAGCCAACGCCCGTTTCAAAACCCACACCATCTAGTGATGAGGGCAATGGGTCACTTGACTCACTTATGTCCCTTTGGGACCTATAAACACAGGGGCCCCGGCTGGACTCAGTCCTGGCGTCTGGCTCATATAGAGATGTGAGCAGGAACACTATTTCTGTGCAGGAGTGTTTGTATTTTACAAGAAATTTCCAGGAGCTGAAAGCCTTTATTCCAGAGAACATCCTCATGTGCTGACTCATCGGGTGTGGCAGGCAGGCTGAACCTGGTGGGCGTGGCTTCAGAAGGTCAGCTATATAAGCTGTTCCATCCTTAAGGCTGGTGCTTTGCGTTACTGTGCACTTGCATGCAACCTGATGCTCACCGCCGCTTAGACCAGTTTACTTACCTTTGAAACCAGGCGTTATCCTGCATACTCACTTCTAGGAAACCGGTGCTTCATCGCTTCATCTGCAGACTCATCTCCTGACATTCAGTGATCTTGATGCTGCAGCACCGCACTCTGCATCCACGAACTCAGACCCTGTGAAGAAGAAGATGACAGACAGGTTAGAACATCCGTCCTAGGGCCGCGCCACATTGGAACCCCAAGCACCCCCTCGTTAACTTACCAGCTACTGTACCGCTGCAGCGTCATTCCTCATTCCCTCCGGCTGTCGCCTCAAGCTCTGCAGCTTCTGCCGGGGCGGCAACATAACCTGCAAGGGAAGAAAGCCAAAGAGCAAACATCAAAAGTGGAATGGACAGCAATACAAGACAACAAACTTATGCAACAAAAACAGATGAGGAAAGACAAAGGCAAACAGGAACACTTACCTGAAGTATAGTGGCTCAGTCGCAGCAGGACTGGACTACCATGCACAAGGGACCAGTGAAGGAACTCTGTCCAGATCATACAAGCGCCCATGCCAGAAGCAGCAGAACGGAGTGCTCGCCAAAACTAATCAACAGGAACAGTCCCAAGCAGCATCACCTATTACCACCAGTCACCACATAAGCGCAGAGGGCGAAGTCGGACCCGAGCGGCCTCATGGGCTGCAACCATGCCCCAACGCCTCCGCAGAGACCAGGTGAGCATAACACCGGGTCTTTCTCAAGGCTAGGATATTTGCAGACTTCCTATGGTGGGTGGCTGCATTGATAAGATTGCTAGTTTGTTTGAATCCTGAGTGGGACTGATAAGGATGGCACTCCTATGCTCATCAGTGTTGCCTGTTTTTACTCTAATAGCTGTAGATCAGAGGAGCTATAGGTACAAGGCAAAACTTTTTCCTACTCCACCATTATTTGCGTACAGTAAAAGTAGGTCAATACGAGACAATCTAATTAGAGCACATTTTTCAGCCAAAGGAACAACAAATTTAAACCACAAAGGAACAGTTGCCTGCAACAATTGCAATAATCTAATTAAGGGTGAATACATCAACCATCCCCACAAAGCATATAAGATCAAATTACAGCACACATCTACTTGTGACACCAAAAATATTATCTACGGGATTAAATGTCTGCGGAATTTTCTATGTCGGGATGACAACCAGAAAAGCAAAAATTTGCTGGTCCGAGCATAAGTCAAACATCAGACTAAAGAAAGACTGGTCACCGGTGGCATAACATTTTTTACGTGAATCACATTCAATAGCCCAACTCAGATTTATCATTCTGGAACATGTAACTTTATCAAGAAGAGGAGGAAACATAGTCAAATTGTTATTGCAACGTGAACTGTTTTGGATTGATCAATTGAACTCTATGTACCCAACAGGAAAGAACGGAGATTGGGATATGAGCCGTCATCTCTAATTGGCTGCAAATTACACTTCATCAATACTGACAATTTAACTTTATAAAGATAACACCAATATGGCGGCATCTAGACACCCTCCACTTGTCACAAGGTACACATCAACTGGCACTCCTACATAATGTAAATGAGTCTATTCCGCCACCCGGAAGTTGGAATTTACAAGGAAACCTGTAATTACAGTTTTTGGTAAATTAAAATGAAATAGTCAATTAAGAAATGTGGAAACCATGTACAAATTGCCACAAACTGTTAAGCAAGTGTAAACTACACTCATGAGATTAGCGGTACGTTGCTAAGAATCATCTAAAGATGGCGTCCAGAAACACCCAAGAAATCACACAGGAAACTTACAGTTCCCATGAGGCACAACCGTCTCCCGGGCAACGGCGCTTTCAAGTATAACTCAGTCTGCAGAGACTGGCGTCTACTGTCAGGAGCACACAGAGGCTGTTCTCCGATATGATATACGGATAAGGCATTAAAAGAAAACATAAGACATTGGATCAACAACATCACAGCGCGTGTATGGGGATTGAACGAGACGAGTAGCTTAATTACGCATTCGAGGCACAGCAATTAAGTCAGAATGCGAGGGTTGACGGTGTAGTGATACACAAAATTGCAACCTTGCCAATCAGGGCTTTAGATGACAGCATTAGCCGCTGAAAGCCAATAGTGTATTCAAAGTATGTGCCAAAAATGCTGACAGTAGTCTGTTGTAGCACTTCCATTATGCAGTAGTGAGCTACAAGGAATATGCAGGCCTAGTATGAGTGATAGGTCACATTATGCATTGTTGATAGACAGGCAGGGCGAAGGCCCCTGCTCTGTAAGCTAATAGACAATATTGGAGTGTTTGGAACATTATGGCACCTATATAGCGCTTAGATAGCCAGTCTTAAGCGCTATAAACACTAAGCTATGAGTGCATGTCTTTTAGAGAATATTCTGCCTCACTAACGGTAGCCCTGTAAACTAATCTCCCTTTCTCTGGGAAGGCACTGATAAGACATTCCTGAGCTTTCGCGCAGATGGGCTCCAGGGAGGGGCTCAGAAGAAGGAGCACAGTGGAAATTTACAGAGCTGGGTTTTTCCATGAGCCAGCCTATATTTTGCACAGGGAAAGTTCTGGAACTGTGCGTCATGGACGGACAGCACGAGATTATAAAATATGCATGCTCACATGACTCAGGTGGGAGATCGTCCTGTGGACTTGGTTCGAGCAAGATCAAGTGCCCGGAATTGGAGCTCTGACGGCACCCAGCAGCGCTGTCCTCTGAGCGGGGCTTGTTACAGCTAGCTTATGAGGGCCAGGGTCTCCCAGTGCTGATTGAAGGGGCGTAAGACTGTGTTTCTCTATGTTTCTCTATGTTTATCTAAGTTCTATGTTTCTCTATATTTTGCATTTCTCTAAGTTTTGTGCTTTGTAATCTTCTCTAACTTGAATCCCAACATGTATATTCACTCACTATTTAGAATAAATACTAAAACTTATTGAAGGTGTCATTTGTCACTAGCATGAGTTCACTGCTCAGCACAATAGAACCTGTATTTTGGGCTGAATTGGGTATTTTTTGCTCTCAAAGGGCTGGCCCCGAGGAAGATTTTGCCCATATCAAGACAGACGGGACCGAAACCGCGGCTCCTCTTTTTTTTAAAAAAGATGAATGTGATCCCACTATCTATACAAGAATACCATTATGTAGTGGCTCCAGGGTCTAACGTGATACATATATTATTCACAGATGGGATACCCATACATGGCAACAGAACAGAAGTTACTATAAGAAAAATCACTAATTGAGCACCATATATCTACCCACGGAGGCGAGCCGCCACATAGCAGAACCATCGCGAAGACGGTGAGTAAACAGAAATGCACACCCTGCGAACTAAGACGCAAATACCATGGAGTGGGACCCAGTGCTCATCAACGAGCGACTGTGTCCCACTCATGGTATTAAACCGAAATGATTCCATTTTTGATGAAGATGTAGTAAAATATGCATGTTCCCACTAGGTTTTAATTTAAAATACTGTGGAGCTCCAGCCAATACAAGATTTCATGAAATACTATATAATCCAATACTATGGAATCCTTTCCTGTCACAAGAGGACATCTAAAGGACACGGGTCAAGTCCTTTGTTTCTGAATTAGGAACAGTAACCTAAAATATTATTGAAGATTCCACATTAGACTGAAATTAATTTATTTTATTTATTTTCAGGAGGATCAAATTGAATAACTGTACCTGATGAAGGGCTAGTCCCAAAACGCATCATACAATGTTTATGACCTCAAATTGAGAAAAGATCAATATTTATATTGAAAATGAAATGAATTTTCAGCACGTTATGTACAAACAAGAATTACTGAGTGAAATTGTTCACATTGAGAAATTGCAAATTAAGTTGTGTTTAATTTGTAAATACTTTGTAATAATATTTTGTTTCAAACTATAATGTATAATGTTTGAAAAATACAGACATATTGATGAAAATCTTACTACAGTAGCATCTTTAATTCATTTCTGACACTGTCAGACAAAAGTGTGCCCTGTGTTAGCCCACCCAATTTTAGGTGGACCATTCTCCTTCTTAATTGTCAGAGGTCTTGTGGCCGAGACCCACACAGGAGCACCTAAATCATATGATTAAAGCTAATCAATCCTGAATTATACTTTGAAAAAATGAATTAGAGTGCATCTCTGCCTCCATAAACACAACAAAGCCCAGGTGGGCCTATAGCAGCTGTGGCTATCGAACAGGATTAGTGGTGCCTTTCAGCTCGACTGGCATCCATCCCTTGTGAAGTCCAAGTTCACCGCTTTTGCAAATCGCTTTCATTTGATGCTAGCCGAGATGTGGGATTGCTCAGAGTTCATACCATTTTCAACCATATGACCAGACCATGGGATTATTCTTTTTAAAATCAGAGTTTAAATTCTTTCACAAAGTGCCTCCACCTATTGATTAAAGGGCAAATGGGGCCCAAACGTTAATTTCAACAAAAACAGTTACTTTGAACACTGCCCAACAAAAAGACATGGTGCATTTAGTTTAGAAGACAGGATTGATAAATTATGCAATGCTGGCAAAGTATTTACTGTGACACTGGATCCAAGATATAAAAGAGCACTCTTAGTTTGACGGTGATGTACCCTGATGTGTTATTCACCTAAAGTAGACCATCAATGTTGTTTAGCTGGGACCTGCAGAGCGAAACAAGTAACGCAGGAATCGTAAAGCTGGGTTACCTCTGGAGAGATCATTACCAAAGGATAGACTTCCCTCACCTTCTAGGATATAGATCTAATCAGTCTTTCCTATGGAGAAGCCCTCCTCTTCCACTTATGTGCCCGACTACAGGTGAAGAGATGCTATTTTTAAGCAAATGGCCAGCTCCCACTAATCTCTCCTTCCCTTCACCTTAACTCAACTAGTCATATGTTTATCCTTCACTGCCTCCAGCCAGTATGGATTCTAGTACCTACACACCTTCCGAGTCAACCAGTGTGTCCGTAATCCATACTAACGTCCCAGACCTTTCCTGGGTGCTATACCCATGCTGAAACAGAGGCTAGCCCCACTCCAGAGAAATATCACTTGATCCACATAGCAGTAGTTTTCCTGTCATAATGAGTTATGATTCCTTAGATTCTTCTTTCCCAAAGAGGGAGAAGGATATTAAATAGGTCCCCTCTCAGTCAAGAAAGCTTCATAGTACCACTCACCTGAAAACAGTCTGTTCCCTTTCACTACCTCACACATACCACCTCTAGACAGGCCCTTCTGTCCCGTCACTAGTTCTCAGTCATTGGCTCCATCAACAGCCAGTCAAGCAGTCACCATGGTAGTTACCCCCTTCCTGCTTCGTAGGAGCTCCCATGCAACCAGGCCCTGCCACCCCAGTTTAGAGCTACCCAATGAATAAACGATTAGCATTACTTCACACCAGGAACTACTGACCGGAAGCTACTTGGGAACCTGTAGGAAAACCACTTCAGAGTCCAATATATATATATATAGCATAGGGTGTTACACTGACATTAAAATATGAAACGGACACTGTACTAATTGATAAACATTCTGGCAAAGTATTTGCCATGAAATCATAAGGAAGAGCCATGTTAATGCCATTAAGGCCCAATGAGGTGGTGTGCCGTTCAGGGGGTTCGATTATTTCAGTGTGAGGGTGCTCAGAGGGCTTAGAAAGTATTGTAAAAGATTCTGTGCGAGTGTTTGGTTTCAACTTCCATTTATGATAAATTTGCGGTCCTTTTTCTGGTTGTTATCTAGACATGCATTTCCATTGGAAAAGACGTGCATCAACTCCGGTCCGTGGAGGTTATGTGCCCATTTCACAAAGAACAGAGCTAACCCATGAGGCACTCAGTTTAAGGTTTTCCGTTTGGGGCAGAATCTTCATCTAGTCATCTATTCATAACAACTTGAAGTTTTGTGTAAGGTGCATCTCCCTCCGAGTAGGAAATAACAGGGTGAACAGCAACCAGTAGGAGACATGAGTATGGGATAAATACACCTTACCATGCACATGCGCGAATGAAACCCTAGGGGGAGGAATGGACCCTCTCCCACATGACTGGTCAGCCCTGGAGACTAACCATAATTCGTGTGCCCCTGTTGAAATAACCAGTCAGAACCTTGTTTTGCATGCAAGTGTAAAATTGTTTTCTTTATGTAAAAGGAAATTGTAAATAAAAACAGGTCCTCTGTATGCCAGAGTAATATTACACCAGAGCGCCATCGTTTAGTTTGTGAGCTGAATAAATGCTTCAGAGTGTTTTCCATTACCTCCGGTACTGAACCATTAACTAACATCACTGGATCACCTAGGCGCAAGCTAGGTCACATCCGGTACATACATTATCTAATAGCAACACATGGGTCACCTAGGAGCAATTTGAATCACATGTGGTAAAAAATCAATTATAAGGGTAACCTTGTCAGTCTCCCTGCCTGCCAGTAGCGGCAGACTACCACCTAGTCTCTCCCCACTTCGATCACAGACACACACACACCCCGTTATCCTAACCCGGGAGGTACCTGATCAACTTCCCCTTCGCTTACGGAGGGGCGTGTGCTCCATACATAACCGAGCAATCCTATCCGGCCAACACCACCTAACAAAATCACGGGAGCGTGGCCAGAACCAAACGGGCACTGAGAAGGTCCTCACTTAATAAACTGCAGGGTTTAATCGAACCCTTAGCCCCTCTTCACACTGCACTATCTCTGCACAGGGAAAAGAGCAAGTCTTAATGGGCAGAATGCCTCGTACGCGGTCATGCGTTCTAGCCGAACCCACTAAACCACTCAGGTCGCACAGCAGCCTTTGGAGGTGTGCCCACGTCTGACATTCACCTCAGTAAACTACCACGAACGACCCTGTTGAACCAGGCCTCAGCGTGTCTTAGGCCATTCACTGGCCCCACATCTGTCATGTCTGCTTGAGAGAGAGAGAAACACCAAAAACAACATGTGTTCCCATTAAACAGAACACGCGGCCTAACATGCTCCTCCCCGATCACTCCTACCTCAGCTGCACCACGACTGGGGGAAAAAAAGAGGCCTGGACCAGTCCCTCACAGCAGACCCGGTTTACGGGGGAAAAACACCAGCTCAACGTTCTCCCCATTTATGTCCCCAGCACCAGCACTGCTCGAGCACTCGACCCTTCGAAGGGGAGAGCAAGCGGCCGGCCTGGAGTTGGGACCACTGATTAGGACGTCACGGTTCTCTTCAGGGAAAGAGTTGCCGCTCTCCCAGTTCCCTTGTCTCTTCATCTACTGCTCTCCCCGTCCTCTCCCCCTTCGCAGCTTCCCTCAGGGCTCATATTCTCCCCAGGGTCCTTCGGCTTAAGTTCGCCAGCAGGGGAGCTCCCGCCTTTGCGGAGGTGAAATCTACTCACGGCACGGCTCGCTCTCCCCTGCTGGTGGATCATACGATACAGCCAGAAACAGCTGCCTCGAGCTGGCAGCGCAAAACAAAATGACAGCAGAGGGAAAAAAAGGGTACATGAAAACTACAAAGCCCGTCAGCCACACCGCGCTCACTCATTCACATAAAGCCTCAAGGAATACAGGTTTACACTTGCTTGATATATAGGCAGGTGTTCATGGGCAAGGATGCAGTTAATTTCCTGTAGTGCTTGCTCGCTTAACTTCAGGTTTCTTTTCAGGGTTTCTGTAGACTTGGCTATTCATTTGGAAGGAAAGCTATTAGTGGTGCACAAAATGTGTTTTCTTGATGGTCAACCTATGTGGAAGGCTGCAGACAGCCAGGCACAAAATTGATGAGGAAAAACAAGCAAAATGAGGCACAAGAATATGTTGAACGATAAGTTAAGATGGATCACCGTTTGGGGGTAGTGGAGGGCGTGTCCAGTAGGAAGTCAAAAAAGAATGTTCTGCACCTTGCTATGATGTTACCAATATGCCCAGAGCGGGTATTATTTTCTTTTATTACAGTTTATTACAAACGTTTTAAAATATCACATCAATCATACATCTAAAAAAGGTTCCGCACAGAGTAATCCTTGTAAACAAGGTTCAGCCTGGCATAAGCTGATGACGGCTAGACATCTTTTTAACACCGCAGCCGCACTTCCTGATTCTAATATTTTACCATCATGGAAACGAGGCTCGACCTACTCAACAAAAGATTACATCTTTGTTTCTGAACTCTTGGTAGCTCGGCTGACAGACTTCAGTATTTGCCGGACCAACCAAAGCGACCATATCTTGCTGGCTATCAAATGGGCCTCTACAAAACCAGCTTCAGACCAATACTCTAAAAGAATCGAACCGGAAGGAAAAGGCAACCGGGTAAGGATTACACGGGCCAATATTCAAGCAATCACTTGTTCATATGGAAGCAGTAAGGAGGCTGCGAAGGTTGACTACAGACCACTCTTGGAACCTTACAGAGCCATGATAAAAAGCTCAAAGGTGTCAAACTCGAACCAAACTTTTCATGCGCACAACTTTGATGCCCTTTTGGTGGCACAGCGAAACATCCTCCGTAGAGCGAAAAGGATGGCTTCGAGAAACAACACGCCCGCCAACAGGCGCATGTAAAGGAGACAACAAGAGCCTATAAAAGCTGGCTACGGGCCCATCGTCTAAAACTACACAACAATACTCTGAAAATATGTTAGAACAAATTGAAAAGTCCAATTCTAGAGACTTTTGGAGCCTGGTCAACCCACAAGCTAAAGAGGCATCCACAATGATGCTAAATAGTATATCGGAAGCATCATGGACTGGGTTCTACTCAACACTTTTCAGATCTCCAGATTTTGATGAGGGCCATTTACCACCTCAGACGACAGCACGGTGGGTTGATCTCTCCGATAGAACTGAAATTTTGGACAACATATTCAAACTAAAGAAATCAAGGGCACCAGAACCCGATGGTCTGTCTAATGAAAATTTGAAATCCACGGCAGAAGAATGCACAACCTTCCGCTCAATCCCGCCTACTTGGACCTCTGCAGTCATCATCCCTATATTTAAAAAAGGAAGGAAGGATGACCCCAGGAACTTTCATCCGGTGGCCCTCCTAGACGTTATAGGGAAAGTCTATGGTTCCCTTTTGCTGGATCACTTCAATCAGTGGGCAAAAAGAGCACCCTGTAATGACCCTCTCCAATCAGGGTTTAAAAAGGGAGTAGGAACTAGCATAAACATCTTTACCCTCAGCCTCTTAAAAAAAAAAAGCAAAAGCTTGTGAAACCAATCGGAACCTATACCTGGCATTTATAGACATGTCCCAGGCCTTTGACTTGGTCAACCGTAGGAAACTCTGGGAAAAACTCACCAGTTGGGACTGCCCTCAGGAGATTTTGAATCCTATCAAGGCTCTACATGCTTCTACATCAATGCAGGTACGACTGAACACCAGTGGCCTACTCTCATCATCCATAACAACTGACAGAGGAGTCAAACAAGGTTGCCCATTAGCTCCAGCCCTCTTTCTGTCATACTTTGGGGACTATAGAGAAATTTCAATCAGGACATGAGCATACCCCCCAGAATTGGGAAAAGAGAAGATCCCCAAGACTCTTGTATGCAGACGATCTCATTCAACTGGACCAGACCCCAATTGGCTTACAACGCCAGTTGTCTGCATGGACTACATATACAGCTGCTAATGACCTAGAGGTAAACAAACAAAAAACGAAGATCATGGTGTTTGAAAAAAAACACAAAAAGAAAAAGAAGAACTCGTGGTTCCTGTCTACAAACAAAATCGAACAAGTGACCGAATTTAAATATCTTAGAGTCCTCATTGACTCCATGGCTAAAGACTCAGCGATGCAGCATCATCTCTTGGAAAAAATGAAAACTTTAGCCTCGCAAAAAACAAATATGGACGCTTCTCTTCGCTGCCCCTACACAAATTCTATAGGGGCAAAGTCATCCCAGCTATTAGCTACGGAGCAGATGCTATGCCATCTTTACCCAATTTTTTATGGGCTAGATTGGAGAGTCTCTTCTGGCGCTCAGTACTGAATCTACCATCTTGTACTCTGATCGCCTTGATAAGACGTGAACTCTCCCTCTCCTCTTTAGAGTCAATAGTCAAAAGAGCGTCAGTCATGTTATATCGGAAGATTAAAGATCCTTCTTCCTCTGCAATTTTTCTGATGGTTCAGGCAGAGATGATCTCAAGCAAATCCATGTTACTGTCCAAATGGGAGCAAATGTGCCTACAACAACTTGAAATCTGTGGCAGCTCCATGGAAGAACTTTTGGGCAACCCAACAAAAACCAAATTACGAATCGAAGAAATGGATTGGATAAGTACATTGGATAAGGCATCTGAGTACAAGCTAACTAGTCACTTACCTCCAACACGCAGAAAATTGAATGTAATTCAACCCTTTCTGATAAAACATCCAAACAGAAAAACACGGAGCACTCTACTGCGTGCGAGGTTAAACTTGCTACCTACAAATGAAATCCTGCACACAAGGGGTCTCTCACCAACTAATACTTGCCGCTTTTGTAACAACATCGAACAAAGCGAAACATTACGGCACCTCTTATTGTTGTGTCCAGGTACAGACAAATTCAGATCACCCTATATTCTCCATCACCTAAAGAATGCCTACCTGAGGGAAGAAGAACTCTGGTGGGAGCTTTTAATAGGAGGCTTGAGACCATCTTGGACTGTTGCAGCCACTAAAATTTTGGACCAGATCTTTGCACACGTACCTCCGTGCTAAAGGGAGTGGACACAAATAGATGGTGGCTGTGGGGAGTGATCTCACCTTGTGCTTCTGTTTTTGCTTTCACCCTCACTATTCTTGTTTTCAGTTTTACCTGCATCCTCATCTTCATCTTTATCTTCATTTCGTTTTTACTCTTGAAACTTCATAATTTCTTCTTTCTTCGGGTCTTTTCGTTTCATTTTTTTTTCGATTGGACAAATATGTTGTGAAACTTTATGCTCATCTTCTTGTAAAAATCACTTCGGTGATTGCATACTCGTATAAATAAAAATAAAAAATAGTAATGCTGACTGCATTTCAATTGAAACGAACAGGACAGTCAGTGCAACTGATTACATGAATGGCACCCATCTTTTAGGATTGGCTCGAGGGAAAATGGGGAACACATGGCCTGAATGGAAGGCCTTAACCCTTTATAAAACAACGCCATCAGACAGCATGGATCTACATCTCAAAAGACGCCATATGCTACATCACTCCACAATCTGATGGGGGCATAACCTGGAGAACAACAGCGGATCACACAAGATATGACTGTCTGGGTAAAAGAGCAAGCGCCAAACTTAATTACATGGCAACGAGTGTAGAAACGACTGATGTTTGTTGTTCATGCGCTAAGGATGACAAAGATTCAGATTTCCATTTTTGTATATTTCTTTATCGTAAGTGTTTCTGTTGTGAAAAAAAAAAAACTTTCTTTATTGTGACAAGAGTCTCTATTGCTAAAAAAAACCACAACACGTGTTTCACCACTCCACTTGACATGCGGATCTTCAGGAGGTAAGTCATTTTTTTTTTAAAATGTGTGCAAGATATTTTTCCTTCTGATACTTTGACTTCATTTATCTAGTTGCCACTTATCTGGATTCTTATCTGATGTTAAACTTCAAATTTCTTGAAAGTTATTCAGGCAAGAGAACGATGAGGAAGAGAATGCTTCCTTCACTCCCGGGCGGTATTCTCTTCCTCATCATTCTCTTGCCTGAACAATTTTCAAGAAATTGGAAGTCTAATTAACTTCAGATAAGAATCCAAATCATAAGGACTTATGCTGAAGCACCAACAAGATAAATCAAGTCAAAATACCGGAAGATAAAATATCTTGCATAACATTTTCTTTTATTTACCTCCTGAAGATCCACATGTCAAGTGGTGAAACATGTGTTGAGGTTTTTTTCACAATGAGAGACTTGTCTACATAATGAGAGGTTTTTTTTTCAACAACAGAAAGGCTTATCACAATAAAGAAATATACAAACATGGAAATCTGAATATCTTTGTCATCCTAAGCGCATGAACAACAAAGAATAATAATTTCTGTAAATCAATTACTGTTGGACAAACACAACAGTATATCTTTGTTACAAGCCACAAGGAAACCCCCAAAAAACTTCACTAATAAAACTCACCTATAAAAGGGAGTGAATGTTTGCAGTTTTACTCTAATCCTTAGCAATGAGTGTAGTTCTAGTCTACGTGCCAGTTTTGCAAATTCTGATTTGTAATACTTGCTCCAATAATTTGGAGGCAAAACTGAATTACAGAGCCAACAGCTTTGAGATGCCTTCACCCCTAGACAGCAAACTGCTCATGGGGCTAAAACATGCCACTTTGCCAGTTTTTCGCAATTCCATTTCTTTGACTGTTTTAATATTTTGATTGCTAAAATAAGCCCTTTTACAAACCTTTGCAAAATAGGCTATTCTTTTCCACGATTACACCATTAAGAGACGCCACAATGTGTTTTTGTTAGGTCCGCCTTTCAACTTTCCCTGTGCTGGTGAAACACTGAGTTTAGGGTGGTGCGAGTCCCAGCCCAGGACCCAGAGATAGCCTGTGCTGACCCCTCATACTATTCGGCCAGAATAAGTGGATCCACGAAAGCAGAGGGGATTGGCAAGGGGAATCCTTCAGCGGGATTTCAAATCCTTTGCCTGTCATTTTGCATCCACGGCCGCAGATTGCCTTCCGCCTGTTCTTCGTTAACTGCTGACAGAAGCCATGGATTTTTGACATCCCTTTCCATCTAATAGGTTATTCCAGGCTTGGTCTGTAGAATCTCACCTTTCCTATGGCTCGCCAAACCACAGCATTACGATTTTAAGTTTCACTGATGAGGGCAATTTAGTACCTAATAGTTCACCTTCTCAGACATTGTACAACGTGAAGAACAGCCCTTAAAGTGCCAGCACTCTTTACGCATCTCGTGTGACAGTCCCCTGCCCGCTTAAAGGGGCCAAGGGATGGTGACATGGGGATCCTTCCCGGGGGCTATGGAGGTCCCCAGCTCAATTGGTCACTCCCTCACTTCTAGTGCCATACTGAGAACTTTGGAAACACACCTAAGCATAACATATACCACTTGATATGAGTACCCCCTTTTTGAAGTCTTTCATAAATAATAGGTCTTGCATAGCCAAAGCTTTTAAGACTCTAATAAAATGGAAGTTATAGTTCAGAGACTTCAAGAAAAAGTTCTATTTTTCTTTCACTGAACTTGATGTGGGTCTTTCTGTATACGTTGCCTTTTCTTGTTTTGATCTGTTAACATAATGGGTGTAACTTCACTGCGGTGACGGCCCAATGTATTATGCACCAAAGACTCTCTTTCTGAGTTGTTCAATTTACTTAAAAGTCAGGTTAATAAAGCATGCGCAGTTTTATCTTCCCATGAACTCTTACAGCACAAGTTAATAGTCTGTGAAATGTTTCTCCAAAGAGAATTAACCGCAAGGGGACTGGTTTTTAGGATTCCTCCCCCCCCCACAGTGATGCTGCCCCTTGAGATGCACAACTACCAGGATGTCAGCATGGCTACACCAGATGAAATGTTCCAACTAACTGACAGGGACCACACTGACTGCCTCTGCATGCTAACACTGCTTTCTTTCCACCACATAAGACCCACACCAAATACGCCACCTGCACAGGGCAATCTAACACCCACACCCAACACACATCAAAAGATCCGAACTCTACCTTTCAACATCCAACTTGTATACAGCGGTGCCAACCAGTGCTACCTTCCAATATTGGCACAGAAGGCTTCCTCTGCATGCTCCTTCTGATTGCGACACAAACCACCTTAAAGCCAGTGATCGAAGTGAGCCGGAGGGATTGCGAGCGGTGTTCCACTACCTTTTTTTTATTTCTGTTTACCATTCCTTTACTTTTTATGACCATATTCACCATTCTATACAGAGGATGTATCCATTCATGTCCTTGTGCAAGTGTAACATTTTAATAGGAGCCTTAGTTACTAGTCACTTAGAGTATTGCAATGCCCCGGCTGCAACACCTTGTGACATGTTATACTGCGCTTCCGCCCACAAACTCTCGCCTGCCGAGACTGTAGCTCCTCTACTTTTTTCGGTGCACTACCACTGCTTAAAAGATTCCACCACACAGTACGCTGGTACTTGTGAGCACATCAACACAGCAGCAAAACTACCTTGCATTTTCCGATCATCCCCAATAAAAAAAACCGGCCCGCGGCTTCTTCAGGTGAAAGAGATAAGGGACAATGCAAACGGAGGAGGAGCGCAGTACAAAACCAAATGCAGAACCTAATTTATGAGGGCATATTTAAGAGTCGATTCAGAAAGGTAAAGAAAACATGAGACCTTTCACACCTTTGCCCTTGCACGCGTTACACTGTTGTAGACACACGTGAATGTATTTAGATAACATGCATACATTAGATAACATGCATGCATTATACCTGTCGACATTTTCAGTTAGAAAAGAGTATGATTTTAAAAAAGCAGCATTTTGGCCCAGAACCTACTGCCAACTCAAAAAAGAGAACTTTAGAGATGGGAAGTGTAAAATGGGAAAGTATTTTTCCCTACACATGCTAAAGTTAACTATTCCGTAGTGCAGGGCGCTGCGGGGGGGGGCAGGGGGTGGTGGTAATGTGGAATAATATAATAACACACGGTTTCATCGCATGTACTCCGGTAAAAATCCGGAATGAATCCAGGTTGCAGACCCCTTCTCCCAAACCGTGGTACCCGTGGGATTCGCTGTCCCTGGAAAGCTCACCTGTTATTAGTTTTGGCGAGCCCTCCGTCCTGCTGCTTCTGGCTGGGGTGCTTGTGTGATCTGTACCGAGTTCCTTCACTGGTCCCTTGCACGTGGTAGTTCAGTCCTGCTGCGACTAAGCCACTATACTTCAGGTAAGTGTTCCCGTTTGCCTTCGTCTTTCCTCGTCTGTTTTTGTTGTATTGTAAAGTTAGTTGTCTTGTATTGCTGTCCGTTCAACTTTTGATGTTTGCTCTTTTGCTTTCTTCCCTTGCAGGTGATGTTAGCTGCAGAGCTTGAGGCGACAGCCGGAGGGAATGAGAAACGAAGCTGCAGCGGTACAGTAGCTGGTAAGTTGTTAACTAGGGGCACGCAGGGTTCAAATGCGGCACGGCCCTAGGATGGATGTTCTAACCTGGTCTTTCTTCTTCACAGGGTCTGAGTTCGTGGATGTGGAGTGCAGTGCTCGGCGTCGGGATCAAGATCACTTGATGTCAGGAGATGAGTCTGCAGATGAAGCGATGAAGCACCGGTTTCCTGGAGGTGAGTATGCAGGAGAATGCCTGGTTTCAAATGCAAGTAAAGTGGTCCAAGCGGCGGTCAGCGTCACGTTGCACGCGAGTGCACAGTAACGCAAAGCACCGGCCTACAGGATGGAGCAGCTTATATAGCTGAGCTTCTCTAGCCACGCCCATCAGGTTCAGCCTGCCTGCCACACCCAATGAGTCAACACATGAAGACCAAGCCTAGGGAGCCACACCCGATGAGTTAGCACATGAGGATGTTCTCTGGAATAAAGGCTTTCAGCTCCTGGAAAGTTCTTGTAAAATAAAAGCACTCCTGCACTGAAATAAAGTGTTCCTGCTCACATGCCTGGTGCCAAAGGCATCCTCGGCTCACAAGGATCAGGAACACTCAGCCTCACTCAGACTGCCAAAGAGGTTTATTAGGCAGCAATGAATATGATAAACAGACGGTCTGTGCACTCGGTGATGAACCATAAAGCAGAATTCAGGTCCCTGCACACTCCTTTAAATCCTACAGAACTTTAGTTACAGTATTCCCCTACCCTATCGGCACCAGCCAATGCTGGCTGCTGCTACTCCAAACTAATAAGGTGTGCTATACAGACTGCTGACAAAGAACTCAGCCAGCCTCGTTCTATCGGAGCAAGGCGGCCAACTTGATGCCAAAGGATTTTACCAGTTTGGACTTAAATCGGCCAATGAGCCACTCTTTAGCAGTGGAAGTCATCACAGGGTCGGTGGCAGCGGCCCTCACCTGAGGAGGTTGTTTCAAGAAGCACTTCAGTCGCAATATTGTTACCAGGAACTGGGCGGTTACATAACTCCCTATGGACATAAGCTGGATATGACAAGCAAAAGACTAATCCCTAGAGACAAATCGATTTATTGTTAGAAAATAAGGGCAGAATAATGTACCTGAAGACCTGGTGGTACCTTTTGTTGTTGTGGGGTAATTTGTCTGGAACACACCTACAAAAAGAGACCGACAATTACATGCATCTACCCTAACTCCCTTGCTGCACCAACCTCTGCACTGGACAGCCACATTCTCTAACTTCACAAACCTAATCTCCTCCCTCCACAATAACCCCCACAAACCTATCTATGCACCAATCTTTGTTCTCACCTCCCGAACTAATATTCATTACCTCCTCTCTTTCGGATAATTACTTTGCTCACTACCTTTCCTCTAAAATGTGTGAAGCTATCCGTCGCCCTCTCCCTCCCAAGCCAGTCTATCCACCGCCTCTTCTACTTTTGCATACTTCTCCCCCACCTAACCTTTTGAATTAACACCCATTCTTCGGAGTGGCAACCTATCTTATCACGCTAGCGAATATTTTGCTCCCCAAACAGTCAAATACTTTGTCTCAATCCCTTACCCTGATCTCAGAGCACACAGCCACCTCCCTCTCCCGGTCAGACTCTGTTCTGCCTCCTTCCAATCTGCAGCTGTCTTACCCATCTGAAACCCTCTGCTGACCCAATCATCCCATCAAACTACGGCCCAGTTCTTCTACTTCCCCATTAAGTCCTTGAGCAGGTGGTCTTTGACCGAATCGCCAAGTACCTTGAGGATAATGGCTTTGAGTGCCACTTCAATCTGACTTACGTAGTAAACACTCCACCAAGACTGCACTCATGCATATCTCAGACTTTCTTGCTAGTGCTCGCCACAGCATACTCTTATCCTTTTACACCTTTCTGCCGCTTTCGTCAATCTGTGTTTTTGCTTCTTCTTTCCAATTGTCCCATTTGGTTGTTCTCCTGTCCCATTGTGCTATTTTGATACTTGTATCCCAATAACTTAACCCAGCTGACAGGTTGCGTGAAGTGGCAGGTTGCGTGAAGTGGCATACCGATAGCATGTGAGGTGATGGTGTGGAAACCTATCAATTCTCCTGACAGAAGTACACGCACACCTAAGTGCAGAGGTTTGTTGACCGGAATGCTTACATCACCATTAATAATGGACTTCTATTTTATCAGCTGTGAACTGGAGTAATCAGTCTACTAAATGTACACTAGTCTGCTGCCTCATTAAGCCCTTAAGTGCCAAGGACGAGGTATCTAGTCCCTGGGATTACATCCAGGTTGCCATGGACGAGATAACTCGTCCTTTTTTGGCACTTTTTTTTTGAGCGATACCTGCAAAGCAAAGCAGGGATCGTTCAAAAAAGTAATTCAACCCCCGGGCTATGTGAGGGGCTGTCCCTCACTGCCAGGGGGCTGAATTACCTTCAGTTTCACATCGGCGTGCGTAATGCACGCCGACATGAAAGTGAAAGCATTTTCACTGCGGCAGCTATTTTCGGCTGCCGCGTGAAAACACAAGGCGAGTGTCCACCTTGCTCTGCCTTGATCTCCCGGTGTATTTCAAGCCGGAGATCAAGGCAGCTGTCGTTGGAATGGGGAGAGTCTCTCCTTTCCAACGACACCTTGTGTGAAAGCATTGCTGGTCACGGAACGGACGCAAAGGGCTTGATCCGTGGCCAGCAATGCCCACTAGACCACCAGGGATCACTTTTAGAAGCGGCCCCTCCACCCCCCCAAGCCCCAAAGCATGGGGCCACAGGTATGAAGACCCCTGGGGGAAGATGGGTGAGCAAACGCCCCCAAGGAAGGGGACAAATAAAAAGCGAACCAACCGGGGATGGTGGTGGGGGCCCACTAGCCACCAGGTCTTTTTTTTTATACGAAAGGGTGGTGGCCCTCTCCCTCCCACCCCAAGTGGAAAGGGGAGCACCCCTTGTAGCCATCCCTGGGGGCATTTTTTTGCCCCCAGGCAGGAGTACATAAGGTTGCCCCCCCCCCCATCCAATTGGAGGGGTGGTGGGAAGAGCCAACAGAAAAGCGTGGGCAGGCCCCCCAAATGATGGGGCATGCAGTGTAGCCCCGTCCCCCCGGGCAGATGGGTGCCCATCTGCCCCATCTGCCTCTAGGGAATGGGCCTTAGAAGAAAATAAAATAAGGGAAAAACATGGATGGTGTTGGGGGGGGGGGTGGGAGTGCTCCCTCCACCCCCCAAAATGGACTGGGGGGGCTCATGTTATGCAGCCCTCCCTGGGGGCAGTTATCTGCTCCTAGGAAGGGGCATCTGACCCCAGGGAGGGTTGATCAAGATCCCCCCTTGCATTTGGTGTGGGGGTGCGGGGAGGGCCCCCCCCTTTAAATGAGAAAACTGTTTACCCAACTCCCCTTGGCGCAAATGGGCACAATAGTGTGTCATTCTGCCCCCAGGGAGCCCTACACCTACTGCCCCACCCATTGGGGGGGCCTGTCCAACGTTTTGGGGTGGGCTTCTCCCCCCGCGCCAAATGGAGTGTGGGGGGCACCTCATGCAGCCCTCCATGGGGGTAGATTTCTGCCCGTAGGAAGGGTCAAATGGGTTTTCACTGGGGGAGTGAGGTTCAGTAGACCACCAGGGATGGCTTGCAAGTGGCGGCATGATTGGAAAGTATGAGTGTAGATTTGTTTTTGCTGAAGTGACCGTAGGTAACATGTTTTTTGTTTTGTTTACAGCTTTTTCTACGTGAGCAGCTGCAACGTTATGCGAGTACTGTTTATTATTCTATGGTTAGGGCCCACTGTCAGTGGAGTGGGTGAGACTGGATTGTTGGTGGTGTGGGTGGGAATCGGCCGTTGGGCAGATATTTTGGTGTGCTGGGACACAATGGCAAGGGCAGGCCACAAATTGCCCCCATGCCAGCAGAACATTGGTGTTCCCCTGGGAGCGGATGCCTCCCATGTGGGTTGTCCGTCTGCAAGCCCAGGCTGCACCTGTGGCTGTGCTACGTTACAGATGTCACCTCCGGGGAGGAATGGGGATCCTGCCGGGGCTCCCTGGTGCTGCCGATGTGCTTAGGGGACGGTACACCCACCTGGTACATGGATGTCCAAGGCCGGGGACATCACCTCCAACCGTCCTGGAGTTGCGGCTGGGCTGCATTACAGCTTTTCCCTTCGGGCGGTTTGGCACATTGCCGGGACAATCTGGTGGGGAGAAGCTGTAACGCAGGCCAACCAGAGCTCCAGCAAAGTCGGCGGAATGTCCCTGGCCTTGGGCACCCTTCACCCATGTGGTTCTTTGGCGGGGCTTGCGGGTAATTCATTCTGGGGAGATTTGCGAAAGTCAGACATCTTTGGATTCCCATGGGTGTCTGCTTTTCAGAAATGCATGGGGGTCACAGTTTTCCTTGGTGACTTGGACACCATAGGCCCATATCTGTATAAAATCCTGAAATTCAGCGGTGATGCTGGAAATGCATCTGAAGGACAGGGCCTCCATATCCTTGTCCTTTACTGCTTTTTATCATGTGTTTGTCATGTTTATTGCACAGGAATTCATGTGTGACTCCAGGCAGGTGCAGCTCTCTTTTGCTTTGGTGAACAGACCCGTGGGATTCCCTTATGGCACCCATGGGTAGGGTACAACCCTGTGACCCTAGTGTATGTTTTTGGGCACCTGTATGTGACCCACAGAGCAGGGTATGGGCTGGTGGCAGCTCCGCTGAAATGACTGGTGCCCTGAGCGTCCTCCATTTTGGGATGCCCAGGCCCGATCATTGGAATCAGTAGATTCCCGATGGAGACAAAATGGCCCCTATGGCCTCTTGCCTTCCATCACCTGTCACCTTGATCTTCCCGAAGTCCCGGGAAGCCCTGCCTCGGTCCCTTCCCCATGACTGGCTGTTGGGTGGAAGTTCCATATATGGTAGTGTGTGGAGGGGAGGGGTGGGGGGGTGGGGGTGGGGGGGGGGGGTAGTGCCCACCAGACTGGCTGGAGCCTTCTCAACGACCGTATGTTGTGGGTACGCCTGTGGGTGGGACCTGGGTGAATGGAGTGTGTGACGAATACGCATTCTATGTTGTGGATGTCTAGTATCTGGTGTTTGACACAATGGCTGAGACAGCCCTGCCCGAAACCAGTACGAATGCAGTAGGGAGTGTTGAATGACTCTGTACTTGTCCCAATACACATAACTTGTTGTGAGTGTCTGGAGAGAAGTGAATGGCCGGAATGCACAGTGTGCCTGATTGGCTGCCTGCCTGCATGAATGCCCTTAGTCGCGATTGGATGCTTGAGTGTGACCCAGCAGAATGAATGGGAGATCAACAGTATGTCTGGGTACCTCTCACTGCTCGGAATTGTGTTCAAAAGCTGAAGTCCACTATGAGTAACTGGAGCAACTGAAGCTTGATCTTGAAGCCCTGCTGGACGAGAAGAATTGCTGTTACTCTCCTTCGCATCTGAAAGCTGCTGTGCCTCAAGGACTGACCCAGAGAGGACCTGATAAGGCGCCCTCTTCCCAAGCTACGAGGGACCATCGTGCACAGCTGATCTTTGCCTAAGCTCCCTGGTAGATAGACCTTTGCGCCCAGGTAGGTGCACCCACACATGTGAGGTACCATTTTTGTCGGGACACCTGTGGTAACGCAGGCAGGTAGGCCATGTGTTGTTGGTGGTGTGTTTCGGTGGGTGAGCCGAGTGAAATGTGTGGAAATTGGGGGTTTTTTCGCCATATTTCGGACTTGGCTGGGGTTTCTGGGTAATATATTCTGGGCAGAATTTTCGCAAGTCAGGCCTCTACAGATTCCCACGGGTGTCGTATTTTCGGAAATGCATGGGGTTCCCCCGTTTTCGTTGGTGGCTTGGACACCCTAGGCCCACATCTCTATGGTGTGCGCTTGAACAGAATTCCACAAATTCTGCTGTCCGAAAAGACTTGGGGTTGGCCGTGTGTAGTGATACACAAAATTGCAACCTTGCCAATCAGGGCTTTAGATGACAGCATTAGCCGCTGAAAGCCAATAGTGTATTCAAAGTATGTGCTAAAAATGCTGACAGTAGTCTGTTGTAGCACTTCCATTATGCAGTAGTGAGCTACAAGGAATATGCAGGCCTTGTATGAGTGATAGGTCACATTATGCATTGTTAATAGACAGGCAGGGAGAGGGCCCTAGCTCTGTAGCTAATAGGTATTTTTGGAGTGTTTGGAACATTATGGCACCTATATAGCGCTTAGATAGCCAGTCTTAAGCGCTATAAACACTAAGCTATGAGTGCATGCCTTTTAGAGCTTGCAGATGGGGTTAATACATCCCTGCTTCCCTTAGAATATTCTGCCTCACTAACGGTAGCCCTGCATGGCCCCAAGCTAATCTCCTTTTCTCTGGGAAGGCACTGATAAGACATTCCTGAGCTTTGGCAGATGGGCTCCAGGGAGCCAGGGAGGGGCTCAGAAGAAGGAGCAGTGGAAATTAACAGAGTTGGGTTTTTTCCATGAGCCAGCCTATATTTTGCACAGGGAAAGTTCTGGAACTGTGCGTCACGGACGGGCAGCACGAGATTATAAAATACACATGCTCACATGACTCGGGTGGGAGATCGTCCTGTAGACTTGGTTCTAGCCAGATCAAGTGCCCGGAATTGGAGCTCTTGACGGCATCCTGCGGCGCTGTTCTCTGAGCGGGGCTTGTTACAGCTAGCTTATGAGGGCCAGGGTCTCCCAGTGCTGATTGAAGGGGCGTAAGACTGTGTTTCTCTATGTTTCTCTAAGTTCTATGTTTCTCTATATTTTGCATTTCTCTAAGTTTTGTGCTTTGTAATCTTCTCTAACTTGAATACCAAATGTATATGAAATTCACTGTTTAGAATAAATACTAAAACTTATTGAAGGTGTCATTGTCACTAGCATGAGATCACTGCTCAGCACAATAGAACCTGTATTTTGGGCTGAATTGGGTAATTATTGCTCCCGAGGGCTGGTCCCGAGGACGATTTGGCCCATATCAAGACACCGTGTTTTCGGCTTTCCCCTTGGCGCCCAGGTAGCTGCACCCACACATGTAAAGTACCGTTTTCGGCGGGACACCTGTGGTAACGTATGACATTTGTTGCGTTTGTGTGGTTTTCATAACGTTTATACCCATTTGCTGGTGCCCTTTGTCACACAACCCTTTCATTTCCCAAATGTGCCCTACATTTAGTCGCAGCTTTGGGCACCATAAACTTTTGTAACCTGCACAAGTCAACTACCCTTGAAAAGGTCTGCCTATGCTCTTTCAAGAAATGTATTCTTGCCGTTCCTCATCACATTGGTTTTCCCCGATTTACACATGGCAAGTACGTCTGTTCAGGCCGCAAGCATAAAACTCCTGTGTACCATGGCTCAGTGTTTGGCTTGTGGTATTGCTTGTTTTGTGAAAAACTACAAATAATGTGCGATTTCCTAATTGCAAGAGTCGGGGGAATGCAGCAGAGCATTGCTTTTCTCAAAATTCATAGAAGCCATTGCCGTACTAAGCCAACCAGTTCCACAACCTTTTTTCGTTCATTTTCCTGCTTTTTCCCCAAACTATGGAATTTTCCCTTACCTAGTTGTTGCCTGACCTGCGCAAATCACCCCTTCCTAAACTTGGAATTGTGTCTACTTTTCAATGTATGCCTTTCTGTCCTCCAATTCGGCTTTCCTACACTTTTCTTTTCTTCCATTCCATCCACACATGTCCAATTGGCAAAAATGGCCAAAAATCGCCTACCTCTCACAAAACGGTTGCTAATCGCATCAAAATAAAAATAATTCATTTCCACTCAACCTGTTCTTGAAAGCCAGGAAATTGGGTAATTCAGCACAGCAAACCATTTGTTCCTAGCTCTTCCAAGGAAAAAACCACAGGCTTCTTTGTACATCATTTTAAATACAAAAATAAATAAATATTCGCCCTTTTTGGTTATTTTCTCTCACTCCTCTACAGCAACCTAGAATCACCAACAAAGACCTTGGCACTGGGGGGTGGGGGGACCCATGGGGGTTAAAGACAAGTATATTTAATTCGAATTTAAATTGGTTACTTATATTGCACTTCATGCTGGACACCAAGCACAGTACCAGGACTACGTACCAAACCAGTGCTGCTCAATGTAGTCTGGTTTACAAGACCATAGTTTCGCCCCTGAGCCACCCTTTACGGTTACTGTTACAACAAGAAGGACTTCAGACAACTCAATGATATTAAAAACTGATCAGAGCAATTGACACTCTCCCAGCAGGGTATTAGCACATTTGATCGCAGGTCAAATTGAGCTTTTCTATTTGTTTGATTATGGTCAAAATAAGGGAATAGGTTAAGGTGGGGGTAGGGGTCCAGATGGTTTCGAATTTTAAAAAAAAGCTTAATTCGGTCAAATAGGAAACAGTCATTTTTTTTCCTCGGTCAAACAGACCTAAACCCCCAGCAATATTTAAGAGAACACAAGTTGGCAGTTTCAGGTAGGATTTGCACAAGGCATTTTCTGGGCATTCAGTGTGTATGCGTGCTAGTCCCCTAAAATAGAGGGTTTAGGTCTTCTGTTAGACAAACAAAGCATCCTCCCTGGAGGAATCATAGACAAAACGAGGCAGTCTAAGAGATCAGGAAAAGACAATCTAGCATGCTTGGCAGGTGCCGGATACTGCCCAGTGAGCCTGTCAAAATACACCTGGCCACAGAAATAAAGATTTTGCATACTCTGAGGAAAGCAGGGCTAAACAAAAATGTGTCACGTTTGCCTAGAGTAGGAATTCCCATTCCCCACTGGGGAAAAAGGTGACCACTCAAAATCAGATTTTTTTCTCTCCAGGAGATACATGCAAGTTATCAAAAGTTTCAAAATACTGAACTTCACAGGTCACCAACTGGGAAGGAAACCAGTGGTGGGGTGATCAGCAATTTCTATGTGAAAGGGCAAGAAAAGAGGGCAATTTCAAAAAGGGAAAAACTATTCAGAAACACAGATTGAGGGGTGATGGCTCCGAGGGATGCAGGGTAAGCATAACAGCAAATAAACCCCTTCAATTTACACAGAAAAAAAAGATAGTTACTAATAGTTACTAAGACACTGGGAAGGAATGGCCTTCTCCAATTTGTAAGAGGGAGCCTACCAAGGGAAATTATGCAGTCAATGAGGAGGATTGCGACCATCTTGGTCAACACCAAGCCGAGATGGTTGGAGATTGTCCCTGCGTAGATGGGCACTGTGCCATTCATAAAGAAAAACACTGAAGAAATTCAACAAGGCCATGGATACATTTCGTTTTGTAAGGGTCAGGGTTCAGCAATAATCCATGAGCTAGTAAACTTTGGCATACCTGGTTATTACAATGGAGTACACCCATGGCATGGTTGCACCTCATTCTTAAATATGGACACTTAATGAGAAGCGAGGGCACCACTAGGGAATACATAAATAAGTATGTAGAGTGACTAACATACAAACGCATGGATCATAAATGCCAACAGAAAATCAATAAACAAAGGGGAGCGGAAACCGCCCTTCACTTGCCCCTATATGCCGGAATTCCTGGGGTAGATGGCCAGAAAAGCAACTTCTCCCCCCCTCACCTGCCTAGCACCCACCTACCACTGCAATAATGGTTACTCGCATTAGAGTCTGTTAGGGAGAATTCTCATAAAATGTGCCAATTCCCTCTACCTTAGAGCCCTCCAGCTCTTTTGCTAAAGTTTGGGAATTTGAACTTTTTAATTCAGTGGTTTTCTTTTTGATTGTGGAGTTTTAGACAACTCCATAGGCATCATCTTTTTTATTTGTGTCACACAGCACCCTCAGTGCAGTGACACAGGGAAGCCTTTTAGGCTGTCCCAAGTTTTAAATATCTTCTCAGGGATAAACTACCGTTTCCCATAGAATGTAAAGTTAAATTGGCTTTACTAGTCTTTAAATTCCTAGACCCAGCTCATACTATCTTACAATAGAGTGCTGGAGGAGCTGCCTAGTATCCCCCATGTCTAGAAACTCATGTAGCAGTCAAATGCCACCCTTTCCTATCGAAATGGCTGGTGGCAGTGGTTTTACAACGAACTAACATGATTTTTCCCGACGGCGAACACCGGCAGCTAAAAATAGAGGGAGCCATGTTTTTCACCTAAGCCCCCTTTGTTTAAACAGGTCCCGGTCTTCTTTTTCGCGATTTCTTTTTGGAAAGGTCCTTCTAGTGTGTCTCTGCGTGCCAAACCAGGTTTGGTCCCTTTGTTTCTATGCCTTTGGCGGGCTTCAGGACTGAAGACCGCCTCTGGCGCCCGAGTGTCTGGGGTGGGCAGAAAGTGAGGGAGGTGTCCGAAACTCCCTGTGCTTAGTCTCCTAGGAGACCCAAATGCACTCTTGCGTGATTGGCAACCTGACAGTCCGGAAAGGACAGCCACCCTGCTGGGCGAGTGGCAGCTAGGCTGGAATGAATGGGAGAAAACTGTTTAAAAGGCGGGTCTCTTAGACTGAAAGGCAGAGCCGACCACTGGAACGAAAGAACCGAAGACGAGCTGGAAGAGGACAACTACTGCTACTACGTGACCGTTGGTTTGCCCGGTGGAGCCCTGCTGCAGCTCTGAATCGCCAGGTTCATCTCGACAGAGAAGCCCCTTCAAGGATGACTTCTTCCTTTGAGTTGGTGGGACCAATCAACTCGTAAGCCACCTGGATATCGAGCTGGTTAGGATTTACCAGGGTCAAGGACACCAGCTTGTGTGCTTGAAGAACAGCAACCGTAATCTAAGACTTGCCAATTTGTCAGCTTTTGCAACCCGTCCCCGTGCAGGAGTCCCCCGACGTCCTCCCTCTTGTCCCCACGACTGAGGCTCAGGAACAGCGAGATCTGCAGGAACTGTCAGGAACAGGAGTCTTCAGCTGCATCGTTTTCTTCAATATAAGGTACTGTGAAAACCCGACCGAGATAACTTACCTCTCACGGCAAAAGTTTGTGGAACTTTGGCAACTTGCAGGCCTAGTCAGCTTGTGACCTGACATGCAAACATTTCTTCTGTGAACTACTTCTAAGAACCTGGCAAAGACTTTTCCGATCTAAATACCAGAACTGTTTTACTTATACAAGACACTAGCCCATTGACTTTGGCCTACCTATTGCAATGAATCAACTCCTCTGGTGAACTCAAACTATTTGCACTGTTTTAGATTAACTGTAATATTCATTTTATTAACTTATGCTTTTTTGCTCCTACTTCAATGCTATTTTGCTCCTAATTCAAGGGAGCTCAACTGCTTAGTAATCAGTACTGTAGTATAATTTTTGTGTGATATTGGTTGCCTCATTTAGTGAATGCTTTATAAATAATTGTGGAATAAATGACTAAGGGCCTCATTATACGGTAGGTGGTAAGGGTTTACCGGTACAGGTATTTTACTGGTACCGGTAAATCCTTACTGCCTTACTACGAGGTCCCTTTGCGGGTTGGGGAATTTAACGCCTGCTTTTTGCAGGCGTTAAAAATCCAACCCGCAAAGGGACCAGGGAGCTAATTACGGTACTGCAATTTGCGGTAGCGTAATTAGCGCCTTCCCCATTCCCATTATTCCCTATGGGGCAAAAATGGGAATGGGGAAGGGCAATGGAGGAAGGAGGAATTACTGCCCAGCCAACCCTGGAATAGGGCGGTAATTCCCCTTTCCTCCAAGGCAGTACTGGTAAATTAACGGCATGAACCATGTGTAATGAGGCCCTAAGTGTTTTTACCAAGAAACCTTGAGTATAAGTGTCTATCTGAATACTTATCATTGTAGAACTTTGTGTAACATTCTTACAAGCTCACATTCCCTCTTATAAGCTTGGCTGCTCAGCTCGCTACCAAAAACTGTGTGGTACAGACTTATTCCAAAGGTTGGTTTTGTTTACACCTGTAGTCATAGTTGCGTGTAGTGGTCCCAGAGGGTACTGCATGCGAACTCTGCCTAACGGAAGCCAGGAGTCATTCAAAGGCAAAGTCAGTCTCGCTCCAGCAGGCTGCTTATGCAGTGGAGGCATCACTCAGGACCTTACCTATGGGCCCCGGGACATTACCTGAATCGGTAATGCCCCTGCCGCTCGGGTAATATTGCTTAAATAAATCACTACAAACTGCACAGGAAATTATGCTGACAAAGAGTTAAAAGCAAGTTACAATGAGCACAGTTCTTACGTTAGGTATTGGGCTGTGACAAGGGACACCCTTCAACCAGACTGAGTTGGATACTCTGCTCTGCCACCACCTTAGGCAAGCGCCCAGTGAGACACAGAAAACAGCAACAGCCGTTCTTTCGGTTCCAGGACACACTGCATGTGTCAAAACGTTATGCACATTTCTCTCAGAAGCTACCACAACTTGTTTTCTAGAGGGAAGTACTGGTAGGCACCTGGCGTCTAACTCTCTCTCCCCAAATCCCTTTGGCTAAGACTGGGAAGCTCTCCTACAATGCTGTTCTCAGCAACCCAGGTCATTCTGAGACGTTGGTGCAAACACGTACCCGTTTACATGAGCATTCCTTGCGGAAAGCAAAAGCTGAAATCTGTAAGCATTTCGGTGCGTGCTCCGAAAATCAATTAACCCCATCAAACCTCAGGCGGCTGTGGGCCTATGCACAGATCTGTAACTAAACAACAAAGCTCAGGATAGAAGTATAACATTCGTTGATGTTTGAGAGGATTATTCAATTGCCTTGTACGAGTGGCTTATTAGTTAAAAGTACAATATGTATGAGCATGGAGCTTGAAAAAGGTCAGTGGAGGTGAGAGGGAGTTAGTGGAGGGCATGGTGAGCCATTTGGCATAACTATCCAGTGTGGCATGTTACGAATACATAGTGGTTTGAGGGAGACTACATGGCATTCCTTTGGTGCTGTGGTGGCTCATATGCCTCACGTTTTGTTGAGGTTGCGTGTGGATCAGATGTAGCACATGGAATGTTCGCCCTCAATGCCTTGCCAAATGAAATCAAACCATTTGTATAGAGACCGCTGGGGGAAATGCCACCTGTACTTTTTGATTGTTAACATAAAAAGATGCTGCAATTCTTTTTCTGAAGGTGAGATTTTCAGCATGGAACATTATGAATTCTCAAGAATATAGTGCAAACGAATAACTCTGCTGAGCCTGTCAAAAATGTGCATTCCTGCAGCGAGAACCCAAAGTTGCAACAGCCAGGGAATGCCTCCTTGTGGACAAAGATCCACAATTATATAACTGCGCCCTCCAGGGGGAAAGAAAGAAAAGTTACATCTCTCGCTCTCTCCGATTGTTTCCTTCATTGTTGGTTGGTGAATATTACTTTAGAAAATCTCTCTGGAGAAGAATCCTGTTATTGAATGGCTTGTGTAACTGATGCCAAAATGATGGCCGAAATTATTCGTTTTAAATAAGAAACAATATAGGTCAGTCAGTTGAATCGCATGATGGGTTAAAAACTGGCTAAGATCTTTGAACCAACCTGGGACATTTTGTCCCCCTATGCATAACTGGGATTACCAGCTGGCAACAGCTGGTTTCGTTTTGCGTATTTTTCCCCCAAGTCTCGGGTGGCCTTGAGACTTTTACCTATTGCACCTGAAATCACTTCTGACATTGGCAAGTCTATTAATTTGACCTTTTCTTTTAAAAGCTGGTCAGCGACCGTAACATCATAATACAATGTTGTGCACCCCAACCCCCCTCCCGACCCTTTGGGCTAGAACCAAAACCGGGGTAGCTGAGCCACGTTAAGAGTAACCAAGAAAATAATAAGATGTCAGTTGACTTACTTTGAGGCTGCATCTTCTGGAAGATGGGCATTGCACGTGTGAGTGCCACGGCTGTGATGGTCACCACTCCTTTCTCCGCCACTTCACAAACAGACCTCAAATAAGGGTGATTCTCCTTGGTGTTGGCATAAACTGAGGATACCAGGTTATAGGCGGAGTTTACCAGGGGTAGGCTAGCCATCCGCGATAACGCATTCTATGTGAGAAAGAAAAGGCTTTGGGTCACCCGAGAAACAAAGAAGGCGTACTGCTAAGAACCACAGCGCCAGAAAGAAACATGCTTACCTGCCGAGACTCAGCTTTCAACAAAGACATGGCGAGACTTCAGAACCTACAATTTAAAGAAACGTTTAATAACAATGAGCAGAAAACACCCCAGACATCCCTACAAGAAAGTCAACATACTCCAGTCAACAGAACCCCCATCTCCCAATGCTAATCAAACTAACTTAAGGTAGATACGAAAGATGGCATTACTATGGCACAACTTCAGTACGCTGAAGGAAAAAAAAGCTATGAAGGCACCACGGCGCCCTCTAAGCTAGAACCAGTGGTCGAAGTGAGCGGGAGCGGTGCTCCTCAACTTTTTTAAGTTAATTTTTACAGCTCCTATACTTTTATTTGAAAAATAAACTGTTCCGGAATGATTTCGTTTGAAAATAAAAATGTAGGAAGACGTTGCAGCTTGCACTTTAAGTGCACTGCACTGAACGTTCCCTTAAACAGCAGGTGCAAGTGTTTAGGGGTTTGTATGGTGTGTGGAAGAGGGCTGGTGATGGCGTTTGTGGGGAGTGGGTGCAGGCCAGCAGGGAAACATAGTTCCGCTACTTCTTTTTGTACACTTCGACCACTTGCTAGAACCATTCGTACCAGCACCACCTATACCTAAAGAATAACGTAGCCTATAGCAGGTTACAAGTAGGGTGGGCACGGCCACCTGCGAGGACTAACTAACTGGAAAGAAGAAAACGAAAAGTTTACACAGTAAGCACGTCTGCGGGTGTAAAAAAAAAAAAGCGAGCCAAGTACTTCGCGAAACAGCCACACCTCCCCATAACAAGTAATGCCTAATTAAGCTTAAGGTACCTACCAACCAACCAGAAACGCGTTTGCCCCATAGAGCTCTAATGAAACATACGTCCGGACGTCAAAACGGTGTAAAGGGGCGTGCCCACAGAGTTCTGATAAACAACTAGAGGGCGTACACGGTCGTAGAATGTGTCCTTCCTGAACGCCATGGTGGTGGATAGAACCAATTCCCCACATTCCTACAAGGCAACCAAACTTTGTTCTTCTTTGTACTGCTCCGAACTGAAGCAATAATCGTGGCATGCACGCATTTCCCCCTCGTCCCAGCCCATACAATCGAGGTGAACCCACCTCAAAGACAGGTTCCTAAATGGGTGGCAAATTTTGATTTTTGCTAGAGGGAAAGAAATTCCTACACCGAGCGAAATGATGGAGCTATAGACATATCGAAGCAATTTAGAGCATTATATTGCAGCAAGAGTTGGAAACAGGCAGGTCTAAACAGGTTACCTGTGAGTTTACCAAAACCTTTTTTCTAGATGGATTCTTTTTTTACAGAAAAAAATCAATCGAAAAAAACCGATTTTTTTTATTATTGGGGGAGGTCCACCCCTGTGGTGTGGGACTTCCTGTAGTGTGTTGCTTTAAGAACACACACAGTGGAGTTACTCCACTCTATCGTGTACAATAAAGGGGCCGTTTCCCCAATGTGCTTCAGTGCACAAGCGGAGTCCGGATGGTGAACAACGTGTCCTGTGTCGTCGCGGCGGGGGCGAAACACAAGCCCCCCCCCCCTGGAGTGCCATGCAACACTGGAGACCGGGGGTCATCAGTATGAGGGACCCAATGGTTGGGATATGAGGCGGTGATGCCAGGCATAACCGTTGAGGGCAGTGCTCAAGGGAAAGACGTTCATTTGCCGTGGAGCAGACTCGTGCTTAGCAGTGAGATATCTCATATTCCTTCGGCACACAGAGGTTGCGGCTCCCTAGCGGAATGCACGTGCGCCTCCACACATTTTTTGGGGAGAATCCTCAAATGTGCTGCAACATTTCCAAAAAAACAAAAATGTTCTCTCCTTTTGTCGTTCTCTCTCTCAGAATGGGGAAAGAAGGACAATTAAGGAAATGAGGCTGCAGCTGCTGGTGCCGCCCAGGTGAGAGCATGAATGCTACACCAACAAGAGTCATTGGCCCCAATGCCAGAGTTTGATGTCTCAGGGACACCTTCTTGTCTGGGACCGAGATAGAACCTGTGGATTGACCGCCTTGAGATGTATTTTAGGGCCACTGGGGAAACTAACGATGAGGCCAAGGTATCAACTCTCATCTATGCAGCTGGCCCCACAGTCCATTTCAAGACGCTTCAACCAGCCGATGAGTCTTATGCAGCTGTGAAGAATCTGCTAAGAGAACATTTCATGCCCCTTGCAAATATGAATTACGAAAGATTCGTCACTGCATGCCTGGAGGTCCTGCTGGCCGCCCTGCCATCCCACACAGAGGTATGAGCCCCTCAATGTTACTAGGAAAATCCCATCATCCTTCTCCAAATAACCAGGAAAAAAAAGAAAAGTTTATTTCATTTTTGCACCTAAATGCGGAATATAGTGTGACTGCTTCCGCGCTTCGTGGCACCTCTCTGTGTGCTTAACTTTCCCTGTTTGGCTGCGTGTTTGAGGAAGACTCCAATTCTGGAGCCTTTGTTTTGCCGTCCTCGCAGCAATTAGAAGATGGCTGCCACTGTGAAGGGGCTGTAGAAGCCTCTATCAGTGCCTCGCAACTTCCTCCTGGCAGCTCATGGGCTATCCGGAATCTTCAATAGCCCAAACCGGAACCGGCAGGCTTAGCCGGCCCACTCCTCCGAAGGCCCCTGTCTGCTACCCGGACGCTCTCAGATGAAACCCTGTACCCTGCTATCCTCCTGTTGTATGCATGTGCCTGTGTGCCTGAACCCTGTTCCTTGCTGTTGCCCCTGTTGTATGCATGTACCTGTGTGCCTGAACCCTCTACCCAGCTGTCGCCTCCTGTTGTATGTGTGTGCCTGAACCCTGTACCCTGCTGCCCCCCCTGTTGTATGCATGTGCCTGAGCTCTGCTGCCCCCCCTGTTGTATGCATGTGCCTGAACCCTGTACCCTGCTGTCCCCCTGTTGTATGTATGTGCCTGTGTGCCTAAACCCTGTACCCTAGTGCCCCCCCTGTTGTATGCATGTGCCTTTGCCCGTGAACCCTATACCCAGCTCAGCTGTCCCCTTGTGCCTACTTGTCCTGCTGCCTTGCAACATGGGGTTAGACTTTACTGCATCTTTGTGTTGCAGCCGCCCTACAACATGGGGTTAGGCTCCATGAATGTGCCCATCTGATTGACTTTACTGCATCTTGCTGTTGCAGCCGCCCTGCAACATGGGGTTAGGCTCCTTGAATGTGCCCATCTGATTGTCTTTACTGCATCTTTGTGTCACAGCCGCCTTGCAACCTGGGGTTAGGCTCCATGAATGTGCCCATCTGATTGACTTTATTGCCTCTTTGAGTCGCAGCCGCCCTGCCACACAGGGTTAGGTTACTTGAAGGTGCCCATCGGATTGACTTTACTGCATCTTCGTGCCCATCTGATTGACTTTACTGCATCTTTGTGTCGCAGCCGCCCTGCAACAATGGATTAGGCTCCATGAATGTGTCCATCTGATTGACTTTACTACCTCTTTGTGTCGCAGCCGCCCTGTAACATGGGGTTAGGCTCCACGAATGTTCCCATTTGAACTCTTTTTGCACTTTTGCTTGTGATGTAATTACCTTCTGTATTGCTCTCTGTTGGGCAGAATCCTGTGCAGTTCCTTTGGGGAACACTGCAAAAAGATTAAGACTACAGGAGCAAGCAGTAAACCCAATTGGTAGCAGTCTGCACCACCCAGATTTACCTGGTAGCTGTGGCTGAGCAGTCAGACTTCTCTCAAGATGAGTAGCGCAGTATACAGAGGATACACAATAGGGCCAATAATACAGTGGAGCAAGCAAACACTGACCAGAGCCTGGTCTGACGTTAGCACAAATTTTCGAGCTGGGCAGATCATATGAAGTGGTGGAGACACGTTCCTCTAAAATGAATGCAGCTACACACGGTAAAGATTGATGATGTTTGTACCATGGTGCGCGTTCCAGGGAACAAGAGGGCTGCGTAGGAACATGTCGTCGGCAAGACAGAAGGGTGCAAATTCACCAGAGTTGTGTTCACAGTGTGGATACTGCCTCCCACACCCATAACAGTGTCCTGCAAAGGGCAAGGCGTGTGGAAGGTGCAGCAGCTCTGACCACTACGCTCATATATGTTGTGTACCATTCCCGGTTGTGATACAGAGAGAACCAGTCAGGGTTGGAGCCTTTAAACAACGCACCCCCAGAGCGTGGCTCTCATGGATCAGGAGGAGGATGCAACTGGACAAGGGGTAGAAGAGGAAAAGGATGAAGAGAACATTTTCTTCATATCTAATCTGTGTGAATTAAAGGCAAAGGCAAGACAACAGCCGAAGTGTGTAGTGGGAGTCAATGGTTCTGAAATTCCAGTACTAGTGGACACAGGAGTCTGTAAATATCATGGCGAAAAGACACTATGAAGCGATCGCAGATCCTCCAGCTCTAAAACACCCAACAGCGCACATATTCACATTCGGAGGAGAACGACCAATCCCGCTGATGGTTGCATTCGTCTCACAGGTGGAACACAGATCTGGCTCGATCAAGGCCAGATTTTATGTCACAGACAATAAGTGGCAACACTCTGCTGAGCTGTGCGGCAGCAGAGGCACTGAAAATAGTGCACTTTACGTACAGTGTGTACATCAAGGACGTGCAAGCGGTGCTGGAGAGGTTTGCTGATGTGCTCAATGGCATTGGACAGCTGGTGGGAGAACCCACCAAACTGCACATAGATGGCTATATCCGCCCAGTTGCCCTAATGCATAAGAGAGTCTTGTTTCACCTACGGGAACTGGTGGACAAGGAACTAGAAAATCTGACACATCATTGAGAAGATGGAAGGACCAACACCCTAGGTATCACCCATTGTCATAGCGAGAAAACCTAAACAACCTGACTCAGTGAATATCTGTATGGACATGAGGTTGCCGAACAAAGCTATAAAGAGGGAGAGGCACCTGTAGTGTAGAGTTTAGATGCATTAGGGCAGGTGAATTGACTCACTGAGCTAACCATATTGCATGTTAGGTCCATAGATTGCTGCATTAACAGCTAAGACTAATAGCTTATTCGAAGTGTGTACTAAATGCAACAGAACTTTATAGATGGCTTAGTAATGCTTTAGTAGTGCCTAGATATCAAGCATAGTGAGCTACATTGAACGTGCAGGTCTCTAAGGGGTGGAATGCTACATTGTGCACAAGTGCATAGCTTGCAAAGGCAGGAGAGAGGACCGAGTTTAGTAGCTAATAGAGGCATGTATTTGAGTGCTTAAAGCATTATAGCGCCTAGATGGCCATTCTTGTAATATTATGACACTAACTAGCAGAGTGCAGAGCCGGTAAAGCTTGTTCTCTAGTGGTTAATAGCAATAGGACTGCTTCAGCTTCCCCTTGAATACCGTGGCTCTGCTATCCTACATAAACAATCCCTCTTTCGCATGAGAAATTGATGTCTCGACACAGCCACTTCTGATAAGAGACATACCAGACATCTTGCAGCTGGGCTCTGAGTTTGGGAGGAGAGAGGGGCACCTCGGAGCGTTACCGAGTGGGATTTTTCCACCAGCAAGAAACATGTTTTGCTCTAAAAAAGGTCTAGAATATTGCGTCATGCTGATTGACTGCCCAAGCCAACAAGAATACATGCACACATGACTCGGGAGGGGATTCTTCCGTGGACTCGCATCAAGCAAGTGCCTGGAGTTTGATCTGCCCCTGCGGCTTCCTTGCTATGTTCTCACTTAAGGGCTGGCTGAAGAACACCTGGTGATGAGCAGCCGTTCGTTTAAGATGAGCAGGGCCACCCAGTAGTAGACATAAAGAACGTGAGACTGTTTTCTAATTATCTGTAATTTATAACTTGCATTTTCTTCCCATTGTTGCTAAATTGCTGTCTTTTTATTTTTGTCGTTCTGTCAAATAAATACTAAGTTTTATGCTGAAAGTGTTATTTCTCCAGTGTGAGTTCAGGGCCGTAGTGCAAAGTCGTCCCTGGGAGTGGGAGTGTGTTATGGTAAGTGGGCTGGTCCCAAAATTGTGCTTGCACCCCCATCCTGAGACAGCACCAGACACCCACAATTCATGACATAATTGCTGAGTTGCAAGGTGCATGTTTTTTCTCGAAGCTTGACCTAAGGGCTGGATATCATCAGGTCGTACGGCACCCCAAGTCCAGATACATTACCACGTTTACGGCTCACAAAGGGCTGTACCATTACAAGTGCCTTCGCTTGGGAGTGTCTTCAGCTGCAGAAGTATTTCAGAATATAATACATGGTGCCCTGGCTGGCCTGGAGGGCATCCGGAACATAAGTGATGACATTCTGGTGTTTGCAGGGTTGGAAGTCGAACACATGGTGTTAAGGATTTCAATCAGGCACCCCACACACCTTAGTTTTGGCCTAGTATGTAGCGCCCAACTGAGGTGCTTTTCTCCTTATTTATGTGGATTCAATTTTGGGATGATACGCCACTCATATCACACCCCCTTTTCACTTACCCTGGGTCACAATGGACCATGAACTAGGCTGGTTGGCCAAATGCAATATTTATTTATTTATTTAAAACTAAAAAAAAAAAATCACAGACTTTTTAATATGGGGCAGCAATCACCAATGGGGGGTAGTTACAATGAGAATGTGAGCAATGCTTTGGGTTTGACGTTTTAGTGGCGCATACGCAGCAGAATAGGAGCACTTTTTGATTTAGGACAGATAGCACCCAAGTTAGAATTTCCCCCTGCAATGTTCCCTCAACCCACCAATAATTAATTCTGAGTGGATACAAAGAAACAGCAGGTACTCAGGAATAGGAAACTGAAAACGGAATCTAAATCTGACCTTCCCTCGCCAAATAAGAGAGAAAGCAGATTTTAAACCCCTTGCAATGTGGTGAAATGACACACGGAAATGGATAAATCAATAATGGAAGTGTGTTAAAAACCTTGCAGCAAATACAATTCCTTACTAAAGCAACATTGCAAAGATACTAAAAATCACAAAGGATGGATTACCAAAAGCACACAATTCAGAAATGAGTGGAAAGTTTAAAACAGATTGCAGTCAAATAACGCATTTAAAATGTACACTTTTGCAATTCCCGCCTAAAATTACCCAAACTGTTTTTAATTAAAACGGGTGAAATACACTGATTTGGAGTTTTTATGTTGGGGATAGATATATATCACAGGTACAAAATGGAATTGAAAGTAAGTCTCTAGCTGGTAAATTGAAAGAGTTATGCAAGACAGAAAAAAGGCGCACTTTGAGTAAAATGAAGGGTGAAATTGGAGAGGAAATCAGTTTGTGAGAAGAACAGTTTTACTTTGAACTAGATTTAATGCCTAAGAAAAGAGGAACCCCATCCGTGAATTCTCTAGGTTACGCTGCAGTTGTAACCCTTCAAGCAGTGTACCCCTTTTCTTTAAGGAAAATTACTTTATTTAATCCAAATATCGCTAACACCAAAATGAAAAGAAAAGTAGCGCTAATGCTTGGAGATTAATGACAAAATGCACAGAGAATTCGGACGGTGGGACAAGTTATCAGGTTAAGGATAGGATGACTTATGGAGTGGGATACGGACAAGGAAAGACAAGGTAAACTATGGATTTCTATGGGGTGATGAAATACTCACAATCCACTTTTACATTTTGGGCTTTTTGGACAGTGAACCGGGTATGGTCACTACACGGCAGGGCACCTGGCAAAACGCTGTGCAGTTCTGGTCACCAGCTGTGAAGGACTGGACGGGCAATTCTGGTCATTGGATACTAAAGGTCATCAGGGTAGCAGGATTGCAGCAGCATGCAGTGAGTGGCAGCAAGCCAGGCTGGATCAGGATGCCAAAGGTACCACAGCTTTCCCCTTGTGAATGGGAGATTTAGTGTTTTTTTTAGATTTGAGGATTTGCTGGGAATGGGATCACCATTGCTTGGGTTTTATAGTGGGCCCTGTAGTAGGATCAGCAATGCTTGGCCTTGTAGTTGGAGTCTGGATCTGGAAGATGATGGGTACAGGAACGCAGCGCAGGAAATCAGGAAGTGTGTGTATGTAGTGTCTTGTCATGGACCCATATTTATAGTGCATAATGACATCATCAAAGTATAGGCTGGGCAGAGTTACCTAAGCATGCCTCTAAACTACTTGGATTGGGCAGGGGTGCTAGTCTCGGCCTTGCTCTCAACTGGTTGGATTTCCAAGGGAATAATCTCAGATTTATGAGGTGAGTTTCACAATGTCCAAACACTCCCACAATTACTTTACTTAAAATATGATTTTGCCAAAAACATACATTTACACAATTACAATCTCTTAGCAAATTATATACACAGGTTACATATTTTGTACAGCACATACCAGTCCAATCCTCCAGTCTATGGGACCTTGTTTCGCCATTCTGATACATTTTGGTAATTTTGAGCATGAAAGATTTGGCCTAAAATTCCATAACTTTATACACAGATGCAAATTATCCCAAGGGATGTATGTACAAAAATGTTTGTTTGCAACATTGATATGTTTCTATTTATCCTCAATATTTTGCCCTTTTTGTCCCAAGGTGTCAGTGACTTCTATCACGTCTCAAAAGAAAGCACAAACATATCCCTTTTAAACTGGGACATTTTTACAATTTTTCAGTCTTGCTGCAGAGATAGAAGTCTTTAAAGTCTATTCCTGAAATAGTCTTTGGGAACAAATGGCAGTCCCTTTGTCCCTGGGTCATTTTTTTTCTTTCCTTCAACTGCTGCCAACTGTCATTTCCTTCGGAGCATGGTGGGGGTTTCTTCCCTGATTGAAGTTTTATTGCCCCTTCACACTTCAGACCTCCTTCCCAGGGAGCTTCATTGTCAGGGTCCCAGCAGAGACGAAAGTCTGTTCACCCCGTAATTATCAGGGGGCTGTTAGTATCTGCTGAGAGAGAGCCCTCCTTTTGGTGCCACCCCTCCAAGCAGAAAACCTGTTTTTCAACTTACAACTCCAGCCACCATAGTTTTAACCTTTATTTTCTGATCTTAGATCCAGAATTAAAACAGGCCTGTTGCACAAAATAACCCATGTTTTATAGTCTCATAAGCAACCAACCTCTCCATCTTGCTAAAGACTGGCAGACTTTCATTCACTAGTGTACTGTTCCAACACACAGGAATTTGTTTTTCTTTAGTTTGCAAAGGCCAATTTTTTTACACGTGGTGCAGCAGGCCTTCCTTCTTAGATTCAACTTTTCATCTCCAGCAGATTCACACAGTCTTGCAGCTATAGTTATTCTCTCGAAATGCTGGAGTTGGAGTTCCAAGATTGGTGGCGGAGAGAAGAGGACGTGCCTGAGCACTCTTTCGTTTCCTCCTCCCACGCTGCAACAAAAAGCAAATAAAATAAAGCGACTCTTCGTGCAAGCCGCACCGGAGGACAGGGCCAGCCCGTAGAAGCAAAGGCCAGGCGATTTGGGCACCAGAAGGGGAGGTTCCGGAATGGCAGAGAGGTGAGCGGGCGCCACCCAGCCCACAGCGGCGCACCCAGGCAGGCGGACCCACAAAGAAGATAAGGCCTCCCACATTCCGGAGGAGGTGGAGCAGACTGATCGTCCCCTGGCCCGCATACGGTCACAGAAGCAGAAGCCGGACCAGCAACCGCAGCAGTGGATACAACGGATCCACGGGAGGCGGCCTCTCCAAGCGGTCCTGAACCCACGTAGGCTAAGCTGGCCGGGGGGAAGAACACGAAAGTTCCATTGCATCACCCAGAGCCACGGGGGCAGGGGAGGCGACGTGATCGCCATACGGAGCCACGGAACGGGGGAGGCAGGTGGCCCCTGCCCGCCATAACATCACGGAGGGGCCGCGGCGGACACCGGGACATGCTCTCAGGTCCTGGTAAGAAAAAGAGGCCCCCCCAGAGAGACGGCAGAAGGGCAGGGGGACACCAGGGAAGCAAGACTCAGCAAGACTCAGCACGCTTGTGCAGGGGCCTATATCTGAAGCCCCCAAAAAAAAAAATCTTGGGGCCAGAAACACCAGAATCACAAGAGGAAAAAGGGGCACAGAAGACCATTCGCAAAACCGAGGGACCAGAAACTCCAGAACACAACAGGGGAAAAAAGGGGCAACAGGAGACCACTCGCACAACCAGGAAGACATGTCCAGCAGCCCGGGACAGGGAGCGTACACAGCAAAGCAAGCAAGGGAGAAAGAGGAACCCCACGCCGGCGGTGGGCAGACAATAAGTCAACGATCATGCCCAGGAAAGGTCGAGTTTAGTCGGTGAAAGAACAACAGGCAACACAACGCTCCACACCAAGGCTGGAACAAGAATAGAGCCGAGGACTAGAAAGCCCTCAATACTAACACACCACGACACGGGGCAGCAATAAGTCTGAGGCATCGGAGAATTCACCAGCACCAATGTCCAAGACCAGGGGGAGACAGGCCCAATCTGCACAGCAGACACCACAGAGGAAGCAGGACCAGACCATGACACAATATTGGGGAGCAGACCAGGTGACATCTGAACCATCCTCGAGAAAGAAAAAGCAAGAAGGTCAACTAACATTAACGGCGGCAGAGAAACAGCATACAGACATGGCCTCGAGGGAAGACATGAAAACATGGTTCGAGGAATTTCAAGCACAGTGTATTACTACGATGCAGTCCCAATTTGACTCCATGAGAAGCAACCTGAAAACCGCGGTGCAAGGGCTGAAGACTGAAATAACGGACCTAGGTGAGAGGATGATACCGTGGAAAAAAATCACACAAGACCTGGAGGAGGAAACACGACAGCAGGCAGCAACTCAGAAACACCTACTGCGAAGGACCCACAATCTAGAACTACAATGCAAAGATTTAGAAAACCGCTCAAGGAGGTCGAACATAAGAATTAAGAATATGGCGGAATCGGTAGAAGACAAGGGGGGTCATTACAAGGTTGGGGGTAGCCATCGCGCTATTAGTGCCATGGCTATTCCCCTTACCGCATACCGGGTCCGGGTTCCCTAAATGGGGAATTACCGGGCCATTCCAACCTTGGAGGACCCGGTATTTCCCCATTCAGGGAACCCATCCCCATTCGAGCCCCCATAGGGCTCAATGGGAATGGGGACCATGCTAACAGCGGGCCCGTTAACGGGCCATTGTTAGCATGCTGGTCCTTTAGCGGCTCCCACTAAGGGCGCCTGGTAAAAACAGCCGCCCTTAGCGGGACCCGCTAAAGGACCTCGTAATGCGGCGGTAAGGGGTTAACGGCACCGGCACCTTTACCAGTGCCGTTAACCCCTTACCGCCAACCTTGTAATGACCCCCAAGGACCTGAAGGGGGCGGTACAGCAAGTCTTCAAGGATATCCTGGATGCACAAGATGAAGAGGAGGTCACAACAGACAGGGTACACAGAGTCGACCCCAGGAGAACGGGAGAACCGGGATCCCGCCCCAGGGATGTTGTGGTTGCGCTCTCCTCTTATCCTCAAAAAGAACAGATCTTATGCAGAGCCCGACGATGCACCATATTCGTATGAACGGGAAAGACATTCAGCTGTATCAAGATTTGGCACAGTCAACGCTGCAGAAATGTCAAAATATGGGCCCAGTGGAAAGAGTTCTAGCAGCAAAACAAATCCGATATAAATGGACGTTTCCATTTGGGCTACTGTTCACATGGGAAGGGACACAGCAGAGGGTCACAACTTCTGAAGAGGGACAGCAGCTCCTGGGCATACAAGAACGTGAGGAAGACACCCAGGGTACTGTTATGTTTGATTTATGCTTGATCCAAAATGGCGTGGGTGCGCAATGCATTCTGGGAGCACTCGGAGCCATGTTGGATATTTACTTCATACCGCAGTGAAACGCTGCACACATTTTTGCTGAGTGTTAGATTCACAGTGCTGAGACAAACATGCTTTTCCAAACCTGGTATGCGGTCAAGGCCATTTCTGCTGGGAAAGCTAACGTTGTTATGGTTTGCTACTGTTCTCCGTGGAGCGTGTTTTTAGAGAAGGGAGGCACTGCGCTTCTTGGGGGGAGCTCTCGATTGACCCAGCTGGCAACCGACGGCTGTTCCTCAACTGCGCAAGTGCAATTTCCAGAATGTTCGAGAATTAACTCCCCTTTGTGGAGTGTGTATATATGCGGAAGCCCGGAGGGGGTCAGGTGAGACTTCAGCCGGCGAAGGACGCTTACGCCCGGCCTTCCTGTGAGCTGTGGTACTCTCGGCCTGGCTGTTCCCGGGGTCTTCCAGCCGCTTCTGGACGAGATGAGGAATCCTGTTACACTCACGGTTCTTCTGTGATCTATGTCCTTATTTTTATGAGTTATTTCTATGTACTTGTAATCTTTGAATAAATAGCCGTAAAGAGCTGATTATCTTCTAAAGAGTGCGTGGCTGTGAGTTATTGTTTCTGTCTGTTTATGGTTTAATGTATTTGCTCTATAAATGCATTGGTGATTTATACATTTTTGGCGTCACGAACAGGATGCTCGTGATGAATTGTGCCGAGTATTCAAGAGTCTGTTGAAACGTAGATAGGATTTGGTTGTCGTGCAAGTGAAGTTTTTGATAGTGACGTTTTTTTTCTCCTTGTTTCAGTGTTTGAGTGCCTGTGGGAGTGATTGCAGCGTGGAGAGAAGAAAATATATAGGTTCAACAAGGTTTTGCTTTGTTTGCGATAATGAGTAGTTTGTTCAAGAAGAAGAACGTTACCGCTGGCGGTGACTGTTCTGATGTTGTTATCCCAGGTTGGACTAAGAGTCCATATGATAAGTTGGCTCAGGCATGGGCATGTGGTGCCGGTTTAGGTGAAACTTGGGATCAAGGATTGGGAGATGCCGATCCGACTGATGTAATTGCATGCTTGCAACAAGTTCCAGTAGAACGTGGCAAAGAATGTGCGGCATTAGGTAGACGAGGTTGGGTTCTTTTGCATGCTTATAGGAAAATACATCAAATGAAGGTGGAAATGAAAAATGAGGTTTTGCTTAAAGAGAGAGAGCTAGCTGCAGAATGGCAGACTGCGTTAATGCAGCAGATTCAAATGAAACTGTTTAAAGATAAGGCCGATACATATCGGGCGGTGGCCGAGAGGGCAGCAGTCCGCGTAGCCCGGTATAAGTATAGGAAAAGACGGGGAGGGGTCAGCAAAAGAAAGGTGGCAACTGTAATTGCTACCGCTGGCGTAGACTTTGATCTGGACATGTGGGATGGTGATATTTTTGATTCGACCAGTCTAGAAAGTAGTTCCGCCGAAGAGTCTGACCCCAAGCCAGAGGCGAAACAGAAAACAGTGGCGGCGAAGCCTGTTAGAAGACGGCGAGCCGGACCACACCCGCAGAATCCTGCTGGCGGAATGGTGGATTTAACCACGCTGGAGGATTACACACAACAGGAAGTTGGGGAAATATTACCCATTTGAGGCAAAAATCGGGGGAAGCTTTATTGACATGGATGGTGCGATTGCTAGATGGGGGTACTGCAGGGTTGTTGGTAGATTCTACTGATTCACCACGTTTTTTACCATTGTCAATTGACACCAATGTACAGGAGGTCTTAAGAGCAGGACCGCCCCCTGATGCAAATGGTCAAGATACACAGGTGTCTTTGTTGCACCTGGTAGCCCAAGCATGTAACCGTAAATACCCTATTACCACAGATTGGCCCAGTGAAGAAACGAAGTGGTATACGTTGAGAAAAGCAATTAAAAAAGTCAGAGAGCATGCTATGAAAGAGGCGATTCACATAGATGCTCCTGATCACATGGGAGCCGTGCCGCTCTCAGTTTCATCTCGCAACATGGGGATTAGAACTGTGCCACCCGCATACAAAAGTGTCATTATGACTTTGCTCGTAGGTATGACGGGCAAGGCTACACATGAAGTAGCAGATGCCATTCGGCAACTTGCATATTTGGGAGAGTGGGATAAGAGTGATAACAAGCCGCGGGAGAGAGAGGGGCGTAGTGAGAGAAGAACTGAAGGCAGGCGGCAAGATAGCAGAGACTCCGAGTGTCCCGAAAATACATGTTTTTGGCTTTGTTAAAAGATGGTGTGCCACACGAAGAAATTGATGGCATTGAAACCAGAGTAACAATGACTTATACAAAAAACGAGGACTTGCAGCCAAAGAGCGCTATAAACAGGTTAAGAAACAAGTAGTCACCATGCCACAGGGGGGACACCTCACCTTCTGCTCCCCCTGCGGAAGAACAAGACGAAGGGTCTATGGGGACACCTTCCCCGCACCAGCCAACGTATGCTGATTTCAGAAAAGTGGTGAGTGCGATGCTAGAGGCGGAGTCGAGTCACACTCATTCCAAGTTTGACTAGGGCTTCGGCCAAGCTCCGGCAGCGTCTGCCCGCATAAAAGTGGATAGGCGGCCTCATGTTAATGTTAAGATTTTTTGGGGACCAGGAAATACACAAGGGGTCCGAGCATTGATAGACACCGGGGCGGAGGCCTCTTTGATTCATGGTAATCCGACACGATTTAAAGGCAAACAGTTTACGATTACAGGTTTAGGGAGAAAGGAGACCCCCGCAGTACAAACGCGAGTGGAGATGAAAATAGGCAATTTAAAGAGGCAGAAATACCAAGTGTTGATTGTCCCGATACCTGAATATATAATTGGCTTTGACATTTTGGAAGGGCTAACCTTGGGACTTGGCGGTAAAACGTATCAGTTTGGGGTGAGTGCATTAATTTGTACACCCATTACCGTAGGCAAATTGAAGATGCCCCCAGTGCAAGTGCCAGTGGCAACCAGGCGGGTAGCAATGAAACAATACTGCATTCCTGAGGGGCACAAGGACATTTCAGGCACCATTAAAGAGTACATGGAGGCGGGTGTATTACGCCCTATTACCACCTCATGGAACAATCCACTCTGGCCTATTAAAAAGGGAGATGGGTCGTGGAGGATGACGGTGGATTACAGGGAGTTGAATAAACATACTCCTCCCTTAGTACCCGCAGTCGCAGATGCTATTACCTTGATTGAAAATGTCCAAAAGTTTGAGGGGACTTGGTATGCAGTGATCGATTTAGCTAATGCATTTTTCTCCGTTCCAATTGCTGATGAGTGTCAAGAACAGCTTGCATTTACGTGGGGTGGACGTCAGTACACTTTCACGAGACTACCCATGGGGTACATGCACAGCCCGAGTATCTGTCACCGTTTGGTGGCAGAGCACTTAGACAAGATACCGTGTAAACCTGACATAAAATCTCTCATTACATTGATGATATTTTGATCCAAGGCAAGGATGAGCACAGTGTGCAAAGTCAGCTAGATGTCCTTATGGAAGGATAAAAAAAAGGAAGGGTGGGAGATTAGTCCGAGTGAAATTCAAGGTCCAGCTGAAACAGTGATATTTCTAGGGATTCAGTGGCATCATGGGCATCGAGAAATGGTGCCAAAAGCTCGACACAAAATACTTGAATTCACCACTCCAACGAACAAAAAGCAAGCTCAGCAGTTTATAGGACTGTTTGGCTTTTGGAGACAGAACATTCCGCATTAAGGGCAGATATTGGCCCCCCTCTACAAGGTGACATGAAAGAAATATGAGTTTCAGTGGGGGGAAGAGCAGCAAAGAGCCTTTGAGATGGCGAAAGACACGGTGCAGCAGGTGCTTGATTTATGGCCCTTGAAGGAAGGCGAAGTGGAATTAAATGTGTCTGTGCAAGACAATTATGCAAACTGGAGTGTGTGGCAGAAACAAGACAGGAAACGTGTGCCATTAGGGTTTTGGAGTCGTAAGTTGCCCGATGCTGGTAACTCATATACTCCATTTGAGAAGCAATTGCTGGCATGTTAATGAGCTCCAATTGATACCGAGCAAATGACGGTGGGTCATGATGTATTTATGAGACCTGAAATACCAATCATGCAGTGGGTACTGAGCTCTCCTAAAACGCATCGTATAGGACATGCTCAAGAAGCCAGCATAATTAAGTGGAAATGGTATATTCAAGACAGAGCCAAATCAGGAAAGGGTGGAGTGGCAAAATTACATGAGCAAGTAGACAACATACCGCCCTCAGATTACATACCACCGGAGGTGCCTGAAAAACGTGAGTCTCCCGTGAAATGGGGAGTACCTTACAGCGACTTGACCGTGGAGCAAACAGAGCATGCTTGGTTCACGGATGGTACCGCGCGATACGTGGGAACTGAGCGGTACTGGAAAGCAGTGTCGTACAATCCCAAAACAAAGAAGATGTTGACAACGACAGGGAAAGGGAAGAGCAGTCAGTTCGCAGAACTTTACGCGGTTTACCAAGCGTTGAAACAAGAGACCCCTGGTCAATGTTATGTGTACACAGATTCATGGTCAGTGGCGAATGGATTGGCAGTGTGGTTGCCAACTTGGCAAAAGAATGGATGGAAGATTCATTCAAAAGAGTTGTGGGGAAAAGAACTGTGGCAAGATATTGCAGAAATGTTGTTACAAAGTGAAGTCACTGTATATCATGTGGACGCGCATTGTGCCACAGATTCATTAGAACATTGGTTTAATTCTGTTGCAGATGAACACACCAAGATTTCCTCAGTGGATGCAGAGGCTCGGGAAAACGATATGGAGGGTTTGGCCAAATGGGCCCATCAGAAATGTGGGCAGCTTGGAGAAAAGGCTACTATCAGGTGGGCACAAGCTCGAGGCATCAGTCTTCCTTTAGAAGTAGTGAAAACCATTATTTGCAATGTCCCATGTGCCAACACCAATTACATAGACCGATACCTCAAATTGTTCGAGGCACATTGAGAAGAGGAACATTACCAGGTCAAATTTGGCAGATTGATTATATCGGTCCTACTCGGGATATTTAATGGTTTTGCCGTGCAAACGTGCAACCCAATTGAACACCATCAGGTTGTTAGATCAGATCATATTACATTATGGAGTGCCTTTGCAGATTCCAAGTGACAATGGGTCACATTTCAAAGGCAAATTAATCCAAGAATTTTGTCAGGAAAAGAGCATTGAGTGGATCTATCATGTGCCCTACCATTCAGCTACGGCAGGGATAATTGAACGAATGAATGGGTTACTGAAAGAACAGTTGCGCAAATCTGGAGACGGCAGTTTGACAGGCTGACGTGATCGTGTGTTTGATGCGGTGCAAGTGTTAAACAATAGGCCTGTGTATGAACATGAAACTCCTTTGATGCGATTAATGACTCCTACTTTGCAGGTTCAACCCAATTCAGCCAGAGAAACACTATTATACTGGGAAATCACTCCAGGTTCTTTAGCTCCCTATCAAGCAACTCCAGAGTCAGCCGGGGTAGACCTGCATTCCAATGAAGAAATCATATTAGATCCAAGAGGAATAGTGGTAATTGAAACAGGGATTGGAGTACAGATTCCCCCAGAGCATATGGGATGGATTGCCCCTAGATGTGGCCTAGCCTTGAAGGGAGTTCAAGTGTTGGGAGGGGTAATTGATGCTGATTACCAAGGCGAGATGCTGATTACCAAGGCGAGATTAAAGTCATCCTAATGAATAGTGGGGATCAATTGTTATCAATCCACAAGGGTGATCGAGTGGCCCAATTGATAGTCATTCCCATTAAATTGTCTATGATTAAGAAAGGGGAGGCTACTACAGTGTTAACTACCCGTGGGGATCGCGGTTTTGGCTCTTCAGACACTATGGTACCGGGTGCAAAGGTGTGGGTGGAAAAGCCAAGTGGCCCACCAGTGCCCGCAGATGTCATTGCATCAGGCAAAGATCAAGTTGTTTTAGTTATGGAGCCTGGTAGAAAGAAATGGCAATATGTACCCGCAGACAAATGTTACCTGAGAGAGTGATGTGCAACACTGATATCTCTTTTCTGGGTTTGCCTTGTAGATCCTGGGTCTGGTTGGTGTAACTGTGGCACTAAATGGACTCCATTTGGGTGAGTTAAACAATCTGCTGTTACAACCGAAAAATGTCACATCTGTGCCAGTGATCAAGGGGATACTGATAGTGATGAATAATGTTGTCCCCAAGCAGCCCTATGCCAGTGCCGAAAAACCCGCCAGACCGAAGACATGGATTCGTGAAATGCGACAAACACATCAGGAGCAAGTGAAAACAACCTTGATGCCAGCCGTGCTCGAGTCGTTTGTAGGAAGACGGAAACACTCTGCTATGATTACCCAAGAGGAGAATATGTGGATGTATCTGGCACAGCAAGTACTGAACATATCACACTTTTGTCTTACTGATATGCCCAATGCTGAAGCTTTATTGACTACGTGTTTAGTAGCGGTGCCGACCCCTGTTCCAGTTTTAAAGCATATCTTCGGCGTCACACATAATGATTCTTTAGTTCAAGACTCAGACATTAGACAATTTTTTTCAGTTTACGAATACTGTCGGTTCTGCCAAGAGACTGACAGAAAATGGAGAAATTTGACACGTGTTATTACTTACAATATAACTCAAGGTGATGTCTGTTACATTATGACATGCAAAGCACAAGAAATTGGCAAATGCCGACAAATAGAGTTGACCAATCAGTACAATAACACCATGTTCGAGAGGCGGCTATGTTCACGAATGTCACGCAAATGCACCAGTGTAAATAATACTATGTCCTGCAATCATACAGTGATAACTGCTAGTCATTTGAATCATGTGAAACTTCCAACAGGATGGCTCTTTTCATGTGGTAACATTACATATACTTATATTCCAGCTAACATTTCTGGAGGTCCATGTGCTTTAACTCAATTAGGACTAATGATGTTTCCTTTACACTCAGCGATAACTCGAGGTAAAAGGGAACTTCCGAATCTGTAGGGCTATCTCCTGCCTGTGTTTCACATGTACATTTGTTATCAGAAGCTGAGGTTCTAGCATTAACCCTTTCATTAGTGGGTATTTGGGGTTTAGCTGATGGAGGTTACAAATCTTTGATGAAATTAGCGTGTTTAGTAGTTAAAAGTCTTAATCATACTTCGCAGGCTTTAGAAGAATTACTCCTTGATAGTCAAGTTATTAGAAAAGCAACTTTGCAAAACAGAGCTGCTGTTGATTACCTATTGCTAAAACATAATTTAGGGTGTAATGCCTTTGAAGGTATGTGTTGTTTCAATTTAAGTGACCACTCACGATCTATTGAAAGTCATATTCGAGGTTTGAGGGATCTCATTTCTCAAGTGTCTCAAGATCGTAATAGAAATTGGTGGGATTGGTTATTTTCATGGATACCTGATATTGGGGGTACACTACGTTACATTTTTGCTTGCATTTTTATTATATTATCGATCATAATTGCTTGTTGCTGTTGCATTCAATGTATTCCCAATTTAGTCTTAACATTTCATAGGTTTCAGAGACCGGTTCCTGTGCCACCGGGATATGGAAGATAAATATCCAAAGGGTGGAATTGTTATGCTTGATTTTTGCTTGATCCAAAATGGCGCGGGCGCGCAATGCATTCTGGGAGCGCTCGGAGCCATGTTGGATATTTACTTCATACCGCCGTGAAACGCTGCACACATTTTTGCTGAGTGTTAGATTCACAGTGCTGAGACAAACATGCTTTTCCAAACCTGGTATGCGGTCAAGACCATTTCTGCTGGGAAAGCTAACGATGTTATGGTTTGCTACTGTTCTCCGTGGAGCGTGTTTTTAGAGAAGGGAGGCACTGCGCTTCTTGGGGGGGAGCTCTCGATTGACCCAGCTGGCAACCGACGGCTGTTCCTCAACTGCGCAAGTGCAATTTCCAGAATGTTCGAGAATGAACTCCCCTTTGTGGAGTGTGTATATATGCGGAAGCCCGGAGGGGGTCAGGTGAGACTTCAGCCGGAGAAGGACGCTTACGTCCGGCCTTCCTGTGAGCTGTGGTACTCTCGGCCTGGCTGTTCCCGGGGTCTTCCAGCCGCTTCTGGAAGAGATGAGGAATCCTGTTACACTCACGATGATGTATTTCTTTTTGACTTCTTTGCTTCTTCTGTGATCTATGTCCTTATTATTTTTATGAGTTATTTCTATGTACTTGTAATCTTTGAATAAATAGCCGTAAAGAGCTGATTATCTTCTAAAGAGTGCGTGGCTGTGAGTTATTGTGTCTGTCTGTTTATGGTTTAACGTATTTGCTCTATAAATGCATTGGTAATTTATGGTTGTTCCGTGCACTTTTTGGGGAAGAGCAATACAGGTACTAATGGACAGAGGCCAGCACAGAAGAAATCAACCTGGGAATTGAAAAGAAATGGCAGAAAAGTGAAGGGGCCGACGCCAAATAAGTAAAGGAACAAGGAACCAGCCAAGAATAAGAGCAGCAGAGACTCCGAGGGCCTGGAGAACCCTCCCTCCGGGACCATAGCAGACATAGGAGGAGCAAGTCTTTCACAAATGCAGGTGCAGAGGGGGGAGAGATCGCTCGGGACGACGATTGGAACCTAGAGGGTTTTAGGATACCCTACCAGTTATTCCTGAGGGAAGAAGGGCATGGAGCGGAAGGCATAACGCCTGAGCGGTCATAGGCACCAGGGCCCACCTCAGGACAGTTTTAGGGGCTAGGGCGGAGAGGAACAGGCAAGTTGGGGGAAGCACTGTTTGGGGGGGAGAAGGGGGCCGGGAAGGAACACAGAAACATGATAAAGTCACAAGGGATAAACACAGGAACACTAACCCCCGCTACGGAATGGGGATAAAGATCTTGACATATAACACCAGAGGATTAAACTCCCCAGTTAAAAGGAAGAAGGTGAGCATTTTCTAAAACAATGGGCTTACGATATAATACTGCTCCAGGAGACTCACATCAAGGGGCAAGACAAAAAGAAGGTTCGGTTACAGGGGTGCAACCGGATCGTGCAGGCCAACGCACAAGACAAAAAAGCGGGAGTCCTTGTAGCGGCCAGAGACTCTTTACATATTCAGATACTTAACACAGAAGCAGACAAACTGGGCAGAAATATCTTTGTGAACACAAATTTAGAAGGACTCCGCCTCACACTGGCAGCAGTGTACGCCCCTAATACGGAACAGAAGGGATTCCTTAAAGACACTCTGGACAAATTAGAGCAATTCGCTGTTGGGGAGATTATATTGGGAGGGGATTTGAACATAGCATGGGACCCCATTCTAGAGAGGTTAGATCCCAGACAGAGATCGCAGGGATCCCCATCGAAAGCCTTAAAAAAGAAAATAGCAGATCTGGCACTGGGGGACGTCTGGAGGCATATACATACCAAACAACAAGGCTTCACACATTTTTCACATGTACATAGCTCCATGTCAAGGATTGTTTACCTCTGGGCCTCGGAGGGAATCCTGGGGAAAATATGGAATACAGAGATAGGCTCCATTTCACTCTCGGACCATGCTCCTTTGTGGACCGAACTGCTATTGGTCACAAAGGGCTGGGGGCGGTGGAAATGGCGACTCCCGGAGGACATACTCCGAGACCCAGTACTGAAGAACACTGTCAGGGATAGCATAACTGATGATCTCTTAAATCATAACATCCCAGAGATTTCCAAAGAGACATAGTGGGAAGCACTAAAAGCAGTCACAAGGGGACATCTAATAGCATTAAAGACCCAGAGAGAAAGACAGAATCAATGATGGGAAAAAGAATCAGAGACAAACATAGAGAAAATCCAAGCCGAAATCCTACAGACCCCCACACCGGAATAAAAAAAAAAGCCTGAGACATGTTGAAGGTCAATTAGAATCAATTTGTACAAAAAAGGCCAAGAAGCACCTGCTTCGGCTGAAACATTGGTACTACGTTAAAGCTAATAAGGCCGACAAACTCTTGGCCAGGCAACTTAAAGGGAAAAGACAAGATAGGACAGTGGAGGCGTTGATAGACCACAGGTGGCAAAGGCAAACCCAAACAACTGAAATCAGGAACATATTCGAGCAATTCTATCGAAACCTCTACTCGTCGGATCATCCTGACGAGGCGAGACAAAAAACCTACTTAGAGGGGGTAAATCTTCCGGTCCTATCGGAAGAAGAAAAGCAAATGTTAGAGGAGGAGATTACGGAGGAAGAAGTCACCAAAGCAATCAGGGACCTCCCCAGTAATAAAGCCCCGGGCCCAGACGGATATACCGCACAATTCTATAAGGTATATCGAGATATTTTGACCCGATCTGACAGAACTATTTAATACCTTCAAAGATAGAGGCAGTGTTACCCAATCTATGAATGAGGCAAAGATCCTGGTGTTTCATGAACAAGGGAAGGATCTGCAGTTGCCAGGTTCATACCGCCCGATAGCATTGATAAATTTGGATGCAAAGCTATATACTAAAATTCTGCCCACCAGGCTCACACAGGTCCTCCCGAAATTGATTCACCAGGATCAATCCGGGTTTGTCCCGGGAAGACAAACACATGACAACATCAGAAGGGTCATACATTTAGTGTAAAAAATAGGCATAAAACAGTCCCCAGCAATAGTCTTGGCATTGGACGCGGAAAAAGCGGTTGACCGAGTAGAGTGGATGCTTCTCTTACACATACTCAGTAAAATGGGCATAGGTGAAAACTTCATCGATATGGTGCGAGCAAATTACAATGCCCCGACTATACGGAGAGCGGTGAACGGAGGCTTGTCTAAGAAGGTTAGAATTGGGAGAGGGACGAAACAAGGATGCCCCATATCCCCCTTGCTATATGCCATATTTTTGGAGCCCCTATTGGTCCGCATAAGGGGAAATCAGGAGATAAAAGGGATAAAGATGGCAGGTCACTTGCACAAAATCGCAGCATATGCAGATGACATGCTGGTGACCCTGGGGATCCCGACGGAGTCACTCCCAGATCTAATGCACGAGATCGACATCTATGGCTCCCTGTCAGGGCTAAAAATCAACAGACAGAAATCAGAGATCCTCATATTGGCAGGCAATGCCACCCACATACATTCGGTAGCGTCAAAACTTCATCTGAAAGTGGCAGAAAAAGGGGTCAAATACCTGGGCATCACTCTGACAGGCAGAATACAGGACCTATATTCCCAAAACTATCCCTAAATACTCGACCAAATAAAGCGGAACCTGTCGAGATGGAACCCTTTATCAATCTCATGGTGGGGTCGGATAATGGCGATTAAGATGACCATTTTGCCAAAATTGCTCTATTTATTTCAAACTATTCCTATACAAGTCCCACCAGCCTTCTTTAAATACCTAGCGAAAACAGTTTCGCCATATATATGGCAAGGGAAGACACTGAGAGTGTCGAGTGCGGTCCTCACTGCCCTCAGGAAGGAAGGGGCTGTGCCCTCCCGCAGTTTAAGAAATATTATGAAGCTGCACAACTAGGGGTATTGAGAGAATGGATTCCAGTTAATTCACAGAAGTTGTGGGCGGCACAAGACAGAGCGGTTGCGACAGTACCCACCAGACACCTTCTCTGGGTGGGGAAGAAACATAGACACCCAAACCTAAGTATAAGTGAAATAATGACCACCATGTTAGAAATCTGGGACAGAGCTATACAGAAAGGAACACTATCTACAGGCCCAGCCCCTTTCACGCCACTATTTAAAAACTCAGAATTCCCTCCTGGAACACAGCCAGGTGCATATTGGAAATGGGAGGAGGCAGGTTGTCAGATGGTAGGGAACATGTACCAGTCGCAACAAATAAGAACATTCGAGGACTGTGCATCCGTGTTAAACCTAGACAATACCGATAGGTATAGATATGAACAACTGCATCATTGGCTAAGCACCTACCGAATGAAAGAAGCAGCGCTGCGGGACCTCACTCCGTTCGAAACCTATATAATGACAAACACAGGCACCTCAAGATTTGTATCAAACTAGTATAAATTCATCAATACCACAAAGGAAGAAATAAAATGGCTATATATAAAGAGATGGGAGAAAACATTGCACACACCGATCCCCAAAGAACGATGGGAATATATGTGGGGGCTAATACCCAAACTTACCAAGGCAATACAATCCAAAGAAATGTGAATGAAAATACTCATACAGTGGCACTACACGCCAGAAAGGCTCCACGCAATGTACAGGGATTCCCCGAATAAACGCTGGAGGCAGTGCGGAGGGGAGGGAAACTGGCAACATCAGTGGTGGCTCCGCCCAAAACTTCAGCAGTTCTGGGCAGAGGTGAAGGCCCAGATACAGTTGATGCTCCCCGGGCATAGGTAGTCAAGGTGAAGAAGTGTGGTTTTGCGGACTATGGGATCCAAAAGACAAGCACATCACCAAAATACAAATGCAGAACTTTATGGGGTTACTAATAGGGGCGTGGCTGGAAATAGCCCAGAAATGAAAACAAAAGGACCCACCGGTGGCAATAGACTGGACGAGGAGAGTCTGGTCGCATATAACAATGGAGCATTTAACATATAATGTACAGGGGAACAATCATAGGTTTGGAAGAGACTGGGGCACGGTCCTAGAGTATCTTCAAAGCGACTAAATGGAGCAGTGGTGCCCACACAATATAAGGATACTGGACTTGTTTAAATGTTAAAAAGCAATATTACGGACATTTTCTCAACACAAGACACTTCCCGGAGGAGGGGGGGAGGGTAAGGGAACGGGGTAAATGTTTATGTTATATGTTGCAAAATCAATAAAAATAGTTTTAAAAAAAAGAAATGCTGGAGTTGGGCTGAATCACGGATACATTGAAACAGGCATGGCTCAGCTAGTTAGAGTCTCTCTCTGAACAGCTGAGTTTTGGATACCTTTGCAAAGAAAATGAACGTGTTTCCTGTGTAAGTAAAAGTAAAGTTCCTGGTCGATTCTTTTATAGAGTGGGTTTGACAGGACTTGTCAATTCAGAATCATGCCTGGTTTTGCTGAGGCACAGTGAGACACAGGGCTTGGTAGGGCTTATTAATCACAGTGGCTTTAAGGAACAGAAGGAATTAGTGTCACAGCAGCATTTTTTTTATTTTTTATTTTTTTTAAAAACTTTTATTTTTGGTTTGCATTTCACTTCACAACTGCACCACATTATTTCCAATTGTACATCACAGAGTATGATAATAATGCAAAGCCACCACATTACATATGTCAAATCAGCAATCAGGTGTGCTCACTGGCAGCGGGCCAAGCTTAGTCTCCTTCGGAGTTTTCTTCGTCGGATAAGGTTCTATTCAGATATGATCGAAACGGAGCCGATATGTCTTTAGGCCTATTTGATGTTGGCGTCATGCCTATGTAGGTTTCTTCACATTCATTTACAAATGTTAGTCCTTTAAAGAGGTGTTCTGTGCGGGGGCGTGTTTACTTTTCCACGCTTGGAGAATACATTTCTTTGCCACAACACAAGTTACATTAAACAGTCTTCTGGTTTTCTCTGGTACTTTCCCTATGTCTCCGAACAGGTATTTTTGGGGGCTGAGCTGTGCCGGGATCTGTGTGATCTCTTCTAGTAGTTCTGCAACCTCCCGCCAGAACCCAGTGATCAGGGGACATGCCCAGTACATACGGAATGCATCTGCCCTGGGATTTCCGCATTTCGGCATTCTGCCGATATTGTGTTGTAGAATTTTGCCATTTTAACCGGGGTGAAGTGAAGCTTATTCAATATTTTAAATTGTATCAATCTGAGGCCATCATTTAACGAGACATTTTTGGACAAAAGGCAGTATCTTGCCCATTTCCCATCTTCTATGGTTATGTTCATGTCCGTCTTCCATGAGGCTTTAATGTTATTTGTGGATTTTGAGTGTGTTTGAATTATGTTGTATAGTTTTGACACCCCTGTACCGACTTGTGAATAGAGTGACTGAAAACATGCATGTGTGGGTGGTTCTTCTGGGAATGTTGGCCATCTCTTCTTAAAGGCAGCTTTCATGCGGTGGTATTGGACGGTAGCTAATTGGGATCTCCCCCCGTGTCTGCAAAGTCTTCTGGTGTAACAAATTTACAGTTTGGGAACATATTTCTCATTTTAATTTCATATTCCGAAACCCACGTTTTATCTATGCTGGTGTCATATGAGGGTTTGAAGCCCGGGAAATTCCAGAGCAGGGCCTGCGAGTCATAGGGAGTGTCTATTTGCAGTCTTTTACTGGTTGCGGCCCAGGCTGCTATCGTGGAGGTTGCCGGGTCTAATTTGCAGTCGTCCCTGTGGATTTTCATGTATATTATAGAGCGCGGGTCAGTAGGCCGGACTGAATGGCGTTCAATGGGGACATGCGGCGTACTGTCTGTTGGGTCCTGCCAGTATTTGGCATATTGTGCCTGTGCTAGAAGGTAGTACAGCTCGAAATCGGGTGCGGCGATTCCCCCAGTTTCGTATGGTTCACCAGTTTCTCCCATTTCATCCTGTTAGTGCTGCCCTTCCATATGAATGTTGTTGCCATGGATCGCAGGTTCTCAAAGAAGGGTCTTCCCGGCCATATTGGGACATTGCCGAACACATACAGGAGCTTGGGGAGGACTACCATCTTGAGTACCGTGACACGGCCGATGAGTGAGATAGGGAGTCTGGTCCATATTTGTAACTTGGTGTGGATCATTTGTAATAGGGATTCATAGTTATCAATGTATAGGGACGTCTTATCTGTGGAGACGAGAATTCCCAGATATCTGATGTGGTTGGGGGACCACCTCAGACCATGAGTGTGTGTGGGACAGGTAGTGGCCGGGGTGAGTGGGAAGATCTCCGACTTTGTGGTATTTATTTTGTAACCCGAGTGCATCGTGAATTCGTCTATCACTGCCAACGTGGGCGCCAGGTTTTTCTCTGGATCACGTATGTACAACAAAGGTTCGTCTGCGTACAACAATATAGTTTGGAGTATGCCGGCCATTCTTATGCCCCTCTGTTCAGACCATCCACCTTATGGCGATTTTGCGATTTGCAAAAAATGTCCCGCAATTGCCGCTATAAATCATTAAATGAGCGCAAAAAAGACACGTTAGCTTAGTGTGTCTTTTTTCGCGCTCATTTAATGATTTAGAGCGAACACAGCTGGCTGCTGATTGCAGCAGCTTGAGGGTTAACACCTCGGCTCTGCGTTGCAGGCCCAGGATTGGGGGAGGGTCACGCAGGCCTGGGAGATGCACAGCATTTGGCTGTGACCCCAGGCACCTCCAAGGCTCATTGAGTGCCCGAGCTGACAGTTGGTGAAGCTAGCCAGGTAAGCACTGGCCTGTCCACTCATCTGCCCCAACTCAGAGCACCCAAAGAGGCCACTGGACTGTTTTCATTCCCGGCGCTCGACAGGAAAGTAAATTACTTTCCTGTCGAGCGCCGGAAAAGAAAGCATAAACTTAATGCTTCCTGACACTCGTCTACAATTGGTATCATGCAGCCCAGCCCCGAGGCTGGGCTGCATGATACCAATTGAAGACGAGCGTAGCTGTATTAATTTCAAATTGCTTTACAATTGGTATCATGGGCTGCATGATACCAATTGTAAAGCAATTTGAAAACGAATACAGCTACGAGCGTTTGTATCATGCAGCCCAGCCTTGAATCAAGGCTGGGCTGCATGATGCCAATTGAAGACTCTCATAGCTGTATTCGTTTCAAATTGTTTTACAATAATTGTAAAGCAATTTGAAACGAATACAGCTACGAGCGTTAGTATCATGCAGCCCAGCCTTGAATCAAGGCTGGGCTGTATGACACCAATTACGCACAAAATTGGGTGTTAAAATTTATGAAAGGCAAATGCCATTCGTCCTGTGCAATTTTGGTGGTTATGCAAAGCCAATTTAATGATATATGCATATTTCACCTTGATATGCTAATTTCTGATGACATCACATGCCATTGCATTTGTTAATGAGTTCCCTCCCCCACTTTAATTTGCAGGACTTGACCCCTGGTAGTGTTGTGATGTTTCATTTCTGTTTGTGGGTGTGTTTAGTCACCATGTGTGGGTGGCATAACCAAGGAATTATGACCACCCAAGAGAGTTCATTGTTTGGCTAGGTATTATGGGCTTGCAGTTACTGCCACTGCATTGCCCCTGTGTCTTGGCCTCATGGATTCCTTCCATGGAGAAGTGTAGAGTTGTTCCCCCTCTCTCCTGGGGTCATAGGACAAGCGAAAAGCAAACCTATGGGCTTCAACCAGGGTTACACTTTTGAATTCAAGCCTATCTGTTTATTTGCTTTCCACTTGTCTGCTGGAAGTAGTGGCACAGCACCATTTCCTTGGAGCTCATCAGGCTGTATCCCCCTTCCACCACCACAATCCAAAATGTTAGGCTGTGGTGACTCGACCTGGCTGTCCTACAGAGCGCAGCCAGACAGAACACATTTTGTTCCTCACTAACAAAAGCCTTGCAATTACTTGGTTTTAGGCTAAAAAAGATGTTAAATGATATATTTTTCAACGTTAGAAAATGCCGCAAAAAACGCAGTTGGGTGCCGCAATTTTTTTCTTTTTTGTGCCGCAATATTTTCCATTTCATGCCGCAATTTTCTGGAGGGTCTGTCTGTTCCTGTTCTAGCCTGACTGCTACTGCCACTGGTTCTATCGTGAGAGCAAAAAGGATGGGGGAGAAAGGGCGGTTGTTCTATGTAATCTAAAGTGGTCGGGAAGAGAGTGGTTCTTGTGAACCCTAGCTTTGGGGGAGGTGTAAAGCAGCTTGACACATTGTGTGGAGTATGGACCGAATCCGAATTTCCCTAGGACCTCGAATAAGTATGCCCAGGAGACAGAGTCAAACGCTTTATCCGCGTCGAGTGTTACAGCCACTACCTGTGCTTCAGGTTTGATCTGCACCATTATTCGAATAGCCTGCGTAGATTTAAGCCCGTGGATCTTGTTGGGATGAAGCCACATTGATCGGGGTGTATAAGGGTGGTCATCTTAGGTAACAATCTAGTTGCTAGCACCTGGGTGTAGATCTTGGCGTCTGTGTTGATTAGTGAGAGGGGCCTATAAGAGGACATTTCGTGGGGAGGGCTCCTAGGCTTCAACAATACTGTGATAATAACGTCCGTCATTGTGTCCTGAAGGAAGCCGGTACTCATAGCCTCCTCCCATACAGATGTTAGTATTGGGGAAAGGGTTGCTGATTATTCTTTATATAGCTCTACACTCAGTCCGTCCGGGCCTAGGGTCCCTCTCCAGGCGTCTACCCGGTCTAATTCCACTAGGGCGTGACGCAGGACAGTGGCCGATCTGGTGAGGTTCCTCTGTTTATCAGAGGATCTGCCCATGGCAACATCGAGAATGGTATAGAAGTCGCCCCCCCGATCACACCCGTGTCCATTGTCGGGCCGATTTCACCCAATATATTGATGTAAAAGTCGGGGTCATCCGTGTTCGTAGGTATTGACTAGGTTCAAGTTCTCGCCTGACACAGAGCCCCACACAATCACATACCTGCCTTGGGGGTCAATTTTGCTTTTCTTGGTTACAAATCCCAGTGATGGATGCATCAATGTTAGGACCCCCCTGTTATGGGATGAATATTCAGTGTAGTGTCTGTTGTTCCCCCATTGCCGCAGGATGCTATTGTTGACCCTTTGTAGTGCGTGGGTTTCTTGAGGCATAGCAACGTGTGGGTGGTGTCTGTTGATGTACGCCCCTACCTTGCTGGCTTTTGCCTTGTTATTCAGTCCACAAACGTTCCATGTGAGCAATTTAAGTGTTAACCCTGTCAATGAAGTCGCCTGCTGTGCCATTTCATTAAGTGTAAGTGGTATAAGAAAAAGGGAATACATTTCCCGGGTGCTTCAGTTAGTGATGAAGTGATTGCAATTTTTGAGGTGTCCAAACCAGTTAACTTTAACTCCCAGCGGCCAACCGGGGCTCTGTCAAGAGGTGGTAACAGTCCCCATCGTTCAAACTTTTCCTTGTGTCCCATGCCCTCCCCCACCCACACCATCGGCCCCAACATGATGATGTGCCCTCGTTACAAACTTGTGGTTCTTCCCTAGGGGGACGAGTGCAGCAGCGCAGCCCCTGTGGCCGAGCGCGTCTCATCCGGCCATTTTAACTTATGGGAACTGCTCCCCTTTGTGCACCACAATTGCATCATAAACAGTATAAAGGATATCAGGTAGCTGCCTTCAGTCATTGGAGTTCCTTGGTTCTTCCACCCGTTGTTGTAGGTTGTCTCGGTCGTGTTTGTTTCTTCCAGGAGGAAGGGGGATTGTTGCTTCCACGTAGGCCATTGCTTCAGCAGGGGTTTCAAAGAAATGTGCTTGTCCACTGTGCTGTATACGAAGCTTTGCAGGGGAACAGTAGGGCGTATGGTACTTTCCTAAGCCTGAGATGGCGTTTGATCGATTCGTAGGATCGCCTCTGGGTCTGGACTCCAGCCGTGAAGTCGGGGTAGATGTGGATGTTGTTGTTTCCGTGTCTCAGGGTTCCCATTTCTCTCGCCAGTCTCAGTGCCGTGTCTCTGTCTCTATAGTTGAGTAGCTTAGTGATGACCGTTCAAGGGGGGGCACCTGGTTTGGGGGCCAGAGCCAGAGTGCAATGCGCCCTTTCGTACAGGAACGGCGGAGAAAAGGAGTCATCGCCAAACAGGGATTTCAACAGGTTTTCAATGTGTGATTCCATTGGACCCTTGCAGAAGGACTCCGAGGGCCCCACAATACGTATGTTATTGCGGCGCAATCTCGATTCTAGATCTTCACATTTGTTCCGGAGCTTTGACATTCCTCCTTTCAGGGGTGTTATGTTGTGGGTGTTCTGGAGGATTGAGTCTTCGTTGGGGCCGATTCGAGTTTCTGTTTCCGTAATTCGGGCGCTTTCTTTGTCGACACAGGATTTGAGTGAACCAATTTGTCACAGCTCAGGATTCCAGGCGCAGGAGTGGCATGAACCAACTACCCCCACTACGGTCTGGGCACCTGCAAGACAGTGCTTACGCAGGCCTCCGAGACCCCAGCAGCGAAAGAGGGTCAGGATCTCGATGGTTCGATAGGTATCGAGCAGAGGGTAACCAGAATGAGGGTTAGGAAAGGGGAAGTGGACAGGCAAGGGAACAATGGGGGAAATAACAGTACAGAAACACTATTGCCCAAAACATACACACAGTGTTTTACAGCAACTTTTGATACAAAAGAAGCACTTAGCTCTGAGGGTGAGTGCTGACCTCCTGCCTGCACACTCTCAGGTCTGGTGCCCGGAGCAGTTCAAATGCTGCAAGAGAGTTTAGCATTAGTGACCTGTGTTACCTCACATAGGCACTGTAACGCTCACCTGGTTCCCACGGAGGCGCAGATCCTGGCTGGACAGGTACCGTGTCTTCAATTGAGAAGCGCAGGACTCGGATGGTTCTCTGGACCGGACCTCCTCTTATGGAATGTCTGACTTGTAGAGTAAGGTGTCTTAGATATGTAAATGCTGGGCTCTCCATCCTGCGACTGATGCAGGGGCGCTGGGTTCCAGTTACTTCACTGGGATTGCTTTAAGTCTCTTGTAGCCTCAGAGGGTTTAAAGCTGCTGAAGAAGCGATGCCGTCGTTTTCTGCACGAGCGGATGCTGGTCGGTTTGTAAAGTTCGAGAGCACCTTTTAATGAAGTCTTTGCCTTTGTTTCTTAGGTGCCGAAATGCTATATGCTGAGCATACGGATGCACGTAAGTATGAAGGTCCGTGCACGTGGAGGAGCACGTAAGTAATATGCTTGCTGACAGGTTTATTCGCACCTCTTAATATCTTTTTCTTGATTTGCAGGTGCGGAGATGCAGCAGAAGAGGAGATGGCGAGGAGCGCACAGCTCCGGTAAGTGAAAATATAATTGTGTCCAATTTCCCCTTTTTTTGAACTAACCAGAGTTCTTTCTCTTGCAGGTAGAGGCCGCGGGATTCGGGAGATGCCGTGGATTCAGGTAAGTAAGCGCGGCTGCTAAAAAGTTGCCCTTTGCTAACCTGATGTTCCTTTGCTGACAGGTGCGGCCGGAGACTGGATCCCTGGATGGTAAGTGAAGATCTGACTTGTTTTCACAGGCTGGAGCAGAAGATATCACTAGAAGACTGGAGCTGACTCGGTGAGCGTCCTGCTGCAGATGCAGAATAACGCGAAGCACATTCTTCCAATCGGGTGTGGTTTAAATAGTGTTGAGGTGATTAGGTGTCTTCCTCCTCAGCCTCGCCCAAGAGAAAAAGAGTTCCTGTGTTCCAGAGTCAAGGAGTGATGCCAGCCCCACCCAGGTAAGAAAGTAGTTCCAGATTGGAAAAATAGTCCCACCCAGCAGAAGGCTGGAGCTTCATTTTGCCAGGACTTGTGAAGGTGAGTATGCAGCATGGTCTGCTACAGGTAAGTCCACCCAAGCACCTTTACCCAAAGTATGAGCCCGGCACCTCTGGCGCCGGGACCAGTGATTCTTATGAGCCTGGCGCCAACGGCGCCAGGACATGGTCCAGAGGGCCCCGATAGGGGTCGGTTGGGACCAGGGGCGGGGGTTGTGAGCCTGCTTCCGGGGATGTTGGGCTTGTCCTGACTCCTTGGAAACAGTGCTCATGACAGGCACAATACAAGAAAACTAACATACAATATGGTGACACTCCACCCCTGGGTTGGTTAGTGCAGGCACATGCACGTTAAATGTTAATCTGCTCATGCAGTCTATTAGTGCCAAACTAAAGATGTGCAGCAGTGCCCGCCGCACATGGCTACAGTAGGAGATTCAGAACCTGTGGCCCAAGTTTGCTGCACGTGGCTTAAGAAGTAATAAGACCCATTGTGCTACCAAAGTTTTGCCGCACGTGGCTTAAAATAAAAAAGCGCTATGTGCAGCCAAAGTTTGCTGCACGTGGCTGTGATAAGAAAAGCACTCCGTACTGCCAAAGTTTGCCAGACGTGGCTGAAAGTATGTTTGTAGGCAAGGCGCTGCGCGCATTAGTCTTTATGCAGCATGTGGGCCAAAATCGCCTTTGATTTAAATGCAAAGAAACACGGTTAGGCACTTAGCTTTGCCACAAGCAGGGGACGTGATGTGGCTGGGCTGTGCCCCCTGCACGTGTCCCTCTGAGGATTGGGAACCCCAATGCTTCCACCTTGCTTCCACACTTTCTCCCTGCTGCTGCGCGTTTAAATCCAACGTGGGTTCGATCGCTGGGGTTTTGCTGTACTTATCTAGCATGGGAGAGGGGCCGGAATGCTTGTTCCTTGGGGCATGGCCCCTCGCGTAATCCCCGTCGGCAGGTGCTCCGGAAGGTGCGTCTGTTCTGGTGTGGTGCTTAAGCACAAGCCCCGTACCTTGGTCCTGCGCGCATGCGCGTGCGCAAGCCCCTCCCAACAAGGGAGTGAAAAAGTAGTTCCCGGCCCGGAGGCTGCTGGGATTTGTGGTTTGCAGGTCTTTTTGCATGCAAAATGGACAAAGGAGCCTCCGATAAGGCTGCAGTCTTTTGCTCTGGTTTTGTCTTGCTCTTTTTTCTGTGTGTCCTGTGCTTAGGGCGTGTTACAGAGCCCTGTCTACCCCTAATAACACCCTGCACCCTGACAGTACTCCCCCCGCACGGAAGGGCTCGGGCTTAGGTTTCCCAGGATGATTTTCATGAAATGCCTTCACCAATCTAGGGGCATGCACATGGTGTGCAGGTTCCCAAGAGCGTTCTTCGGGACCATATCCCATCCAGTCAACCAAGTAGTATAACTCATGTTTACGGTGTTGTGAATTCAGAATGGCTTGGACCTCATATTCAGGATGCCCCTGTACAATTATGGGTGGTGGCTTCTCAGTGCGAATGGATGGACGGGCTGGTTTCAACAGAGACACATGAAAAGTGGGGTGAATTTTCATTTGGTGGGCTAACGCCAGCCTCACTGCCACTGGATTAACTACATCCAAAATAGTAAAGGTACCCAAGAACCTTGGTTGTAATTTGCGAGGTCCAAATAGTTTCATATTTTGGGTTGATAACCAGACTCTGTCGCCCTGTTTGCACTGGGGATTTGCGCCTATTTTTTTGTCTGCATAATGTTTATATGATTTTTTTGCAGCTTCTAAATTTACCTGAATATCCCCCCATACTTGTTGTGCGTGTGCTTGACGCCACAATAGGGTGGGTAGATTTGTCAAATGATCGCCCGGTATTGTGGGCAATACTCGAGGATGGTACCCATTAGCACCAAAAAAGGCTGTATGTTTGGTGGAGTTATGTACTGTGTTGTTGTATGCCACTTCAGCCAACCAAACGTATTGGACCCATGATGTCTCGGTGTTAGCTGCGTAACAGCGTAGGTACTGCTCCAGACCCTGATTTACCCGTTCGGTTCGACCATCTGTTTCCGGGTGATAACCGGACGATAGACTGACCTCCATTCTGATTAGTTGACAAAATGCTCACCAAAATTGCGAGGTGAATTGGGGGCCTCTGTCTGTAATAACACATGTGGGTAAACCGTGCAGACGAACCACACTGTGTAGGAACAACTCTGCTAGCTCGCCCGCAGTGGGAACGCCAATACACGGAATTAAGTGGCTCATTTTTGTAAGAGAGTCTACAACAACTAGAATGGAGGAGTACTTTCGCACCGGTGGTAAATCCACAATCAAATCCATTGTGATTGTATGCCATGGGGTTGGCGGAGTTGGCAATGGCTGGAGTATACCTACTGGTTTCTGGTGACTAGCCTTTTGTCTGCTGCAAGTGCTACATTGTAATACATAAACCCGCACATCACGAAGCAACGAGGGCCACCAGAAATGTCTTGCCACATTCTGCTGGGTTTTGTAATACAGGGATGCCCGGCTAAGGTGGTATCGTGACACCAACGTATTACTTCTTTTTTCAGTGCTGGTGTAGGTAAGTATAAAGTTTTAGCGTAGTACGGGATAGAGTCTACCAAGGTATGCTGCAAGCCCCTAGAGCACCATTCCTGCAATTCTCAGGCAGGCATGGCTTTCAATACATCATCAAAGATGCTAGGTCTTCCTACCAGCCCAACTATCCTGGTAGCCGGAACTATTGGGCGAGCTTCGCCCATACCTTTGTCCTCAGGTTCTGGATATCGTGACAAGATATCAGCCTTCATGTTGTTGGTTCCTGGGCGATACGTAATTAAAAAGTCAAAACTCGAAAAGAACATTGCCCACCGTAATTCACGGGGGCTAAGTGTTTTTGCGGTTTTTATAAACTGTAAATTCCGATGATCTGTCATGACAGTGACCGTATGACGAGCTCCTAACAGGTAGTGTCGCCATTCGTCAAACGCTGCCTTCACAGCCAATAGCTCTCGTTCAGCTATGGTATAATTAACCTCCGCCGGTAGTAGTTTTCGGGAATAGTACGCCATAGTATTTAGTAACCCTGTCTTGGGATCTCGTTGGGACAGTACTGCTCCTAACGCATAGCTCGAGACATCAGTTTCAACCAAGAATGGCTGACTCAAGTCAGGATGTCATAGCACGGGTGCAGACGTAAAAGCTGATTTCAACAGCTGAAAACCCTGTTCAGCTGATTCGTCCCATACAAACGCCTTCCCTTTTTTGAGCAACGTTGTGATGGTGTCACGACCCTCGCCCAAAACCCCCTCTGGCAAACCCATTTGCCAGGTGGAGTCAGGACTCGGGCCTCTAGAGCCTGGCATCCTCTGGAAGCCCCACGGAAGCTGTAAAGGAAAGCAGTGTTAAGTACCAGGCAAGCAGGGTAAAGCACGGGTAACCAATAAACAGGAAGGATCTTACCAGGAATTGGTAGCTGAAGGGATTCCGGGGCTCAAGATGGCAAATCGTCCCGGGTAGGAGGCACTGACTGGTAGTCACACCAGACCCCACCTGAAGAAGACCTGGAAGCCGGGCTGAACCAAATTGCAGCTAAGGGTGGTGATGAGGCGTAGTTCATACAGTGTTCCAGATTCTTTGGAGAGGGGTAATCCACAAGAAGTCCGTGACAACAATCCAGGGTCTAGAGCCAAGTGTAGCAGTCCAAGCTGACGAAACAATGAAGAGCGGGATCCAAAGAGAAGTCCGTGACAACGGTCCGAGGTCAAGAGCCAAGAGTATCAGTCCAAGCCAAAAACACAGATATAACGTGATCCAAAAGAGTTCCAAAAAGAGTTAGCCGGGTCCAAGATCAAACAAAACACAAGGTGACAAAACGCAGGCCAAACAGGGTCTCCGAGAAAACAGCTGTGAAGCGCGGTACTGAAGTACTCCACTGCTTAAGTACCGTTTGATTCCTGATCACGTGATCGGGAATCCAGGTCACGTGATCGCGAGTTCCGGTCACGTGACCGCAAGTTTAGGTCACACGATCGGATAGCGCCAGCAGCACGATGCAAAGAAGCGAACCTAATTTTTTGATGGCTTAATCTCCACGGCAGCTGCCAATGAAGAAATGGTCGCAGTCGTGACTGTGGAGTAGTAGCGTGAAGCTGCTGCTGTAGCTGTGTGCGAGCCTGTCTGGACCGCCAAAGTGAGCCCCGGAGGGTAAGTGGGAGGTGAATCCGGGCCGAGGGGGAACTGGGATCACTGGTGGGTCGGATGGAGGGCATGACAGGGGGCCAGACACACCATTACAGTCATCACAGACCACCGAAACCTGCAATATCTCAAAACAGCCAAGGCCCAGTCCTCGCGCCAATTACGGTGGGCCCTTTTCTTCGCCGAATATGATTATGTAACCACATTTCGACCACGAGTCAGAAACCGAAAGGCGGATGCCTTTGTCATGACCCACAGGACGCGCCCATTTTGGTCTTCCTGGTCCTTATCACAACGGGCCTTGCATTCCCTGACACTCCCAACACGGCCGTCCAGCGTGACACGCTTTCCGCGGTCTATACGTTGGACGTAACGTATTCTACTAATAGACCGCACACCCGTGGCTCCGCGCATCTCAATGCTATTGCCAAGTACCGATCAGACGTGTGCTCTGTAGTTCGCTGTATTGCTTTCCTGGTTCCTAGCTTTTCTACTTCCATTACTTGCTCTTTTCCCTGTTCCCCTTGCTTCCTGGACTCGTGCGCCATCAGCACGTCTTCTTCGTTTCCCAGATCCCCGGATTGCTGCATCCCGGAATCTTAAATGCACGCTGGAGTCGGAAGAGACTCGCTCAGCCTTATTCAAGTCCAGGTCTGTCCGCAAGAAGACACCGCCCACAGAGTCCAGCAAGGATCGGTCTCAGGTGAGAAGGGGGGAACACCGTGACAGCCTTATCTTGCATGGGCATAGATGAAATAGTATATACAACTCCAGACCCAGTATCTATTATACCTGAAGACAAACTCTTGGGTATCACGACAGCCTTAACACAAGCAGAACTACGAAAAGAAATTCAACGGACAATGAATCCTGATGCCTACCTCGCATGGCAAACTCAAGGAGAACAATATACCATCAAGGACCATCTACCCTTTTTTAGGGATCGCCTATATGTACCCAAGAAGGAATTACAACAGCATATTATTTCAAACTATCACGATTCACTGATCGAAGGGCACCCTGGGATCGCCAAAACCCTAGCTAAGGTGAAAGAGAACTTTTGGTGGCCTACCTGGCGTAAAGACATCATTCAGTATATTCAGCACTGCAGGGTCTGCGCACAAAACAAATCACAGAAACAAAAACCATCTGGTCTCCTACAACCATTGGACATTCCTCCAGTTCAATGGCACACTCTTTCCCTTGACTTCATCACTGATCTACCTCCAAGCCAAGGGTTCAACACCATCCTTGTAGTTGTGGACTTATTCTCGAAGATGGCCTATTTTTATTCCTCTCAAAGGCCTCCCCGACGCAGCCACTTTAGCAAAAGTGTTCCTCGAGGGCGTGGTTAGGCTACATGGCTTCCCTTCAGTTCTGGTCTCTGATCGAGGCAGCCAGTTTGTTTCAAACTTCTGGAAAAAATGTTGTGCAATGGCGCAGATCGATGTTCGGCTATCTACCAGTCACCATCCCCAAACGGGCGGCCAAACCGAGAGAACCAATCAGACAATCGAGCAATATTTACGGTGCATGCTGCACCACGAACAAAGGAATTGGAAAGACCTACTATGGATAGCCGAATATGCATATAACAATTCTTTGCATTCAAGCACGGGACAAACACCCTTCTATCCCCTTTACGGCAGACATCCACTTACCTCTGAACTAGACCTTCCAGCCAGCTTGGAAATGCCAGCGGTAAAGACTCTACACACAACCATTACTCAGGCTTTCAAAAGGGCAAAGGAACACCTTATTCATGCCAAAGAAAAACAAAAGAGATTTGCCGACCAACACCAGAAAAAGGCCCCTGATTATCAAGTAGGAGACAAAGTTTGGTTAGCCGCTAAATTTGTACCCATCAAGGGAACCCGGACCTTTCATCCCAGATTCTTAGGACCCTATACCATTAAGGCAATTATCAACCCAGCAGCCATGAAGCTGGATTTACCACCTAATCTACACATCCACTCGGTATTCCATGTGTCACTCCTGAAACCAATGCAACCCGGCACACGGATTGGGACACCACCTAAGCCCATACTTGTTGACGGAGAACCAGAATTCGAAGTCAAAGATATCTTGGACTCTAAATACTCTAGGACCAAGCTATATTATCTCATTGATTGGAAAGGATTTGGACCACAAGATAGATCCTGGGAGCCCAGTGAGAATATCCACGCACCACGTCTAATCAGGAAATTCCATCGGAACTTCCCAACCAAACCTGGGCCAGACAGAAGGAACACCATGGGAGGGGCCTTAGGGGGAGTGCTGTCATGACCCTCGCCCAAAACCCCCTCTGGCAAACCCATTGGCCAGGTGGAGTCAGGACTCGGGCCTCTAGAGCCTGGCATCCTCTTCAAAAGCCCTCATGGGGCCAGTCCTGGCGCCTATGGCGCCAGGCTCCTACACCATGGAAAACAATGTGCTTGGGAACTACTTTATTGTATTGTCAGCCAACATGGAGGCCTCCACATAGCTTGGTGCCTAAGAACCAAGCTATGCGGTCTAGTGTTTTGGGTATGGTAGCCTAGGGAATACTTTACGTGGACTATTTTGTTGGGGCTATTTAAACCACACCCGAGCAAGCCAACACGCTTTGCGTTACTTTGCAGCTTGCAACGTGATGCTCAACGTGTCCAGCTCTTCCCTCGAACCTCGGAGAAGCGGAACCTGCAAGGAGACAAAAGGAACATCATTAGCAGCAGCATCTTACCTGCAGTCTTCATCTTTAAACACTCGCAGCTACTGAGAACAGCTTCCTCGAATCTGCACGCCTCCCGGACAGAACGACCTGAAAGAGGAAGATAGAGGCAACATTAAAGAAAGCAGTAGAGACATTTACAAATTACGAACTGCTCAAAAGGATTACCTTGCTGGTCGCCTCTCGGCTGGCACCACTCCGGACATTCCTCTTGCGCTGAAGAACACCGCAACCTACAAGAAAGGAAAACACAGGTTAGCAAAGGCAAGACTTTGCAGTGCTGCGCATAGCGCTTACTTACCACATCATAACGCTCTTAATGCGCCATCATTTACCAGCGGGGCTCAACCAAGCCAGTTCGCCGCGCTGAAGGTCCGCATACATAAGGGAGAAAAAAGAGACATTTTAAACCCAGAAAGGCATGCAGGATAGCAACAAAACTAAAGAACAGCAATACGACCTACCTGAACAATATCAAACGGGCCAGCGTCAGTGAAGTAACTGGACCGCACTCGCCCATGAAAGACAACGCGCCCCTGCAAAGAAGGCAGGACGGAGAGCACGCCTAATTCTACCACAAGGTGAGGAGAGGGCGCCAGAGGGACTGAAATCATACAGCGGGTGGATGGAGGATGCTTACCCCAGTCTGTCAGTCTTGAACACAGTCCTCCTGTATTTTCAGGCAGAACCTTCCCCGCAGACCACATCAGGGCAAAGCTGAGAAGCATACCAGCGAGTAACCCGGCTGGGTGGCGTCCCTGTGGATACCAGGTGAGCGTAACAGATCGGTGTCACTAACTCAGAGAAGTCCTTAATAAAACGCAGATAAAAATTTACGAAACCTAAAAAGGACTGTACTTCCTTCACGGATGTGGAAGCCGGCCATTCTACTACCGCCTGTACCTTTTTCTGGTCCATCTGCACCCCAGATGGAGTCAGGAAGTACCACAAGAACTCCACCGTGGTACGGTGTAATTCGCATTTCTCGAGTTTAGCGAATAGATTGTGTTTTCGAAGCCGCTGTAGCACTGCCCTGATGTGTTTGATGTTTTCCTGCATGTTAGCAGAATATATCAATATATCATCGATATAGACTACCGTAACATTTCATCTAGAAAGTGCTGAATCGCTGCTGGGGCATTACATAATCCGAACGGCATCACCTGGTACTCGTACAGGTCAAATTTGGTTCTGAATGCTGTTTTCCACTCATCTCCAGCCCGCACTCGTACCAGGTGATAAGCCTGCCGAAGATCCAATTTTGTATACACAGCTGCATTTCGCACTTGATCCAGCAATACTGGGATCAAAGGTAAGGGATACCGGTTTTTAACCGTAATACGATTAATTCCTTGGTAGTCTATGCAGGTTCTGAAGTCACCCGTTTTCTTCGGTACGAAGAAACGTGGCGAAAAGACTGGCGAGTTAGAGTGTCGGATAAATCCACTTTTCAGGTTTGTTTCGATGTAATCTTTGAGGTGTTCTGTCTCGGCCTCGGTTAGGGCATACACACGACTACAGGGCAGTACTGCACCTGGTTCAAGATCTATACGGCAATCAAATGGCCGATGGGGAGGTAATGTTTCAGCTGCCTTTTTGCTGAATACATCCTTGAACCCTTGGTACTCAGGCGGTAAGTCACACAGATCTGATGCCTCTACAGTTGTGACAATAGGTCCTACCATGGCTCCCTGCACCAAGGACATGGTCTGTACCACTGATTTACAGTGTGAGCGACAGTGTGGAGAGGACATGGATACTGTACCCTTGGACCAATCCACGAGGGGATTGCGTTTCGAAAACCATGGTAATCCCAGAATTACGCCAAACTGCGGCGCTGCTATAAGATCAAACCTAATTTCCTCTCTGTGGTTTTGTTGACAACATAGTGTCAAGGTTTGAGTGCAGTGGGTTATGGGGCCTTAACACAAAGCAGTTCTGTCCACAGCCCTTACTGGTTCTGGTGCTTTCTTCATACACAAAGGCACCCCTAGCTTAGTAGCGTACGATATGTCCATAAAGTTACCCGTGGCACCGGTATCTAGGAGTAGGGCAACCCTAACCTCCCGTCCCAGGAATTGCAACGATCCAGGCAGAGTGATGTGAGGGGCATAGTTTACAAAGTCTATGACTGGGGTAACCTTCTTCCCTTGGCTCGGCTGTAGTACCCCTACAAGTGCCGAGCTGAGGCGGTTCCCTGCGCTTTGGGTTTCGTAGGGCATTCTTTAACAAAGTGCCCTGTGGTTCCGCAGTACAAACAAAAGCCTTCCTTACGCCGCCATTCTTTTTAGTCCTAGGTGAGTGGACCCCGCAATCTGCATAGGCTAGTCCCCGTCTGATTTTTCCGAGGCACGAGTCATGTGAGTTTGATCTAACCTGGCTATTGGACGAGAATCCCCTCGTTTTTTGTCCCCCCGTCATTACGCTTGGCGATGGTCAAGGCGTAGTGCCAGGTCAATCATAGCAGGGCAATCTTGGGGTTGAGGGTCGACCTGTGCAATTAGGTCCTTTAGCTCGTCACGTAGGCCTTGATAAAAGAGAGACATCCATTTATCCTGGGGCCACTCTGTCTCCACCACCAGCCTATTAAATTGAGTCACATAAGTGACCAACTCCTTATTACCCTGGCGTAGGGTGAGCAACTCCCTATCTTTACACATAGCGGCAGCCCAACGATTAAATATCTTACCAAACTCAGATTGGAATTTGTCCCAACTATACAATACCCCATCCTCCCTTTGTACCAAGGATTTGACCTAGCTGCCGCGTCCCCTGTGAGATAAGATATAACATAGGCCGTCCTAGCCTGGGTTGATCAAAATGCTGTGGGTTTGGTGAGGAAGTGAAGCTGACATTGGGTCAGAAAGGTTTGATACTTCTGCGGGTCACCTGAATACCTTTCTGTAGGGGCTAATGGGACCACGGGCTCTGGGGAAACATGCACTTGGACAGGAGTGGGAGCAGTGTCACCTCCTGGAAGGGGAGCAGTCTGTGCCATTAAGGAGCACACTTGGGTGGCCGGGGTAGCATAGTCTTGCTTGGTGGCATTGAGCTCGGCTTGCAAATCCTGTAGAACTTTAGTTAGTTCCTGCATGGCCTGGCTGGGTCGTGCCACTCAGGCGCCTGATATACTTCGGCTTGTGCTTCTGTCACAGCTCCGGATTCCAGGCGCACCAGTGGCACGAACCAACTACCCCCACTACGGTCTGGGCGCCTGCAAGACAGTGCTTACACAGGCCTCCGAGACCCCAGCAGGGAAAGAGGGTTAGGATCTCGATGGTTGGATAGGTATCGAGCAGAGGGTAACCGGAATGAGGGTTAGGAAATGGGAAGTGGACAGGCAAGGGAACAACAGGGGCAATAACAGCAGTACAGAAACACTATTGCCCAAAACATACACACAGTGTTTTACAGCAACTTTTGATACAAAAGAGGCACTTAGCTCTGGGGGTGAGTGCTGGCCTCCTGCCTGCGCACTCTCAGGTCCGGTGCCCGGAGCAGTTCAAATGCTGCAAGAGAGTTTAGCATTAGTGACCTGTGTTACCTCACATAGGCACAATACAAGAAAACTAACATACAATATGGTGACACTCCACCCCTGGGTTGGTTAGTGCAGGCACATGCACGTTAAATGTTAATCTGCTCATGCAGCCTATTAGTGCCAAACTAAAGGTGTGCAGCGGTGCCCGCCACACATGGCTACGGTAGGAGATTCAGAACCTGTGGCCCAAGTTCGCCGCACGTGGCTTAAGAAGTAATAAGACCCATCGTGCTGCCAAAGTTTTGCCGCATGTGGCTTAAAATCAAAAAGCGCAAAGTGCTGCCAAAGTTTGCCGCACGTGGCTGTGATAAGAAAAACACTTTGTGCTGCCAAAGTTTGCCGCACGTGGCTGAAAGTATGTTTGTAGGCAAGGCGCTGTGCTGCACGCATTAGTCTTTATGCAGCATGCCGGCCACAATCGCTGTTGATTTAAATGCAGCGAAAACGCGGTTAGGCACTTAGCTTTGCCCTCAGCAGGGGACATGATGTGGCTGGGCTGTGCCCCCTGCGCGGGCCCTCTGAGGATTGGGAACCCCAATGCTTCCCCCTTGCTTCCGCGCTTTCTCCCTGCTGCTGCGCATTTAAATCCAACGTGGGTTCAATCGCTGGCGTTTTGCTGTACTTATCTGGCATGGGCGAAGGGCCGGAATGCTTGTTCCTTGGGGCGTGGCCCCTTGCGTAATCCCCGTCAGCAGGAGCTCCGGAAGGTGCGTCCATTCTGGTCAGGTGCTTAAGCACAAGCCTCATGCCTTTGTCCTGCGTGCATGCGCGTGCGCGAGCCCCTCTCAACATGGGAGTGAAAAAGTAGTTCCCGGCCCGGAGGCTGCTGGGATTTGTGGTTTGCAGATCTTTTTGTCTGCAAAATGGACGAAGGAGCCTCCGATAAGGCTGGAGTCTTTTGCTCTGGTTTTGTCTTGCTCTTTTTTCTGTTGTCCTGTGCTTGGGGCCTGTTACAGAGCCCTGTCTACCCCTAATAACACCCTGCACCCTGACACAATTGTTGAGACAATGTCGTCCAGCTTGACATTGACTGCAAGGAACCGGTTTTGCACTGTGGTAAGAAGGTGGTCAAATTTTGTGTCGTCTGCTGACCTTGCTGTGGAGGCGTCGGGTGGATCCGAGCTACCAACGGGCCCTTATGAGTTTGTGTACGAGTCCATTGGGCCTGTCTTTCTGCTTTTTGTGACATTCTTTCCGAGCATCCTGGATATATCAAACCCGCGTGGGCCCAACAGTTAATTTATTCAATCAATGAGCGTGCGCCCCACGCGCCAATGTATGGCTTTAGGTCCTCGTGGATGGGAGCTGTTATGGGATGGTGGCGCCGGGGGGAACAATGGCGAGGAGCGGTTGGCTTTCCCTCTTTTTTGTTTAGCTGATTTATTGGTGTCGGACCTTCTGTCCCTTGTTGAGCTCAGTGTTGGGTCCCTGTGCGCTGTTGGGTGCAATAGCAGGACCGGGTTCTGCCGACTGTTGTTGGTGTTATATAGTGGCAGGTGTTAGCAGGCCGGGCGTTCAGTTTGTATGCCACTTGGTTGCTGCCAGGAGTGGACTGTGTCCTCTCACGTGTATGTCTAGTTCCACGTAGTCGCCAGGAATATCAATGTGAGCTTGTGGGCCCGCCTTGGGGCTTTTATTCTTGGTTCCTGTTGAGTTCAGCACCGGATCGGTTCAGAGCTGGCGTGGCCAGTTAGCGGGTTGGCGACCCCCCCGGTCGCAATGGATGCTGATGCGAGCTTGTAGGGCCGCCTCAGGTTTTTTTTTTCCGGCCCCGGTTCCCGTTGGGTTCGGAACCGGAACGGCCCAGAACTAGCGTGCTTTGTTGGGCTGCTGCGCCGGGTGGATGCGGGGTTGGCCCGGATGCTCGTGATGTTGATCTGTGAGGGTCTGGTGGGGTGGAGCCCCCCCCCGGCCGCCAAGGACATTGTATTTGTGGGCCCCCCTTGGGACTTCCAGGTCCTGGTTTCCATTGAGTGCCGAACTAGAATGGCCCAGAGCTGGAGTGGTCTGTTAGGCTACTACGCCGGGTGAGTGTGGGGCTAGGCTGGATGACCATGGTATCAGATGCGTGAGGTGCTGGCATTCCGCGAGGGTCTCGCAGGCCGGCGACCCCACTGGCCACAAAGAGTGCGAGTGCAGGCCCACCTCAGGGCTTTTTAATCTTGGTTCCTTCTGCGATCAGGTTCGGTTCAGCATAGAGTTGGCGTGGTCTGTCTGGTCGTCGCGCTGAGTGAGTATGGGGTTGGCCCGGGTGCCCGTGGTGTCAGGTACAGGTTGGCAGCCTTGTAGGTCACGTTGTTGTAAGAATGGGGCCTCTGGTTCTTTCGTGTATTTCCTCTTCTTTATCCTCCCCTTCCCCTGTAGGTTCTGATTGGGTGCCTTTGCTGGGTGGCTGTGTGCAGGGTGGCATTGCTGGAGCGTGACCGCCCTGGCCTGTTGTGCGTGGCGGGCCCTTTCTCAGCGCAGCCTGATGTATGGGGAGGAGGCGGGGGCCGTCCCAGCACGGACCCGTCGGCCCCGTATTCCACGAGGCCGCGACCTGTGCGGCTCGCGTGTGCTGCCGAGTGGTGCCGGAGCTCCAGTGCAATCCCTCGTGAGATTGGTGTGGAAGGGGGGAGGAGGTATCCTTACCGGGTGTCGCCTACTGCTCCCCGGGCCTCAGGCACAACTTCAGCCCGTGTCGCCGGCTCCCACCACCTACTGGCCCGGGGGATCCGGCGGGGTCGGCTTCTGGAACTGCAAGGGCGGCTGCCGTTGGGGTCGCCTCTCTCCTCGGCCCGCTCTGCCGGCTCCACCCCCACCAGTGCCTCCACTGTGGCCTGCGCGCGCGTAGAAGCCACGGGGTCCGCGTTGGTGTCTCCAGCACTATGAGACGGGACGCTGTCTCGCCATGCGTCCCTGGGTGGGGAAAAGGGTATTCCAGCACCGATTTCTTTCGTTCTTTCTGTCGGGGGTCGCAGGAGTAGTTATGAAGGCAGATACGCTGTCGTGGGCAGTTCGGGGGATGCAGCTTCTTGATGTATGTTCTATAAGGATTTATGCCGGAGAGGAGCTCAGCGTTTAGGCTGCCATCTTCGTTGCGCAACAGCGCCCCCTCCACAGCAGCATTTTTTTAAAGGTGAAAACAGGTTTCTTTTCAATGGAGATTTTGGCTTTTGCAGCAAAGCAACGCTGCATTTTCCACTTTCTTCCTTTTGTTTATGTCAGAACCCACTGGCAATCTCCTTCAATGGGCCCCCTTGTTCCATCCTGCCCAATGTGTGCTTGGGAGGCTGGTACAGCCATTTTAGTTGTTGTTGCCAAATACAGTTTTGAGCCATTGTGCTCATAGGAGCCAGTGCAGCCTTTTGGCTGTTTCTGCGTAAATGCAGCTTGGTGATGTGGGGAAATGCTGTTGAGTGGGTCAATATATCCCACACTGGCGAGGCTGATTAAGGCACTTGGACGGATCCTGTCACTGGGGCTCACTTTGCATAAGGAAAATTTCTCAAGACCAGCATCGGGTTCTTTGGTTTTGTTTTGAAGGAAGGGTGTGCATCTCCCGACCCGGGAAAAGTATAGGACATCAAGGATGCCAGACCCCCGGAGACACTAACGGAAGTGCGCAGATTCCTGGGTATGGTGGCATAATGTGGGTGGTTTATCAGGACTCCGGCCACATGGTCGGAGCCGTTAAGAAACCTTACAAAGAAAGACACCATCTGGCAGTGGGGCCCACTAGAACAGGCTGCATTCGATGATGTGAAGATGGCCCTCATGGCCAATGGCACTATAGCATTCTTCCCTCAGAAATCGTGGTGGACGCAAACCAGTTTGGTCTTGGGACAGTATTGACGCAACTTGATATCAATAGCGAGATGAGGCCAGTAGCATTCTCCAACCGCGCTCTCTCAGAAACAGAACAGAGATACTCACAGATCGAGCGGGAGGCATTGGCGGTACTGTGGGGGTGCAGGCATTTCCACCTGTATCTGCTAGGGAGACCCGTAACTGTGGTGACGGACCATAAACCCTGGTGCCGATCATGGCAGGATCATCTTCCAAGCCCCCGGCCAGGATAGAGAGGTGGATGTTAGCCCTCCGAGAATATGGGGTCTGTCTGGTGTACAGACCAGGCACCAACAATGCAGCAGACTACCTGTCGAGGCAACCACAGAGAGAAAAGGCGGACAGTGAAAATGCTGCAGAGGAAGCTGAGGAGCAGGTACAGGTGATCATTGAGTCAACCACACCTACCTCCATGCCTGTTCAGGAACTTGCGGAGGCCTCGGATGAAGACGAGTGTTCCGCCTCCTCCGAGGAGTGCTGCAGAGGGTGAATGGAAGGCAATTCTGGAAGGCCTCAATAAAAGAACCCAGGAGGCCCATTTCACCCTGGAATAATTGGGGAAGGTGAGAGAAGAGTTGGCATTCTCTGACTCAGGCCTACTGGTGATAGGGCCAAAATGATGGTCCCGGTGAGCAAAATCCAGCAAAGCACATTGCTGGCTCACCGTGGACATCAGGGTATGGCTAAAACTACCATTGAGTCCATGCCCTGGAGTGTACTACCATAGGAAGCTGTATACGTGAATTTTAGCTCGGCAGGGAGAGACGCACATTTTCTGGTGGTTGTGGACCAATGGACAAGGTATCCTGAAGTAGAGTTCCTGGAATCAGTGGCATTTGACAACGTGGCGGCAGCACTGGAAAAAGTGTTTGCCACTTATGGACTGCCACAAGGGGTATTTGGACAACAGGCTTCCATTTCAGGGAGAGAGTTTCAGATAGTTCACGAGAGAGTGTGGAATTCACCACCGAAAGATAACCACAGGGTGATCAGCGAGACAGAACGTTTCATGAGGACCCTTAACAAGGTATTCCACATCGCCCATGGCCAAGGACAGTGTCTCAAGAGGGCACTCTATCAGTTCCTGAGGGAGTGTCGGGCGACTCCTTACTGCTCAACAGAAGTCGCACCGTCGGAATCCTTGTTCAAAAGATGCCCCAGAAGGCTACTGCCGGACACCAGGGAACGAGAGCATGCAGAAATTGATGATGACAAGGTGGCCGAGGAGAGGTGAGCTAGAAATGAGACAGGAGATGAAGTGTTGGTGAGTAACAGACACTCACAAGGGAAGTTGTCACTCCCATATGAACCCAACCCCATGGATGTAGTACAAGTGAAAGGCTCAATGGTGACAGCGTCTGATGGAAATGCCACTCTCACAAGGAATGGCAGTTTCTTCAAGAGAATCGGGGAGAATAGTTAGCCCAGCATCTCAACTGGAGGAGGGTGTGCGGAAGAGCCTGATGAAGGGGGAGGGAGTGACCGCCTCCAAGTCTCAGTGGACCAAGGAGAAGCAGGTGAGGAAAGGCCAAGCTGGAAAGGGAACCCACGATACCTGCGACGTGCTGTTTGGGGGAGACCTGCTTGCCTGAACGACTATGTGCTGAACACATAAAGAAAAGGTACAGGACATTGCCCAGCGTTAAAGTACAAGTGTCATTGTTATTCATGTTATGCTGTTGAAAGGTTTGCCACTGTTGTCGTTATGAAAAAGGAGGAGTGTGGTGTGTTTCTTTAAGAACACATGCGACAGACTTGCGCCACTCCATCACGTGCAATAAAGGGGGCGTTCCCGCGATGTGCTTCAGTGCCCAGAGAGTGAACAAAATGTCCTGTGTCATCTGTGGGGCCGAGGGTTTACCGCGCACAAGCCTCATTGGGGGGGCGAGATTTAAATGTGCATAGGACTCAATCCTTCTTTCTGTTTTCGTTTTTGCTCGCGCCTTCAGACAAATACATGCAGAATATCCATAGTAGCAAAATTACACTCCTGTATCCATGGTTCAAGGAGTATGGGGTCAACTGCTCCCCCTGCCCCTTTGTACTCAGCTCATATGGGTCCTTAGATAAAAAAGGGGCAGTATACCTGCCCCACCTACCTGAGCGAGGCTCCTGCCCTTCCTGTCTGGCATATCAAGAGGAGACCAAACCCCTCACACTTTCTGTTGTTTCCTGTTTCCGACGGGTCCTACGTTTCAGCAGCTTCAGTACCCGTGGTCTCGACCCAGGGGGCAGACTCTCACTGGCTTGGCAGGATACAGGGTAAGATATCTCCATAGCCGGTGCAGCAAAGTCTGACGTCGCCTGACCTTTCGAGGTGCACTTCCAGGTTACACTGAAATATATCTTGGCAGCGGGAAAAAGGCAGGGAAGTGATTGTTTGTTGGACACCATGTGTTTGGCACTACAATGCAGAGATTACTGTGCAGCTCCCGATCTCGGTCCAGACACCAGGAGTTACAGACCATGGACCACTCACAGCATAGACACAACAGATCTCGCTCAGCCTACCAAGGTAGATGGCATGAGTTGTCTCATCCTCAACGCAGGCATGCCCCTTCCCCACCTGCTTCTCCTCCACAGGCCACCATCTGCAGGCCAGTGGAGAAGTTGGAGGGGCTGATTGTGCCCAAAGTAGATGAAGCCATAGATAGGAGGCTGCCCCTCTTGGCCTCCCACAGACCTCTTTCTCCTGCCTTACTGAAGGGGCCAGCTGACCCACCTTCTGCCACGGTGGCAGCAGAATCTCACTCAGGCCATCTGAAAAATGTAGAAGGATGGGACACCCTGGGAAAGTACCTTAAAAAGCAAGTCATTGAGGAGGTGACTGCAAACCTGCTGACTAATTTGTATTTAGTAGATGTGAAAGCAACCACACCCCTGCCAGCGAACATACCAGATGCCTACAGTTACTACATTCCAACAGAGGTCCATGGGCTTGTATCCTGCAGAGTGTCTGTAGCATCACTTTCGGACGATGGAAGGATCCGGAAAAGGCTGCCGTGCCCAGACGTTGGCCTAAGATGTATTCCCTGCAAGGCCTCCAGGAGTGTTAAGATGGATTTCTGAACTCTGACCTGGTGGGCAGAGGTTCAGAAGGCCAGCCTAGTTTCTTGGAACAGGGTAACCTTCTGGACAAGCCAGACCAATCAAGGTACCATTTGCGGCGGTCAAGACTAGGTCTCAGGAGGGGTGAGGGTGACTGAAAGACCTTGATGAGCACACAGAGTAAAGGACACTTACAAATCACTCCCAGTCAGGTGTATATATATTAAAAATACAAATACATTTATTCAAGGCCTTTGAGTTTCAACACAATAGTTATTAACAGTAACACTTTTAAACCTACACAATCGTACTAAAATACATATATACAAAACCAAGGGGCCTAAAGGGTTAATGCACGAAATGGGTTCACAACCCAGAAAAGGGAAGGATGCAGGTAGTGCAAAGAGTCTTTAGGCAGTTCTGCAGTAATCACAATACTAACTGAAAGGCAGTCCAGTCCCTAAGAAGAGGGGAGCCTATTGCTCAAATATACCTGCAATGCTGGCGCACGCGGTAGTGCAGATGGGCGAAAACAGGGGCTCTTGTAGGGTCTGTAGCAGCTCAGGAAGGTGGGTGAGGTGATGCAGAATAGGTTCCTACTATTCATGGAGGGTCTCCCCGAAAGGGCAGAACAGGTTCCAGGAGTTGGGAATAGTTCAATAGCTTAAGTAATCTGTGGAAAGGAGAGGGGCCCTCAGGGGCCACTTATGCGTAATAATTGATGGATGTGCTAGGGCCACCGGTAAGGGTTGCAATTACTCACTGTCCCCTGGCACACTCCGGACCAAACTTCGGCGGTCGAGTCCAATTCGGTTGCAGGTTCAAATACGGCAATCTGGCGGCTCTGTGGCTTTCAGCAACAAAGATACAGCGTTGATTCCCAAATGGGACAGTGGCAATTTCTCTGCTCCTGGTGGATGGATCAGGTCAGTTTCACTGTAGTAGGCTTCAGGAGACAGACGGTCACAGCTGCAATGCACTTGCAAAGTTCGTCACCACGGCTGGGCTACACGGTAACCGCGTGTACTCCGATTCAGGCACTCTCTCTTTACTCCAGACCTGGGAACGCCAAGTGTACGAAATTCAGTGTGAGAGTGCCGTGAACACAGAGCTTGTACCGATTTTTGCACAAACACCTCCATCCATAGCTGTGATACTGTATTCTCTTCCAATTGATGTATCCTCAATCAAAATTTGGCATTTCTTTTCTTATCAAGGCTTGAGTGTGCCTCAGTCCAAAGTTCAAAGTCAACAAGCTATTTTGAGGCTTATACGCGCAATTCTTCTTCTTCACCCTGCAACTAGGATGCACAGAGTGTCTGTGTTTTTATGTCTTTTTCCCTTTATTTTGCTCAAAGGAAGTGTCCAGAACTAAGCCACAACTTTGCACAAAGTTCTTTGTCCCCTTACTTTGCTGGTCATGCATCCTTCTTCCTTGTCATGGATCTCGTCTGGACTTGCTGTATTTCTTCACCATTGTCTGTAGTCTCTTTGCATTGGGGTGCAGGCAGAGGGTCTTCTCCGATGTATGGCTTGATGTCACCCAGAAAGATCCAAGCTCTTGTTCCCTGTAGCTTGTCTGCAGAAGGTGTAACGTCCTCCACCCTAAAGGGACCGTTGAACCTCGGCTCGTCCCACTTTTTCCTTGTGTGATTTCTCATCAGGACCATGTCCCCAGGGAATAGTGGAGGAACATTTAAGTCTGGAACTTGGTCTGTTGTAGTATCTCCTTCTGTGTTCTGTGCTGCCCTGTACCCTTCTTGTTGTCGCTGCAGCTGTCCTGAAATTATAGTAAGACAAGATGTCATGCAATTCAAGTAATTTTGCATTCCCGATCCTAACCCTTCTCCTGTTGGCTAAGCATCACACCTAGCTCTATTTCGAGGTGCTAATGGCGTGTGTATCCTTCTGCCCGTCACAATTTTGTGCGGCCTGAGATTATGGTAAGAATCAGGCTGGTTTCTGAGTGCATACAGTGCCAGTGGAAGACAATGTAGCCATCCCTTCTTCAGAGTAAGCTTCAACTAGGCTATCCTTTCCTTTAACAAGCCGTTGGGCTTTTCGCATATGCCATTCCCTTCAGGATGATACGCAGAAGAAAACTTGTGCTTTATACCAAGCAACAAGCTAATCTGTTGAAATACTGCATTAACAAAATGAGGACCATTGTCTGACCTCATGACTTCACACACTCCCCATCTGGGAAACACCTCCCTTACTGTCATGATCTCTGCTTCCAAAAGGTCAGGGTTTTCCCAACTCCCTTGGAAGCAGATCCATAACCCAGGTTCCAAGTGCCAACCAGTCCCAATTGGGACCTTTTGGACCCGGTCCTGGCGCCAGTGGCACCAGGCTCATAAATATGCCCAGTCCCAGCGCTGGAAGCGCCGGGCTCATAATGCTTGGGTGGACTTACCTGCAGCAGACCATGCTGCTTACTTGCCTGCCAGTTGAGCCTCTGATCCTCTTCTGTTTGGAACTACTTTTCCTGTTGGGTGGGGCAGGAGCCACTCCCTAGGTTCAGAACACTGGAACTCTTCTGGAAAGCAGGAACTCTTTTCTTACCTAGGCGTGGCTGTGGAAGGAGACACCTAAGCACTACAGGAGGCTATTTAAACCACACCCGATGGATGAATCTTGCTTTGCGTTATTCTGCATCCTCTGCAGCAGAACGCTCATCGTGTCTTCTGCATCTGATCCTGGGCCTAAGGAAAAAGGCTTACCATCCTGAATCCAGTCTTCAGCAACACCTATAAAGACAAGAAAGAACAGGTTAGCATTACGGTCTTCAGTGACAGCTCTTCACTTACCTGGTCCATCGGCTGTCACCAACGCCTCGCGCTGCATTCCGACATCTGAAAGACAAAGGCTTACCTACTCTTCGTGCACTCCGGAGGTCTTCACACTGCATTCCGGCATCTGAAAGACAAAAGTTTACCAACTCTTCGCATGCTCTGGAGGCCTTCGGCGCTGCATCCCGCATCTGAAAGACAAAACAAGGTGCGTTTAAAGACATTGGGCAACTTTAATACTCACGTGCCATTACTCCTTTCCACATCTAACCCAGTGGGTATTCCGGCACCCTGCAGCCGCTCCGAACTTGTACCTGCAAAATAAAAAGACAGTTAGAGCGCATCGTGAAGCAGGCAACAAGCGCTTACTTACGTGCTTCCAGGCGCTTCTATTCATCACACGGGCTCCATCTTCAACTCACTTCAGCCCGTCATCCACCATCGCCGGAACCCTGCAAAACAAGAGACATCATTACTAAAGACTTTAAAGACATTAGAATTACTCGAAACTTACCGTTCGTGCAGTAAACGACGGACAGCAGTCCTCTGAAGTCAAGAGGCCTGCTCCCCTTATCCAGTGAAGAAACTGGTTACAGCACCCTGCCCCGAGGCAGATGGAGAGCACGGCGTTCACTTACCTAAGGTGAGAGCGTTAACCTTCGGGGTTCTACAGGAGAAGAGAAAGGGAAGAAGAGAGAGACATTCAATAACCCAGTTCATTAATCCCATATTTTCTATCTGCAGACATCTTACCCTTCGAGTCAGACATACAGTGCACAAAGGTCCAGCCCAAAGAGCCAGCCGTGTGTTACACATCACCTTTGAAGATACGGTATACGCCCAGTCAAGACCAGCGCCTCTACGGGAATCAGGTGAGCGTTACACTTACCAAAGATTTGGCCAAACAGGTAGAGTCTGGGTGTGTACATGGACCTGCTTCTATCCATCTAGAGAATGGACACACCACAACAATTAGATACCTGTACCCGTTACATACTTGAATCATATCGACATAATCGATGTGCAAGCGCTGAAAAGGACCATTAGGTCTTGGGATAACTCCTCTAATCACACGTAGTGTATGCCCAGCCGTGAACTGCTGACATATTATACAGTTTACCATAAAAAATGCAATGTGTTCTGCCAAGTTCGGTATGAACCAGTCTTCGGCAATTGTTGCTGCTAGATTCTCCTTCGTCATGTGCGCTGGATAGTGTAACTGTTCCAGTGCTATTTTCAATAAGGATATATGCATCACCGTGTTTTCTTTGCTCTTCTGCCTTTTCTTGTTTTCTGACCTGTTCATCATGATAAATGCTCTTGTTTCTGTCTATCCTTTTTCTTAGCCCCTTTGTCTCTTCATCGCTTTTCCTTCCTTTCCAATTCATCCCGCTCTCCTTTTTGTCTCATTTCCTCAATGCCTTTACCATCGAGTTTCAATAAAATCTGACCTCCTATCCATTCGTTCTGTGTGAATTCCGTCTCATCAGTCCTGTCCACATCTCCTTTCCATCTCTTTCCCTCTCTTCCCGTATCTAGAGATGTACTTGCTTGGGTTTGGTCTCCTTTTTCCTTTTCGCATCTCTCCTTGTCCTTCGGGACTTTGGAGGTAATATCTCTGTCTCTATATTTCGTCACTACTTTGCATAGGTGACTCATATGCCGGGCTGCTATATCCCGTGGCTGCTTTAAGTTCCCTCAACGGGTTTAATCCTTCGTCTTTACTAGCTTCTCTTTTCGTTTCAGACGGGGCAGTTGGCGCAGAAGTCTCCTTACCCCCCTCTGTACATATATTCAGTATCCAATCTAATCTTCGGACGGCAGTTGGCAGGACGAATCAACGGATGAAGACACTGGACCTAGTCGCATGGACGGTGTTTCCACCTGGTGCACATGCAATTGGTACGAGCTAATGCCAACCGAGGAGGAGAACTGCTGCTGCTGCTGTGAAAACTCGGGATGCGTGGCCTACATTTCGGAAGGCGAGCCACAACCGCAATGCATCACCGAGCTGCCAGACTTCGGGGCAGCCTGCCTCACACGGTCCGTGCTGAGGATAATGATGATGCTTATGCACGAACTTCGCGCAACTGTTCGTCCTCGTAATCCGAGTAACGAGTAAGTATAATCTGCTTGTGATGCCACTACTATTTCATGGTCGTCTCCTATATCCAAAATTACATCTACATATCATTGTAACACATGAAAGTCGTTCAATAGTGTGCAGTGTCTTGATAGCATTTGTCCGAGCAGAATGCCATTAGTTACAAGAATTGTCATTGACAACAAACGTTTAATCAACTTATCTTGGTCATTTAAAAACAGTTTGTATCATTATTTTTCACAGGTGGTACCGGCTGGTGGCCTATCGTTCCTTTACATGGTGGCTTAACGGGAGACTTGGACACCGCGTTCGAAGAGTAATACCCGCCTGTGCCGTTCGTGCCATAAGAGAAACTTTCCCGAGTGACAGCGGTCAGTGCAGGGGATTTTCTCTCGCTGTGCTGCAACCTGACCTGTACAATGTGTAAAGTTTTGTATTTTTGTGCCATCCAAAAAAGATAAAAAATAAAACACCACACATATTTTAACAACGGTTGTTTTGATTTTTTAAATGAATCAAGTGTGTCTCCATTCAGCAGTCTTCCTGTGCCTTGCCTGCACGCCCTAGGCCCATCCATCCCACCCCCCTCTATCAAAGGCAGATTGCGCTAGTGGATGCGTGCTGCCATGGGGGGCTGAAAGGGGCGCGAACGGCCAAGGTGCCAAACAGCATGTACACTTCAAAAGGTATCCCACGCCAAGGGCCCATCGCTCACATGGCCTCCTCAGACTCCGTGTCTCCAGGCAAGGCTCCCCCTTGAAGCAGGCCGCCCCCCTGCAATCGACTTAAGTGTGTCTCCATTCAGCAGTCTTCCTGTGCCTTATCTGCACACCCCAGGCCCATCCATCCCACCCCCCTCTATCAAAGGCGGTTCGCGCCAGTGGATGCGCGCTGCCATGGGGGGCTGTCAGGGGCGCGAATGGCCAAGGTGCCAAACAGCATGTACACTTCAAAAGGTATCCCACGCCAAGGGCCCATCGCTCACATGGCCTCCTCAGACTCTGTATCTCCAGGCAGGGCTCCCCCTTGAAGCAGGCCGCCCCCCTGCAATCCACATAAGTGTGTCTCCATTCAGCAGTCTTCCTGTGCCTTATCTGCACGCCCCAGGCCCATCCATCCCACCCCCCTCTATCATAGGCGGTTTGCGCCAGTGGATGCGCGCTGCCATGGGGGGCTGTCAGGGGCGCGAACAGCCAAGGTGCCAAACAGCATGTACACTTCAAAAGGTATCCCACGCCAAGGGCCCATCGCTCACATGGCCTCCTCAGACTCTGTGACTCCAGGCAGGGCTCCCCCTTGAAGCAGGCCGCCCCCCTGCAATCCACATAAGTGTGTCTCCATTCAGCAGTCTTCCTGTGCCTTCTCTGCACGCCCCAGGCCCATCCATCCCACCCCCCTCTATCAAAGGCGGTTTGCGCCAGTGGATGCGCGCTGCCATGGGGGGCTGTCAGGGGCGCGAACGGCCAAGGTGCCAAACAGCATGTACACTTCAAAAGGTATCCCACGCCAAGGGTCCATCGCTCACATGGCCTCCTCAGATTCCGTGTGTCCGGCCAGGACCCCACCCCCCTCACGCTGGCCGGCCCCCGGCAAACCACATAATACCACGACATACACACGTCATTCATTCACAAACACACCCCTGTTTGTAATACTTTATAAACCACTTGATATGTCTCATGAGAACATCTTTGTGCTTTGCAAGTCAACTCCTGAACGTGCTACCTGAGAACCACAGAGATCTTTGCTAATCTGCTCGTCGTCGTGCTATCCGTGAACTTCTGTGACTGCTTCGAGCAAACTCGTTAGTGTGCTACCTGTGGCCATCTACCTGTTCTCCTGCAACATACTGCTCTGCTTGCTGAATCCAACTGTTTGTTGGTCAAGGTAAGGCCATGTATCCTAGTCATATTTCGCTGATTTTTAAATTTATATTTGTGAGTAGAGTACTCAATAGTGCTATGTTCATTGGTCTCATAGATATTGACTTGAGTTTCCATTGTTATGCTATCAATAGATCTATTTATTTTCATCTGTGTCAATTGTCATCGAATTGCATCCTTCGGGGGTCCAGTCTATAATGTAAGCATGTTTCCTTCTCTGCAAGACAGAACATCCATGGGACGAGTCACATGTTCAGAGTTTAGTCACATCATTTGTACATTTCTGCAATTTATGCAAATGCTAAGCTGCACATGATGAACTGGTATAGTTCCTGTGACCAAAACAAACCTTGCATTGAACATTGTATGGTTCATTTACTTTTGTATCACATTTTTATTCATCAAGATTGTATAATAATGTCGATATTTACTTTTCAGAATTTTCAACAATGCCTGCCTGTTCGATTAGCGGTTGCCCTTCGAAGACCCTTGCTAAATCTGAAGGCACTACAATGCATGTATTCCCGAAAACTGTTGATCGAATAAGAGAATGGGTCAGACATTGCGGATATCCACTGGATGAGCTGGAAAGTAGAGTCCAACAAGTCTTAGAGGACAAGAGGGGTGATCGATACCGCATCTGGAGCCGGCACCTTTCCTCAAACATGTACACAACATCTTGGGTAACAAAGAAGAATAAACGGCGAACGACACGAAAATTGCTCGCGAGCGCTATTCCCACTCTATTCATCCACATTCCGCCACTGGTGAGTCAAGTGTCCGGATTTAGCTTTAGGCCTTGCGGGAGCGTGTAGGTAGCCGAAAGGATTCATTGATATTTTAGGTGTTGTGTCCCTTGTAATACTTTCGACATTGATATGAGTGTATAGCTTTTTGAATAATGACATTTATCAATATATTCTTTTTCGATTTCATAACCCACAAACAAAATCTATGGGCCTCATTACACGGATAGCGGTAAGGATTTACCGGTACCGGTATTTTTTTTGCAGGCGTTAAAAACCAACACGTAAAGGGACCCAGGGAGCTAATTACGGTACCGCAATAGGCGGTACCGTAATTAGCGCCTTCCCCATTCCCATTATGCCCTATGGGGCAAAAATGGGAATGGGGAAGGGCAATGGTGGAAGGGGGAATTACCACCCCGCCAACCTTGGAATGGGGCGGTAATTCCCCTTTCCGCCAACACGGTGCCGGTATTTTACCGGCATGAACCATGGCGCTATTAGCGCCATGGTTCTCCGCCATCCGTGTAATGAGGCCCTATATATGGGCACAGGGAACTGTGCTTATATTGCGCATTTTCAATAGCATTACTCTCAAGCATTCTGTCTCCTTACATGGCAATTTTTAATATTGGTATTTCATTTTCAATCAATAATTTACCTTTACAACTGCTTGACTATCCCTTGAATCTGAAGCAAGAACATTCTACATCCGTGACGTGCTCGCTGTTATCAACCACTTCTAGCGCGTATCAGGTAATCTTACTTGGCTATTCCGCTACAGACTTGTTTTATGCATGTCAAGTAATATTTTTATTGTATAGTGTAATTATTTTACCGAAAGTTTGGTTAGTGCTTTCCAATTGATATACACCTTAGTTATCGTCCACTGGTGTGTGTTTTCAGTTATGATTAGTGTTATCCATATTAATACAAGTACTGTCTTTCAGGGAGATTCTGAAGCGTCTACCACATTGACAACATCCCTAGATGTTCTTCAGCAGCACGAGGTATGGATACTGACAGCTACATCGAACTAGATCATCAGAGCTGTAATACTTGTCGTTTGATTGTTCTACACAATGTTTCATTCGTGGTTAGCCATTGATATGTACCTGTGCGGTCGACCCCAAGTGTGTCTTATGTTTTCAATATTGTAATCCCTACTAATGCAAGTACTATCTTTCAGGCAGTTGATAGAGCGTCAACCCCTGCACTTGATGCGGAGCCTGACATTCAAGTAATTCCCGGGGAAGTGGAAGCGGGACCTTGCGTATACGAATCGGCGCAACAGCTTTCGGAAGTGCGCACTACATTTAAAACATCCCTACATATTCTTCGGCAGCACGTGGTATGGATACTGACAGCTCCATCGAGCGTCATCATATAACGTGATTCCATTTGCTATACTTTCTTCCCTATTAACGCAAGTACTGTGTTTCAGGGAGACGACAGAGCTTCCACTGCAATAACAACATCCCATTTAGATGATGCAGATGTAAATAAATCGGAGAAATAAGTCCATGAAATCTGATCATATTTAGATATTCCTTGATTCTTTTAGACAATGGGGGTCATTATGACCCTGGCGTTAAGGGTTTAATGGCACCGTAAAAGGTGTCGGCGCCGTTAAACCCTTAACGCCTGATTACGAGGTCCCTTTGCGGGACCCAACCTTAACGGCTGGTTTTACCAGCCATTAAAGTAGGGTGCCGCAAAGGGACCTCGGTGCTAATTACGGTACCGCAATTTGCGGTATCGTACTTAGCGCCTTCCCCAGTCCCATTGAGCCCTATGGGGTGAAAATGGGAATGGGGAAGGGCCATGGTGAAATGGGTGAAATGGGGAAATACCACCCTGCCAACCTTGGAATGGGGCGGTATTTCCCCATTCCACCATGGCGGACTCGTTACACCAGAACCAACCATGGTGCTAATAGCGCCATGGTTTAGCGCCGGGGTTATAATGAGGGCCAATGCATCATTTGTGGTTACCTCTTTATATGTACCTGTGCCGTCGACCCCAAGTGTGTGTTATGTTTACAATATTGAAAACCATACTAATGCAAATACTGTGTTTCAGGGAGACGACGGAGCTTCCTCTCCAATTACAACATCCCTTGTAGGTGATGCAGATGTAAAGAAATCGGAGAAATAAGTCGATGAAATCTGATCATATTTAGATATTCCTTGATTCTTTTAGACAATGCATCATTTGTGGTTATCTCTTTATATGTACCTGGCCGTCGACCCCAAGTGTGTGTTATGTTTCCAGTATTGAAAACCATACTAATGAAAGTACTGTGTTTCAGGGAGTTGCTGATGCCTCCTCTCCAATACAACCATTCATGGCAGTCCATGCGGAGCCAGAGGTAATGATACTGACAGTTCCATCGAACTAGATCATCGGAGCTCGAATACTTGTCGTTTGATTGTTCTACAGAATGTTTAATTCGTGTTTAGCTATTGAGATGTACCTGTGTGTTCGTCCACACGTGTGTTTTATGTTTTCAATATTGTGATACACAGTAATGAAAGTACTATGTTTCAGGGAGTCGATGGAGCGTCATTCTGTGCTGTCTATGCGGATCAAGAAAATATAGTCGTTGCAGCGCAAGAGGAAGGGAAGACATGCAGAAACGAATCGGAGCAGCAGCGTGCAGATGTTGAAGTTCGAGTCAAGAAAGTTGCAAAGAAAAGAAACAAAAATAAGGTTAGTTACAAACAGTTCATAATTTTAGGAATTGTTTTGTGTTGGGGACTATATTATGTTTTATTCCTGGCAATTGTACTATACTTTATATTGTGTTTAAAATGAACATCCCTTTTCCAATCTGTCCTCTAGTTACCCGTGGGTGTACGAACTATACACACACAGACAGTGAAGCAAATGAGAAATGTTGCTTGCCAGACCATTTACACTATGGAGGAACTATTAATTCAGACGCGGCGTGTTGAGACTCGGGATGCTCATGTCCAATGGCCCGAACATGAATTGAATGTGGCCAGAGAATCCAGTAAAGTTGTATTGGACCATTGCTACAGTTCGACTGCACCACCAAAAGAAGATGATACTGAATGTATTGAAGATAGCTCTGAAGTAGTCGCAGATCAATTCACACAATCTACACCCGCCAAAGAAATGCCACCCAAAACGCTGTCGACAATGTTGTGTTCTCCCATCAATGCTGAAGTAACAGATGTTGAAATGACAGAGAATGAACCAGCAGCAGCACCCAACGACGCATCAGAACTTGATATCAGCAATATTTCTTTAGAATTTCTTGATATGTCCTCAACGGCACAGTCCGAAACAACTTTCACGCCGGATGACAGTCTAATGAAAGAGGGCAAATGCATAGTATTCGACAGTTGTTTGATGGATATTATAAGTATGCTGAAATGTGGGCATTCAGTTGGAGGGGAAGTATGTGGGGAGCCATTGATTCATGTGACTTGTCAAAAACAAGGCAGTTACGTCAAAATACATGCCGCCTGTAGATTAAATCATGCGTTCTCATGGTCTGCACAACCGATGCTGGGGAAGCTGCCAGCAGGCAATCTACTGTGTGCAGCTTCCTCGCTTTTTAGTGGGCCCAGTTTTAGAAAGTTATGAGTCTTTCTTTCAGTTTGTGGGACTCCATTTCATTTCTAAAACGCAGTACTACAAATACCAACATGATTATCTGTTTCCAGCCATTAGTGATGCTTGGAAAATTGAACAATTGTCTCTAGCAAGTACATTCGAAGGGAAACGATTCAGGCTAGCCGGCGATGGACAGTGCGACAGCCCTGGATTTTCTGCCAAGTACTGCACCTACCACTTTCAGGACATGGATAGTAAGAAAATTGTGAGTTTGGTAGTCGTGCAGGTGTCCCAATGTAAATCCTCAGTGGCCATGGAGAAACTAGGATTTATAAAATCATTGCAATATCTACAATCAAGGGGAATGCACATCGACCTCATAGCCACGGACAGACATGTTTCAATTGCCAAGACAATGAGAGAGCAGTTCCCATATATTAAACATCAATTTGACGTATGGCATCTTGCTAAATCAATCAATAAGAAAATCTCGGCTGCAGGGAAAGAAAAAGGTTTTGAAAGTATTTCACAGTGGTCCCAGTCTATCAGCAACCATCTTTGGTAGAGCTCCAAAACTTGTGAAGGGTCAGTGGAAATCCTACTTGAAAAATGGCGGTTACTGATGCTGCACTGTAGCAACGTTCAACCCCTGGACAGAAAACCAACATTTCTACCAATGTGAACATGGCCCTTTGTCCACAGAGGAGGCACGGAAGAAGAAGTGGTTGATTGCATTTTCACCTACACACAAAGCCATTCAGAAGATTGTTTTCGATAAAACTCTATCAAGAGATTTGAGGGGACTGACAGAATTCTGTCACACAGGAGAATTGGAGGTGTTCCACAGTATGTGCCTAAAGTACAGGCCAAAGCGATTGTATTTCAGCTTACAGGGCATGAAACATAGGACTCTACTAGCGGTCTTGGCTCAAAACGAGAATGTGGGCCGTGAACAGTCTAGGACTACGGGAAATGTAGGGATGCCTCGCTACACTACGACCTTTGGAAAAAGAAGTAAGAAATGGGTGGTGAAACCAGTATATGAGGAAATGGAGTTCGACTTTGTTAAAGGCCTTATTGTTAGTGTACTAGAGAAGCACTGATATGGAATTTTGAGCGTTTCTGTGCAGAGCACTGATGCATTGTCACCAAACATTGCCACTGTGCCATGCCCACCCAAAGCAGAGCTTGTTGAGAAGTTCAAATCCCGGTTTAAATAAATCATTGTAATCTGATTGTCTTTTTGAAAATAATGTTATTGTACAGTGTGCATACAAAGTATGCTAACCCTAAACCCTCCATTCACCATCCTGGTGGCGAACAACATGGGTGTCATCTTTGACTTCTCTCTCTATTCACCTCATATCGCTGACCTTGTGAATATGTGTTTGTATATATTTGTGTTGCTGTAACTAAGTTTTGCAATCTCATGTAAATGCTGCGCACTGTTAACCGAGGGGAGGCTTGCGTATTGCAAATAATAAAACAAATAAACAATAAATCTCACTTTCAACTCAACTCCTCGGGTACTTTATGCTTTCCCTGACCTTCCCCCAAAAAGTCAATGGGCCTCATTACACGGTAGGCGGTAACCATGGCGCTATTTTACCGTGTCCGCTTTGGTGGATGGCGGAATTACCGCCCTACTCCAAGGTGAGCGGGGGCAGTAATTCCCCATTCACCAAGGCACTTCCCCATTCCCTTTTTTGCCCCCATAGGGCATAATGGGAATGGGAAAGGCGCTAATTACGGTACCGCACCAAGGTCCCTTTGCGGCACCCTACTTTAACGGCTGGTAAAACCAGCCGTTAAGGTCGGGTCCCGCAAAGGGAACTCGTAGTAAGGCGGTAAGGGTTTACCGGTACCGGTGCCCTTACCGGTACCAGGAAACCCTTACCGCCTACTGTGTAATGAGGCCCAATGTCTCCATAGTTATGGTTCTCTAGGACTGCAAAGCTTGCGGACAACGAGGACAAAACTGGGGGCCTTAGAACGCGCCAAGCGAGGCGTTGCAGATGGGAGAGAAGCCAGTTCGCATTTGCACATTGAGGCCTAGTACAAACATGGAGTCGAAAATTCAAGTTCTCACAGATGGCTTTACACGGGATGTTGCAAAGTAAGAATGTACGCTCATGCAGAGTGAAGGTCAGCGGCTTTGATTTTATGCTTGCGGGCTAAAGAGGCCCGCGAATCGCACTCGCAGTATAAGGTTCTATTGTTTTTTGACCTTGAGAGACAGGGACCACGCTGAAAGGACTTCATTTGAAGGAGGTGGGCAATAACATAAGAGACGATAAGGCTGAAAATTCTGAAACTAGACCGAGTTTCATGTTAGTTCAGTATATGAAAAGTCGTTGGCACGAACACAGTGGGATTTACGGACTGCATTACGCAGAGATACAATGGAAATGACAAATATAATGTAAGTAACTCTTTAGACGCTTTTATACCGGAATGAATGAATGAATGAAGGAATGAATGAAGAGCAAGTACAACATTTGTGGGATCGTCTTTCTACCGGGCACATGGGCATGCATGTGCCCATGCGACACGCATGTAGACAAACAGTCGTTTCTCAGTGGTTCAACGGTAAAAAAAAACATTTGTTTGTGTGTTTCCCTCGATTTATTTTGTTAGTTTTCGCATTGCTTTTAGAGCCGACCATACTCCATTGCACTATCCTCGCAAGCAAATAGTTTCAGTTCGCCCGTAATAAATAAAATGAATAATAGTAATAAAGATCGGCTGGTGAGACTAATTTCAATTTTTATGTTTTCTAAACAGGTACATCGTACCATATTGCCAATGCCACCTATTCCAGACCCCGGCAGACGGCTTCTTCAACCGCCAGCTGCAGCTTCTTGTAAACAACTGCACTACATTGACCATCTATTGGGACGATCGCCAAGGAGCCATATGCCCTTACGCGGTACTAGCGGCTAGAAGCAACATATCGACCTTTACGGTGGCCTAGTGCCTAGTTGATGGAACAGCCTTGCGGTTCACCGTGCGTCCAAAGTGCTTCTTTTAATGAAAACCAACACCCTGTGTACCATAAAGGAACAGCGCGTGACTCACAATAAACTTTTACGGATTTGCGGATCGAGAGAAAAGAAAATAAATTCCATTCCGATTTAATATGTCAATTGCTGAATATTCTCTAAACATTTGGGGGGTAATTCATAGAATTTAGCGCACAAGTGGCGCACGCGGCTGGCGCACAGTGTGCGCGTGCGAATCCCTGCGCCAGCCGCGTGAGCTAAAATCCATTTCCGCGCACAGCGTATTCATGGATTTTAGCTACCAAAACCAGCCGCGGCGCACAGTGGCTCAGCGACTCTGCAGCAGCGCCAGTTACGCCCCCAAGAACGCCCCTCGCGCAGGGAAAAGCCATCAAAATCCCCAATCCAGCGCAAAGGGCTGCGCTAACCCTGTACCAGCACGTCAAGCGGGGTACGTGTATTACTGGGGCTCGCGGGAAGTTTCACACGCGATTGGCCCTGTGCGAGCGGGGTACGTGTAATTACTGGGGTTCGCGTGAAGTTTCACACGCGATTTCAGCAAGGTACGTGTATTTCGGGGGTGCTCTGGAAGTTTCACACGCGATAGGCTCTGTGCGAGTGGGGTACGTGTATTTCGGGGGTGCGCAGGAAGTTTCACACGTGATTTCAGCAGGGTACATGTATTTCGGGGGTGCGCGGGAAGTTTCACACACGATTTCAGCAGGGTATGTGTATTTCAGTGGTGCGCGGGAAGTTTTATACGCGATTGGCCTGGGTACGTGTATTTCGGGGGTGCGCAGGAAGTTTTCTACGCGATTGGCCTGGGTACGTCTATTTCGGGGGGTGCACGGAAGTTTCACACGCGATTTCAGCAGGGTACGTGTATTTCAGGGGTGCGCAGGAAGTTTTACACGCGATTGGCCTGGGTACGTGTATTTCGGGAGTGCGCAGGAAGTTTTAGACGCGATTTTGCTGTCAGAGCGGGGAACGCATATTTCGGGGGTGCGCGGGGAGTCCTACATGTGAATTGGCAGTGTGGGTCCTCCCAGGTGTCCCCTCTACCCCCTCCACTGCCACTGCAGGCAGCCCACACCACAGGGGACCACCCTGCACCGCTGGTCATGTCCCCCAGCCCCCCACCCCCCCATCATTGACAAGCACCTGCCAGCAGGCCCCGAAACATGTCCCCCAGCCCCCCCCCACTCCCCCATCATTGACAGGCACCTGCCAGCAGGCCCCAACACATGTCCCCCAGCCCCACCACCCCCCCATCATTGACAGGCACCTGCCAGCAGGCCCCGACACATGTCACCCAGCCAACACGTCATCACAATCTAGATCCCTGGCTCTTATGGCCACCCAAATCCCACCCCACGCCACCCCAGTCCAAACACCCAACCAAGCTTTACATCCACTCCAAATTGAAATCCCCATTACATGATAGATCATAAATAAGCAGTATGCGCATGAGTACAAGTCTGTCAGACCCACACAATGGCAACACATGACTAAGAAAACCCACATTGTGACATGCATGAAACCAATGAGAGAAGACCCCACATTGAAGTAAGAAATCAAAATGTATTAAAGTCAAAATGAAGGGAATGAAATCAAAACACACAATAATGCCAATAATAATCAAAATGCAGCATGTCCCAAAAAATGATAAATAAATAAAATGACAATCCAAATTAATCCAAATGAAAATGTGTCCAAAGTCTCCGTCCAACAAAGCAAATCCAAAGTGAAAGAAAAGCGTAATATCCGTTGCTCCATGGTGAAGAAAAAAAAAGATGAAGGAGAAAAATCCACTGCAAAACTATGTACAAATAGCAAATCCAGGGTCCATGAGCCCAACGACATAAATGAAACCTACAATGAAACCTACCTAATTACTAACTATATACAAAAATGTGGAGCGTAGTCCATGCGCCCAAATGAAAGAAAAAAGAAATGAAACTTAACACTAATGAACTATATACAATGGCGGCGGGCAAGTCCAATGGCTCACTTGTTGATGTCACGGGCCAGGGCATCATCGAACTCCTGTTCAATGTCTTGGAGGCGGGCCTGTTCTCTGGCCCCGAGGTCTTGCATGGATAACGCCATGTCCACCTCCAACTCCCTACGAATTCCCTCGAGGCACTCAGCTCGCCTCAGCGCCCTTCGCATGGAGTTCTCCGCCCTGACCATTGTGAGCCGTGCCTCCTCCGCCCACCGCCGCTCCGCGCCTATCTGCTGGCCCAACCGCTGCCACACGGAAGACACTCCCATTCCAGGGTCCTCCTGCCCTCCGGCCGATGCCTGCCCCTCTGATGTAGATGGCCCCGAGCCATGATGCTTCCCACGTTGAGTCTGCCGCTGCCTCCGACGCAACTGCCTCTGCCAGCACGACGGCATCCAGGCTGATGGAATCCACCGACGCCGTCGTGCACGTGCCCTGCCCGATGATGCCGGCACATCCTCCAGCTGCTGGGGTACAGTTGCTGTGGTGTCCACCCCTGCTGGACTTCCGACTCCCGACTGTGGCAGGGATGGGATCCCCACCGAGCTGGCTGCGTTGGTCAGGGCAGGTCCACAGGGGGCCCTGGTGGCATCTGGGCCGGAAGACGGCATGGAGAACGACTGGCGCATAGTTTCCACAGAGGAGGAGAGGGCCGCCAGAGTGGCCGACACATGTACAAAACCCCCGACCATGGACAATCCCAACTGGGCCACGTTGGCACGCTGCTCTTCGTGATGACGTGCGTGCTACCCCCGGGAAGCACACACGTCATCACGAATGTCACGCGTGCGCAACGCGACACCAATCAGGACTTTCTCCATGCGGCCAGGGGTCCCCTCGGCTGCAAGTAGAGGAGTGTCAGATGACATGGACATCCTCCCTACCTGTGGATGGGCCTGGGATGGGGCATCCCTGCTGGTGCATGGTGGTGCAGTCACAGTGTCAGGGACAGTGACATGCACAGGCCCCTCCATGGCGACCTGTGCTGCCTCCTGCCCCCGTCCCTGGACTGCACCACTTGCACCAGTGGTACCACCCCCACCAGGCCCCATGTGCGGCTCAGTAGCGGCCTCCTCCTCCTCTGTGGAAACCACCAACCTGGATGGCTCCACCCCTGTGGGGGCTCACCCACCCCTTACGCTGCAGCCGTAGTGGCAGGCGCAGCACCAGTCCCCTCACTCCTGGACGATGGTAAATTCTGGGAGGGTGACTGGGCCTTGCGTCGCCGGCCAGTGGGGGCATCCCCGCCGCTTTGCTCCACAGCGCCGTCTCCGCCCTCTTCATCACTTGCCGCTGTGTAGAGGGAGACATAGAACACAAGCATCAGGGTACTGTACAATGGTCCCCTAGACAGGAAGCAATAGCAGATGAGTGGCACTGTCAAACATCACTTCCATCATGTCCCTCCACAACACATGGGTCAGTACAGGCAAAACACATGAAGTAACAGGCATGGCGCATGCAATGAACATTAGCATACATGTCCAAGGGACTCTTGAAACATACAATGCTGGTTTGAAACTCACATGCATCATGGGTCATGCCTATCACATGCACACACTTCACCGTAGTTTCATCCATCTGGCCTCGTACACCCAAGACACAGTGGATACAAGGATGAGTAGGCTGCATCAGTGAATCTGAATATTGTCACAGACATGTGTCATGCATCCATGGCATTTACAAGTCACAGACACGCAAGTCAGACACATAGACATGGACACCATACATGTCCATGACCGCAGCACCAATCTCTCACACCCCATCCATGTCCAATAACAGAGACAGGCATGCATTAATGTGTGCATTCCGCATGCTGCTACGCATGTTGCATTGTAACACATGCACCTACCATGTGGTTCACACATTACTGGTCTCACATGCATGACCATGATGTCCCTGCACACACACATACGTACATGGCCTATGTCACACATACAGGCAAGTATCAGACAAGCAGCACCCTGCAACATGCCCTGTCTCACACAGCAATGCTTGGCCACTTACCGCACAACTCCAGACGGATCTGCCTCTGAAGGATCTGGGCGTGGAGCGCTGGGCCTATGCGTTCCAGGACCCTCATCTGGATGGTACTCATGCTGCCCTGGCCCCCCTCCACGAGGCGCTGGGCCTTTATGAGGGTCCTGGATCTCAAGTCCTCCCAGCGCTTCTTGACTTGCTTGATGTTGCGGGTTGCCACCCCCTCCGCGTTGATGGCAACCACAAAGTCGTCCCAGATCCTATCCCGCCTTTCCTTGTTGGCGCGTGATGTTCCGAAGAGGGCATGATAATGCCCCAGGACCTGCTCCACCAGGACACCAACTTCCTTCTCACTAAAGCTGGTGGCCCTCTGCCCCTCTGGCTGGGGGTCGCCAGTGGTCTCAGGTGGTGTTTGCCCCAACATGGTGACCCCCGAGGCAGGCGTGGGTGGGCAACTGGGTCCTGGGGCTGGGCTATGGAGCGATGGTATCCCAGTCGGGAGTCTTCTGTTCCAGCAGGGGTGGACACAGCAACTGGACCCCTGCAGGTGGCTGATGTGCAGGCACCAAATAGCAGGGCACGTGGGCAGCAGGCAGTCAGGCAGAAGCAGATGGCATGTGGGAGCGTGCTCGGGGCTCTGGGGGGCAGGAAAATGGCCTTCAGGGCAGGAGCGTGGTCTTCCGTGTGTTTTCGTGTGGCCAGTTTGATACGGAGTGATTTGGCACATGAAAAAATTGCACGTCAGCATGTAATTCGAGGAAAGGCCCTTAGCGCGTAAGCGCGTCAGCACACGTACGCGATTTCATTGGACCAAAGGCCCTTAGCGCATAAGCGTGTCTGTGACGTATCGCGCATGGGCGTTGCCCTTTCACGTGTAAAACTTCCCGCAGACCCCTGAAATACACGTACCCAGGCCAATCGCGTGTGAAACTTCCCGCGCACCCCTGAAATACATGTACCCTGCTGAAATCGCGTGTGAAACTTCCCACGCACCCCTGAAATACACGTACCCAGGCCAATCGCGTGTAAAACTTCCCGCGCACCCCTGAAATACACGTACCCTGCTGAAATTGCGTGTAAAACTTCCCGCGCACCCCTGAAATACACATACCCAGGCCAATCGCGTGTAAAACTTCCCGCGCACCCCTGAAATACACGTACCCTGCTGAAATCGCGTGTAAAACTTCCCGCGCACCCCTGAAATACACGTACCCAGGCCAATCGCGTGTGAAACTTCCCGCGCACGCCTGAAATACACGTACCCTGCTGAAATCGCATGTGAAACTTCCCACGCACCCCTGAAATACACGTACCCAGGCCAATCGCGTGTGAAACTTCCCGCGCACCCCTGAAATACACGTACCCTGCTGAAATCGCGTGTAAAACTTCCCGCACACCCCCGAAATACACGTACCCCACTCGCACAGGGCCTATCGCGTGTGAAACTTCACACGAACCCCAGGAATACACGTACCCCACTCAGTATATGCGTGCTTTTTATTTGTGCACACTTTTGTAATGCGCAGGGACGCTACCGCCTGCCTTCGTGTGGCGGACGTGTTTAGGCCTGTGCGTGTCTTTGCCCGTGCGTGGGTTTGCCCTATACGATTCCATGAATACATGTGGTTCGCGTGCGTGTGAGCGTTCTGTGTACTTCCCAGCAGTACTTCCCCCATTACGCCTTCTTTTTCACACGTTATTCCACATTCCGCATGTTACGCCCCCTGTTCGGCCTACATTTGTTGTGTGCGGTGCGGTGCGCTATGTGCGCTTTCGCTGTGCGCTTAGCGCACGCTGTTTGGAGATGTGTGCGCCAGCGTGCACCATGCACGGATTTGGCACACAACCAGTGGGAAAGTAGCGCAGCGCCTTCCTTGAATCGCACGCCTGCGCTTGCTTTCTCACGCTTGCGCCTCCTTGCGCCTGCTTGCGCTGGGATTTTCGGCGCACGTTTGTTCCATGAATCGGCCCCTTAGTGTCAAATAAATGTACTTTACCAAATGTACCGTATTGCTGTTTGATTTTAAAGTACAGTTTCATATTCCGAATTGTGGCGCACTGTGTTGCAAGTTGATCTGTGTTGGTTTCCGGGTTCTGTGTGAAGTCGCGTAGCAGACGACTGGGCGCGTTTGCCTACGCGTTTGCCTACGCAGCACAGTAACGTCACAGAGATAGGCGAGGAATAAGAATGTTTTGATAATGTCAGGCTCAGGGGGGGGGATATGATTTAGTGCCGCAAAAGCAGGTCAGCCAGGGCGATGCGGTAAGTGATAGGATTATCACAAAATGGCAGCGCCCTGGTGCCTGTTTTCGTGTGCGTTTAATGGACGAAAACCCGGGTAAGGTCCATAGGAAATTTTTCTAAAATCGAGCGACTTAGGCTTAAAAACACATGGTCGACCCGTAGGGACAATAAAAATTTTTGCCCGAACCATTCCTTTAACCCGTTTATCTTCTCTATATAACACTTTATTATGCTTTATGTTTCACAACAAGTTCAACGATCTGAGCAAGCACCAATCGTCGCAAGCTCCAATTCTGTTTTTTCAACAATAATTTCACTTTTACTTTTCTTAACTACAACCATCTATACATGCCATGCAACATCATAATATTACAATCGTGCAATTTTCTTGCTATTTTAAAAGGTTTTTACCGTCTGACTTCATAGATAAAAAACATAAAAAAGACAAGACAGAGTCCGGCTGGCTATACAAATCTCATGCCATCTGCTTCCTCAAATGCATCCTACCCCTATTTGTTATTCCTACATGGAATTTAAGCCCATTGCTTTCAGATTGTATTTAATCTATTCTGGTCTCCTATGTCATCCTATCAATTCAGGACCTTAAATGAAGGCTTCTGCAAGCGTTCTTCAAAGCCTAGGAACTTGGGCGTATACTCTTATCTCGGTCACTCCTGGTATCTCTCTCTATTGCTCGGTCACTCTCAAGTCAATGGGCCTCATTACGACCCTGGCGGAAGACCATGGTGCTACAAGGTTGGCGGGGCGGTAATTCCCCCTTCCTCCATGGCCCTTCCCCATTCCCATTTTTGCCCCATAGGGCTCAATGGGAATGGGGAAGGCGCTAAGTACGGTGCCGCAAATTGCGGCACCGTAATTAGCACCAAGGTCCCTTTGCGGGTCCCTACTTTAATGGCTGGTCTACAGCAGCCGTTAAGGTCGGGTCCCTCAAAGGGACCTCGTAATTAGGCACTAATAGGTTAACGGCGTCGCAGCCTTTTACGGCGCTGTTAACCCATTAGCGCCTGGGTCGTAATGAGGCCCAATATCTTCCCCTTATATATGCATTATACTCTTACTCTGACGCTATTTTTGTCCCACCTCCCTCGGTTACCTTCCCTTTACTTGTTTTAAGGCATGCAACGTTTTTTGCCAAAGCATTCAGTCTTTTTCACTCACCGTTGGCATATTTTTCCTCTCTGGATGCTCGAGATCACCGCCTTCGTTACCACCTTTCCGTGCTGCTCGTCCGATCCGCTGCTCGTAGAAGTGAGAAGGGAATCTTGGGGGAAAGTAAAGGTTCCTTCAGACCTAACCTGCAGGTTTTTTAATTAAACTAGCCACTATCTACGGGGAGCTTCTCGTTCTTTCAGCCGGATGGCAAAGGACTCATGATATTGCCGAGGACCCGAAGTTACTTATGTCGACGGTCAATGGGTGTCTTATCTAATCTTAACCATCTAATCTCTGCTACCAAGTGATAATGAGCTCTATTGAAACACAAAGCCCACGGTTGTCAGTAAAAGTATAACAATCTAATTGTTAGTCTAAAACATTAAAAATATGTACATTAAAATAATATTCTATATACAAATCCAAAAGAAACCAAAGTCAATCCAGGCTAGCAATATAATCTGCCTACTTGTACAATTCGGTCTTGCATCCAAGACCTGGCAGAGATCAACCTCCCAATGGTCTTGAAGTAACAACACACACATACACCAGAAGAAGGCCTTGGCAGGGGAGACACGTCCACCAGCTTAAGGAGTATGCTTAGTCTGAGACTCCTCTCTCCCCTTGCCATTCCATTCCTGTGCTTGCCCGGTTCTTTTGCTTTGGGGTTGCTTCCTTTCTCTTGGGCCAATGGAAGTGTTATTATTTATACTGCACAGTCCCAGTTATCAGAAAACCAATACCCATACAGGCGATATAAAGTAAGCAAGGAAGCGGGGAACTCCTTCCTGACAGCAGTACAGTACTTTAATGGAGTGTGGCCTTCTGATAATAACCTCAACAGAGCCAGTAATGCCTTTTAGCTTAAGTCAGTCTCGCCTTGCAGAAGAAAATTCAGGAATGAAAAGGAGAAGTGGTGTATTAAAACAAGTGCATACAGACAGAGTATGCCACAGGGGACAACAGGCAGCAGCAACAGCCCACCCACAGTTCCACTTTCCGATTTGTCCAGGTGGAACGACTCTCGGGTATGGCTTGCTGGAGCTGGGACAGATGGCACACCCCTATACTGTGATATATAAAGCACAGCTCCTGCTCTATATATAATAGTGGCAGGGTGTGAATCGGTTACAACAACAACAGCTCACCATCCACTCAGCCTTGTCCTGGACTGTGGAATGTCAATACTCACTTAAATCGCCTGGGGTAATTTTTAGGGAAATTTTCGCCAGGGGTAATTCCTTGGGCAATATTCTACCAAGCCCACTGATTCCCTGCGGAACACTGCATACCACCACTTCTTTGCCCACTTTTGCGCGTGCTCTGCGCTGTGGCACGGCTAGGCTTATGTGCTCAAACCCTCCTCTTCCTGTGCAGAGCAGCCGGGACTCTGCTTAAGGACACAGCCACTTATTTTCTCCCCCGCAGAGTCCAAGACATATTTTGCAGTTTTGTGAGCGACAACAATAAGGGAGCAGCCTCTGCCACCATAGGCCACCACTTCTTGGCCCACTGAAAAGCTTCCTGTCCTTGAACCTGGCTAGATCTGCCCTCCAGCCCGCATAGCTATGTGACCGTTTTCTCATTTGGTGTAAAACTCATTCAGGGGAGAAATGTAGGTAAAGTAGAAGGGCGAGTGTTGCGTAGTAATACGCGGTTCTGCGCATGCGTGGCCCATAACGAGGCTCGCGCATGCCCGCATTAATAAAGACGGTCCCGGGCGGCAGTTCGTGCCAGAGACCAGAGCAGCAACACGTCTCCGGCGTGTCTCTTGGTGCGAGTGTTGTGTGCGTCCTTGTGTGCCTGCAGGTGGGGCCTGCCATCGCCCCACACCATCACATTGGCGACGAGGACGGCGCGGGAGCAGTCCTCCGCTCCGGTAGCGTCCAGAGAGGAGAACGCTGCTCCGTGTCGGCACGGGCTCACACGTGTGGCCGGTGGCCATCTTGGATTGAGCGCAGAACGCAGTGGTTGCGGCCCGTGAGGGTGCTCATGCGCCACCTGCAATTTGCACCCAAAAGAGTGAATCTTTGGACCCTCCACAGCCTCTGCAGCCGCAGGGTTGTGGCATTCTGCCAATATAACAGAAAAAAGAAGAAAAGAGTGGCACTGGAGAAGATATTGCGCCAAGGGTGACCCGGGGCCCTGTCTTCAAAGCAGTTCAACGTATTTCTGTGAGTACCACGCAGGGAAATGGGGGAGGAACAAGAACAGGATGGCGCTCCTGCCCCCCTCCCTCGCAGGGTGAACAGCACACTAGCCCCCATGCCAGAATTTGATACCACGGGCCCACGTTCCAAGTTGGGGCCCAAATGGCTCCTGTGGTTGAAGAGGTTGGAGATGTTCTTCACGGCCTCGGGGATCACGGAAGACGAAGAAAGAATTGCAATCATGGTGTACTCGGCAGATGCACAAGATATATGACTCTCTGAACATTCCGGTTGCAACATATGCTGCGGTGAAGCTGGCGCTCCGAGGTCATTTTCTGCCAATGGCGAATGTTGACTTTGATAGGTTCGTCATGAGTGCGGAAAGACAACGAGAGGAAGAGTCATTGGATCAATTTTGTGCACGACTCAGAGTTCTGGCAAGTTCCTGTAGATGGGGTAACGAAGAGGAGATGGTTCGGAACCAGTTGTGCAGGGCTGCAGCTCTGGTAAACTGAGGAGGCAGGTATTGAGGGAACCTGGTTTGACCCTACAGCAGATTCTGGACACAGGAAGGGCCTATGAGCTGGCTGACGCGAGGGGTGCGAAAATGGATGCAGCCACGCATGGGAGGAACGAAGGTGAGGCTTTTACAATTGGCCGCACTAACCCAGGAAAGTCAAGGTGGACGTCAAGAGGAGGTGATAGCCCGGGGGGGGGCATAGCAGCGCTCCCTCGTGCCAATATTGTGGGTACGACCTGCCACATATGGGTGACTGTCCAGCCAAATCGAGAACCTGTGGCCGGTGTAACACCCCAGGACATTATGCTAGAGTGTGCAGGGCATCAGCACCTGTCGCCGTGTCGAGAGGGCCCGAAAGGGGTGCCAGAGGCAGCACTCGGAGAGTGAGGGGTGTATCCTCCATTGAACAAGGCGTACAGGACCTGAACATCGCCGAGGAGGAGGAGGAACACGAAATCTTCTTCATCTCGAACATAGCTGAAGGCCCAGGCAGGAGATGACAACCCAAGTGCACAGTTAACATTGGGGAAACACCCACACCCGTCTTGATAGACACTGGGGCCTCCGTCCGTGTGCTGGCAACGGAACACTATAATGTACTCCCTGTGTAACGCTCACCTGATTCCCGTAGAGGCGCCGGTCTTGACTGGGCGTATACCGTATCTTCAAAGGTGATGTGTAACACACGGCTGGCTCTTTGGGCTGGGCCTCTGTGCACTGTATGTCTGACTTGAAGGGTAAGATGTCTGCAGATAGAAAATATGGGATTAAGGAACTGGGTTATTGAATGTCTCTCTCTTCTTCCCTTTCTCTTCTCCTGTAGAACCCCAAAGGTTAACGCTCTCACCTTAGGTAAGTGAACACCGTGCTCTCCATCTGCCTCGGGGCAGGGTACTGTAACCAGTTTCTTCACTGGATAAGGGGAGCAGGCATCTTGACTTCAGAGGACTGCTGTCCGTCGTTTACTGCACGAACGGTAAGTTTCGAGTAATTCTAATGTCTTTAAAGTCTTTAGTAATGATGTTTCTTGTTTTGCAGGGTTCCGGCGATGGCGGATGACGGGCTGAAGTGAGTTGAAGATGGAGCCCGTGTGATGAATAGAAGCGCCTGGAAGCACGTAAGTAAGCGCTTGTTGCCTGCTTCACGATGCGCTCTAACTGTCTTTTTATTTTGCAGGTACAAGTTCGGAGCGGCTGCAGGGTAACGGAATACCCACTGGGTTAGATGTGGAAAGGAGTAATGGCACGTGAGTATTAAAGTTCCCCAATGTCTTTAAACGCACCTTGTTTTGTCTTTCAGATGCGGGATGCAGCGCTGAAGGCCTCCGGAGCGTGCGAAGAGTTGGTAAGCTTTTGTCTTTCAGATGCCGGAATGCAGTGTGAAGACCTCCGGAGCGCACGAAGAGTAGGTAAGCCTTTGTCTTTCAGATGCCGGAATGCAGCGCAAGGTGTTGGTGACAGCCAATGGACCAGGTAAGTGAAGAGCTGTCACTGAAGCGCGTAATGCTAACCTGTTCTTTCTTGTCTTTATAGGTGTTGCTGAAGACTGGATTCAGGATGGTAAGCCTTTTTCCTTAGGCCCAGGATCAGATGCAGAAGACACGATGAGCGTTCTGCTGCAGAGGATGCAGAATAACGCAAAGCAAGATTCATCCATCGGGTGTGGTTTAAATAGCTTCCTGTAGTGCTTAGGTGTCTCCTTCCACAGCCACGCCTAGGTAAGAAAAGAGTTCCTGCTTTCCAGAAGAGTTCCAGTGTTCTGAATCTAGGGAGTGGCTCCTGCCCCACCCAACAGGAAAAGTAGTTCCAAACAGAAGAGGATCAGAGGCTCAACTGGCAGGCAAGTAAGCAGCATGGTCTGCTGCAGGTAAGTCCACCCAAGCATTATGAGCCCGGCGCTTCCAGCGCTGGGACTGGGCATATTTATGAGCCTGGTGCCACTGGCTCCAGGACTGGGTCCAAAAGGTCCCAATTGGGACTGGTTGGCACTCGGAACCTGGGTTATGGATCTGCTTCCAAGGGAGTTGGGAAAACCCTGACCTTTTGGAAGCAGAGATCATGACAGTACCCCCCCTCAAGGCCCCTCCCAAACCGGGCTTCTCCGGGGGTTTTGGCTTGTCAGGAAATGTTCGGTGAAATCTTTTGATTAGGTGAGGAGCGTGGACATATTCAGCAGGTTCCCAGGATCTCCCTTGGGGGCCATAGCCTTTCCAGTCAATTAGGTAAAATAGTTTAGATTTGGAGATCTTGGAGTCCAGAATGCTTTTGACTTCAAACTCGAGTTCTCCATCAACTAGGATAGGTTTTGGAGATTTAGTTAGTCGGGTTTGAGGTTGCACGGGTTTTAATAGAGAGACGTGGAAGACCGGATGTATCTTCATGTGCGGGGGCAAGTCCAACTTGACCGCTACTGGGTTTAATATGGTAGTGATGGAATAGGGACCAAGGTATCTTGGGTTGAATGTGCGTGGCCCTTTTAGAGGTAGATATTTGGTGGATAACCAGACTTGATCCCCTACTTGATATTGAGGGGCTTCCTTCCGATGTTGATCTGCTCCTTTCTTGTATTGTTCTTTAGCCCTTTGAAGGTGAGAAACAGCTTCCTTAAAGGCTTGGGTGATTGTAGAATGCAGGTAGTCTACTGCTGGTGTTTCAAGATCTTGGAGGGGATCCAACTCCAAGGTTCGAGGGTGACTGCCGTACAAAAGAAAAAACGGGGTTTTCCCAGTTCCCGAATGGACAGAGTTATTGTAGGCATATTCGGCTATCCAAAGGATGTCTTTCCAAGTTTTTTCAGTTTGTTGCAACATGCAGCGTAAATACTGTTCCAGAGTTTGATTGGTCCTCTCGGTTTGTCCGTCGGTCTGAGGGTGGTGACTGGTCGATAGTCTCACATCAATTTGAGCCGACCGACAGCAACTTCGCCAAAAATGAGAAATAAATTGACTACCTCGATCCGAAATTAGAACCGAAGGAAAACCGTGCAGTCGGACGATGTTTTCGAGAAATTCTCGGGCCAGAGTTGCTGCTGTTGGCAAGCCTTTGAGCGTAATGAAATGCGCCATCTTGGAGAATAAGTCCACGATTACTAGAATCGTATTGTATCCGGAGCATGGAGGTAGATCGGTGATGAAGTCCATAGAAAGCGTATGCCAAGAGCGAGGTGGGATGTCAATAGGGCGTAAGAGGCCTGCTGGTCTTTCCTTTTGACTCTTGTTTTGGGCGCATACTCCACAGGACATTATAAAGTCTCTGATATCTTTTTTCCAAGACGGCCACCAGAAGTAGCGCTTGATCTTTTCTGAGGTCTTGGCCATACTGGGATGTCCTTCCATTAAAGAATTGTGATAACAAGAGATTACTTTTTTCTGTAAATCTGTGCTGGGTAGGTATAATCGTTCTTGGAAATACAATAAGTTGTCCTTTACTGCAAAGTCCTTTCCCTGCAGATGCCAATTCTGTATGTCTGCTGGAGTTACAAGTTGCCTGGCTTTATCCTTAACTTCCTCTATGGATTCTGTGGCGATTACACCCAGAATTCTTGGTTCGGGAATGATTGGTACAGGTTTAGGGTTGATCAAGTGTTCTTCCACTCCCATCCGAGAAAGGGCATCAGCTTTACCGTTCTTTGTACCAGGTCGATAGGTAATTATGAAGTCAAACTCGTCAAAGAATAATGCCCAACGGAGTTGTCTAGAGGATTGGGCTTTTGCGGTTTTCAAATATTGCAGGTTTCGGTGATCCGTAATCACAGTAACGGTGTGTCGGGCCCCCAGCAGATAATGCCGCCAAGCCTTAAAGGCAGACTTGATAGCCAGAAGTTCCTTGTCAGTAATCGTGTAATTGATTTCAGGAGGCGAGAATTTGCGGGACCAAAATGCCACGGGATACAACTGATTGGTTACCGGGTCCTTTTGTGATAGAACTGCCCCCATGGCAAGGCTTGAAGCATCAGTTTCCACGATGTAGGGGAGTTCGGGCGAGGGTGTTTTAAGATTGGTGCAGAGATAAATTTAGTCTTCAAATCCTGGAAAGCTTGTTCCGCCTCGGTAGACCATTCAAAACGTTTGTTTTTCTTTAACAAGGCAGTGATGGGCTGGACTATTCGAGAGAATTCGGGGATAAACCTGCGGTAAAAGTTAGCGAAGCCTAACATGCTTTGCACACCTTTTACGGAGGATGGTGATGGCCATTTGAGAACTGCATCGACCTTCTTTGAATCCATACGCACTCCGCCAGGTGATAATATGAATCCCAAGAATTCAACTTCAGTCACGTTGAAAACACATTTTTCCAACTTAGCGAAAAGTTTGTGTTGACGCAATCTTTCGAGGACCATTTTCACGTGTTTCCGATGTTCAGATTCCGATGAAGAATAAACGAGGATGTCGTCAATGTAAACAACAACACACACATCTATGAGCTCTCTGAGGACATTGTTCATGAAATATTGAAAGGCGGCCGGGGCATTGCAAAGTCCGAAGGGCATGACCTGATATTCAAATAGCCCATATTTGGTGCGGAAGGCCGTCTTCCATTCATCGCCCTCTTTTACTCGTACCAAGTGGTAAGCTCCTCTAAGATCCAGCTTTGTATATATGCATGCTTTTCTGACTTGGTCCAGGAGTTCAGGGATCAAAGGTAACGGATATCTATTCTTAACGGTGATCTGGTTCAGGGAGCGATAATCTATACAAGTTCTAAGGTCTCCTTCCTTTTTTGGAACGAAGAACAAAGCTGAAGAAGCAGGGGACTTGGAAGGACGAATAAACCCATTTGCCAGGTATTGATCCAGGTATTGTCGAAGGTGAAGGTTCTCAGGCTCGGTGAGGGCATAAATTCTACTACAAGGAGGAGTAGATCCAGGTATCAGGTATATCTGGCAGTCATAAGACCTATGAGGAGGTAGAGAGTTAGCCTGATCCTTCCGGAAAACATCTTGGTATTCTAGGTATTCGGGAGGTAACTGGGGAGTCTCTGAAGAAATTGCTGCCAGTGCAACACCAGGTGGAGGGTGACAAGTAGAGACACATTCTGGAAACTGGACCGTTCTTGCTCGCCAATTGATCAGAGGATTGTGTTTCTCTAACCAAGGTATTCCTAGAATAATCTGAAACTGAGGGGCCTTGATCACATCGAACACGATCTTCTCATGGTGTCCATCTTGACTTACTAGCGTCACCTCTTGAGTGGTATGCGTTACTGGCCCGGAGGCTATCTCTGTACCATCCACCGTAGTAATGACGTCCTTTACAGCCTTGGGACAAAGAGTTAGATTCATCCTCAAAACCATTTCATGATCCACATAATTGCCGATGGCACCGCTGTCGACGGAAGCTTCAATTGCATGTAATCGATCCGGATTATCAGGGCTAATGAGGACCATAGGTATCACGAAATGCGAGGTCACGGAACTGGTTTTCACGCTCGGCAAGAGGACCTCTATTCTTGTCGGGTGAGGTCGTTTCCCTGCTCAGAGTTTGTAACTTTGGTAACTGCAGCTCCTACTGCCTTCTTGGCAGGTTTCACCGGAAAGTCTCGAAGAAAGTGCCCTGAGTTTCCGCAATAGAGGCATAATTGCAACTGTTTTCTCCTTTCCCGCTCCTTTTGTGTTAGAGGACCTTTCAGACCCCCTATTTGCATGGGTTCCCCGGAGTCTACTCCTTTGGAAGGAGTTGGCGGTTTGGAAAATACTCGAGCATCAAACTTGGAACGATCGGCCTTCCTGTTCTGCAGTCTGTGATCTATTTGAACGACTAAGTCTATATAGTCCGAACAATCTTGTGGGGGATTCACTACTTGGGCTAACACATCTTTGAGCTCTCCACGTAGACCTCTATAAAACAGCGTAATCCTTTTGTCCTCAGGCCATTGAGTTTCCACTATCAGTCTGTTGAAAGACGCAATATAAGCCAAAAGGTCTTGATAACCTTGTCGCAACGAAAGACGCTCATTGTCCAAGGCCTGCCCCTGTGAATGTCTTGCGAACAGTTTTTCCATACTGAGCTGAAAAGCTTGAAAATCATGGAGGACCGGATCATCTTGATTTACTAGAGGGATCGACCAGTCTGCCGAATTGCCACTAAGGTACGAAAGCACGAAAGCTACTTTAGCTTGATCAGTTGGAAAGGCTGCTGGCCGGCATAAGAAATGCAACCGGCACTGATTGATAAATACTGCAAACCTCTTTGGGTCACCAGAAAATCGTTTGGGCGGAGCCAGAGGTACATTCCCAGGTAGGTTGATCTGCACTGGATTCATAGAGGATGTAGAAGGAAGATTTCCCCCAGATGCGGGTAACGGGGTCTGTCCGGCTTGTGACTGTAGCAATTGTCTAGCGAGATCATCTGTTCGCTCCTTGGAAATAATCAGTTCCCTTCTTAGAGCGTTTGTTTCCTGACGGGCTGCATGCACTTCTGCCCTTAGTTCCCCAAGTAACTGGGCTAGCTGGTCGGTATCCGAGGTTTCCATAGCGCCTGGACGGGAGTTTTGTGGTAGGCTTTGCGTTCTGTAACGCTCACCTGATTCCCGTAGAGGCGCCGGTCTTGACTGGGCGTATACCGTATCTTCAAAGGTGATGTGTAACACACGGCTGGCTCTTTGGGCTGGGCCTCTGTGCACTGTATGTCTGACTTGAAGGGTAAGATGTCTGCAGATAGAACATATGGGATTAAGGAACTGGGTTATTGAATGTCTCTCTCTTCTTCCCTTTCTCTTCTCCTGTAGAACCCCAAAGGTTAACGCTCTCACCTTAGGTAAGTGAACGCCGTGCTCTCCATCTGCCTCGGGGCAGGGTGCTGTAACCAATTTCTTCACTGGATAAGGGGAGCAGGCCTCTTGACTTCAGAGGACTGCTGTCCGTCGTTTACTGCACGAACGGTAAGTTTCGAGTAATTCTAATGTCTTTAAAGTCTTTAGTAATGATGTTTCTTGTTTTGCAGGGTTCCGGAGATGGCGGATGACGGGCTGAAGTGAGTTGAAGATGGAGCCCGTGTGATGAATAGAAGCGCCTGGAAGCACGTAAGTAAGCGCTTGTTGCCTGCTTCACGATGCGCTCTAACTGTCTTTTTATTTTGCAGGTACAAGTTCGGAGCGGCTGCAGGGTGCCGGAATACCCACTGGGTTAGATGTGGAAAGGAGTAATGGCACGTGAGTATTAAAGTTCCCCAATGTCTTTAAACGCACCTTGTTTTGTCTTTCAGATGCGGAATGCAGCGCCGAAGGCCTCCGGAGCGTGCGAAGAGTTGGTAAGCTTTTGTCTTTCAGATGCCGGAATGCAGTGTGAAGACCTCCGGAGCGCACGAAGAGTAGGTAAGCCTTTGTCTTTCAGATGCCGGAATGCAGCGCGAGGTGTTGGTGACAGCCGATGGACCAGGTAAGTGAAGAGCTGTCACTGAAGCCCGTAATGCTAACCTGTTCTTTCTTGTCTTTATAGGTGTTGCTGAAGACTGGATTCAGGATGGTAAGCCTTTTTCCTTAGGTCCAGGATCAGATGCAGAAGACACGATGAGCGTTCTGCTGCAGAGGATGCAGAATAACGCAAAGCAAGATTCATCCATCGGGTGTGGTTTAAATAGCCTCCTGTAGTGCTTAGGTGTCTCCTTCCACAGCCACGCCTAGGTAAGAAAAGAGTTCCTGCTTTCCAGAAGAGTTCCAGTGTTCTGAATCTAGGGAGTGGCTCCTGCCCCACCCAACAGGAAAAGTAGTTCCAAACAGAAGAGGATCAGAGGCTCAACTGGCAGGCAAGTAAGCAGCATGGTCTGCTGCAGGTAGGTCCACCCAAGCATTATGAGCCCGGCGCTTCCAGCGCTGGGACTGGGCATATTTATGAGCCTGGTGCCACTGGCGCCAGGACTGGGTCCAAAAGGTCCCAATTGGGACTGGTTGGCACTCGGAACCTGGGTTATGGATCTGCTTCCAAGGGAGTTGGGAAAACCCTGACATTTTGGAAGCAGAGATCATGACACCCTGGTCCACCAGGCCTAGCAGAGTCCACAGCACGGATATATGCTTTCGGAGGACACACACCGCTTCCCATCCAAGGAGTATTCGTGGCCCCAGTCACTCACGGACAAAACAGAATAAGGGCAAGATTCTTTGTCACAGATGTGAGTCCGCATTCCCTTCTGAGTTGTACTGCGGCTGAGGCATTGGACATTGTACACTTTTCATTTGCGGTCTATCACACTGACTTGGAAAATCTGTTGAGTCATTTTGAAATGATATTCCGAGGGATAGGGAAACTAAAGGCTGACCCAATACGTCTCCACATCGATGGGTCTGTGAGACCAACGGCTCTCAAACACCGCCGCGTCCCTTTCCATCTGAGGGCACAGGTGGAACGCGAGCTGCAATCCCTGATAGACAAGGACATCATTGAGAAGGTAGAGGGCCCCACCCCGTGGGTCTCCCCGATCGTGGTAGCCCCAAAGCCCAAACAACCGGGTGCAGTACGCATCTGCGTGGACATGAGGCTTCCCAACCTAGCGATCAAAAGAGAGCGCCACATAACACCCACCCTGGACGACATCATTGGGGAACTTCAAGGGGCGAAAGTGTTCTCAAAACTGGATTTGAGGTCCGGATACCATCAGTTGGAGCTCCACCCCGAGTCAAGATATATCACGACGTTTACGACTCACGAGGGGTTATACCAATATAAAAGACTCAGTTTTGGTATCTCTTCCGCGGCAGAGGTCTTCCAGAATACCATCAGGGGAGCCCTGTCCGGACTCAAGGGAGTGATAAACATGTCCGATGACATTCTGGTCTTTGCCCGGTCCGAGGCTGAACACCTAAAGCACCTGGAAAACACACTGGCGAGGCTGCGCGACCTAGGGTTGACGCTGCACAAAGAGAAGTGTGAGTTCCTGAGAGACAGGCTGGAATTTTTCAGGTTCGTCTTTCACGCGGGGGCATATCACCTGATCCCGAAAAAGTGAAGGATATTCGGGAAGCTACCCCGCCAACCTCACCATCTGAAATCAGAAGCTTCCTGGGTATGGTGACATATTGTGGTCGCTTCATCCGCGATCTTGCCTCCCTGTCGGAACCCCTGATATCGCTAACCAGAAACGACATCGCCTGGAACTGGGGGGAGAAAGAACAGAGTGCTTTCGACAACATCAAAAATGCCCTATCGGAACAAGAAACGATGGCATACTTCAATCCGGATCGGGAGTCTGAAATTGTAGTTGATGCCAGCCCCGTAGGACTGGGGGCTGTCCTCATGCAGGCCGACAATCAAGGAACCATGAGGCCCATCGCATATGCCAGCAAAGCGCTAACAGAGACGGAGAGACGGTACTCTCAGATCGAGCGGGAAGCTCTGGCCATCCTATGGGGGTGCAAGCACTTCCGGATATATATTTTGGGAAAACCGGTCGTGGTGGTAACCGACCACAAGCCTCTCATCCAGATCTTGTCCGGAACATCATCCAAACCACCGCCTAGAATCGAGAGATGGATGCTGTTGTTGATGGAGTACAGGGTCAAGTTGCTGTATCGACCAGGCCCTGACAACCCGGCAGACTACCTGTCCCGCCATCCAGGTGCGGGGAGGCCAAAAGACGCAGTGGAAGTGGGAGAGGGTGTTGAAGCGATACATCTCGCGGTCGAGGCGGCACTGCCCGTTGCCCTATCCCGCCAGGAGATCGCGGAAGACTCCAACATGGACGAGACATTCACAAGGATCAAGCATGCCATGGAAAATGGAGAATGGCGAGAGGTCCTCCAGGGCAACTCCTGAAGGAACGCAGGGGCTCAGAAAGACCTGCAGGCCCTCCGGAAAGCGCGCCATGAGCTCTCGGTAGCCGGGGATGGCCTCCTGCTATGGGGTCACCAGATTGCCTTCTGAGACCACTGGTTGACAAAGTTCTGCAGCTCGCACACAATGGGCACCAAGGAATGGCCAAGATGAAAGCAAGACTGAGACTCAAGGTCTGGTTCCCCGACCTGGAAAGTAGAGTGGAGGAGTTTGTGAGAAGGTGCATCCCCTGCCAAGCAGTCCACCCGGTGGAGAGGGCCCCGCCGATCCAAACCATGGAGAGAAGTGACCAGCCATGGGGGACGGTCCATGCCGACTTTGGATCCACCGGCTGAGGGCTCTACTTTCTAGTGGTGACAGACCAATGGTCCCGCTATCCGGAGGTTGAACTGGTGGAGTCGACGGCGAGTCACCACACCATCATGGCGCTGGAGAAAATGTTCGCCACGCATGGATTTCCGGTGGAGATATGCTCAGACAATGGGGCACCATTTCGGGGGCAACGTTTTGCTCAGTACTGTGAGGAGAGGGGAATACGCCATAGGAAAGTCACACCGCTCTGGCCGAGGGCAAATGGGGAGGTAGAGCGCTTCAAAGTGTTCCGCATATCAACAGATGGAGGCGCAGACCTCCGACGCAACTTAGTGGACTTCCTTCGAGAGTATCGCTCGACCCCCCATCAGTCAACCGGGGTCGCCCCTGCCGAAGCACTCTTTAAGCGTGTACCAAGAGGGCTCCTGCCCGAAATGGAAGGCCGCCAGCCGGGGGAGATTGAAAAGGATCACGTGCGAACGGAGAGGGCGGTGCGGAATGAAAAGGAGACGATCAGGAGGAAGCTCTCGGAGAGGCCGATTGCGGTGGGGATACCGTATTGGTGCGAAACAGAAGAGCAGAAGGAAAGTTATCGTTAACCTACGAAACCCAGCCCCTGGAGGTGACGCACGTAAAGGGCTCGATGATTACAGCGGCCAACGCACGTGGAACTGTCACCAGGAATGTCTCGTTTTTCAAGCGCGTGGGATCTGCCGAAACGGATGAAGTTGACCCTCTGGCACCTGAGCCAAGCGATGAACCGCCACCGAGACTCGATGGACTGGCCGAGACTCAAAGGACACAAGAGGTGCCTCAGGCCGAGGCACGCAGGTACCCGAGCCGGGCGGGGCGTAAGCTGCCGCAGAGGTTCCAAGACTTTATTATGGACCCTGCCTAGTCAGCTAGGTCGTGCTAGAACATTTATACTTGAAGAATACGTTGTTAAGTTATACTGTTGATCAATGTTCATTGTTTGGGGAAAAAGGAGGGATGTTGCGTAGTAATACGCGGTCTGCGCATGCGCGGCCCACAACGAGGCTCGCGCATGCGCGCATTAATAAAGACGGTCCCGGGCGACAGTTCGCGCCGGAGACCAGAGCAGCAACACGTCTCTGGCGTGTCTCTTGGTGCGAGTGTTGTGTGCGTGCTTGTGTGCCTGCAGGTGGGGCCTGCCATCACCCCACACCATCACAGCGAGGTGAGACTGAGCTTGCTTGGCCTAGACATTTCCAACAGAGTGGGTGCAGGGCACGATCCCTAACTCCCAATAGAGTACTGAGCAGGGCTAGAATAGGGACAGCTAGGAAGTCCACGAGGGAGCCAGTACTTAATGAGTAATCAACAACCTAAAACAAGACCTTAGTTGGGGTTACCGCTCAAAAGAACTAACCAGGGATCATGGATGCCTTTGATAGGAAGTGTATCCCAACTGAGACGAGAGAGGGGAACAGCCACAGGAACAACGTTCGCAAAGCCCTGGACTAGCTGGCACCCGGAATCAACCAACTCGGCCTCTCATTATTGTGATAAAAAGAACTGACCATATCATCTTTGAGTACTGTAATAAAAACCCTTGGGCTTTCTGTAGGCCTGGTGTGTTTTGTCCCGCTTTGCCATACTTATCGCCATCCCTTTATCCAGGGCCATTTATGCCTAACTTGCATCTCTGTGCCAGAGGTGGCCTCCCACAATATCCCATAGAAGGCTGTTACTTGCTTTTAGTACCCATCCAGTCACTTTGAGAATTGTAAGGAACTCATGGTGGCAACAGTAAAGACAGACACAAGTGATCACAGTCAAGGGTGTTTATTGAACTGTAAATGCAGGTTGTAAAAACGCCTAATCTAAACTTAAATCTAAGATGGGAGCAAGCTTCGACCATCAAATGAAAAATATGGCAGTCCTTGTGGCGTCTTGCCAAAGTAAAAAGGCCTATACTAAAAAACCTATTGCCAAATCCTTACAACTAATAATAGAAAGAGTGTGGGATAGGGTTTTTAATAAAGAAAAAAGTGTTCACAAATAATACATCAGGATGTGATTGCCAGGGGTCTTCCTTCCCCACGTTTTGAGCACAGGACAAGGTGGATCTCCTGAGCACAGCACACACTTGAGCTTTCCCAGCACGAACCGACAGTTCCGTTCCAACTATCAGGTTCTTTGATGGCTAAGTCCTTTTTCAATAAAAGTTTCTTGCCTTAGAGGGCCTGATGTATTCAACAAACAAACAAAAAGTTATTTTCCACATATACGTTAGCTGATGGCTTCACCCCTCAGTCCCCGTTTTCCGGGCGCAGACCCCTCAAAAATCGTATTCAATAAAACAAATAAACAATTAGTTTCTCAATGAACTTTGGGTGATGTTCACTCCTGGATGTCCCTCGGCCGGCTCGGACCCAACGGACAAGGGGGACAATTAACTTCCCTTGGTCTTTCAATTCTTCTTGCATTCATGAACCTCTTTTTTGTTGAAACTTTCTTTATTAGTTGATTCGCTTCTCAAGACATTCAACAAAACATTATCATACTGAGGTACAGCAACAGAGGCACAGTATGTGCAAGATGCCAACAGACAAGTAGCAGGATTCCTCTTATCGCGTGTACCATGCGAAGCAGGGCATGTTCATAGGGCACTCATTGGCATGCTGGTTCATGGTTCAGCTTGGTTTGGATACATGGTCATTACCTACAGTGCAGGCCCTGACACTCCCGAATCTGACTTGGGGTGTTGAGATAGTAGGTAGGACACAAAAGGGCCCCAAATGCTCTTAGGCCTGCTCTGCTGACCAGACAAAAAAACATATTCGCTATCAATGCCGCTAAGCCAAACCAAATGCTTGAGCCATGTCCGTATGCCAGGAGGGGATGAACCAGTCCATCTCATCAATATACATCTCCTAGCAACTATCATACATGTTGTGAGCAACTTCCTGTTCTGTTTTGGGATCTCAGTGAGCAAGCCATACATACAACACATTAGTTTGCAGGGCACTACGCGCCCCAGCATGTTGGACACTTACTCCACCACCCCTTCCAGAAGTCCCTTAGTTTAGGGCACCCCCATAACATATTAATAAAGTCAGCTGATTCAGCATTACAACCACACTGGTTCGATTAAACAGATGGAGGCGAGCTGGGGCTAGGTACACTCTGTGTAGAGTTTTGAGTTGAATCAGTTGTAAGCGTGTATTGAATGCACCAACATGCGTGCGTTCGCATAGCATAGCCCATTGTTTATCCGTAAAGGAAAACCCAGCATCCTCCTTCAGTTGTCGTCTACACTTCAGGGTCTCCCATGGGGAGTCGCGTTGAATTAACCCATACAGTGCCGAGACCACTCATCTCGTAGCCGGGGAGCCGAGTAGGAATTTCAACAGCGGGAGTACTGGTGGCATATTGGGGAACGACGGGGACCACTCTCTAAAAGCGGCTCGGATTCTGAAATACTGCAGTCTGCGTTGGAACCCCACTCCCACCTTTACAGAGAACTGCTCCTGAGATACAAATGTTCCCCCAGGGTATAAATCAGCCATGTGTTCAATCCCCACTCCTTGCCACTCTTGGACTACGGCTTCATCGCATGTCGGTGGTAGGCACTCAATATTCCATATCTGAAGGCTCGGGTCAAACAGAATATCGTCCCGCAGTCACTTCAGGACCCTGTTCCATGCATGTAACGTGCACGACACTAGGTCGAATTTACATTTATCCGTCACCCTCCGTGATACTAGGACCCCTTGCAGAGTGAATGGTCGCACTGAGCATCTCTCTATGAGGATAACATGGGGCATCCAGTAGGACGCAAAGTATAGCTGTGCTGCAAGGAAATATAACTCCACATCTGGTGCACCAATGCCCCCACTTTCCCAGGGGAGAACCACAGTGTCCCAACTAACTCGTGGGGGCCTGTGGATGCCAAGCCTGCTTAACCATGTGGCCTTCAACTCAGTGAAGTAACTGACTCCCGGCCACACCAGGATGTTTTGAAAAATATGGAGCCGTTTGGGGACCACCACCATTTTGGCGATCGCTATCCAACACAGCAGCGAGAGGGGACGTCTACACCACCCCTCCACTTTGGACCTCAGAGCATTCAAATACCTTATATGGTTATGCTCCACTAACACTCTGGCATCGCAACTTACCTGCACTCCTAGGTACATCACTGACTTTTGCTCCCATCTGTATCATTCAGTATTAGGAGGCTTAACAGTTGACTAATTTAGTGGGAATAAGATCGAGCAATTTCTCCTGAGGCCCGAGTCCCGCCCAAACTCAGCTATCTTCTGCGACAGCGGTTGGAAGTTGGTCGCTGTGTCTTTGAAATATAGGATTGCATCATCCGCATATAGGGACAACAATTTCCTAGTCCCGCTAGTACCAGACCTTTCAACAGGTGTAATTTCTGTAGCCAGGCCGCCAATGGCTCAATCACGATCGCAAAGAGCAATGGCGAATGCGGACAGCCTTGCTTAGTTCCTCGACCCAAGTTAAAGGCCCTGGATCACCTGCCGTCAAGCCCTATTTGAGCATTCACTCCAGCGTACAGCAGATGCACTGGCGACAGGTAGTACTCCGGAATGCCCACCTGTCGTAGCATCTCAAATAGGTAGCTCCAGTCGACGGAGTCAAATGCTTTCTCCACCTGGACTGATTAGTTGCATGGGCCTGCATATCTATAACCCATCAGGAAAAACCTTATGTGCTAAACATTAGGTTTGCCGGGCTAGCAGCTGTCGCATTCAGCCGGGGTCTATCCTCCCCGGTAGTCAGTAATATTCAGTCTCAAATAAGTATCATCACGTGGTCACTTAGCCCTGAAGGAATGACCTCTCACTCCTTCAGTAGCGCCTCAAGGAAGTGCTGCACTGCCCCAGGATCGGTGAAGAAGTGTGCTTGGCCTCAATGTTGCACACGCAGTCTAGACGGGTATAGCATAGCATATTGTAGTCCCCGGTCACGCAGGGCTCACTTTGCTGCCAGGATAGAGAGGCAAGCATTCTACACCGATGGGGTTAAATCTGGGTAAAAGGACACCCGGGCATTTTCATAGTTCAAGTCTCCAAGCTCACGGGCTGTACGAAGAATTGTGTCACAGCCTTTATAGTTCAACAGGCCAGCTATGATCAGGCGTGGGCACTGGCAAGGCCTAGGGGTCACCTGTGACAAACAATGTGCCCTTTCGATCAGAAATTGTGATGACAATGGTGGTGCCTGCAGCACGTCCTGGATAAACTTTTCCATGAACACCTCCTTGTTTTGCTGTGGGATGGTCTCCGGGACTCCACCACCCGGATATTATTCCTCTGAGACTTTGCCTCCAGGTCTTCATTCTTTTCCTTAATGGCAGTGACTTGCCTCTGAAGCGAACAAATCACCTGTGTTACCTCGCCACTGGTGTCCTCCAGGGTCCCCACTCGGTGATCCACTTCGGATATCCGCCCACACTCCTTTTAAATACGTTCCTACATACGCTCGACCTTGTATGCCATTCCGCCCAGTTTCGTATTTATGAACGCAAAGCCAGACTGCATTTCAGCCAGTACTAGGCTAAGTTCTGATGTCAGGTTGCCCCCTGCGGAATTCGAGGGGGCCTCGTCCTGTACAGGTAGGCTTGGTCTGTCTGGGGTGTCGCGGGTGCCAGCATCTTCTCTCCTCCCGCCACTTAGTCCCTCCGTCTGAGAGAAAGCCAAGCGGGATTGCCGCTTTTTTTACTTAGCCACATAGCACCTCCTTCGCTGTACCACTGTGCAACTCCACAGGGGTCTCTGCACTCCTTCTAAACAAGCAGGGTGTATTCATTAGCTTTGAGCTCCTCGGCCCCCGGCAATTGGGGTGGTCTGGGCGCCCCTCTCTCAGTCACAATGTTCTTGTGGGAACAGGTTCCCTTGCCCATGGTAATGCCTCAGGGTATGAGGGCAATCAAGAGGATTAGGGGGTCACTCTGGTGGGAGCAGGTCTGCTGAGATGGAGCCCAGAGTGTGTGTGCTGGTCTTGTTAGCTGGGAGCTGCACCAGCAGGGGGGGGGCAGGGATTACCCACCTCGAGATGAACTCTGAAGCTGGAGCAATGCCCCCAGCTGTTAGTTGCTTGTTGAGGCTGTGGGCGCCAGCCTCTGCATCCGATAGAATGCCGGCCCAGGCCTGCACCTGTTTAATAGGGATAGCAACAGGTTTAGCCTGCGCTGCATGGGAGTGCGCCAGTTCAGGAGCTGTTCAGAAGCTGTGAGCGTAGGTGCAGATGGAGCCTTGCTAGATCTTGTGCGGGATGGCCTCCCAGGGTCCTGTCCAGCTGGGGTGGCAGCGGCTGCCAGTTAAGGTTGGTGCAGCGTGAATAAGCAGCTCGGTCATGTTGTTGTGAGCCAGCGTAGTATTCGCTGAGGCTGCTGTTACAGTTAATGTTGCCTGCATAGTGCTGGGATACAGCGGGCCAGCTCGAGCAGAGTGTGTGCAAGCTCAGGCAGTGTGGATGCTGAGCTGCTGATGTCGCTCGGGCGGCAGGGGGCCCGCCCACTCTTGGAGTGTATACCACCGCCGGTGGCCCAGGAGGCGGCCTTACCGACGTGGCTGATGCCGAGCCTCGCTTCTGTCGGGGGTGCTATATCTCGTCGATCGCCACAGGAAATCCAGGTTTTGGTGGAGCGGGACCATTGCACTGATCCCCTCGGAGCAGTTCTCATTGCAAGGCTGGGTGTACCCCACTGACTCCACCACCCTCGGTTCCAGGGGTTCTCGTCTCTCCGCACTGCCAAACTGTTCTGGGCTATTTCGAGTTCCGGTAGCCGTGTTGCCACCAGCTGGTTGGACTCCGTTTACACGTCCATACGGCGTCTGCTCCTCACCAGCCCAGGCTTCCCTGGTGGTGCGAGACACACAGCCCCCTAAACGCTGTTGGGATGTACGCCGACTGTCTTAGGAGCCCCAACGTACGCTGCAGATGGACAGCTCTAGTATGAATGAGCCCCCCGTCGTTGGGATTTCCTCATTCCCTGATGGGTACAATGGCACCCTCCCCCTTCAGCAGATCATACGCAGAGCTCAAAGAGAAGCAACCATCTTGGCTGTGGGCTCTCTTGCGCCCCCCCCCCATTAATGTCTTTTTAAACACTTCTTCAGGCTTCGCCCCTGATTGTCGGATTCCCTCTGCAGGGTTCACTCTCATCAACTTTTACAGACAGTTTACTGTGGACAGCCCTTGGTCGGGTTCACTTCGATCAACACACTATTCTGGTTGTCGGCTTCCCTCTGCCGGGTTCACTCTTGCCAACTTCTACAGAGAGTTCACTGTATTTCGGACTTTAGACTTCACCCCTTTTTGTTAGCATCCCTCTGCCAGGTTCACTCTTGTCAACCTTTACAAAACACAGTTCATACACTAGTTTCACCAAGCGGGACTCCCTTTCCTTCACAATCATATTGCCCCAAGCATAACACCAAGCTCCGCTACCCAGGTGTTCCTCCCTCGCTCGTCCAACCTCAGTGTTGGGATCTGAGAGTGCCAGCCAATCCCTGGCCACCTAAATAAAGGATTCTCGAGGTTTACTTGGGAGAATACCCCCAGGTTTCTCACAGTATGAACATCTTATCTACATTGTTGACCTAAGTGAATGTTAACCAAGGTGTCACTGATCACTTGCCCTCCTTCTGGTTGTCTTTTAATGTGTGTAATCACTAAATCACATACCATGTTTATTCTTCTTATCAGGCTTTAAGCATCACACTCATCCTATTTCAACCACTCTGAGTTAACTCCATTAGCCAGAGGAATGGGCTGTGTGGTTTGGGGTCTTGCAGCTCCTCAATATCATTTACCAAGTTTCTAATGACACTATTGATGGCAATAGATCCATTGTTTTGGACCTTCCAACCCCCCTCCCACATAGAATTGTGTGGATATGTGCACCTGGCAATTCGTCATTTTTGAGTTCGCCCTTTTTGCTGCAAAATTATTGGGTGATACCAAATAGAAGACAGGCCAAGTTGTGTTCTAAGGTAGCCTCTGCACTTCTGTATATCGCAAGATATTTAGAGGTTGGCATCCACCTTATGTTTCAGGAGCGGAATTACTACATATGGAGATGATTAACAACTTTGACTTGGTCTAATTATTTGCAAACCTCATGCCTCTCTGAAGTGTTCAACTACATCTACTCCCAGGTCTAACTTGTCATGGTGCGTGCTCCGAAACCCCTGGAGCTGTTGGGCCCACCCCACAAGAAGGACTTGTCAGGCCCTAAGGAAGTCAGGCCCTAAGGAAGTGCCCCAGAGCCTCATGGACTCAGTCCTGGCGCCGTTGGCACCAGGCTCATGAAATGGGCTGACCTTATGAAACTACTCAATCTGCCTAGTGAGGCTGAGCCTTCTGTATATCCAGGGTGTGGTAAAGGGACTACTTTACCTGGAACTACTTGCAAGGCTATTTAAGCCACACCCTGCAGGCAGAACACGCTTTGCGTTATTCTGCACTCCTGCAGCGTAACGCTCACCGTGTCTGCTCTGTCCTCGAGTTCCTATAGCCACGCCTGTCTGTGATTTTCATCCATCGGTGCCTGGAAGAAGAAAAGGAGAAGAACAGGTGTTACTACAGCGACAAAGGCCTTACTTGCAATTCCGTCCATCGGTCTTGTCTCCAGCTGGTCTTCTGACTGCCGCCCCTGTTGGGAAAGGACTTCCGCGCAGGCATCCAATACTGACCCGGGATTCTGCATTCCTCTGGGTTACTTCGGAGCGGTTCTTCCATTCTTCATCCTGGGGCCGCGCCTGCAAAAAGGGAACAGAAAACAGCAGGTAAGTTGCACACAACACAAAACGAACAATTGTTCAGCCATCCAGCGCCACTCATCCGCGCTAATACTCACCTGGAGGCAACCAGTTCAGCATCCTACGAGAGTCAATTCTTCTTCTAGACTTCCGTACGAAACCGCGTCTGCAAGAAAGACAAAACACTTTTAAACCTTGGGACAATAAGACTTTGAGCATAAATACCAAGCTGTCATTGGGATAGAGACTTACCTGATTAATCCAAGCATCCCTGAAACACAGCAACAGCCACTCTGGAACAGTGAAGTAACTGTGCCCAGAGAAAGACTGAGCCTACTGCACCCCTGCTGAAGGTCAAGCAGGACGGAGAGCCAATCTCACCAAACTCAAAGGTGAGCAGGAGAGGAGTCGGGCATCAGGAGGTTGCAGGTAGTGGGACCAATCCAACCCACTCATTAGCTAACATCTTGTTTCAACATTGCAGGCTAACGCGTCCTGGGGAGATAACAGGGGAGAGGACACCATCATACCATCAAAACTACGCTAGTACAGATATCGGTCATACGACTACGTGCTACGCCCCTGTGGAGACCAGGTGAGAGTGACAGAACGCAAAGCCTTCTACAAATTCTCTACCTGGGCGTCATGGAAACCGCAGAGACAAACCAACTAGCCCAGCTTTTGGGGGAACTCAGGGCCGAGGTACATTCGGCCCGGCAGGAGACCAATGCTTTAAGGAGGGACTTGATTGTGGATAAAGATCGTACCGATGAGCTTGCTAAACAATTGCTTCAATCCCAGGCGGGGCAAACACCGTGACCTGGATTGGGGTCAACGGTTCCGACTACACCCAGCAATCCAGTTCAAGTTGTCCCTCCAGGAGCCGTACCTTTGGTACCTCCAGAACGCTTTGCAGGAGACCCAAAAAGGTATGCGGATTTCATGAACCAGTGCCGACTACATTTCCTATGTAGGCCGGGGGCCTTTCCAATCAAGGGTAGCCTTTGTATTGTCTTATCTCACTGGCAGTGCTGCAGACTGGTCGGTACCTCTAATCAATCGGGACGATCGCATCTTGCGAGACTTCCAGAGGTTCCAAATGAACATGGAGAAGTTGTTTGACCGTCACTCTCAGGGTCAGGCATTGGATAATGAACTCTTGTCCCTACGCCAAGGCAATCAAGATCTGTTGACGTACATCGCAACCTTTAATAGACTGATAGTAGAAACTGATTGGCCAGACGACAAGAGAACAACTCTGTTTTACCAGGGCTTAAGAGGGGAGTTGAAGGATGTTTTAGCTCAAGCGGTCAACCCTCCTAGTGATTGCGTGGAATAAATAGATCTGGTGATTCATCTTGATCATAGACTACAGAACCGTAAGGCAGATTGAGCTAGGATGGACACTCGGGTTTTTGTACGCCCAAAGGAGAATGCATCCAAGACTTCCGACTTGGCCGAACCCAACCAGATTGGAGGAGTGTGAGGGCCGTTAACCAAGGCTGAAAGAGATAGAAGAAGACAACAACAGCTATGTTTGTATTGCGGCTCATCCGGCCACTTCCTTCGAGACTGCCCTGTAAAACCACCCAAGAAGGCAGTCGGAGTTGCCTGCAAAGTGGAAACGGAGCCGGAGTCGGAAAACTTCCTCGCCCGACAAAAGAAGGACTCTCAGACCTCACACCTCGTCTTGCCAATGATCCTCATAAATCACCAACAGCCATCTCAAATGGATGCAGTCAGAGCATATATCGATAGCGGAGCCATTGGAAATTATAAGGATCACGATTTGGCTACAAGGATGAATCTTCCTCTGTGCGAAAAGGCAACTACAGATTTAGTCACCACTGTCGATGGAACTTAGATCGCTTCGGGTCCAGTAACGTACTCGACAACAGAAATGACACTTTTGTGCCAAGACGGACATCGGGAAGACATTGTGTTCGATCTAATCAAGGCTCCACAATTTCAAATAATTCTGGGAATGCCATGGCTAGAATCACACAATCCTTGCATTGACTGGCGTGCTAAGAGGCTGACCTTCTCAGTCGAATGTGCTCGTACCTGTTACCAAACAAAGGAACCTTTGGTTAAGGAAGTCCAACTATCATGAATCTGCCTAATCTGCTACCTCCAGAATACCGAGGCCATCAGGATGTTTTCCAGAAGGACCAAGCGAATACTCTTCCTCCCCATAGATCGTACGATTGTCAGATCGACCTTATACCTGGTGCACAGATTCCATGTGGCCGAATCTACGCACTTACGGAACCTGAAAATCTGCATTAAAAAAAGTATCTGGACCAATACCTGGCTAACGGCTTTATCCGCCCATCCAAGTCCCCAGCAGCCTCGCCCTTGTTCTTCGTGCCTAAAAAAGAAGGAGACCTTAGGACTTGCATCGATTACCGCGCATTAAACCAAATCACAGTTAAAAAACGTTACCCCTTGCCACTAATTCCTGAACTTTTGGACCAAGTTAAAAATGCCCGAATCTATACCAAGCTAGATCTTAGAGGGGCATATCATCTGGTACGAATAAAAAAAGGGGATGAACGGAAGACCGCCTTCCGCACCAAATACGGATTATTCGAATACCAAGTGATGCCCTTTGGCCTTTGCAATGCCCCAGCGGTGTTCCAGTATTTCATGAATGACGTCCTGCGTGAACTGATTGATGTGTGTGTCGTAGTATACATAGACGACATTCTGGTATATTCATCGTCTGAACAGGAACATGTGAATCACGTCCGTGCAGTTTTGGACAAACTTTGACAACACAGATTGTTTGCAAAACTGGAAAAATGCTTCTTCCATGTTACGGAGGTCGAATTCCTTGGGTTTGTCCTAACCCGACATGGTGTACGCATGGATTCACGGAAGGTTGACGCCATTCTCAACTGGCCTTCCCCAATCTCGATTAAAGGAGTTCAGAGTATGCTCAGATTTGCGGACTTCTATCTCCGCTTCATTCCGGGCTTCTCGCAGCTAGTACATCCCATTATCTCTCTACTGCGAAAGAACAAATGATTTCAATGGTGAGAGGAAGCCAAGAAAACCTTACAGGACTTAAAGCAAAAATTAATCTCAGCCCCGATCCTGAAACATCCACGTCCAGACCTACCGTACGTGGTTGAGACCGACGCTTCCAGTTCGGCAATGGGAGCGGTCCTCTCACAAAAAGATCCTGAAACGGGTCAACTCCATCCAGTGGCCTTCTGGTCACGGAAATTCACGGCACCAGAATTGAATTATGCCATTACGGACAAGGAACTTCTGGCCATCAAGGCGGCCTTCAAGGCTTGGCGGCATTACCTTCTGGGAGCAAGACATACAATTACAGTAATCACTGACCACCGCAATCTAGAGTACTTGAAGGTGGCAAAGGCCCAATCATCCCGCCAACTCAGATGGGCATTATTTATTGCTGAATTTGACTTTGTGATTACTTACCGACCTGGTTGTCGAAATGGCAAGGCAGACGCTCTATCTTGCATTGGGGTAGAAGAGGAATCCACCAACCCAGACCCAGTGCCCATCATTCCCGGAGAAAAGATCTTAGGAGTGACAACGTCTCTAAACTTAGACAACATCCACAAAGGAATCACACATCTCATGGATACAGACACTCTGAGAGACTGGTCTACCAAAAGTGTTCATCATTCTGTCTCAAACCACTTACCATATTTTCAGGGACGTCTCTACCTACCCAGCAAAGAACTTCAGGAGAGGGTCATCTCGAATTACCATGAATCACTGGCTGAAGGTCATCCTGGGATAGCTAAAACCGATGCCAAGATCAAGCGATACTATTGGTGGCCAACATGGCGTAAAGACATCAAGCAATTTGTATTATCCTGTGGAATTTGCGCACAAAACAAGGCCTTGAAGAAAATATCACCAGGTCAACTGCAACCACTGGATATTCCGCCTACGCCTTGGCATACGTTGTCTCTTGATTTTATAACTGATCTTCCTCCTTGTAACGGGTTCAACACAATTTTGGTGGTGGTGGACTTGTTTTTGAAGATGGCTCATTTCATTCCACTGAAGGGCTTACCCTCAGCTTCAATCTTGGCTAAAGGATTCTTAGAGCAGATAGTCTGAATGGATTCCCTTCCTGCCTAATTTCGGATCGTGGCAGTCAATTTATCTCACGATTTTGGAAAAAGTGTTGTGAATTAGCGCAAATCGATGTAAGACTTTCCACAAGCCACCATCCCCAGACTGATGGTCAGACTGAGAGGACCAACCAGACTCTAGAACAATACCTCAGATGTATGTTACACCAAACTGAAAGCAGTTGGAAGGACATTTTATGGATAACCGAGTACGCCTACAACAATTCCCTGCACTCCAGCATCGGACAGACTCCCTTCTTCACCATTTAAGGGTTGCATCCACGAACCTCCAATCTTGACTCGCCTCAACCTTTGTAAATGCCAGCAGTAAGAAGTTTGCACACGACTATTACTCAAGCTTTCATACAAGCAACGGATCAGCTGAAACAAGCCAAGGAAAGATACAAGAAGTCAGCAGACATCCATAGGAGTGAAGCTCCAAAGTATCAAGTTGGAGATGAAGTCTGGCTGGCATCGAAGCACATACCAATGAAAGGAACCCGAACCTTCAACCCCAGATACATAGGTCCATACACCATTAAGGCCATCATCAATCCGGTAGCTGTGAAGTTGAATTTACCTTCGCACATGAAAATTCATCCCGTGTTTCATGTCTCACTTCTCAAACCAGTGCAACCAGGAACCCGAGTACTGAAACCACCAAAACCGATCATGGTCGACAGAGAACCCGAATTTGGAGTCAAGGATATCCTGGACTCAAAAATCGTCAAATCAAAACTGTTTTATCTAATCGACTGGAAAGGATATGGACCACATGAAAGATCATGGGAACCTAGTGAACACATTCATGCACCACGGTTGTTGAAAAGGTTTCATCATAGTCACCCGAACAAACCAGGACCAAGGGGAGATCCCGCCATTAGGAGGGTATTGGGGGGGGGAGTGCTGTCATGGTGCGTGCTCCAAAACCCCTGGAACTGTTGGGCCCGCCCCAGTCTCTGTCACCCAGAAGGACTTGTCAGGCCCCAAGGAAGTGCCCCAGAGCCTCATGGACTCAGTCCTGGCGCCGTTGGCGCCAGGCTCATGAAATGGACTGAACTTATGAAACTACTTAATCTGCCTAGTGAGGCTGAGCCTTCTGTATATCCAGGGTGTGGCAGAGGGACTACTTTTCCTGAGAGACAGGGTGTGGTAAAGGGACTACTTTACCTGGAACTACTTGCAAGGCTATTTAAGCCACACCCTGCAGGCAGAACACGCTTCGTGTTATTCTGCACTCCTGCAGCGTAACGCTCACCATGTCTGCTCTGTCCTCGAGTTTCTACAGACACGCCGTCTGTGATTTCCATCCATCGGTGCCTGGAAGAAGAAAAGGAGAAGAACAGGTGTTACTACAGCGACAAAGGCCTTACCTGCAATTCCGTCCATCTGTCTCGTCTCTAGCTGGTCTTCTGACCGCCGCCCCTATTGGGAAAGGACTTCCGCGCAGGCATCCAATACTGACCCGGGATTCTGCATTGCTCCGGGTTACTTCGGAGCGGTTGTTCCATTCTTCATCTTGGGGCCGCGCCTGCAAAAAGGAAACAGAAAACAGCAGGTTAGTTGCGCACAATACAAAACGAACAATTGTTCAGCCATCCAGCGCCCCTCATCCACGCTAATACTCACCTGGAGGAAACCAGTTCAGCATCCTAGGAGAGTCAATTCTTCTTCTAGACTTCCGTATGAAACCGCATCTGCAAGAAAGACAAAACACGTTTAAACCTTGGGACAATAAGACTTTGAGCATCTATACCAAGCTGTCATTGGGATAGAGACTTACCTGATTAATCCAAGCATCCCCGAAACACAACAACAGCCACTCTGGAACAGTGAAGTAACTGTGCTCAGAGAAAGACTGAGCCTACTGCGCCCCTGTTGAAGGTCAAGCAGGACGGAGAGCCAACCTCACCAAACTCAAATGTGAGTAGGAGAGGAGTTGGGCATCAGGAGGTTGCAGGTAGTGGGACCAATCCAACCCACTCATTAGCTAACATCTTGTTTCAACATTGCAGGCTAACGCCTCCTGGGGAGATAACAGGGTAGAGGACACCATCATACCATCAAAACTACGGCAGTACAGATATCGGTCATACGAGTACGTGCTACGCCCCCATGGAGAGCAGGTGAGCGTGACACAACTTGGGTCCTTCCTCTCCGCTATCTTTTTCTCTACCTGTAGTGTCTGCCAGGGGTCTAACCTCTCTCCCTGGCTGTTCAACCAATATCTGGCACTCCTTGCCCACCGCATCGCCGCTCTTTTCCCCAACTTTCAGTTCTATGCAGATGACACCCAGCTCATTTTCAGGCTACCCTCTGCTTCCTCCTCTCCTTCGCTCATCTCTGACTGTCTGTCTGCTATCCAGGAGTGGTGTGCTGCCAATGACCTCTGCCTTAATGCCAGTAAGACTGAGATTCTCCTCATCGGCACACCCGCTCCCTCCTTCCCTATAGCTCTCTGGCTGGCCTCTCTTGGCCCTCTTCCTGCTACCCCCTGCAAGGCTAAAAACCTCAGTGTCATCTTAGACTGCACACTCTCCTTCTCTCCTCACATCTCTGACGTCTCTAAGAGGTCACACTACCAGCTGCACCTCCTCAGAGGTATTCTTCCTTTCCTCTCCTTCCCCCAGAAGCTCACTGTCTCCAGAGCTCTGGTTCTCTCTAGGCTGGACTATTGTAACAACCTCTTTCTAAACCTGCCTGCTTCTACTCTCTGCCCTCTGCAACTTATCCAGAACAGGACTGCAAGACTTGTCCTTGGCCTCACGCCCAAGGATCGTATCTCTCGAGAACTGAAATCTCTGCACTGGCTTCCAGTGGCTGCAAGGATTAAGTTCAAAACCCTGGCATCGTTCACAAGGCCTTCTGAGGCCTGGGACCTCAATACCTTCAACTCTATCTTCCTAAATATCATCCTTCTCGAGCTCTTTGCTCATCCTTCTCCAACTCCCTCAGTGTCAGTCGCTTCTCCAAGCAACGAGTTTGTGGTAGATCTCTTTCTTTGGCTGGTGCCTCCCTCTGGAACAGCCTCCCTGCCTCCCTTAAACTTGAGGAGAACCATCTCCGGTTCCGGAAGCCCATCAAAACCTTTCTCTTTGCTTCTGCCTTTTCTCCTCCTCTCCTCTGCTGACCTGGCTGTAACCGGAACTGCACTGGCTACCTGGACACTCTATGATCTCAGACCCAGGTCCTTCCCCCGCCAGCGTCACACACCTGCACTGCCCACCTGGCAACCCCCGCACTTGAGGACTGTTTCTGTATCCCTACAGTCCCCCTACCAGCCCTTGACACCTGCTGCCCGCACTTACCCATGCACTTGCCACATGCTGGCTGTTTACCTACATATTGTTATCCTCTTTCCCATGTACTGCACTGTCCCTGCCCCCTCCCCACGCACTTGCGCGATCTGAATGACACCTGGCCTAGTAGGATCGTTGTCCGTCCTTCCTTTGTTCCCCGCCCTTGCCTCGTCACGCCTTGAAACATTTGTGTATAGGCATGTTATAAATGCCATATCATATCATAACCCACACGTAGTTATCAGGGATTGCAGATCACCCGGAAGTGACTCCTTCTGGGGTTTACTGGTTTCACCTACCATGTTGGTCTACGTACCTTGACTGACCCCCCTATATTGGGTTTGCCCTTGGGTTGTCATTTTAGTACCTCCCGGCCCTCCCACCAGGTACTCCTATCCCTTTTTGTGCACTTACACCACCCTCCATAAGTGGCTCGTCCCCCAATATCTGGTACCTGTTTGTTGTTGGAATCAGAATGTTTATGGGCCCCTCACTCTCATCTGAGGTCATTGTGGGATTCCCCCCATTACCTCTTTCTGCATTCTTTCACTTTCTTGGACATCAGACGTTCTAATGGGACTTTCCAATATTAAGAGGTCCACCACTTTTGGATGTAATTCAATAATCTGAACCCCATTGTTTCTGTTGACTGAGTTGGACAGGGCATAATTACGCCCACCCTCTTGTCCTTCAAATTTCCTGTTCTCATAAGTGTCCACAGGGTCTTTTTGGTTCTCATGTCGCCTATTTGTGCTTGATAATAATGTTGGTTTTAAAACGGGTGCTACATTCTCAGAAAGGATTTCAATATCTTCCATTTCCAATACACAGTTTAATGCTCCTGTCGGCTCTCGGGGGTTTGGAGTATTTGGACCTTCAATATCCTGCAAAAGGTCCTTAATTTCGATTATGAGCAAATTAACATCCCTTATGGGTTCAAATGATTTAAAACCTCTCTTGCTCCCCGCATTTGGAGAGATGGCTTGAGCAGCTTTTCTTTTTGTCATTTTAACAGTTGTGTTAAGAAATATATAATAAGCTCTATTGAAACACAAAGCCCACGGTTGTCAGTAAAAGTATAACAATTTAATTGTTGGTCTAAAACATAAAAAATATGTACATTAAAATCACATTCTATATAAAAATCCAAAAGGAGCCAGAGTCAACTCAGGCTAGCAATATAATGGCTAATCCCCCACACTAACGTGAGATGGGGGTTTAGATTCTATTAAAGACAAGGAGGCTCATATTATGCATAACAATCTTTACTCTGAAACCACAGCAGCAAAGAAAAAACTTTTACAAACAAAAAGTTATAAAGAACAGAACTAAATAGAGTTCAATGTCAATGTAAGGGAGCTCCCCAATCCATCATGGAGGACAAGTCATGCCCTGCAGGAGACCAATGAGCAGGGGCCCTTCCTTATATAAGTCCATTACTCTAAACCCAACTCCTCTTTCTGTAGCTGTCTTGAACCAGACGTCCACTGCACAGATCCGATGATAAACGATGAAGGCAAATCCATCGAAGCTCTCGTACCACACACTCCACAACTTGAAACGGTGAGCCACACTCCTGATCAGAATCTCAACTTGTACCTGTAAGAACAACAAGCAAGAATGGTGGGTGGATGGGAAGAACAACAAACCAAAGAATGTTCTCTCTTGAAACACCTGTGTACATGCATGTCATAACTGTCATATGATATATCAAGGGTGGGTGGGTGGTATAATAATCACCTCCTTGTCTTTAATAGAATCTAAACCCCCATCGCACGTTAGTGTGGGAGATTAGCCATTCTATGACAAGACAGGAGGCTCATATTATGCAAGTTCGAAGCCCTTGCATCTCATTAGTACAACATGATCAATACAATAGAGACAATATAATAAAATCATAGGAGAAGAAAATGTTTTAAATGCTTTCATTTGATCAATCAGCTGACCGCAAGAGTATTGCCCAAGGCTAGTCTGCCTGAATAACTGTCTTACAAGGCATAGCCAAATCCGCTGCCAGAAAACAACTGGCAGATGTGCCAATTCCAGGTTTCCTTACAGGCACCCAAAACCAACTGGTTAAAAAGAGGGGGCGGGGGGGGACACTGAACCCAGTTTTCCTATACCAATAGGCTAGGAAAAAATCCATTGGAGTAATAAACTCCTCTGTTGTCCAGTCAAACATCTAAAACACTTAAAACCATACCATCTTTGGGAACCAAGACAGTAAACAAAAGAAGATAAACACTTAGCTCTCCTGGAGATAAAGAAAAAATTACCCCTTAGGGGTGAAAGCTTTGTAGGTTCCATCCCATGCGTTAAAGGAAGATATCGTATTAGAAACAGGACATGTCACATAACTACACTGGGGAACCAAGTTGGAAACAACGCTTCATAAAAGGTAAAATGGGAGTAAAAGGTAATTTTATTAATCTGTAATAGGACGACCTATCCTGAGCAGAGCTGAAAAGCAATAGACTTAACCCACAATCGTCCCCGGACTTATGTGTATACTAAGAAAGGTATGTTTTCTGGAGGCAGAAGCAGAATGGAAGAAAGGGGCCCCACCTGACAAGTTAAACCTGCTAAACCGCCAAGACAGAGACCAACAGATCTCCCGAGCTCTTGAAGAAGGACTCTGTTACCATGACAAAAGGAAGAAATTTACAAAACCTGAACCCTAAGAGACCGAACTTGGGAAGGAGAAAATATTTTTTGTCTTACAACCAATCGCTACCATTATAGTGATATCTGAACCCCTTTGTAGATGTGCCAGATGCCTGGACCTCGGTCCCTCCTCCATGGTTGATAAATCCCCTAGAGGATCATAAACTAACCGAAGGAGGACCACTAACTTCCATAGTCTTAGCAAGACTGCACAGAACTGATCACTAAACAGTTAAAATGAAGTTGCTCACCATAAGAGGACTAACCTCTATCTTGGCCAATCTGAAAAACCTTATTACAAACAATCTCCTGTGAAAACCCAAAAAGGTCTACCGGCCATGCAGGCGACTAGGAGAACCAAGTCATTAACTAAATATATCCCAGCTATCTGGAAATCGCACTGACAGACACTTTCTGAGATAATTAATGTAAAGACGTTGGAACGGCTTGTGATAGAGGGCCGTAATAACTTGGATGGAAGATGAGTAGCACTCCCAGACCCCTCTATACCACCAAGGGATATTGTGCCTTCCCAAAGGAGGAGAAAACCTCCCCCACTTATCCAAGGAAAAACCTTGCAACCCAGAAGAAGGCTACCCTGAGGACCACACTAAAGCCCTGCTTTACACCCTTAAAATAAATACACTCTTACACTTCTAACCAACCCCCTGACAGTGGAAGGGGGCTCCGCTTAATTTAGTGAAAAATCAGAAAATTGGCACAAAGGAAAGTAAACTGACTGGAGGGAAAGCCCATTGCGAGTCTGCAATGGTCATGAGCCAGAACTCCTGTAAAAAGGAAAAACGGAAACCATCAGGTGTTACTCCAATAGGTGTAATATTATGATGCAATCTCCCCCAAGGATGGCGGGAAGAGGAATGAGGAGGGGAAGGACTTTTGGATAATTATCATGCCCCGTAAATGAGAGGTTGCGAAAGAAAAACTGGGACCACTGTCCCTTCAAACGCTGAGGACTGAGTCTCTATATGCATGTGAGGCTGACTGGCCACTACGGGGGTCAGGGGAAGGAAATAATTAAGCCCATTGCCCATAACAAAATATCACTTATATAGTGCTACGAAACCTCCGGTATACGAGTGTTGCTCATCACTACTACCCACGGTGTGGGGCGTGAGGTGTTCACTTATCGATCTCAGCAGGATGAAAGACTGATTTAGACCCTCCCAAATTAGGAACCTGCATCAGTAAGCTCAGTACAGATCTGAAGCCAGCACTCTATTCGCTGCATTGTAGAAAAATAATATATATATATATATATATATATATATATATATATATATAAAGACAGACACTAAACAACTCTCTTGAGGGTACAGAAAAAACCTACTTGTACTCCTCGAGCAGAGGAGAAATTGTAACACACTGCTAGACATATAGCTTAAAATAGGCGGAGCCCTGGGAGGAAAACCATGGGGCAGGCGTCAGAAAGTTATTATTTGGCAACTCGTCCCTCTGTACCAACAAGTGTTTCCAAACACTCAATCCAATTAGAACATGGTTGCCCAACTTGCCTTGTAACAAAACTGAACAGATATGCCCGGGCTGACCTTGTCTCCACCAATAGTCCAAATAGTATAATGAATGTCCAAATGGGACAAATAGTAAGGGAACCACGCCACCACTAAAGAGAGCATCAAGCCCTGCAGACCTCAATAGGGGCAGAACGCATCATTTTTTCTTCCTCATGTCGAGAGAAAATTCTGTAGCTTAATCAGCACGGGTATCAGGTGGAGCAATTGTTATTGGGGAAAGCAAAAACCTAAGGAAAGGACTGAGTTGTCCTAAAACTAACTAAGGTAAAGGGTGCCTAGAATTTTAACTAAAAGATGAAGGTTAACACCAGAGTGATGGCTAGAGGGGAAGGTACAACCCCCACATGAGTCTGTTTACAACTACCGCTACACACTCTTTTCTTTAAAGTACTTAATAAATAAATAATATAAAATATATAAAATATACAAAATATCCAAGGAAGAGGGGTTAGGCCCTCACAGGGGTCCGAACCCCCGGCCCTTATAGAAGCTGATACCTACTGAGCTATCCGGGCTCCTGACAATTTTGAAAACGCAAATGTGTTCCAGTCAACACTTAAACATATTGTTTAGCAAAAGAGTACACTGAGCAAGTGCACCTCAACTGCTCACCCTAGCAGGGCGTGGCAACCAGCAGTACACGAGGGAGCACCTCGCAGTAGAATCCAGGCAAAGCCTGAAACCGAGCAGGTTACGGCACGCTTACAGGAAAAACAATGACATCTGCCATATGCAGCACCTAAACAAAGCTGCCGACCTTAAGGGAGGAAAACACTGAGCAAGTGCACCTCCAACTGCTCACCCTAGTAGGGTGTGGAACCAGCAGTATACGAGGGGTCACCTCGCAGAAAACACAGGCAAAGCCTGCCACCGAGCAGGTGACTGCACCTTTCCAGGGAAGATAATCACATCAGCCACCAGCAGCACCTAAACAAAAAACTGCCAAGTTTAAGGGATGAATACACTGAGCAAGTGTACCTCAAACTGCTCACCCCCACAGGGTGTGGTAACCAGCAGTATACAAGGGGTTAACCTCGCAATAGAACTCAGGCAGAACCTGAAACCGAACAGGTTATGGCACCTACAGTGAAGGCAAATCACCTATGCCCTGTGCAGCACTTAAATAAATAAATAAGTAAATAAATAAAAACAACAGATTGGCAGCGTATGAGGCTCTCAAGTAGGCGAACTAGTGTTAATATAGGCTAAAAATATCAATTTAAACACAAAATAAAATATCCATTTCTAAATATATATATATAAATACATATATATACACACATGTAAACACATATACATAAATATATATATATATACATACACATCCATATGTGTACACTGCCTATGGCAGGCAGCGAACCCAGGTCCCTCTGCACGGTAAACCTTCAACCTTCTCCTTGAGCTATGTCGCTTGTGTGCTGAAACAGTAGCCTTCCTGAAACCATATATACATATATATAAATATATATGTATATATATATATACGAATAAATATAGAAAACCCAAAACCAAGAAAACATGGAGGCGTTCAACATAAAAGAGAGAGGACACAGCTGCACGTTGTAGAAATGCTCATTAAAGAGCTTCACCAACGAAATGAGGGCCTAGCGAATTGCCTCCCAGCCGGGTCCCAAGAATAGGCCTAGCCTGTGTGCACCTGATTTCATACGCGGGCAGCGTATAAATAGAAAAAACACACACGCGACACGTGTGAAGTGAATGAAACTAAAAGGAGCTGCCAGTCTTTACAGCCGTGACGCGCATCGGTAAGAAGCTGCGCTTCTTTAACAGACCGCGCGCATCACCAACAAACCTGTGTGAAATGCGCGCTGGCTCCGGGGACTGAAGGCAGCCGCGTAAAGATAAACAAACTTCCCCTGAGGGGAAAGAATTTCACGCTTCGCCGCCTGAGTTTTATGAGGCAGGCCAAGCGACCCTAATTACACTGAAGACGGCGAGAACGCCGCCCAGAGCAGGAAGAAAACAAACACTGCACAAGTGGAAAGTTCCCAGCGGATCGCCGCCACAATGTAACAATGTGACCTGGAGGTCAGCGTTCGAACGCGAACACGGCACTGAGCCAATTACCAATATAACATGAAAATACATGACCCTTTCACCGGCAGTGCCATAAATCACCAAACTCTTTCAATATAACATAAATAACATAAAATAACACTCTAAACTCCATAAATTCAACACTAAGGCAAGAACTAGGAGGAGTGACTTAGCTGTGGATTCAGCGGCAAAGAAAGAGGAGTTGGGTTTAGAGTGATGGGGGGTCATTACGACCCAGGCGGTAAGTACGACAACTTTACCACCATGGTGTAAACTACGTTTACACCATTGTAGATGGCGGATTTACCGCCCCATTCCAAGGTGAGTGGGGCGGTAAATCCCCATTTCCCATTTTACCCTTCCCCATTTTTGCCCCATAGGGCATAATGGGAGTGGGGAAGGCGCTAATTACGCCACCGTAAATTACGGTGGCGTAATTAGCACCAAGGCGGTTTAGCGCCATGGATTTTAACGGCTGCTAGAAGCAGCCGTTAAAATCGGAATCAGGCGTTAAGGGTTAACGACGGTGTTAACCCTTAACGCCTGAGTTGTAATGAGGCCCATGGACTTATATAAGGAAGGGTCCCTGCTCATTGGTCTCCTGCCTGCAGGGCATGACCTGTCCTCCATGATGGATTGGGGAGCTCCCTTACATTGACATTGAACTCTATTTAGTTCTGTTCTTTATAACTTTTTGTTTGTAAAAGTTTTTTCTTTGCTGCTGTGGTTTCAGAGTAAAGATTGTTATGCATAATATGAGCCTTCTGTCTTGTCATAGAATCTGCCTACTTGTACAATTTGGTCTTGCTTCCAAGACCAGGCAGAGATCAACCTCACAATGGTCTTGAAGTAACAACACACACATACACCAGAACAAGGCCTTGGCAAGGGAGGCACGTCCAACAGTTTAAGGAGTATGCTTAGTCTGAGACTCCTCCCTCTCCTCGCAACTCTGTTTGTGTGCTTTCCCTGTTCTTTTGCTTTGGGGTTGCTTCCTTTCTCTTGGGCCAATGGAAGTGTTTTTATTTATACTGCACAGCCCCAGTTATCAGAAAGCCAATACCCATACAGGCGATATAAAGGAAGCAAGGGAGCGGGGAACTCCTTCCTGACAGCAGTACAGTACTTTAATGGAGCGTGGCCTTCTGATAATAACCTCAACAGAGCCAGTACTGCCTTTCACCTGAAGTCAGTCTCGCCTTGCAGAAGAACATTCAGGAAAGAGAATGAGTAGTGGTGTATTAAAAAAAGTGCACAAAGACACAGTATGCCACAGTGGACAACAGGCAGCAGCAACAACCCACCCACAGCTCCACTTTCTGATTTGTCCAGGTGGAACGACTCTCGTGTACGGCTTGCTGGAGCTGGGACAGGCGGCACACCCCTATGCTGTGATATATAAAACAAAGCAAAGCCCTGCTATATTTATATATATAATAGTGGCAGGGTGTGAATCAGTTACAATAACAGCTCACCATCCACTCAGCCTTGTCCTCGACTGTGGAATGTCAATACTCATTTAAATCGACGGGGGTAATTTTTAGGGAGATTTTAGCCTGGGGTAATTCCTTGGGCAATATTCTAACAAGCCCGCTGATTCCCGCTTATGCGCTCGAACCCTCCTCTTCCTGTGCAGAGCAGCCGGGACTCTGCTTAAAGGCACAGCCACTTATTTTCTCCCCGGCAGAGTCCAAGATATATTTAGCAGTTTTGTGAGGGACAACAATAAGGGAGCAGCCTCTCCCACCACAGGCCACCATTTCTTGGCCCTCTGAAAAGTTTCCTGTCCTTGAACCTGGCTAGATCTGCACTCCAGTCCGCATAGCTATGTAACTGTTTTCTCATTTGGTGTAAAACTCATTCAGGGGAGAGATGTAGGTAAAGTAGAAGTGCGAGGTAAGACTGAGCTTGCTTGACCTAGACATTTACAACAAGGGCACGGTCCCTAACTTCCAATAGAGTACTGAGCAGGGCTAGAATAGGGACAGATAGGAAGTCCACGAGGGAGCCAATACTTCAGGAGTCATCTATAACCTAAAACAAGACCTTAGTTGGGGTTACTGCTCAAAAGAACTAACCAGGGATCATGGATGCCTGGGATAGGAAGGGTATCCCAACTGAGACGGGAGAGGGTAACAGCCCCAGCAACAACTTTCCCAAAGCCCTGGACCAGCTGGTACCCTGGATCAGCCAACTCAGCCTCTCATTATTGTGATAAAAAGAACTGACCATATCATCTTTGAGGACTCTGTTAAAAACCCTTGGGCTTTCTGTAGGCCTGGTGTGTTTTGTGCCGCTTTGCCATACTTATCGCCATCCCTTTATCCAGGGCTATTTATGCCTAACTTGCATCTCTGTGCCAGAGGTGGCCTCCCACAATATCCCATAGAAGGCTGTTACTTGCTTTTAGTACCCTCCAGTCACTTTGAGTATTGCAAGGAACTCATGGTGGCAACAGTAAAGACAGACACAAGTGATCACAGTTCAAGGGTGTTTATTAAACTGTAAATGCAGGGTGGAAAAACACCGAATCTAAACCTTAATCTAAGATGTGAGCAAGCTCCGACCATCAAATGAAAAATATGGCAGTCCTTGTGGCGTCTTACCAAAGTAAAAAGGCCTATACTAAAAAAAAACAGCATCCTCCTCCCATTGTCATCTACACTTCAGGTTCTCCCAGGGGGAGTCGCGTTGAGTTAACCCGTACTGTGCCAAGACCACTCGTCTCGTAGCCGGGGAACCGAGTAGGAATTTCAACAGCGGGAGTACTGATGGCATATTGGGGAACGATGGGGACCACTCTCTAAAAGCGGCTCGGCTTCTGAAATACTGCAGTCTGCGTTGGAACCCCACGCCCATCTTCACAGAGAACTGCTCCTGAGATACAAATGTTCCCCCAGGGTATAAATCAGCCATGTGTTGGATCCCCACTCCTCGCCACTCTTGGACTATGGCTTCATCACATGTCGGTGGTAGGCACTCAATATTCCATATCTGAAGACCTGGGTCAAACGGAATATCGACCCACAGTCACTTCAGGACCCTGTTCCATGCATGTACTCCATGCATGTACCGTGCATGCCACTAGGTCGAAATTTACATTTATCCATCACCCTTTGTGATACTAGGACACCTTGCAGAGTGAATGGTCACACTGAGCATGGCTCTATGTGTACACGAGGATAACGTGGGGCATCCGGCATCCAGTAGGATGCAAAGTATAGCTGTGCTGTAAGGAATTATAACTCCACATCTGGTGCACCAATGCCCTCACTTTCACAGGGGAGAACCACAGTGTCCCAATTAACTTGTGGGGGCTGTGGATGCCAAGCCAGCTTAACCAACTGGGCCTTCAACTCAGCGAAGTACATGACCCCCGGCCACACCAGGATGGTTTGAAAGATATAGAGCAGTTTGGGGATCACCATCATTTTGGCGATCACTATCCGACCCAGCAGCGAGAGGGGAAGTCTACACCACCCCTCTACTTTGGACCTAAGAGCATACAAATACCTTATATGGTTATCCTCCACTAACACTCTGGCATCGCGACTTCCCTGCACTCCTAGGTACGTAACTGAGCTTTGCTCCCATCTGTATCCTTCAGTATTAGGAGGCTTAACAGTTGACTCATTTAGTGGGAATAAGATCGACTTTGACCAATTTCTCCTGAGGCCCGAGGCCCGCCCAAACTTCGATATCTCCTGCGACAGCGGTTGCAAGTTGATTGTGGGGTCTTTGAAGTATAGGATTGCATCATCCGCCTATAGGGACCACCAATTTCCTAGTCCCGCCCAGTGCCAGACCTCTTGACAAATGGAATTTACGTAGCCGGGCTGCCAATGGCTCAATCACGATTACGAAGAGCAATGGTGAAAACGGCAGCCTTGCTTAGTTCCTCGGCCCAAGTTAAAGGCCATGGATCGCCTGCCGTCAAGCCCTATTTGAGGGTTCACTCCAGTGTACAGCAGACGCACCGCCGACAGGTAGTACTCCGGAATGCCCACCTGTCATAGCACCTCAAATAGGTTGCTCCACTCGACGTAGTCAAATGCTTTCTCCACCTGGACTGATTCGTTACATGTGGCAGCATATCCATAACCCATTATGAAAAACCTTATGTGCTAAACATTAGGTTTGCAGGGCTAGCAGCTATAGCATTCAGCCGGGTCCATCCTCCCCGGTAGTCAGTAATATTCGGTCTCAAATAAGTATCATCACGCGGTCACTTAGCCATGAAGGAATGACCTCTTACTCCTTCAGTAGCGCCACAAGGAAGTGCTGCACTGCCCCAGGATCGGTGAAGAAGTGTGCTTGGCCTCCATGTTGCACACACAGTCTAGACGGGTATAGCATAGCATACTGTAGTCCCCGGTCATGGAGGGCTCACTTTGCCGCCAGGATATAGAGGCAAGCCTTCTGAACCGATGGGGTGAAATCTGGGTAAAAGGACACCGAGGCATTTTCATAGTTCAAGTCTCCAAGCTCACGGGCTTTACGAAGAATTGCGTCACGGTCCCGATAGTTCAAAAGGCGCGCTATGATCATGGGCACTGGCCGGGCCTAGGGGTCACCTGTGACACACGATGTGCCCTCTGAATCAGAAATTGTGATGACAATGGTGGTGCCTGCAGCACGTCCTGGATAAACTTTTCCATGAACACCTCCATGTTTTGCTGTGGGATGGACTCCGGGACCCCACCACCCCGATATTATTCCACCAAGACCTCACCACCAGGTCTTCATTCTTTTCCTTAATGGCAGTGACTTGCCTCTGAAGAAAGCAAATCGCCTATGTTACCTCCCCACTGGTGTCCTCCAGGGTCCCCACTCGGTGATCCACCTCGGATATCCGCCCACACTCCTTTTCGATACGTTCCTGCATACGTTCAACCTTGTTTACCATTCTGTCCAGTTTCATATTTATGAACGCAAAGCCAGACTGCATTTCCGCCAGTACTAGGCTAAATTCTGATGTCGAGTTGCCACCTGCGGAATTCGAGGGGGCCTCGTCCTGTCCAGGTAGGCTTGATCTCTCTGAGGTGTTGCGGGTGTCTACATCTTCTCCCCCCCCACTTAGTACCTCCTTCTGGGAGAAAGGCAAGCGGGATTGCTGCGTATTGCCCTTAGCCATATAGCACCTTCTTCGCTGTACCACTGTGCAACTCCCCAGGGGTCTCTGCACTCCTTCTAACCAAGTGGGGTGTATTCAGTAGCTTTGGGTTTCTGGGCCCCCGGCAGTTGGGGTGGTCTGGGCGCCCCTCTCTCAGTCACAATGTTCTTGGGGGATCAGGTTCCCTTGCCCATGGTAATGCCTCTGGGAATGAGGGCAACCTAGAGGATTAGGGGTCACTCTGGTGGGGGCAGGTCCGCTGAGATGGGGCCCAGAGTGTGTGTGCTGATCTTGTTAGCTGGGAGCTGCACCAGCGGGGGGGCCAGGGATTACTCACCTCGAGATGAACTCTGAAGCTCGAGCAATTCCCCCCGCTGTTAGCTGCTTGTCGAGGCTGTGGGCGCCAGCCTCTGCACCGATGGAATGCCGGACCGGGCCTGCATCTGTTTAATAGGGATAGCAACAGGTTTAGCCTGCGCTGAATTGGAGTGCGCCAGTTCAGGAGCTGTTCAGAAGCTGTGAGCGTAGGTGCAGATGGATCCTTGCTAGATCTTGTGCGGGATGGCCTCCCAGGGTCCTGTCCAGCTGGGGTGGCAGCGGCTGCCAGTTAAGGTTGGTGCAGTGTGAATAAGCAGCTCGGTCACATTGTTGTGAGCCAGCTAAGTATTCGCTGAGGCCGCCGTTACATCTAATGTTGCCTGCTCGAGCGGAGTGTGTGCAAGCTCAGGCAGTGTGGATGCTGAGCTGCTGATGTTGCTGGGGTGGCAAGGGGCCCGTCCACTCCTGGAGTGTATACCACTGCCGGTGGCCCAGGGCACGGCCTCACCGACGTGGCTGATACCGAGCCTTGCTTCTGACGGGAATCCTACCTCTCCTCAATTGCCACAGGAACTCCAGGTTTCGTGGAGCAGGGCCATCGCACTGATCCCCTCAGAGTGGTTCTCAGTGCAAGGCTGGGTGTCCCCGCTCACTCCACCACCCTCGGTTGCAGGGGTTCACGTCTCTCAGCGCTGCCAAACTGTTCTTGGCTATGTCAAGCTCTGGTAGTCATGTTGCCCCCAGCTGGTTGGACTCCGTTTACACGTCCATACAGCGTCTGCTCCTCCCTCCTCAACAGCCCGGCCTTTCCCGGTGGTGCGAGCTATACAGCCACCTCAATGCTGATGGGATGCGCGCCAACTGTCTTAGGAGCCCCAACATAGGCTGCAGATGGACAGCTCTAGCATGAATGAGCCCCCGCCGTCAGGATTTTCTCATTTCCCTAATGGGTACAGTGTCAGCCTTCCCCTTCAGCAGATCATACGCAGAGTTCAAAGAGAAGCAACCATCTTGGATGTGGGCTCTCTACCGCCACCCCCACATTAATGTCTTTTTAAACACGTCTTCAGGCTGCACGCCCCTGATTGTCGGCATCTCTCTGCAGGGTTCACTCTCATCAACTTTTACAGACAGTTTACTGTGGACACCCCTTGGTCGGGTTCACTTCGATCAACACACTATTCTGGTTGTCGGCTTCCCTCTGCCGGGTTCACTCTTGCCAACTTTTACAGAGTTCATTGTATTTCGGGACTTTAGACTTCACCCTTTTTGTTAGCGTCTCTCTGCCGGGTTCACTCTTGCCAACCTTTACGAAACACAGTTCATATGCTAGTTTCACCAAGCGGGACTCATATCCCTTTCCTGCACAATCATATTGCCCCAAGCATAACCCCAAGCTCCCCTACGCAAGTGATCCTCCCTCGCTCGTCCACCCTCAGGGGTGTGATATGAGAGTGCCAGCCAATCCCTGGCCATCTGAATAAAGGATTCTCGAGGTCTACTTGGGAGAATACCCTCAGGTTTCTCACAGTAAGAACATCTTATCTACGTTGTTAGCCTAAGTGAATGTCAACCAAGGCGTCACTGATCACTTCCCCTCCTTCTGGTTGCCTTTTAATTTGTGTAATCACTAAATCACATACCATGTTTATTCTTCTTACAAGGCTTTAAGCGTCACACTCATCCTATTTCAACCACTCTGAGTTAACTTCATTAGCCAGAGGAATGGGCTGTGTGGTTTGGGGTCTTGCAGCTCTTCAATATCATTTACAATTTTTTAATGCCACTATTGACTGCAATAGATCCATTGTTTTGCAGCTTCCAACCCTCCTCCCACATAAAATTGTGTGGATATGTGCACCTTGGATTTCGTCATTTTTGTGTTCGACCTTTTTTGCCGCAAAATTATTGGGTGATACCGAATAGAAGACAGGCCAATGTGTGTTCTAAGGTAGCCTCTGCACTTCTGTGTATCTCAAGATATTTAGAGGTTGGCACCCACCTTATGTTTCAGAAGCGGGATTACTACATATGGAGATAATTAACAACTTTGACTTGGTCCAATTATTTGCAAACCTGATACCTCTTTTAAGTGGTCAACTACATCTAGAGTTTTGTCCCATCACCCAGAATTTCCTATACAAATCAGAGCATCCTCTACATATAACAAAATGATATACAATATTCTATTGCCTGGCCTCACATGCCTGGTGGGCAACCATGTCTGGTACTTTGCTTGAGTATAAATGGCTCAGAGATAAACGCATTTGTCTGTACTATAACCTTCGGAATTGTAGGCAACAGGTCAGTTAGTGCTAAGAGGTGATGCCCAGCACAAATTTGTGTTAAAACCCTTGACATCAAACCAAATGCTTTTCAAAATTAGGCCACACTATTGCACCATCACCCACATTCTTCTGCGTTATTAGCACAAAAGTGACCCTGTCCTAGTCAAATGCTACCATTATCCCAATTTAAAAGGAGGGAGAGAGGACCCAGTGAATTTTAGGCTGATATCTTTGTTTAATGGGATGGGGAAAATGTTTGCCAGAATTATATACGAACATCTCCAGTCATGGGTAGTATAGGAGGAAATACTTGATCATTACCAAGCAGGGTTTCGCCCAAAGATAAGTACTACGTACCAGGTGTTCCGCATACTGTTGGTCATACACAGTCCTGAGAAACATTAAACTATATTCGGTGTTCGTGGATCTCAGGACCTCTTTCAATTGTGTGTCGTGGGAAATACTGTGTTCTGTATTTGCCAGAAGAGGGGTGCCTGCAAACCTCCTACAGATTATCAAACAACTTTATTCACATAACAAAGCTGCAGTGTAATGGAGTCTATGGGGCAATCTGACAGATCCATTTATGGTGACCAGAAGGGTGAGGCAGGGATGTGTTCTCGCCCCTCTGTTGTTCTTAATTTATATTGATGAAGTTACACGCCATGTAAGATGGAAATGCCTTGACCAACCAAGACACGGGGCAGAAGTTATACCAATGCTCCTTTTCGCAGATGACGCAGTCTTGTCATCAACATCAGTAAGGGGTCTGGAGACTACGCTTGGAGACTTTGTAGAAAAATGCACTTAGCTTCAACTTGAGGTAAACATAGGGAAGACAATATCCCTAAATCTTCCGACCAAAATTTTAAAAGTTTGCTAAATTAAATTGAACATTAATGGTATTGCTGTCAAGAAGGGTGTCACGAGGATGGGACGCACCTGCCTTCTTAATGGTTGGCGTTGATCTTGAAGCCAGGCTGTTGGGTTTTCCAGGCTGCCGAAGACTGAGCAGCGTGGGGTACCCAACACGCCTCTGATAAACGGGCATGTGCTGGATCAGTTCCCTACACCACAGGATGGCACTTCCCCAATTTACATGGCGTCAGGACAGTGCAAGCACTGATAGGGAAGGCCACTGTAGATGTTTAGGTCCTGGATGTCCAAACTACGGGTGCCGGTATAGCTGGTCCAGGTGGTTACTGGGACTGAAGCACTGGCAGTGGCAACAGTTGAGATGACCAGTAAGGGAAAGGGGGGAAACAAAGAATGACAGGAAGGGAACCCAGGAGGACAGAAAGGGAATCCAGAAGGCCAAGGTACAGGACCCAAGGAAGAGGGAAGGCTAACCCAGAAACCAGGGAACCAACAGAGGAGCCCACTCCCAAGGCTAGCAGAGCTATGGAACCAGAAATGGGCAGGAAACAGGAAAAAGGGCAAGCAGAGCACAAGGCAGAATTCACTAAACAGATTGAGCGTTAGTGGGAGCAAAGCGCGATTCAAACAAAACCGCATTGAGACGCGACTGGCAGTGTCTGCGGTTGCTGGAAATTGCCCCAGGCATGAAAACGAGACTTGGAACACAAGCGCTCATTGCCAAAGGGTCTGCGCATTGTGCAGAATGGAGAGAACCAGAGACTGCACATGCGCAGACCTACGCAGAACACCAATTTCCTGATGGCCCAATGTGGGAAGCCAAGCAACCGGGAAAGGCGCCAAGAAGGATAGAGTCACCAGGAGGGGATAACCAAGGCCCGGCATGACACCATAATCACTCCCAGGGAGGCCCGGAGTGCCCGGTTTCCAAGGGAACTGAGAATGGAACTTACGAATCAAACGAAGGGCGTGGACGTAACTATATGGCTCCCAAGTGCGATCACAGGCCAGATACCCTTTCCAGTCCATGAGATATTGGACCACCCCATGTCGAACCCGTGAATCACAGAATTACTGCATCTCAAACTCCGGAGCTCCCTGCCTCATAATGGGAACGGGCCAGGTATGCAAATGGCCATGAGAATCAGTGACAAAGGGCTTCAGAAGGGAAACGTGAAACACAGGGTGTATCCGCCACGTGCGGGCACACTGCAAATGAAAGGCTACCCGGGAAACTTGTAGGGTGATCTTGAAGGGCCCAAAGAAACTAGAAGCCAACTTGGTAGGCAAATTGGAAGGTTCTTGGAGGATAACCAAACTTAATCTCCTACTTGAATCAAGGGCTCGGGAGAGCACGTCTTATCTGCTTGGTTCTTGATTCAAACTCATACCTCTGCTAGGGCCCCGGGAACACCTTTGGGTTGTTTTGGGATTTCAGCAACCAAATGGTCAGCAGATGGAACTGCATTAGGTGGTACAGGATGGAACGGCAGTATCTTGGGATGCTGGCCTGCAGAGACGTAGAAGGTGCTCCGTCCGATGGAGGAATGGATGGCATTATAATAAGCCACTTCGGCAGTGTCCAGTTGTTCAGACCAGTTGTTTTTCTTGGCGTAGCACCGTAGGTATTGCTCTAAAGTCTGGTTGGTCCATTCAGTCTGTCCATTGGTTTGGGAGTGATACCCAGAGCTCAAGGCACATTGAACCCCCAAATGCTTGCACAGTTGACTCCAGAAGGCAGACGTGAATTGTAATCCATGGTCTGACAGCATCTTTTACGTTAGTCCATGAAGTCGACAGATCTCATGCAAGAAACAGCACGCCATCAGCAGAGTGGTTGGTATCGTAGGGAACATTATGAAATGTACCATCTTGGAAAATCACAACCATTATGCAAGTGTTTCCTTTGGATGGTGGTAAGTCGCTAATGAAATCTGTGGCTATGGTGTGTCATGAATACGGGGGTGTTTCAGTGGGTTGTAATAGGCCTGTGGGTCTTCTTTTGGACGTCATGGTCTGGGCACAGATGGGACATGACCCTACATACTTCTTGACTTCGGTTGAAATTTCAGGCCACCAAAACTGACAAGACACCAACTTGAGGGTGGTTTTTATCCCCTGATCACCATCCACATTAGAATCATGTCTGTGCAGAATGACTTCTCGTAGGGATGCAGAGGGAATGTACAACATATCCAGGAAGAACAACAATCCTTCATGCTCTTGAATACCAGAAGTATGCAATAGTTCCAGCCTAGCCTGGTTTTTGGCAGTGTCCTGTAAAAAGGTGTGCAAGATGAGTTATATAGCCAACAGGAAATGCTTGGAAGAGATGATAGGAGCATTGGTTCCTTTCGGGACGGCATCAAAGTCCAAGGACCGGGACAAAGCATTGGCTTTCAGATTGGTTGTGCACGGAATGTAAGCAATGGTAAAGTTGTAATGAGAAAAGAAGAAGGCCCAACGAGCCTGTCGAGCAGTTCGACACTAAATGCATTGTAGATATTGGAGGCTCTTATGATCTGTACGCACCTCTACCGGGAATCTCCCTCCCAAGATGCCTACATTCCTCTGTTAGGCAGAAATCTGTGCAGTTGCCTCTGGGCCCACTGCAAAAGATTTAAGACTACAGGTGTTTGGCAGTAAACCCACTTGGTAGCAGTCTGTACCACACAGATTCACTTGGTAGCTGTGGCTGAGCAGTCAGACTTCCCTCAAGAAAAGTTAGGCAGTATACAGAGTATTAACAATAGGTCAAAAGAACACAGTAGAACAAGCAAACACTGACCAGAGCTTGGTGTAAAAGAGATATAATTATTTATTTAAAACCACATCTAATAAAACACACTGGCACTAATATCAAGCAGTTCAAAAACACGGTCACTAAAAGATATACACTCCCTTCCACAATTAGTTAGACAAGTCTTAAGTAAAGCAACACTTATTTTCAGACAGCGGTGAGCGCTTAACGAAGATGGCACTCTAATCAATCGGTTTAAAAGGGAGAGAAAGGCAGAGCAAAGATAGAAACAGATCCCAACACTTTTGGAAGAACACAGTAGGAGAAGAAGGCAGGTTAAAACTGTAAAGTCAAAGTTAACAAGGCCAGACCCACTTTAAGAGGCTTCAGTCGAAATGTGTCCAAGGTCACACTGTTCAAAGTGCCCAAAAGTCTCGCAATCAGTTCAGAAAGAGTTGGACCAAAGGAAAGGGACCAGTTAGATGGTCAAGGCGGCCAGCCCAGTCCAGAAGGTTAAGGGATTATTATTACCTTGTAGCAATCTTTAGAAAGGGAGGCCTGGCAGACACGGTACCTTAAAGTGGTGAGAATACTCCAGCGGGGGCAGTTGTTCCTGGCAGCGGATGCAAGTCGGTGCTTCGTCAGGGGGAAGAGAGGATCTCGTCGGGGAGGAAGACAGGGGTCCGTTGCACTGCCAGGAAAGAAACCAGCCGCGGAGTTCTCAGTTAAAAGGAGCGGTCCTTTTATTCGCGTTCCAGTGGTAAGTGGCTATCCGGTTGCCGGGGTGCTTGGCACGGGCAATTCAACCACAAGACGTCCTGGGATGCGAGAAAAAGAAGGTAAACTGGTTGTGCCCACCAGTCAGGGGAAGAAGACTCTCCAGCCGGGAGATCTTCTCTGTCGTTGGGAAGTGGTGAGTCAGTTCCGCAGGGCTCCACCGGTGGTGTCGTCGTAGCAGGTTGGCTCAGCTTCTCCCTCGTCGGATTTTCAGGTCTTGTGGCGACTTCTAAAGTTCCAGTCCCAAAAGCCCTGCTTTTATGCAGCACACCCCCATTCACTCAGCCTAGCTGTCAATCAAACATTCTTAGTGGTGAGCCGGCCGGCTCACCACTTGGGCCAATCACACAAAAGTGCCACTTGAGTTACCAAGGTAAATCAGTCCAGGGTGCCTAAACCCCCTCCTACACACCCTGTGGTATCCAGACAGAGTGGCACCACTTTTGGAGGCTTCTGTGGAGAAGCCCGCCAAAAAGTGGAACAAAGGGCTTGACTTGGGTTGGAGTCACAGAAGAGAACACAAACGCCATTTTAGAATCGAGTTCTGGCAAAAAAATACCAACCGGCGAATTAATATTAAATAAATAAACCGACGGTATGTTCGAGGCTATGAGAATTAAATAATTAAAGTTGGTAGCCTCGAACAATGGGAAAAACCCATAGAGATATATTTGCGGTCGAATATAAAAAGTAGTATCCACTGCCACCAGCCAAAACTCGATCAGGGGAGACGGAGACGTGCCCCCTCGAATAACAGACCCCGGGGCAATCGAATTGCCCCGACCAGTATGTCCACAATAAGATGGTTTGTACTGGTTTCTGTTCATAATTTGGGACTATTAAAGCCAATGGTGACTTTACATGCCCTGGGAGACAGTAGTCAGTCCCAGGGTATGGAGTCTATGGTGGGGTGTCACTATGACACCCCTGTGTCACTGCACTGAGGGTGTTTTGTAACACACATAGTAAAAACACATGAGACCTTATGGTGTAAAATACCCCATAGCCCATAAAACACATTAACAGTCAAAGGAACCCCTCAAATCATGTCCAAGAGTGTGAGGAAAAGAGACTCACTCTTGGCAGGAGAAAAAAACAAACTCCAGAAATCCAGCAAAGCTGCTCGGGGACTCACTAGGTTAGGAAATTCAGCCTAAACAGAGAATTCTCCCTAACATCCTCAGACACCACTTTTATGGCCAACAGCTCCTTCTCAATGACGGTGTAATTCCGTTCACTATATGGACAGTTTGCGAGACAAGAATGAGATGGGATGTTCCAGCCCGGTATTAGAATGGATGTATTGCAAAAACACAGCTCCGATGGCAAAATTGGAGGCCTCGGTCTCAACCATAAAGGGCATCTGCTCATTCAGGTGCTAAAGAAATGGTGCTGACATGAAGGCTGTTTTTAACGGGTGGAACGCGGCCTTAGCATTGACATCCTAAAGCAAATGAATCTTCTTACTGGTAAAACGAGACAGGAACACAGTAGTCTGAGAGAAATGGGGAATAAAGCAACGATAAAAGTTGGTTAACCCAAAGAATCCCTGAAGTGCTTTTATGGTCTGCAGCTCTCTCCATTCTTGTATCGCCTTGACCTTCGCTGGGTCCATCCGTATGCCTGCCCTGCTGACGGTGTACCCCAAAAAGTCCATAAATTCCTGATGAAAAAGACATTTACCAGGTTTAGCGGAAAGATGACCTTGGTCACATGTAACACATGGTCTTCCTTTGACAGTGAGAACACAAGGATGTCATCCAAATACACCCAGACAGAGATTCCAATGAGATCAGAAAATATTGAATCCATGAAGCATTGGAAGACGGCTTGGGCGTTGAAAAGGCCAAATGGCATCACTCGATATTCATAATGTGCCAACATTGTTTTAAAAGCTGTCTTCCATTCATCTCCTTTCTAAATTTGTACCAGGTGTTAGACACCCCTGAGATTAAGCTTGGAGTATATCTGGGCTTTGTGTAGTGACTCAATGATGTCTCTGATCAAGGGCAAAGGGTAACAGTCTTTCCGAGTTATATTGTTTAACTGCCTGTAATCGATGCAGTGACGTGAGGTTCCCTCCTTCTTCACAAAAAACAGAGGGAAACCAGCAGGAAATTTAGAAGGCACAATGTAACCTTTCTTCAGACATTCCTCTATGTATGCTTTCAGGGCTTCTTTTTCCGACGAAGTAAGAGAATGGATCTTACCATGATGAATGATGGCTTCTGGCAACAACTCATCAATGGGGTCTGAGAATACATGCGCAAAAGCTGAATACTCCTCTGGGACATTGAGTACTGTGAGAAACCTGAAGGTGTCTCTCTAGCTAGTCCCTGGGGATCTGTCATCCAGGTGGCCAGGACACAGCCATCGCTATTAGATCCAGTTCCTGGGGGTGGACCAGTGAGTGAGGATCACCTGGATGGGGGGGTCCTCGGAGAGTGGGAGTGGGACACCGACGGCTGAGACGTAGTATCCCCCTTCCTTTGACACCTTTTCCCCGTTCTCTCACACAGGACATTCAAAACCCCTACCCCCCGTTCCGACACAAACACTTTCGCACAACACAAAGAACAACGGACTAACACCAGGGCTGTTTACCTGTCATATCCCAATACAAGGGTCAGCAAAGTCAGGCAATTAACCTGAATCACACACACCTGATGGCCCTTTCCCTTCCCCACAGGGATAAAAGTTGGAGCCCGAGAGCACAGTACGAGCAGGACAGACAGCACAACGAAACAGCTAAGCAGCCCCGGTAGTTCAAGAGAAGGAGAAAGGCGGAAAGAGTCGAGAGGGTGGCAAGTAGAGAAGTGACTTTGCCCTTTTTGTGTCAGGCCCGCGGAACCTTCAAGGAAGAAAGCCTAAGACTGCGAATAATAGCACAAATGTTTTGCAGCAGATGTCAACGATACACGGGCAAGCCTAGGCCAACAAGCAGGACCGAGGGAAGCTCCCGCGACCGTGATACTGGCCTTCAGTCCAATTAAGAAGAAAGGTCAAGCGGGTCATCACAGCCGGTGAGTCAAAGGGGAAATGATAAGAACTGGGCTGTGTTGAGTGAGAATCACAAAGTGGCAAGTTTTGAACCAAGTTTGATGAACTATGAAAGAACTGTAAAGAGTGTAAAAGGGGAGACCAGCTACAGAGGGAAACCGGCACCACGTGGGTGCTAACTCAAGAGACTCTGGTCGATCCCGATCTGAGTGAAACTACAAATACAAGAAGGCCGTTGGTGGGCCAGCGAAATACGTAAAAGTAGTCATACAGAGGGTCAAGCAAAATCTGCGTACAATCAAAAGACTTTGATCTACATGCAATGGGAAAGAAAAGGAGGTGAATCCTGCAAGCACTAGTGAATGTAAAGTTGGCAAGAGTGAACCCGATCAAGGGATGCTGACGGCAGGGGTGAGACCATCACCCTATGTGAACTGTTGATTACAATAGCTCAGGGTCAGTGCCCAGAAGAGAGTAAGACCCAGGGGTGAACCATTATCACTCAAAAGGAGCTTTCATTTGGTTAAAGGAACTTTTGTTTTTGTTATTTGTACACCTCAGACTCCGAAGGCAAGAGACTTTCAAAGGAAACGAGACTTGACCATCGCCGGTCCTGGGAACTGCCATTGGAACTGTCGTCTTGTGCTGGAAAGTCTGAGACTGTGCTGTGCTCCAAGCTCCCATTTTACCTCGTGTTCAAACCGTGGGAAAGGGAGACCCAGGCTACTGCATCCTGGCATATTATTTGAAAACAATTCTTTGTTTTCCTGAAAACTGTCCCACACCCTTTTTTTGAATTAGTTGTAAGGTTTGGCAATAGGTTTCTTAGAATAGGCCCTTTTTGTTCTGACACGACGCCACTAGGACTGCCCTATTTTCATTTGATGGTCGACGCTTGGTCCCATCTTAGATTTAGGTTTAGATCAGAGGGTTTTCCAACCTGCATACAGCATTCATTGTTCAATAAACACCCTTGACTAGTGATTACTTGTGTCTGTCTTACTTGTTGCCACCATCATATCCTCACATATGGTGTCAGAAGTGGGATGTGACTCAATTTAAACAAATTGGGGATCCCTACAAATTCAAAGGCTTAGTCAGAGAGTCCCCAACCCTTCCATTGCCACCAAAGAATCAATAGGGTTTCATATCTGTAGCAGTAGGGAAGCTATTATTCCACATGAGAAAAATTGAATGACTCCTACAGATATAGCTTTGATTCCCCCTTTGGGGTGTTGCATCCGATTAGCCCCAAAGTCTGGCTTAGCATGGAAGTTCGGGACAGATGTCTTAGCGGCGTTATTGATCCTGACTTCCGAGGAGACATGAAGGTTCTCTTAGAAAATCATGGCGAAGTCCCATTTGAGGTACGTTGGGGAGACCAAATTGCTCAGGGAATTTTGGAAAGAGCTCTGTTCCCTCAATTCCAAGAAAGTGAACCAGATAAAAACAGACAGAGGTAACTTAGGCTTTGGAGAAGCTGATAAATCCCCTACATTCGAAGAAAGGAAAGCAGAGGAACCCACCATCTAGCCCGACCTAGCCTTTGCCCAGCTTAATGATCCAGCCCTCTCTAAAGCTTTTTATAAGCAATTCCCAAAGAAGAAGGCTTAGGAAAGGGAAGTCCCTTTTTCTTCTTTACAAAAAAGAAACCTCCCCCGAAGGCCTAATAAAAACTCAACTAGTAATACCTAAAAGTCACCGAAAGGTCATGCTAGAGATCGCACATTCCCATCTCACAGGAGGTCATTTGGGCCAAGTTAAAACCCAGACACATATTAGTGGAAAGTTTCACTGGTCAGGTGTCCACGCCGATATAAAAACTTTCATGCAAACATGCAAGATATGTAAAAAAACCAGCCTGCACATTCCATTACCTGCCCCTCTGAACCCGTTGCCAATTATAGAAGTCCCCTTTTCACGCATTCGCATGGACTTAATAGGACCTCTGGAAACATCTAAATTGGGCAACAAGTATGTCCTGGTGATCGTAGATTATGCAACCTGATACCCCTAGGCATTTCCAATGTAAAATAATACCACTCAGCAGATCCTGAAACATCTTCTATGATATTTCTCTAGAGTCGGTTTTCCGAAAGAAATACTAACCGACCAGGGTTGAATTTCATGAGTTAGCTTATGGCCGAAGTCAAAGAGCTAATCCATATTACAACCTTGCGAACTTCTGTATACTATCCACAAACCAATGGTCTAGTAGAAATATTCAATAAGACCATAAAACAAATTCTACGGAAACTGGTAGACAAGGACGGGAAGAACTGGGACTGATTGATCCCATGGGCACTAGTTGCAGTGAGTAAAAACCCTAAACTTTCACAGGTTTCTCTCCCTTTGAGTTACTCTATGGAAGAGAACTGGGTGATGTCCTGGGCATGCTCTGGGAAACGTGGGAAGAACGGAGGAGGCCCCAATTCCAATATCCCAAACCGCCACTGGATTACGAGAACACATGAAATTAGTCTGGGGCTTAGTTTGTGGTCACATGGGCAAGGCCCAAAGTCAGAAAAAGTCCAGTTACGATAAAAATGTAAGTTTAAGATCCTTTTCTTTTTTTAAAAAATTAATTTATTGGTTTTTAACAAGGTGTAACAAACAATCAATGGTTCATCATTGCAATGTGCTTAATTCCAAAAAAGAACAACATTCCCCTTCCCTCCCGCCCCTCCCCCCCTCCCCCCCTCCAGGACCGCAGTTGAATCCTCTGTCCTCTCTGGGCAGTGTGACGGGCTGGGGCTATCTATACTGTCCGAGGCATTGTCTGGCGCCACGGGGTGCCACGGGGTGGAGCAGTGGTACAGTTAACGCTACCCAACGGAGTAGTTCCTCGCTGGAGTCCAGCCTAAGTATGTCATGACCACTGCTTTCAAGGAGTCAGGACCTACCCAACCTCCTTGGAAGCAGGCTCATAACATGTCTTATCGGCACCAGCAAGTCCCAATAGGGACCTTTTGGACCTTGTCCTGGCACCGGTGGTGCCAGGCTCATAGTAAGGATCCGTCCCGGCACAGGAAGCGCCGGGCTCATATCAAGTGTAAAAGTGCTTGGGTGAACCTACCTGGAGCAGACCATGCTGCTTACTTACCAGCAAGATGATGCTTTACTCTCTTCTGGCAGGGACTACTTTTCCTTCTGGGTGGGGCAGGCACCACTCCCTGGATCATTGCTGCTGGAACCCTTCTGGAAGCAGGAACTCTTTTACCTGGGCGAGGCTGCTGTGGAAGAAGACACCTAAGCACTCCTATGGGCTATTTAAACCACACCCGATTGGTACCACATGCTTCGCGTTATTCTGCATCTGCAGCAGGACGCTCACCGTGTCAGCTCCAGCGAATCTTCAGCTCCGGATCCTGTAATTACGAAAATTACATGCTGGGAACCAATCTTCAATCTTCAGCGGCTCCTGTAAAACAAAAGGCACAGGTTAGACAAAGGCAAAGTTAGCGCTTCAACTCACCCGATCCATCGGCAGCATCCAAGACGTTTTTTCTGGATTTCTCGTCCGGCATCGGCCTGCAAAGACAAAGAACATTGGTTAGTAACGCTTGGTTACAATACTGCTTACCTGTGTTGCGCTTGATCCAACCTTGCTCGCGCTGCAGTCCGGCACCTGTAGAGACAAAAGGGGACATTAAGGTGCATTCTACGGCCCCAAAGCAGCCTTCCTACTTACGTGCCTTCGAATTCATCATCTTCTTGTTACGCTCTCTGCCACGAATCGGGGAGAGCATCTTCTTTGGCATCGACAGCATCTGAAAAGTAAAAGACATAGACATTAGGGAAAAAGACATTTGAAGAGAGCAATCTAAAGAGAACTTTAATACTTACAAGTCACGCTTGTGCAGCAAACGGCGGCTTCGCTCTCAACTACCCTCTGCAATCAAGAGGCGGAACTCACATCCAGTGAAGTAACTGGACCCAGCGCCCCTGCACAAGACGCAGGATGGAGAGCTCAGCATTCACTTACTTAAGGTGAGCACAACAATCACCCGAGTACCACGGGAAGAGAGGGAGAGGGGCTAAGAACTACTCCCAACCTTCCAGCCACTAATACCTTGATTTTCCACTTGCAGACACCTAACTCTGCAGGTCAAGCTTTCGGTGAGGAAGGGGTCAACTCCGGGAGCCGAACGAATCCTACGCCTAACGTTGAAGACGTTTTCACCGCCCAGTCAAGACCAGCGCCTCCGAGGGAACCAGGTGAGCGTTACAGAACGCGAAGCCTCACCATACATTTCCCGCCCAGGCGCAATGGAGACTTCGGACACAGACCAATTGGCCCAGTTGCTCGGGGAGTTGAGAGCAGAAGTACACGCAGCTCGCCAGGAAACAAATGCCCTAAGGAGAGAGTTAGTGGTTTCTAAGGAGCGAACAGACGACTTGGCTAGACAATTGTTACAAGCCCAAGCGGGACAGACTCCTCTGCCTACCCCTGGTGGAAGTCATGCCCCAACAGCTTCCTCTAATCCGGTGCAAATTAATCTACCAGGAAATGTACCTTTGGCTCCGCCCGAACGCTTTTCAGGTGATCCGAAAAGATTTGCTGTGTTCATCAATCAGTGTCGTTTGCACTTTCTGTGTAGACCTGCCGCTTTTCCAACGGACCAGGCTAAGGTGGCCTTTGTGCTCTCATATCTTAGCGGCAGTGCCACAGATTGGTCTATTCCTCTAGTGGCTCAAGATAACCCTATTCTGTATAATTTCCAGGACTTCCAAGCTAGTATGGAAAGATTGTTCGCAAGACATTCTCAGGGACAGGCCCTGGACTATGAACTTCTTTCACTACGACAGGGCAATCAAGATCTTCTGGCCTACATTGCATCATTTAACAGACTAGTGGTTGAAACCGGGTGGCCTGAGGATAAGAGAATCACCCTTTTCTATAGAGGCCTTTGTGGAGAACTTAAAGACGTTCTTGCCCAGGTGGTGAATCCTCCACAAGACTGTTCCGAATACATTGATCTGGTGGTGCAACTGGATCATAGGATACAAAATCGAAAAGCCGATCGTTCCAGGTTTGAGAATCGAGTTTTTTCAAGACCACAGAGCTCCGTTAAAGGAAATGATACTGTGGAACCCATGCAGATTGGGGTGGTGAAAGGACCTCTAACCCAAAAGGAAAGAGAAAGGAGAAGACAACTGCAATTGTGCCTCTATTGCGGGAACTCAGGGCACTTCCTCCAAGATTGCCCAGTGAAACCAAAGAAGAAGACAGTAGGAGCTTCCGATAAGGGTGCCAAAAGTTCAGAGTCGGAAAACGACCTCGCCCGACAAGTGTAGAGGTCCGCTTGCCGAGCGTTAAAACCAGTTCTTTGACCTCGCATTTTACCATGCCCATGGTCCTCGTGAGTCCGGAACAACCCAATCGTATGCATGCCATTAAAGCATACATAGATAGTGGCGCAATCGGCAATTACGTGGACTGTGAATTGGCCGCCAGGATGAACCTATCTCTTTGTCCTAAGTCGGTGAAAGACGTTATCACCACCGTGGATGGTACGGAAATAGCTTCCGGACCAGTTACTCACACCACCATGGAAGTGACGTTGGTAAGCCAAGATGGACATCAAGAGAAAATCGTGTTTGACGTGATCAAGGCTCCACAGTTTCAAGTTATCCTGGGAATCCCTTGGCTGGAGAAACACAATCCTCAAATTGATTGGCGAGCAAAGACAATCCGGTTTCCAGAATGCGCACCTACCTGTTATCCGCAGCCCCCCGCGAAGCTAGCTGCAACTGCTTCTGAGAGTCCTCACCTGCCTCCTGAATACCGGGAATTTCAGGATGTCTTTCAGAAAGATCAAGCTAATTCGCTGCCTCCTCACAGATCATACGACTGCCAAATAGACTTGGTTCCAGGATCCACTCCTCCATGCAGTCGAATTTATGCCCTCACAGAACCTGAAAATCTTCACCTAAGGCAGTATTTGGACCAGTACCTGACTAATGGATTTATCCGTCCCTCGAAGTCCCCAGCCTCTTCAGCTTTGTTCTTCGTGCCAAAAAAAGAGGGAGACCTAAGAACATGCATAGATTACCGTGCCCTGAACCAGATTACGATTAAGAACAGATATCCGTTACCATTGATCCCTGAACTTCTTGACCAGGTTAAAAGTGCCTGTATCTACACAAAGATGGACCTCAGAGGAGCTTACCATTTAGTACGAATAAAAGAGGGCGATGAATGGAAGACGGCCTTTCGTACTAAATATGGACTATTCGAGTATCAAGTAATGCCCTTTGGGCTTTGCAACGCTCCGGCAGCCTTTCAGTATTTTATGAATGACGTCCTCAGAGAGCTCATTGACGTATGTGTAGTTGTCTATATTGATGACATTCTGGTCTACTCGTCCTCCGAGGCGGAACATCGAAAACATGTCACCGCAGTACTGGAGCGGCTCCGAAAACACAGACTCTTTGCAAAATTGGAAAAATGCATTTTTCACGTCACAGAGGTCGAATTTTTGGGATTTATTTTGTCACCTAATGGAGTCCACATGGACTCAAGAAAAGTGGACGCTATCGTTAAGTGGCCCTCACCAACGTCAGTGAAAGGAGTTCAAAGCATGTTGGGCTTCGCCAACTTTTATCGAAGATTTATCCCAGAGTTTTCTCGAGTAGTCCAACCCATTACAGCCCTCCTCAGAAAGAATAAACGTTTTGAATGGTCTACAGAGGCTGAACAAGCTTTTCAGGAACTAAAAACAAAATTCACCTCGGCTCCAGTTCTAAAACATCCTCGCCCGGAACTTCCCTATATAGTAGAGACTGATGCTTCCAGTCTCGCAATGGGAGCAGTACTTTCGCAAAGAGACCCGGAAACAAATCAGTTACACCCAGTGGCATTTTGGTCCCGCAAATTTTCAGCTCCTGAAATCAACTATACCATTACAGATAAGGAACTTCTGGCTATCAAGTCCGCATTTAAAGCTTGGCGGCATTATCTCTTGGGAGCCCGACGCACAGTCACCGTCATCACGGATCATCGTAATTTACAGTACCTTAAATCAGCCAAAGCTCAATCCTCTAGACAGCTTCGCTGGGCATTGTTTTTCGCCGAATTCGACTTTGTGATAACTTACCGACCAGGCAACAAGAATGGAAAAGCAGATGCTCTCTCCCGAATTGGAGTAGATGAACTCACGACCAATCCTGAACCCGTACCCATAATTCCGGAACAGAGAATCCTGGGTTTGATAGATGCACAATCCATTGAAGACATTGAAGCTAAAGTTAAAGATCTTCTGACTCCAGCAGAAGTGCAAGACTGGCAACTCAAGGGAGATGATTTCACAATGGATAAGAACCTACTATACTTTCGAAGAAGATTATATCTACCATGTACCGATTTACAAAGACAGGTGATCTCTTGTTACCATGACTCCTTAATGGAAGGACATCCCGGCATTACCAAAACGTTGGAAAAGATAAAAAGACATTTCTGGTGGCCGTCTTGGAGAAAGGACATTAAGGATTTCATTAATTCCTGTGGTGTGTGCGCTCAAAGCAAAAGCCAGAAGGAGAAACCAGCAGGCCTCCTACATCCAATAGACATTCCTCCACACCCATGGCATACTCTCTCCATGGACTTCATCACGGATTTACCACCATGCTCCGGATTTAATACAATCTTAGTGATTGTGGACCTATTCTCGAAAATGGCTCATTTCATCCCATTGAAAGGGTTACCTACAGCTCCAATTTTGGCCCGAGAATTCCTCGAAAACATCGTTCGGTTGCACGGCTTTCCTTCAGTTTTAATCTCAGATAGAGGGAGTCAATTTATTTCCCACTTCTGGCGGAGTTGTTGTCGCCTAGCCCAAATTGACATAAGGCTTTCGACCAGCCACCATCCCCAGACCGACGGGCAGACCGAGAGGACCAACCAACCCTTGGAACAGTATCTACACTGCATGTTACAACAATCAGAGGGCACTTGGAAAGACATTCTCTGGATTGCGGAGTACGCTTATAATAATTCAGTCCACGCCGGAACTGGAAAAACTCTGTTTTTTCTTTCATATGGAATCCACCCTCGCACCTCAAATCTTGACCCACCTCAGACTCTTGGAACACCCGCTGTAGATCATCTGCATTCGACAATCACTCAAGCCTTTAAAGAGGCCACATCTCACCTCAAGCAGGCCAAGGAGCAATACAAGAAGTGTGCGGATCTACATCGAAAGGAAGCTCCTCAATATCTTGCGGGAGATCAGGTCTGGCTATCCACCAAACATTTACCCCTAAAAGGACCGCGTACTTTCAATCCACGATACCTGGGGCCTTACCCAATCACTGCCAGAATCAATCCAGTGGCGGTTAAATTGGGCCTACCTGCCCATATGAAGATACATCCAGTTTTCCACGTCTCACTACTGAAACCCATGCAACCTCAAACCCATTTGAAAAAATCTACAGACCCTATTCTTGTGGACGGAGAACTAGAATTCGAAATACAAGACATATTAGACTCCAAGATTTCCAAATCTATACTATCTGATTGACTGGAAAGGTTATGGCTCCCAGGAACGATCTTGGGAACCGTGGGAACATGTTCATGCACCCCGTCTGGTTAAGAAGTTTCATCGAACTTTTCCTGATAAACCAAAACCCCCGGAGAAGACGAATTTGGGAGGGGCCTTGAGGGGGGGGGGGTGCTGTCATGACCACTGCTTTCAAGGAGTCAGGACCTACCCAACATCCTTGGAAGCAGGCTCATAACATGTCTTATCGGCACCAGCAAGTCCCAATAGGGACCTTTTGGACCTTGTCCTGGCACCGGTGGTGCCAGGCTCATAGTAAGGCTCCGTCCCGGCACAGGAAGCGCCGGGCTCATATCAAGTGTAAAAGTGCTTGGGTGAACCTACCTGGAGCAGACCATGCTGCTTACTTACCAGCAAGATGATGCTTTACTCTCTTCTGGCAGGGACTACTTTTCCTTCTGGGTGGGGCAGGCACCACTCCCTGGATCATTGCTGCTGGAACCCTTCTGGAAGCAGGAACTCTTTTACCTGGGCGAGGCTGCTGTGGAAGAAGACACCTAAGCACTCCTATGGGCTATTTAAACCACACCCGATTGGTACCACATGCTTCGCGTTATTCTGCATCTGCAGCAGGACGCTCACCGTGTCAGCTCCAGCGAATCTTCAGCTCCGGATCCTGTAATTACGAAAATTACATGCTGGGAACCAATCTTCAATCTTCAGCGGCTCCTGTAAAACAAAAGGCACAGGTTAGACAAAGGCAAAGTTAGCGCTTCATCTCACCCGATCCATCGGCAGCATCCAAGACGTTTTTTCTGCATTTCTCGTCCGGCATCGGCCTGCAAAGACAAAGAACATTGGTTAGTAACGCTTGGTTACAATACTGCTTACCTGTGTTGCGCTTGATCCAACCTTGCTCGCGCTGCAGTCCGGCACCTGTAGAGACAAAAGGGGACATTAAGGTGCATTCTACGGCCCCAAAGCAGCCTTCCTACTTACGTGCCTTCGAATTCATCATCTTCTTGTTACGCTCTCTGCCACGAATCGGGGAGAGCATCTTCTTTGGCATCGACAGCATCTGAAAAGTAAAAGACATAGACATTAGGGAAAAAGACATTTGAAGAGAGCAATCTAAAGAGAACTTTAATACTTACAAGTCACGCTCGTGCAGAAAACGGCGGCTTCGCTCTCAACTACCCTCTGCAATCAAGAGGCGGAACTCACATCCAGTGAAGTAACTGGACCCAGCGCCCCTGCACAAGACGCAGGATGGAGAGCTCAGCATTCACTTACTTAAGGTGAGCACAACAATCACCCGAGTACCACGGGAAGAGAGGGAGAGAGGGGCTAAGAACTACTCCCAACCTTCCAGCCACTAATACCTTGATTTTCCACTTGCAGACACCTAACTCTGCAGGTCAAGCTTTCGGTGAGGAAGGGGTCAACTCCGGGAGCCGAACGAATCCTACGTCTAACGTTGAAGACGTTTTCACCGCCCAGTCAAGACCAGCGCCTCCGAGGGAACCAGGTGAGCGTTACAAAGTACCTGAATTGCTGTTTCCCATGCAGCAGTCTGAACGGCTATCCATCTTTTGAGATATCCCCACCAAAGGGCCTCACTCAGGCCTCTGGCGCTTTTCCATCCCATGGCTATGCGTCTTTTCGCCGTTTTGTATATCAAGTCTCGAAGTTTGTTTAAGGGCTTGTTCTTGCTGCTTCGCCTGTATCTTCCCAATATGCAGGCTGCCGGTTCGTGAACTTCCACTTTGATCTCCGCGTTTGCCACCATTTCCCTCACTTGGGCCCAAAAACCCCAAATCACCGGACAGCCCCAGAACATATGGTTCATTCCCACCTTCGGCTCGTTGCATTTGGGGCATTTCTGGATTGCAGCCCCCTTGAACCTTGATATGGCTTCGGGTGTAAGGTAGACCCTATTGGTGATGTATAGTTGGATGAGTTGTAGACAGGCATTTCTAGAGATTTTCTTGTGATAATGGGTTATCTCCTCCCATGCTTTGTCTTCGAAATTCCAGGCCTAGTTCAGTCTCCCACCTCCCCCAGCTTTTGAGTTTGTTCCCGGTCGTACCCAGCATCAAGGCTTCGTATATTCTGGAGGTTTCATGGCCTCCTTCAACGGTGTCTAACATTGTCTCAATGATCTCGTTCTCTATGACCTGGTCGGCAGCCTCTGGCCATCTGTTCCTTATAGCCTGTATCAGTGCTCTGTGGAGCAAAAACTGGCCTGTGGGTAGCCCTGTGGCTTTGGTAAATTCAGTGAATGACATAAGCTCCTGTTCCTGAGTAAGGTCTCCCAGTACTGCCACACCGCAGGGTTTCCACTGGGCACACGTTTCTATTTGGCCCCATGAAAGTTTTGCCATGATTGCTGCGATGGGAATCTGCGGGGAGAGCGGGTCTGTTGCCCCCACTGTTCTGCAGGCCCTTTTCCAGAGCTGGGTCCCTAGCTTAACCAGGTATGGGTAATGTTGCAGGGCCCCCTTCTCGACCCATAGTAAGTCTCGGAGTAACAGTCGGGCAGGGCTGGTTGGAGGAGTCGAGTGTCTGTGGTGGTCTCATCGGCCATCCATTGCATCATGTGCCTCAGTTGGCTTGCCAGGTAGTATAGCTCAAAGTTAGGGACTTTCAATCCACCCCTCTCGTATGGTCTTTGGAGAATTTCCAGCGCTACCCTATGCCTACCTCCCTGCCATAGGAATCCCCTACAGAGTTTGTTAATGTCTCTGAAGAATGATGGGGGGGATGTTAAAGCGAACGTTGGTGAAATAGTGCAGTAATCTGGGGAGCGCCACCATCTTGAGGAGACCTGCCCGCCCAGCCACCGAGAGTGGGAGCTTACCCCAAAATTCCATAGATTTCACAAGGGAGTCTTTGGCCCTGACCGTGTTGAGAATGTGTTCAGTGCTAGGATTTCGGTGTATGGTGATACCCAAGTATCTAAAGGAAGTCTCCTGCCATTTAAGTTCTAGGGGGGCAGGGATCTGTGTTCATCACTGTACAATGCAGCGAGGGGGTAGAGGCAAGACTTGTCTTTGTTAATCTGGATCCCCGTATGTCTATGGAAGCCATCTAGGGTCTCTAAAATGTAGGGTAAGAGGTGCTCGGGGTTGTGCAGGTACAGCAGCGTATCGTCTGCGTACATGGAGACGAGGTGGGTCACCCCGTCTATTTCAATGCCCGCGTCTACGTATTCCTGTCGGAGATATGCGGCTACGGGCTCTGCGGTGATAATATATAACATTGGGGACAGTGGGCATCCCTGCGGAGTGCCTCTGTGGAGAGACCACCTATCTGAATATGTCTTGTTATTGCGCACCCTAGTGGTGGGATTGGTATAGATCAATTGGGTCCATTTTAAAAAGGCGGGTCCAATCCCCATCTTGAACATGGTGGCATATAACCATTCCCATCTCACCGAATCGAAGGCCTTGGTGGCGTCTAATGACGCGACTGCATATTTCTGAGTCCCTCGCTCCGTGCTATATATGACGTGATGTAACCTGCATAGGTTCTCGGTGATAGAGCGCCCCGGCACGTAGCCAGTCTGGTCTTGGTGGATCAGCGGGGGGATTACTCTACGCAATCTATTTGTAAGGAGGGCAGTCAGTATCTTGCTATCTACATTTAGCATGGATAGAGGCCTATATGACCCGCAGTCCGCCGCATCCTTCCCGGGCTTAAGTAAGGGAATTATTATGGCTTCTCTCATGGAGTCTGGAAGGCTACCGCGATCGTAGGCCTTGTTAAATTTAAGATCCTTTTCTATCAGACAAAAAGTACTAGTCCTCTTACCCACCTCAGAAAACAAACTTGTCGCCAAGTGGCACGGACCTTATGAGATAATAGAAAGGACGGGAACGTAAACGTATAAAATAGCCCAGCCAGACCGAAAACCAATTGGCCACTTATATCACATTAACCTCTTAAAAGAGTGGAAAGAAAACCTTTCAGCTACACATGCCAAAGTTCTAGCCTGCCTGGTTCCCGAAGACATAGATAATTTTGACTTAATACCACCCGAGTTATCTATCCAACAACGAGAAAATCTAAAAGACGTAATAGCCTCATTCCCTGATGTATTCTCAGAAAACCTGGGAAGAGTAAGAGGTATATATCATTATATTCAAACACCAAAAGGCAAAGTAGTTCACCTAAAACCCTATCATCTACCAGAGGCCCATAAACAGATAGTGATCGAGGAAGTGAACAAAATGTTGAAGGCTTATATCATCAAACCTTCCTCCAGTCCATGGTCCTCTCCTATTGTGTTGGTCAAGAAACCTGAACGTTCCTGGAGATTCTGCATCAATTTACATCAAATTAACGCCATATCCAACTTCGATGCCTATCCCATGCCACGCATCAATTACCTAATTGATAAACTAAGAACAGCCACCTATCTATATAGCCTAGATTTAACCAAGGGGTACTTGCAAGTGCCCGTATATGGGTCAGATAAGGAAAAAACTGCGTTTTCAACACCCCTAGGGTTATTCCAGTTCAAAGGCTTCCCTTTCGGTATACACAGTGCACCAGCTATGTTCCAACGTCATGTGGAAAACATTCTACAACTCTATTCTGACTTTTGTGGCGCTTACATTGACGACATCGTCATTTATAGTAAGATCTGGGAAGACCATCTCTGCCATCTTTACACCATCATGACAGTCCTTAGGAATGCTGGCCTAACTGCAAATCCAGCTAAATGCAGATTAGCCCAATCTGCAGTGAAATATCTTGGCTTCTTCGTAGGGAACGGAACTGTGCAGCCCCAACATGAAAAAGTAAAAGCCGTCTTGGAAACTCCAACTCCCAAAACCAAAAGAGCTTTCCTTGGGTTAATAGGATATTACTGTAGGTTTATCCCCAACTTTTCAGATAAAACGGCACGGCTGACAGATAAACTTAAAAATGCTGAACCCCAGAAATTTCAGTGGAGCGAGGATGATGAGCTATGCTATAACATCCCAAAGCAAACACTATGCCAAAACCCAGTCCTAAAGATAGTCGATTTCTCGAAGGAATTTGTGTTACAGGCGGATGCCTCCCTTCCAGGGTTAGGAGCCGTTCTGTCCCAAATTTGCGATGGACTAGAGCACCCCATACTATATACCATTCGCAAGTTATTCCCACTTGAAAAAAACGACTGTACGATGGAACTAGAGGCCCTAGCCATCAAGAGGGCCATTATCCACCTCAAATACTATCTAATAGGAAGAAAGTTTACTCTGGTTACTGACCACTCACCCTTAGTCTGGATTAGCCAACACAAAGAGTCCACCCCTCGGGTCATGCAATGGTTTCTAGACCTACAACCCTATTGTTTCACGATGGAACACCGGAAAGGAAAAGACCAGGGAAACGTGGATTATCTTTCCCGGTTCCCCTGGGAAACAAATGTGGCTACATCGCATGGGGGAAGGGCATGTGAGAAACTCGAAGGTGTCTCTCTAGCTAGTCCCCAGGAATCTGTCATCCAGATGGCCAGGACATGGCCATCGCTATTGAATCCAATTCCTGGGGGTCGACCAGTGACAGAGGATCACCTGAATAGAGGGTCCTCTGAGAGTGGGACACCGATGGGAGAGATGTGGTATCACCCCTCCTTTGACACCTTTTCCCTGTTCTTTTTTTAAAAATGTATATTTGGTTATAGGAAAAACCTTTTACAAAGTACTTTTTTCTTCTATTAGAATCATTCAATAAAACCAACCAACATCGGAAGAAAGAAAAAGAAAATTAAAAAAAAAGGAATTTCACTTTCACCTTTTAAACTAAAAAAACACCCTTCATTCAATAAAAATAAAAAAGGAACAAAGATGTGCGAGAAAGAAAAAGGATAAAAAAGCCAAAGAGAACGAAGGAGAAGAAGAACAGCTATCCATTAAACGGGTTGATGTAAAATCACTTAGAATCAGAGACCATAACCAAAAAAAAAATTTCACAACTAAACATGATTTCAATTGAGTCGAATCAAAGAATCTCCGATCTTTTTAGAATTCACAATGTTATACCTTTCTAGGACTTGTACTACCGCAATTTTCAGGTCATTCCAATGTCCAGAGATCAATCGGTCCCAGAAAAGTTCCTCTATATAGGCATCCCCCCCCTACGCCAAATCTGGCAAATAGTAGAAGTCTTGCGTGCCAAGTTCCCTCACACTCCAGCAGTAATTGTTTTAAAGATTGTTTCTGTGGGATTTTGCACACATTGCATAAAGGATTGGCTTCCTCCTCTTTCCCCGTTATCGACAGGACCTCTCCTGTGTGTGCTATGTTCAATCGGATTCTTATCTTTTCCCTGTTCTCTCACATAGGACATGCAAAACTACAACCCCCCCCTTTTCCGACACAACCACTTTCACACCAAACACAAAGAACAACATACTAACACCAGAGCCGTTTACCTGATGTGTCCCAATGCAAGGGTCAGGCAAAGTCAGGCAATTAACCTGAATCACACACACCTGACAGCCCTTCCCCTTCCCCACAGGGATAAAAGGTGGAGCATGAGCGGACAGTACGAGCACGCCAGACAGCATGACAAGACGGCTAAGCAGGCACCGCAGTTCAAGAGAAGGAGAAAGGCGGCAGGAGTTGAGAGGGTGGCAAGGGTGAAGTGACCTTGCCCTTTTCGTGCCAGGCCTGCGGAACCTTTGAGGAAGAAAGCCTAAGACCGCGAACAATAGCACAAATGTTTTGTAGCAGATGTCAATGGTACACGGGCCAAGCATAGGCCGATAAGCAGGAGCGGGGGAAGCTCCCGCGACTGTGGTACAGGCCTTGACTCCGATGAAGAAGAAAAGCCAAGCACATCACAGCCGGTGAGTCGAATGGGAAACGATAAGAACCGGGCTGTGTTGAGTGAGAATCGCAAAGAGGCAAGTTTTGAACCAAGTTCAATGAACTATGAAAGAACTGTAACGAGTTTAAAACGGGAGACCAGCTGCAGAGGAAAGCCGGCACCATGTGGGTGCTAACTCAAGAGACTATGGTCAATCCCCATCTGAGCAAAACTACAAATACCAGAAGGCCATAGGAGGGCCAGCGAAATAGGTCAAAGTGGTCATACAGTGGTCATACAGAGGGTCAAGCAAAATCCCTGTACAATCGAAAGACTTTGATCTACAAGCAATGTGAAGGAAAGGGAGGTTAATCCAGCATGCAATAGTGAATGTAAAGTTGGCAAGAGTGAACCCGATCAAGGGATGCTGACGACAGGGGTACGACAGGGGTGACACCATTTTATTTATTTATTTATTTACATTTGTAAAGCGCTCACACAGCCCACAGGCATCGAGGCGCTGTTACAGGAATTGTTTGTTTTTCTTAGTTGCGTAATTGTGTTTTTTTTTAGTTTTTTTTTTTAGTCACGTATTTATAACGCGCTTTAACACCCAGAGGTTTCTAAGCGCGGACCCGGGGATCGAACCTGTTGTTGCTTCGTGTTGTCTTGCTTCCAAGACGCGCACGCTGCCGCTGAGCTATCCTCCCGGACACCCTACCATCACCCTACGTGAACTGTGGATTACAATTCATTTGGTTAAAGGAACGTTTGTTTTTGTTACTTAAACACCTCAAACCCCGAAGGCAAGAGACTTTCAAAGGAAACAAGACTTGGCCATTGACGATCCTGAGAACTGCCATTGGAACTGTTGTCTCGTGCTGGAAAATCCAGAGACTGTGCTGTGCTGCAAGATCCCATTTTACCCCATGCTAAAAACATGGGGAAGAGAGCCCCAGGCTACTGCATCCTAACATATTATTTGTAAACACTTCTTTCTTTTCCTGAAAACTATCCTACACCCTTTTTTGTATTAGTTGTAAGGTTTGGCAATAGGTTTCTTAGTATAGGCCTTGTTTGTTTTGACACAACGCCACTAGGACTTACTTATTTTCATTTGATGGGTGACGCTTGCTCTCATCATATATTTAGGTTTAGATTAGGCGTTTTTCCAACTTGCATACAGCATTCATTGTTCAATAAACACCCTTGAACAGTGATCACTTGTGTCTCTCTTACTTGTTGCCACCAGGAGTTCCTCACATTACCAAACAGACTGTGGGTGCCAATGATTCACCTACTAATGAAACCAACGTGTGGGACTTCAGAGAGGCCAGCGATGCACTGCATTCTGGGGTACAGCGTCTAGAAGCAAACACCAGCATTCGCGATTCCCAATGTATGTGCGGGTTATGGAATGTGAACCACGGTAAACCCAGAACCACAGGATAGGTGGGTGATTTTATGACATCGAATGAGATGGTCTCACAGTGTTCATTAACCCACAACTGCAGACTTTCCGTGTGTTCACTAACCAGACCAGAAGACAGCGGGGTCCCATCAATTACTTCCACCATGCTGCATTCTCTTTGCGTACCAATGCTATGCCCATTCTTTCAGTGAATCCTGCGTCAATATAGTTCCCAGAAGCTCCACAATCAAGCAAGGCCAAGGTTTCCAAATTCTTTCCGGAACAGGTTATTCATACCTGTAGAGCCAACCAAGGCAAGGACTAAATGGGAAGCAAAAGAGAGTTTCGAAGGACTGGGGAAGAGACAGGGCCTGTCGTTGCCTTCCTCTCAAATGACAGGCCTGCTGCATTTCTGACACTCACAAGGGACGAGTTGGACATGTTCCGATGTAATGCCCCGATGCGCCACAGTATAAACATAAGCGAAGAGTATGCCTCCTTCTTCTTTCTACAACAGATAACGTCCCTCTCATGGCTCCCAATTGCATTGGTTCAGGGTTTCTGTCTGAAGGTCCAGAAAGGGTTGCAGGGCTGATTGGAGGCATGGATGGTTGAGGTTCCGTTCTTCGTCTCTCGCCTCGTCGTTGCTGTAGTCTGTGGTCAATTCAAAGGACTTGATCCAGCAACGCCTGAAAAGAGTCCAGTTCTTGGATGTGTAACAGCTAGTCCTAAAATTCATCCCTCAAGCCAGGCCGGAATAGGGTAGTCTGGGTAACTTTCGTCCATTTGGCGAAACCGACTTATATAAGCAATGATGTTGCCGTTTCCTTGCTTAATCTCCAGTGGCTGGGTCTGGGCTATGGCTGCCGAATTGGGAGACTTGAAGACATCCAAGAATGCTTTCTCGAAGGCAGAAAAGTCCTCCAAAATAGGGTTATTGGAGGACACCAGTGGAGCTGCCCAAGCTAATGCACTGCCGATCAAATTTCCAAAAATTTAAATAATCTTCACTTTATCCTGGGTGAAATGATTGGGGCGAAACAGAAAATGAATCCTGCAGTGGTTGCAGAATTCTGACAGAGGTCTGGGATCCCCGTTGGATTTCAGAGGTGCCGTATGGGCCATGGCATTTTCTCCAGATGCTACGGTGCCGGCTCCTTGAACCACCAACTGACTTAGACTGGCTTTTCCTGCCTGATGGTAGTCAGTTCCAAACGGAGAGCCTGTACTTCGCTACGGAGGTCCTGCAATTCCTCCATTTCCAGACTGGGTGAGCGGCGTCTCAATTTGTCAAGAAGGGTGTCACGAGGATGGGACATACATGTCTTCTTCACGGTTGGTGTTGATCTTGAAGCCAGGCTGTCGGGTTTTTCAGGCTGCCGAAGATTGAGCAGCGCGGCATACCAATCCAACACCCCTCTAATAAACAGACAGCTAGATCAACTCCCAACACCACCGGACGGCACTTCCCCAATTTACGTGGCATCAGGACAGTGCAAGAATGATAGGGAAGGCCATTGTAGATGTTGAGGTCCTGGGATGTCCAAACCATGGGTACTGGTATAGCTGGTCCAGATGGTTGCTGGGGATGAAGCACTGGCAGTGGAGACAGTTGAGTTGATCAGTAAGGGAAAAGAGGTGAAACAAAGAATGACTGAAAGGGAACCCAGAAGACCAAGCTACAGCACCCAAGGAAGGGGGAAGGCCAATCCAGAAACCAGGGAACCAACAGAGGAGCCCCCCTCCCAGGGCTAGGGAACCAGAAGAGGACAGGAAATAAGAACAATGGCAAACAGAGCACAAGGCATAACTCAGTAACCAGAGCGTTAGTGGGAGTAAAGCGCGATTCAAACAAAACCACATTGAGACGCTATCTTGATATGGGCCATATCGTCCTCGGGACCAGCCCCCGGGAGCAATAATTACCCAATTCAGCCCAAAATACAGGTTCTATTGTGCTGAGCAGTGATCTCATGCTAGTGACAAATGACACCTTCAATAAGTTTTAGTATTTATTCTAAACAGTGAATTTCATATACATTTGGTATTCAAGTTAGAGAAGATTACAAAGCACAAAACTTAGAGAAATGCAAAATATAGAGAAACATAGAACTTAGATAAACATAGAGAAACATAGAGAAACACAGTCTTACGCCCCTTCAATTAGCACTGGGAGACCCTGGCCCTCATAAGCTAGCTGTAACAAGCCCCGCTCAGAGGACAGCGCTGTCGGGATGCCGTCAGAGCTCCGAATTCCGGGCACTTGATCTTGCTCGAACCAAGTCCACAGGACGATCTCCCACCCGGGTCATGTGAGCATGTATATTTTATAATCTCGTGCTGACCGTCCGTGACGCACAGTTCCAGAACTTTCCCTGTGCAAAATATAGGCTGGCTCATGGAAAAAACCCAACTCTGTTAATTTCCACTGCTCCTTCTTCTGAGCCCCTCCCTGGCTCCCTGGAGCCCATCTGCCAAAGCTCAGGAATGTCTTATCAGTGCCTTCCCAGAGAAAAGGAGATTAGCTTGGGGCCATGCAGGGCTACCGTTAGTGAGGCAGAATATTCTAAGGGAAGCAGGGATGTATTAACCCCATCTGCAAGCTCTAAAAGGCATGCACTCATAGCTTAGTGTTTATAGCGCTTAAGACTGGCTATCTAAGCGCTATATAGGTGCCATAATGTTCCAAACACTCCAAAAATACCTATTAGCTACAGAGCTAGGGCCCTCTCCCTGCCTGTCTATCAACAATGCATAATGTGACCTATCACTCATACTAGGCCTGCATATTCCTTGTAGCTCACTACTGCATAATGGAAGTGCTACAACAGACTACTGTCAGCATTTTTAGCACATACTTTGAATACACTATTGGCTTTCAGCGGCTAATGCTGTCATCTAAAGCCCTGATTGGCAAGGTTGCAATTTTGTGTATCACTACATTCCACCCCTATTCAACGTGTGTGCGACAAATGCTGACTAATACACATCAATATAGTATTTAGTGCAGTGATAAAGACCTTGGGGCTTTGCAAGAGGTTTAAGCAAACTACCTTCTAGCGGTTAGTTAGCGTGGCATGCAAGGTTAGTAAAAAACACTACCTAAACAAAAATGTACACAAAGTGAACAGTGACATATACCCTTGCCAAAACCTGGCCTACACAAAAATACCTACACAAAGTGAACATGGACATTTACTCTAGCCAAAACCTGGCCTGCACAACAATACCTAAATAATTATTGTATAACTGATTGTCAGTTAAAAAGCAGCATGCAGTTAGAATGTCAAGGCAATCCAGTGTAGTCTAATCTACAATGCACTATTGCATTTATGTATGGTTATCAATTCTAAAACCTGGCATCCTTTAACTCTAAGGGCCTACCCTCCCCCCTGATCCCAGGGCATTCAAACGTGACTATGGGCTGTGTGACTAGACACTTCCCCCATGTATGTGGAACCCAACCAGAAACCATCTAATTTCGTGAACAAGGTGAACCCATGGGCACCAGGTTATCTAAATAAAAACAATTCTACTAATTTACATCAAAGCATGGCATGTGTTATTCATGCAATCAAAAGCAAGCAATTTAATCCATATGTATGCTGGTAACTGTAGCTCTGCGTGCCAGTGTGTGGAGGGTGGTCGCCCCGACTCAGTAAAAAGCCAACACCTGCTGATTTAACAATGTTTGCCATACAATGCATCATGTGTATTTAGCAGTCTTGTTGATCTGCCCTATGGCAGAAAAAATGTCTTCATACCTAAAATTCTGCCATCTTCAGTGGTTGCCAATACTTGTAGCAGTGTTGGGCGTATCAATGAACCCCACTAGGCTAGAAGTTCTATAGCAGAGCTGGCATCAGAACCCATAGTGGCTAGCTTATTGTGCACAGTTTCTATGTCACAAACATATAAAGCTCCTGCAATTAATGAATCTAGCTCCCTAGCTACGCGCACTCTAGTGATGGGCCATAGAAATGGACTCCATTTGTAGCAGCTTGGTAGTACTAAGGAAACATTGCCTCATGATAAATCTATGTCTAAGTGTATCACTGTAATAATAGAGGTGTGCATTACCAGCCTACAATTTAAATGTTGCCTTACTACTGGACAATCTAACATGTTCACAGTGTCTACCTATTGTGACTTGGAGAATACCTTTCTTCAAGTGTGATATCTACCATATACAATATTAGTTTTAGCCACAAACACCATACTACCATCCGGCAGTGGCTGTTTCATCACACCATTGTGTAAAATGCATTTAGTCAAGTTATAGTCCATAAAATCTTGGCGAGAACACTTGCTGCAGTTCTTGGTCAGAAAAACAACATTAAACAAACTAAACAAATCGTTGTTATCACCATTCAGTGACAAAAGATGCCCGACAATGTGCCAGGCCAGAATGCTAGCAATTCCATGTGGATACTCATTTGTAGCGCTTTTCCAAAGAATTATTCCAAATGTCTACAATCAAAAGGTGACTCTTTGCATTAGTATGCTGGAGACAGCTGTCCCCACAAAAACATGAAACTGGTTGGTTTAACAAAAACCGTGTCACACTCTGTGTCATAAAATCAAATAACTAGTCAGTCATGGTTTCATTTACCTGCCTTAAACTGGCTGTAAAAGTATCCAGTGTTTCAAAGGTTACCATCTCAAATTAGAGCTCACACACTTGGCAGCATTACTTCAAATTAAGAATCTTAACCTACGCACAGGTGACTTTGATGTGCGCACTCATCTTATCTCAAAATAAATTACACTCCTGCTTGCATATTTCTGCTGCCCCAACAATTCATAAATCATTTTCCTGCCTACGTGCAACGTAGAAGTTTTTTTTTTTTTCAAAAAGCAAAACATCTCTGGTTAAAGCAATTCAGTTGGAAGAGCAAAACCATTTCGTTTTTTCAGATTCATCTCAAAAAGTGCATTTAAAAACCATTTTTCAATGTGTTAGCATTCAAGTGCTGTGTCACACAGCTGTTTGTGGTGCATGATCTTACAGTCCACAACTCATTGTCCACAGTCCTTTAAACAAGAAAGGCAAGACATGTCAATTAAGTTATTTCCAGCAACTGAATCATTTGAATGTGTAGCATCAAATATTTGATAACTATCCAGGTCTGCACCGTGCCAGTTCAGCAAAAGTTATTACTCTGTTGGACACCTTTCGCAGGTTGCAGAACAAATGTCCTCATAGGTCATGCATGTTAGCAGCATTGAGTGCGGTGCAGGACACGTTTAAAGTTGACTCGCTTTCTCTGAGCACAGTTTGCTTGACTGATCAGTGTCACCCACAAATTGAATACATCTACTTCTGTCAATGGTGAAAGGCATTTTGCTTTTTTGCCTAGGCAAAATACAAACAGAAATGTTAGGATTTCATCAAAAGTACAATGTCATTATTCATCAATATTAGGATGTCATCAAAACTTCAATATCAGCGTTATCCACCCCTTCCCTGAACACCACCCCCATCTTCAGAAGTCTCACCAGGTAACTACACACTTTATCATTGCTACTGCAATTATTTATCACTCTTCTGCATGTTATTGGGGGCTTATTTACACTCAACCATACGGGGTGTAACTGCCTAATCACAAACTCATTTGTGCAATGCGATCATAGTTGGTCGATGGTACCTCAGACTGATCTGTGCTTTTACAAAAGCCATATAATAAGTACCCAGGTCGCACAATGCTTTTCTTTTTTCACCAAAGCGATCACGAATGCCAGGCGCCAACTTGCTTCAAGTGTCTCATGATCTTGATTTAGTTTGCCCTGCTGGCATCACTCCATTTTTCAAAGGTAAAGTCCTTCAGTCCAATATCGCCTGCAGTTGCACAAGCAGCTTTGTTTATGTTTCTCCATACAGCTAGTGTCTTTCAAGCCTCTGGTTTTTTTTTTCACTTATCATTTTCTCAAAGGGTGTTTGCTGATTTCTTGGCCCACCCCTTTGAGAGCGATAGTCTAAGTCAGTTTCTTTTGTTGCTTCAACAAATCATTCGTTCTTGCACTAAGCCGTGAGGCTTCTGGATCATGGCTAATGTGCAGTGTTCATGTTGTACTCCAAAGCCCCGCTCTGCATGTTGTCTCTTGCAAAACGGCTAAGCGCTTTATGTCAGTTTTGCTTCCATCTGGAATGCCATAATGTCTTTGTCAGTTACTCCAGCCCTGGCAATGTAGCTTGCATTTTGCCAGCTGTGTATTTTCTCTTCTCAAAGCGCCTAGAGGTTTCTTCTCCAGTGCACAGCGCTTTACTTCAGTTCACATCACATGGAGCACTGGGATGCAGCTTGCACAGCAATAGCGTTTCACTTCACATCACATCACATGGTGCATGGGAATGCGGTTTGCATGGCAATGTCTGTTGGAATGGGCAGCTGTCTTTTCTTAGCCCATTCACAGATGCACAGGTTCCCCAATGTTCAGATGTGATGTGCCCATCTGCCATCCTGCATGCAGCCTTTGTTTTCCTTCCAGTGTTACTGGGCAAATTCTTTACTTCTGATCAGCTCTGTTATTGCATGCCGTTAGAAAGCTTGCATACATCAGCATTTCTGTCTTTGCACCCCCTCTCCTCAGTTTTTTGCTCACACTGGGTGTCTCTCACAGGGGATGGAATGCAGGAATGTCAATGTTTATCTTTTCGCGCAGCAAGCTTATCTCTTTGCTGTATAACTCTTAAACTGTGGCGGCTTCAATGGAAAGGCACTCGTTTCAGACAGTTCATCCAGATTAACTCTTTCTTGCATTAAAAAGGAGTGCAGTATTCTGCTTTTGTTTGCCTTCCTGCACCTCGCCCAAGACAGCTTCAAGGCACAAGCTCTGCACACACAGCAAGACTCTTATTTTCAAAAGAGGCACTTTTTCTTCTCATCAGATTCTACTCCATGTAATTTAGCAAAATGTCAAAGCGTCTTTTAGCCTGTTTTAAACTGATTAATGTCTCATTTAAAAGCATACGTTTTTTTTTCTCCTTTTTCCTCGTAACCTTGTAGTTTGGCTTCACGAGCTCACTCCAATGCAATGTGCGATCTTTCAAAAGAACCCACAACCCACTAAATCTTTGTGCTATCTTATCACACACAGATTTTTTCATTCTGTTGTACCATTGCCAGAATATAACCACTTATTTCAGTGCATTTAAAAAAATGCCATATTTAGTGCAGCTCCCTGCACGGTTTTTCCTGCAAGAGCAACCCACACTCTATATTGCTTATGGGCTGTTATTGTGTCAACAACATTTTTCACCATGTATCACAGTCAACAGGTCACTATTTCCAAACATGCATCAGTTATAAGGCAACAGTACAAATCCATGGCATAGCGTGGGAACAGTCAAAAATACTCCAGGGGCAATTTAGAGGCAATTTAGAAAAATATAAATTGTTTTTTTCCCCCCAAACCATTGCAAACTGATTCTGCAATTTCAAATCAATACACAAAAATCGAAAATCCAAATAACATCACTCACTTTCTTTTTTAAGTGAGTCTCTCACCCATTATAAGCATGGCACAGCTTAAAATGCAATATAACCATTTTAGTGTGTTTCCTTTAAACAGAATTCGCCACCAGCACATGGAATTTACAGTTGCCAAAAGAAAAACAAACCCTTTAGGCTCTCAGCACAGATGTTACTCTTTCTCCTAAGCACGGCTCCGCGTTATTTTTCAGGAATGTCAACACTTCAAAAGCATACATCAAAAAAAGCGAACCTTCGCCTCCGAAAATTACAGCCCCCCACTCGCTAGCACACTGGGGCTGAGTCAATGGTTAAATTACTATTCACAATTTGCATGTCAAATCCTCGCAATTATTTTTCCCTGCCCTCATGACAGAATAGAGATGAGAACTCCGTCTCACTTTGCATTTCAAATTACAACTTTAAACTGGGGAAACCGCATGATAAAATTCTTTCCTAATTGAACATATATCTTTCTTGACCATTCATCGGAGCGCTTTAAACAAAGCCATTTCCCGCTTGTTTATCGCCTTGTACTCCCTGGCTCCATTCCCAATCTATAAGTCAGTCACGACTGATTTACTGAAGGGAGTCTTAACCACACAAGCTATCGGCCACGGCAAGCCGACACAACGCTGCTGTCTTTTGAAGTCTCAGAGCTGCAGTGAGACCCCCAAGGAAATGCGACAGCCTGCTCCTCACTCTACACTGTGTTCTCTCACACAATTTGTCATTTCACAGCAAGGCACTGCTCTTCACAAATCCCACAAAGCTGCCACCAAATGTCTTGATATGGGCCAAATCGTCCTCGGGACCAGCCCTCGGGAGCAATAATTACCCAATTCAGCCCAAAATACAGGTTCTATTGTGCTGAGCAGTGATCTCATGCTAGTGACAAATGACACCTTCAATAAGTTTTAGTATTTATTCTAAACAGTGAATTTCATATACATTTGGTATTCAAGTTAGAGAAGATTACAAAGCACAAAACTTAGAGAAATGCAAAATATAGAGAAACATAGAACTTAGATAAACATAGAGAAACATAGAGAAACACAGTCTTACGCCCCTTCAATCAGCACTGGGAGACCCTGGCCCTCATAAGCTAGCTGTAACAAGCCCCGCTCAGAGGACAGCGCTGTCGGGATGCCGTCAGAGCTCCGAATTCCGGGCACTTGATCTTGCTCGAACCAAGTCCACAGGACGATCTCCCACCCGAGTCATGTGAGCATGTATATTTTATAATCTCGTGCTGCCCGTCCGTGACGCACAGTTCCAGAACTTTCCCTGTGCAAAATATAGGCTGGCTCATGGAAAAAACCCAACTCTGTTAATTTCCACTGCTCCTTCTTCTGAGCCCCTCCCTGGCTTCCTGGAGCCCATCTGCCAAAGCTCAGGAATGTCTTATCAGTGCCTTCCCAGAGAAAAGGAGATTAGCTTGGGGCCATGCAGGGCTACCGTTAGTGAGGCAGAATATTCTAAGGGAAGCAGGGATGTATTAACCCCATCTGCAAGCTCTAAAAGGCATGCACTCATAGCTTAGTGTTTATAGCGCTTAAGACTGGCTATCTAAGCGCTATATAGGTGCCATAATGTTCCAAACACTCCAAAAATACCTATTAGCTACAGAGCTATGGCCCTCTCCCTGCCTGTCTATCAACAATGCATAATGTGACCTATCACTCATACTAGGCCTGCATATTCCTTGTAGCTCACTACTGCATAATGGAAGTGCTACAACAGACTACTGTCAGCATTTTTAGCACATACTTTGAATACACTATTGGCTTTCAGCGGCTAATGCTGTCATCTAAAGCCCTGATTGGCAAGGTTGCAATTTTGTGTATCACTACAGACGCGACTGGCAGCGTCTGCAGTTGCTGGAAATAGCCCTTGGCATGAAAACGAGGCTTGAAATGAAAGCGCTAATTAACGCAGGGTCCGTGCATGTGCAGAACGGAGAGACACGGAGACTGCGCATGCGCGGACCTACGCAGAGCACCTATTCCCCCAAAGGCCCGATGTGGGAAGCCGAAGCAACGAGGAAAGGAGTCAAGCAGGATAGAGCCGCCAGGAGGGGATGACCAAGGCTCAGTGATCCCGGCCCCGCCCCCAGGTGAGTGGCATGACAATTTCCCTAGAACAAGTTCGATGTTACGATTACCTTAGCGTAAAGCTTAATGACCAAGGTAACTGAAGATCTCAACTTGCAAATCTAGTTCACTGTTAGAAAAATATGGTGGGGCAATCTGGAGATTTTTTCTTGCTCATGGCCAGGGGGCTTTTTCACATCCCCTCACAATGTACACTGCCCAGTCTAAATCTGCAGCTTTACATGGTGCAGAGACATGGGGACATGTAGCTAGCAGTAAACTGGGCATGGCGGAAAGATGTTTCCTTTAGCGGTTGTTAGGTATGCCGGCTGCATGTCCAGATACTCCCATTTATTTAGAGCTGGGCCTTAGGCCGATTAGTGGTGATGTTGCCCTCAGGCCAGTGCTCTATTGGTTCAGAGTTTTGGACTACCCCAGAGCTCAAAATGTACCTTTACCGGGTTCCTGCAATGGGGATTTACCGGGTCATTCCGACATAGGAGGACCCGGTAAATCCTCCTTGCAGGAACCATTCCCCATTCCCATTTCAGCCCCCATAGGGCTCAATGGGAATGGGGATGGGGGTAACAACGGGCACATTATGAGTGTCCCGTTGTTACCTCCCTCTTCCCCTCGCGGGACCCGGAAAAGACGTCTGGTTTGGAATGAACAGGCTAACGCACCTTCTTTTCTACTACATACCATCCCTTTTCAAAGTGTGGGCGACAATGCTGGCTTATATCTATCTACATTGTATGTAGTGCAGTGATAAGTGAGGTAGTTAAAGATCTTGGAGTTTTCCAAGAGGTTTAAGCAAACTGTTTTCACGCTGTCAGTCATAGCAGCAGGCAAGGTTAATGTAGACCTACCTAAACAAAAATGTATACAATGTGAATAGTGCTATTTACCCTAGCCACAACCTGCCCTACTCAACAATACCTACACATTGGGCCTCATTACGACCCAGGCGGTAAGTTACTGCCTGGGCCGTGACTTTACCACCATGGCGTAAACTACGTTTACGCCATGGTGGTTGGCGGACTTACCGCCCCATTCCGACCTTGGCGGGCGGTAAGTCCCCAATCCCCATTTACCTTCCCCATTCCCATTTTTGCCCCATAGGGCATAATGGGAGTGGGGAAGGCGTTAATTACGCCACCGTAAATTACGGTGGCGTAATTAACTCCATGGTCCCTTAGCGCCATGGATTTTAACACCTGCTAAAAGCAGGTGTTAAATCCGCCATGGCGCTAAGGGACCTCGTACTCAGGCGGTAAGGGTCAGCGCTGTTTACGCCGGCGTAAACCCCTTACCGCCTGAGTCGTAATGAGGCCCATTATATTTTAACTAATCATTAGTTTATAAGCAGCATGTAGTTAATATAGCAAGGCAATCTTGTGTTGATTAATCTAAAATGCACTATTGCATTTATGTGCAGTCACCAGCTCTAAACATGGCATCCTTCCAGCTTGAGGGCCTACCCACCCCCCTGTTCCCAGGACCTAAAAACGTGACTAAGGGCTGTGTGGTTAGAACCTTCCCCCACGTTAGTGGAACCCAACCGAAACCATCTAATTTCATGAGCAATATTAACACATGGGCACCAGGTACAAAACAACATTTCTACTATTTTGCATCAAAACTCAAATTATGGCTCAATCAAAAACAAATGGCTTAATCTAAACATTTGCAGGTAAATGTAACTCTTTGTATAAGTGTGCTGGAGACAGCCATCCCCAGAAAAAGAAATGAAACTTGCTGGTTCAACAAATAGTGCAATAAAATGCATCTACAGTGCATTATGATTTCATTTACCCGCCCTATGGCTGCAAAAATGTCCTTGTAGCAAAAATTCTACCATCTCCAATTAGAGTTCATACTCTTGGCAGAATATCTTTAAAGCAAAACCTTAACATACGCACAGCAAGCTTGTGTGCGCACTCATTTTATCTCAAAGCATTTAATGCTCCTGCTCGCACAACCCTGCTGCCCCAACAATTCATAAATCATTCTTCTAGCTACGTGCAACGTAGTAATTGTCTAAAAAAAAAACAACTCTGGATAAAGCAGCTGAGTTGGAAGAGCAAAACATTTTGTTTTTCAAAATACATTTCACCAATAACAAAACCATTTTGCAGCATTTTGGCATTCAAGTGCTGTTTCACACAGCTGTTTGTGTCACATTATGTCATAGTCCACAACCCTTTCCGGTTGCTTTCTCCACAGTCCTTTAGACAAAAAAAGCATTACATATCAAACAGGTTATTAAAAACGCCCACTTAAACCTTTGGGAATGTACATCATCAAGTGTCTGACAATATACCAAGTCAGCATGGTGGCAGTTCTGTAAAAGTCATTACTCTGCTAGGCACTTCTCGCAGGTTGTAGTACAATCGTCATTACGCACGTCAGTAGCAATGAGTGCGGTGCATGGAGGGGTTCACATGGCACCCCGCAGTGACCCGCTTTCTCTGCAAATGCGTCTGCTTGACTGATCAGAAGCACCCGAAAATTGCACATGTCTAACCCCAATCACGGCACGCTACTTTCTTGGTTTTTGACTAGGCAAAAAACAAACAGGAATGTTAGAATTTCACAAAAGTACAATATCAGTGTTAACTACCTCTTCACTTAATACCTCCCCCACCTTCAGAAGTCTTATCAGGTGACTACCCACTTTCATATCATTGCTACCATAACCATTATTCACCCTTCTATGTGGTATTGGGGGCTTATTTGCCTTCAAACATTAGGGGTGTAACTGCCTGTTCACAACTCATTTGTGCAATGTGATCATAGTTGGTCAATGGTACCTCAGATGGACCTGTGTTGTCTGCAAAATCATATTATAAGTATCCCAGCAGATAACATCTCCAAATAGATCAATGCTTTTCTTTTCACCAAAGCGTCCATAGGTGCCAGCCGGCAACTTGCTTCCAGTGTCTCATGATCTCGATTTGGTTTGCCCTGCTGGCATCACTCCATTTTCAAAGGTAAAGTCTTTCAGTCCAATACTGCCTGCAGTTGCTTGCACAAGCAGTCTTGTTTATTTTTTCCAGTTCTCCATACAGCTAGCGTCTTTAAAGCCTCTGGTTTTTCACTTGTCAGTTTCCCAAAGGGTGCGTGCTGGTTTCTTAGACCACCCCTTGGGAGCGTTAGTCTGAGCCAATTTTTTTATTTGCTTCAACCAATCATTCATTCATATCCTTGCACTAAGCCTTGAGGCTTCTGGATCATGGCTAATGTGCAGTGTTCATGTTATACTCCAAAGCCCAGTTTTGCATGTTGTGTCTTGCAAAATGGCTACCTTAGTCAAATTTGATTTCATCTGGCAATCCCATAATGTCTCATCAGTTACTCCAACCCTCGCAATGTAGCTCTCTATTGCTGGCTGCGTTTTTTCACTTCTCTTCAAAGAGCCTTGAGGTTTCTTTGCTAGTGCATAGCGCTTTATTCAACAGCATATGGGGCACTGGGCTGCAGCTTGCATGGCAATGTCCCTTGAAATGTGCAGCAGTCTATCCTTAGCCCATTCACAGGTTCCCAGTTTCCCGAAATGTTCAGATGTTTGATACACCAAGTCTGCCATTCCATGAACCATACTTTCTCTTCCAGTGTTGTCACCAAGCGAATCCTTTGCCATCTGATCAGCTCCATTATTGAATGTTAGTGTCAGAAAGCATGCGTGCATCGACATGCGCAAAATAAATTGTGCTCTTCTTCACCTTCTCAATCACGGCAATTGCCGCTTTCAGTTCAGCATTCTGGCTTGCACCCCCACCCCCTTCTTCTCTCATTGACAGCGTTTCTCGATGGGGATGGAATGCAACTGCTCGCCAGCGTCTCTGTTCTTTCTCATGCTTGGCACAGGTGTGACTTCAAAGGGAGACACTCACAGTCTACAGGGGCACTCATTTTAGACAGTTCCTCCAGATTTACTGCTTTTAGCATTTGCTCCAGCTACTCGGAAACCCCCGTACTGCCAGCATTTGTGCGCTGTTGTAAACACCACCTCTACTGGACATGAGCAGCATTCTGCGCTTTTCTCACTTCTTCCACCCACAGCCAGTTTCACGCACCCAGACCAGGACAGGAATTTCTGTGCAATTTGTCTTCTCAAGCCACAAGCTCCATAAGGCAAAAAAATTGCTGACAAAAACTTTCAGTTCAAAAGAGGCCCCTTTTGTCATCAGATTCAACTCACTATAATTCTGCAAAGCGTCTTTTAGCCTGTTGAAAGGCAGTCTGCTGATCAATGTCCCATTCAAAAGCATATTTCTTCCTGGTAACTTTGTAGTTTGGCTTTACAATCAGACTCTGATGCAGTGTGAGATCTTTCCAAAGAACCCTCAACCCACTGAATCTTTGTGCTTCCTTACGCACAGATGTCTCAATCTGTGGTATCATTGCCACAATAAAAGAAATCATTTTCTGTACTGAGCCAAACCACATTGCACTTAAAAATGTCACTTTTTGTGCAGATTCCTGCACTTTCTCTGCATGAATTGCCCACACTTTGTTCTGCTCGTGGACTGTCAATTTGTGAACAACTTTTTCAACGTGTATCACAGTTAACATTATCTCAATAGTGTCATGTTCAATACATTCATCACTTAATTGCAACATTTCGGTGTCTTTACCAACCAATCCATGGCATAGAGTGGGACTGTTCAAATACTCTTGGGGCAATTTAGTAGATTTAAATTGTCTGTCCCCCCAAACCACTGCAAATTGATCCTGCAATTCCAAATCAATGCACAAGTCAATAATCATATGCCATTCACCCACTTCTTTAGGGAGTTTCTCATCCATTGTAACCATGTCTGGCACAGCTAAATGCAATTAAGCCAATTTAGTGTGTTCAATTAAAACAGAATTCGCCACCTTCAAATGGATTTTACAGTTGCCATAAACAAAGCCTCTCAAGTCTCTCAACACAGAGGTTACTCTTTCTCCTAACAACTCGACCACTCTCAATGTTATATTCAGGAATGTCAACACTTAAAGCATTAGTTTCAAAAGGCGAACCCTCGCCAGTCTACATTTCAGCCCCCCACACTCATTTGCTAGTACATTGGGGCTAGATCACAATGTTTGAATCACCATTGACAATTTACATTTCAAATACTGTTGCAACTTTTGCAACTTATTGCTTTGATTTCCTAATCAAAGCAATAAATCCTTCCTCACCGTTCCTCTGAGCGTTTCAAACAGGGCCACCTCCCACTCTGCTCATAGCTTACTGCCCCCTGGCTTTATTCCCAAGCAGTAAGTCAGCCCAGCATTTACTGATTTACTGAAAAGGAAAATCTTAACTACACAAGCTATCGGTCGCGGCAAACCAACACACAAGTACTGTCATTTTGTTGACTCAGAGCTGCAGTGAGGCAACAATGGAAATGCGACAACCTACCCCTCAATCTGCACTGTGTTCTCTCACACATTTGTCATTTCTCCAGCATGGCATGGCTTTGAACGATCCCACTTCTGACACCAAATGTATTGAAAAGGTTATTTACACCACCGGGACCAGCCTTATTGCAATAAATTAACCTATCACACCCCCATACAGGTTCCCCATGCGAGGGCCATGAACTCACCACTGGAGATATAACACCATCAGCATAAATGTAGCATGTATTAGATATAAAATAAAGCATAATATAACAGAACAGTAAATGTAGCAGCAATTTAGAAATGATGGAATTCAAGACAGCGAAATCACACATAATTAGAGAAACCCAGTCTTACGTTCCTTGTATGTTATTATTAGCGCTGGAGGACCCTGGTCATCTAACACAAACTGCTGCTCATCATTCATCAGCCAGCTCTGTAGATGACAGTGCCACAAGTAGCCACCTGGGGCATCATCACGCTCCAGGCACTTGCTCGAAGCGAGTCCACGGATGAATCTCCCCCTGGGTCATGTGTGCATGCATTCTTGTACCTTCGTGCCATCAGTCAGCGTGACGCAACATTCTAGACCTTGCTCAGCGCAAACATGTTTACCGATGGAAAAAACCCAACTTGCTAAACTCTCCAAGACGCCCTTTCCTCCCCCCCTTTGGAGCCCATCTGCCACTTCAGGAATGTTTGTTATCAGTGCGTGCAAGGCCGTACCATTCCTTCTCATGCGAAAGAGGATTTGTTTACCAGGCTGGCAGCACCACGGTTGCAAAAAAAGAATATTCCAGGAGAAGCTTGTCATTAACCTCTAGTGGGCAAGCTTTACTGGCCCTGCGCTTCACTAGCTAGTATCATAGTGCTACAAGGCAGGCGCTAGAGGTGCTATGATGCTTCAAACACTCTCTGTTAGCTACTAAATTTGGGCCTCTGCCCTGCCTTTCTATGCACAATGTAACCTTCCACCCCTTTGAGGCCTGCACGTAGCTCCTCATGCTACTAACTAACACAAAACATTACTAATTCATCTATAAAGATCTGTTTCGGCATTTAGCACATACTTTGAATAAGGTATTAGTCTTAACTGTTAATGCAGCCCTCTAAGGACCTAATATGTGATATGGTTAGCTCAACAAACTAATGCACCTAAAGAAAATGCACCTTCTGTTCCACTACACAAGCGTTTCAATAAGTCCATGCCCAAAAAATGTAAAGCACATTTATCTGTTACAACAAACTGAGCTATGCAGGAAATGGGCCCTATCTGAAAGCGACTAGGCACTGATACTGGACTACGCACGGGATCATTAGAAAATCCCACTGAGGTGTTCATTTTCCCCAGAGAGTGATATTGAAGGCACTAGTTTGTGGGAAATTGAAGTATTGTTTGCTCCTGTATCTAAAAGGAACTTCTGCTTCTTTTCAGAAATGCAAAGTTCCACGTATAGACCGGTGGGGTCAATGGGTATTTGTACACTGCCTTTCCCCTCTCCTGGGCAACCCTATGTTGCATAATAATCTGGATATGGCTGGTCTTCATAATAGTCCCCGGCGGAATATTGTTGTCCTTGCCTTGGATCAAAATAATTAAACTGTCCTTGGTCCTGGTTTTCTGCATTATTACCATCAAAATGGCTCCCACTGCCTCTTGTTATTCCTCTTCCCATAGACCTTCTTCTTCCCCATGGATGTGTGGGACATTCCCGAATCAAATGATCTGTGCTCTTGCAATAATGGCATCCATCATCCACTATTCCTCCTCTGTATGATGGAAGAGCACTTAGCCCTCTCCCTCTATACATTCTTCTCAACATTCCTCTTCCTCGTGACATAACACTTCCTCTGCCTCATTATGGAAATGCTTTCTGCATTATAATACTTTTGTCTTTAAATATTTTAATTTTCTTTTCTTTTGTATGCCTATTCGAACAATATCTGCCATAGTCATAATTTGAGCTGCAGTCTGCAGAAGCCATATTGATTCATATGTTTGCAAGCGTGGGAGTAGTCCTTCCACAAAGTGTGAGCAAAAGGCTTTTTGCCCCTCTATGGTACCTAATTCCATTTCGATGTAAGAGGAGAAAACCTCTTCCTTCCTTGCAAAGTACTTTTCTTCTGATTCGCCTTCGTCCTGTCGTTAGTTTATCCCAGTTCATTTGTTTCCTGGGCACTATTTGCTCAATTCTTTTGCTAACAGCCCTGGTTAGGGCCAATATGTCCTCATGCAATTGCCCTGCTTCGTCTCTAAAATGCACTACTTCCTTCTGCTCCAAAACCTCCTACTTGATTGACGGTTTATCACTATTTTGTTTCCTACACTGTCGCCATATGTCGGGAGGGGGGGTGAGAAACCAAAGGGTGTCTCACCTACTAGAACCGGGGATCTCTCTCTCAGGTGGATAGGGCATGGCCATCGCCTTTGGATCCAGACCCTAGGGCTGGACCAGTGCAGGAGGATCACCTGGGTGAGGGGTCTTCGGGGGTTGGGGCTGAGACGACCGATGGTGAGATGCTGTATCCGCCCATTTCCCATACCCATGACCCCTCCTATTTCATAGGATTCTCTGATGTCCCACCCCCCGCCCTTTTCTATACATGCACTGGGCCGAGGAAGAGGGCCACTGAGAGTAAAAAAACTAACCCTTAGATATCTCATTGGATATGTCCCGCTAATCGAGTCAGGCAAAGTCAGGTAATTGACTTTAATCGCATACATCTGATACCCCTTAGCTTTCCCCACATGGATAAAAAGCGGAACATAGAGACATACTCTGAGCACTGAGCAAGGTGGAACAAGAGAAGCAGCAGAACTTCTGGGGTGAAGACAAACCTACTGGAGCCGAGTGACCGATCATGGGACAAGAACCAAGGGTAAAGGAACCCAGGAGGTCCTCGCAAGAGGTTGTTGCCCACAAAGAACCATAAGAGATACGTGCAGAAGGCCAAATCCCATATAAGAAGACTGCATTGTGTTTCAAAGGCGCCCACAACCCTTCCGGGTAAACGACAGAGTTGGCGAGGCGAGGCCAAGCCTGTGGTATTAACCAAGACTCTTGAATGAAATTGGCAAAAACAAGAAAGGAATACACACAGCTGGTGAGTTAGCAAGCAAGATGAAAGACCGATGTGTGTTAAGGAAAGATTGAAGTGGCAACAATATATCTTACTATTGAAGGCTGCACGCATGTGGATGAGACGCGAAGAAAGGCAGACCTGAGGTGAACTTTAAAATTACCTATAACTTTGAAGCCTGTGATACAGAATAGCAGAGTGGTCCGGCGAAAGGAAGTAGCCCACCCGAAAGTCTCTCCGAAAGGTGAAATGTTTTGTTATAAAGCCACAAAGTGAGTGAACTTTAAAAAGCGTGATGATCAAGATTGTCCCCAGCAAAAGGGTGATTGGAAAGTGAACAATAACCTCTTGTGCTTATGATATTGAACTTCATAGACCAACAAACACTGGGGCAAATAACACACGAGTACGAGTTGAAGGGAAATTCGAAGTGGTCCTGCGGAGCTCTATAGTAAAAGTCTTGCACATTCAAAAGTCTTCGACATTAGGGAAAGGTCCGAGCCCGACTGAGGGATCCCGGAAGTGTAATAAGTTAGGGGAAGGGAACCCCTAACGAATGTGAACAAAGCTTGGGGAATGGAGTGGGGCGTGGCTAGATAGCCATGCAGTAGGTCGCATCTTCTGTGACTCCTGCCGATCCTACACTGATCCTGGAAATCGAGTTGTCTATACTGAGAGCAGACGCCGACCGAAACATTACAGGAAGCATGAAGATTCAGGGCACAACCTTGTGCTAATTTCCTGCTGGTGGAGAATACTGCTGTGAAGATAGTGCTGCGAGAAGGAGCTGGACCCAAAAAGGGAACGAGCAGGCAAGATGGCAGCTCACCAAGAACAAAGGACTGAGTGAGCTGACCGAGCAGAGGAACAACCCGGCTGCTGGAAGGAAGGAATCCGAGTCGTGAACGCCCTGCCGGCGGCACAATGGGCTCCATGTGGATGGCATGAGTCAGAGGACAGAGGAAAGCAAAAAGCACACAACTCCTGCGGCCTGCAGTGCCAAGCATGGAGGTTGCCACTGCTGTTCCACTCTGGCGGCAGTTGACGCGGTGCGCAAGTCTGGAGAAAAGTGCTGCCTGCTCCTGTGGATGCTCTTCCAGGAGAGAAACCGAAAGAGGGAGAGCCGAGTGAGTCATGGAGCGGGCCGGTAGGGGTGGAGGTGACACTATCCTCTCGTGGAGGACGCGGCTCCATAGTTGTGGAGCCGCGGAACAGGTGCATGACCGGAGTCTAGCTGGTGGAGCCCGGGAGGATTCCGGCGAGCTCCAGGGAGAGGAGTACCAGGAGACACTGCAGCGGCAATGAGACATCACACTAGTTAAAGTAAGCCGCGGAAGTAACATAAGTCTTCGCATGTTAAGACTCAACGGATTTATTGAATAAAATTTTGGGTGGCTCCCATCGTGGTCCGACCTGGAAGGCGGGCTCTGTGGTAAATATAATACTGAGGTTACCAATGTGGTCTGTTACGACATGAACATGGCCCACACTACGTATTAATGATAGGCTGGTTTCCGTTGTGAGATTCCCAAGATTATCTGCAGTGAAAGATCCAAAGTGTTGCATGGGAACATAACACTAATACAAGGAAGCTGCTTCCACTTCAGTCCGGCCGTGCAGCTGAATACGTAACGATAAGGGGGCTGCGGTTTCCACCATGGTCCGCCCCAGCTACTGAGCGAGGCCCATCTACTGACATAAACAAGAAAACTGCTCCCACTGTGGTCCGCCCCAGCTTAGGAAGACGGCCCGGTGGAAAAGCCGAAGCAGCGCATGGATGGCGCAATGCACATCAAGAGCATGAAGGTTTTGGTATGACCCACTCAGGGAAGAAAAGCGAGGCCCTCAGATAATGACTTGCATTGAATGGAAGGGTGCCAGTGAAGCCCAGCCTGATGAGGCTACCGAAAGAGAGAAGCCACCAGATGTGGGTCCAGGCAGTTCTGCCCTTGGGGAAGTAGTGTTGGAAGCACAACAAAAGTGCGCCTAATATAGCAAGATCTGCAGCTGAGCACCACTGGAGGCACAACTTAATAGTGGTGAGGGCATGTATGGATAGCACTGGTACACCAGTTATAGCAGCTAAATTGGTGTGCAGCTTTGGTGCAAGACCGTGAAACATGCAGCAGTAAAAAGAGACCAGTGTGCGGCAGAGAAGGCGGCCTGGAAGGAATGACACCCTGAAAGCCTGCTACCCCCAGGAACATGTAGAGAAGTTGTGGGGTGTAGTGCAGAACACAGTGAAGCAACAAGGGCCTAAAGGTAGCACTGTGAAACTGGCTGCACACGAGTCATCCGGTGGGCCTGAGGCACGTGCCGAGTACTGAACGCTGTTGTGGCAGGTCATGTGATCCAACCATGTGTTGTGGGGGGGACATTGAAAAGCGATATGCGAGCTCCACGCTGTATGCGCCGAATGACTACTGCATAAGCTATATCCCAAGACAACACTGTAGTGTGGAGTCCACTACATCAGCCCACGAGTGGTACTACCCCCTCCCCTAGGAAGTGCCACATCTCGGGGGAGCGCACGCCTCTGGGCAGGGGTGCGAGCCAAAGAATTGCATGGGGTGAGGCATGCACGACTAGACACCAAAGGAGAGCCATAGAAGTTGAGCACGCTGCAGGGGTGCTTGGTGGAAGGATCCCAAGGGATGCAAAGAAGAGCCCGGCAGTCATGGAAAGCAGACAACAGTGGCCTGTAGCTCCAGTGTAAAGTGGTACGGTGTGGCCCCGACCACAACAACAACAGTAACACTACTGTAGGACTGCAGTGGGATGGCTGGCAAAGAGAGACAAGGTGAGTAAAACTAAGGAAAACCACAAAGCCATCAGAGCGGGAACCTGGAGGGTTGGTGCAGCGGGGCTGTAACCGGAGCGGGCTCACAAGGATCACGCCATATAATAGGGAGCAGGCAACAGGCTAAACAGCATACTCTCTGGCCGGCCTCCCTTGGCCCGCCTCCTACCCCCACCTGTGAGGCTAAGAACCTCAGGGTCCACACTTTCCTTCTCTGCCCACATCTCTAAGGTCTCTAAAAAGTCAAATTACCCACTGCACCTCCTCAGAGGTACTCTGCCTTTCCTCTCCTTCCCCCAGAATCTCACTGTCTTCCAAGCTCTGGTTCTCTCTGGGCTGGACTATTGTAACAGCCTCTTTCTAAATCTACCTGCCTCTACTCGCCGCCCTCTGCAACTAATCCAGAACAGGACTGCGAGACTTGTCCTTGGCCGCAAGCCCTGGGATCGTATCTCTCCAGCTCTGAAATCTCTCCACTGGCTCCCAGTGGACGCTAGGATTAAATTCAAAACCCTCTGCATTGTCCACAAGGCTTTCAGGGCCTGGGTCCAAAATACCTTCAGCTATCCCTGCGCAAATACCTCCCCTCTCAAGCTCTTCGCTCATCTACTTCTAACTCCCTCAGGGTCAGTCGTTTTTCAAAGAAACGAGCTGGGGGTAGATCTATGTCTTCGGCTGGGACCTCTCTCTGGAACAGCCTCCCTGCCACTCTAAAACTTGAGGAGAACCATCTCCGGTTCCGGAAGCTCCTCAAGACCTTCTTCTTTGCTTACGCTTACGCTCTCCCTCTCCCCTGCTGAACTGCTCTCTTGGCAACGTGCACCTGGCCACCCTCTGTCCCCTGGGCCCAGGTACCTGTTCACCCTGCCACCCTCCTGCACTGCCTCCTGGCCAACCCTTTGCCCTGGTGGACTGTGTCTGTACCCATACAGATCCCCACATCCCCATGTTCTTCTTTTTTCTGCATTTATCAGACTTACCCATTCTGCTGCCTTAAACACAGCACTTTCTGACTGCACTACCACTGTTTATTGTCTCTACTATTGTCTTGATATTGGGCAAAATCTTCCTCGGGGCCAGCCCTTTGAGAGCAAAAATACCCAATTCAGCCCAAAATACAGGTTCTATTGTGCTGAGCAGTGATCTCATGCTAGTGACAAATGACACCCTCAAAGCTTTAGCATATTTATTCTAAGCAGTGAATTTCATATACATTTGGGATTCAAGTTAGAGAATATTACAAAGCATAAAACAAAGAGCAATGCAAAATATAGTGAAACATGGAACTTAGATAAACATAGAGAAATATAGAGAAACATAGAGAAACACAGTCTTACGTCCCTTAATCAGCCCTGGGAGACCTGGGTTTTTCATAAGCTAGCTGTAAAACAAGCCCCGCTCATAGAAAAACAAGGCTGGAGGACACCGTGAGAGCCAATTCCGGGCACCTGACTGTACACGAATCAAGTCCACAGGCGATCTCCCCCTGATCCCATGTGTGCATGGATATTTTATAATCTCTTGCTGTCAGTCACCATGACGCATAGTTCCAGAACTTTCTCTGTGAGGCTGGTTCATGGAAAAAACCCAGCTCTCTCTGAGATGCTCCCTGCTCGCTCCTACCCCCTCCCTTGGTTCCCATCTGCGCTGGCTGAGGAATGTCTTATCAGTACCTTCCCAGAGAAAAGGAAGATTAGCTTGGAGCCAGGCCTACCGTTAGTGAGGCTGAATATTCTAAGGGAAGCAGGGATGTATTAACCCCATCTGCAAGCTCTAAAAGGCATGCACTCATAGCTTAGTGTTTATAGCGCTTAAGACTGGCTATCTAAGCGCTATATAGGTGCCATGATGTTCCAAACACTCCAAAAATACCTATTAGCTACATAGCTAGGGGCCCTCCCTGCCTGTCTATCAACAATGCTTAATTTGACCTATTTCATACTAGGCCTGCATATTCCTTGTAGCTCACTACTGCATAATGGAAGTGCTACAACAGACTACTGTCAGCATTTTTAGCACATACCTTGAATACACTATTGGCTTTCAGCGGCTAATGCTGTCATCTAAAGCCCTGATTGGCAAGGTTGCAATTTCGTGTATCACTACATTCCACCCCTATTCAACGTTTGTGCGACAAATGCTGACTAATACCTATCAATATAGTATTTAGTGCAGTGATAAAGACCTTGGGGCTTTGCAAGAGGTTTAAGCAAACTATCTTATAGCGGTTAGTTAGCGTGGCATGCAAGGTAAAACACTACCTAAACAAAAATGTACACAAAGTGAACAGTGACATATACCCTTGCCAAAACCTGGCCTACACAAAAATACCTACGCCAAGTGAACATGGACATTTACTCTAGCCAAAACATGGCCTACACAACAATACCTAAATAATTATTGTATAACTGATTGTCAGTTAAAAAGCAGCATGCAGTTAGAATGTCAAGGCAATCCAGTGTAGTCTAATCTACAATGCACTATTGCATTTATGTATGGTTATCAATTCTAAAACCTGGCATCCTTTCACCCTAAGGGCCTACCCTCCCCCTGATCCCAGGGCATTCAAGCGTGACTATGGGCTGTGTGACTAGACACTTCCCCCAGGTAGGTGGAACCCAACCAGAAACCATCTAATTTCGTGAACAAGGTGAACCCATGGGCACCAGGTTGTCTAAATAAAAACAATTCTACTAATTTACATCAAAGCATGGCATGTGTTATTCATGCAATCAAAAGCAAGCAATTCAATCCATATGTATGCTGGTAACTGTAGCTCTGCGTGCCAGTGTGTGGAGGATGGTCGCCCCCACCCAGTAAAAAGCCAACACCTGCTGATTTAACAATGTTTGCCATACAATGCATTGTGTGTATTTAGCAGTCTTGTTGACCTGCCCTATGGCAGACAAAGATGTCTTCATGTCTAAAATTCTGTCATCTTCAATTGGCTGTCAATACTTGTAGCAGTGCTGGGCATATCAATGGGCCCCACTAGGCCAGAAGTTCTATAGCAGAGCTGGCATCAGAACCCATAGTGGCTAGCTTATTGTGCACAGTTTCTATGTCACAAGCATATAAAGCTCTTGTTACTCCCCGCTGCTCCTGCAATTAATGAATCTAGCTCCCTAGCTACGCGCACTCTAGTGATGGGCCATAGAAATGGACTCCATTTGTAGCAGCTTGGTAGTACTAAGGAAACATTGCCTCATGATAAATCTATGTCTAAGTGTAGCACTGTAATAATGAAGGTGTGCATTACCAGTCTACAATTTACATGTTGTCTTACTACTGGAAAATCTAACAGGTTCACAGTGTCTACCTTCTGTGACTTGGAGAATACCCTTCTTCAAGTGGGATATCTACCATATACAATATTAACTTTAGCCACAAACACCATACTACTATCCGGCAGTGGCTGTTTCATCACACCATGGAAAAAATTCATTTAGTCAAGTTATAGTTCATAAAATCTTGGCGAGAACACTCGCTGCAGTTCTTGGTCAGAAAAACATCACATTAGACAAATTAAACAAATGGTATCCATTCAGTGACAAAAGATGCCTGACAATGTGCCAGGCCAGTACACTAGCAATTCCATGTGGATACTCATTTGTAGCGCTTTTCCAAAGAATTATTCCAAATGTTTACAATCAAAAGGTGACTCTTTGCATTAGTGTGCTGGAGACAGCTGTCCCCACAAAAACATGAAACTGGTTGGTTTAACAAAAAACCGTGTCACACTCTGTGTCATAAAATCAAACATCAAGTCAGTCATGGTTTCATTTACCTGCCTTAAGCTGGCTGTAAAAGTATCCAGTGTTTCAAAGATTACCATTTCAAATTATAGCTCATACACTTGGCAGCATTACTTCAATTAAGAATCTTAACCTACGCACAGGTGACTTTGATGTGCGCACTCATCTTATCTCAAAATTAATTACACTCCTGCTTGCATAATTCTGCTGCCCCAACAGTTCATAAATCATTCTCCTGCCTACGTGCAATGTAGAATATTTTTTTTTTTTTCAAAAAACAAAACATCTCTGGTTAAAGCCATTCAGTTGGAAGAGTAAAACCATTTGGTTTTTTCAGATTCATCTCAACAGTGCATTTAAAAACCATTTTTCAATGTGTTAGCATTCAATTGCTGTGTCACACAGCTGTATGTGGTGCCTGATGTTACAGTCCACAATTCATTGTCCATAGTCCTTTAAACAAGAAAGGGCAAAACATGTCATTTAAATGTGTAGCATCAAATACTTGATAATTAGCCAAGTCTGCACCGTGCCAGTTCAGCAAAAGTTATTACTCTGTTGGACACTATTCGCAGGTTACAGCATTGAGTGCGGTGCAGGGCACGTTAAAGTTGAAATAGCATGTCGCAGTGGCTCGCTTTCTCTGAGAATGCGTCTGACCCTTCTTTGATCAGTGTCACCCACAAACTGCATATTAATTTCTGATATTATGAAATGTCTTGTCGTGCTTTGCCTAGGCAAAATACAAACAGAAATGTTAGGATTTCATCAAAACTTCAATATCAGCGTTATCCACCCCTTCCCATAATACCACCCCCATCTTCAAAAAGTCTCATCAGGTAACTACACACTTTGTCATTGCTACTGCAATTATTTATCACCTTTCTGCATGTTTCTGGGGGCTTATTTACACTCAACCATACGGGGTGTAACTGCCTAATCACAAACTCATTTGTGCAATGCAATCATAGCTGGTCAATGGTACCTCAGACTGATCTGTGCTTTTACAAAGCCATATAGTAAGTTCCCAGGTCGCACAATGCTTTTCTTTTTTCACCAAAGCGATCACCAATGCCAGGCGCCAACTTGCTTCCAGTGTCCCATGATCTTGGTTTAGGTTGCCCTGCTGGCATCACTCCATTTTTCAAAGGTAAAGTCTTTCAGTCCAATACCGCTTGCAGTTGTACGAGCAGCTTTGTTTATTTATCTTTCTTTTCTTAGCAGTGTCTTTTCAAGCCTCTGGTTTTTTCACTTGTCATTTTTTCAAAGGACGTTTGCTGTTTTTGAACCACCCCTTTGAGTGCGATAGTCTAAGCCAGTTTCTTTTGTTGCTTCAACAAATCATTCATTCTTGCACTAAGCCGTGTGGCTTCTGGATCATGGCTAATGTGCAGTGTTCATGTTGTACTTCAAAGCCCCGCTCTGCATGTTGTCTCTTGCAAAACGGCTAAGCACTTTTTGTCAGTTTTGCTTCCATCTGGAATGCCATAATGTCTTTGTCAGTTACTCCATCCCTGGCAATGTAGCTTGCAGTTTGCCAGATGTGTATTTTCTCTTCTCAAAGCGCCTAGAGGTTTCTTCTCCAGTGCACAGCGCTTTACTTCAGTTCACATCACATGGAGCATTGGAATGCAGCTTGCACAGCAATAGCGTTTCACTTCACTTCACATCACATCACATGGGAATGCGGTTTGCACAGTAATGTCTGTTGGAATGGGCAGCTGTCTTTTCTTGGCCCATTCACAGATGCATAGGTAAATGTTCAGATGTGATGTGCCCGTCTGCCATCCTGCATGAAGCCTTTGCTCCGTACCACAGTTTACTGGGCAAATTCTTTACTTTTTGAACAGCTCTCTGTTTTTGCTCCCCCTTCCTCAGGAATGCAGGCATGTTTATCTTTCGTGTGCACCTGGCAGCGCCATTAGCACGCAGCTTATCTCTTTTGCCTATAACTCTTATACTGTGGCGGCTTCACTCGTTTTAGACAGTTCATCCAGATTACCTCTTTCTTGTACTGTTTCTGCTTTTGTTTGCCTTCACGCACCTCGCCCAAGACAGCTTCAAGGCACAAGCTCTGCACACACAGCAAGACTCTTGTTTTTCAAAAGCGGCACTTTTCTTGTCATTTTTCTACTCCATGTAATTTTGCAAAATGTCAAAGCGTCTTTTTTTTCTTGTAATGTGCGATCTTTCAAGAGAACTCACAACCCATTAAATCTTTGTGCTATCTTATCACACACAGATGTTTCATTCTGTTGTACCATTGCCAAACTATAACCACTCAGTTCAGTGCATTTAAAAATAAAAATGCCAATGTTTAGTGCAGCTCCCTGCACGTTTTTTTTCTGCAAGAACAACCCACACTCTATTGCTTGTGGGCTGTTTAATGTGTCAACAACATTTTTCCCCATGTATCACAGTCAACAGGTCACTATTTCCAAAGCATACATCACTTATAAGGCAACAGCACAAATCCATGGCATAGCATGGGATCAAAAAATACTCCAGGGGCAATTTAGAAAAATATAAATTGTTTTTCCCCCCAACCATTGCAAACTGATTCTGCAATTTCAAATCAGTACACAAAAATCGAAAATCCAAATAACATTCACTCACTTTCCTTTTAAGTGAGTCTCTCACCCAATATAAGCATGGCACAGCCTAAAATGCAATATAACCATTTTAGTGTGTTTCCTTTAAACAGAATTTGCCACCATTAGCACATGGAATTTTACAGTTGCCAAAAGAAAGAAAAAACTCTTTAGGCTCTCAGCACAGATGTTACTCATTCTCCTAAGCATGGCTCATTCCCCTTCCTCATTATTCAGGAATGCCAACCCTTCAAAAGCATATATCAAAAAAGACAAACCTTCGCCTCCGAACATTACAGCCCCCACTCGCTAGCACCCTGGGGCTGAGTCAATGGTTAAATCACTATTCACAATTTGCATGTCAAATTCTTGCAATTATTTTTCCTGCCCTCATGACAGAATAGAGATGAGAACTCCGTCTCATTATGCATTCCAAATTACAACTTTAAACTGGGAAACCACATGATAAAATTCTTTTTCTAATTGAGCATACATCTTTCTTAACCATTCATCGGAGTGCTTTAAACAAAGCCATTTCCCGCTCGTTTATTGCCTTGTACTCCCTGGCACCAATCCCATGCAATAAGTCAGTCACGACTGATTTACTGAAGGGAGTCTTAACCACACAAGCTATCGGCCACGGCAAGCCGACACAACATTGCTGCCTTTTGAAGTCTCAGAGCTGCAGTGAGACCATCAAGGAAATGCGACAGCCTGCTCCCCACTCTACACTGTGTTCTCTCACACCATTTGTCATGTCAGCATGGCACTGCTCTTCACAAATCCCACAAAGCTGCCACCAAATGTCTTGATATTGGGCAAAATCTTCCTCGGGGCCAGCCCTTTGAGAGCAAAAATACCCAATTCAGCCCAAAATACAGGTTCTATTGTGCTGAGCAGTGATCTCATGCTAGTGACAAATGACACCCTCAAAGCTTTAGCATATTTATTCTAAGCAGTGAATTTCATATACATTTGGGATTCAAGTTAGAGAATATTACAAAGCATAAAACAAAGAGCAATGCAAAATATAGTGAAACATGGAACTTAGATAAACATAGAGAAATATAGAGAAACATAGAGAAACACAGTCTTACGTCCCTTAATCAGCCCTGGGAGACCTGGGTTTTTCATAAGCTAGCTGTAAAACAAGCCCCGCTCATAGAAAAACAAGGCTGGAGGACACCGTGAGAGCCAATTCCGGGCACCTGACTGTACACGAATCAAGTCCACAGGCGATCTCCCCCTGATCCCATGTGTGCATGGATATTTTATAATCTCTTGCTGTCAGTCACCATGACGCATAGTTCCAGAACTTTCTCTGTGAGGCTGGTTCATGGAAAAAACCCAGCTCTCTCTGAGATGCTCCCTGCTCGCTCCTACCCCCTCCCTTGGTTCCCATCTGCGCTGGCTGAGGAATGTCTTATCAGTACCTTCCCAGAGAAAAGGAAGATTAGCTTGGAGCCAGGCCTACCGTTAGTGAGGCTGAATATTCTAAGGGAAGCAGGGATGTATTAACCCCATCTGCAAGCTCTAAAAGGCATGCACTCATAGCTTAGTGTTTATAGCGCTTAAGACTGGCTATCTAAGCGCTATATAGGTGCCATGATATTCCAAACACTCCAAAAATACCTATTAGCTACATAGCTAGGGGCCCTCCCTGCCTGTCTATCAACAATGCTTAATTTGACCTATTTCATACTAGGCCTGCATATTCCTTGTAGCTCACTACTGCATAATGGAAGTGCTACAACAGACTACTGTCAGCATTTTTAGCACATACCTTGAATACACTATTGGCTTTCAGCGGCTAATGCTGTCATCTAAAGCCCTGATTGGCAAGGTTGCAATTTCGTGTATCACTACAACTATCTATTTATTTTTATTTATTATTATTTATGTATCTTCTCTGCTCCGCACTTTCCACTCTCCCCCTTCCATACACTTTTCCCCTTTCCCTTTCTCATGCACTTCCGCATTCTCAATGTCACTGGGCCTAGTAAGATCGTTTTGTTCTCCCCTGTTTCCCTCCCTTGCCTTGTCGCGCTCTGAAATGCTTTGTGTACGAGCGCGATATAAATAAATTATCATATCATATATCATATCACTGATGGCGAGTAAAAGTAACAAGGCGAAAGGCAAAGAAACTATTATGGAAGCCTTCACAAAATGCCAAGAGAGCCCTTCAGAGGATGCAAACAAACACAGCACACCGTGTCAGAGTAACAGCCACAAGGAAGCTGCAGATAATGGGCACCAGCAGATCCTAAATGCCATTACTGCATCGCAAGCCACCCTCGAGTCCAACATTGACGAAGTCAGGATAGACGTAGACCTATTGAGGCAGCATGTAAGTGGACTGGCAGAGCATACAGGCAAGCTTGAAACACAAATGCAGGAAAATATGACTGAGAGCAAGCTGATGTCTAAAGAAGTAGACGTCCTGCGGCAAAAAGTGAAGTTACTGGAGGACAGAGCGGAAAACGTTGAGGGACGAGCGCAGCGTAACATCAGGATTGTGCGACTACCTGAGGGAATGGGGGGGTCCGACCCCACAAACTATATAGAGAATCTACTACTGCAGGAGCTGGTAATTTGACTGAGGGGTTCACTATAGAGCGTGCACACCGCTCCTTGGTAAGGAGACCACCTGGAGCCCCACCTAGGCCGATAATAGCGAAGGTCCTCAACTATAAGGATTGAGAGAAGATTCTAGCATTCTCCAGGAATGGGGCCAAGATACAGAGGGCCTCTGCGAAACTGGCAATATATCCGGACTACACCTTTCAGGTGCAAAAAAGCTGTGCACAATTCATCGCCTCGATACTGAGAGTGAAAAAAGCTGGACTCAAATACATGTTAATTTACCCAGCCAAGCTGAAAATCCTCCACAATGGAAAAGCCTGGTTCTTTGAGACGCCATCTGAAGCACAAGACTGGATGGACAATGAGAAGATCCCACCACTTGCTGAGTGATTACAGATGCGAGTGGAGTCAGAGAAGCGCGGTTGTAGTGGCTGGACGTCTTTAACGGCTGAAACTCTGGGACGTTCGTGGATTTTCCAAATTGGACAGGTGGGAATAAAACTGTTAAGTGAAGTGTTAACTATCCCATAGTCAGAAAATGTGGTCTATTGCAGGAACAACAAGAACCGGACACAAGTAAAGTGGCCGCCTACTACCCCATATACTTTTTAATAGGGTATGCTATTGTACTCACTCGTGGGACACAAAGAGCCCCGGACTTCAACTGGGGGTTCAAGGAGCGGAAGCAGGATAGGTCTAAGCATCCATCGCATTGCTGGACAGTCACAGTTTGGAGACGTTTATTTACACGTTGGGGGAGGGTGGTGTGTTGGGGGAACAGGTGGAGAAAAGAAGGGAGGAAAGCCTGTCAAATTAGGTGATGCTCTACACACAATCCCGATGGGAGCTGCAGATAGTCCAGAGCTCCCACCAGTACTTTGGGAATTAGAACAATATTGCTGAAGGGGTAAGAATAATGACCTGGAATGTCCGGGGTCTCAATAACTATGTTAAACGTCAAAGGGTGTTTATGTACCTAAGGAGGCAAAAAGTTGGGATTGCGCTACTGCAGGAAACCCATCTGAATGCACATAAGTATAAGAAACTGGCTAGCGCATGGGGCGGGGTGATGGTAGGTTCCACATACGCAAGAGGAGTCCTCACATGGGTAAACCCTGCTATCCCATTTAAAGTAATAAATGCTAAGACTGATAATGAAGGTAGAATGGCTATACTGCATGGCATGTTGGAGAACCGAGAAGTATGCATAGTAAACACTTATACGCCCAATCATGAAGCCACTGTCTTTTTCAGGTCATTATGTGCGAGGCTGGGCCCGTATAGAGTCAGAGTCGTGATATGGGGCGGTGACTTCAATTGCACCCTAAATCCCACTATATATAGGTCTGACACAAAGTATAGAAGACTGGCCCCTCGGGCTAAGGTCTTGAGCACACTATTGAATCATTTTCAGTTGGTAGATATATGGAGAACACTGCACAAGGACAGTATAGAAAACTCACATTATTCTGCCCTAGACAGAGTTCATATTAGGCTGGATTATTTGTTGACTGTGGCAGAGTATGCGATAGAATTCATAGAGGCAGAATATCAGGCTAGGGTATTATCGGACCATGCGCCTCTCTCTTAACAGTATGGAGGGTGTCGGCCCCCAGACAGCCCATACCCACTTGGAGATTGAGAAGCAAATCTTTACAGGATAAAGCGCTTCGTGAACACATAAAAAAAAGTATGGTTGATTTCTTTTATGTGAATGAGGGTAGTGTAAAACAGGTGGGCACGATCTGGGAAACATACAAAGTGGTGATTAGAGGAAAGATGATAGCTACAGCAGGTGGTGTACAGAAAATCATTACCAAAGAATTAAGGGACGCTGAAGGTAAATTATTGGAACTGGAAAAGGAGGGAGATGTGAGTGAGGAACATCTGAGAGAAGAAATCAGATTGAGGCAGGCGTGCATGACACATTGGGATAGGCTGGGTAATTTCAGCTATGCAAGATATCTGAAAAGAAGTCATGCAGAGGGCAATAAACCAGGGTGGATGCGAGCCTGGCTATATAAAAATAGGAATGGAAAATCCCCGATACATTCCATCCTAAACATGGATATGGAGGAGGTAAACACGCAAGCAGGTATTAATGATGTTTTCTCAGAATATTATAAATAGTTGTACACCGACCCACGTATAGAGCGGGATGAGGAGCTACAGGACGCCTTAGATCTCATCAACTTAGCGTGAACAGAAGAACAACATAGGAACATGCTAGATGAGCCCATAGCCCCAGAAGAAGTGATAGCTACTGTAAGAACGCTGCCCTCTGGAAAACCCCCGGGGATGGATGGGCTGCCGGGGGAATTCTATAAGGCTTATGTAGACAAGTTAGTGCCACTGCTGGCCAAGGTATACAATGAGGCATACAAATTGGATATACTCCCAGTAAGTATGAGAGAGGCTGTGATAATCCCGCTCCTCAAAACAAACAAAATAGACAAGGATTGTAGTTCCTACAGACCGTTGCCCTTATTAAACCAGGATAGTAGGATTTTGACGGCACTCTTGGCAAATTTACTCAGGAAAGTAATACCAACCCTGATCCATCACGATCAGGCGGGATATGTTCCAGAGAGGAGCATTTCTGGGAATCTGAGACATCTGCACCATGTCATTCAGTGCACAAGAAATAAGGTTGTGCAATGTCCCGTTGCATCACTGGACGCTACCAAGGCATTTGATTCGGTCCACTGGGACTGGTTATATGCCACCATGCTTAAAATGGGCATAGGGCCGAATTAAATGAATTTGGTCAAGCTAATATATACACAACCGATGGCTAGGGTCAAGACGGGTGCCACGATTTCTGACAAATGGGAATTGCGGTGTGCAGTCATAATTTCGAATGTATAATTTCGAATGCATTAATGACGAAAATAAAAATGGCGACATTTTTTTTTAAATTTATGTTTTTTTATTTTATAGGGTTTTTTTGGGTCTAGTTAGTTAAAAAAGTTAATTAAAAAAAATAGGGGGCTGGGGGAAACCCCACCCCCCCATATTACCAAAAAAAAATCGACTTTTTTGGGGACATTTTGCATCCAACATTAAGGCATTCGAAATTATTGCATTCGACTTATTGACTATAAACCGGGAATTGCATAAAGGGATGAAACAGGGGTGTCCATTGTCCCCAATGCTATACATAATCGCAGCAGAACCAATTGTGGCTTTTCTGAGACAAAAATGTAGTGATGGCGGCCTAGAAATATATGGGGTGAGGCACATTGTGTCAATGTATACAGATGATATGTTGTTATATCTGAGTACCCCTGTGGTGAATCTGCCATATGTGTTGGACAATTTTGGCACACTGACCGGGATCAGAATAAATAGGCATAAATCATGTTTATTCCCACTAGCAGGTATGGCAACCCTCAGAGAAACAGATTTGCCGGTTCTGCCTTTACCATGGAGCAGGAACACCTCTAGATATCTGGGACTGAACATATGCCAATATCCTAAATTAGAGCACAAAGTTAACACGGTGCAGGCCAAAGAGATCTTGGTCAAATCAATGGAGTTCTGGTGTATGCTGCCCCTGTCGATGGTAGGTAGATCTGCTCTATTGAAAATGGTGGCATTGCCTAGGCTCATGCATTGCTTTGGAAATGTCCCATATAATATTCCTAAGAGTTTCTTCCTAGAATTACATACGGCATGCAGGGGCTTCCTGTGGCAAGGGGGTAGACATCGAGTGGCAATCAATATATTACAAGGACCCCATGCAAAGGGGGGATTAAAGGGTGGATTAAAGATCCCAAATTTCGAATTATACTTCCTGGCGTGCCAGTTACGGTTTGTGGTGCAATGAATGGCAGATGACCCTACCGGAGCTACAGTTCTCCTACAGCCGGCATTGTGTAGACTGATTCTCAGAGATGCAATCTGGACTTCACAGCCGAAACAGTATAGCCATCCATATTTAGTAAATCTAGGCATACAGATATGGCGGAGGACGTGCAAAACTATGGGACTGGGAGACCCTATATCGCCACAGACACCCTTAGCAGTGGTAATGGAGGATAGACATGGTTATAGAACGAGAGTCAGGGTGCAATGGGAGGCTTGTGGGATTTGTAGAAAGACAATAGACTGCTAACTTTTACGGAACTAAAAGAGACAACAAACATACATGAGGGCCAGTTCCTGCTACATGGGACCATTATCAGTACAATAAAAGGCAGGTGGCCAGGAGTCACAAATGAAACAATTGGGTGCAAGAACATGGAAACACTCAAACATCTCAGAGGGGGGGGCACGCTGATTTATGAGGTACTGATTGATCGTGATTCATGTGCCCAATTGAAATGCAAGGGAAGGTAGGAGGAAGAACTAGGTAGAACATTTGAAGACAAGGAGTGGCAGAGATTAGCCCTATACCACAAGAAAGTCTCTAGAAATGCCATGCTGCAGTTAATCCAATTTTATATTACACAGAGGGCATATCTAACACCGGCTGCAAAAGCGAAATTCAGGGGAACAAGCAGGCAGACGTGTCCCAAATGTATGGAAGAGAATGCAAGATTGATACATATGTTTTTGGGATGTCAAGTGGTGCAGGTGTTTTGGAGGGAGGTGGCGAACAAAGTCGTCCGGGGTGGTATTCATTTAGATATTCACTCCCCGGAAACGTATATGCTGGGCTAGTTTAAGAGAGAGAAACACGAAGCAGAAGCCGATGGCTAAGATTAAAGACTTGATTTACATACTAGCCAAACGTAGCATAGCGATGCTGTGGAAAACTAATAAGATGCCAAATATCGATAGATGGTGGGAAAATCTCAGAAAATGGGTAACAGCCGATACTGGGGTGTGGGAGAAAACACTGGGGGAGCAAAAACAGGAACGGGGTACAGACATCCTTCAGTGGATAGCCCTGACAGTGACATTGTTTAAACAAGATACAAGAGATGGAGATACTCAAGTTACACAAGACAGCACTGTGGAAAGTATGGTAGAGCAATAATAAACTAGTACTTGTACAGGCAGTTAAAGTGGGATGGGATGGGTAGTTTAAAGGGTGTTTGATAAGAAATGTAGTAACATAAGATTGTTCACATTATGGTTGTTTAAAAGTTTGGGGAAGGGAACCCATGCAAGTGCTGTGATTGAGAGGTTTGAGCCTGACAGAGGGAGACCTACGTGAACTTTTTGTTTTTACTTTGAGAGGTCAGAGTCCGATCGGGTGAGACCTACGTGAACTTTTGGTTGAACTGTGAAGGAACTTTTGGCATGCAGGAAAAGTGACTTTAACGAGGAAGATCAGGCGGGCCTTGATCCACATTTTGAACTGCTTTGTTTTGAGAACCTGAGCGTGTCATCCTGTCTATGGGGACTGCCTTACACTGTGCTGTCCAACGTGGGGAGGAGAGCTGACTCGGCAACTTTGATTCTTTATATTCTAACACTGATTTTCCTTTGCATATATACTCCCCTTTGCACACTTTTGTATAAGAGATAGGGCAGGCATTAGGTTTTGTTAGTATAGGCCATTTTGATTTGACAGAGACTGTCTAGGACTGTGTTTTCTTTATTATTTGATGGTAGAGACTACACTCATTTTAGCTACAGGGCAAAGTAGGAGTTTTTCCAAACCCTGAGAATTGAATAAAGGTTTTACAAATTGCACCTTTTGTGTCAGTGTCATACTTGTGATACCATGCCTCCCTTTCAGAGGTAATATGCACACAAAAAGTTGGTCAATATCCCCTAACGTTAATGGGCCTGTGTGTATAATTTTGATAGTCTGATTATACCACTGTTCATGGTTATGTCTGATGCCAGAAAAAATCTTTGGTAAAAGACAACAGCTCCATCCTATTCCATGGTACATGCACAGGATGAGTCGGATTGAAGTGGGAGAATGGGACAAAAGACTCCCACCAATCCCCTCACGCCCCTGGCCTAGAGGATCGCGGCCCAGACACCGCCACGAGAGGAATTTGCCTATCTACCAGACGACAAAATACCCTGGTACAGGAACATACGGATGTGCCCACCAGCCTGCCCTGCTCAAGCCGACACCTGCGGCATGGACGAACTCGACTGAACCATTCAACAGTAAATAAATACATCGTTAGAGATGCCATGACGACCTAGCTAACGGTCAGAACACCCGTGCAACCATGCACACTGGACACTCCCACACCAATCCACACGAAGAACATACTCAGTGCTATGACGTAGGTGACGGCCACACCCACTGACGCACATCTTTATTATTTTTCACATAGGGTTTTCAAAATGCAGAAATGCAAGACGCACAAAGCACTCATCTAAAATGCTTGCTGACGCTTCTCCTAACCCATGCATTGTGATGAAAAATGCAACGAAGACATGATACTGGATATGAAGCAATATGATACCGTAACTTAAAGTGCCGTGCATCAAACATCCCCACCTATGCACCAGGCCCAAGTAGGCCGCAAACAAAAGCCTCCACGAACATTGAACGAACAAGAGAACAATTGCTGACCCTGCAGAATGAGCCCAGTGAGAACTGACAGCCAAGGGGGCAATGTTGCAACTCGCATGCCACAAGCCGAAGCCAAGGTCACACCTGCAAACTAAGCCAGACACGCAGAGGCAAATACAATTTTAAATGTGCAGAATTCTGCCTCAACCACGGTCTCTCCTCACGTGACCAAGCCGAACCTGACAGGGTGCCAGACCCAGGAGGGAGAAGTCGCCTGGGTCCCACGTTTTGAGACACAGGCTGCAACAATGAAATGACCCAATGGACACCTACGGCGGTGGGAATAGTCTGCTCTCAAGCATATGAGCAAATCCACGTATTGTCTGCACAAACACATAGTTACATATTGTTGCAAATGACAGGTACACCGCGAGCTGGGAACAACGATGGTCCCAGGCTGGGGGGCTCGCGAGTGGACCAATCAGAACATGGGGCACTCGTCACTGACGCCATTAACATTAGCCAATCATCAGGGGTCTTCGTGTAACAATTTTCATGTATCTAATAGAAGGGACAACCCAAGTATACCACCTGACTGACCCTTAACCACTAACAATCTCCTGTCTACGTGTGCTATACTAACCCTACCACTCGAGGAACCAATCCAGAGTGGCGATAGGTTTTTTGCTAACTTTCCCAGGTGACGCAAGTAGCGCGTCATACTGAGGCAAAAAGGGCCTGCGAGCCCCACGAATTCCGAGAGTCAGGACGGACGCGTACGATCCTAGACCCATCCCTGCCGTTGTTTAATAAACAGCAGAACCACCTTGCTTCTTGTGTCTGTCTCATACTCATTTTTGGGATACGCGGGAGGAGTTGGGGCCTCCCTGCCCGGAGGTCCGCGGACGGCCCAGCTGACCCCGGGAGAATTTCCCCCCGACAGGATGGTCTGGGCTAAACCCAGGAACTTCCCTCATAGGAGTCGGATGAGTGGAGTTGGGAGCTTTTGCGAGTCACTCAAGTAAGATTTTAACTCCATGTTCACACCCAATTCATTTAAATTAAAGCTCTTGCAGTCTATATCCTCATATTGGTTAGCCAAGAAGGCCACTCATCAAGAGACCACTTCTGACTGCCATTATGTTTTTCATATTTGTCAAACACTAATCCAGATAACTTGTGGACAGTGATATTATTTGCCTGTGAGTTTTCATTAGAGGCAAGGGCTGGTTGCTTTATTCCTGCCCTGATCCATTCTTCCAACCATGATTCAATGCGTGCCAGAGTTTCTGGAAGTTTGGAACCCCAAGTAGAGGGTCACTTGTCATGTCATCCATATTATATGGAGAGAGAAGAGGTTGTTTAGTCAATAAATGTTCCAAAAAGGGGCCTGCCTCTGAAAACTCAGAGGGTGCAGAACAACATAAGGCTTTTTTTCTTGCATGAGTATTCCTGTGTCATCCTGTTCCCAGTCCTCTTTTAACTACTGTTGATTATATACTCTAGCCTTATCTTTTTCTGACTGTGGCTTCCTTTTTTTGAGCTGTGCTTCCCTCATTGCTTTCTGCCAAGCGTAATCTTCTCATTTATTGTATTTTTCCCACTGAAGTGATCTAATTCCATTTCGTCCCTTTGCTGACAACCTTTCCCTGAGGTACCCTAATTTCTAAGTCAAACGTCTAATGCTGTGGAATTTGTAAATTGATTGTCAACAGTATATCAGTGCCAGAAATAATAACACCCGCAGGCCTTTTTTACCATTATTTCCCATCCCAGGAAACCTTCTGGGGGAGTCAGAACATGCTGTTCAAGTTTATTTAAGTGTTTCCTAAAAACATAACATGTGGTGGTTGCATTGCCCATATTTCATATGCATTGATACACCTGTGATCACAATTCATGGGTGTTGATTGAACTTCAAAAAAAGGGTATGATTAATGCCCATCTAAAACTAAATCGACAGATGGGAGCAAGCTACGACCATCAAATAATAATAAAGCAGTCCTAGTGGTGTCTTGTCAAAATAAAAGGGCCTATACCAAAAAAACCTACCGCCAATCATTACCTCTAAATACAAATAGTTTGGGGGGAATAATGTTATGAAAGAAAGAAGTGTTCAAAATGATATGTCAGGTTTTCAGGCCGCTGGCTGCCCTAACCCATGTTTTCAGCACGAGATAAGGCAGTTTACTCGAGCGTAGCACAGTCTCTAGCTTCTTTAGCACGCAGTTACAGTTCGATCATCAGCATCAGGGCCATCTTAGCGTAAGTCTCCTTGCTTCTCAAAGTCTCTTCACTCAAAGGGCCTGATGCAACCCAATAAACAACAAGTTACTTTTCCTCTTCAGATTTTCACAAGCCTTCTCATCGGGTGAGTCACTCTCCAGCCTGGGTCCCCCCCTCAGCCGTGCTCTGCTCTTTTCAGCCTAAAGTGCTGTACAATGTTCGTAAGTTATTATTTTCTGGGTGACTCACGGTTCACCCCGGATCCCCCTCAGACAGGCTCAGATCCCTTCAACACAATTAGTTTCCCTCAGCCGGGCTCAGACCAACGTCAATTTTACCTCAAGTATTGAAGACTTTCGAATGTGCACTGGGTTTGGCTTGACCCGTTGCAGGACCACTTCGATTTCACAATTCTCTTTCTTTTAACATTCGGTTGGATACCTACCAGAGACTTTCAAATGAGCACCCAACGTGATGCCGAACCACTCTGCCTACGGTACCGTATTTTAGCTTCAAAGTTAATGTCACGGTGCTTGCCCCCAGACATCAGGAGCAGACCAGCCTGCCCCAGGTACTAGCACCTATGGGGACCTTTAAGGCCCCAAAAGGTTGCCTCAAGACTTCCTGGACTCTATCCTGGCGCCGTTGGCGCCAGGCTCATAATATTCTTTCAAGTAAGGCAGGTTGCAGTGGAAGAGGAATCACATTCAGCCCAGTCTGAGGCATGCTGGAGGGACTACTTTACCTGGGACTACTTGTGCAGGGTGTGGTTGGAGGGGCTACTTCACGTGGGACTACTTGTATGAGGCTATATAAACCACAACCTAAGAACAGAACACGCTTCGCGTTATTCTGCACTCCTGCAGCATAACGCTCACCGTGTCTGCTAGCTTCAGTGAACCCTGGTCTTCAGCCCCGCCCGTCCTGAGATTCACGAACCATCGCCTGTGAAGAAAGAAAGGAGGAGAGAGAGAAAAACAAGAACAAAGACAGCAGTTACGTTCTTACCTGACGCTCCATCTTCAGTCGCTCCGGAGTCTCCACACCTGCCGAACCGTAAAGAAACATCAGGTTAGCCGCGCAGAGGGAAAAGGCCACATTAAAGACATTTCAACATTACGCCAGCGGTAATACTCACCTGAAGGCTGCACACTCCTGCGATCCATCAAGACACCTTCACGCGATCGCCGCTCCCGAGTCACTGCACCTGCTGAACAGAAAAGGAACAGCAGGTTAGTCGCGCAGAGGGTCAAGTACCGTATTTTAGACATTGTCACTTTGCGTTAGCATTGAAACTCACCTCTGGAATTCTGCTCATCTTTGTAGAGAGGAAGCACTCTTCATCGGGCATATCGAAACCGCATCTGCAAAGTAGTGAGGATTTTGGCAACTTGAACTCTAAGCAAACTATACCAAGAAACTATTGGCATAAAGACTCACCTACAGAGTCACAGTTTTTCAAGACTCTACACCAGCACGCAGGATCAGTGATGTAACTAGATCCTATGAACAGCAACGCACCCCTGCATACAGTCGCAGGATGGAGATTCTGCCATTCATAACTCTAAGGTGAGACATAGTAGATGGGTGCACAAGGAGGTCAAGGGAGGTGAGAGCCGGTCCTCTTCCTTATGTCTAGTTAATATTTTGTTTCAACATTCCAGGCAAACCTTCATTCGTGACAGAAGGGTAAAACAGAGAGGGCACAAGCAGCCATTCATCACTCTGCTTTGTGTGATGCTGGTGGAGATAGTCACTGCCCAGCTTCGTTCGGCGCCCCTGTGGAGACCAGGTGAGCGTAACAGAACGCAAAGCCTTCACACAAAATCTCTACTTGGGCGCCATGGAAACTTCAGAGACCGACCAATTAGCCCAGCTTTTGGGGGAACTCAGAGCAGAGGTGCATTCAGCTTGGAAAGAAACCAACGCTCTAAGGAGAGAACTGATTGTGGCCAAAGAGCGTACAGATCACCTAGCCAGACAATTACTCCAATCACAGGCTGGCCACACACCGTTACCTGGAATGGGGGCATCAGTCCCAACTCTGTCAAGCAACCCAGTGCAGGTGGTCCTTCCGGGGGCTATACCTTTGGCTCCACCAGAACGCTTTGCGGGAGACCCAAAACGGTTTGCGGTTTTTATGAACCAGTGCCGTCTACATTTCCTATGTAGGCCTGGAGCCTTTCCGAACGATCAATCAAAAGTGGCCTTTGTACTTTCATACCTCATTGGCAGTGCCACGGACTGGTCATTACCACTAGTTAATCAAGACGATCCCCTTCTCCGAGATTTCCTGGGGTTTCAGCAGAATGTGGAGAAGTTGTTTGCCCGACATTCACATGGCCAAGCTTTAGATAACGAACTTCTGTCTCTACATCAAGGGAACCAGAGTCTGTTAACATATATTGCAACCTTCAATAGACTGGTGGTGGAAACCAGTTGGCCTGAAGACAAAAGAACTACGTTGTTTCATTGTGGGTTGAGAGGCGAGTTAAAAGACGTTTTGACTCAAGTGGTCAATCCACCAAGAGACTGTGTGGAATACATTGACTTGGTGGTACAGCTGGACCACAGACTACAGAACCGGAAAGCTGACCGAGCTAGATTGGAGAATCGGGTGTTTGTGCGTCCGAGAGACAACACTTCCAAAACCACTGACATGTCCGAACCCATGCAAATTGGAGGAGTACGGGGACCGCTATCCAAGGCAGAAAGAGACAAAAGAAGGCAACAACAGTTGTGCTTATATTGTGGGACAGCCGGTCATTTCCTTCGAGACTGTCCAGTGAAACCACCCAAGAAGGCAGTCGGGGCTGCTGACAAGGTCAGCGCTGAATCAGAGCCAGAAAACTACCCCACCTGACAAGCATAGAGGTCCGCTTGTCGAGCGAGAAGAAGAACTCTCAGACCTTGCACCTAGCCTTACCAATGATCCTCATTAGTCACCAGCAACGGTCTCGTATGCATGCGGTCAGAGCTTACATCGACAGCGGAGCCATAGGTAACTACATGGATCGAGAATTGGCTTCAAGGATGAGTCTTCCTCTTTGCGAAAAGGCAACGACTGATTTGGTCACTACTGTCGACGGAACAGTGATCGCTTCTGCCCCTGTAACACAGTCGACGACAGAGATGACACTGTTGTGCCATGACGGGCATCGAGAAACCATTGTGTTCGACTTAATCAAAGCTCCACAATTCCAAATAATTCTGGGAATGCCGTGGTTAGAAACACACAATCCTTGCATAGACTGGCGTGATAAGAGGTTGACCTTCTCAGAATGTACTCATACTTGTTAACGAGCAGAAGAACCCCCGACCAAAAAAATTGCAACAGTCATGAGTCCGACAAATCTGCTACCTCAGGAATACCAGGATTTCCAGGATGTTTTCCAGAAGGACCAAGCCAATACTTTGCCGCCTCATAGAGCATACGACTTCCAGATCGATCTCATACCTGGCGCTCAGATTCCATGCAGTCGGATCTACGCCCTCACGGAACCCGAGAATATTCATCTAAAACAATATTTAGATCAATACCTGGCTAACGGCTTTATTCGCCCGTCCAAGTCCCCGGTGGCCTCGCCCTTATTCTTCGTCCCTAAAAAGGAAGGAGATCTAAGGACTTGTATCTACTACCACGCATTAAACCAAGTGACTGTAAAGAACCGGTACTCCTTGCCTCTAATCCCTGAACTGCTGGACCAAGTGAAGGACGCTCGAATTTACACTAAGTTGGATCTCAGAGGGGTGTACCATCTCGTACGAGTCAAAAAGGGGGACGAATGGCAGACTGCCTTCCGCACCAAGTATGGGCTATTTCAATATCAGGTGATGCCCTTTGGGCTTTGTAACGCCCGGGCGGCGTTTCAATATTTTATGAACGATGTCCTTCAAGAGCTAATTGATGTCTGTGTCGTCGTATATATTGACGACATCCTGGTGTACTCCTCTTCCGAGCGGGACCATGTGAAACACGTCCGTGCTGTACTTGAAAAACTCAGGCAACATAAGCTATATGCTAAATTAGAAAAATGCTTCTTCCATGTTTATGAAGTCGAGTTTCTTGGGTTTGTTCTGACCTCTCGTGGCGTTCGTATGGATTCGCAGAAAGTAAACGCCATCCTCAAGTGGCCCTCTCCAACTTCAATCAAGGGAGTCCAGAGCATGCTTGTATTTGCAAACTTCTATCGCCGATTCATTCCAGGCTTTTTGCAATTGGTGCATCCCATCTCATCCTTATTACGAAAGAATAAGCGCTTTCAGTGGTCTGAAGAAGCGGAAAAGGCCTTCCAAGACCTGAAAAAGAAATTCACCTCAGCCCCAGTCCTAAAACATCCTCGCCCAGATCTCCCGTACGTGGTAGAAACCGATGCTTCCAGTCTGGTAATGGGGGCGGTCCTTTCTCAAAAAGATCCCGAGACAGGTCAACTTCACCCAGTGGCCTTTTGGTCACGAAAGTTCACAGCACTTGAACTGAATTACGCTGTAATAGACAAGGAACTTCTAGCCATCAAGGCAGCATTCAAGGATTGCCGGCATTATCTCCTAGGAGCCAGACACACCATTATAGTGATCACAGATCATCGTAAACTACAATACCTAAAGACGGCCAAGGCCCAGTCCTCTCGCCAACTCCGATGGGCGTTGTTTTTTGCTGAATATGATTTCGTGATTACATACCGACCTGGTTGCCGAAACGGAAAAGCAGATGCTCTGTCCCGCATAGGGATGGAAGAAGCATACTCAAGTCCAGACCCAGTGGCCATAATTGTTAACTGTTAATGTTAACTGTTACTGTATACTGGTAGGTTATAGTACAATTGTAAATAACAGTTTACATGAATCTTCAAATTCCACACTAACATGGGCAGTCAGCAGATCCCAAGGAAGACAACAAATGCGGAAATTAAAGATCTCCTGTGACAATCCTGCCCCTCCCTCTTGGAAGAATAATACCACCAGAGAGAAAAAGGGCACGACCCTCAGGGAAACCCTCCGGTGGAAAAAAAAACCTGCATCACCGTAGATAGCCGGACTTCTGGCCAGATATTAGGGTTGGATGCTGTCCACTGGCAATCGGAAACTTGCTGGCGGTGAAGACTTCTCTAAGTTCTCTCTGGTCTGAAAAGATACTGACTATAGAGCGTGCGTAGAACCTGGTCGTCGGGAGCACGCAAATCTGTGTCCTGAAGCACTAGATAGAAAGTGGGTCTACCAGGAGAGAAGGAATTTATGGTCAGAAGGCAATAGCAACCGAGGAGGGTAGTATCGGAAAGCGTAAAAGGGGAGACTCACTTTCCAATGACAGGCGGGTAAGTTATATCTCACTACAAAGGGGTTGAAAGGATTAGCAGCACACGGAGATACAAAGGAAGCAAACGGAGACTGCTGGGGAGATTCGGCACAGGGAGAGTGCAGTAAGGAGAGTCTAAACACGAAAAGGGTAATAACAAGAAAGGTTAGAAAGAGGAAAAGTCACAAGCATGAAAGGACATAAGCTAAACTCCTAGGAGCGAACTTACGGAGAACCGGTATGAGCAGTAGCGATGCGTTTGCTTGCTGCACTTCCTTCCGTATATGAAGTCACGTGATTAACCCATAACGTTCCTTGCGAACGTGAAACAACAGTACCGCCGTCCTCAGCACAATCACGTAGAACGCCGGCCATGTTGAGCGTACTCTTCCTGATTGATCCACATAATCGCTTGCGCTGCCACAATGACCAGCGCCGGAAAAGTGTAACAATAATCCCTGGGGGAAGGATCCTGGGAATTACTACATCGCTGACCCTGGATGACATCCACAACGAAATTTCGCATCTCCTCGACACCAAGGCTTTACAGGATTGGTTGACTAAAAGCAAATACCATTCAGTCACAGATCATTTGCCTTATTTTCAAGGGTGTCTTTATTTACCTAGTAAGGAACTTCAGGAAAAAGTCATCTCAAATTACCACAAATCGTTGGTAGGTGGTCATCCGGGAATTGCAAAAACCGAAGCCAAGGTCAAGAGACATTTCTAGTGGCCAACATGGCGTAAATACATCAGACAATTTGTACTATCATGCAGCATTTGTGCACAAAACAAAGCCCAGAAAAAGAAACCATCAGGTCTACTACAACCTCTGGATGTTCCACCTACACCCTGGCATACATTGTCTCTTGATTTTATCACTGATCTTCCCCCTTGTAATGGAATTAACACCATTTTAGTGGAGGTAGACTTCTTTTCCAAAATGGCCCACTTCATTCCGCTAAAAGGTTTACCCTCAGCTTCGATTCTGGTGAAGGAGTTCCTAGAACAAATTGTCCGGATACACGGATTCCCCTCCGTTCTAGATTCAGATCGGGGCAGTCAGTTTATCTCACAGTTTTGGAGAAAATGTTGCAAGTTAGCCCAAATCGATGTAAGACTTTCCACCAGTCACCATCCTCAAACGGATAGTCAAACCGAGAGAACCGACCAAACACTGGAACAGTACCTGAGATGCATGTTACACCAAACAGAAAGCAGTTGGAAGGACATTTTATGGATAACCGAGTATGCCTATAACAACTCTTTACACTCCAACACTGGGCAGAGTCCGTTCTATACAATATATGGGAGGCATCCACGAACCTCTGAGCTCGATCCACCTCAACATTTAGAAATGCTAGCCTAAGTAGTTTTCACACTACCATTACACAAGCCTTCAAGAGAGCGACAGAACATTTAAGGCAAGCTAAGGAAAAATACAAGAGATCGGCAGATCAACATAGGAGTGAAGCTCCATAGTACCAGGTTGGGGATGAGGTCTGGCTAGCCTCGAAACACATACCAATAAAAGGAACCCACACATTTAATCCCAGATATTTGGGTCCATACACCATTAAGGCCATCATTAATCCAGTGGCGGTAAAATTGGAGTTACCTCCGAACATGCAAGTCCATCCCGTGTTTCACATCTCTCTTTTGAAACCAGTACAGCCTGGAACTCGGGTAACGAAACCACCAAAACCAATCTTGGTAGACGGTGAACCAGAATTCGAGGTTAAAGATATTCCAAACTTGTCAAATCGAAACTATTCTATCTAATTGACTGGAAAGGCTATGGACCACAAGAAAGAACATGGGAGCCAAGTGACCACATTCATGCCCCACGTTTAGTAAAACAGTTCCATCAAAACCATCCAACCAAGCCTGGACCGGTGGGGCAAACCACCTTAGGAGGGGCCTTGGGGGGGGGAGTGCTGTCACGGGGCTTGCCCCCGGACATCAGGAGCAGACCAGCCTGCCCCAGGCACAAGCACCTATGGGGACCTTTAAGGCCCCAGATCCCTTCAACACAATTAGTTTCCCTCAGCCGGGCTCAGACCAACGTCAATTTTACCTCAAGTATTGAAGACTTTCGAATGTGCACTGGGTTTGGCTTGACCCGTTGCAGGACCACTTCGATTTCACAATTCTCTTTCTTTTAACATTCGGTTGGATACCTACCAGAGACTTTCAAATGAGCACCCAACGTGATGCCGAACCACTCTGCCTACGGTACCGTATTTTAGCTTCAAAGTTAATGTCACGGTGCTTGCCCCCAGACATCAGGAGCAGACCAGCCTGCCCCAGGTACTAGCACCTATGGGGACCTTTAAGGCCCCAAAAGGTTGCCTCAAGACTTCCTGGACTCTATCCTGGTGCCGTTGGCGCCAGGCTCATAATATTCTTTCAAGTAAGGCAGGTTGCAGTGGAAGAGGAATCACATTCAGCCCAGTCTGAGGCATGCTGGAGGGACTACTTTACCTGGGACTACTTGTGCAGGGTGTGTTGGAGGGACTACTTCACGTGGGACTACTTGTATGAGGCTATATAAACCACACCCTAAGAATAGAACACGCTTAACGTTATTCTGCACTCCTGCAGAATAACGCTCACCATGTCTGCTAGCTTCAGTCAACCCGGTCTCAGCCACGCCCGTCCTGAGATTCACAAACCATTGCCCGTGGAGAAAGAAAGGAGGCGAGGGAGAAAAACAAGAACAAAGACAGCAGTTAAGTTGTTACCTGACGCTCCATCTTCAGTCGCTCCGGAGTAGCTGCACCTGCCGAACAGTAAATAAACATCAGGTTAGCCACGCAGAGGGAAAAGGCCACATTAAAGACATTTCAACATTACGCCAGCGCTAATACTCACCCAAAGGCTGCATACTCTTGCGATACATTGAGACACCTTCACGCGTTCGCCGCTCCGGAGTCACCGCATCTATTGCACAGAAAAGGAACAGCAGGTTAGTCGCGTAGAGGGCCAAGTACCATATTTTAGACATTGTCACTTCGCGTTAGCGTTGAAACTCACCTCTGGAATTCTGCTCATCATTGTGGAGAGGAGGCACTCTTAATCGGGCACATCGAAACCGCATCTGCAAAGAAACAAGCACACTAGTGAGGATTTCGGCAACTTGAACTCTAAGCAAACTATACCAAGAAACTATTGCCATAAAGGCTTACCTACAGAGTCACAGTTGTTCAAGACTCTACAGCAGCCCGCAGGATCAGTGATGTAACTAGATCCTATGAACAGCAACGCACCCCTGCATACAGTCGCAGGACGGAGAGTCTGCCATTCATAACTCTAAGGTGAGACATAGTAGAGGGGTGCACAAGGAGGTCACAGGAGGTGGGAGCCCGTCCTCCTCCTTATGGCTAGTTAATATTTTGTTTCAACATTCCAGGCAAACCTTCATTTGTGATGGAAGGGTAAAACAGAGAGGGCACAAGCAGCCATTCATCACTCCGCTTCGTGTGACGCTGGTGGAGACAGTCACCGCCCAGCTTCGTTTGGCGCCCCTGTGGAGACCACGTGAGCGTAACAGTTAATTCGTTCATCTGCTGTTTTAATAATCTTCTTCATACAATGTTGTAGCTTGGAACCTTGGTTTCCATACAGACCGGTCTGGTATCAGTGTCCCCAACTCACCGGCTGTGCTGACTTCACTGGTGTCAATTTTTTGTGGGAGCCAAGTATAGTACCACAGCGGCAATCGCCTCTCCCCGCCTTGATTATCGACGGGGGAGAGCCCACACAATGTAGGATTCTTCAGCTTTAATTCCAGGTCTTACGTTTCCTATTCTCGAAGGCTCATGAAAGATGCAGTCCTTCAGTGAAAAGCACTTCCCTCCTTTCAATCCTCTTCAGTCTAGCCGTCTCCCACCTTGTATTAAACCGACATCTTGGATCTGCTGCTTCCTCATGTGCTTTACCTCGCTCACAGTGTAATTTTGTGCTCTGCCTTTTATCCGTGTGGGGAAGTGTGATGGAAGTCAGGTGTGTGCAATGATCAGTAATTGCCTGACTCTGCCTGACCATTGTATTAGGACATGTCAGGTATACGGCTCTGGTGTTAGTCCGTTTTTGCTCACAGTGAGTTGTCCATGGGAATGTGTTTGTGCCTGAAAGGGGGGGGATCAGTCCCTACGTATCCTACTTGATAGGATTGGGTAAAGGTGTTACAAGGAAGGGGATACAGTGTCTCGCCATCTGGTGTCCAACTTTCAATCCCTGAAGGCCCCTCATCCAGGTGATCCTCCTGTACTGGTCCACCCCCAGGAACTGGATCCAAAAGCGATGGCCGTGTCCTGGCCACCTGGATGACAGATCCCCACAGACTAAAGGGTGAGACACCTTCACATTTCTAAGACCAAGAATAAGACACCTTCGCAAAATAATTTAGTCACATAGATAAATGTATTAGCATCTGGACAAAACACTCGAGCGGAGAGAGGCGACAATCAGTGCTCTCTGACTTACTTACAATCTTGCGCTCTTTAAATACAGCTTTTTCAGCTACGTTAGCATGACACGTAAATAACACAGGGTCCTTGGAAGATAAATCACTGGCAGGTGGAACAGAAAGTTTGGTGAGTAATTATAGTGAAGAACAAATAAAGACATGCAGGGGGAGACTCAACATGTGTTCCTTTCTATCCTTAGCCTGAGGTAAGCGTCACCACCATCTGGTATTTGCATGTGCTAGTTTGACCATGCCATTTTGACTGCAAGCTATTTCCTAGCTGTCAGCCTTTCAATGGGAAAGAGCAGTGCCTGCAGTTTGGCAGATAAACATTTTTGTGGACTTTGCGGTTTGTGAAACACGGGGGAAAACTGTCATGTAACATTAACTAGAGCGACAGCTTGTGTTCACTTAATGTGTATTTCCACATACGTCTTTTCAACCAGCTGGTCATCCCAAATTGGCCCTTGGGATAGATAGGGAGCAGAGCTTGCCTCTTCCTTGGAGCTCTCTGTCTTCACCTCTGTGTCAGAGGCCTTTGGAGCAGACTATACCCCCAACAGATGAATCCTTTTTTAAGAATTGTGCAGACTTAAATCAACTAAGGGGAGTGTTCCCCCATTTAAATATGCAAAATGCCACAGTGGGTTGGTCCATAGAAAGCTTGTTGTTGACGGTCCCAATCTAGGCTGCTGTAACAAGTGTCCTCTGCCTGCTGAGGTCTACCCATAGTGCTTTGTCTTGAGTAAGTGGGGAGAGGGACAGGACATTTGAGAGCCCTAGAAAATTCCAAGATGGAGAGACCCCCTCTGTGGACTGAAGAACTCTCCTTAGCTACTCAAGTGAACAAGCCCATTTACTCTGCTGACATCAAAAGTATTTCAGTAATCTGGCACCTGATGGAAGTGGCCATTGTAATTACAGGACTGCCTGTGAAGTACCACACTTGAGCCCCGGGGGATTGTTCCTGTTCCCTGGAGTATGTGACAAGCTTTCTCCGGGGGATAAATGCATAGGCTTCCTGGGTGGCACCCACATGGTTGTTATGGGCACAGCCAGCCCAGACCGAGTAACATACACCAGGCACTTTTATGAATGATTCTGTCATGATCTCTGCTTCCAAAAGATCAGGACTTGCCCGACTCCCTTGGAAGCAGACCCATAACCCCGGTTCCGAGTGCCAGCCAGTCCCAATTGGGACCTTTTGGACCCTGTCCTGGCGCCAGTGGCACCAGGCTCATAAAGATGCCCAGTCCCAGCGCTGGAAGCGCCGGGCTCATAATGCTTGGGTGGACTTACCTGCAGCAGACCATGCTGCTTACTTACCTGCCAGTTGAACCTCTGATCCTCTTCTGTTTGGGACTACTTTTCCTGTTGGGTGGGGCAGGAGCCACTCCCTAGGTTCAGAACACTGGAAATCTTCTGGAAAGCAGGAACTGTTTTCTTACCTAGGCGTGGCTGTGGAAGGAGACACCTAAGCACTACAGGAGGCTATTTAAACCACACCCGATGGATGAATCTTGCTTTGCGTTATTCTGCATTCTCTGCAGCAGAACGCTCATCGTGTCTTCTGCTTCTGATCCTGGGCCTAAGGGAACAAAGGCTTACCATCCTGGAATCCAGTCTTCAGCAGCACCTGTAAAGACAAAGAAAGAACAGGTTAGCACTACGGTCTTCAGTGGCAGCGCATCTCTTACCTGGTCCATCGGCTGTCACCAACGCCTCGCGCTGCATTCCGGCATCTGAAAGACAAAGGCTTACCTTCTCTTCGCATGCTCCGGAGGTCTTCGCACTGCATTCCGGCATCTGAAAGACAAAAGCTTACCAGCTCTTTGCACGCTCCGGAGGCCTTCGGCGCTGCATCCCGCATCTTAAAGACAAAAGAAGGTGCGTTTAAAGACATTGGGCAACTTTATTACTCACGTGCCATTACTCCTTCCCACGCCGAATCCAGTGGGTATTCCAGCACCCTTCAGCTTCTCTAAAGCTCCGAACTTGTACCTGCAAGATAAAAGGGACAGTTAGTGCGCATCGTGAAGCAGGCTACAAGCGCTTACTTACGTGCTTCCAGGCGCTTCTATTCCTCACGCGGGTTCAATCCTCAACTCTCATCAGCCCGCCATCCGCCATCGCCGGAACCCTGCAAAACAAGAGATATCATTACAAAAGACTTTTAAGACATTTATAGTGCCCAGAACTTACCGTTCGTGCAGTTAACGACGGACAGCAGTCCTCTGAGGTCAAGAGGCCTGCACCCTTATCCAGTGAAGAAACTGGTTACGGCACCCTGCCCCGAGGCAGATGGAGAGCTCGGCGTTCACTTACCTAAGGTGAGGGTGTTAACCTTTGGGGTTCTACAGGAGAAGAGAAAGGGAAGAGGAGAGAGACACCCAATAACCCCAGTTCATTAATCCCATATTTTCTATCTGCAGACATCTTACTCTTCGAGTCAGACATACAGTGCACAGAGGTCCAGCCCAAAGAGCCAACCGTGTGTTACACATTACCTTTGAAGATACAGCATTCACCCAGTCAAGACCGGCGCCTCTGCGGGAATCAGGTGAGCGTTACAGATTCACTCTTCACCAAGCTGATAGAATGACATCAAGTGCTTGTTGCTTTATAATTATTTAATCCCAGCAACCACCATGTCAAAACCAGACATGGTGTATGTTTTGTTTCAAATTAATACTGACCTGGGCAAAGTACTGGACAATTCTCCAGACCATTGTGCATAAGCCTCCCAAGCCATTACAGCAAGGGGAAAGGCCATATGCAAATCAGGCTTGATCCTACCCCAAAAGGGAATATTAAGCCCGAATTGGGTGGTCACATCCCTTCTGCACAAGACCAGTAGAAACCCCAGACAAGTGTCGGCATCATCAGTGAGGTGTAGCTTGGGTCTCTGAGCCCAGCATACTTGTTCGAGCATACCTGTCCCAATTAAGTAGATTGCTGGAAAGTTTAGAATTCATCTTAAACTATGGCACATGTCAGGGTTTGCTTCATATTTAGTTTTTACAAATACCACAAGGCTCCTGGGGACACAATGAGGGTACTCTGAACCAGAGGTGCATACAGCTAAACAATTCACCTGTTGCAATTTTTGAATGCCAGCAGCTATTACCAGGAATGCACATGCAACCTTTGAACCTGCCCTGCAGGGCAGCTGCTTGGGCTGTAAGTGGACAGCCACAACAAAGAAACAGAACCACTATGCTTTTTGGCAAGGAGCATTATGAAAGTAGAGTCTATTTGGCAGAGCCCACTTTCAGAAGCAAAATTACCCACCTCATTTTATTATTTGAAATGAAGAAAGCTCTGCCTATCCTTCCCTTACCAGGTGGCATTCTGACACAGAAATATGTTGCATTTAATGAATAAGGCCACCCAATCTAAAACAAAATCATGCTTGGCCTTATATGCTGAGAAGGCCCTTTGATCAGGTGGAACGGGAAAAGAAAAAGAAAGTGCTATGCTATTTTGAGATGTAGCATATGATCATGGCCAGTAAAGTAAGTGGTTTATTTTATATAGCATCCTTGCCGGTGGTGTTAGTGGGTCAGGCAGCTCCAGAAATCTGTGATGTTGAGGAGTGCATGTTGGATGCGCCCATTACCTCTGAGCAAGGGATTCTATGGTGTCCAGGGCAGGGGAAGATGCAATGGGATGGGTAAGCCAGAAAGGTAGTCTGAGGGTTAATAGTACCAGTTGGTGCATCTGAGTGAGGGGTGTGTTTAGCAAAAGGACTGGGTAGGAGGCTGTTTAGTGCACTAGACCTTTTGGGACATCTAATGGGGAATTAATATGATGTAACCCTGAACAATTTTAGAAGTGAGACTTTAGTGTGGGAGGAGTGGGGTCAGTGCTTAGATACTTCTTCGGGTGTGGCAGTAGAGCCATTTCTTGGTTTGAAATTGTGGTCTTATAATGAGCATCATAGTAAAGGAGATGGGGATCTGGATGAGGTACCCCTGATTGGGATTGTTTCTTGAGCAGGCAGTACAGCAGACTAATTATATATATTTTTAAATTAAATGTTTATTGGTTAAACTTGCCAGAGCTACTACATAGCTAAACTAAGTTACTCTAACCATTTACATTCATTCATTCATTCCATTCCACAATAAGAAAAATTTCACAGTACATGACATAACAGTCCTTCCTCCAACTTAAGTCAACGGCGGGGGGGGAAAAAAAACGAAAAGGAAGGATAAAAAAAAGAAATGGCAAGGCCAAAATCAGATTCCCTTGTTAACGGTTCACGTGAGCTTCCAACTCCTTGTGTTGAGTGGGCTTGTGTTCCTTAGACTTTACTAGAACGGCTTCAATAAACTTGAGAACGTCTAGGCTAAGACTTGTACTCTACCCCATTATCATCCACTCCCACCAGCTCTGGTCTAATTCAATGTTACACATTTTTTGATGTTTCTTGAGGTGTAAAGTTGAGAGTTGGGTAAGTGGTTACTCAATTATTAGGGGTTTCCACCATTCCATACAATCCACAGACTCTACAGTGTGCTTCTTACGGGGGTATTAACGTTCTCTCAAGTGCCACCTCTCTTGTATCTAAGATGTTCAATCTTGCTCTCAACAAGAGATCTCTGTAAATTGGTGAGGGAAACTTCTGCAGATATACTGAGAGTTGGTTTTTCTTTGGTAGGTCTTCTCGTATCTAAATTCCTCAGGTGCACTGTTTCATAGCTTCTTGTTAATTTTCATGGGGTTAGAGAGTAACTCAATCTTTCATTGTTCTATCCATCTTAGCCCAGAATTTTTGCAACATTGGATCACTGTTTTTTTCTTTGGCATTTAAAGATTTCCAGAGGAGATTCGTCTTCTGCCAATCTAGTTTTTCGGTATAGTGTGATGGACTTCCACAGCACAATGCTCTCCAGAGATTGTAGTCTGAGTTCGTGGTGTATAACCGCCATTGAGAGGGCATTGCTCCTCGGTACCAGACAATCAGTTTTCAGGCCCAACCACAGCACTGAAACAGCTCTCTTGGACCTCAAAATCCAGATGGATGCCATCAGAGATTCAGGGAAACTTTGCATTCTCCTGCTGTTGGACCTCTCAGCCGCGTTTGACCTGGTGGACCACGAAAAACTCTGCAACTCACTTGCCCGCGAGTTTAATTTCTCTAGGGCAGCCACTGCTTGGGTGAAATCCTTCTTAACCGACCGCACCTCCAGAGTGTCCATAGGCAAAGAAGCAGCCAACCCCATCGCAGTCCCCATAGGAGTACCCCAAGGCTCTTGCCTTTCTCCCACACTGTACAACGCATATACCAAACTCCTGTTCTCAGCACTTGACGATATGGGTGTCATATACACACATTTTGCGGATGACACCCAGATCCTTATACCTCTTACAGGCAACTATGACAAGGAGACATTAACAATCAATAAAATTTACGTCATCATACAAAACTGGATGGCACTAAACAGCCTATGTCTTAACGATGAGAAGACAGAAGTCCTCATCGTAGGATCTCCAGCCAAAATAGCAACCCTTCAGCCAGAATATTCAACCATCAATATCGACGATACCAATATTCCAGTGTCGAAGCAAGTAAAAACACTGGGCGTGTACATCGATGCCAGCCTGACCATGACTAAACAGATCAATGTACTTTCCTCCTCCACGGCCTACACCTCCAAATTAATTGTGCTCAGCTGACAATTTCTGACCCCAGCAAATTGCCTCACCCTAGCCAGAGCACTGGTCCTATCGAAATTGGACTACTGTAATGTATTACTACTGGGCACCTCCAACACCAACCTAGCCAAAATGCAACTTTTGCAAAATAAAGTCCTGAGGGCAGCTCTAGGCATAAAAAAATCAGACCATATATCCAAGACTAGGAAAGATGCCCACTGGCTCCCCATCAAAGCCCGAATTATCTTCAAAACATTATGCATCACCCACAAATGCCTTACCAAAAAAGGACCTATCTACCTCAATAACACGCTGCATCCCAAATCTGACATGAGATTACTTAGATCCAATGACAAACTCCTCCTGGAACCCCCCGCCCCCGATTCAAAACCACAAGAGCAAGGGGCAGCAGCTTCACCACTTTAGCTCCCAAACACTGGAACACCCTACCCATCAACATCAAAAAAGCATCCTCCTTCACGGTCTTTAAGAAACAGTTAAAAACCTGGTTATTCAACCAATATTAGCACCCAAAGATAGGACCCCGTCCATCGTATACTGTTGTGAATATTTAGTCCACTGTATATTGTTGTGAATATTTTGTAATTTATATCATGTAATGCAACTAATGTAATGTTTGAATTCTACTAATTTCTAAGCTGTCTTATAACCACGCCGTGACACCCGAGGGTCTGGGCGTGTAACAAATAAATAAAATAAATAAAAAATAAATAAAAATTGGGCAGCCGCAAACGTTTCCACCAAAATAACCCTTCTAGTAGGGCCTAGATTTTCCAGGACAAACACAGCATTCCCTCCGAGCCATATGACAAGATGGACACTACCTTCTGGCGATAGAATGATAGGTGCGGCATGAGGGAAAATCTGCCTTATTTTTGGAGGATTCTCGTGCCTTGTGCTGCCAGGGGTTTGGTCTTTATTCTAAGTGCATGATAATGAGGACTCTCATCACAGTTCCCATTTATCACAACCCCCAAATGTATCATTGTGCCCACAACTTCCATCCTTGTGTCACCTTTCCACCAAACTTGATCTAATCGCTGGGGCCTTCGAGCTGATGTCATGTTTAGGATTTTAGATTTACAGGCATTGATTTTCATGTGATTGGATCTGAGATATTGCTGGAAACAATTAAGTCTCCTTTGTAAACCTACTGGAGTTAAATCCATAAAAACAATATCATCTGCCTATAGGATCCACAGTGTAGATTTCCCATTTATTTTGGGTGGAAATGCCCCCACTTCTTTCTGCGATACTCCTAGGTCAGCTATATATAAACTGAACAAGAACGCTGCGAGGTTGCAGCCTTGTTTCAAGCCCCTGTATTTCTGGATTTTTTCCGAAAGCACACCTGTGCCTGCTAGTCTGACATGTACTAAGGTGTTGGTATAGAGCGCACAGATTGCTGCTGGCAGATCTTTGGGACACTTCAATTTTTTTTAATTTCGCCCATAATTTTGTTGTTTACACAGTCAAATGCTTTTTCTAAGTCCAGAAGGGCCATGTAGATGCCTGACCTTAATTCCAGCGCTCTTAATTTTAGGACCCCAATTATGAAGATGTTTAAAGATGCACCAACGCCTTTAATGAAGCCTGTTTGGTGGGGATCTAATATTCCAGATTTCATGGCCCATTTTGTCAGGTCGCTCAATAATATGGCAGCGAACAACTTTCCCCACTGAGTCCAACAAGGCAATTGGGTGATAGTTATATGGGTCCGCTATATCTCCTTTCTTGTATATTGGAACCACTATAGCTTCACACCAAGATGCTGGTACTTGTCTTGTACTCAGGACTTGTTTGAAAATTTGCATCAAAAGACTGCTACATTCTTCCATGTTCTCTTTTAGTAAAAAATTCGATATCCTGTCTGGGCCAGCTGCTCTTGATGAGCTAAGCCTCTTGATCCTTGCTTCCACATCTTCTCTGTCTATGTCAATGGCCTATTCGGCTTGAGATTTGGTGGATTCCATTGGTGGTACATCCCCAGGGTTGGAAAAAAGACTTGAATAATTGCCCCGCCACCCTGCTTCACTGACTTGCCCAAGCATTTTGTCTGCTCTGAAGGAGCCTCCATTATATAAAAGTTCCCAGAGATCTCTGGTGTTTTTCTGACAAATCATTTTTTGGCATTTGTTCTGCTTCAGATGGAAGTCGCTGAGACTTGGTGGCAATGAGCAGTTTTTAAACCTCTGTTTCCGTTGCCGGATTAATTCCACTAATTCTGGTAATTTTTGGGTTTTAATTGTTCTTAAATCAGCACAGAGGTGTTTTTGGCTCTATGGACTAGCAGATCATAAGCATTCTTTGGAGCCACACATGGGTTTTTACATGATTTCGAAAAATCTCTCAAAATCCATGTGTAGTCCACCTGTCTCTTATCAGCTTCCACTGCTTCTTTAAATTGGCCGCCAATCCTCGCAATCTCTCTCTTTCCTACCTTTAATCAATTATTTGCCCATGCTAATTCGACAGGGTCCATTACATTGCGGCTCTTCTGTTCTTGACCTGCTTCTAATGCCATTGCAACTAAATCATGATCACTTGCAGTCTGATTTTTCACTTCTAGGTTCTTAATTCTTCCTTTCAAATTCCCTGACACGAAGTAGTAATCCAAACAAGATCTCTTGTTTCCTCTGCCACATGTGCTTCTCCCTGGTGTATCCCAGAGTGTCTGTCCATTAAGCATATGGAGGTCTCTTAGATTTATTTCTTGATAGCAGGTCTGTGCACTTCCTTGTAAAGCTTTCTCTTTTTTTGTGAATCGTTTTTCATCTAACAGATGTATACTAAAATCACCACAGATTATCACGAGGGCTTCTTTCCATCCTGCCTGGGCTCTATCTACTTCTTTGCATATTGCTTGAACAAAGTTGATTTCTTGAGCGGAGTTCACCAGCCAATATGCGTTTATTAATATCAAGGTTTCCTGTTTGCCCTGGCTTTTTCTTAGCAGGTGCAAAACCTGCATATATGGATTTGGGATAGTATGTGCGACTGTTTTGTATTCTGAATCAACTTTCACCCAGGATAGTAGCCCTGAATAGGGTCTTCCTATGAGACCTTTACATGCTGGATTTGGAAAAGCTTCATAACCATTGCATGATGGAACTCTCCTAGACCAGGTTTCCTGCATACAAATGACGTCATACTTTGTTAGAGCTTTCATTTCATCTGTAAATAAGGGCTTAAATCCCCTAGGGTTGCAGGAAGCAAACCAAATCCACAAGGCCACTTCCTTACTGTAACGCTCACCTGGTATCCATGGGGATGTCACTCAGCCTGTTCTGACCTCTTACGACCTCGAACCCTTCCCTTGAGGCTACTCGACTGGAGACTGGGCCTGAAACACAGGATTGGTAGAGTTTAACTCCCTATTGTCTCTGTGTGCTTGAACCCCTTATTCCCCGGGGTCTAACCCTTCCCTTTGATCCACAGCTCACCTTGTTTTCGTGGATAGTGTGCCCTCCGTCCTGCTTTCAGCGCAGGGGCGCGTTGATTGATGCAGGCTCATTGCTGCCTAGTTACTTCACTGGCAAGAGTCCGACAGGTAAGTATAATGAATCTTTTGAACAGTTCTCTAACTTTTGTTCCTTTCCTTCCTTAGTTGATGGCCATCGTCCGGGGATGGCGGCGTGCTGCTGAGATGAGTAGCGCTGAAGGTGAGTGAGAGCGCGATGCACCCCTTTTGTATTTGTATTGAACTGAGTTATTTTTCTGTGTCTTTTAGGTGCCGCGACGTTTTCAGCGTGGATGCCGGTTATGAAGAACAAATGCGGTGAGTAAGCGCGGTATGCGGCGCCTCTAGATGTTTCCACGCTAACCTGGAGTGTCTTTTCCCTCTTGCAGATGGATGAGAAGTTCCGGAGACAGAGTTCCCCCAGAGCGGCTGGGATTCAGGTAAGCGTTTGAAGCTCGTACAGTCTTTAAAAATAAGCAAAGATTTGCAGAATGTTTATTAATGCCTTTTTTCTGTTCTTTTCCCTTTTCCTTAGGAAGCGCCGTGCCGGGATGTGAATGACACCGCCGAAGATGCCCGCAGAACAGAAGGAGCGATGAATGATGGGCAGAAGCGCCGCAAGGTAAGGCTGTTCGTAACAGTGTTCTTGTTCTTGCAGGAACTGAGTGCAGAAGAAAGATGCAGGCCTACTGGAGACCGATCCGAACACGGTGAGTGTCACGCTGCAGGTGCAGGAAACGCAAAGCATCTTTCTCAGCCTGGGCGTGGCTTAAATAGTCTCTGGGCATCCCAGGTGTCTCTGGGCTGAAGCACACCCAAAAGACTAGACTGCACATGCAGTTCTGGGAACCGAAATATGTGGGGGCATCCATCTTGTCCCCATCAATGCCCTACAAGTCCAATCCCCAATGTTATCCTATGGGAGTGAGTCTGGTGCCACAAGCACCAAGTCTGACTCCAAGTGGGTCTTTGGAGGGATGGAGAGGCCCTTGAGGGCCATGTAGGTGATCGTGGCCTGGCTCCAGCCTGCCATCTTGGAGGGCTGGGGACATGAGGGGCAGGAATCATGACACTTACATTTAGTCTATTTCTTACTTCTAACTGCTGATGCATCTGCCAACCACCTCCAGTTGTCACACTGCTCTGCTGATCTTCTATTCTCTTCTTGATGGTTATTTCTCACTGTGAAGCACACTTTATCCAAGTCGTGCATGCTTGCTGTCAGAGGTTTTCCAGGATTCCTAGTTGGTGAACAGCTCTCAGCGAGTGTCTTTACATACCTTGCAATAGCGGAGTTCCAGTTCTTTCAATCGGTCTCCCATTTTCCTGTAGAGATGAGGAATACTTACGGATATTTTGGCCTCCTTCTACTTGCTTACTATGATGTCACTTATTTGAGTTTAAAATTGTTTTATTTAAGGATTTCCTTCTTTGAGGCTCTTTATAGTTATATTGTCTTCTAGAAGAATCTGGTACAAGTCGGGATCTTTGCTCAGATTGAAAGCGGGACCTTTGATAGTCTTGTAAGTCATAGCCCAGGGGCAGCAATTTCTCACTTTGTTCCAAGATTGCTGTCTATTTCCCATGATATGAAATGCAAGACCACCCGATCGGTAGACTTTTCGGATACAAATTCCACTATCATATCATCATCGGAAGAGAGAAATCTCAAACCAGGTATGTGTTGAAATAATGTAATCACATTCAACCTGTTTAAAATAGGAGCCATGCAACCATTTCCAATCCGTTCCAAATACATTTTTGGAATTTCCTTTTTATGCCTTCTGCTGTTAACATGTGGGCTTTTCGCTCTTGATCGCCTAGAGTGAATGGATTGTGGCAGTTTCCGTTGGCTCAACTTCGCTTTTTTCTGATCCATGGTAAGAAATTCTCTCTCCTCGTCACGGTTCTTCGCAGGAGTAAAAGCTACTCTCTTCTTTCCTTTCTCTCCTTCAGGCTGGACTCATCCGTGATGTGGGCGGCTAAACGTTCAATTTCTACCCATTCAGATTCAGAGAGGTTATTCCAATGTGCATCTTCTTTGTCTTGCTCGATGATTTCCACCAAGTCACTGAGACATGTTACGTCCTTATAGTAGAAAGGGTATCTGCTCACTCTCGGACCGGCTCTGCCTGCCCTAAAACACCCTCCCACTCTCCCTTACAGGGTTGACTCTGCGCAATAGCCATGAACTCACAACTGGAGAGGTGATACTTTCAGCATAAACTAAGCATTTATTTGACAGAAAGGCAAAATATAAAAAGATACAGTAATTTAAGCAGCAAATGGGAATAATAAAAATGCAAGTTAGAGAAATCACAAATACTTAGAACACAGCCTCACGTTCCTTGCATCTAATGCGGGGAACCCAGGCTCATCTTAAACGAACTGCTATTCATCACCAGGTGCCTCCCCTCATATCTTTCAGCCAGTTCTTAAGAGAGAGCGTGTAGTAGAAAGGGCATTTGCACCCCCTGGGACCAGCCCTGGATTGCACTATAACCACCTACAACCTCTCACAGTTTCAAAACTATGCGAGGCACAATGTACACAGTCTGGAAGAACCCCACTCACAAGAAGATTTTACACTTGCATTTATTTACTAATAAACCAACTAAATCCAAGCAGCAGTTTTCAATAAAAAGGGATTAAAATGCAAGCTAAACAATGCAGGTTATTAGGTACAGGTGAGATGCAATAATATTCTTACACTCCTAGAAATCACTGATCTTGGTGCAATCTCGTCACATCAAGGACCCACGCCGCCCTCGTGCCTGGCGCCTCTCCCTCCTGGGACTGGCCTAGCCCTGTCTCTGCAGCCTGCACGGAGGCAGCATATGACAGCAAGAGCCTCTGCCCTTCAGTGCTGGCTGGTTTCCGGGCGCTGCTTTGCGTGCATGATCCAAACAGCCCAGCACGAGACCCTCCCTTTCTAGAGCAGGTTAAAGTCTTCTTATTAGGACTTCCTGTCTTTTCTAGAAGTTTCTTAACACAACCCCCTTTACGCAAAACATGTTTTCTATAGGAAAGCTTCCACTCTCCTTAGCGCTCGGGCCCCCTCCTTTTTTCTTCTGGGAAACTCTCCTTGGAATGTGGCCTTATCAGTGCACCTGCGAGCGCGGAGCACGGTGGAAGGCAGCACTGGACTAATGTCTGCCCACAGTGGCGCTTTTTGCGAGAAATAGCTGTTTATGAGCTGAAAAGCTTTTGCTGTTAACCCCTCGCAAGCACATAAGGGCTCTTAAATTGGCCATCTATTTATGAGGCACCATTCAGCAGCATTTTGCTACACTCTTCGAATAAGTTCTATGTAGCATTATGTATGTGCAACAAGCCTTAGACCTAAATATGTAGCTCAGTGGGTTAACGTCAGTGCTTCACACTACAGAGCGCCACAAGGAGCCGCGGGAGTACACCAAGCTCTGGGCACCTGCTCAATGCCAGTCCACGGAAGAATCCCCCTCGGGTCATGTGTACCTTCTCGCTGTCAGTCAGCATGACGCAATATTCTAGAACTTTCTCAGTGCAAAACATGTCTAACTTTCCAAGGCGCTCCTTCCTCCTCCCTCAGAGCCCATCTGCAAATTCAGGAATGTCTCTTATCAGTGTGTGCAAGGTTGTGCCGTTTCTTCTCATGCAAATGAGGGCCTGTTTAGGGAGGCTGGCAGTGCCACAGTTGCAAAGAAAGAATATTCCAGTGGAAGATGAAGCAGTATACATTGCATTAACCCCTAGTGAGCAAGCTTTACCAGGCCTGCACTCTGCTAGCTAGCGTCATAATACTACAAGGCTGGCCATTTTAGGCACTACAATGCTTTAAGCACTCGAATACAGGCCTCTATTAGCTACTAAACTTGGGCCTCTGCCCTGCCTTTGCAAGCTATGAATGTAACCTTCCACCCCTTTGATGCCTGCACCTTCAATGTAGCTCACTATGCTTAGTATATAGGCTCTACTAAATCAATACTAATCCATCTATAAAGGTCTGTTTCAGAATTTAGTACACACTTTGAATAAGCTGTTAGTTGTAGCTGTTAATTCAGCCATCTAAGGACCTAATATTTAATATGGTTCGCTCAGCAGGCTAATGCACCCATGAAAATGCATCTTCCATCACACTACAGTCCTCTATTTCACAAAGATCATCTCTTAAGGGGCTCATATCTTCTGGGAACATAAATAATCTTTTCACCACCTGCCCATCTCATCTCCCGTTATGGCTAGTTCCCCTTTGGCTCTTTTGGGGGCTTGATTCACTAGCGGCGGCTGTGGAGTCCTCATATTCCTACAAGATGCTCTCGAAACATTAGATTTGGGTTTTTTTTCGGGGCAGATTGATTCTTTGTTTTCCTTTTTTCTTTTACCGGTAATTTCTCCCGGTCTCCTTTCGGTCTCGCCGGATCTTTTTCTGTGAAAATCAAGAAGATGTTTGAAGTGGTTTTGTTTCCTTAATCTTCTTGGACTAGATCTACTATCACTGCTGGTATCTCAGGTTTCTCGGGAAGAAGGGGTGAAGTGTTCACTTAGGTCAAGGGCTCTTTGTTTTTCAGATCTTTCCACATTGATTGCATCCATCTACAATCTTCTAATATAGCTTCCATTAAGGTGGATTTGTCAGAGGATTCTCTACGTCCTAAGTCGCACTGACAGTTCTGCCAGAGCACCGAGGTTTCTGCTTCTTTCTCTATATGGGATTCCACTTTCTTAGCTCGGTTCTCCACTGTTACTAGCTTGGTCTGCAGCATTGCTTTCAGAGGGCTTTGATCTCTCATAGAGTCATTAATTACTTTATAGTTTTAAAAAAGGCGACAGAGAGAGCGAAATGGAGGGTAAGATGGTAGTTTGTAATTCAGATGCTTCCTTTTTAGTTATTAAAAGAGTTGTCTCCTCACTCTGTGGATCCCAATCTGACTCTTCCTGACTTGAGTCTGAGGTGTTAATTGATTCATTTAACTGAAGATTGTTAGGTGTTATGTTCTCGGGATATTCAAAGCTACCATTAGGTGATTTACTTAATGATAGACTCAGATTATTATTCTCATTTTGTCCAACTTCCTCTCGCTTCTTGTTGTGTTCACTTTTTGACTCACTTTTTTCTGTTTTTCTGATGGGGTTTCTAGGCAGCTCCTCTAATGACATATTAAGTTCAATCTCACAGAGCCTATTTTGAATTGAGGCTAGACTCTTCCTCTTTTGCGTGGAAATTATTTCTGTTAAAACTGAAAGATCTTTTACTAATTGCGCTGCATGACCAGTTTTTGTATTTCAGAGATAGATCTGAAGACTCACTTGCACTTTCTCTTGTCATTGTGCCATGCTCGGCCATTTGTTGGTTCAAGAGTAGTCGACCGTGTGCGGCATCTGGTGTGTCTGTTTCCATTTGGGGGGCCATATCGCACGTCACTGCAATGACTCCACGGAGTCCAAGGCCCTCAAACTCAGTGAAGACCTCATCAGGTATGATTCCGCTCACTCCTGGATTGAATTCAATTGGCACAAGATTTCCTTTTATTTATTTATTTAAGGCTATTTGTCTTATTTCTTCCTCCGCCAGTTGAAAAGTCTCATGTTCTACATCATGAGAGGGGTTTCAGTTTGCTTAAATTTATTTCTTTTGTTTGTGAAATCATACTTCCTTTTTCCATGCGTCACGTTATTCTCCTCCAATTGTATCGCATTTACTCTCCACATTGGAGACTTTCTATTTGTTTGGTTCTGAGTGTTCGGAGAGGTTTTTGCGTGTTCTGGGACTTGCTCTCCTTTGGAGTCTCCTTCGGAAGCTTACAGTACTAATCGCCTTCTTTATTTGGCGAGTTTTCATTTTCACTTATCGCTGCGTGATAGTTGACAAAATATGATCAACTTGTAGTCACGCATTAGTATTAGCATAATCAACGCCCAAGGATCCGCTACCTCACTCAGCATCTAACTAAAGTATTAGATTACAGTTTTAGTAGCTGTGATTTACTGACTTGTAGATGTTTACATCCCCTCAATTGGCTCTCTGATGTTGAGCCGTTCACTGTCAATAAGTTATAATGACCGTCCGGCTTCAGGGGGTCAAAGGGCCCTGTCCCGCAGTCTCCCTGAAGGCTTCAGGCTTTAATACAATCCAACAGCAAGCAGTAGTGAGAGCCCACGCGGCTTCAAAAGCTGCATCATATGGTACTTACAGTTTGTCAAGAGATTAAGCGGTAGCAGTTACACAATTTGCTCAGAATCACACTGTGTAATGAAGATTAGCTGACAGTCTCATGGGGTCCACATTGCGACCTCTCCCTGCTAACTGCCAACTGTCAACAGTCACTTGACTCTGCTTCGAGGTTCTGGAAGGTTTTAACTCCGGTTGGGTGGAGCACTTCCGCCCACACAGCATCCCCTGGAGTTAAAGTGAACGTGTCTTTTTTCACTTCTTTCTCCAGCCGTATTCAGTATACACAGGGTTCCAAGGTAATGCTATGCACATGCAATGTTATGCCAACTGTCACTTGACTCACTACAGCAGACTAATCTCATTGTAGGGTGTTATGGCTTGGCTATCTAAGCGCATAATCCATGTATTAACAGAGTCATACAGAAGCTAGTATTTTCTGTTGAGTTAGGCTTGGTCTGTTACTATTTAGCATATTCATTTAATTGAAAAGCCAAGTTTTGAATGGTTTTCTGAACACCAAGTGGTCCATTTCCATGTAGCGATGTAAGAGCAGGGAGTTTGGTGGACTGTGGGGAAGAATCAGGATTTTTCCTGTTTAAGGGCTGCAGATCTAGTCCTTTTGCTTAGCTTTGTGTCCTGGAATGTATGCACTGCTGGAATGTCCTGTTGAAGCAAGCTGGGCTCTCTCCTTAGTAAGCACTGGTGGGAGATACAGGTGTAGTGTAAAGCATCAAGGCGATGGCAAAGGTGCATTGACCCACTGACCTAAATGCATATTAGGCCTAAGGCTTGCTGCACTGCCAGTTAAGACACAAACACATAGCTTATTCGAGGAGTGTAATGCTGACAAGCAGAGCTTCCTGGGTGGCTTAGTAATGCTGTAGCAGCACCTAGATGTTAAGCCTAGTGAGGTATGTTAAACATGAGCCCTTCTATGCTTACAAGGGGTTAACTGCGAACTTAGCATTTCTGCATGCAGCATCTATTTTTGCAAAAAACTCCATAGTGAACGGACACTAGCCCGGCGCTGCTTTCCACAGGAACAGTCTGACCTCGCAGGTACTGATAAGTCACATTCCAGAGAAGCTTTCTAGAGGTGCGAAGGGAGGGGGAAGAGCACAGGGCAGAAATTGAGTTTTCCATCAAAACATGTTTTGCGCCCGGCATGTTTTGCAGCCAAAAGTCTAGAAAATCACGTCACAAATGATTGACAGAGAGACCCTAATAAGAATGTCTCACCTGCCCCAGAGCGGGGAGGACTCGTCCTGGGCTGTTTGGGCCGTGCACGCAAAGCAGCACTCGAAAACCAGCCATCACTAAAGGGCAGAGGCTCTTCGCTGTCATATCCCACCTCCGTGCCAGGTACAGACCCGTGGAGAGAGGTGCCAGGTGAGAGTGTGGCTTGGGTCCTAGATGTGACAAGATCGTGCCAAAATCAACGATACCTAGGAGTGTAAGGTTCTATTGTATTTCAACTGTGAACTGTGATGCTTTACTTGTGTACTGTTCTATTCTGCTAAACATACTGCTCAGATATATAATTGGCTTGCAATAAATGCAAGTATAGCACATTGCCTAGGGGTGAGTTTCTTCCAGAGTGAGTTCCTTGTGTCTCGCATAGTATTTGGGAGGGGGGGGGGCGTTTTAGTACAAACATGGCTGGTCCCAGAGTGAGCAGATACCCTTCACAGCACAGCAGGGGCTTTTGAAATGTATTATTTTCTGGACAGGGAGCCAATGAAGCATGACAACTGCAGAACATGCTCAAACCTTTTTATCAAGTGGAGTAATCTGACCGCCACATTTTGTACTCTGTAGTTTCTCCATGAGGTATTCCAGCATTTTGAAATATAGGCTGTTTGCATAGCCCAGGCGTGCTGGGACAAGTTATAGAATAGCTGTGATCCTGTGGGTAAAATCTAGGTATCATGGTAGAGTGCAGAGTCAAAGCAAAAACACTTGTGACAATAATTCACCTGCAACTTCAAACGGAAGGCTGCCCTTTGTGGCTCCTTAATGTGGAAGATATGGGCCCATTTCATCTGGCCAAAAGATTGAGGTAGTGTTAGGAGGAGCCACACTGCAACACATGGGTTGTTTTGTTAGGGTCGCACTTCAGTCTCATCGTCCATGTGAGCAGGGCATGTTTTTAGGCATTTGTTTTTAAAGGTTGTGCTTTAGCTGTCATTTGTGTCTAAATAGTTTGGTTAGTCCCCCTTTTTCAGGGTATGGTCAAGATCATGGGTCCTGTGGCGGGATCTACAAGTGGCAGTGACTAGGAAGATTGGGAATGGAAAAGTGTCTTCCTTGTGGGAACGTGGACTGTAGAGGACACCATGATTATGTTCCCATTACAGAAAATACCAGCTATCTGGGTGCCACCCTTAACAAATTTCTTTTAGGTAGTACAGTGACGTTAGCTGTGAGTTTTCTCATGATGGGATTCTTTCACAAGCTAGATCTGAGTCCCACAAGTACTATCCGATAGTGGCGATACACAATTAGGTCGGGGGCTGCATTTGTGAGCTTGGCAGTAAGGACTGGCCCATAGGAAGATTTGTTTACAAGGAGGAAGCTTACTGATGGTGTGTGAAATGGAGCAGATAAGTGCAAGATATTCGGTCGGGCTTGTTGACAGAGGGAATTATGACTGATAGATTCTTGGTTGATCAGTGCTATCCCACCAGTTATATTCTTTTGGCATGATTAGCGCATTTAATCTTGAAGACTATTTCCATGTACGATGGGCGATTGATCAGCACCATGGTTCCATGATGAAAAGTAGTTCAATTTGATACTCGGAGAGGAGTTCTAATATATCTGGAGAGAATTTGATCACACGTTGATCAAGCTGCATCTGGTGAGCACCATTTCATGGTGGGCAATGGGAGAGCATTCATGGCTGGTGTGTTATGGTGCATATGAGCAATGGGAGTGTGTCCATGGCTGGTTTGTTGTTTGCAATAGCTTTCCAGGAATCCTGATTAAGGCTTTCAGAATCAAAAAGGCTTCTGGGTGGTTGTGCCTGTATTAAGTGGTATTGTGACCAAGGGTGGTGTTGCGATTTTATAGTAATTCAATACATTGGTGGCGTGGGTAAAGGCAAGATTGTTGGGTTAGAGTGGGGTCCTTTTTCTCAGATTATTGATCCTCTGTGGTCCAGAGAATTAGTCATAGTAGATGGATATGAACATATGCTTCATGAGTTATCCCACTACAAGGTCATTAATTTCTGGCGATATGAAGTAGGATTCATTCAGTGTCTCTAGTTGACAGTCTAAAGGATTGCTAAGGCAGCTTCAATCATTTTCCTTCCATTTCGAGTCAACCATCTATACGCATGCTCCACATCTTTCATGGACGGCTGGATTTGATGGTGCGATTGTAGACAAATGAGTGGAAGGGGTAATGCTTACCTTGCTGTTTAGTATTAGGGGGACTAGGTCGTGAAACAATTTAATAGGTGTACTATTCTGGAAGTTGATCAGTGTGATCATTTCAGAGCTTCAAATTGATAAAATGTCCCAGATTCAAAACAGTTGTGTTTTTTTTTTGCTTAAGCTAGCTATGTCATCAATTCAACTGGTAGCAGAATAGAGTGCTGCATTAAACTAGATATGTAAAGCCAGCTATGCCATGAATTCACGGGGGCAGAACATTTTTCTTTTTTTTGCACTGGTTGCACAATTAAACTAGCTATGCAATGGCTTCACTAGTGGCACTAAGATTAAACTAATCTAGCTAGGCCATGCATTCACGGAGCAGAATTTAATTTGACTGGCTATGCAAAGGATTGCTAGTAGCACAATGGGTTGGGGTGGCTAAGCAATGGCTTCACCAACAGTGCGATTCACTGGTGGCAGTGAAAGGAAGCAGTGCAGCCTTCTACCTATGCAATGTGTTCACTAGTAGCACAAAGAAGGTTCATCATGAAAAGATTAATAAGGTAGAGTAATGCAACAGTGAGGTGGCTGCATTGGTAGCACAGTGAAATTAAAATAGCTAGCAATGGGAATAGTGCAAGTGGTGGCACACTGAATGGGACAAGGAATTTTAGCTGTGAAATTAACTCACTGTTGGCCCAATGATTAATCGCTGTATTTACTGGTAGTACAATGAAAAAAAATGTTATAACACGCTTAATACCAGAGACCCAGCCAATAAGCAAAGGATTCAAACTCGTGTTGCTCTGGTGTCTTGCTTCCTAGGCAAACACATTGCTGCTGAGCTATCCTCCCAGCCAGAACATACAAAGCTATGATATTGATACACTTGTGTCACCGTGAATAGAACAAAGTTAAACTGGTAATGCAATTGAGTCACTGGTAGCACAATTACAAGAATTCTTTGGCAGGGAGCAGTCAATGGCTCCTCCACAGATTGCTCAACCCTTAAGCAAGTTACAAAGTAAAGGCTGCCCCACCCTTTTACCCTGGTCATTGAGGGCAAATGGCTCCACCGATGGCATACACTGGTTGAAGATTCATTGCACAAAATCTGTCTTCATAGGTTTCATAATAGTTATCCCAATCCAACCTCTTGGTAACTCGGCCAGCCTTCACCCAATTGTAAAACTTAAGACTTCCTATTTTAGATTGATGAGAAACCTAACATGGGTCAAAAGGCTTCGAAATACAGTTCCTTTCAGGGGGCAAGCCCACATAAAAATATCCTGGGATTAATCCAAAGTAACCTCCCTACTCGGGGCCAATTATCCTGTCCCCGACTACCTGAGGAAGGACCTCCTTTTCTGAAACCACCTGTCAATTTGAAGGATACAGATTCAACAACTTTAAAATGCTCCTGGAGTTTCCTGTATTACTTTCAAACACTTCCAATACACAGACAACAGAATAAAACTTAATTGAGTGCGTCAGAATTTTAATCTGAATTAAAGTCAGTTGAAACGACCTAAAACTATTAACAGTTTGAAGCCATTAAAGTGTTTAACCATGCCCTCCCTTAACTGGATAGCCCAATTGTGACTGATTGCCAAGTCAATTTTAAGGTAATCGGCCAAAATAGCCATTGGGATTCGCAAACAAAGGCCAATTCTATCAACACCATAGGAATTGTGAAGGGCTGCGCATTGACTCGCGAGGATCAGACCCCAAGACCACGAGTGGGAATCGACATGGTCGCCAGGAGCGGCCTTGGAGAAATTCCTGCCTGCTCCTCGTAGGATGCCAAGCAAACTGGACAGCAGAGTGGCAGGAGCGGCCTTGGAGAAATTCCTGCCTGCTCCTCGTAGGATGCCAAGCAAACTGGACAGCAGAGTGGCAGATTCTGGGAGAGTCAGTGTCTGAGGGACTTCAGCGGTTCACAGAGTGTAAGTATAGACTCAACTATACTGCAAATATTGGGGAGGGGAAGTTTTGTTTGGTGTGTGTTTTTGTGACAGTTACCCGATTTATTAGGCGGTCAGCTTAGCTTACGGATGAAAAATACTCAAAAAGTATTCCTATACTCTGGCCGTTAGCTTGGTTAATGGATGAAAAACATTAAAAACGCCATAAAAAGGATACCTGTGCTCCAAGCAGGTCAGTTTAGTTCATGCAAGATGTTCTGTACGATTCCCTGTGTCTAGCTATTGGCAAAGGTGCTAACTTAGGTCACAGAAGGTGGTTTCTTAATTTATCTCATTGAGATCATCCCTATGCACTGTGGTATAGATGGACCACAGTTTTGGAGTTCCTTGTATCTTGGTGTGGCAAGAAGACAGCTGTGCACTATGTTATATTTGTTATCGTGTTTATGTTGTAAAAGTGGAGGTATATTTTGAAGTATTATGGTTTTCTTTTGAGGGGTCGCGATGTCACGTGTTGTTAAGGATTTTAATCGGGCGATACACACCTTGGTCTCAGCCTAGTATGTAGCGCACAACTGAGATGCCTTTCTCTTTATTTAATGCGGATTCAATTTGAGATGGTACACAACTCGTAACACACACCCTTTTTTAAAATACCCTGGGTCACAATGGACCATGAGCCAGGCCGGTTGGTGAAAATGCAATATTTATTTATTTTTTAATTCAAATTAAATCATACAATTTTTAATACAGCGCAGCAATCACCAAGGAGGTGATAATTACAATGGAAATGGAAGCAATGCACTTAATTAACCTTCGCCTAGAACATGTACAATGCCCAAGTGAATAGGATCACTTTTAGAATTAGGAGAGATAGCACCCAAGGTAAGGGTTTCCCCCTGCAATGTTCCCTCAAACCACAATTAATCAAATTCTGAGTGGATAGAAATAAGCAGCAGGTAGTCAGGAATAAGGGGAAGAAAACAATCAAAATCCGACTCTCACAATGGTATGAAATGACACTCAGAAATGGCAAATAAATAATATGCGGTTAAAACTTTGAAGTAAACATGATTTCTCACTAAGACAACAATGCACAAACACTAGCAATCACAAGGCAATGGATCAACAAGAAGCATACAATTAGAAAATGAGTGGAAGTTAAAACATGCTTCAGCCGAATGACACGTTGGAAAGTTGCAATTTTCTCAATTCCCGTTTAAAATGTGAAAAACGGTTTCTTTGAAAAACGGGTGAAATACTCTGATTTGGAGTGCAGTGTTTGGGCTAGGGGATAGATGTATATTACAGGGTTAATATTGAAGTGAAAGGATGGTAGTAGCTTAAGATTTGGATGAGATTTTCGGGGAGGAATGGGGTTCAGTTTTAGGGAAATAGAGCAGTTAAAATAAAAACTTTGGTTTTAAAGAAAGGCAAAGGTTACCTAAAACGAAATTATCTAGACTATATTGTTAAAGAGGAACACAGTAAGCTCCGAGGTTGATTCGCGAGGTCAACCTTGTCCCGCCCAGTGCTCAACCCCAACAATAATATATATGGAAATTAGTTTGATTACTCCAATATACCTAAGGGCTTATAATTTACACCAGACAAAATTGAAAAGAGATGGCGCTAGCACTTAAACATTAAGGACAGGATACGAGGGCATAAATATGACTACTTAGAGAGTGGAAAAAGGACAAAGGCAAGAGAAGGTAGGCTATGTGTTTCTATGCGGTGGGGATTATACTCACAGTCCACTTTTTTGTTTTGGGATTTTTGGACAGTCAACAGGGTCTGGTCACCACACGGCGGCGCACCGGACAAAAGTCAGCTGGGCAAGGTCTGGTCACCAGGTAGCGAACAGCTGGGCAATTCGGGTCACTGGAGGGCACAGGTACCGCTGGATGCAGTTAGTGGGCAGCAAGCCAGGCTGGTCTCAGGATGTTTCCCAAAAGAATACCACAGCTTTTTCTTCCTTTGGTTATTTGGGATTTTAGGGGGATTTCAGAATTGAGGCCTTGCTGGGATAGGATCAGCAATGCTTAAGCCTTTGTAGTTGGAATCAGCAAGATGAATGGAGCAGATCAGGAATGCAGCGCAGGAACTTCAGGAAGAGTGTCTGTCTAGAGTCCTGGCATGGACTCTTATTTATAATGCACAGTGACATAATAGAAGTATATGGCTGGGCGGGCTTAGCTAAACACATCTCTAACCCACTGGATTGGTCAGGGGTGCTAGTCCCCACCTCGCTCGCAGCTGGTAGGATCTAAAGGGCAGGATGGCAGATTTACGATATGAGTTTTACAATGTTCAAAAACCTCCCACAGTTACTTTAGCTAAAATCCAATTTTGCCACAAATGGTACATTTATACAGTTGAAGACTCTTAGCAAATTACCTACACAGTTTACATATTTTATGCAGACCATTACAGTCCAACTCTGCAATCTGTGAGACACTGTTTTGTACGTTTAATAATCTTTGGTCATTTTCAGTGTGAAAGGTTCGGTCTTAAATTCTGTAACTTTACACGTGTGTACATACCATCATAAGGCCTATTTCTGTTAATTTTTAACGTTCCATCATATGTCCTTTCCCCATGATTCACATTCTTCTGGCATTCGTGTCCCATACAGGCTATTGACAGCCAAGACCTCTTATTTGAAAGCCACAAAAATCACATTTAATCCATTACATTTTCATATTTTTGCAAAGTCCTGCTGCAAACATAAAAGTCTTTAAAGTGTAATATAAAATAGTCTATGGGAACAGATGGCCGGTCCTTTGTCCTGCACTGGACCGTTTTTTTTCCTCTTCAGCTACCACCAACTGTCATTTCCTCCAGAGTAAGGTGGGTGTTTCCCAGCTTGATTGAAGGTTTATTGCCCCTTCTCCACTTCACACTTCCGTGTCCTGGAAATTCCATTATAGAGGGCTCCGCCCAGACCAGATTCTGTCCAACCTAATAATTATCATTGGGGTGATAGTATCTACAGAGAGGGCCCCTTTTGTTTTTGTCATCCTCTCAGCAGAAACCTGTTTTTGGCTGACATCCCCCTGCAGCCACTGAAGTTTGATTTAATTGTATTTATTTTTGTTCTGAATTGGAAGAAAACATGCTGAATAGAACCATTTCATACATTGTATTTTCATAGTACAATCCCCTTTCACATTGCTAAGCAAGAAGTTTTTGTTCAACATAGTACTCTCAAACAAGCATTTTTCTTCTTTAGTTTGCAAAGCCCCATTTTTACACATGTGGTGCTAGCACTTTGCTTTCAAATTCGTTCCATCTGGATTCCCACACCGTTTTGCAGCCATAGTTCTTTTCTTGAAGGCAGTAGTTTATTTGAACCACATATGCACTGAAATTGGCATAGCCCAGAGCTGGGGTTTCTTTGAATTACTGATCATTGACACTTTGTAACTTAAAAAGTGAAGCTTTTCCCGTGCGGTGGAAAATGAAGTTTCTTTGTTGATTTTTCTCAGATTTGGTTTGACAGAGCCTGTCATCCAGGGGTCTTACTTGGTTTTGCTGAAGCACAATGGGAATATGAATAGGCATGGCAGGGCCTTATCAATAAAAAGTAGTTTGAGGAAGAACAGATAAAATAGCATCAGAACAGCACCATTTTAAGGTAAACTACTCACTTTTCAATGGGGACTTTGGGGCTGGCAGCAAAGCAGCGCTGCTTTTTCACGATTTCTTTTGTATATGTAAGAACACACTGGCAAGCTCCCTCAGTGTGCCCCCTTGTTCCATCCTGCCCAATATGGGCTTGGCAAGATGGTGCAGCCATCTTTTTGTCGCCGCAAAACACAGTTTTGAGGCCGTGGTGCTCACAGGAGCCAGCACAGCCATTTTACTGGTGACTGCAGATGCGCAGCTTGGTGATGTGGGGAACTACTGCTGAGTGGGTAAATATATCGCACAGTGTGAGGTTGTTGAATAAGCCTTGAAATGTTTAGAAGGTGATGGACTTTATCTCGATGAACTGTTGCTTGAATCAGTGAAGAGTGTTATGCTATTTGGGTTGAGCTCGAGGAGCATATGAGGGAAGTTATGGTCTGGGATTAAGGGCGGAAAAAGCAGTGTGGGTGGGGTTTCCGTAGCATGCCCTTGTTGATAATTTGATCGAAAAGTGATGATAATTATTTGAACTGAATTAATAAAGGTATTTAAACATGTCAAAATCCTGATTTGAGGTCAAGTATTGATGATCACAAGTAATGTGTCTCCATGAGGGATACACTGACTCAACATTTATGCAAGTCTCTTCCGCGACATCAAGAAAAAATAAGCAAGTATAGCACGAAATGGACTAGCGATACAGAGGGCAAAATGGCAAAGCCATGGCCCAAGGATGGCAGCTTTTACAAATATGTGCAGTAAAACATGGCCATGTATTTACATACCGCCTCTAAGGGAAAGAAATGAAGTGACCGATTGGCTACATTAGCGCTACGGAAAATGTTTCAGGGTGAGGAAGGGGACCCATCCCAAACATAGTGGATGTTGAGCCAACACGATGGGGAAGGTGAATCACCTATGGCTCCCCTGCCTCCTCAAACTGCAGACTCAGAACCAAGGAGAAAGCAAGGGATTTTACCCCTTGGAATGACAAAGCAGCGGCAGGATATACCAATCCCATTTTTGTACCACCTGTGTATAGCAGTGAAGACACCCTTAGCGGTGCAAAGCAGGCGAATAAAAATGCAGTGGCGAACATAAGGCGTGCAGCGACTTGCAAGCAAAACTAAGAAAAGACGAAGGGAGGAGAGAACATAGTGGGGATCATGAGGCGATAGTGCCGACAAATGAATGGGTAGGCAGACAGATATTGCTTAAATTGGACGGGAGAACTACAAGCGAGCTAGGACACACAGGAGAGGGAGCTGCAAAACTAAAGGATACAGAGGAAGACTCTTAATAGTGGCCAGAGATAATGGAGAAAGTACAGAGAAGAGCAGTAGGAACACGACAGGTTGAGACAGGAACTAGATGAACAGAGAGAAAGGGAAGAGAGAGCAAAAGACACAGAGCTAGAGGAAACAGTGATGAGAAAGGCTGAGGAAGAAAAGGAGTGACCGTTGCAAATAGACAGAAAAGAGAAGGAGGAATGGCGACGATAGCGGGAGAGAGACGGAAGTAAAGAGATATTCTAAGAAAGCAGCAGACACTAAAACAGAACTGAAACATTTAAATGAAGGAGAGGGGATACAGGGAAGCTTTATAGGAGCAGGAGAGATAATGCAGTTGCCCCAAAGACTAGTAGTAGTACAGCAGGGTCTCCCTTAAGGAGGGAACGTGGTTTTTTGGACAAGGAAGGGGAAACTTTTCAAGGAGGCTCAGCTTTGAAGAGAAGAGGACAGTAATGACAGCATTGGGACCATGGGGTCAGACGAAGATCAACAGGAAAGTGACATGACGAAGGGGGAAGGCCTCGCTGCCACTCCAGGGAAGTAAGCCCTGATAGAGACACATTGTGGGGAGAAGGGGGACACACAGGAAGAGATGGAGAGCTCAAGGCACGACTGGAGAATCCTATGGACAGGTCACATAGTACAGACGAAGTCACATCATGTGCGCAGAGGCTCAGAGCCTTACCAGGACAGAGACGGGCAGAGATAAGGGCGTTCCCAGCCACCAAAGACGTGGGAAGACATGACGGGGGATTGAGACTGACACAGTTTCCGTTAATAGAGAAGGGTGGCGGACGACCACAGTATATACCGTAGCAACAGATGGATAAGGATCATTTTAGGTGTAAGCGGCCCTCGTTGACTGCAGCGGTTGGGAAATGGATTGATGAGCTAAAAAGACTGACGGCAGGAACAACACTGGCAGTGGGCAACATGAAGAGTTTACTCTCAGCCATTCTTGGGGAGGTAGCAGACAATGTTTGGAAACGGGCAAGGTATCACAGAGCACAGCAAAAAACATGACGGACACATCTGACATAAGCACGATCATGGCATGCAAAATGTGCAAGGACAAAGACTCACTTCAATACATCCAGGAGATACACAAGCGATGGCGTCGAAACAAGAGAACAGTGGGATAAAACAGTGGGGCTATTTTATCACATATTATGCTATGGGCTGCTGGAACAAGTGGAGAAGCAATTGAATAAGTTAGTCGGGATGGTGGCTAAACCATGGTCAGAGATCCAGCAAACTATAGTGCACTATTGCCGGTTAATGCAGGAGAACACAAGAAAGAAGCGTGAGGAGAGAAAGCAGGGAAAAGTGAAGTTAGTGCAGAAGAAGCTATCCAAGTACACAATGGAAGGGGCGATGTTGATAAGTGGAGAGGGAGTAGTTGTCCAGAATGCGCAAAATCGACAGCAGACAGTGGGAAAAGGCTTTGTAGGAAGGGGTGACGCAAACCACTGGCCAAGGAGGAGTACATTGGGGAAGAGGGTTCAGACACCTAATGCAATAGGGTGGACACAGCTTTAATGGGGGATAGCAGAGACCAAAGGGGGCTCAATACAATGCTGGCTATGCGGAAGGATAGGTCACATCACAAATGTGCAGGTGCAGGGCACAGAATGGGGGAATGATACCAGCTAATATTCCAGACAGAACAAGTCAACTATTATGCGCAAGATCACATGCATGCACACGCAGTGCAAGCACAGAGCATGCCAATGCAGCCATACCAACCCATGACACATGTACCACAAGCCCAGGAACATGTGCAGACACCTCAACCAGCACAGCAAGTACCGGTGCAGCAGAACATTGTAGCCATGGCACACACAAACTCCACAATTCAGACTCCCTTACAGAAGTTGGGGGGAGTGACTGTAGTGGGAGGCAACCCTTTTACCGGGATAGGGATGAAATTATACCCACAATAGGACAGCCCACAGACAAGTTCTATGCTCGATTGTATCCGTTACAACTGATCCAAACAAGGAACCAGGTGGCAAGACTTTCTCTTTTCTCGTGGATACTGGAGCGACTTGATCCTGAATTAGGGAGGGGAGATTCCCAATGTCAGGTATTGCCATGAATGTGCAGGGATTCTCGGGCTACAGATTTGGTTCCTTTTACTGATGAACTTCCAATTTCCATAGGCGAACATGGCTTGACAATGGCATTGTTACATTCCCGACAGACACCAGTAAACATAATGGGTAGGGACATGATGAGCTGACTTAACCTGAACATCTTATTCACTTATCAGGGGATAGTATGTTCGACTCCAGGAATTCACTACATGAATGTGAGGGAACCTATCCAAGCATACTGCAGACAGACTGTACAGAGGGGGGTGTGTCTTGATATTGGGAAAATCTTCCTTGGGACCAGCCCTTAGAGCGAAAATTACCCAATTCAGCCCAAAATACAGGTTCTATTGTGCCGAGCAGTGAACTCATGCTAGTGACAAATGACACCTTCAAAAAGTTTTAGTATTTATTCTAAACAGTGGATTTCAGCAACATCTTGGGATTCAAGTTAGAGAAGATTACAAAGCACAAAACTTAGAGAAATGCAAAATATAGAGAAACATAGAACATAGAGAAACACAGTCTTACGCCCCTTCAATCAGCACTGGGAGACCCTGGCCCTCAAGCTAGCTGTAACAAGCCTCGCTCAGAGGACAACGCTGCAGGGTGCCGACAGAGCAACAGGTTCCGGACACTCAATTTTGCTCGAACCAAGTCCACAGATCGATCTCCCACCTGAGTCATGTGGGCATGCATTTTTATAATCTCGTGCTGTCAGTCCATGACACACAGTTCTAGAAGCTTCCCTGTGCAAAATATAGGCTTGCTCATGGAAAAACCCAACTCTGAATTTCCACTGTTCTCTTTTCCTGTGCCCTCCCTACTTGGAGCCCATCTGCGCGAAAGCTCAGGAATGTCTTATCAGTGCCTTCCCAGAGAAAAGAAGATTAGTTTACGAAACCATGCAGGGCTACAGTTAGAAAGTCGAGATGAATTAAGCCTATGTGAGCAAGCTCTAAAAGGCATGCACTCATAGCTTAGTGTTCATAGCGCTTAAGACTGGCTATCTAAGCACTATATAGGTGCCATAATGTTCCAAACACTCCAATAATGTCTATTAGCTACAGAGCTGGGGCCTTCGCCCTGCCTATCTACAATGCATAATGTGACCTACCACCCCTACTAGGCCTGCATATTCCTTGTAGCTCACTACTGCGTAATGGAAGTGCTACAACAGACTACTGTCAGCATTTTTGGCACATACTTTGAATAAACTATTGGCTTTCAGCGGCTAATGCTGTCATCTAAAGCCCCGATTGGCAAATTTGCAATTTTGTGTATCACTACAGGGTGCCAGTGAACCCCCGAGCTATTCCAGTATGGAGTGGAAGTGCCGATAGCATGGCTTCTAGGGATAAAAGGCAAGTTGCTACGTATGCCAAACAAGTTCTTATTCTGACCACAGGTTCCCTTGGATGAAAAGGAAGGACAGGTGTTACCAATAGAACTGGAGACAGTTATAGTAAGGGACGAAAGAGTAGTACTGCACAGGACTGATGACTCAGGACAGGCATGGAGGACAGTAATCGCAGTAAAAGGACTAACTGACTTGATGGATGAGGAACTGTTTTGAGATGATCATTCGGATCTCGAGACAGTGTTTTCCATGAACATTACCTATTGGGTGAGGATAGACTACAGAGAAGTGTCACAAGAAATGGGTTTACTGAGAAAGGCACACCAACATTTCGAGGAAGACTTGGCACAAGTACCCAGTGTTCTATGGGCAAGCATTCCCTATGGCATTGGCCTGTTAAAGGGAGTATGAGCTGTCAAAATAAGGCTCAATCCAGGGGCCATCTTACAGAGAGCAAGACAATACCCTCTATCCAGGGAGGCAGACAAATGCATTTATGAGACGATAACTGCATTAGTGAAGCAATTAATTTTAGTCCCTTTGGAGTCACAGTGTAATACAGCTGTGTACCCAGTGAAGAAGCAGGCAGTGGGGATCATGGCATTTTATTCAAGATCTGCATCCCTTGATCCAAATTGTTGAGACAGAATGTCTGTCAGTTCCCAATCCAGCAACAAGGTTATGCAGTGTTCTGCTGGAAGCTACCCACTTTACGATAATAGACTTGAAGAACGCTTTCTTCTCTATACCATTCCACAAGGAATCACAGGACTGGACATCCTTTCTATATAGAAACCGGAAGTGGAAACACACAATATTACCTCAGGGGTACTGCAAATCACCTTATATCTTAGAAAGTGTCCTTCAGATGGACCTGGGGAATATATATTTGGATAGTAAAGTCATTCAGTATGTAGACATCTTGATCTGTAGTAAATCAGAAGAGCAGCGTCAAAAAGATTCAGTGCAGTTGTTGACAGTGCTAGCAGACCAGGATTACAAGGTAGACAAGGCAAAATTACAATATTGTGGTGGTGTACATTGGACAGTCGATAACATAGGAGGGCTGAAAAGTAACCCCAGAAAGAGCTGAGGGGATGTTTAGATGCTGCCGCCACCACAGACAGTGAGAGAGATGCAGCAATTATTGGACGTTTGTAATTATTGCAGGGCCTGGGTATTCCATTATAGCACATACACAAGGCCCCTACTAAGCAGGCTTTAGGAGGCAAAGAGGGGGGATGGTAACCGGTCATGGACACACAAAATGACTGAAGCATTTGAGGAGTTGAAGAAGGCAACACACACAGCCCCAGTTCTAGGGATTCCAAACTACAATGACAAATTCTATTTGTTCTCATACTCAAACAGAATACTGAAGACCGTGGTACTCTCACAGATGACAATATTAGGACACAAACCAATGGCCTACTATAGCGGATGTTAAAACCCAGTGATGAGAGGACACTAACCTTGCAAACAAGCATTGGCTGCTGCTGCATTTGCAGTAGAAAAGTCACAATGGGGTGCAGTACCACACTTTACGTGGAGCATGCCCTCTTTGCGATCCTCGAAAAGCCCAAAAGCATACCGACTACACAGAGCATCTGGATACAAGGTGATAATTTCAAATCCAGCAATAAAAGGTAGTGAGATGCAGAATTGCAAACTCAGCAACGTTCATAGATGAACCAGTAGTGAAAGGAGACCATGTGCACGACTGTACTACGTACAAGGAATACTGGGATGACATCCCCAAGGTGGGGGGGGGGGGGGGTAGGGGAGTACTCTGTATTGATGGGTCATCAAATACAGACCAGTGGAAAAAGGGATATCAGACAGGACATTTGAAGTAGTAGCAAGCACAAGATTGCCTTCACATTTCTCAGCGCAGACAGCAGAATTAGTGGCTCTCATAATGGCATTAGAAGCACACAGACAAGGCGGTTACAGTGTATTCAGCTTCAGCCTATGTGACGTCTACAGTACACACTGGGCTGTCACGATGGCAGAGGGGGAGATTTTGACATGCTGTCTGCACACCAGTGCAGCACGCATCCTTATTGAGCAGATCCAGATGCACTGTAACCTCCATCAGCCATAATTATCTTGACGTGCCAAGAACACAGGAAGGGGGAGGAGTTGTTCACCAGCAGCAGCGCAGAAGCAAGGCATGCAGCATATTTTACAGAAATAAATGAGTTCGACACCCCATTTAACACACGCTTTCATGTGCGCGACCTGATGTTGAAAGAAGGGTATAGTTTGCTACCCGCCACACAGATGATGGAATTTCAGGGGAGGGCACCATTAGAAAAAAAAAAGGAACTATCAGTAAGGAGATGATGTTCAATATCCCCTACAGATGCATTATGGCAACAGGAGAGCACAGGCAAGCTAGTGATTCCAGTAGCATTGTTGCAAGTTGTACTCACGCAATTGCACAATACCACTCACTTAAGTAGGGATGTACTTGCTGCCCATATTGAGCAAGAGTGGTTCTGTACAAATATGGCAGAGAATATAGCCGCATTCATGGAAAACTATTGTATGCAGCAAATACAATATGGGTCATACATTGCAAAGAGCAATACCATGCCCTATTTTGCCTTTCCAACACCTCCATGTATATTATGTATATATTTTTTTCACATTTATTAACCGCACGAAAACCCTCAGGCATCAAGGCGCCGTTACAACCTGTTACTGTCATATATAGTCAAAAGTCAGGTGCCGGTGGCAAAAGGTGCAATAGTCCAGTTTAAAGACGAGAGGCCTAGTTGAATAACCAGGTTTTCAGTGCCTTTCTGAAGGACCAGTAGGATTGTACAGCTCTTAGATGTGTAGGGAGGGAGTTCCATTGGTTAGCAGCCACAGACGGAAGCTAGCACCCCCCACTTTTTATCCTTTTGGATTTAGGTTGGACGAGCCAATGGGTGTATGCACGTCTGACAGGACTTGGTTCTCATCAATCTGTGTAAGGTGGGGCAGTGTTAGAAAGGCATTTGTGCGTGATCGACAAGGTCTTAAACATAATCGTTTCCTTGTTTGGCAACCAATGGATGTTCCTTCTTGCCTCAGTTATGTGCTCTCTTCTGGGAATGTTGAGAGCTGCTCAGATAGCATTGTTTTGTATCACTTGGAGCTTTCAGATGTTACGTGTGGACGTTCCAGTGAAGGCGGCATTGCAATAATCCAACTTGGCTCCAATGATGGCTCTTGCGATGGTGAGGCAGCTGTTAGGTTGCAGGAATGGTCTAGCAGCATTAACTAGCTTCGTTGTGTAGGCAGCTGACACTGTAATTGACCTGTCGTGTTAGGGAGAGTGTGTCAAGGTATACACCTAGGGTTTTTACTGATGTAGACAGGTATCTGAAGCCCATCGATGCTGAAATTGGCATATTGGGGGGTCTATTTTTTTTATTATGGTTGAGGCCCTGGATAGGATCCAGATCTGCCAAGGCTACCGCTATATAATAGTAGGCCCTTGTTCCAGGTGGATCAAAGCTGGTCCATGCTCACACTTGATGTTCTCAGGGCAGCCAAAGGTGTTCCCACAATGGGTGGTGTGAGAGGTCCTGCGATAAGACAACGGGCCAAATTTAGTAAATGAAACTTTTGAACACATTACCGCCCTGTTGGGGATTAAGCATGTGCCCATCACCCGCAAGCGCATGGAATATGAGAGCACCTCAATGGACAGCTAAAAGAAAAGATTACTAAAATTAAAGCCACATTAAAAAAAGGAAATGCTTCATTCCCTGCCCTAGCATTGTTCGCGTTGCGCAATCAACCTGGATACGACCACCATCATGAAGTGGTGACAGGGCAGCATATGTGACTGCCACTTAGTCCTCCCACTCGAGCGCCGACAGACACCCATACTTCTACTTTTGTCTTAGGTGATGAAACGCATCTTTACCTTGGTTCTATGGCTAGTGCTTCTTTTATCTCTTGGCAGCTGAAGTCAAATCGGAAGAGGTCAAAAAAAGGTTCAGGAAGATTACACACCAGTATGAACTCTGAATTAAACAACCAACCACCTCTTTATCGAGGGGATGCTGTACATTTACAAAGCTTTTTTAGGCCCTGGTTTGAGCCTAGATTCAATGGACCCTTTTCCGTGGAGCACGCCACTGATCGATCGGTGACGCTCATTCGCAAGAAGGCCTGGCACTACATTGAAGACATCAAGCCCTGTTGAATAAGACCATTTGATTCAAGAAAAACAAGAAAGAAAAACACCACAACGAAGACTGACTAGGTCTATGACCAGAGTTGGAGAAGAATAAAGTGCAGAGCTAGGTTAGGCACACTATCTTTTCATAATGAAAGTAAAAAGACAGCTTTTAAATACATGGTTTCTTAACTGCACACACCCTTTGAGAATCACTTTCTTCAATTTATAATTAAGACCGAACAGAGGACATCACCTCGATCGTTCTTTTATGCCTTTATTTGGCACAGACGTACCCACTTTTGACCCAGGGAAACCGACTAATATCACGTTGTTGAAGAGTGCTAAAGTTTGCTTAGTGTGGGAATGATTGTTGCCCAGTGCTACCGAAGGAGAGCTTAACACACTAAACAGTATCAATACGTTTGAGGCTTTTCAGGTGATTTTACTGACTTTCTGGACAGTAGAGTGTATACAGTACTACAAAAAGGGGTACTGTAATTCGAAATGCCATATTGATGTTTTGTGCCTACTGCCGTCTCCACTTCTTTACCCTCTTTGCACTACACAAGATTCTATTTTCGCATGCACATGCTTTGGGTCCCACTAACGCAACCCCTATCCATGCTCTGACAGAAGCTATATCTGGGCAGATGACTAATGCTACCAGAGAGGTAAAAAGATTCAAAAGTGGTACAGATGTAGATTTTGAACAGGTAAATTCATATCTAAAAGATTCAGCCCTCGTATCCAACAACATGTGGTATAATCACATGACCAAGGTGGGGAAAGAAACTACGAAGGAAAGCAGTTATGTATGCTCTCTCATCCTCTATTCCACAGGTACATCCAGAACATTTGCAGCAACTGAAATTCCAACCACCAGAGCACAATGCCTTATGCACTTGTCGCTCTGCAGAACCAGAGGTCGATTTCAAAGAAAAACAGGCCACTTTAAGTTTGATGTCAAAGGAGACGTTCCCGTATGAAGACAGTTATATCAAAACTCAGAGATGAGAGGACTACTGGAGCACTAAGACAATAGAGTACATAACTGAAGGCCCACACAAAGGAGAAGCCACAATAGTGACACAAAAGGCATTACAATGCCCCAAGACAGGACAAAGGGAGATAGGAGGAATGCCAGGATGCTCAGAGAGGCCACAGTTAATAGTATATGGTCAAATATACACAAGTGAAGGATCGAAGGAGGGAATGGTTGCAAACAAAGCACATGAACTCCCAACAGTTCCGGTAGAAGGGGTACAAAAGAAAAATGATGATAGTCAAGGAATTTGAAGAAAGTGCAAAGCTGCTCATCTCGGTCAAGAATTAAGTAGGTCCTATGACAATTCTACCACTCGAGAGTGCTTCATGGTGTTTCCAGAATGATGGTCCAGTGAAGGTTGGGGAGAACAAAGGATGCAAGCGAATATTGAAGACATCAGGCATGACAGTTACTGCAGTGCGAACGGACCACTACTGGGCCTGCGGGTCCAAGGCATACATGCAACTACCAGCAAATTGGGGAGGAATATGCTCTAGAGTACAGCTGAGCACACCAGCCTTGGAAGTACCTAGGAAGGACATACAAGTAGATCGGTTGCCAAAGATGGATGTTCATAAGAGGAAGAAGAGATCTGTAGATCTGATAAGGGTAAAGAGGAAACTATGGGTCATCAAAAATGGAAGATGCACTGGATGCAATACCACAAGAACAGATTGTTCAGCCGGACCGAAATGTTTGTGTTCATCGTTCCAGCGGTTCAGATAAATGCAAATGCAAAATGGCTCCAGATCAAGCAGTGGGAACCGATGCAAACAAAATTCGACCGTTAAGGGGTTCAAAGCCATCAAAGACGAGTAGAGAGCTGTCAGATTAGTGGCCCCCACTGAACCGATACGTTCTGGACCTTCTCACGGTTATGGAGGGAGGCTGTTGTGCCAAGATCAGCCCCTCTTGGTCTACATAGATACCCGCCCACGATGAGGAAAATGGAACACTAACAGAAGCCATCACTCGGATATCAGACCTGAAAGCTAAAATGGAGGCAGAGACCAATGCTATAGGACAAGACTACTGGTCATCATACATCTTTTCTTGGATACCATCATGGATGGCCAACAGACTGAATATATTTGCCTTCTGGGTCAGATCAGTGCCGGAAAACTACTGCAAAGACCAAATAAACAGACAATGCACTGAAATCACAGCAGACAGTGTCCTCTGCTACTGCAAGGCACAGCATTTGCTTTTCCTTCCAGCTCCCATGACTATTGGGGAAAATGGGTATGGTGCAACCCCGATGGAGATTGCAGCTATATGACCTGGAGTTTGGATGAACAGGTGAAGGAGTGACAAAGGTCTGGATCCCAAAACTATGTGAATAGAGAGGGTAGTTTGGGTAATGTGGTTGACTAGTTGACCATAGGGGGGAATTGAAGAGGGGACCCAAGTGTGGCCCTCAGGACCCCTACCTAACTCTCAGCCCAAAGACAGATGGAGATGAGATTCACATCACTACTGGACCCTTCTTCACCATTGTGATGTATAGCAGATGTGAGAAAAGCTATTCAATCAGACATTTACACCATACTAGACTAACATGGCAGGGATACAGTCGTCATCGATCGAACAAGTTGACTGACTATAACCTCAAAGGGGACGCCACCACCAACATGATTTTGATGCGTTAGACATGAAGCATATAGGCATCCATGAACAAAGCTACACAAACACTTTAGTTTATTGAAGATAGACATGAAACAAATGCTTGACTCACAGAGGACCAACACAATTGCACAAGTATATCTTCAGCTCTATGGAAAAAGCAACACGCCCAAGAATACGATCAACTAGCTTGCTCATGCTTAATTGAGACTATTATGAACGAACATAAAAACAAAGATGGCAGCCATAGGTGCACTGACGTGAGTGGCGAAAGCAAGACAAACTTCAGATATAGTAAAAGGCAGATGGACTCATCCAGTTGAAGCAGACAAAGCATCTAATGCAGACACTGCACAGCCCTGCCAAGGACAAGCAGACGCAGAACATTTCCAGTACACCAAGGCGATAATGCACGCAAGGGATACAGCCTAAAATCCTCATAAGTTCAAGCAAGAGAGATCAATTTTGTGGCTCCTACACAGGACTTGGAAGAGGAGGACAGAACCTATTCCTCCAAGGCAGATGGAGGGGAGGGGGGGGAAGGGGTGGGGGAGAATAGATGTTCCCATCGAACCAAAGGTTGAAAGATACAATTACTATACAGGTTCAAAGCTGAATGTTGTATCTCAGGGCCTAGGCCATCAGAGATGGCAGCTTATACTTATCAGGAACACTGCGCCTTCAGGATCATTCCCACTGCCATTTGCAGTTTCACTTGGTTTCACTTTGCCTGTTAGCTGTTCAGGGTCTCACTGCTGAGAAGACCTGTTCTGCCCAATCCCTAGCTACCTTTCACGTTATGCACAAGATGTTGCAGTGGCAATTACTTTCATGCTAACCTGCAACTTTGCATTTGTGACACTTCGAGGTGGTCCTAGGAGGAGCCACCAGATATGGCTACCCAATGAGTATACCAACCCCTACTGATTAAAGATATAACTAACCAAACCCCTTCCCTGCTAGGTTTTTGGGATGCAACTGTTTTTGTAATGTCACTAGCCTTATAAATGTAACACGTTTGGAAGATTAGCTCTTGGAAACGCTGTGCTGTTCCAGTGCAATCCCCGTCATTTATAATAAAGACAGAAAACTGTGCCCTATGGTTGGAGTCTTCCGTTCTTGTGGCAGGGAATTTCTGGGGCCAAAGTACCTTCTTGCTGGTAATCAGGATAGCTGCTAAGAGTGCCCCTGCCGCTTCTTACCAAGTATCAGCCCAGAGGTTCTCCACAAGTAGGCAGTTAGATTACTATATCACAACTGATTTAATCAGACCCTCCAGAAAATTGCGGCATGAAATGGAAAATATTGCGGCACAAAAAAGAAAAAAATTGCGGCACCCAACTGCGTTTTTTGCGGCATTTTCTAACGTTGAAAAATATATAATTTGACATCTTTTTTAGCCTAAAACCAAGTAATTGCAAGGCTTTTGTTAGTGAGGAACAAAATGTGTTCTGTCTGGCTGCGCTCTGTAGGACAGCCAGGTCGAGTCACCACAGCCTAACATTTTGGATTGTGGTGGGGGAAGGGGGATACAGCCTGATGAGCTCCAAGGAAATGGTGCTGTGCCACTACTTCCAGCAGACAAGTGGAAAGCAAATAAACAGATAGGCTTGAATTCAAAGGTGTAACCCTGGTTGAAGCCCATAGGTTTGCTTTTCGCTTGTCCTATGACCCCAGGAGAGAGGGGGAACAACTCTACACTTCTCCATGGAAGGAATCCATGAGGCCAAGACACAGGGGCAATGCAGTGGCAGTAACTGCAATCCCATAATACCTAGCCAAACAATGAACTCTCTTGGGTGGTCATAATTCCTTGGTTATGCCACCCACACATGGTGACTAAACACACCCACAAACAGAAATGAAACATCACAACACTACCAGGGGTCAAGTCCTACAAATTAAAGTGGGGGAGGGAACTCATTAACAAATGCAATGGCATGTGATGTCATCAGAAATTAGCATATCAAGGTGAAATATGCATATATCATTAAATTGGCTTTGCATAACCACCAAAATTGCACAGGACGAATGGCATTTGCCTTTCATAAATTTTAACACCCAATTTTGTGCGTAATTGGTGTCATACAGCCCAGCCTTGATTCAAGGCTGGGCTGCATGATACAAACGTTCGTAGCTGTATTCGTTTCAAATTGCTTTACAATTATTGTAAAGCAATTTGAAACGAATACAGCAATGAGAGTCTTCAATTGGCATCATGCAGCCCAGTTTATGCTTTCTTTCCGGCACTCGACAGGAAAGTAATTTACTTTCCTGTCGAGCGCCGGGAATGAAAACAGTCCAGTGGCCTCTTTGGGTGCTCTGAGTTGGGGGCAGATGAGTGGACAGGCCAGTGCTTACCTGGCTAGCTTCACCAACTGTCAGCTCGGGCACTCAATGAGCCTTGGAGGTGCCTGGGGTCACAGCCAAATGCTGTGCATCTCCCAGGCCTGCGTGACCCTCCCCCAATCCTGGGCCTGCAACGCAGAGCCGAGGTGTTAACCCTCAAGCTGCTGCAATCAGCAGCCAGCTGTGTTCGCTCTAAATCATTAAATGAGCGCGAAAAAAGACACACTAAGCTAACGTGTCTTTTTTGCGCTCATTTAATGATTTATAGCGGCAATTGCGGGAAATGGCAAATTTTGCGATTTTTTTGCAAATCGCAAAATCGCCATAAGGTGGATGGTCTGTTTAATATACCTTACTAGCAAATCTACATTACAATGCTCCCTTCTCAGCAGTAAGCAGATGGTTCAACTCTAAGCTCAGTCAAGGAACCCATGAGCTAGGCAAACAAACATGTGGAATCCTTGCCATAACCACTGCCTGTGTTGCCACGAACGTTCACTCACTGTTTATGGAGTGCAGTACATTAATGCCTCCTCATCTGGCACCATCCCCAGTAACCTTGATTCCTGGATACAGCCCCCTCCTTTAAAGAAAACAGACTCTAGACCCAGCTATTATCAACCAACTATAGGCCAATCACCACTGTGCCCTAACCTTCTTAAAATTCTAGATAAGGTGGCATACCTCCAGATACAAAGGTATCTGGAAGTCAACCATCTTCTAGGAACCCACCAATCAGGCTTACAGCCTCAGCATGGCACGGAAACAGCACACATCGATCTTAAAAGCCCAAATCGATGAGCTCAGGGACAATGGTAAAGCAGCCCTAATCCTCCTCCTCGACATCTCAGCTGCTTTTGACCTGGTAGACCACAAGGTCCTATGCAACCACCAGGACTCAGCAGCACACTTCTACAGGTAGGCCATAGTATGGATACAATCCTTCCTTAGTGATGGGACAATGAGTCTTTTCTCCATCAGCCACTGCTGACCCCATCACCTGTGGAGTGCCCGATGTGCCTCCCGACACTCTACAACATATTTACCAAGCCCCTTTGACCATCTGGACAATCTTGGTATCACCTACACCAATTATGCTGATACTCAGATCTACCACTTTCAGGTGATCAGAACAAGGACTCTGAATAGTCTACATCATCATTCAGGCATGGATGGCCGTGCATGGCTTATGCCTGAATTATAAGACTGAGCTTATTAATATGGTATGAGACAGTCTACAGGGGGGAGGATGATGAAGTGGGAACACCAACGGCTTGGAGACAGGTAGTGGCCACACTAATCGAACCCACCCAAACAGATCCAAGTGACCATGAAACCTCTGAGAGTACAGAAGGATAGGCACCCCTGGAAGGGATCATATAGAAGGCGAAGGAGTAAGCTCGAGTTTAAGGGGGGAGGGTAGTGGTATACACACATTAATGCAAATGATGTTGAATATTGTAATGTGCACTGTCGGGTGTGTTGTGGAGTTTGTAACTCCAAAACATTTTTATTTTTTAAAAAAAACGAGCTTATTATTCTGGGCACCAAATCCAGCCTCAAAAAACTCAGCCCAGACTACATGTCCTTCAGAATTGACAGCAACATCAAAGTGGCCAAAGAGGTAAAAACCCTTAGGTTTTTATCTTGACTCCATGCTCATTCACCAAACAAATAAACGCCATGGCCTCAGCCACTACATATACATGCAAACTTATCAGAGCAGGTAAACCCTTCCTCTCTATAAACAGCCGCATCACCCTAGCTAGAGCCTTAATCCTATCCAAACTGGATTATTTTAACTCCCTCTACATTGGCGCCAACAAATACATAAAAAAAGAAAAACTCCAGAATAACGCCCTTCAAGCCTCCCTAAACATACCCAAAAAAACACCACATCTCAGCATTGAGAAGACAATATAACTTGCTATCTACTAGCGATAAAATACATTTGAAAACAGCCTCTCACATACAAATGCTTAAACAATGCAGTGCCCCAATACCTTACCGAGAGAATCAATAGGAAATCCTTTTGCAGGCCTATTAGAACATCGAACACTAACTGCCTATCTGTACCTAGATTAAAACTCTCCAAAGTCGGTGGCAACAGCTTCTCAGTCAAGGCAGCGCTGCTCTGGAACTCTACCCCATTCCTCTACGAGCTGACCAAACCTGCATTAAATTTAGGCAAAACCTCACTAAGTGGCTTAAAAAGTCCGACAGTAACTGTCTCCCTGACAGCGACTACCGCAACCTCAACCAGCAAACCGCCATACCACCTGCTTTTTTTAACCTAGTTTAAGACCATTTTTGTGTGTGTATATATATATCATACATACTCTGTGTACACGTGTATTATATTATTTTAACTTCTGCCTGTACAATCTCATCCTTACATACCTTAAGCAATCCTAGCTTCTATGTATCCATTATATGCCTGTAATGTTGTACTATACCTTGTATGTAAAGTAAGCGTAAAGCTTTCTTGTACCTTGCGCCCTGATACCTTTGGGTCTGGCGCAATATAAATAAAACAAACATTTCCTTTTAGGAAGTAAATGTCACAATATGGTCATTTTAAGGTGAATAAAATAGATTTATAATCCCAACACATTTTTGTAGGCCATACTTCTTTGCACTTAGGAATTGATGGCAATTAAAAGATGAATCATATAATGCAGTAATCAGAGTTCCATTCTGTAGCACCGATCCCAACATATCCATAGAGCTGTGGGATGGAAGCAAGCTTCTGCGAGATTGACTTTAGTGGCGTGATTTGCTTTTTTGTTGAATAAAAGATCCTCATACACACTTATCTGTGGGGCTCTTAATGGCTGAATGGAAGCTGAAAAATAGGGCTTTCACATGGCAGAGGCAGCACATATGGGAACACCCATGACTAGTAATGGGAACAAGTGTCAGAGCATCCCATCGCCAGTAACTAAACACTGTAGAAAACAATCAGTGGATGATCCTAGTAATATCTTCCCCTTACACCACAATTTGGTAAGCAGATTGGAGGTGGGATGTTTGAGGAAGCAGTGTGGACAGAGGACAGCAAGGTTCTTCAAAACTAAATAGTTTGTGCAGCTACTGCGTTTTCAGCTCAACACCCTACTCCCCCATTGAATTCCAGTAAACCACCTAGCAGGTGGACCACTGGAAGTTAACATGTCAGTGCAGGGAGGCCTCCTCCAGGAAGCCTTAGATCAGCTGTGCATATCAAGGGCAGTGGAAAGGGGTAACACCTGAACCCATGGCGGTCTAAAAACCAGGGGGACCGGCTTGCTAAGGATATACTAACTAAACTGGAAGTGAGCACAAAAACCTGAACTACCCATCAGCTGTGCACACCTTGGAGGTGCTCATCCCAGCTGATCTCTCCTTCTCTAACCCTCTTACGATTCCTCTCAAGGTCTGACCATGCTCTCTTCCCATCTGGAGCCCTGGGCTCCCCAGCCAAGACACTGCCCGCACTGCCAGTCTCCTCCTCAGTCATTCGACCAGTGAAGCAAGTGTCAGTAGCTGCCTTTGCTGCCTCCTTCACCCCCCACACACTATTCACCCTCACACTGACTCAGCTCTTACTAACCTTCACCTCCCCATTTCCAACACCCTTGCCATGAGGATCCACATGAAGCCTGCTTCCGAGAGCAATAAGGGCAGGATTACAACCTAGCCTCGCTGAAGGGCAAGTGCAAAGTTGCAGAACGGAAGTGGTTGGCTTCCAACATCCTCCGACAAACTGGCCAGTCGCCTGCTCCAAAAGCAATACAGATTCAATTTGCTCCAAGAAACAGGCCCATATCCAAGCCCACATCTCTGGGGCCACAAACATCACAGCTGAACGTTTCTGAACTTGCCAATCCTACTACAGTCTCAACTTTGCATCTTCCTTCCCAGGCCCTCTGCACAGTGTTGGTCTCCCATTTCACAACCAAAACTTAGGACATCCCGTCTCTACGCCCCTTCCTCCTCCACCTGCATGCAGGCCTCCCCTTGCCGCCACCCCCCTGCCCACCTATAACACCTGATGAGGTCACCAAGACTATGAAAGGCCCCTTCAAACTGGTGCTTCCCTGTCTCTCTTGCTCACTCCTTGGCGGAGTTCTGTAACCGATTTTGCCTCCAGTTCCTTCCCTTCACACCTCAAGCTCTCCCTCGTTTACCCCCTCCTAAAAAGGCTGCCTGCTTATGCTTCCTGCCCAGCTAATTACCACCCCATCTCCATTACCCACCTTAGTGGGCAAACTTAGAAAAGTAGGTCATCTCACAACTAATTCACACTGAACTTATTGGCTGCCTCCATGACCACCAGTCTGGCTTCAGAGCAGCCAGAGGCACGGGAGCAGCTCTTAACACCCGTGAAAACCTGCTCGATTCCAACTCTCCTGCCCCCCCCCCGCCTTATCCTGCTCAATCTGTTCTCTACCTTTGACAGTCAATCTTTCCATCCTCAAAAATCTGCTCCACGATACCCTGGGCATCACAGACCGGGCACTGGATTAGTTGATATATTTCCTATCGAATCAGCCCTCCCAAGTGCAACTGGGTCCCTTCTCTCTCCTCTACCCCCTCTCGACTTGCAGCATCCCTCAGGGCTCTAGACTCGCCATGGCTTTTCAACATTTGCCTTGCCCCTCTCAATCACCACTTTCTCTATTCATATCCAGTGTTGGACAGCTCTCCTTTAAGCTTCCCTCTTCCTCCTCTCATTGCCGACTGTCTTGACTGCTATTCCGGCATGGTGTGCTGCCAATGAGCTTTTCCTTAATGCTAATAAGACGGATATCCTTCTCATTGAGACTCATACCCCCTCCTACACTCTGGCCATCCTCCTTTGGTTCCCCTCACCCTCGTGTGAGGCTAACATGGGTCTTATCGTCAACTCCTCTCATATTGCCAACGACCACTTTCAGCTTCACGCCCTCAAAGGCATTCTCCCCTTTGTCAGCTTCTGCAGAAACTCAATGTCTCTCAAGCTATGGTTCGCTCTAGGCTGGATTACTGCAACAGCCGCTTCCTTTATCTGCCCTCTCCTCCCGACACCCTCAACTAATCCGAACAGTACTGCAAGACTTATCCTTCGCCTCAAGCCCAGGGACTGCATCTCTCCACTGGCTCCCGGTGGTTACAAGGATCAAATTCAAGATACTCTGCATCATCCAGAAGCCTTTCTTGGGCCAGGGCCCTGGCTACATCCAAATACCTCCCGGCTAGTCCCCATCGGTCCTCTAGCGCAAACTCTGCAAACCAGATGTTTCTCCAAGCAGATCTTCGGAAGGAGCCTCCCTGCCCCTCTGCGACTTGAGCCTGATCTTACGTTCCAGAAGCTCAAGACCTTCCTTTTTCTCCTCCTCCCTCCATTTCCCCCTCCTCTGCATCCCTTATGAGTCCTAGTGAGGCAAAGTTCCTCCTTCGACCAGTCTTTCTGCACCCCTGATTACCAGCAGATGCCCTCGGGCACCCTTCCCCAACTAGCCTACCAAGGTTGGTCCACCCCCATCCACCCACTAGTTATCCCTCACCCCCACTTCCCCCTGGCACTTGCCCAGACCACCCCTACCCTGGGGCCCCTTGCACTTCTCCCTCTATCCTCCCTCCACCTGATCTGCCAAACCCTACACTTCTTGATACTGCACTTGGAATCCAAATGCCACATTGCCTAGTAGGGCCAATATTTTTTTCCAGTGTCCCCTCACTCTTGTCAGTGCATGAAAACACTTACTGTATATGCACCATACAAATGTTCAATAAACAAAGTCTGCCAATTCTTGTGGCACTCGCCATCCCAAAGGCTTTATGAACTGACAAGGAGAACTAGACTGCAATTTGTCATCATTTAAATGAAGTTTGGTGGTACATATGCATTCTAGTGCCTTTTAGCGCAGTCAGAGTGAAGATCTGTCAATTGTGTAGATCAACATTCTCCCAGTCCCAATCACACAATGCTTTGCCATCTAAAGTGGTCCAAGCATTTTAGCAGGCAGATTGAACATTGCCATACTAAGATATGCATAGTTCCAAATCTTGGGCTCTTACCTTTAGATAACATACATTCGCGCACACACGGAAGTACGCTGTTTGCTGCAGAACGCTGAACATTGAGGAGACTGAAAGCTGCTCGTCTAATTCCTACGGCGTTACGGATTGAATGACAGGACGACGTCTTTTCGTGAAACACGGACGTTGCCTGACCCATGTAAATATTAGGGGTCACTAATGGGACACTGATTGTGTACCATCTGTTTACGTCCATGTCTAGATATATGTGTATATGGTAATCCACCTTTCCTTTACCTTGTTTTCAGCCCTGCAAGGATTGGTTACGTGATTTAAAATCCGCCCACTTTTGGTTTGAAATACCGTGTCCCCAGCGCACCCGCGCACACGGAAGTACGGGAAGTACGCAGTTTGCTGCTTTGTGCAGCGTGCAGTTGGCTACATAGCTTCACTTACTTAGCTTGCCATTCTCAGCAGTTTGGCGGTGGTAAAGGTACTGCGCATAATATATAGAAGGCACGGTGAATAAAAAAAATAAAAAAGTATATAGTCTGGAGACGCGTGTGTGTATATATGTGTATCGAAGTGTAGCGTATGTGTAGTGGTGGAATGAAAAGAAAAATTGTGGGTGAAAAGAGACTGTACTATGGCCACAAATTTAAAACACGGCGAATGAGCATTGCTCACGCCATAGCGCTACCACTCCCGGTTTCCTCGGATTTAGACGAGGACCTAATAGCATGTGCTCAAAATGGTATTTTGTAAAGGTTTTTTTAAACCAATATAGAATAAAATAAAAAAAATACACATTTATCCAAAAAAACTCATGTAAAGCAGGAAACCAGAACCAGGCACTTTTTCGAACAGCATCCATTCACACTGTTTCACATCCCACCACTTCTTTGCTCCACACAAAACTGGCAGATTACTGTACATGAAGGCTTTAGACAGAACTATCCCTTAAAATGCCCATACTGAAATCATGGTTAAGCTTTCGAGGAAAAAACTGACTATTAAAAAGCTAAACTAGAAGGAAGAATTTTTGTTAAAAGTTATTCCTAAATCAAGTCCCTATAGATAGCTTTTTCTACCTTCTACATTGTCTAGCCAACCCTGGTGTTCGTTGGTGCGACGCCTACAATTGAGGTGTAGAGGTACTCGCCCTTTCCGCACTCACTACTTTCCTATATCTAAAAGATCAAGTGCACCCTTTTGATGGTCGGTTCTTGTCTAATGTTACCGCCCTCAATATGTGTGTTATCAATACTGACTTTTCGACCTGTTGATCGGATAGTGGTTAAAATAGTATCCATCCAACAGTCACTGTCTTTCTATTAGAAAGAATCACAATTTAAAAAGCCGTTAACACCACCCTGATCCAAGAGGAGCAAACAGCTGGCTCAAAATGATAATGTGGTTCAGTGAATTTCCTGCCCTCAAACTGTTGCCAAAGGGGACCCGGAGGGCAACTGAGAGGGATAAGGGGATTAGCCATAATGAAAATTATTCTCAAAATGTTAACACAATACTCATGGTGCACTGCAGAAAAGGTTTACAATGTAGCATACAGGAAAGGGTGAAAACTTCCTGGCTCCAAGAGACCATCTGTTGGGACAGCTCACCTCATGCCCAGTCTAATCCCACACGGTCTCTGAAAGGACTCCACTTAAAATCAGTGATGTCTATGCCCATTTTTGCCCTGGTTTAATCATTTAACTGTTGCACAAAACTTAAAATGCAACTGCAATAGACTGCAAATTCATGAATGCAGCATTCAGTCTTTCCTTTTTGCCCAAACACCCTTATTGTTCTCTTCACCTTCCAGCATTCGTTGCAGCCCCTTTAGGCCAGGAAGGGGCACGGTGTACCCAGCTTCATGTGTGTCAATCTACACAATGGATCTCCCTTTTTCCATCCCCTTCATAGCGAAGACCCGATGCCTCAATAAATGGTGAGGGGGTGGGCAGGGGAAACATCTAGCTGTGAGGCGTTGGGGGGGGTCTGAAGTAGAAGAAACTAGTAGGAATTCTGACACTGCACGAATACCCGACAATGGTGGCCTTCCTCTTCTCAAAAGGCAACAGTCCCACCATGCCACAGAGCACAGCACCAATGCGTGTTGGCATGAGTTTTAATGCGTCTTAGCCAGCCACAACATGCTAATCTGTCACTTTGATAATGGTGGCAAGATAACACCCAACTAGTGGCACTAATATCTGTTCTGTCTAGGCATCCTTGTCTAACATGCCCCTGTGTTTCTAAACATAGGAGTTGGTGTACTACAAACCTCCCAAATACAAAGGATACGATGCAGGAAACATGGGTGGTAGCTACCATCATTCCATAGAAGATAAGCCAGGTTGGCTAAAAAGGCAGTTATCCAGTTGGATTCAGCAGGGATGGTTTATGGGCCCTTTTAATGAACTAAAGTCGGGAGCTCAATTACTATTCTAATAAGGCAAACAAAGTTAACATTTAGATCCACCACATTAAGGAGTTAATTTGGCTAGGGTTGCTTAACAGGTGTTACTAAACTATCAGCTAGACAAGGCTGATCAGGGACAGGTGCTACATGGTAAGATATCCAAGGTTACCAGGGTCTCATCATTGGGCCTGGCTTTAGACACTGCAAAACTCGTTTTAATAGCAATGCCCGGAGGGGGCCAATGCCATTTTTGCAGTTCTAAATTTCCAAGCCGTAGCTTTCTAGATGCACACCTTTAGGCATAGGCACAGCCGATTCACCCATGCCAGGATTTGACACGGACTGCCTTGCCTTATTCTGTGCAAGGAGTCAGACAATGTAGAGTTTTCAACAAGGGTTCTACAAATCTGAACTACTTGTGCAGAATCTCATCATGCAGCCACACATGGTACTTAAGATTCAGCGTAGTGTCTCAAGGGTTATGGTTTATAATGCCAATGTCTTAATGCCCATTTGTATAGTAGGCTTTTAAAAAAATGTTGTTACTTCAGGTTCCATTTCAAATCTATGTGGGCATATTTGGAAACGTTAGATGTAGGTAGTGGGGCAGTGTTTTGCCCATGGCAGTTAAGTTAGCCCATAACTGCTCGATTTTAATTGTGATAGTGAGGTGGAGTATTTTACTTCCTATTTTTTTATTTGGGAGTAGATTTTCGGGTGTAAAAAGGTCAATCCAATTCCCAATGAGAATATTTTATAAGCAAGTCAAAATATGTTTCAATTCAAACAGAAATTTTTCGTAATATTTTAGTTTTTCATGAACATTAAAAGATGCACGATTACTTATCAGGCAGTAAAATAGTGGTTTCTTCCTGTGGTACTACGTGCACTACTGGTCCAAACATTCATGGAGCAGTGAGGAGTTCCAGGGGCACAAGATTCCCTTACCTTTTTGTTGGGAGTATTTTTACAGGCGTATGTGCCAATTTTTTTAGGCCGTAAAGGGACCAATACACCCCTCATTTGTAGTGCTGGTACCGAACATTCAAGGGTGCCACACTAGTAAAGGGTAGCATCAATCCCGGTCCTACACCTTACAGTAGGACACGGTCACACTGCCAGGTTTATCACAGAATGCCAATTCTATGTTCACATTATAAGGATGATTTAAAGGTCTAATCGGTAGAAAAAGGTGGGTGAACGTCCCTGGGTCTAGAGCACATCATTGATTAAAAATACCAATCACCACTAGACTGTCAAACCAAAGTATGGTTGCTAACCCACCGTAATGCATTTAAAACCATTATCTGACTCAAATAGGGATTCTGTGAAACGCTTTCTGGGTGCAGAAGTGGGTGTGCTTCTAATTCTCAGTGAAGGCCTCTTTTCTGCATATCTGCATTTTCTGAAACACTGGCAAAATCTTTATGCCTAAACCAGTTCACATTGGTCAAGGACTGTTTTGAATTACTGTTTGTTAACGCCTCAGTTCTTTTGGATCCCATGAGAAAAGGGGGGGGGGTTTACTTGCCAGGGCATTCCACAGGGTAGGTCAGCTGGGTCTGTGGCGTACAATCAGCAGGTGACCTTTCTGGAAAAGTACTAGTCTGTAGATGTTAAATTGGGGGGGGGGGAAATGGGAGCATCGGACAAAGCTGGCACAGAGACATAGCTACTGCAGGGCGGAGAGAAAGTAGATGCATCTTCCGGGCTGCTTTGCACCAAGTCTGGTTTGAGAAGCTGCCCAGTGAAGTTCTTGGCAGGGATGAAGCCGTGCAAACCTATGCCAGTGATGTATCCTTTTCAAATTCAGCATTTTATTTTGTAGCATGGGTTAACGACCACTCAAGTGCCAGTTTTATAATCACTGAAAGGGAGTGAATTCTCGTTCCAAGAGTGCATTGCCTGCCTTTTCAGCGGGAGGTAAAATTATGGACATCCATGCACCGATATTGGGAGTGTAAAACCACCACAAAAATAAGGCTTCTATCAGAATTCTCCCAGCGTATGGCTATAGCACCCACTTATTGCGCCTTCTTCCCTCCACCGACTAGGGCCACAATCTCCAGAAAAACCTTAGCACACAAACTAAACATCCAGTATAAACGCTACACTGTTGCTGTACACTTGTGCATCCCCACAAAACTACTTGTTCTGAGAAGTGCCACAGTGAGCACCTCTGCTTGGCACGACATGCAATGTGTTAGGTTCGAAGGAGTATCCCAAAACGTGTGGGTCAATACACCCCTCCATTGAAAAAGGGAATTACGCCAGTCATTTTGCTTCCAACTAAAAAAAAAAAAATTAACAGCTCATCTGGAACCTTGGTCGATGAAAGTACTAGCCACGATATGGAGACAGGGCTGTGCAGAAGGGAACTATTTGATAGTACATGGATCTCCCTCTGGAAGGCTGAAGTTGCCCCAAAGTCACAAATGTGTTAACTTGTAAAGCCAGTTTTCTAAAGTGCTCCAAAACCCAGTAAGGAGCGCTATACAAAAGCTAGGATCACCAGATCTCGACCCTTGAAAAGGGAGCATGCGTTTGTGGCCTAGCTGATGTCACATGCCTTCTGGTAACAAAACCGCATGAATAGTGGACTGGCCTATACTACAGTTGGTAGGAATAAGAAATCACTTTCTGCTGCGAGTTGCTAGGTTAGCTAGGCAGTGCAAGACAATACCGCTGCTCAGTACATGTGACAACAGCCCCCCCCCCTCCCCTCCCCTCCCCTCCCCCCTAAAACAAGAACTGCATCACAGGTAGAAATGGATCAAAATTATAGTCATACATTTGGGATGGGGCATTGGTGAATGGTCTACCCTCGTTGCCAAAGGGCAATTAGTAGGGAAGATACGGGCATCAACCATAGTGAAGATTCTGTTCCTCAACATTTCAGTACAATACTCTTCCCTCCTGGTGCGTGCAGGAAACAGGTTTGCAATATAGCATACAGCAGCAGGGAGGCAAGCCAGGTTTACCAAGAAGGCTCTAGACAAACCAGTGTTTTGTTACACTAGGCCACATCTTCGTGCAGTCACTGTATAATAGCTTGAGTGATGGGAGTACAAAAAAAAAAAATAAGACAAGACAGATGCAAGAATTGTGATTTACTGGCATGACAACGAGTTACATACAAAAAGTGCCAAAAACGCGTAACGTGCAAAACAAAAAACGCCCAAAATAGATGCAAGTAGTATGATTGGTATAACGGACAAGTATACGAGTTGCATACAAAAAGTGCAATACAAAAAGCGCCCAAAATAACTCACAAAAAGGTAAGCAGTGCTTGTGGTAAATCATTTAGTCTTTCATTCGGACCAACGGGATGTTGGCACGATATGCAGATATCCATTAAACCATGAGCAAACGTGCGTGGCTTGCAGTTTGGCTTCAAAGTTTAGTGTTCAGTGCCAAACTCTTGTACAGTTTATCTTCTGCACGATTCATCCTCGGGTCTGGCTGCCACCTGCCCTTGTTCAGTCTCAGCAGATGGAGACCCACCCATATGCGAGTAAAACGGCCCTACCAACCAGTTCAGTGGTGTGTTGTTAACAACGTAGTCAACCATATTGTCGAGAGAACATTTCATTTTGTCCAGTTGTCCTTTAGTAGTTGAAAGTACATTGTCAGACATCCCTCTAATAGAGGAAACCAAGTGGAAGTTCTGGTACACCTCTCCAGCCATTGCGGTCAGGTGAAATGCCTGCTCCTGGATGTTGTGCGGTAGGCCGTGCATACTAGACACCAGTGTGTTACAGGTGGTCTGAAGATGCTTGGTCAAGCTGCGAGAAATTGCTAAGGTGCGGGACTCCATATCCTATAAAAAAAAAATATATATGTAAGTTTGAAGTAAAATAACCATGCCTACACAGGAGTCGATAGCTGTAGCCATACTAGAACACATTTAACCCTGATCTCCATTTTTTTAAAAAAAAAAAAATCTAAAAATAAAACCAGCACTGACGAGTCAATGTGCTCAGACATTAATTTCAAGCCATACTGTTGCCAAGGACTCCCATCTAAAATTCACAGCGCACTATTAACAATTCCAATTTTTTTTCTACATAACAAGTTTAAGAATTGGCTGAAATTAAACCAAAGTGACAGAAATGTTCTCAACTCAAACATTTGTAGGAGATCCCTTCAACTTGATTCCCCAAGTAAACCCTGATCAGCTAGAACATTTTATTGGTCTATATGCTTACATCAAGGCCTTAATACTTCCCCTGGACTAGATGCAAAGTAGGCATTTGGTTTGGAAGACAAGATCAATTAGTTCATTCTAAAAGCAGGGTTCCAATCAGACTGGCCTAGATTGCCTTTTGATATGTTTAAGCATATTATGCAAGAAACACGTGTGCAGGCATGTTGTAAGTGACCTATCAAAATCTACACCTCCCGTCTTCAAGACGCCCATTTTAGTCCCCAAATTCAAAAAGGAAAGCGAGATCTCCTTAATTATAGACGGATCATGCTTCTTGTTGCTACAAGTAATTTCTCAGCATTATTCTTAAGGAACGGGCTCACGTCGATAGACAACCCTAATCAATCTGGGTTTAGAAAGGGTCTAGACACTTTCAGCAACAGTCCATTCCCAGCGTCCCCTACCTAATATTTGTTGACTTGAACCAAGCCTTTGATGAGGTCAATTGGGATCAACTTAGTTATGACATTGAACGCCCACCAAAGTTTACACAAACTAGTACAAATTAGCTTAAACTGAGGGTATGATTTCTGATGACGTTTCCCCCCCCCCCCCCCCCCCCAAGGTCTCTGGCAGGGGTGCATATTTGCACCATCACTTTTTGGTGTATACATAGCCATTCTAGGTATACCCCCCCCCCCTACCCAGGTTGGGGCCTATGAGGCACTTAGTATATGCCAACAAGTTTTGAGTGACAACCAGCCCCCCCCCCCATAGGTCTGCAAAGAATGCTCGATTCCCTTATCAATAGGTGTAGGAATAGTACTTTGTTTTGGATGAAGTCATTTCCATCATCGAACTAGCAAGAAGACCTACATTTTGGTTGGTTTGGTCATGAGCCACCACTGATGGCGTCGGAAATATCTAGAAGTCACCATTTAAGTTAAGACATTCAACATCTAGAAAAACAAACCCTGAGCCTTGGTTTCCAAAATTGAAAATATGGCCGCTTTTCGATCATGCTCTTAGATGATTTTATAAGGGGAAAATAGTGCCTTAAATGCAAGTGCTGAAACATTCACCTTCTGTCATATGGGACAAGATAAAAAGCAACCTTTGGAGATGCATCCAATGATGTTCCCATTTCCATCATTCGTAATGATTGGGGTGGGCCTCATGGCAACTGTACATTGGACATTTGTACTATACTAATCCTCCATCATTTCTGCATTTACCAGGTTATCCACCATGGAGAAACAGTCTTGTATGGTGCTGAAATAATGCTAATAATTTACTTCCACTAAATCCACTTCAGTATTGCCCAATTCTGAAGGAAAGCTGGATTGGATCTCTAAATACAAGCTGTTTAGAAAAAACTAGTCCATGCATCATTTATCAACTTTTAAAATCAGTGAACAGAAGATGGATTGGCCTGCACCAGACTCAAGGAATCAGTTTATAGAGCAGTCCCACTTTCATGTTATGGCATTTATATAGCGCTCTATAGATCATTGGTATGACCTCAAAGCACTGGTAGGTTGAACACCCTCAGGGACCCTAGTCCAGGTCAGTTGAGAGAGTATGTGTGGAAGGGTGCACCAGTTAAGTGTGGAGCTGATGTAATTGTCTGATGGTAGCTGCATTTTAACATTAGATGTGGTATGGTTATCGGTTCAATGTGTGTAGTCTGGTGGGTGAACACCAAGACTGGGTTCTGGCTGCTAGGCCCGTTTGTCTTGGGGTATAGCAGCGTTAGAGTGATGAGGTGTTCATGGGATAGTGTGAGCAGCTAGGAGGGGGTTTAGCTGCACTGTGTGATGGTTTAGAGAGTTAGCATAGTGATAGTTTAATATACAGTGCCCACACACAGCACTTAAGTGCTCCACGACGGGGGGGGGGAGGCACACAAAGGAACACTCCTACAGGCCATGAACAATAAAAGATAGGATTAGCCATTGCACTCGGCCTAGCACCCCAGGCAGTGCAAGTGCCAAGACAGACATGAGAGAAACCGGAACAGACAGGCAATTACCATACTAGGCCTGACATTTTAGGAGAATCTCATGAGGAGGAGGGGAGGACACAGGAGGAGACGGAAGGAGTCAGGGAGAGCAACCAAACAAGTGACCATTGTACTAGGCTCTATGACACCTCAGGCAGAGAGGGGTGGGTGGTAGGGTAGTAACTAGTAAGGGGGTGGAGGAGACAATTTTAATCATACATGGACCACAGACAGTTGCGATGGAGCAAGTGCAGAGAGGCAAGGGGTGGGGGGGGGGGGGTGGGGAGGGAAGAGATAGAAGGGAGGTTGAGTCCAGCATGAGAGTAGAGGGGTGAAGCACCATGAGTTTGTGTCTGGGTTGGCTGGTTTATTTTTAATGCGCACCAGACCTGGGGGGTATCAGGGTGCAGCAGTTGAAGCAAGTGCAAGGCTTGGGTTACAGAAATACAAGATACAAGCAAGATATACGAGGTATATGCAGAAATAAACAGGTGAGATACAGGTACAGAAACAAATGCCGCAAACATAAGTCAAGAAATATTTGATGGTGTGCCGAAGCATTACCAGGGTAAAGGTAATACAGCAGTCAAACCGACAGGTCCGTGGTTTTAAGCCGGTTGATGTAGTTTTGTCCGAATGTGAAGTAGGGTTGATCTTCTCTAAGAGGGTGCGGCAGCAAGTTCCAAAGTTTGGCTGCTTTCACAGGAAAGCTACTACCACCACCCTTGGTAAGCCTAAATCTAGGAATAGTAAGCCAGTTGGCGTTGCCAAGTCTCATGGGTCTGGTGGCGGTTCTTCTATGGAACCCATCCATAATGTAGCTGGGGCCGCATTATTTAATGCTTTATGGGTGAGTGATTTCTTCTGAGTCCAGAGCCAGTTGTTTTGGCACCTAGTTGACGAGATATGTGATCTTCTGGTCACCCCTAGTGTGGCTCTTATGGCGTTGTTTGAGGATTTGTATCCTCTGAATAATAGCTTTATTAGCACCTATGTAGAGAGCATTGCAATAGTCTAGCCTAGATTATATTAAAGCTCTGGCCAGGATCATGCAATCATTTTAGACCTAATGGGCTTACAATTGTAGGCAGTGGCGGAGGCCAATGATGTCACTTGTTTATTGAAGAGGGCATGGTCAAGGTAAAAGCCCAGGGTCTTTACCTCCTTGGCCACCTTAATCAGGTAACTGTCATTGTTGAATGAAGAGTATTCCTGGCCTAATTTCTTAAGGTTGGTGTGGGTGCCCAAAATGATAAGCTCAGTCTTGTCATCATTCAGGCATAGACCGTGATTAGCCATCCATGCCTGGATGATAAACCAAACCCTTGTCGTAATCCCCAGAAAGTGGGAGGAGAAGCAGAGTATCTGCATAGTTAGTGTAGGTGATACTCCAGTCCAGATCGTCGAACAGGGGCCTGGTCAATCTATTGTATAATGTAGGAGAGACACAAGAGCCTTGGGGGGGGGGGGGGACACCACACGTGATAGGACTTGGCTCAGCCACTGCTAATAGGGAGATGACCCTCATGGTTCTGTCGCTCAGGAATGATTCAATCCATCTAATGGCCTCTATTGAGAAGTGAGCTGCCGAGTCCAGGTGGCGACATAAGACCTTGTGGTCCACGAGGTCTAATGCGGCCGAGAGGTCTAAGATGAGAGCAGTTTTGCCTTGGTCTCTCAACTTGAGTTTAAGTCGATTAGGGTGGTTGCCCAATTGTCTTGCTCCCAGGAGTTCCAAATATTTTTGGATCCGAGTACAAGCAACCTTATCAGGTATTTTGAGCAGGAAGGGTACCAATGTGATGGTAGTTATAGGAATGGATCTAGGGTTTGCTTCTCTAACAATGCTTCATGCTGGAATTGGCTTTCCAGATGTGTTTGTTTGCGTTTAGCTAGGCAAAAATGTCCTTTTTGTATTGGGAGGAAATTTTAGTTCTTTTGGATTTATTATCCTGATGGGAGAGGCGGTTTTGCATTTCCTCTTTAGGAGTCGTAGGTCCGAGTTGAGAGGTAAACGTCAAGTGGTATTTAGGTTTACTAGGTCTAAGTTTAAGTGAAGCAATTTTGTCAAGTGCAGTTAGCATGGTTTTGTTGTACTCATTGACCAGTGTGCCTGGATCCAGGTGGTCAGCCAATGAATCAAGGGTGAGGAGAATGGCAGGGATCACTTTGTCCACTGTAATGTTTTTTGTTCCTTGTTAAACAAGGTGGGGCAATGGGTGTGGCTAGCGGGAGTGGTCTGGAGGTAGACAGTGAAGGACACAAGGTAGTGGTTAGTCCAGTTGGTGTGATGGAGGTGATATTGGCAGTACAGTTGTAGTAGGGTTTGACCTTTATTGTGGTTAGGCTTGTTAATTTTTTGGGATAGGCCAAGATCAGATAGGATGTTAATGACCTGTCAGACAAGCATAGTTAAGTCCTAGATTAAGGTCACCAAGTAGTAGTTGGGTGGTGGTTTTGAGGTTATTGGACAGTAGGCTGTAGATATCCTCCTCAAACATTCCAAGTGAGCCCGGAGGCCTATAAATCAGGTGGATAATGAGTGAGTTGATTTAGGGAGGGGGGTTTACAGTGAGGACTCGTTTGCGGGGGGGGAGCTGGTCTCAGAGAAAGGCTTGTTTTGGATATAATGGCAATGCCTCCTCCTTGTGTTGTATCTCTATCCTGTCTGAATATGGTATAACCATCAGGGACAGCTAGTGAGCTTCGTGGTCCTGCCGCATCATGTAGCCATGATTCAGATAATATAAGGAAGTCCAAGTTGTCAGCTAGTATGAGGTCAGACATGTCTGTTGCATGGGCAACAGAGGACCTGGCATTTATAAGGGCTCCTTTGCATGGGTGAGCCTTTGTTGTAGCTATAGCCTGAGTCAACTATCTTGGGTTTATCCACAGTATGCCGCTTAGTGGTGGTGGAGTGAGGCTGGGTAGTGACTAGGTTGGTATTGTGCTGCTCGCGGGTTTGGCAGTTAGTTCGCTTATTTGATGGGGCAGTAATCTTATGAGTGGTTCATAGAGTTTAGGTAGTAGCGGAGTCTAGAGTTCCTGGATTTTAAGGTGAAGGGTTACTAGCAAGAGTTCGATGTGATTGAGGAACTAAGAAGGCAGTCGATAGGAGGGCGAATTGCTGTCATTCTGGTCACGTTAGGTAGGGCTTGTACATACAAGGGGGAGTGAGTAGCCATACATTAACTGGTTATACAAAGTATACTGGTGATGTAGAGGTTGTGGGTATTATTGTGCATGTTGTGGCGGTAGATGGTTATGGCACTTCCAGCAGCACACAGTGGATAGTAAGATTTTACAAGGGTGTACACTAGGCAGTAGCTAGCTCAAGGCACAGTGAGCAATAGGCTAATACGGTTATAGGTCAAAGGATCCAAACATTTTTCTTTTAAAAAAGGGTTGAATGACAAGGGTCGAGTCAATTCGACAGAAAAAAGGATCCAATTGTTTTGAGGGGTCCCCCTCCAAACCCCTGTTTTTGGGATAAAAACCTTTTTAAAGCTACACTAGAGCAAAAAAATATATATTTCTTCAATCCATGGCTTTCGGTCAAATGCACTCCACCCTTTTACATTCGACCCTTAAACTGGACACCGGCTAAATACCAGGGTATACAGGGAGCAATAGGCCAGTACCAGATCCTACAGTGAGCAATAGGCTAATACCAGGTCAAACAGGGATCAATAGGCCAGTACCAGGTCATACAGGGAGCAATAGGTTTGTTCAGGGTCCCAAGATAGGCACAGCAACAATTCAGGCAAATAAGGCAGTTCAGCATAGGCATGAGGGACAGTACTGCAATCAGCAGTGCTAGTCCTCTAGAATAGTGGCAAATTGGCAAGACAGGTGACTAGTAATAGCAAAGTTAATTCCATGCATTTTTGACATGAAGATAACAGTGGTCAGTGCATAATGATCTAGGGCTTTGAGTAGCATGGAGGCACCCAGTTTTCTGGCAGCAGAGAATGCAAGTTTTTAAATAAACGCACGCGGATGTTATGCAGCAGGAGGCTCTGATGGCCTGAGTGATAGTCTGGTGGCGGTGTGAGCAAGATGTAAACATACCTTTCTTGAGCAAATCAATCGAATGTGGTGCCTGACAGCAAACAGGAAGTACGCCTTTTTCCTTGGGCCTTCTGCCGCGCGGCCAGCTTCCAACTACCAGGGGCCAGGATTTCCAGATAAGGCACGCTGTTGCCTAGAAACTGAATCTGGCCTTAGTTTCATTGCGCCGGCCATTTTATGGTCATGTGATGCACGCTTCAAGATAGTCAAGAGAAAAACAGCTGGTTTGATGATCACCGTTACGGTAGCCTGATCGCTGTTATGGTAAAGTTTAGATGGTGGACCCTCATGGCTCAAGACAACTGCAATGAATGGGGCGGGTGAATTGGAGAGGGATGAGGGAGAAAAGATCAGGGAAAGGAGGGGGATATAGGAGGGGGGCATACAGCAACATTATGGGAGATCAGTGACATCATGGGTACTAGAAGGGCAGGGGCACAAGCAACATCACAGGAACCTGAGTGGCTGGGGCATATATTGACATAACTGGGGCCCACAGCAACAATCTGGGAAACCAGGGGGTGGGGCCCAAAGCTACATCATGCAGGACCAGAGGGGTTGGGGCACAACCAACATCCCAAGGGCTGGGGTACACAGCAACATCACAGGGGGACGAGGAGGCGGCACAGGGATGTGGGAACCAGAGGGGGGTGGGGTGGGGCGGAACAGCAACATCATGGGGAACCCACGGGGCTGGGGCTTTGGTACACAGCAATGTCACAGGGACCCAAGAGGGCACCTGGTGACCTTATGGGGGACCAGAGGGGTTGGGGCACACCCTCCCCCCCCCCCCAACATCAGGAGACAGTGATATCATAGGAACCCAAGGGGGCTTGGGGTACAGTGACCTCATGGGATGAGCTCAGTGGCACAGAGGCACAACATGGGGGGCCAGAAGGGCTGGGGCACACAGCAACATCAGAGGGGCTTGGAGCAGGATATTGAGGTTGAGAGGGGCTTGGGGCATGCAGCAACATGAGGAACCATAGGGGTCAGGGGGGTACATAGTGGCATCATGGGCTGGGAAGCATACCTGCAGCGGACAAGGAGGAGACATAGGCCATTGTTGTGGGCCTTGTTTGGCTGAAGGCAGCACAGATACTGGCAAGGAGAAGTGAATACCAGTAAGGAGAGAGTTTTGCGTGGAGGTATGATCTAAGGAGATCAAATTCTGCATTTCAAGCAGGTGGTTGCTTACTAGCAAATATTTAGCCTATTCAGTGCAGAGATTGTTGTGGATCTTATTGAAAATTAGCCATCAGGTTGCTAGGGTTCAATTGCTTCAGGAGGTCGTGGTTGGCATTACAGAAAGGACCAGGTGTTTAGAGCTTTGCAGAATGTCAGTCTTCAGGGCGTTGAAAGGGGGAAGTGAATTCCACAGAGGTTGAGAAGGCAGATTGGATCCTCTGACCCCAACAAGAGTTTTGAATTAGAAGGAAGGCAGTGCTTATCTTAGCATGTAGCATGTGGGATAGGAGGTATGGTTTTATCTTTCCTTTCAGGTATAATGGGCCAGTCTTGTGAACTGCATGGCGAGTTGTGCACAGGGTCTTGAAAGTGGCCTTTCGTCCAACTGGGAGCGAATGGAGGGTTTGGAGAGCTAGAGTGATGTGGTCTCTCAGACCGAGGGCAAGGAGCACTTTTGCAGCAGAATTTGAGTTTGTTAAGATGGTATGCCAGGGCTCCTAGGTATAGGGAGTTGGCATAGTCCAGTCTCATCACAATAGACAAATGCAGCAAGTCTGAAGGAGAGGTAGGGAAAGATAGCGGATGAGGTAGAAGGGCAGTATTGACGCACACAATTTTGGTTTTAATGGGGGTTCAAGAGAAGGTTCATCCATTGAGCAATATCACAGACAGGCTTCACGATCGGGGTGTGGGTTGGTGCCAGATTGAATATTGATGATTTGGGTTATCAGCGTAGTTTTAGTATACGATGTTATGCATGCAGATCTTCAGGAAGGTTGAACAGGGGAGCAGATACTCCAGTGTTCACTGAGTCAGCAGCCGAGACAAAAAAGGAGGTGATATTGTTTCCTGTTGCTGAGGAAGGAGGCGATCCACTTGAGCAGTGCCACGGATTCCAAGGGTGTGGGGTGGTCAAGACAGAGTGGTTAACTATCAAAGGCTGTAGAGAGATTGAGAATTAGTGCAGTGCATCATTCGGAGTCTGCAGGGACCTTGAGAACATCTCAGATTGAGGGCAAGAGTGTGTCATGGTCTGAAGCCAGATTGGTGCCGAGGAGACCATTTGGTTCTACAAATGCGTGGAGTTGGGAGTATGCCGTTTAGGCGATGAGTTTTTCAAGAAATCAGGTGGTGGGGGGGGGTTGTGGTTCAAGGGATACCTTGAAGAGGCCTGACATGCATAATTTTGAAGGCACAAGGGAAAAATGCCAGAGGAGAGTGAGTTATTTAGTATGGCTCTAGCATGCTCCTGTGCATGTAGATGAGAATATTTTTCAGCACAGAAGCGGGACAGGTGTCAAGGTGGGATCTGGTAGATAAGAAACTAGTCTCTAGAGATGGGTTTGAAGGTAGGAGGATTGTGTGTTGGGAGAGGGACAAGTTGGAGTTAAGGAAGTCGTCCTGTCAAGAGTGGCGGTGTAGAAGTGTAGCGAGAGGTAATCGCAGAGTAGGTTTGACGAATGTTCATGTGGAGTTCTTTGCTGCGCTTGCCACATTTGAGAATTAGTTTATTGTAGTATGCTTTTTTTGGCCTTTCGGTTCAGCTTTGTAGTGGGTGGAAGGCAAACATGGGATCTGCTATCAGATTTAGATGCTCACCATTTGCGTTTGAGAGTCATTTTGTTTTTTGGTGGGACGTGAACCATAGGGGGCTGGTCCATCGCATGAGGAAGCAGGGTGTGAGGAATTAGTGAGTCATTGAGCCAAGAGTCAATGGTTAAGGCTCTGTCTGGGGGCGCTGTAGGGGAACTAAGAAGTAGGGCTACAGCAAGGTCAGGAAGGATCTGGACTTCAGCATTTGAGATCTCAGGAGCAGGCGTGTGGATAGAGAAGGGGATGACAGTGGTCAGTCCAGGTCATGGGAGCTGAAAATTGCATCAAGGTGTGAGTGGGTTGGACTAGTCAAATGATGGTAGAGGTCGAGCGTATCAAGACTATCAACCAGTGGATGTCATGAGGTTGTTGGGAATATGCAACCAGATATTTAAGTCTGCTAGGAGTGTGAGAGATGGGCGATTTACTTGGTAGCTACAGAAAGGAGTTGTTGGCAAAATGTTGGTAGAGAGTTAACTAGAAGGGAGTTCACAAGAGGGAATACATGTTTGAGATGCGACAAAGTGAAGAATCAGTAATAAAAACATTAAAGCACCCGTTTAGGACCGGTTCTGCTAAAAAGGTCAGACTATTTGCAGTCACAGGACTCTACTTTGCAGTCTAAGTTGAAGGCAAACTTGCTTGTGCATTCTAAACACTTGTATACACAAATTTGTATGCCAATAACTGTCATATTCACATCTATCAGTTTTAGTGTGAAAGGTTTGGTTCACAAAAAAAAAAATACTAAAACAAAACCTCAAAACAAGATGCAGGATCCCACATGTAGGGCAGATGTTTGTGATATGTTCTCTGCAGAAAGTTAAAATGCTGTGTACAACCTGTGTCTCCAGATGTTGGAGACACGCCTCCAAAATCACATGGGCTACACTGTGGGGGAGCCAAAGTCTGCAGACAACTGGTTTAAAACATTTTGCTAATGAAATTGGACTAGTCAGAGGCTGGAAATCTTGAAACAAGTACCTCTGCATTGTTAACATTTTCACAGTTGCTTTCGCTGGTGCTTCTGCTCCACTCCAACCAAGACTGATACAACTTTTCCTGCGCATCATGCAGCTTCTGGTTGGCACCGTTTATGTTTTTATGCGCATACTCCATCTGAATTGATATAGAAAAATTTAAATTTAGTACTCAGTTGAGATAGCGGGATGTAGGTATGGCTCAAAATCTGCCTTCAAACACTACGATTTGCACGACTTTAACTCTAAACCGTAACCAAACGGGTGCAAGATGGTCTGTAGATGCGTTGATGCAAGGGAATACTAAAAGCAGTCACAGTATACTTCCAGTAATAAGACTTTAGGACTCTTGAACCTGCGATTCTTACGGTGCTTGTCTGGGTGCCTGACTGTAGAAGATCAGTGGTCAAAGTGGGCGGCATCGGTGCTCCACTATTTTGTAAATGTTCATATACTTAAGGAAAATGTTCTGGAATGGGTTTTCAGATAGTGTGGAAGTGTAGAAGTTGAAACGTACACATTGCCATAAACAGCAGGCACATATTGTATTGTGCGTGGGAGGGGGCATGCCATCAGGTAACAGTTCCACTACTTATACACTTTGACCACTGCAGAAGACTAAGGAAATTGAAGTATGGTATATCGGGTCCCTCCCAGCTATATTATTTGCCAATAGAATAGTTACCAGGACTTCATGCAAACTAATGGGTTGTAAAATATTAAGCTTGCAGGAAAAAACGCTCGAAGAATGAGAAACAGCCACCACAATGAACATCTTGAATGCAACAGTTCTGCAAAAGGAACAGAGTTCAACCCATGACATTTACGAAGTGAGTATAGCTCAGGGGCAACACATTGGTAAGGGAAGCAAGACAAAAACAAACGTTTAAATCCCAGCCCTTAGGCGTCTCTGGTATAAAGTTAAAGATATTTCTACAAACCTAATCTGCAAAATGTCCCATAACAGCCCCCACCCCCCCCCAAACACCAACAAAATACTGCAAACCAGAGTCCTTACCAGTGCAACAGTTTGGTGAAGATGAGATATTGCTTCATGACTCCTAGACTTTGCATCCCTCAACCGAGATATGGCTTGCTTATAAGCACGCTTGCGAAGTTTACAAGATAAGGATCCAAGTCGAATATAGTAGTTTGGCTTTTGATCCACTTCAAAACCTTCCACATTTGCAGCTTCTTCAGCTATAAATATGGACAAGCAAGACATGAGGATTGGAATCATTACAGGTGCACAGTAAATACTAACCCAAACCCTGCCCCTCAACCACCACCCAACACTAACTCAGTAGAAACAATTGCCTCCACCCAATAAGGTGGAAAAATTGTGGCTGCAGAGAGGTGCAAGGTAGTCCTCACTGCAGAAATCCTTCCCTTGAAATGGAAGCAAATACACCCTTCATTAGGAGTCAACCCGCATCATATTTCACTCAACTGTGCACAATTCTGAGGGTGAGAACATTTACATATTCCATCGTGTATACCGTACTCTTCCCCACACTGATGTGCATTCAAACCTATAACAAGGCAAACTTACACATGCCCGTTATAAAAGAGAATGGGTTGGGAGTTGCAAAGGGCACAGCTCAAATCTGGGGCTAGAAGTAAATATTGGTAGATGCCAAGTTTAGGAGCATGCACCTAAAAAGTTCCCACTAAGAGGCTACAAGAAATTACTCAATAAGCTAAATATGGGAGGGGCAGACATACAAAATAGTCTACTGAAGTACAGGATCTCACATTACTTACCCAACTCCTCCTCAGTCAGTGGGAGATACTGGTCTATTAGAGTTTCAGACCTTGTAAGTGCTGTGTCCACACCATTGTTGACAATCTGCATCACATGACTCCCCAAAACAGTGTTAATACTGCCATTGACAACAGCTTTTGTCATTTCCACACTGTCGTGCACAGCTTCTTTTGTCATTCCAACCACTCCTGTGATTGTATTAGACACATTATCTTTGGCACCCGTTACTTTAATGGCCAAGACATCTTTTGCACCAACCATCATATCCGAGGCCCTGGAGACAATCTGTTGATTGCAAGAGATGAACACTTCAGAAATGGTGGACAAGGATCATGGAAACCCTCAACTATAGGCCAAGTACTAAGGGCGCCAATACATAGCAATTACTACCCATTACAATGAACATACCACAAACAATGGTTACAAGAGGTTTCAGATATTGCACGAGGACAAAGAAAGTGGAGTAAAAACAGCACTTATCTACAAAGTTCCTGGTTAGCTTTGAGCGACGCCATGGTTCAGTAGTATCCCAACATATTTCTAGTCAATCTAAACCAAAGCGAATGTCCAGTAGCTTTATTTTTTTTTTAAGACAATGAATGGCATATTTTACCTTGTCAGATGGCTGATAAAGTATCGGGAGCTTCTCCTCAATTTTATCCAACCCTATGCATGCATAATTATTGGCAACTGCAACTATGAAAGAAAAGCAAGTTAAATCATGTTTAATTTACATCACTTTAAAGATAAGGATTATACAAGACA